>NC_136429.1:291156564-292406564 GCF_052849685.1 Lactuca virosa | reverse complement strand
TGCGACTTTTCATGGCAATAGAAGCATTCAGCCTCATTAGGGTTAGCAGAAAGAGTGACAAAACCTTTCTTGGTTTTGCTTGAAGAGGAGCCTTCAAGGGTCTTACCCTTGGTACCCTTAGAAGGGTTCTTTCTCTTCTTCCCTTTGCCATGCCCGATTGCCAAGACATTGGCCGCAGTTGGAGTAGGAGTAGGAGTAGTAACAACCGACTTACCCTTTAGACCACTTTCGGCGGTCTTCAAGAGTCCTTGAAGTTTGCTGAGGGTGACTTCTTCCTTGTTCATGTGATATGTCATGCGGAATTGATCATAACACGATGGCAAGGAGTGCAAAATGATGTCTATTGCTAACTCCTCAGGGAAGTTCACATTCAGCTTCAGTAAACGGTCCACATACCTTTGCATTTTCTGCATGTGGCCCGTGATGGGTTCACCATCCTTCATTCGGGTTGTTATCATGGAGGAGATTATTTCATATCGCTCTTGACGAGCACTTTGATGGTAGCGGTCCATCAAGTCCTGGTGCATCTCAAAAGGATAATAGTCCTCATAGGACTTTTGGAGCTTGGCTGTCATTGTGGCCATCATGATGCATGCCACTTTTGTAGCATCTCTTTCATGTACCTCATATTCAGCAAGCTCTTCAGGAGTAGCAGTTGGCTCGGGTACCTTCAGCTCCTTGTCGAGAACATATTCTTTGTTCTCATATCGAGTGACCATCCTGATGTTTCTGATCCAATCTGTAAAGTTGGACCCATCAAAGATGACTCTCCCACAAAGATTCATGAGAGAGAAGGAGCTAGTAGGGTTTGAGCCAGAAGCATTGTTATTGGAAGACATCTGAAAAGAAGAGGGAATAGATTAGATTAGATATAGAGATAGTCCTTAACAAAACACCCAAATGTAATATTAAGGCTAGGACCCAACACAATATTTTATAACTTAGAAGAGGGATGCTGTAATCTAAGCTATAAGATATTTGAAGGTAGGTGAATGACGATTCACCAATTTCCACCATGAAAAACGAAATATTTAATTAGGTTTTAATTGGTTTAGAAACTCCTAGATTCTTTGAGATTCATTGAACTTTCTTCAATGGCATGTTTCAATCTCGAGTGTGCCCTTCAAGTTTTGTGACTGGGATGCCGAGGATCACAAAACAAGGTGTGAAGTAACCATGCAAATTACGTGGTACCCTTAATGTATTACCCCTCAATCGATGTGCCGGTTAACCACACACGCTCCATCGATACTATGATAAACATTAAGTCACCCTTTACCTACCTTGTTAAGTTCAAGTTAGTGTGCCGGTTAACCACACACGCTCCACTAACGACTTAAACAAAGTGTAAAGTGTAATTTCATGGATTAGCACCTTATTCACATTTTCCTAAAATAACTAAGATTGTGAATTCAATAAAGTTTAGTTAATTTAGTATTATCATTATACTTTTAATGAGAATTTATAAGTCCTTGTCCTACCCGTTCGGCTAACGACCCTCCACCGATCAAGGAAGCGGTGGGTGAGAGTGGACACCCATTAAGTTGCCATTTTATAGGCAACAACCTTATACCCCCCTTATAGACCGGCTTCGTGAATGAGGCGTACTAGCGGTAAGACGACTTGATCTTATACATATATAAATATTATTAAACTTATAATATTATAAAGTATAAGGGTTGAATTTTAACTTTTTAAAATTCTAGGGGTTGGAACTAAAGTTTTTAATATGACTTTACATGTTCCAAAACTTGAGGGCAAGTTTTGTAAACTTTCAAAACTTTTCATTTCTCATAACTTATGAGTTAATGGTTATTAAAAATGAAGACCCTTCATTTTTTTTGTAACCTATGTGTTCTTTTAATGGTTATTTATAAATGTGACTTTTGGTTATCCATAACTTAAGAACTAGTTATGGACTCCATTAAAACACATAAAGATCAAGAATTAATCTAATCAATTATTAGCACATAATTTCTATGATCTTCTAAACTCATATGTTTATGAGTGTTCATATCAAAAATTTCAAGAATCGTAAGTACATATACAAAACTTGAAATTTTGATACGAGCTTTTGAACAAAACTTCGATTTTCAAGTTTTTTTTTGTTTTTTTTTTGCATCAAGTATCAAATAAACAAACCAGGCTCTGATAACACTGATGGGATTTGAGCATTCTAACACTCCTATGGTGTACATGCAACCCTAGAAACCTTGGATCTATGTTTGACTAAGATACATGCAAATAATTATTTTTCCAAGGTTCTTATCCTAACTAGCATGGCATGGGGTACTTGAATCAAATAAAACTAGTAGAATTACTTACCTTGTAGTAGTAATTGATTACTTGGAGTTTGAGAGCCTAGCACCAATAATGTGGATGCCTCAAATGGAAGTCACAAATCACCACAAACTTGGAAACTTGAGAGAATAGTCACAAACTTCTTGAAATCGGCCCTCTTAGTTTACACACATCAACTAGTGTGATTTCAAGAACCAAAGCCTCCTTTATATAGTGTGGTGGATTAGGGTTACATCCATGTAAACCCTAATACCCATGTCTTTTCATTTCCATGAGATCCATGGGTTAAAGCTCCATGGAGTATCCATGGACTTTCCATGCAAGCCTAGCCCATTCCAAATAAGCATTAGCCCACACTATATAAATACAAGAGCCCATATTTAATTAGTCATACTTTTGATCTCTAAATTAATTCTAGATTAATTATAGATCAATACTAATTAAATAATATGATTTTATATTAATATATTAGAACTTATAATATATTAATAAATCATAACTTATACTATTCTCAAAAGATTATCCATAAATTGTTCGGGTGAAGTGCAACCCAAATGGACCATGCCGGGTTGGGTCAAGTACATACCAAATATAGTTATGGACTTAGACACTATATCCAACAGTCTCCCACTTGGATAAGTCTAATAACTATAGTTGCAAGTATGACTTCAGGAACCAGTCAGCAATCGTAGCTCTTTAAACTCTGTTGAACTATGAAGCGCCATTTTAGATAAGTGATCATATAATCCTCTGTTCTAGATATCAGCCGGACAAATACATGGAACATGGTCTTGCTTATTGTCCAACATTTGTTTCCCGATTTCCGATTTGTTTGACATAGAACTTAACTGAACACATCAATTTAGTTCTGACCGGGCCCGGTACATAGGTCAAAACAAAATCATCGAGGGGCCCAGATATCGCTTCTAATTCTAGAAGGAACAGATAAACTTCGACTCATATGTTTGCTCTATTACTTGTTGAATTACACACAAAAACACGGTTTATAACATCGAGTTACCAATGCGTTTTCGTGCAATCAATGCATAACCAACTCATAGGCAACAAATCATATCTCTAGGTTTGAAGACTTATATGATATTACCGTCTCACGATCACTCGAGATAAATTCCATGAAGTGATACAAGTGAGCGTGGGTTGAATCCAATACTCAGAACTTATGAGTACTCATGAGTGTTGTAGCCCCACTTTGTCTAACATCTTAGACCTCTACAAGCCAACCCATGACAGTCTTGATTCATATCTACTTCCAACATATGACCGACTGTGGAGAGTTTGAATAATATGATATAAACCATAACATAATTATTCTAGAAGTCAAAACATGCAAAAAGAAATAATAGTAAACGATTGACAAGAGATAGCAACACTTTACTCATAAATAACAACTTTTATTTATCCTCAAATGTCAATTACATTTTACAAATTTCAAGATTATCTAACTACTAAAACTAATATCATCCTTCAGCCCTATGCTCCGAGCATGCTGGAGATGCTTAGCCCGAGTCAGTCCCTTCGTGAGGGGATCTGCTGGGTTCTCATCCGATGATACCCTCTTTGCCACGAGGATTCCTTCTTCTATTCGATGTATGATGAAGTGATAATTTATGTCAATGTGTCTGGATCTCCCATGATCTCTTGGTTCCTTGGCTAAGGCAACCGCACTATTGCTGTCACAGAAAATCTCCATTGGCTCCTTTATAGCTGGTACAACTCCAAGGTCTCCGATGAAGTTCTTTAGCCATATAGCCTCCTTTGCTGCCTATCTTGCTGCTATATACTCTGATTCACAAGTGGAATCAGCCACTGTCTCCTGCTTGGAACTTTTCCAAGTAATTGCCCCTCCGTTTAGGGTAAAGACCCAGCCCGACTGAGAGCGGAAATTATCCCTGTCAGTCTGAAAGCTAGCATCACTGTACCCTACAACTCTCAAGTCCTCACTGCCACCGAGGGTAAGGACCCAGTCCTTAGTCCTCCGTAAGTACTTGAGGATATTCTTTACCGCAGTCTAGTGTGCCTTGCTAGGGTTCCCTTGATAGCTGCTAAACATGCTCAAAGCAAAGGCTATATCAGGTCGAGTGCACGTCATAGCATACATGATCGATCCTACAGCTGAAGCATAAGGTATTCGACTCATTTCTGCTATCTCAGCCTCAGTACTAGGGCTTTGTGTCTTACTCAATCTGGCGTTACTCTGGATGGGTAACTCTCCTTTCTTGGAGTTATGCATGTTGAACCTTTTCAACACTTTGTCCACATAGGTGTTTTGACTAAGTCCAATTAGTCTTTTACTCCTGTTTCTCAAAATCCTTATCCCTAGGATATAGGCAGCTTCTCCAAGGTCCTTCATAGCGAAACACTTCCCAAGCCAGGACTTTACTTCCTGCAGTGTTGGGATGTCATTTCCTATGAGTAGTATGTCATCCACATACAGTACCAAAAAGCTGACTATACTCCCACTAGCCTTGATATAGACACAAGATTCATCTTCACTCCTTGAAAAGCCAAATTCTTTGATTTTCTCATCAAAGCAAAGATTCCATCTGCGAGGTGCCTGTTTTAATCCATAAATGGATTTCTCGAGCTTACACACTCTACTGGGGTACTCTGTACTGAAAAAACCCTCTGGCTGAACCATGTAAACATCTTCAGCCAACTTTCCATTAAGGAAAGCGGTTTTGACATCCATTTGCCATATTTCATAATCATGAAATGCAGCAATGGCTAACAGAACCCTAATAGACTTAATCTTGGCCACTGGTGAAAAGGTCTCATCATAATCAACTCCCGGAGTTTGAGAATAACCCTTTGCAACCAGTCGTGCCTTATAAGTGCGTACATTACCATCCATGTCGGTCTTCTTCTTGAAGATCCATTTGCACCCAACTATCTTACGATCAGGTACATTGTCAACCAAGTTCCAAACTTGATTGTCATACATGGACTGTATCTCGCTATCCATAGCCTCTTTCCATTTAGCAGCCTCAGGGCATGCCATGGCTTCCGTGTAGCTGTTAGGGTCATCCAGATTTACCAGTGTGTTATCACTGATAAGTGTCACACCTTCTGCAGTAATATGAAAACCATAATAATGCTCAGGTGCATTCCTAACTCTGGTGGAACGCCTCAGAGGTATAGATTCTTTAGTCAGCTCAACAGGAGTTTTCTCCTCAGGTTGAGGGCTAGGGTTTGAGGTTCCTTTACCACTTGACTCTTGAATTTCCTCAAGGTCAATTTGCCTCCCACTGTCTCCTTGGCTCATGAATTCTCTCTCTCTCTCTCGAAAGAATCCTCTTCTTGCTACAAAGACCACATTATCACTGGGTCTGTAGAAGATGTAACCAAAGGATTTCTATGGGTAGCCGATGAAAATACACCTTTCGCTTCGGGGTTCGAGCTTATCGTGAGTCTCGCGTCTCACGAAAGCCTCGCAACCCCAAATCTTGATGTGGTCTAGACTGGGAACTTTTCCAGTCCACACCTCGTGAGGTGTTTTGGCAACCTTCTTTGTAGGGACTAGATTAAGGATATAGGCGACAGTCTCTAAGGCATACCCCCAAAATGAGATTGGTAGCGAAGCTCGACTCATCATGGAACGAACCATGTCCAACAAGGTCCGATTGCGCCTCTCAGCTACACCATTCAACTGTGGTGTCCTAGGAGGTGTCAATTGTGAGACAATCCCACATTCCTTAAGATGGTCAAGGAACTCAGTACTAAGATACTCACCACCACGATCGGATCGAAGCATCTTAATGTTCCTGCCCAACTGATTCTCCACTTCTTGCTTAAACTCTTTGAATTTCTCAAAGGTTTCTGACTTATGCTTGATTAGGTAGACATATCCATATCTACTAAAATCATCAGTAAAAGTCACATAGAACCGATTAGCATCTCTTATGGCGGTTCTGAAGGGTCCACACAAATCCGTGTGTATGAGGTCCAACAAACCTTCACCCCTAGCACAAGTGCCAGTAAAAGGTGACTTTGTCATTTTACCAAGCAAACAAGATTCACAACTATCATCTGACTTTAGGTCAAATGACTCCAAGACTCCATCCTTTTGGAGTTGGCCTATGCGTTTCTTGCTTACATGTCCAAGACGACAATGCCATAAGGATGCTTTATCTAAGCTAGTGGAAGAGTTAATACACAATACATTATTTCCTAGATTATCTACAACAGATACAGTTTCATACACGCCATCACAAGGTAATGCTTTAAAATAAAGAACATTATTAAAGAAAGCATCAATACTACCATTATTATTATCAAAATAAAAGGTAAAACCTTGTTTATACAATGCATGAAAGGAAATAACATTTCTTGCCATTTCTGGCGAATAATAACATTTATTCAAATCTAATGTAAACCCACTATTTAGCACTAAGGAATAAACTCCTATCTTGGTGACAGGTGAAGCTTTCCTGTTTCCCATGATCAAGTTTATCTTTCCCTGCTCCACATTCTCACTTCTTTTTAGTCCCTACAAATCACAACATATGTGAATACCACAAGCTGTATCAAGGACCCAAGACTTAGAATGAGGTGAGTTATTTGACAATATAGTGTATATACCTGCATGGTTGGGTTTTACTTTCCCATCCTTCAAATCTTGCTGGTACTTTGGGCAGTTTCGCTTCCAGTGCGACTTTTCATGGCAATAGAAGCATTCAGCCTCATTAGGGTTAGCAGAAAGAGTGACAAAACCTTTCTTGGTTTTGCTTGAAGAGGAGCCTTCAAGGGTCTTACCCTTGGTACCCTTAGAAGGGTTCTTTCTCTTCTTCCCTTTGCCATGCCCGATTGCCAAGACATTGGCCGCAGTTGGAGTAGGAGTAGGAGTAGTAACAACCGACTTACCCTTTAGACCACTTTCGGCGGTCTTCAAGAGTCCTTGAAGTTTGCTGAGGGTGACTTCTTCCTTGTTCATGTGATATGTCATGCGGAATTGATCATAACACGATGGCAAGGAGTGCAAAATGATGTCTATTGCTAACTCCTCAGGGAAGTTCACATTCAGCTTCAGTAAACGGTCCACATACCTTTGCATTTTCTGCATGTGGCCCGTGATGGGTTCACCATCCTTCATTCGGGTTGTTATCATGGAGGAGATTATTTCATATCGCTCTTGACGAGCACTTTGATGGTAGCGGTCCATCAAGTCCTGGTGCATCTCAAAAGGATAATAGTCCTCATAGGACTTTTGGAGCTTGGCTGTCATTGTGGCCATCATGATGCATGCCACTTTTGTAGCATCTCTTTTATGTACCTCATATTCAGCAAGCTCTTCAGGAGTAGCAGTTGGCTCGGGTACCTTCAGCTCCTTGTCGAGAACATATTCTTTGTTCTCATATCGAGTGACCATCCTGATGTTTCTGATCCAATCTGTAAAGTTGGACCCATCAAAGATGACTCTCCCACAAAGATTCATGAGAGAGAAGGAGCTAGTAGGGTTTGAGCCAGAAGCATTGTTATTGGAAGACATCTGAAAAGAAGAGGGAATAGATTAGATTAGATATAGAGATAGTCCTTAACAAAACACCCAAATGTAATATTAAGGCTAGGACCCAACACAATATTTTATAACTTAGAAGAGGGATGCTGTAATCTAAGCTATAAGATATTTGAAGGTAGGTGAATGACGATTCACCAATTTCCACCATGAAAAACGAAATATTTAATTAGGTTTTAATTGGTTTAGAAACTCCTAGATTCTTTGAGATTCATTGAACTTTCTTCAATGGCATGTTTCAATCTCGAGTGTGCCCTTCAAGTTTTGTGACTGGGATGCCGAGGATCACAAAACAAGGTGTGAAGTAACCATGCAAATTACGTGGTACCCTTAATGTATTACCCCTCAATCGATGTGCCGGTTAACCACACACGCTCCATCGATACTATGATAAACATTAAGTCACCCTTTACCTACCTTGTTAAGTTCAAGTTAGTGTGCCGGTTAACCACACACGCTCCACTAACGACTTAAACAAAGTGTAAAGTGTAATTTCATGGATTAGCACCTTATTCACATTTTCCTAAAATAACTAAGATTGTGAATTCAATAAAGTTTAGTTAATTTAGTATTATCATTATACTTTTAATGAGAATTTATAAGTCCTTGTCCTACCCGTTCGGCTAACGACCCTCCACCGATCAAGGAAGCGGTGGGTGAGAGTGGACACCCATTAAGTTGCCATTTTATAGGCAACAACCTTATACCCCCCTTATAGACCGGCTTCGTGAATGAGGCGTACTAGCGGTAAGACGACTTGATCTTATACATATATAAATATTATTAAACTTATAATATTATAAAGTATAAGGGTTGAATTTTAACTTTTTAAAATTCTAGGGGTTGGAACTAAAGTTTTTAATATGACTTTACATGTTCCAAAACTTGAGGGCAAGTTTTGTAAACTTTCAAAACTTTTCATTTCTCATAACTTATGAGTTAATGGTTATTAAAAATGAAGACCCTTCATTTTTTTTGTAACCTATGTGTTCTTTTAATGGTTATTTATAAATGTGACTTTTGGTTATCCATAACTTAAGAACTAGTTATGGACTCCATTAAAACACATAAAGATCAAGAATTAATCTAATCAATTATTAGCACATAATTTCTATGATCTTCTAAACTCATATGTTTATGAGTGTTCATATCAAAAATTTCAAGAATCGTAAGTACATATACAAAACTTGAAATTTTGATACGAGCTTTTGAACAAAACTTCGATTTTCAAGTTTTTTTTTGTTTTTTTTTTGCATCAAGTATCAAATAAACAAACCAGGCTCTGATAACACTGATGGGATTTGAGCATTCTAACACTCCTATGGTGTACATGCAACCCTAGAAACCTTGGATCTATGTTTGACTAAGATACATGCAAATAATTATTTTTCCAAGGTTCTTATCCTAACTAGCATGGCATGGGGTACTTGAATCAAATAAAACTAGTAGAATTACTTACCTTGTAGTAGTAATTGATTACTTGGAGTTTGAGAGCCTAGCACCAATAATGTGGATGCCTCAAATGGAAGTCACAAATCACCACAAACTTGGAAACTTGAGAGAATAGTCACAAACTTCTTGAAATCGGCCCTCTTAGTTTACACACATCAACTAGTGTGATTTCAAGAACCAAAGCCTCCTTTATATAGTGTGGTGGATTAGGGTTACATCCATGTAAACCCTAATACCCATGTCTTTTCATTTCCATGAGATCCATGGGTTAAAGCTCCATGGAGTATCCATGGACTTTCCATGCAAGCCTAGCCCATTCCAAATAAGCATTAGCCCACACTATATAAATACAAGAGCCCATATTTAATTAGTCATACTTTTGATCTCTAAATTAATTCTAGATTAATTATAGATCAATACTAATTAAATAATATGATTTTATATTAATATATTAGAACTTATAATATATTAATAAATCATAACTTATACTATTCTCAAAAGATTATCCATAAATTGTTCGGGTGAAGTGCAACCCAAATGGACCATGCCGGGTTGGGTCAAGTACATACCAAATATAGTTATGGACTTAGACACTATATCCAACAGTCTCCCACTTGGATAAGTCTAATAACTATAGTTGCAAGTATGACTTCAGGAACCAGTCAGCAATCGTAGCTCTTTAAACTCTGTTGAACTATGAAGCGCCATTTTAGATAAGTGATCATATAATCCTCTGTTCTAGATATCAGCCGGACAAATACATGGAACATGGTCTTGCTTATTGTCCAACATTTGTTTCCCGATTTCCGATTTGTTTGACATAGAACTTAACTGAACACATCAATTTAGTTCTGACCGGGCCCGGTACATAGGTCAAAACAAAATCATCGAGGGGCCCAGATATCGCTTCTAATTCTAGAAGGAACAGATAAACTTCGACTCATATGTTTGCTCTATTACTTGTTGAATTACACACAAAAACACGGTTTATAACATCGAGTTACCAATGCGTTTTCGTGCAATCAATGCATAACCAACTCATAGGCAACAAATCATATCTCTAGGTTTGAAGACTTATATGATATTACCGTCTCACGATCACTCGAGATAAATTCCATGAAGTGATACAAGTGAGCGTGGGTTGAATCCAATACTCAGAACTTATGAGTACTCATGAGTGTTGTAGCCCCACTTTGTCTAACATCTTAGACCTCTACAAGCAACCCAAATGGACCATGCCGGGTCGGGTCAAGTACATACCAAATATAGTTATGGACTTAGACACTATATCCAACACTCCCTAGGATTGATGATCTCTTCGATCAGTTGCAGGGTTCATCTTGGTTCCCCATGATTGATCCGAGGTCAGGTTACCATTAAATGAGAGTCAGTGAGGAGGATGTGGAGAAGATGGCGTTCCAGACTCACTATGGTCATTACGAGTTTGTGGTGATTTCGTTTGGGCTCACCAACACACCTGCAACATTCATGGATTTGATGAAATGGGTATGTAAGCTGAAACTTGACCAACCAGTTATTGTTTTCATTCATGATATTCTGGTCTACTCCAATACCGGGGAGAAACATGAAGAGCATCTTTGAGAGTTTCTAGGAGTATTGAGACAGGAGAGGCTTTATGGAAAGTTCTCCAAGTGTGAGTTCTGGTTACGAGATGTCCAGTTTTTGGGACACCTTGTCATTCAGGACGGGATTCTGGTTGATTCGGCCAAGATTGAGGCAGTGATGCAGTGGGAGGTCCCGCAGTCCCCATCTGAGATTAGTAGCTTTCTGGGGTTGGTTGGTTATTATCGGAGATTTATTCAGTATTTCTCCAAGATTGTTGTTCCTCTGACCCGCTTGACGAAGAAGAGTGTGGATTTTTGTTGGGGATCTGAGTAGCAGGCTGCGTTTGAGACTTTGCGGAGGAAGTTATGTGACACCCTGGTATTAACCCTCCCAGAGGGTGTTGAGGATTTTATAGTATTTTGTGATGCGTCGATCATAAGTTTAGGGGTTGTTCTCATGCAGAGAACTAGAGTCATTACTTATACATCCAGATAGTTGAATCCTCATGAGGCTTGGTATCCGACTCACGATTTGGAGTTAGGGGCAGTGTTGTTTGCCCTCAAGATTTGGCGACATTATCTCTATGGGGCCCGATGTACCATCTACACGGATCACAAAAGTTTGAGATATCTTATGGATCAACCGAATCTGAACATGAGGCAGCGCAGTTGGATTGACGTAGTTAAGGACTATGATTGCGAGATTCTATCATTCGGAGAAGGCCAATATGGTCGCCGACGCCTTGAGCCGCAAGACGGCTAGTACTCCTGCTCGAGAGCACTGTTTGAGGATGACCATCGACTCCCTACTTTTGGATTTGATCAGGGAGGCTCAGGACGAGGGAGTCAAGAAGGAAAACTGGAAGCAGGAGAGGATCATAGGTGAGATTGATAGGTTTTATATCGATAGTCGCAGACTTTTGATCCGATAAGGTCGAGTATGGGTGCCTTTTTTCTGGAGAGGTCCGTCAGATAGTATTGGAGGAGGCTCATAAGTTCAGGTTCTCGATTCAACCTGGTGTCACAAAGATGTATTGGGACTTGAGACTTAGTTACTGGTGGCCATGCATGAAGATGGATATTGCATGGTATGTGGAGAGATGCTTGACATGTCGAATGGTCAAGGCTGCGCACCAGAGGCCGCATGGCAAGTTGCAGCCCTTGGAGGTTCCCATGTGGAAATGGGAACATGTCACTATGGATTTCATCACCAAGCTACCGAGGACTGCCAAGGGATTTGATGCAATTTGGGTTATCGTGGACCGCTTGACCAAGAGTGCCCATTTTCTCTCTATTCAGGAGAGTTCTTCGGCCTAGAAGTTGGCCGACGTGTATGTGCGCGAGATCGTCACTCGCGATGGTGTACCAATCTCAATTGTATCTGTCCGTGATGTATGGTTTACTTTGCGGTTGAAGTTTCACAAGGAACTCGGTACTAGACTGCTTTTCAGCACTGCTTATCACCCTCAGACTAATGGACAGAGTGAACGGACCATTCAGACGCTTGAGGATATGCTGAGGGATTGTGTCGTCAATTTTGGTGGGAGTTGGGATTCCTACCTTCCCCTAGTTGAGTTCTCTTACAACAATAATTATCATTCTAGTATTGGTGCTCCGCCTTTCGGGCTTCTCTATGGAAGGAGGTGTCTTACACCAGTTTGTTAGGTAGAGGTCAGCCATAGGGTCATGGGTAGGACCGAGGTAGTCCTTCAGACTACAAATCTTGTCCGGCAGATCAGACAGACATTGCTGATGACTCAGATCCGACAGAAGAGTTACTTCGACAGATAACGATTCGAGTTAGAGTTGCAGGTCAGGGATATGGTTTTACTGAAGGTATCACACTGGAAGGGTGTTATACGCTTTAGGAAGAGGGGAAAGTTGGGTCCCTGATCTATTGGACCATTCTGAGTAGTGGTCATGGTAGGAAAGGTAGCTTACCGCTTGGATATGCCTACGGAGCTTAGTTAGATTCACATCACCTTCCATGTTTCTTAACTTTGGAAGTGTGTGGTTGACGATTTGGTGGTAGTTTCCAAGGATGACATTCAGGTCGATGAGCACTTGAATTATGTTGAGAGGGCGGGGCTATTTTTGATAGGAAGACGAAGACCTTGCACAAAAAAGTGGTATCTTTGGTCAAGGTCCAGTGGTAGCATCAAAAGGGTTCTAAGTAGACGTGGGAACACGAGGCGGAGATGCATGAGAACTACCCAGATTTATTTGCAGCTGAGGACTTCGAGGAAGAAGTCTAATTCAAGTGGGGGAGAATTGTAACACCAAGTTAATATTTTTGGATGTTGGATTCCCGGTGGCCACGACGTGGTGACGGAGTCCCACGGCGTGGCCAAGGCCAAGGTTTCGTGGGCACTAAGCTAGCGCCATGGCATGGCATCTATTCGCCACGGCATGGCTGCTATTTAATGGCAAACCCTAATTCGGGGTTTGAGCCCCTATTTAAGGGAATGTGATGGCTATGGTTGCCCACCCTCAGCTTCCAAGAGAACAATGTAGTCGCTATTGCTAACCTTTGAGTTTTTGGTGTGTTTGGTGGTGTTTTGAAGAAGAAGAAGAAGCTACCCTTGGGCTTTGTTTCAGCAAACAACTCTCCTTATCCCTCTTGTGCACATTTTCTGGACTCTTGTAAGTCATCAAGATCTAATCTTCATGTTACTTGTCTCTAGATCTAGCCCTTTTGTCCCTTAATCTTCATAGTGTGAGAATTTGGAAGGTTGGATCTCATAAAGTTGGTAACTTTTTGGATCCATGTGGTTATTGTAGTGTCATATGTTTTAGATCTGGGGATCTATGGAGTTTTTGGTCCCATGCTCAAACTTGAGTTCCTTATTGTCATGTTATTGACCTAAAATGGAAGGGACATGCATTGGACATGCATGTCCATAAAGCTATGATTTTTTATGGCTTATTAGGTGTAGGAAAACATTCTAGAAACTTTTGGTGAACAACTTTAGAGATTGGATGCTAAATGAGTGACTTTTTGCATTTAGTCACCTTTAAGGAATTCGGGTTTGCGATCTTGATTTATTGAGGTGTCTTAATGGATAAAGTTGGAAACTTTATCCATCAAGACCATGGAAAGGACTAGATCTGAGCTTTGGAGCTCTTAGAGTTGTAGGAAAACAGCTTAATGGATTAAGCTGTCAAGACCAGTCCCCACGTCATGACCTTAGGTTGCCACAGCGTGGCGACTAGGTAGGAACATGTCTGCTTTGTCGTTTAGCGGCCACGACATGGCCAAGGACGGCCACGGCGTGGCAACCAGCTGGAGGTTGACCTTTGACTTTTGATCGTTGACCATTGACTTTGACCAAGTTTGACTTTAGGTCATTTGGGGTATTTTGAATTGTAGATTGAGACTGGATCACTATTTATTGCATAGGTGATCCGTAGAGACAATGTTTGGAGCAATGATCATTTTAGCTATCTTTCAGTTTGTGAGGTGAGTCTTCCTCACTATACTCGCGGGTCGAATGCACCAATGCTTTCTTACTAGATTGTGTTATGTATCTTGGTATATATGGTGTGCTATGCTATAGTAACCTGTTAGTTTGACAGAATTGTATGATTACTTGTATTTGTTGATTATAGTTTATCTGTTGTATATGTCGACATATTGGTGGTTGGGTTGAGACGGGAGGCCAACAAACCCTGGATGGGTGGGCTGAGGTGGTACTGCTTTGTGCATTAGACCAACAAACCCATGATGGTTGATTTGAGGCTATAAGCCAACAAACTCTGGACGGTTGGGTTGAGGCCATGGGCCAACAAACCCTATTTTCATGTATTGTATTTGTAGTATTGTGTGGGGTATTTTGGGGGAACTTACTAAGATTTGGCTTATAGTTTGATTGTTATGGCTTCAGGTACATCTGAGGATAAGGGCAATGCGAATGCGTGATTGTGCACATCCTTCTCGATATCTACTTGATCTATGATTTTGAGATACTCTGATTATGATTATACATTTTGGAAACTATGTTTTGAATAATTTATGGATTTTGAGATGGTTTAAAAAAAATTGTCATGATTTTTGGGATGTTACAATGAAGGATTCAGTTGATAAAGTTATGGAAGGTGCATAAAAGGTGCAAAGAAGCTGAAGGACTCGGAACTTTTTATGGCAAACTATGGGTCTCGCTGAGGATGGCTCAAGGTGTACATAGTTTGATGCTTATTTGGAACTTTATATGTAATTTAATATTTTTTTTTATTTGTAATTGTTTGTTGTAGTTTAAAAAACAATGATATTGTATTCTTTTGGTATTGTATGAAGTAAAAAAACATATTGTCTTTTGTCTTCAAATTTTAATGTGTATTGGTATCATGTATTTTTTTATGAACTTTGTTTGACAAATGGTATGGTAAATATGTTTGTATTAGTATGTATAAAAAATTGCAAAGTTTGGTCCCTATGGCTTTCTAATTTTTTTATTATATTAAACTGAGATGAAAGGGCAAGTGAAAAGACAAATTTACCCCTCACGTGATGGGCACATCGGGTGGGCTAACAACCATAACAAACGGATGTTAAGTCCAATGACCAATTCCACAATGAAAGTATATCAAAAGGACCAAATCTACAAGTCCGAATATTTTTGGACCAAAACCAAATAAAATGGAAAACCGCAGGGACCACTATTGTAATTTTCTCTTCTTAAGACTAAATTTTATTGGAATATATGACTTAAAGTTTTTTTTTAGACACAAAATTTATAATTTAGAAGCTACTTCAATTGGCTTTTAATTAAGAACTTTTAATTTTAATTTGTTATTTAATTGTAAGAACTTTTACTTTTAATTTGTTATTTAATTGTATGTCTTTAAAATGTTACGTTTGCATAATATTTTTATACAAATAAAAAAGAGAAAATTACAAAAATAGTCTAATCCTTTAATTATTTTGTGGAAAATAGCAAAAAAAACCCAAATTACAAAAATAGCCACCAAATCGCAGATGGACTCAGTCCATCTACGATTTTACTTGTCCATCTGTGATTTTGCTTCCATCTGCGATTTTTTTTTCAGGGGTATAAAAACGTAATTTTTTTTCTTTCATTTTTGAAACTTTTTTGTTGGAAAATTTTCTCTCGGGAGACATTATGGACGATTTCATGAATACTCCTGACAATATGGTAAGATATTTACTCATTTTGTGTTTTAATTATCATTATCAATTTTAGGCTTTGTTTATTTACGATTTATTGGGCAAAAGTTTGAAAAAAACAAAAATCTAAGGTGTTGCTCATCCGATTTTCTTAGATCTATGTGTTATATTTGATATTTACAAGATTTGATAAGTAGCCTTGAGGTTTTGATGACATTTCATAATTGGATTTATGAATGTACAAGTGCATAATGCATAAATTGTGCATTGTGAGGTTGTACATTTGGTACTTTGGTGTTAATATGTTATATAAATGTGTTAATATGTTGTAATAATATGATTTTTTGATATAAAAATGATTTTTGCTACTTCATGTTGTACCTTTGTATTTGTGAGGTTGTACATATAGTGTATGTTATAAAAATGCATTTTTGATGTATTATTATGTTATAAATATTCAATTTTTGATGTTATAAATATTCTTATATTTGTATTTTAGAAATATCGTTTATATACAATCGGTTTACTTGTCATGGTTTATATACATTTGGTTTATTTCTCAAAAAACGTATTATACGATGGAATTTGGATGTCGTTAAAAATACACATATTGTTTATTTTCTAATTGTGTATATGTAATAGTTTCTAATGTAGATTGTTGCCTTTTTGTTATAATAATATGTTTTTTTGACAGGATTTTTAATCTTGTTGTATTTCAGCATGACTCTAGAAATCTAAATGTTAAAGCTATGGTTAATCTAAAAGGATCGGGGTGTAACATATGGCAAGTATTTGAAGTATTGGATGGTGTGTGACGAGAAAAATTTAGAAGCACCGTGTTTGGTTATTTGTTGGACGTCCCTCAATTACAAGGGGACATGTTGCTATTTCATAAAATGTTTCTTCACCAGTTATAGCCAGACACAGTCCAGATGGCATAAAGCGGTTGTATTTTAAAGTTGGAGATACTAAAATGCTTTATGTCCCTAAAGAGTTTTGTTTGATAACCAGATTTAATTTTGGAGATTATCCAAAAATGATTGGAAAAAAATATCATAAAAAAAGATTAGTATTAAAAAAAGATGTTTATTACGGGAACGTCTTTTTCCGAACCACACAAATAGTTCGGTGAAAATCTATGATTTGAAAAGTTTCATTTTAAATCAAGCCTTCTTAGCAGCTACCGATGATGATACAGTTAAAGCATGTCTCATATACGTTTTGTGTGAAAGGTTTTTGGGGAAAGAAGCAAATGATCATGTGCCACAACACTGATTTTTTTTGGTTGAGAACTTGGATAGATGGAACAGGTATTATTTGTCGAATTTGAATTATTTTATTTTCTATGATAATGTTTATTCTAACTAAAAGTTTTATATTGTAGTTTTGCTTGGGGTAGTTACTTGTGGGAGTTCACCTACGATGATCTTGAGGATACGTGGAACAAAATCAATAAATATTTTTCACTACCTAAGCCTCGTCAAACTTTCAAATACTCGGTGTCAGGATTAACGGCGCCATTCAGGATGTATATATATATATATATATATATATATATATATATATATATAATATAACAAGTATGTTAGTTGTTAATAATTGTTATTAATATCATTGTTAAAATTATAGATATGGATTTATGAGATGCTTCCACCTGTTCGAGGTGGTTATGCGTTACGTAGAAACAAAGATACACCTCAGATGAAGTGTTGGAGTGCAACCAAAAAATTAAAATGGGTTGATGTGAATAAGATTTTGAATGTGACAAAGGTTTGTATATATATACTTTTTTATTTCAATATTTTGTTTGAACTTTTACTAACATTATACCTATGTTAATTTTTTTAGGAGGGACGAAGACCAAGACATAGCATGACACTGAACGATGAGGAGAGAAGATCTTCTTATTATATGTCATGTCAAGAGTATGTGTATGGTGAACCGCCTTCAGTTCCATCCCCAATACAGAAGAATTTTAGGAGGCAAGACTAATCTTCGTGTAGTCTATCATCTAGTGGCCGATCCCAAGCTAAAGCAAGACAAAGTGGGAAACCAAGTTTAGAAGAGTTGGTAAATTGGTTAATTGCACGTGAACAAGAGGTGTATTTGAACCGACAACGCACCCAGGTGAACGTGGAAGAAGTGAATGACGAAAGTATATGGAACAACATAAATTTTGATGAACCGACAAAGTTTCAAAGAAATTATTCTTTTAGTAAAAAGGTTAGTGATACCCTATATTTGTGATATAATTTGTTAATAAATATGTATATTTTATTAATAATTTAAAGGTATTAATGTAGGTTTTAGATGATAGGGGGTGGACTAGAAATCAGTCGATGATGATGTTTTTGATGATAATGAAGTTGAAAAGGTTATGATAACTTATATTTATGATATAATTTAATAATAAATATGTATATTTTATTAATAATTATAACGTATTGATGTAGGTGTTAGATGACGAGGTAATAATTGTAGGGAGTACAAATCACTTTGATGATAATGAAGCTACACCCGATAGACCTAGGGTTCGTAATCCATCAAAGTTTATGTGTACTCCTTTCACGCAGGTATACATTAAAAGCTAATATGGAAATAATTTTTTTTATGTCAAATATTCATAAAATAATGATATAAATATTTGAGAAATGTTTTAGTTACACAAGACACCAAAGCCAAATCGAAGAGCATAGAAGAAGGTTGATACCAGATCAACAACCCCTCCTCCTCATCCAGTATTCGGTGTTGCTCATGACTTTTCAGTTTTGCGCCTACAGCCTTACGTAGCACGCGGTGAGGTTGTGATACAAAATTATTTTTATCATGCGTATGACGTGCAACACGTATTCTACAATTTGATATTAGATATAGAGTTTTTGAGCGCGTTGTTTGGGCATACACATAACGACTGGTTAGATGAAGCAATAAGTATTTATAAATTTAAGATTATAAGTGATTTTTTATTTATTAATTTATAACAAAATTACCATAACCTTCGCAACATATCACGATTTGGATTAGACTGTTGATGGAGAGAAGGTTTGAAGCTGGCCGGTATACCATAATGTCTCCAAATTTTTTTGTTTGCCATATTCTGGAAGATGGTAATGAGTGGAGGGCATTTATGTCTGGGATAGCTACATACCCCAACATTATGGTTCCTTGGTGGGACGTGGATATGGTATATTATTAGTTTTATTGAAATTACATTCATTAGTATCATTTTTTTGTATCGAAATATTAATAAGTAATTATTTATTAAACTTTGTGCAGGTTTATATGTTGATTCATTCCTATCCAAATCATTGGTTGTTTGGGGAACTACGATTGGAGTCAACGGAAGTCCATCTATATGACAGTCTCCGTACGGGTGCATTCCAAAATTTTGAGTCAGATGGAACTTTGAGCAAATTTGAGGCGCAAATGGGAATTTTTTTAGACAAAATTAATTACTAGCAGAGGAGGAACATCCCAAGGAGACCATTGAATATGACATTTACTCTCGAAGATAATGTTCCCCAACAAAGCAGTGGGTTGGGAGATTGTGTTGTATTTGTTTGTATGTTTATGGAAGAACTAGTATCAGGACAACCAATACAAGAATTTATGGACCCAAAAAATGCAGCTAAAGAGTTTCGTCAAAGGATGGCCAAAATTTATTGGGGATCGTGTTTTGGTCCTATGTAGTTGGATGTGATATGTATGTAACTAAATGTTTGATTTATAAATTCAAGTGTTTCATTAGGAAAAGTAATTTTATATATAGCGCAATAGACATAATTTCCATACATAATATAATTTTAAAAAGTTAAACATAACAACGATTACACCCTCTTTATTGACGTTAGAACTTCAAAGTTAACCAAAATACCTAAACCTTACAACTTGTAAACAATAATTGCCAAGAACAACACCCTACTACAAAACAAGGCTATCTTCAACTTCTTATTTTCAGATTGAAAGTGTTTATTCGACTTAGCTACCTTAGCTATTATCATAGAAGATTGGTCCTTCTCTTTATCAACCCAACATATAAACCTGTATTTTGGTACCTGTGAATTTAAAGATAGATAAGAAGATAATTTGTGGTTCAAATATGATAGCGCAAATATTAAGGAACTAAAAATCACGATACCATTTTTGGACAAGCGTAAAATAATCTTCATGGGTTTTTAGGTGTACCCGATATCCTAAAGATACGTTCACCCACATAATTGCAGTATGCCATTCGCCTGATTTATTTGATCAAATATGAATAATTTCACAAATAAATTTCATGGAGTGAGTATTACCTAATTATACGAAATTTTATTGCAGACAAGTACAATGCTTTGTCTTGTCAATCAGTAAATTTGCTTAAGGGTTGACTATGAAATCATCTGATTTGACTATGAATCTTTCAAGTTGAACTATGAAATGCAGACAAGTACAAGGCCTTGTCTTGTCAATCAGTAAAGTTTGCTTAAGGGTTGACTATGAACTTATATGATTTGACTATGAATCCTTCAAGTTGAGCTATGAAATGCAGACAAGTATAATGCCTTGTCTTGTCAATCAGTAAATTTGCTTAAGGGTTGACTATGAAATCATCTGGGTTGACTATGAATCCTTCAAGTTGAACTATGAAATGCAGACAAGTACACTGTCTTGTCTTGTCAATCAGTAAAGTTTGCTTAAGGGTTGACTATGAAATCATCTTGTTTGACTATGAATCCTTCAAGTTGAACTATGAAATGCAGACAAGTACACTGCCTTGTCTTGTCAATCAGTAAATTTTACTTACAAATTGACTATGAAATCATCTGGTTTGACTATGAATCCTTCAAGTTGAACTATGAAGTGAAGACAAGTACAATGCCTTGTCTTGTCAATCAGTAAACTTTGCTTACGGTTTGACTATGAAATCATGTGTTTGACTATGAAGTAATCCAGTTTCAATACCAACTTTTGTATATTTATAATTAGATTCGTTTGATTTTCCTAATACACTTTCATTGCATGTGAAAATGAATTCTTACAACCAAATAAGCTTTTGTGACCTACCAATATTCTTTCAGAATCTTGAAAGAACAAATCCTAATACCTTCACAACCATCAAGAAAACAGATACCAACCGCTTTCAATTATGTTTCGTGACTTTAGGTTGTATGGTATGTCATTTTTATTTTATTGATTTAATTAATAGTTGTAGGTAATGTACCTCATTTAGATTTTTCATGTGACTAATATAAGTATGTTTTATTTTTATACAGATCTGTACCTTTCTTAGGTGCATGATACCATTAATATATGTGGGTTATTTATCCCTACTTGGCAACTGTCTGACAACAATGTACTTTGCGGTGACTTTGGACGGAAACCATGAACCCATACTCTTAGCAGTTGGTTTGGGAACCTTAGAGTGTGAGGAATCTTGGGCATGGTTCATGAGGAAGTTAAAAGAATGTTTAGGTGACAATACAGAGGTTGGCTTTATAAGCCACCTATGTGATAAAATAGACTTTGTCGTTGGGAGAGTCTACCCAGATTCGTATCATGGGTATTGTCCTAAAGATATAGCTCGGAAAATATGAGATTCTGTCGTACATAATGATACTATTGTCGAAAAGTTGTTTTGGAAGTCATGCAGTGCATATAGTGTGCATGAATTTTACTTGTGTTTGGAAATCTTTAAAAGTGCATGTAGGAATCCAATTGTCTGGCTTGACAATATAGCCATCTCAAAATGGGCACATACATTTTTTCCTAAAGTACGTTAGAATGTTAAATCGATTAATATTCCTCAAATTTTGAAAAATATATCCACCTACACATATGAGTTACCTATAACAACAATCATTGAGTTAATCAATCAGTCGATACAATTGGAATATGTTGAACGGGCTGAAGTTGGAGGTAAATTTATACTTATAGTTTGTTATTTGTTGTGTTATTATTTCCAAATTAACAAATTTCACAGGGAGGATTTTTGTTGGTGTGGCCCCTTATGCTGAGAATAGGGTTCAAAAGCAAGTGAACAAGTCTTATAATTGGGAGGAAAGACGTATTTATGGGGATATATTTGAAGTGGATGAAACTTTCGACACCTGCAAAGTACAACTTGAACGTAGGGTATGTAGTTGTGGGAAATGGCAAAAAAACGGTATACCTTGTGGCCACGTTATAGCATCACTAAGAACCCGTACATCTGCATCCATTCACGAAATAGTTGATTATAAGTTGACTTCTGTCGTGTATTAAGCTACATTCGGATATGAGATAGTGAATTCTCTGCCATCACATGTGCAATGGGAAATACCAAATGAAAGGGTGGTCCTGTTACCTCCCAAGTAGAAGTAGTTATTCATGTAACCCTTTCCATTTTATGTCATATTATGTAGTAGTTATGGTTTAATGTTTTAATGAAATGAAAATTGATGTATTTTCTTAATTCACATTTTATGCTCATTACTGAAACAACATAAATTAAAGGATTAACAAGATACACGTAAAAAACAAAAAGCGTAACTAACGAACATTCTACATCTAATCTTCTTTAACTAACATGAATATTAAAAATGAGGGACATTCTTTAAAAGATTCCATGCTTCCCCAGGCGTAAACTCCCTACCATCATATTCGAAATAGTATAGCTCCATAGCCATCTGTATGAGAATGTCTTCATCCATATTCGAATGTTAATTATCCAGCTCATTGTAAATACGTTGAAACTGCTTGATGCTTTGTTTCAAATCCAGAAACTTGGCTTTAACATCTCTTATTCTTCAATATTGAGTACGACCCATTTGATGGTGAAACAAATGACAGAAACGAGACCAAAATGATCCATTGCAAACTTCTGGCAGACCTGATGGAAAATCCTCCTCTATAATTACGATCCAAGCATGAACCAAAGCGACCTCCTCTTCGATGCTCCATCTGAGTGGTACAGGTGGGTCCATATTTGCAAGGTAAAATTGTAAGGTGATACAATTAATATGGATATGAACAATTATTTATAGTGACCCCCTTTTGTAACTCCATCTGTGTTGTCAAGTCAAACAGTCGTGTCTTGTGTTGTCAGTCAGTGCAAGGGCTTGTCAACTCAAACAATCCTCTCTTGTGTTGTCAATAAGTACAATGCATTCTTCAGTTAAGTTGGACTATGAATTGAAGAGAAATTAAAAAAAATTGACTGGGATTTTGTGTAGAAACTTATGTGCTTTTGACGGACATTAAAAACGTGTCGTTTATTGTTGTCATAAAGCCTACTATAAATTTACTTTCAGTGAAAAAATCATTTCACTTAAAGATATATCAGTTCTTCATATATTACTTTTAAAAATTTACTGTCTTTATTTCACTAAAAATGACTTCAAAACCATGGACCGCTAAGGAGTACTTGGTTCTTAGTCGTGCATATATTCATGTGTACGAGACCAACAAGGTGAACGATCCTATGTTTTGGACTTGTTTAAACTATATCTTCAACACTGAAACTCGAACGACTGCATAAAACCATCATGGCAACCTAGAAATCACAACAAAATGGTATGAAATGAAAACTGAAATTCTATTATTCAACGATCTTTATACCAAAATTGACAACACCCGTTTAAATGCTACTAAGGAGGTCATCTTGGAAGCTGCTAAAGAGGAATACAAATCATTAAGTAATGAGTTGGAATTCCAGTATGAAGCCCCTTGGAATATTTTTTGAAATATGTCCCGTTTATTTACTATCTATTTCTATCTGTTAGGTTTGTACTAGGTTATTTACATGTATTTCGTCTTTATTAGATGTACCTCCTCTGTTTTATGTTATTTATGAAAACTCGTTGGGTTATTTTTAACGATATTCCAAACGTCTTCATACTCGATTACACATAAAACAATACATTACAAATAACAATTCCACGAAGCATTACACATAAAACAATACATAAAACCTTACACATAAAACAATACATTACAAATAACAATTCCAAACGTCCTCATACTCGATTACACATAACACCTTACAAATAACAATTCCATGAAACATTACACATAAAACAATACATAAAACATTACAA
This sequence comes from Lactuca virosa, assembly GCF_052849685.1. Taxonomy (NCBI): domain Eukaryota; kingdom Viridiplantae; phylum Streptophyta; class Magnoliopsida; order Asterales; family Asteraceae; genus Lactuca; species Lactuca virosa. The sequence goes on along the minus strand of NC_136429.1, from coordinate 292,382,531 downwards.
ATATGAAATTTACATAATAACAGAGCCATCTACATGGAATACTGATTATTTTTAACAAGATTCCAAACGTCCTTATACTCGAAGTCACTGCCTTCATGCTCCAAAATGTAAAAATCTTTAACAATATCCAAAAGCTCTTCTGCGTCTGCATAATAAGTTTTGGTATTTTTAACATAATTATACGCTCGATTGAACCATATGACTCCTCCCTTTACATCCATCCATTTACTGACAATATTTGATTGTAACCGGTGTTGTCCTTCTCCCATCTCATGGTTGAACAAAGCTGTTATTCGGGTCCATTCATCACCTACCAGGCAATGTGGGGGAGCGAGTGACGTTACACCCTCCTTAACGCTAATCCAATATCGTGTTACAACCAACACCTCGCTTGTCGTCCATTGTCGTGGAGAATTGGAACCAACTACTGCATTCGAAGAAGTTGCTACATTGGACAACACATTTCTGAATACATGTATTGGTTTCGTATATATGATATGGGTGTTCGTTTCGTATAGATTAAACATCTATTTATAATAAAAAAAAGAGTTAACAAGGACTTGACAAGTCTAGTGGAATCTCTATGTACTACAATGAGTTATCATGTCAAACAGTCATTTACTTGTTTACTCATTTCCAAGTTTGACTACGATTTGCAGGTTACTACAGTGACTTGTCATGTCAAACAATCATCTATGAATTCCAACTCTGACTATGAAATGGTTGCCTTTAGACTATGATTTGCATATTACTAGGATGTATAAATATGACATATACGATCATTTTCTTATTAAAAATACTATATATAATCTCAACTTTATTATGAGTTCATCCTCAAAGTTCGAAATTTGCTCATGCGATGAAGTAGATTGTTACTACTGTGATCCAATCGACCCCTTTGTTACACCCTCTTCGGAAGGCCCACATATGTCGGATGAAAATTTTCAAGAATTGAAAAGGACTGAAGAACAACAAAAACAGGATAAAGAGTCGTCTCGGCTTCTCAGTCAACGTCGTAAAGTTATTGCATCGAAATGCAAACAAGCTCAAGAATGGATAGACCTTAATAAAAAGAAAACCAAAGAGCATGAAGAATGAATCAAAAAGACTAAGAAGACTATCAAAATGACTGAAAAATGGCTTGCTGACAAGGACGCAAAGATGATACATCCTAGGGTGCAAAAAGGATCATTTCGAAGATAAAATGAGAATTAGGGATGGATATATAACAATCAAGAAAGAGAAGTACCCATTGCAGTTCCCTGAGGTTAATAATTAGTTAAAAAATTGTTGTAAGATTAGAAAGTCTTGGGTTTGCTATATTTTTTTTAGATTAATACGTTTGTTTACCGTTAATTTCCAAGTATTTTTAAAAATCATATATAAAAACTTCATTTGCTCTTATGATGTTCAAACTAAATTACAATATAAAAGCATAAGAACAACATCTTAGAAAATTAATAAAAGCATTACAATACATAATAAATTAATAACTCTTCAATTTAAGGTAGTTTTAAATCATAATTGGCATTATAGCTCTGTGAACAACTCGCAGAAGGCCCAATATTAATTGCCGTCTCCATAGCAGGAATTCTCGTGAGGCGTGCTCCACTGTTGTAACATGCGGATTCCCAGGTATAATATTTTATTATTTAATTTGAGAATTTTGGAGTGACTCGACAAGTTGGTGCCTCAACTCGTCGATTAGAATCGCAACTGGTGACGTGGATTAATGAATGGACTTGACGAGTCTGTGAGGAGACTCGTCGAGTCAGCGCTGCTGAAGGAAACCCTAATTTCTCGGGTATGTGGCCTATTTAAAGGTACTTATACCCTCCCTTTACGTCCACTCTTCCCATAGAGAAACCCTAAACGATCTTTGAGCTTATAGAGAGAGAGAGAGAGAGAGAGAGAGAGAGAGCCAACCTGGAGCATTTTGGTGTATCTTTGCAAGGAAAGGAGAAGGTTTCAAGCAAGGAGCAAAAGAAGGTTGTTAGATCTGTCAATATACATCCAAGGGCTTTTGTTAGAGGTATCAAGTTCGAACCTTTCTCTCTTATTTGAGTAGATCTCTCATTTTGAAGATTAGGGCTTCTTTTCTTTATATTTTGGGACTTTGAGGATTTGGGGTTCATGAGCAGGCTTGAACTCCAGATCTGGACCTTAGGAGGTCCTTAGCATCTAAAGGTTCCTGCTTTATTCAACCTTGATGGAAGTTATGAGTGAAGAACCCATTTAGATCGTGCTCTTGGCATTTCATGCCCAAAATGCCATGCATGGACGTAAAGTCTATGACTTTACGTGATAAATGAGCCCTGAGAGTGTGGATCTGGAGTTTGGGAAAGTATCCTGCCTTGAAATCGTCTGAATGTGTCACAATTGGCATTTTGCTAGGAAATTCTATTCCTATGTAAACATCATCCATTGTAAAAGCCTGTACTCTAAGTGAATACTATACTCTATTCTCGTTCAAATACATCTCATATGTTCAAATAAGGGTTGGAAACCCTAGAAATCTCGGCTCAAGTTCATTATGGACTAGGATTCTCTAATTGGGCTCTAAATGGACCACATTAATAAACCTATAACATTTTGGACCATTGGACTTAGAATGATTCATTCTAACCCTAATGGGCCTTATTGGGCCATAACTAATCCAATTAACCCTAATAGGCTGTAAATCCATTCTTTTATGTCAAATTGGGCCGTAAATACACTTAAGGGCCCAATGGGCCGAAACATATTTATTGGGCTTCACAAAATCGAGCAAAGCCAAGAGTGGGCCAAACTAATTCAATTTCATCCATCTTAAGCCCAATTCTCGGCCCAATGAGGAAAAGAAAAGAAAAATAAAGGGAAATTAGAGGAATTATGAGAGCTTGCCACCTCTTTATTGCATGGAGGATCTCCATGCACATCACCTCACTCCCTCTCTCCTCTCTTCTTCTTCTTCTCGGCCAAAACACCTCACACCACCCTCATTCTCTCAAAAATCTTTCAAGAAAACTCTCTCAAAACACTCAAGAATATCCTCGTTCCTTCCATCCAAATTTTCGAGATCTCTAGGTGTTTCAAGAAGATCTTCACTAAGGATCATCAATCTTGGGTAAGTCATCACACATTCAAGCTAAACAACTTCATTTTTGTGTTATAACACTCCTTCTAAACACTTGTTTGTGATCATACTCTTAGAAATCTTCTAAACTCGAAAACCACACAAGGAAGGCTTGCTAAGGCCGAAAACAACATCATCTTCTCATATCCCTTCATCAAAACCGATCCATCGCCCCAAGGTGAGTTCATACCCCCTATTTTCAATTTTTACTTGGTTTTGGGGGAGAATACAAGTTGCTTTATGTAGATCTATGTGTATATGCATGAATATGTGTGTTTTTCATGACTTATTTGTTGATTGTGTGCTATTTACTTCATAAATCTAAAAATATGTTAAGAATATTAAGTTTATCACTTGGATCTACATGAAAACCTTGATAAAAGTATGTGTTATCACATATAATACATGTAAACTAGTAGATCTGGTATTTATACACTTAAAATAGCAAAAATGAGTGTTGTGTTCAAAGATCTATAAACTAAACTCAAAATTCAGCCCTTAATAGAAAAGTTTTGGTCTAATCTAGAACTATTTTGACCACCTTAATGATAATATTTTTCAAAACTGTTTTGCATTCAAAAAGTTCATGTTTATACCTTTAAAATGACTACTCTCACGTTTTCATACGATTTTTCTACAATTTTTGGAGAATTTTACAAAACTGCCTATCAGATTTGAAATAATTTCAGACTAGCCTATGAAGGTGAGAAATTTCACACTTGTTAGAGGCCATTAAAAATTATGAGAAACATTTTGAACAAAGTAGAAAACATTTCCAAACTTTCAGAATTTACGGATCCAAATTTCGACTTACGATGATTTTTCTACAAATTTTCCAACAACTAGGTCAGAAAAGCCAAAAACCACAAAAATGTGTGTTTTCACAAAAATCAAGCCAAAAATGATATTTTTGACAAAAATGGGTTTAAAATGTTATTTTTACCACAAACTAGTCATAAACACAAGTTTTGAACAACATGGGGACTAAAGTGTTATTTTTACAGAAATTGGGCATTAATTGTAAATTTTTGGCTTATTGGGCCAAGAACGTCATTTTTACAAAAAGTGGGCCTTTTATGCTATTTTAATGAATAATTGAACCAAAACCAACAATAAACTAACAAACGGATTAATTTTGATCATTTCTAGGTTATTGGGCCTTAGTGGCCCATTTATATGTTTGATAGGTTTTGTATACTATTTGCGTGCTATGTGGGCCTATAAATACCTTACATGTGAAATGGGCATTAGTTGTCCTTTTAAATATATTTTGGGCTCATGTTATATACTCTCATTCATATTAGGTTTTGAAATGACTCACATGTTTAGCGATGCCATAGTGGCTCACTTACATGGTTCGTTGGGCCTGGAATGAGTTTTATACGTTTATCTTCGCGTAAATTCGATTAAGGATCTAGTGAGTTTTTGGTCGGTCGACACCTATTAAGTGTACGATCGTAGCCTGTAGTTATAATCAGGGTCTCTTTGAGGGCAACATCGGGTTGTCTGGGGGCATTCTATTTACATTCTCTTCTATCACTTTTGGCATTCTATTAAACAATAACACACATGCATTAACACAAGATCAGACATAAACATCCCAAACTATTTTAAGAAAATACAGGATTTTCTTGTGATTACAAAATTATACAAATCATTTTCTCAAATATACTTATGAACTCACCAACATTTTTATGTTGACCTTTTTAAATTAACTTGTATTCTCAGGAAACCGTTGAAGCAGGTTGAGCGGAACTAACTAATGGATATTCTGTTATATTTTGTTTCATCATACTGACTATTTTGACATGTAATATTCAATACAATACCCAATGTAAACAATGAATGTTGTTATATTACATGGTGATGATGATGTTATGTTTTATTTATATTCACTGTAATGATATTTCAAGATGAAGTCACGCACAAGCCCCCAGACGTTTCCGCCGTCTGGTTCGGGGGTGTGACAGATTGGTATCAGAGCATTGTTTATAGTGAACTGGCATATCTAACCATACAAGATATGCAACTATAAATACAATGTGACTAAACTACTTTGAACATAATAATTAAAATACATACTTATGTGTGCATTTTAGAGTAATAACACAACAAGAACATTAAAAGTCTTTGGAGGATTTGAACCTCGCTATTAAACCCGGACATTTATGTAGTCGTATTGGGGGTGAATGTAGCCTGATCAATTACATTCATTCAAAATACGACCAACATGTGTTCGGGAGTAATTGTGATGGACAATGAATCAAAAACTTACCATTTAATTATCCAAAGAGCTTATAGAACCAAACCTAAACAAAATTAAAATACTATAGGAGTATTTGGTGTGTTATTTGTTTCTAGTATTTATACCCCTTCGTGCAATACACTATGGACGGGCATCATTAGCCAGGAGACCCGTATCTCCCTAGTCAGGGGAATGCAGGGTGGCTTGACCCAGAAGAAGACCCAAAGGAAGAACCAGAGGAGAAACATGAAGTAGAACTTATAGATGGACCCGCCGAGTCAGTAGTGGACCTCGAAGAGGAAGAGCTCGAGGGCAATGAAGATGATGCCTCGGATGCAGAATCCAATGTCATCAATCCTCCATGCATGGCCAGAGTACCGACTTATCGTATTGGCCCCGGTGGCCCCACGCCTCATAGGCAATCGATATTGGAGATAGATTCTCCAGTAGGGGATACGACCGCCTTACGGTATGAACCGAGATCCTTTCGATCTTAGTCATGGAGGACCAGCTGACCGGGCCTTCCAGTTATGGTCCGGCGCACCCGAGACGTTGGCAACCAAGCTCAGGACACCCCAAATCAAACGGACCAAATGCGGTTGCTGTTGAGAGAGATGTGAGACAAACACAGGAAGTGAACGGAGACTCCCGAGCAAGACAGTTAGTTTGGGAGGTACGACTACGAGATACCAAGCGACAAGTAGCTCGTCTCCGAGGTGCATCCACTTCATCAGAACCACCACCAGACACTTTCCGCCACGATTAGGATCAACCTTTTCTTTTCCCCCTACTATCCGATATGACTCTCTTTCGTGTACTAAGACGGTACTTACCAATGAAATAGTTATGTGCTATCTTTATTTCATGTTATTGCATAAATTCAATTATATGCACAACCGAACCCTCGAAACCGCTAGATACTTAAGGATCTCGAAACCAAAACAACCCATATACTCTAAGGATAGACGTAACGATCGTGCCAAATCTGCGATTACCTACTACCGTAAATACATCATAGGGATGTAGATGGAAACAATGAGAATCATACGACAAGACGCGAAATTTATAGAGTACAACCAGGAACGACAATCAATACTTACGATCTGGCTTATCAACATGCAGTAGGAAAATGTCATCCCATAGAAGTAACAAGCACACCCGCAAGACACCGCTCCTGCAGATGGACTCTGCTACATTCCAAGCTGCTGTAACAGCGGCAGTAACCGCTGCTATGGCACAACTCAACGCAAACAACACCAATAGAGGTGGAAATTGCATCGACAACTCCAGCCGAAGGAATGAGCACGGAAACCAACAAGTGACAGGCGAAATTGTCATTATTTAGTATGGTTATGACGGCTCACTTAGAGGAATTAACGTTATGAAGTTTGCGGTAGACTATTTTCTATTATGTTGGATTACTCGTAAACTTACTCACACTCGTACTGAACCTCGTTGTTGGTACGACAGCATTATCTATTCTTCTTTTTCGGGAAACATCGGGTTGTCTGGGGGCATTCTATTTACATTCTCTTCTATCACTTTTGGCATTCTATTAAACAATAACACACATGCATTAACACAAGATCGGACATAAACATCCCAAACTATTTTAAGAAAATACAGGATTTTCTTGTGATTACAAAATTATACAAATCATTTTCTCAAATATACTTATGAACTCACCAACATTTTTATGTTGACCTTTTTAAATTAACTTGTATTCTCAGGAAACCGTTGAAGCAGATTGAGCGGAACTAACTAATGGATATTCTGTTATATTTTGTTTCATCATACTCTGACTATTTTGACATGTAATATTCAATACAATACCCAATGTAAACAATGAATGTTGTTATATTACATGGTGATGATGATGTTATGTTTTATTTATATTCACTGTAATGATATTTCAAGATGAAGTCACGCACAAGCCCCCAGACGTTTCCGCCGTCTGGTTCGGGGGTGTGACAGATTGGTATCAGAGCATTGTTTATAGTGAACTGGCATATCTAACCATACAAGATATGCAACTATAAATACAATGGGACTAAACTACTTTGAACATAATAATTAAAATACATACTTATGTGTGCATTTTAGAGTAATAACACAACAAGAACATTAAAAGTCTTTGGAGGATTTGAACCTCGCTATTAAACCCGGGCAGTTATGTAGTCGTATTGGGGGTGAATGTAGCCTGATCAATTACATTCATTCAAAATACGACCAACATGTGTTCGGGAGTAATTGTGATGGACAATGAATCAAAAACTTACCATTTAATTATCCAAAGAGCTTATAGAACCAAACCTAAACAAAATTAAAATACTATAGGAGTATTTGGTGTGTTATTTGTTTCTAGTATTTATACCCCTTCGTGCAATACACTATGGACGGGCATCATTAGCCAGGAGACCCGTATCTCCCTAGTCAGGGGAATGCAGGGTGGCTTGACCCAGAAGAAGACCCAAAGGAAGAACCAGAGGAGAAACATGAAGTAGAACTTATAGATGGACCCGCCGAGTCAGTAGTGGACCTCGAAGAGGAAGAGCTCGAGGGCAATGACGATGATGCCTCCGATGCAGAATCCGATGTCATCAATCCTCCATGCATGGCCAGAGTACCGACTTATCGTATGGGCCCCGGTGGCCCCACGCCTCATAGGCAATCGATATTGGAGATAGATTCGCCAGTAGGGGATACGATCGCCTTACGGTATGAACCGAGATCCTTTCGATCTTAGTCATGGAGGACCAGCTGACCGGGCCTTCCAGTTATGGTCCGGCGCACCCGAGACGTTGGCAACCAAGCTCAGGACACCCCAAATCAAACGGACCAAATGCGGTTGCTGTTGAGAGAGATGAGAGACAAACACAGGAAGTGAACGGAGACTCCCGAGCAAGACAGTTAGTTTGGGAGGTACGACTACGAGATACCGAGCGACAAGTAGCTCGTCTCCGAGGTGCATCCACTTAATCAGAACCACCACCAGACACTTTCCGCCACGATTAGGATCAACCTTTTCTTTTCCCCCTACTATCCGATATGACTCTCTTTCGTGTACTAAGACGATACTTACCAATGAAACAATTTTGTGCTATCTTTATTTCATGTTATTGCATAAATTCAATTATATGCACAACCGAACCCTCGAAACCGCTAGATACTTAAGGATCTCGAAACCAAAACAACCCATATACTCTAAGGATAGACGTAACGATCGTGCCAAATCTGAGATTACCTACTACCGTAAATACATCATAGGGATGTAGATGGAAACAATGAGAATCATACGACAAGACGCGAAATTTATAGAGTACAACCAGGAACGATGATCATTACTTACGATCTGGCTTATCAACATGCAGCAGGAAAATGTCATCCCATAGAAGTAACAAGCACACCCACGAGACACCGCTCCTGCAGATGGACTCTGCTACATTCCAAGCTGCTGTAACAGCGGCAATAACCGCTGCTATGGCACAACTCAACGCAAACAACACCAATAGAGGTGGAAATAGCATCGACAACTACAACCGAAGGAACGAGCACGGAAACCAACAAGTGACAGGCGAAATTGTCATTATTTAGTATGGTTATGATGACTCACTTAGAGGAATTAACGTTATGAAGTTTGCGGAAGACTATTTTCTATTATGTTGGATTTGTCGGAAACTTACTTACACTGGTACTCAACCTCGGTGTTGGTACGACAACATTATCTATTCTTCTTTTTCGGGCAACATCGGGTTGTCTGGGGGCATTCTATTTACATTCTATTCTATCACTTTTGAAATTCTATTAAACAATAACACACATGCATTAACACAAGATCGGACATAAACATACCAAACTATTTTAAGAAAATACAAGATTTTCTTGTGATTACAAAATTATACAAATCATTTTCTCAAATATACTTATGAACTCACCAACATTTTTATGTTGACCTTTTTATATTAACTTGTATTCTCAGGAAACCATTGAAGCAGGTTGAGCGGAACTAACTAATGGATATTCTGTTATATTTTGTTTCATCATACTCTGACTATTTTGACATGTAATATTCAATGCAATACCCAATGTAAACAATGAATGTTGTTATATTACATGGTGATGATGATGTTATGTTTCATTTATATTCACTGTAATGATATTTCAAGATGAAGTCACGCACAAGCCCCCAGACATTTCCGCCGTCTGGTTCGGGGGTGTGACAGAATGCAAGTTGAGTCTGAATGGACTCGCCGAGTTGATAAGCCAACTCGGCGAGTAGATTAGGGTTTGTCCCGATGAGCTTTACCATGCGACGGCTCGGCGAGTTAGGGGTTAACTCGACGAGCTGGACCTTCATGAGATTACTGACAACGATGGGACTCGGCGAGTCTGGTTAATTTGGGCTGTTAACTGGAATTGACTTATGTGGACTTTAGGGTTGGTCAAATGAGTAATAGAGGTCAGGGAAGGGTAAAATGGTCTTTTACCCATTTCTAGGGCTAAGAGTGTAAGAGAGACCAATGAATGGTGTAGTCGAGTATGAGGATGTATTAATTAGAGATATTATCCTTGTGATAGGCGTAGGCTAGATCGAGGATTCCGAGCATGCGATTTTACTAGCTAGGTTACGAGGTGAGTCTTCTCACTATACTTTACCTAGAGTGGTATCTATGTGTGACCAGAGGGTCTTATGTGTTTATTTGAGTACTGTGATAATACTGCATTATGTCTGTGTGATTTATGTTATGTGTTATTTAGAGTTTACAGAGTTAGGACCGGAGGGTCCACAGAGTTAGGACCGGAGGGTGCATCGGAGTTGTGGGACTAGAGGGTCCCACTGAGACACATTGACCGGAGGGTCTTACAGAGTTATAGCCTCGAGTGGCTAATGTGTTGTATGTGGTATTTTGGGGAACTCACTAAGCTTCGTGCTTACCGTGTTATGTGTTATGTGTTTCAGGTACTTTCGATAATCACGGGAAGGCCCTGGATTGATTGTACACGCACTCGCTTGGAGATATATTTTGGAGGATCCTGGTTTATGTGATAAACAACTTTTGATAAATAAATTGTATTATAGTTGACACTTGAGATTTTGGGAAATATGACATCTGGTTTTACGTTTGAAATGAAAATTTTGGTTTGAAAATTTACGTTGTTACAAGTTGGTATCAGAGCCTTGGTCTGAGGGATTCGGATGCACCTTCGGGTATGTCTGGACTCAAACTGAGGATTTGAGAAAAAATTTCAAGAGAAACGATTTTTTAAAATCGAGTAGGAGTTCTAAGAGAAAAACGAGAAAAAGCGGTTTGTACAATCAGCCAGAGCCCGAACTGTGATTTCCCAAAATACCCTTTCTTTCTGTGTTATGAGATATCTATGAGATATTATGAGATATATTATACATGCTAGAGAGTAGGCTAGGTATTTCATATTTTAGGACTAGAGTGGCCTGATTTGTGATGCCTTAGCCTAGGAGTTACTGTTACCTGTGATTTGCTTGAGTACGAGTATGTAGCAGAAATGAGCTTATGAGAGTAGTCGGTGTTCGGCGAGATATAGAGTACTTGAAATCTGGAATCCTAGGAGGAGGACTTGGGGTGATTACAGATGCGGTGTGGAAGGTAGTATTGGGCCCGTACTACTGGACGCACCGGGTCGGTGAGCAGTTCAAGTAAGAATGCTTGGGATGCTAAGGAACAAGTAGGGGGAGTGATCGAGTGTAAGTATACTCGAGCGAGTCTCTGATTATTTTGTATTGTATTTCAGAGACATCATGGTGGGTACGCGCCACAACCCAGGGGCAGTGGTACCAGCGACGATGAGATATGGAGGATGATTCATGAGGAGGTGGCCGCAGCCATCCGAGCAGAGATTCCCGAGATGTTTGGGTCTATCAAGACCACCCTGATTGAGACATTTGATGAGCGATACGCTACTATCTTTGAGGCTGCTGCTGCTGCCGCCACTACAGCTGTCGTTGCTGCTAGGCCACAGGGAGGTGACTCGTTGTTGTTCCGGGAGTTCAGCAACACAAAGCCACCATAGTTTGATGGGACACAGGATCCGATTGCTGCGATGAGATGGATTTCTGATATCGAGGGGTGTTTCTACACTTCTTCATGTCCAGAGCACTTGAGGGTACGGTACGCGCTGAACCAGCTTCGTTTGGGAGCGAAGGATTGGTGGAAGTTTGTGACAGCTCATTTTACTCCTGAAGAGCACACTGCCGTGACTTGGGTGAGGTTTACTGTGATGTTCCGAGACGAGTATGTTCCCCTGGTGGAGAGGGAACAGTTGGCCCATGAGTTTCTGTTCCTCAAGCAGAGAATAGAGTCAATGATAGTGATTACGAGGATGTTCCAAGAGAGGGCAATGTTCTGCCCTGAGCACGTGTCTACCGAGCAGGCACGTATGAGCCGGTATTTGAGCATTCTGAGGAGGGATATTCAAGAGTTCGTGGCAAACTCTACTTATCGGTCATTTACTGAGCTTCAGGCAAATGCCCGAAAGAGGGAGATTGAGCTGGAGACTCAGGCCAGAGAGGAGGTGGAGTCTCAGGGGAGGGATCGGCGATCGACACAGTCTCAGCCGGTAGCCAAGCGGGCTAAGCCCGCAGATTCGAGATCAAGGGGCCAGAAGGGCCGCACTTGTGGGAAGTGCGGCAAGGGTCATGAGGGGATGTGTCGAACGGGGTCTTGCTACAAGTGTAGCAAGGAGGGGCACATGGCGAAGGATTGCCCCAAGGTGTTTGCAGTCTGCTTTCACTGCAACCAGACCGGCCATCGGAAGGCCGAGCGCCCCCAGCTGCTTCAGGTATCTGCACCCGCTACTGTACGAGCTACCGAGAGTCGGCCTGTGAAGGCCGAGGCATCGAGGGTTCGTGGGAGAGCCTTCCAACTGACAGCGGAGGAGGTCCGCGCAACACCTGATGTCATGGTCGGTATGTATTTCTTTGTTTATTCTATTCTGAGATATTTGTGCTTATATTGTGATATGCGTAGGAACTTTTCTTGTGAGTTCTGTACCTGCCTTAGTGTTATTTGACTCGGGTGCGAGTCGATCGTTCGTATCATTAGCGTTTAGTCACCATATCAGTATCAGACGAGAGTCGTTGAGTCGACCTCTGAGAGTTTCTATAGCCGATGAGCGTGCGGTGTTTGCCACTGATGTGATCTGGGGATGTGTGCTCGAGATTTGTGGTGTTGAGTTTCTGATAGATCTGGTACCGATCACGATGGGTGATGTCTGTGTTATTGTGGGCATGGACTGGTTGAGCCGGTACGGAGCGGTAATCGACTGTGAGCGTCAGTTGGTGACCATACGAAACCCTAGTGGGGGAGTGCTTACAGTATATGGCGAGGGTACCCGATCTGGATTAGTTTTCTGCTCTGCTGCCCGAGCGAGACAGAGTTTACAGCAAGGTTGCATGGGTTTTCTGGCGTATGTGATGGATACGCGGGTTACTGCTGAGAGACCGAGTTCTATCGCTGAGGTTCAGATAGTGAGTGAGTTTCCTGATGTTTTTCCCAAGGAGTTACCGGGTGTGCCTCCCGAGAGGCAGGTGGAGTTCCGGATTGATTTGATTCCGGGAGCGGCGCATATTGCCAAGGCACCTTATCGCCTTGCGCCGCCCGAGATGCAGGAGTTATCCTTGCAACTTCAGGAGCTGTTGGGGAAGGGTTTTATCCGACCGAGTAGCTCGCCTTGGGGAGCACCGATCCTTCTTGTCAAGAAAAAAGGATGGTTCACACCGGATGTGCATTGATTACCGGGAGTTAACCAAGCTGACGGTCAAGAACCGTTATCCACTTCCGAAGATCGACGATCTGTTCGATCAGTTGCAGGGTGCGTCTTGGTTTTCCAAGATCGATTTGAGGTCTGGATATCATCAGATGAGAGTTCGTGAGGAGGATATCCAGAAGACGGCCTTTAGAACTCGTAATGGGCATTGCGAGTTCGTGGTGATGCCTTTTGGACTCACCAACGTACCGACGACGTTCATGGATCTCATGAACCGGGTGTCCAGGCCTATGCTGGATCGATCGGTGATCGTGTTCATCGACGATATTTTGGTGTATTCGAGATCCAGAGAGCAGCATGAGGAGCATTTGAGAGAGATTCTTGGAGTATTGAGATCGGAGAGGCTTTATGCCAAATTCTCCAAGTGTGATTTCTGGTTACGAGAGGTCCAGTTCCTGGGACACCTCGTTAATCAGAATGGGATATTGGTCGACCCAGCCAAGATTGAGGCAGTTATGCGATGGGAGGTGCCGAGATCCCCATCCGAGATCAGCAGTTTTCTGGGATTGGCCGACTATTATCAGAGATTTATCAGGGATTTCTCCAAGATTGCGGTTCCTCTCACCAGATTGACCCGGAAGGGCGTTACTTTTGTTTGGGGGCCTGAGCAGCAGGCATCATTCGAGACTCTTCGCCAGAGATTGTGCAAAGCTCCGGTACTAGCTCTTCCGAAGGGAGTGGAGGACTTTATGGTTTATTGTGATGCGTCTATCTCAGGGATGGGTGAAATGTTGATGCAGAGAGGTCACGTGATAGCATATGCGTCGAGGCAGTTGAAGCCTTACGAGACGAGATATCCCACCCATGATCTAGATTTAGGGGCGGTGGTGTTCGCCCTCAAGATCTGGAGCCACTACTTGTATGGGGTTCGGTGTACCATATACACGGACCACAAGAGCCTAAAGTATCTCATGGATCAACCCAACCTGAATATGCGGCAGAGGAGATGGTTGGATGTGGTGAAAGACTATGATTGTGAGATTCTGTATCATCCGGGCAAGACTAGCGTGGTAGCCGACGCCCTAAGCCATAGAGCGGAGAGTGCCCTGATTCGACATATGTGTATGAGGATGACAGTGATGAATCCAGTCTTGGATACCATTCGAGAGGCCCAGACGGAGGCCGTGAAACCAACGGGTGATTGGGCAGGTGTCCGAGTTTGTGACGGATAGCCGAGGACTCATGACTTTCCGAGGGCGGATTTGGGTGCCCTATACGGGCGGAGCTCGAGATATACTGATGGAGGAGGCGCATAGATCGAGGTTCTCGATCCATCCTTGGGCCACTAAGATGTATTTAGACCTGAAGAGAGACTATTGGTGGTCCTATATGAAGAGGGATGTTGCTTGGGTAGTTGAGAGGTGCTTGACCTGCCGCCGGGTCAAGGCAGAGCACCAGCATCCACATGGTCCATTGCAGCCTCTTGAGATTCCCCAGTGGAAGTGGGAACAAATCTCGATGGACTTTATCACCAAGTTGCCAAGGACTGTGCGAGGAGTTGACGCGATTTGGGTGATTGTGGACCGACTGACGAAGAGTGCTCACTTCCTTGCTATCAGTGAGAGCTCTTCTGCGGAGAGATTAGCTGAGATCTATGTGAGAGAAGTGGTAGCGCGTCATGGGGTTCCGGTCTCGATAGTGTCGGATCGGGACGTGCGTTTTACTTCCAGGTTTTGGAAGAAGTTTCATGAGGAGTTGGGCACGCGCTTGCATTTCAGTACTGCGTATCACCCACAAAACAGACGGGCAGAGCGAGCGGACGATTCAGACGCTTGAGGACATGTTGCGGGCATGTGTCATGAACTTCGGGGGAAGTTGGGACACCTACATACCACTGGCTGAGTTTTCTTACAACAACAGCTATCATTCGAGTATTGGTATGCCTCCCTTTGAGCTTCTATATGGGAGAAGGTGTCGGACTCCCATTTGCTGGGGAGAAGTGGGACAGAGAGTGATGGGTGGCACAGAGATAGTGCTGAAAACAACCGAGCAGATTCAACAGGTCAGACAGAGGTTACTGACGGCACAGAGTCGCCAGAAGAGTTATGCGGACAGGCGACGGTCCGAGCTAGAATTTCAGGTCGGAGATTTTGTGCTCCTAAAGGTATCCCCATGGAAAGGGGTAATCCGATTCCGGAAGCGGGGTAAGCTGGGACCCCCATACATCGGTCCTTTCAGAGTGACTGCCAAAGTGGGCAGGGTAGCATACCAGTTGGAGCTACCTGCGGAGTTGAGCCAGATCCATAACACCTTCCACGTGTCCCAGTTGAGGAAGTGTGTGGCCGATGAGACGGCAATAGTACCACTGGAGGACATTCAGGTAGATGCGAGCCTGAACTACATTGAGAGGCCGATCGCGATTCTGGTCCAGTAGCAACATCGGAAGGGGTCCGAGTTGACTTGGGAGCCGGAGTCGGAAATGCGGGAGCAGCATCCTTAGCTATTTACTGAGCATGACTTCGAGGGCGAAGTCTGATTCTAGTGGGGGAGAATTGTAACATCCGGATTCCCAGGTATAATATTTTATTATTTAATTTGAGAATTTTGGAGTGACTCGACGAGTTGGTGCCTCAACTCGTCGAGTAGAATCGCGGCTGGTGACGTGGATTAATGAATAGACTCGACGAGTCTGTGAGGAGACTCGCCGAGTCAGCGCTGCTGAAGGAAACCCTAATTTCTCGGGCATGTGGACTATTTAAAGGCACTTATAGCCTCCCTTTGCGGCCACTCTTCCCATAGAGAAACCCTAAACGATCTTTGAGCTTATAGAGAGAGGGGGAGAGAGAGAGAGAGAGCTAACCTTGAGCATTTTGGTGTATCTTTGCAAGGAAAGGAGAAAGTTTCAAGCAAGGAGCAAAAGAAGGTTGTTAGATCTGTCAATATACATCCAATGGATTCTGTTAGAGGTATCAAGTTCGAACCTTTCTCTCTTGTTTGAGTAGATCTCTCATTTTGAAGATTAGGGCTTCTTTTCTTTATATTTTGGGACTTTGAGGATTTGGGGTTCATGAGGAGGCTTGAACTCCAGATCTGGACCTTAGGAGGTCCCTAGCATCTAAAGGTTCCTGCTTTATTCAACCTTGATGGAAGTTATGAGTGAAGAACCCATTTAGATCGTGTTCTTGGCATTTCATTCCCAAAATGCCATGCGTGGACGTAAAGTCTATGACTGTACGTTATAAATGATCCCTGAGAGTATGGATCTAGAGTTTGGGAAAGTATCCTGCCTTGAAATCGTCTGAATGCAAGTTGACTCTGAATGGACTCGTCGAGTTGATGAGCCAACTCGGCGAGTAGATTAGGGTTTGTCCCGATGAGCTTTACCATGTGACGGCTCGGCGAGTTAGGGGTTAACTCGACGAGCTGGACCTTCATGAGATTACTGAGAACGATGGGACTCGACGAGTCGCACGAGTGCACTCGGTGAGTCTGGTTAATTTGGGTTGTTGACTGGAATTGACTTCTGTTGACTTTATGGTTGGTCAAATGAGTAATGGAGGCCAGGGAAGGGTAAAATGTTATTTTACCCATTTCTAGGGCTAAGAGTGTAAGAGAGACCAATGAATGGTGTAGTCGAGTATGCGGAGGTATTAATTAGAGATATTATCCTTGTGATAGGCGGAGGCTAGATCGAGGATTCCGAGCACGATATTTTACTAGCTAGCTTACGAGGTGAGTCTTCTCACTATACTTTACCTAGAGTGGTATCTATGTGTGACCAGAGGGTCTTATGTGTTTATTTGAGTACTGTGATAATATTGCATTATGTCTGTGTGATTTATGTTATGTGTTATTCAGAGTTTACAGAGTTAGGACCGGAGGGTCCACAGAGTTAGGACCGGAGGGTCCATCGGAGTTGTGGGACTGGAGGGTCCCACTGAGACACATTGATCGGAGGGTCTTACAGAGTTATAGCCTCGAGTGGCTAATGTGTTGTATGTGGTATTTTGGGGAACTCACTAAGCTTCGTGCTTACCGTGTTATGTGTTATGTGTTTCAGGTACGTCCGATGATCACGGGAAGGCCCCGACTTGATTGTACACGCACTCACTTGGAGATATATTTTGGAGGATCCTGGTTTATGTGATAAACAACTTTTGATAAATAAATTGTATTAATGTTGACACTTGAGATTTTGGGAAATATGACATCTGGTTTTACGTTTGAAATGAAAATTTTGGTTTGAAAATTTACGTTGTTACAACTGTCGGACGCCCTTCCAAAACAATTGTTTCTCGTGTGTCCTGCTTGACCGCATGTAGAACACTCTTTTCTTATTGGACCCTCGCCTTGGGATGAAATGCGTTCTGTGTTTCTTGGCCTTCCTGGCTGACTTTTATCCATTATTGGTGGCCTAACAGTCATCAAATTATCGGAGATCTCCCATTCGGATGGCTTTGGTGAAGGGTTTACTGATTCCTCATATGTTCTCCTCAATGTTTCGGTATGGTAAGATTTTAATGCATACATCGAGCAGTCTCGGTAATTGTTGATTGTTAGCACTCTTATGACATGACCACAAGGTATGTCGTCAAGTTGCAAATGCCTACATGTACATGTCATTTGTTGGAAATCAACAATGACGTTTTGTGTCCCCTTTTGACCACACATTTCTTACTTGAGATCATGTGAACATCCCGATTAGTAAAAGTATTTTTATTTTGTTTTACAATATCATCGGCCCAAGGGGTAAGTGTTGTTGTTGCTTCCGCTAAAAAATAGAGAAAATTACACAGTTAAGATCAATAACATTTAACACAAACTTAATATTACAACATACTACCTTCAAAGTTACATCTTTGAAACCACCACTGTTGCATTGTTGCACGAAAAAAGTCGATCAACATCAGTATCGGCACCTTACGTGCATGTCTAGATAATGCATTTATAGACATCGTACTATTGGACGACATAAGATTGTATCAGTTGCCTTTAAAATGTGTCCTAGACTAAGTTTCAAGATTTATACTTTGTACGTATTCTCATACTGGTTCTTTTGTCTTTTAATAAGGTCCATGGCAGCATTAAAACCATCAACTGTATAGGCTCTACAAGCCTCCCAAAAAAATTCCTTTTACTGTCTTACTCTTCCCGTATCTAGCTACTATGTTAAAATACAAATGGACACCACATATTCCGTGATGAGCGTGAGGAAAAATGTTGGCAACAGATGTCGCTATAGATGGAGACCTATCATATATAATTGTAAGCTCCTCCATATTGCCTATGCAATCACGTAGTTTTTGAAAAAACAATGTCCAAGAATCTGTACACTCATTTTTGCGTATACCATATGCAACTGGTAATATTTGGTTTTGTCTGTCCTTAGTAACTGCAAGTAACATTGTACCTTTGAACTTGTCCTTTAGGTGGGCTCCATCTACTACAAGGGTTGGCTTACAACAACTGACAAAAGTGCGTACCTACAATACATTGTATATCTATTCAAATACACTGATTATAGTTAGTACACCAAAATAAAAATAAAAATAATAAAATATAGTAATACTAACCGAGCAACCAAGTGCGACATACAAGAACTCAAACCGATCATCACCATATGTTTGAATATGTGTCACCGTGCCCATATTATGTTTGACCAAATTGTGGAAATAAGCCGGAAGTTTGGTAAAAGAATCCTTTTTCGTACCCCTTAACAATAGTGCATATTTCTTCGTACGCCAAGCCTGATGGTATGAGATACTGATTTTCAATTGAGTATTCATATCATTAATAATATCTTGTCCCCGATATACTCTACTATAATCTTCAGCCAAAACATCAACAAGATATTCACCCAAAACATGTTTGTTTTCTTGTCGATGATTAGGCTACAACATTGTTGAAGAACATGTGTGTACGTCAACAAATTTATTCACTTGGAAAAGTCCTCCATAATTTTGAATTCCTTTTGCTCTTAGTAATTAAGAACAATTTTTCCCAACACACACAACCTCATACCTTGATTTGGTAGATCTACTTGTCCTCGTCTGAAAACCTTCTTGAAGACATTTTTTCCCAATCGCCCGTTTAGAAGGTCTTTGTTCTAAAATATACGGAGACATTCAATCTTTTGATGATTGATGTCTACCATCTGTGATGGGATATCTTCATTAACATAAACTGGACATGCTGGTAGAGGGGGCATACCGTGAAAAAGGTTATCAAGAAACTTAGCTTTACGTTCATCACCCAACTCATCTCCATCAGAATTTCTTTCTAAGTCGATTATATCTAAAGCTACATCAACAACATCAACAAAATCCCCGTAACCATGTACATTTTCATCTTTATGAATTTTTAACTTTTTTCTTTTTACTATTATCTATTCCACCCTATCCATAACTTTAACTTCTTGTTGGGGAACATCAACATAACAACCACCCACATCATTAAGATATGTACCAACATCATCATCACCAACATACTTGTAATTTTCAGGATCCACATAGTGAATATGTGAATACCTCACATTAACATTTTCAGCAACACTATGAACCTAAGATACACTAGGAGTCATGAAAGTACCTATTAGATTGTTGCTCCCTTTATCGCTGCATAAGTTAGCAACCGACTCATTTCCACTCTCGCCACCCTCCGTAACCACATCACCTTCATCCGCCACCACAAAGACTTTCACAGCCCTTCCTCCAATCGATATGTCTTCAACTATGACTATATAATGATTCAATTCAGGATGATGGAAACGAAGACTAATTTTATAATTGTCTAACAAACCGGTTTTCATTCTCAGCAAAGATACAAAATCACTATAACTAATATACTCGGAAATATCAAAGCGAATTTAGAAATACCTCCCTGTAGACATACGTATTCAAGATTTGTTTCCACAACTTTCCACCTCCCACTAGTTACAACGCAAACCAAATATTCATTCATTTTATTAGAGAGGTTTTAAACAAATTTTCCAAAGAAATAACAACTAAAGTGATATTTTTTTTGCAAAAGTTTATATATAATAAGGTTGTTTCGTAGTCAAACCCTATCACTTTCGTAGTCAAAATACAAAAAATAAAAAAAACAAAAAAATAAAAAAACAAAAAAATAAAAAACGCAAAATCGTAGGTGGATAGAGAGGAAATCGCAGATGAACTTAGTTCATCTGTGATTTTAGTCTGATGTGGTAGGTATTTATACGAGGAAAATGAAAAAACTAAAAAAAACCACATGCGAACGTACAAGTCACTAAAACATACCCATGCTTTAGCGACTTGTACGTTCGTAGATGGAATGTTAAAATCGCAGATGAGCTTAATCCATCTGGGATTTGATGGTTATTTTTGTAATTTGGGTTTTTTTGGCTATTTTCCACGAAGTAATTAAGGGATTAGACTATTTTGTAATTTTCTTATAAAAAATCTTTTAATTTCCAACTCTGCTAATTTTGTCAAACATACTCTAAAGATTTCAATTTCCAACTAACAACTAACAACTTTGTTAAATATATTGATTAAGGGATAATGTGAAATTTTGTTTAATTTTTTTATAATTGTATTCATACTCAAAAAGTAATTTTGTATGATAGATTGTTAATATATTTCTGATTATTAATTACAAAATTATAGTTTTATTTGTGTGTCCGTGTTGTTACATAGGACATCACAAATGGGTTTTGTCCCATTTGGTAAGGCGCCACCTTCCTTTCTATGGGGTCTAGGGATCAAAACATGTTATGAGGATATAGGTGGAGAAATTAAGGTATTATATATATAGTTAGCGGTTTTAAAAAAAAAAAACCTATCTTTGATTATTAGGAGGAGGATATGTAATATTAAAGTTTCTTCACTTCTTGTATACACTTTTCTTACATTCTTTTAGATGGGAGAAAAATTTATAAATTTTTTTCCTATATTCTCATATTCTATCATTTCCTATCTAACATACCAAATAAAACCTATAGGATCTTCGATGTATACTTTCCACATGAAAATGAGACTTTGAAAATTAGAATCAAATAATTCTAATTAGTTAATTATGTAATTTTATGTTTGTCCTAAAAATCTTTTATTTTCAAACTTTTATGTGTTTTAGCTTTAAAACATCAAAATAAAAATCAATTGTATAAATACACCCTCTTCGAAAAATCCTAGTAAAAAAAACATATTAAGGAAAGCATGCATTGTTTAATTGTACTTTTTGGCTCGTTCTCTTTGTGGGTACTAAATAATAAGCATAAACATAAATCTCTGTACATTATTTAGTTGTAATTTTGTTTTATGGGTACAAAGCCATAAATTTAAGGCCACAATGTAATAAATTTATTATTTATTTGTACTTTTGGATATTTCTTTTTGTTGGTAGCAAACCAACCAGCAATCGTAATGGTGTCAGTTTTTAATTTTAAAGGTACTATTAAATTTTTTTAATGAATTTTTTTTGTTAAAGACGATTTAATCCTTATGTGTCTTACATGTGATGTGTTGTGACTAACATGTCAAAAATGAGTGAGCCAAAAAAATGTCTATGTGAAGTTTTAAAACCACATAGACCTTCAATTAACAGATAAAAAATTAAAGCTAAACTTGATATTCTTAAAAACTACATGGACCATTTATAAAAATCTGTCTCAATTAAATATAAAAAAAAATTTGTATTAATATTATAGAAAAGCTAAATAGAAAAAGCTAAATAGAAAAAGCGAATATGATTATTGGGGGATAAGATGTTGTTTTCGACTCTTTCTTTTAGTGGAACAAACGTAGGATTGTCAAAGTTTGATGCATTGTTTGGTTGTACGTTTGAATCATTCTTCTCTAACAATAATATTGTGTAGTTGTACTTTTCCTGGATAACAATGGCAAATTTGGCAATCGCCACCAGTAGTCATTTGGTCGACTAACAAAGATTTAGATCTTATAGTTATTAGTTTAAAATATATTTTTAATGTAATAACTTTTGATAGATTTTATTTCTGTAATATGTATTTCAAATCAAACGACGAAATAGAAATAAGAATTATTGGTTAATAGGTTCTTGTTTATTTATCCCCAAACAAAAGAGCTATATATATAATATACGGGGGCAGTTTAGTAAGGTAGTAATAAGATATTTGTGTTCTTAATTTGTGAAAAAGAAAAAGAAAAAAAGACAAAGAATTAAAGAAAAAGAAAAGTCACACTCACATGTGTGTCAGGGCAATTAGACAAGCTAAATAGGTGGTTATGGTCTTTGAGGACGAGTCAATGATTTAAACATAACTGTCCACTTGTAATTTTTATTTTCCACGTTTCCATCATAACATAGGGACATATTTGTCATTTTATACCCCATATCAAGAAATTTTAAGCCTTTATTTATTTATTTATTTATTTTTTATTTGTTATGTTTGTAAGAGCGGACAGAACGGTTCGGTACAGAGTCCGGGTTGGCCTCAGTATTGTTGGCTCCACGACTCCGTATTGTCGGATACCAAGATTTTGAACCTGTTGGAGCTTCTTTTACCCAAAAATCTGTTAAAGTTTCGCTACATGGTCTCTTTATACCTCTTACCTGGTGCTTGTGTATTTATACCAAATTGTGTGGGATGAGAGAGTTTCATTTTGATGTTTAGGGAAAAGAAATAGAAAAAATTGTTGTGGAGCCTATGTTTAAATAGGGGTGGTCAAATGTCTTTTAATTTGACCAATTAAATATAGAAAATAAATTGGAAACTTAAGTGTTTTGTCCGACTTGATCAATTATGTTTTTTTTTTCACAATAGGTCACCCTAACTGTTACTGTACACGTCAATTAAACTGTTAACGTGAGTTTTTGACCATTCCTCCGTTAACCGGTTATTATAAATTACAAAAATGAACCCCATGACTTATTATTTATTTATTTATTTTGTAGTGGTCCCTTACCAGCTATGGTTTTAACTACACGACCAAAACTGCCACATTTCTGAAACTCTGGACCAGAATGTAACATTGTCATTGTCTTCCCCATTAATCCCCTAGATCCTATGCAACCCATGAACAAGTCATACAGTCCCACACCATCTGTCTCTTCCGAGAACCTCCATGCTGCTTAGTCCATGACACAAATGATCCTCGAAGCATCCAAAGGTATCTAAAGTTATAAGTAATCGACAATATCGACATTCCCATTTTCCAGTACGTATGTGAAGAACACCTAATTTGATGAAAGCGACAAGCGATTTCAACCCATAACATTCTAGAAGGACGACTGACCCATTTCTGAGTGATTTGCTTTAAATTTTAACTCATATACTCTTCCTTTTCTTTTGGTTTTGGTTCTTCGTGATGTTCTTCAACATGTTCATCTAGTCTTGCATTGTAATGAGATCTGTGATCTGAGAGCAACGACACCAACGACAACTATTGTTTAGTATATTTCTCGCCGCCATCCATGGGGTTATTATCGTCTTCCTCCCCCGGATCGGTATCCAATGTGAGTAACCGGCCATTGTGTTGCCTGTCCGACGTATACCCTAACTGCCGACTTGCCTCGCCGTCCAATTTATCAACATTCGGGTCACTTGGATACCTCGAAGTACGATGTCGGATCATCATACGATTAGTAGTACTGTTGGTGTTGATCGACATATCAGAGTGGGGGGGGGGATAGGGACGGTAGAGGTCAACGCTTTACCGATACATTTGAGGCGAAGCGTGTCTCGAAACGCCTTCCAGTTCTTCTTCGATCTGAAAGCCTGGTCGTCTCAAACCATATCCACAATATTCCGATTTTGTATCTGATCTGAAGCTATTTCTTTGTCTTCCATGGCTACACCAGCTAATTATAGCCTTCGTCTCTCAGGCGACAATTTGTCTCGATCTCAAACAAATTCGAAAGGCGGCTGCAATTCACTGTTTTAGCACCGTTTTTTTTATCAGATTTCACAAATGGAGAATTATGAAGTCAAAAAATTGAATAAGTAGATGTCAAGATCGATGAGATGGTGTGGACTGTGTAGCAAGTCTCATGATGGATGAGTGTTATTTTAAGCCATAGGGGTCATTTGTGTAATTTAGAATAACTGGTTAACGGAGGATTGGCTAAAAACTAACGATAATGGATTAATTGACATGTACAGTAACAGTAACAGCTAGATTACCTATTGCGCAAAAAAACATAATTGGTCAAGTTGGACAAAACACCTAAGTTCATTGTGCTATAGTGACATTTTCTCAATAAAGTTCCTTTATTATATTTGTATTCAATTCTTTATAAATTATGTTTTGTTTTCTGAAAAAAATAATAATTTATAATTGTTAAGACTTACAACGAAGATTTATTCTTGTGCTTTATAATTAGGTTGGTGTGGTAATTACCCTCTTAGGGTTTGCATTATTATTCATCAAATATATACTACAATGTATAACATAATTACATAAAAGACCTGTAATCTATACAACATATATAAAACCTACACTAAAAACAGGAAATAAGAAATACAATTAACACTCCCCCTCACTTTGAGCGGGAGGTTCTCTAATGCTTAAACTGTCCTAAAAATCAAGAAATAACTGCGTAGGTAGTCCTTTAGTAAAAGTATTTGCAAACTGACAAGCCGAAGGAACATGCCACAAACGAACTTGATCAATGGCAACACGTTCCTTGACAAAATGCAAATCTATTTCCACATGTTTGGTTCTTTGGTGCTGAACTAAGTTGGAAGCTAAGTACATGGCACTCACATTATCACAAAACACAACCGTAGAACGAGTCAAAAGGTAAGAAATACCAGAAGGATATTTCAGAGCGAAGCAGTTTCAACAACTACATTAACTACCCCCGATACTCAACTTCTGCACTAAATCGAGAGACGAAGTGTTGACGTTTGGAGGACCACGAAACAAGATTATCACCTAGATATTCGAAGAACCTAGACGTAGACCGGTGTTTCAAGGGAAAATCGACCTAATCAACATCAGAATAAGAGACCAAACGATCGACATGAGACAGACGAATGAATAGACCATGGTGAAGAGTACCGTGAAGAAAACGTAGGATGCCCTTGAGGGCTAAAAAATGTGGTTCTCGAGGATCATGCTTAAAAAGGCATTTTGTTGAATCACATAAGCAATACTTGGATGAGTAAAAGTCAGATACTATAGAGCCCCAACGAGACTTCGATATACGGTCAGATCAGAAACCGACTTCCCAAATGAAGATAATTTCGGTTTGGTGTATGTAGGGGTGCTACACGAATTGCAAGATGTTATATCAGCTTTGGATATGATTTATTTAGTAAACACAGACTGTGAATGAAACATACTATCGGAGGAACGAGTAAAAGAAATGTCGAGAAAAAAGGACAACAAACCTAAGTCCATCATGGAAAACTGAGACAAGAGACGGGAAATGACTCTAGTAATGAGAGATGAGATAGAAGCCATGAGAATGATATCATCCACATAAAGGAGGATATAGATAGTCTCTTTATCACGGTGGAAAGTGAAAAGAAAGGTGTCTGATCGACTGTTGGTGAAGTCAAGAGAACATATATATACAGTGAACCGCTGATACCAGGCACAAGGGGCGCATGTTTAAGACCACATAAATCCTTGCGGAGGCGAAACACATGATCAGGGAATGTGGGATGAACATAGGCAGATGGCTGTTTCATGTAAACCTCATCATCTAGATTTCTATGAACGAAGGCGTTTTTAACATCAAGTTGATGGATTGACCAATAACGGGAGACAACAATACTAAGAACACTACGAATGATAACAGGTTTAACAAACAGACTAAATGTGTCATCAAAATGTAGTCCAGGTTGCTGAGAGAAACCCTAAGTGACTAATATGCCTTTGTAGCGATTGAAGTTACCGTGAGAGTCAAACTTGTGCGCTAGAGCTACCTACAACCAAAAATGTTGGTAGTGGGTGGGCGAGGAACAAGATCCCATGTGTGATTGTCAGTGATGGCTGACATTTCTGCATCCATTGCTGACTTCCAATTCAGATCACTCATAGCCTAAGATGTGGATCTAGGAATGGGAGAGATGTTGTAAGTATCAGATAGATTAAGAAGGACATGAGGTTTAAGGGAACCTGTACGGAAACGAGTAGTCATGGAATGACTTGAAGGTTTAGAAGGAGGAGGAGGAAGAGTAGGAGAGTTGGGAGAAGAGGGGGATGAGGTGGCCACGTTCTTGGTTGGAGGGAGAACCGAGGGAGAAGGAAGAGCGGGATGATGATCATCATCAGGAATGAACTGTTCATAGTCAGATGCAGAGGGGGAAGGATGAAAATCACAATAAGTAAAATGATCTTCATCAAAGATGACACGTCGAGATATGATGACATGCTGCATAACAAGATCGAGACACTTATGTCCCTTATGGTTTGTAGAGGGACCAAGATAAACGCAAGCAGTAGATCGAGGAAAGAGTTTATGAGGAGAGGTAGAGGATGTGTTAAGGTAACACAAACACCTGAAGACTCGAAGGTGATCACACTTTGGAAAGAAACCAAATAGAATTTCAAAGGGTGTCTTAAAGGAGAGGGTAGTGGTGGGAAGGAGATTAAGTGTGTGAACTGTGACAACCCGAACCTTTTTCAGTCAACGAAAGTCAAAATCCCGTTAATAAAATTTTAAATTTTATTCAGTTTGTCAAACTTGTAAGGGTCTAAAAACTCTTAGATTATATAAATTCAATTTATATAAGTGTCGGGTCTAAAACCGTGCGAGAAAATCAAGTTTTTCTTCAAAAATTAGCCAAGTCTCGAGCAACCCGGTGTTCACGGCCACACTCGTGTTCACGGCTGTAAACCGTTCACCGCCGTGAACCGTGCACGGTTGGGTGGACCCCACCACCGACCATGAACCCAGCCTATATATATGTATTCATACCCTAATTTTTATACTTTTCTGGCCGAAAACACTACTCTCTCTCTCTTTAAAAACATCAAGTGAAAACCCAAGTTTCTCTTCATCTATCACTCAATCCTCCTTAGAACTCGTAGTGGAGCATCAAGCATTCATCCTTTCATCAAATCAAGCATTCCTTGTTCTTGAGTTCACGGCTGTAAACCCTTCAAATCTTCAAATCTTCAAGGGCCGAAATCAGTTCACGGCCGTAAACCCTTCAAATCTTCATATTTCACCAAGAACACCAAGAACAGACCGTGAACCCTTCAAAGACCGTAAACCCTTCGAAGGCTAAGAACCGTTCATGGCCGAGAACAGTTCACGACCGAGAACATTTCACGGCCGTAATCTCTACACGGCCACAATCAGCCCTACATCATGAATCTTGGCTGCAAACCCACTTTTCCCGCTTCGATTGAGTCTCGGTAACATTCCTTAACCAAAAGCAAGTGTTTTTCTAACACTTTAACTAATAGATTCGCTAATTTAAATACAAATATGTGTTTAATTATTATTAGGATTCCGTTAACTTCGCGAACCACAACTCGAGGGTCCTCATTTCCAGTCCCGTTGTTCGACACATACACGCAACCAACTGTGAGTTCATACCCCTACGCTTTTATTATTTTAACTTTTTCAGGGGGGATACAAGCTAAATACAAATAGTTTTTATGAACTTTATGATGGGTTTTATACAAAAGAACATCTTATGTGCTCATGCAAACCCTAAAGCTTGGATCTAGGTTTCTCTATTGTACATGCAATTAATCCAAGACTTATAAACCCTAGATCTAGCATACATATTTCGAAATTATCATATATAATCAGATCTAGATGATTAACTCTTCAACAATGGCTTGAATCTTCTTCTCTTGGAGCTTAGAGTCACAAATGTCACTCCTCTAATGGCTTACAAACACCACAAGCAAGAAGATGATATTGGAGAGAGAGGGGAGAGGCACAATTTCGTCTATGAACTCTTCTAGGGTTTCTAGTGGCCGAAAACTGATTCCCTGGGGGTCTATTTATACTTGTGCTGCTAGGGTTTCAGTCAAAACCCTAATGGACAACTTAGGCCTTAAGCAATCCAAGGAACCTTCTGGAATAGGGCCCTTATGGCCAAAATTAAGATGGACAATTCTTAATTTCGTCCATGACTAGTCCATAAGGCTTCTCAGCCCAATATTCAACTATCACACAATTGACAGTTCTAGTCCCCTTTATTTAATTAATGTCTTTTAGCCACATAATTAATTCTTAATTAATTCTTGTCTAATATTAATTAAACTATATGATTTCTCTTTTAATATATTATTCATATAATATATTAATAAACCATAATAACCTCTCTCTTCATAAATCATCCTATCTAGTTGCTTTGGTGAAGGCAACCCAAAAGGACCATGCACAACCGGGTCAAGTACTGACCATATATAGTTACGGGCTTAGACACTAATCCAACGGTCTCCCACTTGGATAAGTCTAGTAACTATAGTGTAGGTACAATCCGATTAGCAATCGTATCTCTTAAAGACGCTGTCGAACTCTGATCTTATCAGTAACTTGTCCTTTAGATAAGGGATCGTATAGTCCTCCGTTCTAGATATCGTGCGGACAATTACATGGAACATAGTCATACTTATTGTCCAACAGTTTGTTTCTCGATCTCTGATTCGTCTGACATAGAAATTAATTGAACACATCAATTTTGTCCTGACCGGGCCCGACACATAAGTCAAACCAAATCATCGAGGGGCCCAGATATCGCTTTTACCCTCTTAGGATAAAAGGAACAGATAAACTTTGACTTATATGCATTTATTATCCACTCATCAAATCATGCACAGCAATGTGTTTTATAACATCAAGTTATTGATGCGTTTACGCATTATCAATGCACAACCAACTAGCAAATAATAAACCATATATCTAGGTTTTAAGACCATATGATATTATCGTCTTGCGATCACTCGAGATAAATTCCATGAAGTGATGCCAGCAAGCGCGGGTCTAATCCAATGATAAAATCCTATTCATAAGCACTCATGAACGTTGCAACAAACTCTTGCTATGTCTAATACACTTTATACAATCTACACACCAATTCATGACAGTCTTCTTTCATACCTACTTCCAATGTATGAGCGACTGTGGATCGTTCGAATAATCTTATTATTCAGGAAGTCAAAACATGCAAAATGAAACAATAGGTAAATAATTAACATAAGTCAGTAACTTTAATTATAAATAATACTCCTTTATTTCATCATCAAATGTCAATTACATTTATCTATTACATGTTTCTAAACTATATAATCTAAACTAATATAGTCCTTCAGCCCGATGCTCCTAGCGTGCTGCAAGTGCTTAACCCTACTCAGTCCCTTCGTAAGGGGATCTGCTGGGTTATCTTCCGACGATACCCTCTTCACTACGAGGAGTCCTTCTTCTACCCGATGTCTAATGAAATGGTATTTCCTGTTGATATGCCTGGATCTGCCATGATCCCTCGGTTCCTTGGTCAAGGCAACCGCACCTTCGTTATCACAAAAAATTTCCATAGGTTCCTTTATGGTTAGCACAACTCCAAGGCATCCAATGAAGTTCTTCAACCATATTGCCTCCTTTGATGCTTCGCTTGCCACAATGTACTCTAATTCGCACGTTTAATCAGCTACGGTCTCCTGCTTGGAACTTTTGCAAGTCACTGTTCCTCCATTCATGGTAAAGACCCAGCCCGACTGCGAACGGTAGTTGTCCCTGTCGGTCTGAAAACTGGCGTCACTATACCCTCGCACCCTTAATTCATCACTCCCACCGAGGACTAGAAACCATTCCTTGGTCCTCCGAAGGTACTTAAGAATATTCTTGACTGCGGTCCAATGTGCTTTGCTAGGGTTCCCTTGATATCTGCTGACCATGCTCAAAGCGAAGGCCACATCAGGGCGAGTACAAGTCATATCATACATGATTGAGCCAACTGCGGAAGCATATGGTACTCGACTCATCTCTGCTATCTCGACTTCGGTACTCGGACTTTGAGTCTTACTCAACTTGGCATTACTTTGGATTGGTAACTCCCCCTTCTTGGAATTCTCCATACTAAACCGTTTTAGTACCTTCTCTAAGTAAGTGTTCTGACTAAGTCCTATTAGTCTCTTACTTCTATTTCTCACTATCCTTATTCCCAGAATATAGGCAGCCTCTCCGAGGTCCTTCATAGCGAAGCACTTCCCAAGCCAGGACTTGACTTCCTGCAACGTCGGGATGTCGTTTCCTATGAGTAGTATGTCATCGACATACAATAAGAGGAAGCTCACTATACTCCCACTGGCTTTGACATATACACACGATTCATCCTCGCTTCGCAGAAAACCAAACTCTTTGACTTTCTTGTCGAAACAAAGATTCCATCTGCGAGATGCTTGCTTCAATCCATAAATGGATTTTTCAAGCTTGCACACTCTATTGGGGTGCTTCGCATCGAAAAAACCCTCTGGCTGATTCATGTAAACATCCTCAGCCAACTTTCCGTTGAGGAAAGCGGTTTTGACATCCATCTGCCATATCTCATAGTCATGAAATGCAGCAATGGCCAACATCACCCTAATTGACTTTATCTTCTTAACCGGTGAGAAGGTCTCATCATAGTCAACTTCGGGAGTTTGAGTAAAGCCCTTCCCAACCAATCACGCCTTATAAGTGTGCACATTCCCATCCATGTCGGTCTTCTTCTTGAAGATCCACTTGCACCCGACCGTCTTAAGACCTGGTACATTGTCAACCAAATTCCAAACTTGGTTGTCATACATGGACTGAATCTTGCTGTCCATAGCCTCTTTCCATTTCGTAGACTCTGGGCCTGCCATGGCTTCCTTGTAGCTGTTAGGTTCATCCAAATTTATTAGTGTGCTATCACTAATAAACTTATCACCTTCACTTGTTATAT
Source organism: Lactuca virosa (assembly GCF_052849685.1). Classification (NCBI taxonomy): domain Eukaryota; kingdom Viridiplantae; phylum Streptophyta; class Magnoliopsida; order Asterales; family Asteraceae; genus Lactuca; species Lactuca virosa. The sequence continues at coordinate 292,351,574 of NC_136429.1, read as the reverse complement.
GAAAACCATATAACACAGGTGGAACACTAACTCTACTGGAACGTCTAAGAGGTAAGGATTCGTCAATCGGTTCAACCGGAGTTTCCTCCTCGGGTTGAGCGCCAACGTTAGAGGTTCCTTCATCGTTCGACTCTTGAATCTCTTCAAGATCAATTTTCCTCCCACCGTCCCCTTGGCTTATGAGTTCTCGTTCTCGGAAAACCCCTCTCCTCGCAACGAAGACAACATTGTCACTCGGTCTATAGAAGAGATATCCAAAGGACTTCTGCGGGTAGCCGATGAAAATACACCGCTCACTACGAGGTTCGAGCTTGTCGTGAGTCTCTCGTCTTACGAAAGCCTCGCAACCCCAAACCTTGATATGTGCCAACGAGGGAGCTTTCCCTGTCCACATCTCGTGAGGTGTTTTGGCAACCTTCTTGGTAGGGACTAAGTTAAGGATAAGGGCGGCAGTCTCTAAGGCATACCCCCAGAATGAGATAGGTAGCAAAGCACGACTCATCATGGAACGAACCATGTCTAGCAAGGTTCGATTATGCCTCTCAGCCACACCATTCAAATGCGGTGTCCTAGGTGGCGTCAATTTTGAAACAATTCCGCATTCCTTGAGGTAGTCGTGGAATTCAAGACTTAGGTACTCTCCTCCTCGATCGGATCGAAGCATCTTGATTTTCCTGTCCAACTGATTCTCCACTTCTTGTTTGAACTCTTTGAACTTTTCAAAGGTTTCTGACTTATGCCTGATTAAGTAGATATAGCCATATCTGCTATAATCATCGGTAAAAGTCACGTAGAAGCGGCTTGCATCCCTTGTGGTGGATCTAAAGGGTCCACATACATCTGTATGTATGAGATCCAATAAACCCTCACCCCTTTCACAAGAACCAGTGAAAGGTGACTTGGTCATAATTCCAAGCAAACAAGACTCGCACACGTCATCGTCCTTAAGGTCGAATGACTTCAATACTCCATCCTTTTTGAGTTGGGCTATGCGCTTCTTGTTGACATGTCTAAGACGACAATGCCACAAGCATGCTTTATCCAAACTATTGGAAGAATCGATACACAACACATCATTTCCTAAGTTATCTACAGCCATCACAGTTTCATATATTCCATTAAAAGGCAATGCTTCAAAATAGAAAACACCATTAAGATAAGCATTAATAGAACCCTTTTCATTATCAAATGAATATCTAAACCCTTGTCTATACAAACCATGAAAAGAAATGATGTTTCTTGCCATATTTGGGGAATAGCAACAATTATTTAAATCTAATCCTAATCCATTACTAAGCACTAAAGAGTAAACTCCAATCTTGGTGACAGACGACGATCTTCTGTTCCCCATGATCAAGTTTATCTTCCCGTGCTCCACATCCCTATTTCTTCTTAGGCCCTGCTAGTCAGAACAAATGTGAAAACTACATCCTGTATCAAGAACCCAAGAAGTAGCATGTGATGAATCATTAAATTTAATAGTGTAAATACCTGCGTAGGATGGCTTGATCTTTCCATCCTTGATTTCTTGCAGATATTTCGGGCAGCTTCGTTTCCAATGCCCTATTTCATGGCTGTGATGGCACTCTGCCTCCTTGGGGTTGGAGTTGGGTTTAGCAGAACCAACCTTGGTTTCACTAGAAGAGGTACCATCATGGGACTTTCCCTTATGGTGGCTCTTTGAGGGCGCCTTCCTCTTCTTACCCTTTCCTTGACCAATTGCCAAGACTGGGGCAGCAACAGGAGTAGGAGTTGATGCAATAAATTTGTCTTTGAGGTTGCTCTCAGCAGTCCTCAACAAGCCTTGAAGCTTGCTCAAAGTGACCTCCTTCTTGTTCATGTGGTAGGTCATGCGGAACTGGTTGTAGCAGGGAGGCAAGGAGTGAAGGATGATGTCAATTGCTATCTCTTCATCAAAGTTAACATTTAACTTTAGCAGACGATCGACATATCTCTGCATCTTTTGTAGATGAGCAGTAAGGGACTCTCCATTACCCATTTTAGCAGTGATCATCGAAGTGATGATCTTGTACCTTTCTTGCCTAGCGCTTTGGTGGTACCGGTCCAGCAGATCTTGATGCATCTCATAGGGATACATGTCCTCATAGGACTTCTGGAGTTCTACAGTCATAGTCTCCAGCATGATGCAATGGACTTTCGTAGCATCACACTCATGGGCCTCAAAGGCAGCGATCTCTTCAGCAGAGGCAGTGTTGATGCTGATTTCCTTCAGCTTCTCATCGATGACATACTCTTTGTATTCGTAACGAGTGACCATTCAGATGTTGCGGATCCAATCATTGAAATTGGACCTGTCAAAGATCACTCTCCCACACAAGTTCATGAGTGAGAACGAGCCAGAGGAATTTGAGCCGGAAGCGTTGTTGTTCACGTTAGACATATGAAATAGAAAAGAGACAAGTTTGATTAGAAATGAATCCCCAATTAAACACCTAAATGAGAAATTAGGGCTAGGATCCAACAAAATTATTTACAAATTAGAAGAGGGATGCCGTAATCTAATAAGCAAATAATTTGAAGGTAAGTGAATGACGATTCACTAATTTCCACCATGAAAAACAATTTAAAATTAAGTTTTAAATGTATTGAAAACTCCTAGATCTTTTGAGATTCATTGAACTTTTCAATGGAATGTTTAAGTCTCTATATGCCCCTCAAGTTTGTGACTGGGATGCCGAGGATCACAAAGCGGGTGTGAATAACCATGCAACTATACATGGTGCCCCCAATGTTACAGTCACCTATTCGACGTGCTGGTTAACCACACACGTTCCATCGAACTATGACAAACATTGAGTCACCCTTTGTCACCTTTGCTTAGAGCCCAATTAGTGTGCCGGTTAACCACACAAGCTCCACTAACGTCTTAGCACGGGTACAAAGTGTAATTTCATGGAATTGCATCAATTCACTTTTGCCTAAAGTAACTAAGATTGGGAATTTTTGAAAAATATTTAGTTACTTTATAAATTCATTATACTTTTTAATGATCAAGGGTTTGCCCTATCCTACCCGTTCGGCTAATGACCCTCCACCAATCATGGAAGCGGCGGGTGAGAGTGGACACCCATTAAACGGCCATTTTATAGGCCATAACCTTATACCCCCTTATAGATCGGCTTCGTGAATGAGGCCTACTAACGGTAAGACTAGCATTTAAGTTATACGTATATAATAATTATTCTTATAATATTATAATAGTATAGGGTGAATTTTAAACTTGTAAAATTCTAGGGTTTGGAATTTAATTATTTCAAAATTAAACTTTTAATTCAAAAATTTAAATTCCAAAACTTGAGGGCAAGTTTTGAACTTTTCAAAACACATAGGGTCAAATAGCAAATATTTTAAAATCAAACATTTAATTTAATGATTATCTAAATTTGGCCTATTCCATTTTATTTACAAGATAATTCATCAAATAATTTAAATAATCAAATATTATCATATAAGGAATTTATTATTCAAATAATTGGTAATTATCTTTTGTTTTGGTAAGGATAATCACATAATAATAATAAATTTCGGATTTTATTAATCAAAAACAGTTTTGGTAATTATCCTTCAGCAAAACAGCAAGAAATCTTGAGTATCCCTCTGTCTGACTCCCCGACTCGCCGAGTTGGGCCGACTCGCCGAATTCAGCAAGTGACTCGCCGAGTCAGGTCGGGCAGAGGGTAGAAAAATGATTTTCAGCAAGATGAACATACAAGGCATCAATACAATAGAAACCAATCAATGCTCTGATACCACTGATGGGTTTTATAGAAAAGAACATCCTATGTGCCATGCAAACCCTAAAGCTTGGATCTAGGTTTCTCTATTGTACATTCAATTCATCCAAGACTTATAAACCCTAGATCTAGCATACATATTTCAAAATTATCATATATAATCAGATCTAGATGATTACCTCTTCAACAATGGCTTGAATCTTCTTCTCTTGGAGCTTAGAGTCACAAATGTCACTCCTCTAATGGCTTACAAACACCACAAGCAAGAAGATGATATTGGAGAGAGAGGGGATAGGCACAATTTTGGCTATGAACTCTTCTAGGGTTTCTAGTGGCTGAAAACTGATGCCCTAGGGGTCTATTTATACTTGTGCTGCTAGGGTTTCAGTCAAAACCCTAATGGACAACTTAGGCCTTAAGCAATCCAAGGAACCTTCTGGAATAGGACCCTTATGGCCGAAATTAAGATGGACAATTCTTAATTTCGTCCATGCCTGGTCCATAACGCTTCTCAGACCAATATTCAACTATCACACAATTGACAGTTCTAGTCCCCTTTATTTAATTAATGTCTTTTAGCCACAAAATTAATTCTTAATTAATTCTTGTCTAATATTAACTAAACTATATGATTTCTCTTTTAATATATTATTCATATAATATATTAATAAACCATAATAACCTCTCTCTTCATAAATTATCCTATCTAGTTGCTTTGGTGAAGGCAACCCAAAAGGACCATGCATAACCGGGTCAAGTACTTACCAACTATAGTTACGGGCTTAGACACTAATCCAACAATTTATACATAGAATTTCAAACAGGATTAAAACTTATGCAATTGATACAACCAAAAGATTACCACATTTTATAAAATGTTTAGATATCTTATCCCTTTTGTAACATGCTGAGCATAAGGGAAGTTTTCAACTCGCAACTATAATTGCATAGTTTCCAGAAAAATACACAAACCGAGTACTTAACATACATACAAACTATAATAGGTATAGTTTGGGATTTCAAAACACAGTTTTACCATCTCAGGATTATACATTAACTATCATATAAACTATGACATATATAGTTTAAGGTATACATTACTACTTTCTGAATACAATAGTACCATACTAAATAATTATGTAAGTATAATTATTACTACTTTGTAAAGTATACATACGATTCAAGGTTCAAGAGAACGATACTAAACAACACGTAAACTAGTTAATACAGGGTTGTGAGGCACTACTTCAATTTGTACCCTTCGGGGTACTGAACTAAATCCTAACACAGTATAACCAGAGTCTCCTGGAGGGAGAGCGTGAGATTTGTGAATAGTTCTATTCGGGACTGACAATCCCACACCTGAACTACTAGCTATAGTTAGGCAGACATGCCTGGGGTGACAAATGTCATAATATCCGACACTTGAAGAACGTCGTAAAGGTCACTAGGTCATATCAAGCATGGTTATACGAACTCACAATAGTATAAACTAACCATTTGTTTACGGAAATTCATTTCTTCAATTAGTTTTATTTTCATTAATAGAACTATCATACATTACAACTGGAGGATTCCAGGGAATTTGAATACATGGTTTTACTTTAATTAACAAAACTACTATACATACTAGAGGTAGCCATGTTTTTTCATACAGAACATTCTATACAGAGGATTTTCATACAGAACTCACTATACAATACATCTGGTAGTAACCAAGCATACAAACTAACATTTTTCATATACTACAACAAGATACAATAATAAACATTCATAGTTAATCCTATGATTCCTTAGTTTATGCACCCAGGTTATGTATGAAGAATATCCGATAGATTGTGGAATGTGTGGTTTCCGCCTCATTTCCTGTTCCTTGTTTGGTTGTGGGCTTAGTGCAGATCCACATAATCAACTGTCTGTTCGATATTGGTTTATACATAACTAGTATAAACTAAGTGGTCATAGAAGGAACTGGTATTATCACACTTTTATTTAAGAAAATATTGGATTTTCTTAGAAACATACAAACAATTTCACAGATTCATCAATAGGTTTTCATTACAAAAACATTTCTTATGAACTCACCAGCTTTAATGCTGATACTCTTTTCAAAACCGCTTGTATTCTCAGGAAATCAGTAGACAGGTACTCCTACAGGCTTTTGAGAAGACGGAGCGTATAGAGTCACGTTTTTTATATTTTCCTATACTTTTGATATATACAAACTATGTATCAAACAAATGTAAATGTTTTACTTATTCAATGTAATGGTTGTGTTTACTTTGATTACTATGATGCAATTGTTATGATACTATACATGACGTCCTCCACCCCTGAACGTTTCCGCCGTTTCGGTTTGGGGGTGTGACAGATTGGTATCAGAGCTATTGTTTATAGTGAACTAAGTATACCGAGCCTTACATGGTATACAACTATAAACACTAAAAGGGGCCGCAATGCTCTGAAACTAAAAGTATACTTTTAAAATTTTAGTATTTTACAAGAAGTATACAAGTATACATACATACTAGAAACCGTATCATAGTATGAACTACATAAAAGTATTTAGGACGAGTTGGGCACTACGTTTAAACCTGAATAGTTATGTAATCATATGTGGGGCCAATATAACCTGATCAACTATATTTGCCTGAGATATGACTAACATGTGTTTGGGAGTGACTGTGGTGATGCGACAAGTCTAAAACTCACCAAATTCGACACTAATGAAGTACATAGTTAAAATACTATAGGAGTATTTTATAGTTCTATAACACTACACATAATTGTTACAAATAGTACTAATCCTCTCAAATGAAAGACCTGCAATTCCTTGTTTATGTTAGTAAGCCTTTATTGTAGATCTCTGTTAACACTGTAGGATTAAGGTATATCTTGTTCGAAAGTATCCGACTCATGATCAATATAGAAGGCTTATCGTCATTTTCCTCTTGTATCTTTTAGAGAAAGATGCCTCCCAAGAAGAGACCCAACAGAAAGAACAACGATCCTCCTCCGCCGCCACCTCCTCAGTTTGATCCTGTCATGTTCCAGGTAGCAGTTACAGCCGCTGTGGCTGCCGCAATGTCGCAGATCAATCCTGGCGGCACTGGCGGGTCGGGTAGTGGTACCCATCCCCTCAATCTCGATGGTGGCAAGGGACACCCGAGGGAGTGTTCCTACAAGGATTTTATGAATGCGAAACCTAAATCATTTGACGGCAATGGAGGTGTCATTGCCCTAACTCGCTGGTTCGAGATATCAAATCAATTTTCGAGATCTGTGCATGCCCCGAGGCAAGCAAGGTGAAGTTCGCCGCCTGCACCTTTACCGATAGAGCACTGACTTGGTGGAATAGCCGAGTCAAATCCCTAAATCTGCAAGTAGCCAATGCTACGAGTTGGGAAAGTCTGAAGGAACTGATGCTCGCTGAGTACTGCCCAAGGGGCGAGATGCAAAAGCTGGAGCACGAGCTCTGGAACCTGAAGATGAAAGGTTCCGACATTGCTGCATACATTGCTAGGTTCATCGACCTGGCTCTTCTCTATCCGGGGATGGTCACCCCGAAAAGCAAGAAAATTGAGAGGTACATATGGGGATTGACACCCCCAACTCAAGGGAACGTCTTGGCTACTAAACCTCTCACTTTTGACAGCGCCAAGTGTCTAGCACAGACTCTAATAGATCACGGGGTTGATCATGAAACGGTAGCAGCCGTTCCCGAACCACCAAAGGCGAGTGGCGGAAAGAAAAAGTTTTGGAACAAGTGTAAGAGCCAGTCTTCATAGGAGCCCTCCAAGAAACAACAAACAGTGGTAGTCCATGCTACTACTACTCCTGCTGCTATTCCAACCGCCCAAGCACTTGCCAGTAGATATGCTGGTACTCTTCCAAGGTGCGACAAGTGCAATTTTCATCATCACGGACCCTGCCGTGATTTGCAATGCAACAGCTATGGCAAGAAGGGACACACAACTCATTATTCCAAGACTCCAGTACAAAGGTCCTGGAGCGGGAGTAGGCCAAGCCTGCTATGGTTGTGGAGAGACCGGGCACTTCAAGAGGAATTGCCCCAAAGCAACAACTACTAGCAACACAGGGATGGTTCTAGCTATGGGCCAGGAGGAAGCTGTCGCTGATCCTACCGTAGTTACGGGTACGTTCCTCCTCGACAACTCTTATGCATGTATACTTTTCGATAGTGGTGCAGAGAGGAGTTTTGTTAGTCATGCATTTAAACATCTACTCAAGCATAAATCCCAACCTTTAGCCGAAACATTTACCGTCGAGATGGCTAATGGAAAGAAAGAGAGCACTAACGACGTATTCATAGGCTGTACCCTTACCCTAAACGACCATTCTTTTCCAATCGACCTTATGCCAGTTTCCATAAAAAGCTTCGATGTCATCATCGGCATGGATTGGTTGAGCCCCAATCGTGCTGATATCCTTTGTTATGAAAAAGCCATTCGCTTCAAACTTCCATCTGACGAAGCCCTTATTATCTATGGTGATAAACTCAGCTCAAGCCTTCGTATCATTTCGTGCATCAAAGCCCAAAAATATATGCGAAAGGAGTGTCATGCATTCCTAGCCCATGTCGTTAACGAAAAACAGGAAGTTAAGGGCCTCGAGAGCATCCCCGAAGTCTGCAACTTTCCTGATGTCTTCCCCGAAGATCTTCCTGGAATTCCTCCCGAGTGCCAAGTCGAGTTTCCAATGGACTTAATCCCCGGAGCTACCCCCGTAGCCAAATCCCCTTACCATCTAGCACCGGCCGAAATGCAATAGTTATCCAGCCAGCTCAATGAACTACTCAACAAGGGATTCATCAGACCAAGTTCCTCACCCTGGGGAGCCCCAATCTTATTTGTGAAAAAGAAGGATGGGTCCTTTCGGATGTGCATAGATTATCGCAAACTGAACAAGCTTACTATCAAGAACCGTTACCCACTACCTAGAATCGACGACCTCTTCGATCAACTCCAAGGAGCCAGCTACTTCTCAAAGATAGACCTAAGATTAGGGTACCACCAGTTACGAGTCTATGAGGGTGATGTTCCTAAGACAACATTTCGGACTCGATATGGTCACTACGAGTTTGTAGTAATGCCCTTTGGTCTAACCAACGCACCTGCCATGGATCTGATGAATCGGGCGTGCCGTCCATTCCTAGACAAGTTCGTGATAGTATTCATAGATGATATACTTGTCTATTCTCGGAGTGAGGAAGATCATAGACAGCATTTGAGGCAAGTGCTAGGAACTCTAAGGGCGGAGAAACTATATGCAAAATTCTCAAAGTGCGAATTCTGGATCAGAAAAGTAACTTTCCTCGGTCACGTGGTTAGCAAAGAAGGCATACACGTGGACCCTTCCAAAATTAAAGCGATTGAGAATTGGTCAGCACCGAAGACACCCACATAAATTCGTCAATTTTTGGGTCTTGCTGGCTACTATCGCAGGTTTATCCATAATTTCTCCAAAATTGCTAAGAATCTTACCGCCCTGACTCAGAAAGGTGTAACCTTTAGTTGGGGATAAAATCAAGACGCTGCATTCCAAACATTGAAGCAGACCTTATGCAGCGCACCTATTTTGTCTCTTCTAGAAGGGACGGAGGAGTTCGTGGTCTATTGCGATGCATCCAATCAAGGGCTAGGCTGTGTGCTCATGCAGCAAGGAAAAGTCATTGCTTATGCCTCGAGACAGCTGAAAGCACACGAAATCAATTATACAACTCACGATCTAGAGTTGGGAGCAGTGGTATTCGCATTAAAGATTTGGAGACATTACCTCTACGGAACCAAGTGCACCATCTTCACCGACCATAAAAGCCTTCAGCACATTTTTGACCAAAAGGAACTTAATATGAGGCAACGGCGATGGATAGAGCTACTCAAAGATTATGAGTGCGAAATACGCTATCATCCCGGCAAGGCCAATGTGGTAGCAGATGCCCTCAGCCGGAAAGAGTATTCAGGTCGCAGAGTGAAGGCACTTACAATGACTATCCATTCCCATCTGTCCACATAAATCAGAGAGGCTCAGCTGGAAGCCTTGAAACCAAAGAACATGTTGGATGAAGCCTTGAGGGGAATGGAAAAGAACTTAGAAGTCAAGGGAGACGGAGTTTATTATTTCATGAACCGGATCTGGACCCCAAAGTTCGGTGGTTACAGGGAGGTTGTCATGAACGAAGCTCATTGGACTAGATACTCTGTTCACCCAGGTTCGGATAAGATGTATCTGGATCTCAAAAAGCTCTATTGGTGGCCAAAAATGAAAGTAGAAATTGCTACCTTCGTGGGCAAGTTCCTAACTTGCGCCAAGGTGAAGGTGGAATATCAAAAGCCCTCATGTCTACTTCAACAGCCAGAAATACCTGAGTGGAAGTGGGAACAAATTACTATGGACTTCATTACCAAATTGCCCAAGACCCAGAGTGGCCATCACACTATCTGGGTAATCGTTGACAGATTGACTAAGTCTGCCCACTTCCTTCCAATCAAAGAATTACAAGATGGAGAGACTGACCCAAATCTACATCCAAGAGATAGTTCGACTGCATGGTGTGCCTGTGTCCATTATCTCCGATCGAGATAGCAGATTTACCTTGAGATTTTGGCAGTCTTTGCAGAAGGTTCTCTGAGCTAAGCTGGATATGAGCACATCTTACCATCCACAGACCGACGGGCAGAGTGAGAGAACCATTCAAACCCTAGAAGACATGATGAGAGCGTGCGTTATCGACTTTGGTAAGTCGTAGGATACTCGTTTGCCATTGGTCGAGTTCTCTTACAATAACAGCTATCACACTAGCATCAAAGCTGCTCCTTTCGAAGCCCTCTATGGCCGTAAGTACAGATCTCCTCTGTGCTGGGCTGAGGTGGGTGACATGCATCTAGCCAAAGGTCAAGTCCCTGATAGCACTCTCACTGGACAAAAAATCATCCGAGAAACCACAGAAAAGATCGTACAAATCCGAGAACGAATAAACGCTTCAAGAGATAGACAAAAGAGCTACGCCGACAAAAGACGAAAACATTTGGAGTTCCAGGTTGGTGACCGCGTCCTGTTAAAGGTCTCACCCTGGAAAGGCATGATACGCTTCGGAAAGCGTGGAAATCTAATTCCGAGATACATTGGGCCTTTCAAGATCCTCGCCAGGATCGGTCCCGTAGCTTACGAACTTCGTTTACCCCAAGAGCTTAGCAACGTACATTCCGTCTTCCACATGTCAAACCTCAAAAAGTGTCTATCCGACGAGACTCTTGTAATTCCACTCGATGAAATCGAGGTCAATGAGAGTCTTAACTTTGTGGAAGAGCCAGTCGAAATTATGGATAGGGAAGTCAAACGAACGAAAAAAAGTCGCATCCCGATAGTGAAGGTTCGTTGGAATGCCAAGTGGGGACCTGAATTCACTTGGGAGTGTGAAGACCAGTTGAAACAGAAGTATCCACATATCTTTCCCTAGTCCATAATTGTATTCGTTTTAGAATTTCGGGACGAAATTCCCTCTATCGGGGGGATGATGTGGCAACCCGAACCTTTTTCAGTCAACGAAAGTCAAAATCCCGTTAATAAAATTTCGAATATTATTCATTTTGTCAAACTTGTAAGGGTCGAAAACAAATTAGAATAAATAAATTAAATTTATATAAGTGTCGAGTCTAAAATCGTGCGAGAAAATCAAGTTTTTCTTCGAAAATCAGCCAAGTCTCAGGCAACCCGGTGTTCACGGCCGCACTCGTGTTCACGGCCGTAAACCGTTCACTGCCGTGAACCGTGCACGGTTGGGTGGACCCTACCACCGACCATGAACCCAGCCTATATATATGTATTCATACCCTCATTTATACTTTTCTGGCCGAAAACACTACTCTCCCTCTCTTAAAACATCAAGCGAAAACCCAAGTTTCTCTTCATCTATCACTCAATCCTCCTTAAAACTCGTTGTGGAGTGTAACGCCCGCAAATCCGGGCTATTAAATTTAGAGACAATAAGCATCAAAAATGAGTTTTTGAAGAAAGATTATTTACAAGGATTAATCTTTTCCAAGTGGTAGTATATGTTACAAGGGTTTCGTATATATAAAGAACGCCGAAATCCGAGTTATAATGAAGAAGTTATGACCCGTCGAAGTTTTTCGGCAAAACCGGCACGACACCGGGAAACGTAAATAGTGAATTTACGATAGAGCGACTTATAGCCTTAGCGATCTAAACAAAAGTCGTAGTATACATTAAACCGAGAACATACAAAAAAAAAGAACGCCCAAATCTGACTTCGTATGAGGAACTTATGAATTTTCTAAGATTTGGCATAGCAGTGCACGACCCGAAACTCGAATTTTAGATCGAGCGGTTTTTGGCCTACGCGACCTAAATGAGAGTTGAAGATCTCATTAATAGGAACTCAACAGTAAAAAGACAGACGAAAATGGAGTCCGTATGTAGAAGTTATGAATTTCAAGCGGACATTTAACAGTATAATCTCCTCGTACCGTTAAATTTAAGATCGGTCGAGAATTAGCCGACGAAGTCAAAGTGAAAGTTGTAGATCTTATTTTTATCTACGCGTGGATATAAAGAACATCGAAACGGAGCTTGTATGCGAAAGTTATGAATTTTTGAAAATCGGCTGATTTCCACCCTATGTGCGATACCACGTGTCAACACCAGGCGAAACCTTGGAGCCTACGCAACACCACGATGTGGTGGGAGGCACCATGACGTGGTAATGCTCCAGGAAGCCTATAAATAGAGTTGTCGGGTTCCCTTCATTCTCACACCTTCCCAACTTCACTTTCTCTCTCTCTAGAACCTCTCTCTAGCCCCGAAACCCCCCGAAAAGCCTAGGGAACCTCCGTAGCACGAGGCGGAAGCTCCGGAGCGCCCGACGTCTCCGAAAAGAAGAGCCTTCGGCTCAGAAACTCTGCTTCGGAATAGCTCAGTTTTGAGAAAAACCCGCTGTAAGTAAGCTACACCTACCCTATCTTTAGTATAACTTATGTTTCAATATAGTAATGTTATTAGGACCTTATAATAATTATTTGAGCTATTATTATGGGTTATATAAGTGTCGTTATAATATATTTTTAACTACTCGCGGTACGGGGAATCTGGTTTAAAGGGCCGCATAGGGTTATTGGATTTCAGACGTGTTATATGCCAAAATGGTGCTGCCCTCCGATGTTTTATGTCTGACCCCTGTCTGTACACAGTAGGTGAAGAGTATTGTTTAACGCTTATATAATAGTAATAATAGCTAGACTATTAATTAGTCTCGTCGAACCTTAGACTAAACTCTAGTGGTAATGATACTAGGTTTTGTCGAAAGAAGCCGTTTTAAGTAAACGAAGCGCTGTCCGAGTACCGAGTCACCACCTTATCAGGTGAGTGCATAGTTACTTTCATCTTACACATAGATATGAAGTATTTTGTATAAATTACGTGCTATGTGTGCATATTATATGTAGACTTGTTATCTATGCTGGATGATCGATTTTATACATGTTTTAAATGATTTAAAATGTATATGTATTTTATATCTATAAAATATGTTGGGTAAAACATGGGTAGATGAATGATGAGGGATGAAAGCTAATATAGAGGAACATTGTGATGGGTTTTGAGAATTCTAACACTCCTAAGGTGTACATGCAACCCTAGAAACCTTGGATCTATGTTTGTCTAAAATACATGCAAAATACTTTTTCCAAGGTTCATAATCCTATCTAGCATACATGGGGAACTTTTAACATAAAAGATGGCTAGAATTACATACCTTGTAGTTGATTTGATTCCTTGAAAACCTTGAGAGCCTAGCACCCCAAGTGTGATGCCTCAAATGTTTCACACAACACCAAGTGCTTTGGAATGACTTTGAGAGATATGTAGAACACTTGAAAATCGGCCTAGGCCTCTTGCAACTTCTTGTATCCGATTTTGGTGGATGTCATGTTCTTTATGTAGTGTGTTACACTTAGGGTTACACCATGTAAACCCTAATGTAACATGGCTCTTCATTTCCATGACCCATGGGTTTGTAACTCCCATGGAGCATCCATGGAGCATCCTATGGACCTTAGCCCAACTTGATAATCTATGGAGCATCTAGCCCACTATACAAGTATGGATGATTTACACAATCAACCCATATATTTAATTAGTCTCATTTTGATCACTTAATTAATTCTAGATTAATTCTTGATCAATACTAATTTAAATAATATTATTAATATATTAGAACTTATAATATATTAATAAACCACAAGTGTTATTTCTCATTTAGTCTATCCAAATGCATGATGCCATGCAACCTAAATGGACCATGCCGGGTCGGGTCAAGTACATACCAGAAATAGTTATGGACTTAGACACCTTATCCAACAGTCTCCCACTTGGACAAGTCTAATAACTATAACTGCAAGTATGACTTTAGGAACCGATCAACAATCGTAGCTCTTTTCAAGGTCTCTCGGAACTGAGAAGATGATGTTACGCCATTTAAGATAAGTGATCATATAATCCTCTGTTCTAGATATCAGCCGGACAAATACATGGAACAATGTCTTACTTATTGTCCAGCAGTTTGTTTCCCGATTTCCGATTTGTTTGACATAGAACTTAATTGAACACATCAATTTAGTTCTGACCGGGCCCGATACATAGGTCAAAACAAAATCATCGAGGGGCCCAGGTATCGCTTCTAATCCAAGAAGGAATAGATAAACTTCGACTCATATGCTTGTTCTACTACTTGTTAAATCACACACAAAGGCACGTTTTATAACATCGAGTTACCAATGCGTTTTCATACGATCAATGCATAACCAACTCATAGGCAACAAGTCATATCTCTAGGTTTGAAGACTTATACGATATTACCGTCTCACGATCACTCGAGATAAATTCCATGAAGTGATACCAGTGAGCGTGAGTTGAATCCAATACTCAGAACTTATGAGCACTCATGAGTGTTGTAGCATCTCTTGCTATGTCTAACCACATAGCCCTCTACAAGCCAACTTCATGACAATCTTAATTCATATCTACTTCCAACATATGACCGACTGTGGATAATTTGAGTAATATGTAAAACATAACATAAATATTCTGGAAGTCAAAACATGCAAAAGAAATAATAGTAAACGATCGACCCAAGATAGCAACACTTTACTCATAAATAAACACACCTTTTATTCATCATCAAATGTCAATTACACTTTACAAATTTCAAAGTTATCTAACTACTAAAACTAATATCATCCTCCAGCCCTATGCGCCTTGCATGTTGGAGATGCTTAGCCCTACTCAGTCCCTTCGTGAGGGGATCTGTTGGGTTCTCATCCGATGATACCCTCTTTGCCACGATGAGTCCTTCTTCTATTCGATGTCTGATGAAATGGTATTTTTTGTCAATGTGTCTGGATCTCCCGTGATCCCTTGGTTCCTTGGCTAAGGCTACTGCACTTTCACTATCACAAAAAATTTCCATAGGCTCCTTTATAGCTGGTACTACTCCAAGGTCTCCAATGAAGTTCTTCAGCCATATTGCCTCCTTTGCTGCCTCGCTTGCTGCTATATACTCTGATTCGCAAGTTGAATCAGCCACTGTCTCCTGCTTGGAACTTTTCCAAGTAATTTCTCCTCCGTTTAAGGTAAAGACCCAGCCCGACTGAGAGCGGAAATTATCCCTATCAGTTTGGAAGCTAGCATCACTATACCCTACAACTCTCAAGTCATCACTCCTACCAAGGGTAAGGACCCATTCCTTAGTCCTCCGGAGGTACTTGAGAATGTTCTTTACCGCAGTCCAATGAGCCTTGCCAGGGTTCCCCTGATATCTGCTAACCATGCTCAAGGCAAAGGCCACATCGGGACGAGTACAAGTCATATCATACATGATCAAGCCTACAGCGGAAGCATATGGCACATGACTCATCTCAGCTATCTCAGCCTCTGTACTCAGGCTCTAAGTCTTACTCACTCTGGCGTTACTCTGGATGGGTAATTCTCCTTTCTTGGAATCCTGCATACTGAACCTCTTCAGTACCTTATCCAAGTAAGTACTCTGACTAAGTCCAATTAGTCTCTTACTCATGTCTCTCAGAATCCTTATCCCTAGAATATAGGCAGCTTCTCCTAGGTCTTTCATAGCGAAACACTTCCCAAGCAGGACTTCACTTCCTGCAAGGTTGGGATGTCATTTCCTATAAGTAGTATGTCATCCACATACAGTACCAAAAAGCTAACTATACTCCCACTATCCTTGACCTATACACAAGATTCATCTTCACTCCTCGAAAAGCCAAACTCTTTGACTTTCTCATCGAAGCAAAGATTCCATTTGCGAGGTGCTTGTTTCAATCCATAGATGGATTTCTTAAGCTTACACACTCTATTAGGGTACTCTGTACTGACAAAACCCTCTGGCTGACTCATGTAAACATCCTCAGCCAACTTTCCATTAATGAAAGCGGTTTTGACATCAATTTTCCATATTTCATAGTCATGAAATGCAGCAATGGCTAACAATACCCTAATAGACTTAATCTTGGCTACTGGTGAAAAGGTCTCATCATAATCAACTCCCAGAGTTTGAGAAAAGCCCTTTGCAACCAGTCGCGCCTTATACGTTTGTACATTACCATCCATGTCGGTCTTCTTCTTGAAGATCCATTTGCACCCAACTGTCTTACGACTTGGTACATTGTCAACCAAGTTCCAAACTTGATTGTCATACATGGACTGTATCTCGCTGTCCATTGCCTCTTTCCATTTAGCAGACTCGGGGCCTGCCATGGCTTCCGCATAGCTGTTAGGTTCATCCAGACTTACCAGTGTCTCATCACTGATAAGTGTCTCACCTTCCGCAGTAATATGGAAAGCGTAGTAGTACTTAGGTGCATTCCTAACTCTCGTGGAACGCCTCAGAGGTACAGACTCGTCAATTGGATCAACATGAGTTTCCTCCTCAAGCTGATTGCTAGGGTTTGAGGTTCCTTCACCACTTGACTCTTGAATTTCTTCAAGGTCAATTTGCCTCCCACTGTTTCCTTGGCTTATGAACTCTCTCTCTCTCTCTCTCTCTCTCTCTCTCTCTCTCTCTCTCTCTCTCTCGAAAGACATCCCTCCTTGCTACAAAGAACACATTATCACTAGGTCTGTAGAAGAGGTAACCAAAGGATTTCTGTGGGTAGCCGATGAAAATACATGTAACATCCCAAAACTCAAGCCCAAAAATTTCATTTTTAATTAACTATTTCACAACTCAGTTTACCAAAACATTTCCCATGCCATGTCATTGTAAAAAGAAACATAACAAAGTGTCTGAAATCATATCGTCAAAAGTAAAATAAATCAGAGTACATTACCATAAAACTCTATGCGGAAACCATGTGTGTGTGTGTGTGATGCGCTGCTAAACCGCCGACTCCTTCCCCTTGGACGAAGAGGTACCTGAAACCAAAACTGAAACTGTAACCACAAAGCTACAAAGACCACATTCTCACTAGGTCTGAAGAAGAGGTAACCAAAGGATTTCTGTGGGTCTACCAACTCGTCGAGTCCATGCTCCACTAACCCGATCCAACCCCGACACTCCCTCCTCCATAATTTATTCTCAATTTGAATCCAACACTTACACCTTTAGCCCCTGATTCCATGAAATATTTTTAATTTAATCCCGAGAACATTCTTTAGACCTCCAAAACAAATTACAATGTCAATTACACACTTTTCACTAAATTCTTTATTTAAATATATTCATATGCTATAATAAAATAATACTTGAAACGCATCTTCAAATTTTAGGGTTTGTATTGGAAACAGGGTGTTACATCCCACATAAAAGTGTTGTTTTATTTCTTTATCTTTGACACTCTTGCACGAAGATCCTAGTGATTTTCAAAAAGTCTGGTTCGTGGTACTTATGTTTATTTTCAAGTTCGCAGTTCATCCAATGAAGTTCGTTTTCATGCAAGACAAATGAAATCACTCTCAACTACGAAAGAGGTAATGATGACGTGACATTTCCTGTTGATAAGAATTCAAATGGGCGCATGAAAGTTTTGAATCGACAGCTACTTTACCACTTTATAACGTATGGGTCTGACATCTACAGTTGTCAAGTCGCGCTTTTTCAGGCGACGTTCCAGTAACCGATGTATTCTCTCTCCGGATTTCTCTCACCAATCAAATGGTATAAAAGGATTTCGACGACTCTTTATTCTTTACCACTCACAAAGTCCTCTCAAAATCTCCGGCGATCATAGCATTCTTCAGTTCATCTTCTTCTTTTTCAAGCTTCAACAATGGCGGGTTCCTCTGAAAACATCTCTGCTCAAGATCAAACTGCACACTGTTCTCTTCTAGCAGTCAAACAACATCAGAACTTGGTGATTGATCTCGACCCGGTCAAGTACGATAGTTTTATGCTTCCTATGATTGAATGCTTCAAGTATTTTCCACTAACAATCACACTATCCAAGATGGAGAATGTTCTGCTCTCAATCTTGTCTAAAGCTTACTCTTTGGCAAACTATATTCAGGAAGAACAGAGGATCACGTCTGAGATCCACAATCGTAAAACTTCCATCACTAAATCTCGATTCTGTTCTCTCCTACAGCTTCCTCAAACTGATGACATGATGAACCCTGAATCGGTGACAAGTGCTGCTCTTCTTGAAATGTTTTATCAAATGGGTTACAAAGAAATCCTAACCGCCATTTCAAAGTTCAGGAAAGCTAATCTGCCTCCTCAGTGGAATGGTCTTTTCACCTCTCTGTTTAAGGGTTTTTCTGAAAGAGTGACTGGATCAGATTGTACAAGAAAGATATTCATGGTGATTCTCTATGGTCTCTACACGGGTTTGAATGTCGACTATGGCTCTGTTCTTTGGGCTCAAGTGGTTCAGAGCACACTCTCTACCACACGTCACAGTGAAATCTCCTGTGCACGTTTTTGGACCCTTATTGTCAACCGGTCCATTGACAAGCTCAAAATCCCACTGATGCAAGACACGTTGATGGCATCAATCTCTACCTTTCACACTACTGGGATTATCGTTTCAGATTCTTCAAAGTTTTTTTTCATTGGTTCAATCCAAGAAGCAATGTTTCGAGATGTGCCTGCTTCTAGCAAAATCTTGGAGGGCTACAGGAAATTGATTCCATCTGGGCATCGTTTATTAACTGAAGAAATGCAAGCTATCATACCTGAGGCTGAAAAACCTAATACGGGGGGGGGGGGGGAAGTTTCAAAGAAGGGAGAAAAGAAAACCACTGATAAGGAAGGGCCTTCTACAGCTGCAAAACCTCCTTCCAAGAGAAAGGCACCAACGAGAACTTCTGTTGCTGCTCCCAAAAGGCGAAAGCAACCTACTCGCAAGCGAAAGTCTCCCACACCAAGTAAAAGCAAAAGTTTGGAGTCTGAAACTCAGTCAGACATTCACAACGAGGATGATAACGTTCGCAACGAAGAAGAGACATCAAATCCTAAGGTAACTTAAACTCTTAACGATTCTGTTCCTTCTCCTACTCCTTTACCAAAAACCACTTCTACCCCAATTACCATTGCACCATGCCCTCCACCAGTCTCTACGCAGCAACAAACTAGCATTCCTCTTTCTACTCCAATATTCATTGAATCTACAATCCCATCTTCTACCTCTACCGAACCTCCTGTTTCGGTCAACGTATCTGATACGGGGGCTAAAACTTCAGGTTTCTCAACCCATGTTTCACCTCCTATTTCCCCTCTTAACCGAGATGACCCGGATATGATCTTTGGTGATGATGAAGACGAAGATCTTGGGGGATTCACTTACAGTCCTTTCCAAATACGGACTGAGAGTGAAGATGATGTGTCTGTTACGAAAGGGCAAATTCAGTTCCTACATGAAAAGATTGACCAAATGATTCTCTCTTCCAAGGATTCATCCTCTGACGCATACGCTAAAGCAGCAGTTGAGTCTCTCTTTAAAAGAATCACGAAGGAGCATTCTGCCAATGATGAAAAGATGAATAAAGTAGTTGCTGCTTCTGCTGACGTTTGCAAGACAACGACCGAAAAAGTCGATAAATTAATTTCTGACACTACTACATTTATGGAGAATTTCCAAACCACTTTTAACTCAAATACCACGGCAGCCAATGAAGCTCTAAAGAGTACGGGTTCTCTCTTTAAATCTGAGAAGGCTAAATTGCAAGAAATTCGTACTGGTCTGAAAACTGACCATGAAGCATTTCAAAACCCCATCTCCTCTCAAATTACCAAGCTTCAAGACAAACTGGCAATAGAGAGTAAAATCAAGGACTCTCTTGTCCTCAAGACGGAAGAAGTAAAGGTGTTAAGTGCTAAACTGGAAGCTTCAGATAAACAGGTCAACGATTTGTTATCTGAGAAAGTTGTCATACGAAGCTGTATTATGGATGTTACAGGCATGCTCTCCGATATCCTGAGACCAGGGACTCAATGCTCACCATCACAGTCCGAAAGCATCTGCATGAGAAAGTGAGATCAGTTTTTACCATGCTTTACAGGCTAGAAGGTGTTTCGGATCAAAGCTTTAATCAGAAACAAGGGGGAGAAGGTGTGTCTGGTGGGTCAAGAAAAGAAGAACCCAAAGCTCCAGTTAAACCTGCTGTCAAGCAAGAACCTAAGGGCAAGGAAAAATTGTTCATTGAAGATCCCATCGTCGATAATAGTGAAAACGAAGATGGGCTGGATGAAAACGAGCTTAAAAGGTGAAAGGCTCGTGAAGCCGTACTGGATGAGTACCAACAAATCATCCGAGAGGCTGAAGAAAAAAAAAGCGCTGAGAAAGAGGCTCAGGCCACTCTTCAAAGCAAGAAGCTTTTATTTCCCAAGTGGAACTTGAAGCGAATCCAGAATGATGTTGTTGATTTACCTAGCCAGTATTGGTTAGAGCCAATTGTGTCATTTGATCTTCGAAACAAACACGATTCACAATTGGATCTACCAATCACTCCAAAGGCTTTCAAGTTTCGTACATTTGTGAAAGTTGCGAACGTTCTAATCAGAGATAGCAGGGTTGATCACATGTTGCTCTCTTTGTATCTGAAGCATATGAAGCCGCAATACGAAACATGGTCTTTAAGAAAAATAACTGATGTGAAAGTCACAGGACCAGTCGAGACTGATAGCTTTCCAAACACGAAGTTCAAAGTGGCAAGAGGTTCAGCCAGCCAGTGCTACGAATTCACACTCGCAGACTTACCTTGTCTTAACCCCAATGTCTGGTTCGTTCTTTACAACATGTTGTAATAGACAAAGAAAAATACGAACCTGTCATGTCTCATCTCAAGTTAATGATAAAGTCTTACATTCAAGAGATTGGGGAAATGGATGTTGAGGTAGCCGTGGTGTTATGAAAGAAGCCTTCTGCTGTTTTAAAGGAATCTCCAAAGGACTTTGAAAAGTTGAAGCTAGGGAAGATTTATAGTGGGGAATGGTTCGTGGTCTATCAATCTAGGGAACGAACTGGTGCAAACTTTCTCAAAGGATACTTCTTCCTTTCTGACAAACATTTGTACACTACATCCTTTCTTGAGTATATATTGGATTTGGTGGGTAAATGCAAATGCAACAATAAGGATGACCTCAAGTGCTTCTCTGATATGGTCTTGTGGTATATTGAAATTCGCTAGACACTTTTTGGCATCTTTCCAAAAGTTTACGAAGTACAAAAGCAAATTCAATGCTAATGGTTTCGTGCCTCAATTGAAGCAAAAGGGGGATTGTTAGGTATTAGATGTTGCGTCATTGGGCTTTTAGTTTAGTCTTTTATGTAAACAGGTTGCGCCTGTCCTCCCGTAGTTATCTACTAGGGTTAGAGTATTTAAGATGCATGCATGAATCGTATTTTTGTAAACTCTGATCATTACGATGTAACCCTAATCACGCCTCTACAGTAGCAATTCTTAGTCGAGTTCTTCTGAGGCGTGACACTTAATCATTCAGCATTATTTGGATCATAGATTGTGTTCTTGCTTTTAGTTGTTTTGAATCTAAACAATCTTTTCAAGGATTTAAATCCTAACAATAGGAGTTTTGGGATGCCTTTCCCGAGGAGTTACCTGGAGTGCCTCCAGAGAGGCAAATGGAGTTTCGCATTGATTTTGTGCCGGATGCTGCTCCGATAGCTAAGGCACCGTACCGGGTAGCTCCGCTCGAGCTGCAGGAGCTATCTACGTAGCTTCGGGAGCTACTAGACCGAGGGTTTATTCGTCCGAGTAGTTCCCCGTGGGGAGCACCGATCGTGTTTCTGAAAAATAAGGACGGGTGCAGGGTGAAAAATAAGGACTAGACACAGGATGTGCATCGATTATCGAGAGATGAAAAAGCTAACAGTGAAAAACCATTATCTACTCCTGAGGATCGATGATTTGTTCGATCAGCTGCAGGGTGCATCATGGTTTTCCAAGATTGATCTTTGGTCGGGGTACCATCAGATGAGGATTAGGGATGAGGATATACCGAAGACAACTTTCAGGACTCGGTACGGGCACTATGAGTTTGTGGTGATGCCATTCGGTCTCACCAACGCCCCAGCAGTGTTCATGGATCTCATGAACATGGTGTGTAAGCCGATGTTGGATCGTTCGGTGATCGTTTTTATTGATGATATCTTGGTCTATTCTAAGACCAAGGAGCAGCACAAACATCATCTGAGGGAGGTATTGGAGACACTGAGGACGGAAAGTCTTTATGCCAAGTTCTCGAAGTGTCATTTTTTGTTACGAGAGGTGCAGTTTTTGGGGCACATCATCAACCAAGAGGGTATTTTTATTGATCCAGCCAAGATTGAGGCAGTGATGCGGTGGGAAGTACCGAGGAATGCATCTGAGATTCGTAGCTTCTTGGGTCTAGCAGGGTACTATCGGAGATTCATACAGGACTTCTAGAAGATCGCAGTGCCTTTGACCCATTTGACCAAGAAGAATGTGACATCTCGGTGGGGCCTGGATCAGCAGTTGACTTTCGAGACCTTGAAACAGAGGTTATGAGAGGCCCCAATTTTAGCGCTACCTGACGGGTTGGATGATTTGGTGGTTTATTGTGATGCATCTATCACAGGGTTAGGTGTTGTTCTGATGCAGAGGTGGCACGTTATCGCGTATGCATCGAGGCAGTTGAAGCCTTACGAGACCAACTACCCCACTCATAACCTGGAGCTGGGGGCTGTGGTGTTCGCCCACAAGATTTGGAGGCATTACTTGTATGGAGTTAAATGCACCATCTTTACTGATCACAAGAGTTTGAAGTATTTGATGGATCATCAAAACCTGAACATGCGGCAAAGGAGGTGGTTGGATGTACTGAAAGATTATGATTGCGGGATCTTGTACCACCCAGGGAAGGCCAATGTGGTGGCCGATGCTTTGATTCGCAAAGTGGCAAGTGCACCTATCAGAAATGAATGTTTGCGGATGACGGTGATCTCCCCATTGTTGGACATAATCAAGAAAGCTCAGGTCGAGGGTGTGAAGAAAGAGATTTGGAAGATATAGCGGATTCGGGGTCAGTTTCCCTTGTTTGTTTGGGATAGTCGAGGTCTCCTGACATAGTCTGGCTGTGTGTGGGTTTCGGTAACCAGAGGTGTGAGGCAGAAGATCCTGGAGGAGGCACACAGATCCAAGTTCTCAATTCACTCGGGGGAACGAAGATGTACTTGGATCTGAGGTTGAGTTACTGGTGGCCCTGAATGAAGCGGGAGATTGCATGGTTCGTGGAGCGGTGCTTGACCTGCAGGAAGGTCAAGGCCGAGCATCAGAGACCTCACGGCAACGTTCAGCCGTTACCCATTCCTATGTGGAAATGGGAAAAGATTACTATGGACTTCATCACGAAGTTACCGAGGACGACGAGGGGTGTGGATGCCATATTGTTGGATTAGGTGTCTAAGCCCATAACTATAATTGGTATGTACTTGCCCCGATACAAGCATGATCCATTTTGGTTGTAACACTCTGGAACAATTTGATAGGATGGATACTTGAGAAAGAGGTTATTGTGATTTATTAATATATTATAAGTATAATATATTAATTGAGAAATCATATTATTTAATTAGTATTGATCAAGAATTAATTTGGAATTAATTTAATGATCAAAAGAGACTAATTAAATTAACGGGGACTGATTATGTAAATCATTGATATATATATATATATATATATATATATATATATATATATATATATATATATATATATATATATATATATATATATATATATATATATATATATATATATATATATATATATATATATATATTGTTTGGGCTATTGATCCATGATGGGCTAAGTTTATGTAAGTATCTATGAAGAGTTAGCCCACATGAGATATGGATCATAACCTATGTGTATGGATTAGGGTTTACCCATGACCCTTGGAATCCTACACTATATATATGTTATCCCATAGCCTAAAATCGGGCACTAAGTGTTCTTAGAAGCTCTAGCCGATTTTGAGTCTCCAACTTCTCTCTCAAAGTCCTCCTCTTGTTCTTGGTTTGCTATAATTCCATTTGAGACATCACACTTGAGGTGCTAGGCTCTTGAATCACCAATTCCTACTAGCTTCAAAAAAGAGGTAATCTTCTAACTTACTTTTATGATTTATATGTCAAATTGTATGCTAGTTGTAGGTTTAAAGCTTTGGAAATTTTATTGCATGTATAACAAGAAAACTTAGATCCAAAGCTATTAGGGTTGTATGTGCACCATAGGAGTGTTATAGTACTTAAAACCCAACACATATGGGTTATTGTGGATAGATTGACGAAAAGTGCCCACTTTATTCCGATCTCAGAGAGCATCTCCGCTGACAAATTAGCGGATATTTACGTGCGAGAGGTGGTGGCTAGACACGTAGTGCCAGTGTCAGTAGTCTCTGACCGGGATGTTCGATTTACATCTAGATTTTGGAGAAAGTTCCACGAGGAACTGGGCACTTAGTTACATTTCAACACGAATTACCACCCCAGACAGATGGCCAGAGTGAGAGGAAAATCTAGACACTTGAGGATATGCTTCGGGAATGCGTGTTGGATTTTGGAGGGAGTTGGGATACATACCTCCCACTAGCAGATTTTTCATACAACAATAGTTATCATGCTAGTATCGAACGACCACCGTTTGAAATGTTATATGGTCGGAGGTGTTGGACCCCTATTTGTTGGGGTGAGGTAGGGCATCGAGTCATGGGGAGCACCGAGGTGGTGCTGAAGACTATTGAGTTGATTCAGCAGGTGTGCGACAGGCTGCGAGTTGCATAGAGCCATCAGAAAAGCTATGCTTACCAGCGCCGATCGGATCTCGACTTTCAGGTGGGGGATTTCGTCTTGCTAAAAGTGTCACCTTGGAAGGGTGTCATTAGGTTTTGGAAGAGGGGCAAGCTAGGGCCCCAATATATTGGACCGTTCAGGATTACTGCCCGAGTGGGCAAGGTGGCTTATCGCTTGGATCTGACGGATGAGCTTAGCCAGATACACAACACCTTCCACGTGTCCCAGATTCGGAGGTGTGTCACAGACGAGGCCGCGGTTGTTTCTCTGGACGACATTCAGGTGGATGAGAGCCTAAACTACATTGAGAGGCCCGTTGCGATTCTGGATAGGACGACCAAGGTCCTTCGTAACAAAGAAGTGAAGTTAGTGAAGGTGCAATGGCAGCACCGAAGAGGCTCCGAACGGACATGGGAGCTGGAAGAGGAGATGCGAGATCACTACCTGGATTTGTTTGCGTCAGTGGACTTCGAGGATAGAGTCTAGTTCAAGTGGGGGAGATTTGTAACGCTTGTTCCATGTATCATTTTTTTTCAAGTTTTTAGGGTTTTGCACTGGGACTCGACGAGTTGGGGAGCCCCATCGACGAGTAGAGATCAATTTGGACGCGAGACTTAGGGTCTACTCGACGAGTTGGAAGGCCCCAACTTGATGAGTAGACACTGTAAAGGAAAACCCTAATTTTTAGCGTTTGTTTACCCTATTTAAGGAACTTGTGGATCATTTGTGGCCTCCGTTATCGTCCTAACTGTCGAGAGAGAAACCCTAGCCATGTTTTAGTGCCTTCTTGAGTGTGTGTGAGCTTTGGAGAGCGAATCTTGCGCTTTTTGGAAGGAAACCTGAAGATTGAAGAGATTAAAGTGAGGAGAGGGCCTTAGATCCGGCATCTACCTGGTGTTAGCATCCATTTGGAGGTAAAAAGTTTCTACCTTGATCTCTATTTTCTTAGATCTCATCTTATGAAGTATATGGTCACTTTTGGTGCAAAATGGTGTCATACTCGGATTTAGACTTGTCATGAGGATATGGTTCCCGATCTAGACACCTCTAGGTCTTCATGGACATAAATTTGCTCACTTTATCTAGTATAGGCCCTTCTCTATGCCCTAAACCTTGTGTGAGACTTGGTTTTAGTGTTTTAGCATCTTGAGGCCTTGGATGCACATAAAGTTTGCAACTTTACGTGGTATTTCAGTCCTAAAGGATTGGATCTGTAGTTTGGGGCTTTGGATTCGACTGAATGGACTGATTATGTTAAGACAAGGGAAAACTAGACGAGTTTCCGTGGCAACTCGGCGAGTTGGATCGGGTTTTCTAGTTTTCGGTCTGTAAAGTAAACTCGACAAGTTGATAAGATAACTCGACAAGTTGGATCAGGTTTTTCCCATTTTCGGTCTGACGAGTAACTCGACAAGTTGATGAGACAGCGAGTTGGTTAGGGGTTTCCTCGGTTTTCTAAACAATGAAGGAACTCGACGAGTTGCTAGATGCACTCGACGAGTTGGGTCAACATGAACTGTTGACCTTGACTGTTGACCTTGACTTTGACCATGGTTAACCAAGTTTGACCTTGAGGGTATTTTTGGTATTTCGAGATTTTGAAAAAACTAGTCACATGATGATTGTAGGCAGTTTAGTTGGAGCTTCACGTTGAGACTTATCTGATCTTATCTTATCAGTTCAACATTTTTGAGAGGTGAGTCTCCTCACCATACCAATGGGTCTAAGGCACCAAGGCCGGCCCATTTTGCGATATGTGATACACTAGTTGATGTAGTGATATATGGCATGTTAGTTGGTTATATGCTAGGTGGTATGCTAGTTGTATATGTGATATTTGCAGGGAAGACCATGGGGGAGCCCATGACGCTTGGATGTAAGACCATGTGGGGGAGCCCATGGCTTTTCAAGTAAAGACCATGGGGGGAGACCATGGCACTTGGATGTCAGACCATGTGGGGGAGCCCATAGCTTTCCAGCTAAAGACCATGGAGGAGCCCATGGCACTTAGGTGTAAGACCATGTGGGTGAGCCCATGACATCCTGGAGTAAGACCCTGGGAGGAGCCCATGACATCCTTATATGTTTGCATGCATGGTTTATGTGGTTTATGTAGCTTTTATAGCTAATATGGATTATGTGATTATGTGGATTGTGTGGGGTATGCTCTGGGGAACTCACTAAGCATTAGCTTACAATGTGTTGATTGTTTCGGGTACTTCTGAGCCCAAGGGCAAGGGCAAGGTTTGATGGCGCGACATGCACTCTTCGGCATTTGATTTGATGGGACACGCTGATATTTGAAATAAAATGTTGATGTTATGGATTTTGAAAACAATTGTCATTGATATTTCATATTTTATGGGAATGTTTTGATTAATTAAATATGAAAATTTTATTTGGAAAATTGGGTCGTTACAGTTTATCATTTAAGTTGTTTTGAAGTCTATGTTTCTCATCATAGGTAAAGTCTTTGTTATTAGCAGCTAAATCATCCAAATCAGCTTGAATTTCGATTGCTATATTAGCTTTTAAACATGTATGTTGTCCATTAACAATAGCATGCCAGATACTTGAACCATGATTTTCCATTCCAGTAACATAATCTTTAAAGTGCATGACCCAAACCTCATAATCTTCCAGATACATAATTGGAATTCTAGTAGTAGATCCAATACTACTAGGTAAGTTAAAAGTAATGGAGTAAGAATCGTCTTTAGATATGATTTCATAAAAATTGAGTTAGAATCAAATGAAAGAGCCAATACAGATTTCAAATGAAAACAAGTAATCTGAACTATGAATTTCAAATCAAATGCAAAAGGATTGCAAAATGAAGAATAGATCTATAAAATTCAAAGCCGAAAAACAGAAAACTCGAAGAACACAAATGAATGTGAAATTTCAAAACGAGCTTAGTGAAATTCCTACTATGATACCACTTGTAGGATCGATAAACTACAAGAATGAAATCATAATGCAAAGATGTAATTAAATGAACACCTAAATGTAAATAAGATATGATTTGCATTTAGAGAGCAAAAGATTTCCAATACAATGACGTAATGAACAATATCTCAAAAGATACTCTCTACCACTAACTAACCAACCTTATATAGTGAGTAGAAGGAAGTCAGTTAGGCTCCGGCCAATGAGATCAGGACACCTAAACTAACACAGCTGTCAAAACAAACTAACACAAACTGCGAAGCCTAAGTACAAAAAATACGAACATAAACAAAGTTGTTCGCATATACAAGTGAAGACTAAAACATATAAGTAGGAAATCCCTTTCGCATCAGACTGTCTCTCAGAGCATGGGGTGATGATTCCGACATTGGAGAAAGTTCTGATGTGTGATCCATTTCTGATTAGTGTCCAACCGATTCAAACGCTTGTCAATTTTCTGGGATTTTATAGATTCACGCTCGTTTGACTGGTTTTAGAAGAAAAAAGTCAAATTTTACGAAATCGGTCTAAAAAGAATTTGAAATGCAATGGATGGATGGATTGGAAACGACGACATTAGAAGTTTATTAAGTTGGGAGTCCAGCTCAAGACTCGCACAAAAAGAAGCGCTTATTGGGAGGCAACCCGAATTTTAAATTAGTTTGCTTTTTCTTTTCTTTTTAGCTTTTATTTTTTTATTTTTATTTTTAGTTTCATTTTGAATAAAAGTGCTTTTGATGATTCTTATTTTTGTTGCAAGAGAATTTTTAGCTAAGAAAATGATGATTGGCAAAAATGCAAGATTGGGGTCGAGTATTACGAGAAGAAAAGGAAGAGGTGTGGCACACAAATAAATGTGGGGTATACATTCAACATGGAACAAAAATAGAACAAGGAGTCTATTGAGCTTTCAATGCTACATATGGGAAGACACATATACGAGAGACTAATCGAGAGCTTGATCACCTTCATATTGGTCGATTTTTGCGATGAAGAATTTAGAGTTTTCACGAAGACGCGACGCGAGCATAGCTACCTCAAGACATGATTTTTTATTACATCGCTACTACATTCCCAACATGAAGACCGTGACACGCCAATTTTCACTATTCTTCGTGAGGAATATTTTCTCGTGATTGAAGTTCCATATTTTATAGAAACCACGTCGTGGCCACTACTTGCCACGCGTGACAACACCCCATTCAAATTATTTTTTGAGCATTGAGGTTTAGTTGTCGGCCTCATATTTATTTGACATGAGACCACCAAATTTAGCAAGGATGTTCAGGTTCCAGAAGTGTTCCAGCGACAAAGTCAAGCTTATTATCGTAAGCAACCCATGACAGTCATCCAATATCGCGACTACATAACCAATACGAGTTTTTTCCTTTTCTCCATCTTTTATTTTATTTGTTCTAATTTTTTATATATACAATGAGGGCATTGTATAATTTAAGTGTGGGGTAGGGATCAAGTTAAAGGAAAATAGCATGCTATGTTGAAATAAAAAAATACAATGCTGGATTTAAAAATGGAAATATAAAGGCTTGAAAAAATGGTCTAAATAAAAAATCTATTCAATTTAAAAAAAAATTGCTTGTGTTAGAACTAAGTTTGCTATTATTGTGTTGAATAATTTGATGCGAATTTAAAGGTTTTGTTTAGCTAATATGTTATAATATATTTGTGGTTTCCCGATTCTAGTGAATTCATGAGACAAAAACGTGAACTTATATAGTTTGAGAGACATAAAAAGTTTTGCATCGTGTACCTTAAATGTATCCAGAAAAAATTTATATAGTCATTACACTTTAGACTAATGCCTTTAACCAATAAGGGTTGAGGTTAAGTTCCCTTGCTTAATCATATGCTTTTCTTTTTAGTTTTTAGTTTGAGAGAAAAAAAGTGAGTTTTGAAATAAAAAAGAAAAAAAGTGAAAAATGTTGTATAAAAGAAAAAAATCAAAAATCAAAAAAAGTTGTCAAAAGCTTGTGGAGTGAATAAAATCCATCAAAGTATGAATATCTTGAAGAAAGTGAAAAAATAATGCAAATTGCCAAAAGCCAAGGGCTATTGATTGTAATTTTTCTTTCTATGTTATTTTTATCATATGTATGCTTGGGAACTTAACAAAAATACGTTGTGGTTAAGAAAATCTTCTAACAATGTATTCAGAGGGATGCAAAAATGAATGTTATTCAAAATGAGTGAGAAAGGTTTATGAGGATTGTAAGTATTTAGGATTTGGGAAGTATTTAGGATTTTAGACGCAAATATATGCATTGAGGTGAGACATAATTTGCGAATTCAAATTGGGTTATTCTATGTGATGTTGGTGATCAGAGTTTTAATATAACATAATAACAATCTAGTTTTCTTGAGGACAAGCAAATGATAAGTGTCGGGTATTTTGAAATTGCTAAATTTATACATATATTTATGCAGTATTTTAATACATTTGAGCTATAAAATGTTATATTTTTAGATATATGATACATAATACGTTTGAAATGTTAAATTACAGTTAAAATGGAAATTGGGATGTAAAAGGAGGAGAACAGAACTAAAAAAGACACAAAAAGACACAAAAAAGATGTTGTTTGCAGCTTGACCCCATGCCACTATTTGGACAACATCTCATAACTCGTAACTCCGATTGAAATGATTCAAAATGTTCTTAAAACTAGACAAAATTTCGAACGACTTTCATGTTTTTGAAAAAGTCTGATTCCCGGTTCCCACGCTGTGGCAAAGCCGTTACCACGACGTGGAAAAAATATTCGTGGACCTAAGGATTCCATCTCCCACGGCGTGGCAAGTTGTTTACCATGCCGTGGAGCCGAACAAATCTATAAAAACATGATATTCTAACCTAAATCGGCGTGTAGCATTTGGGGGGCTATAGGTGCGACTTTTACTTCATTTTGAAGTCCAAAACCTTGTAAGGGTAGATTTTGAAGTTTGAGATTCAATTGGAGCAATGATTTGAAGATTCAATCGCTATTGTATTGAAATTTCACTTTGGGTTACTTTGATGATCATGTCTAGCAATATTTTGGTGATGTTTTTCTTCTTTAGTTTACTGAATATGGTGTACAAACCTTTACTTTCACTAGATATTGATGAACCCTCATTGATATGGTTTGATTTCGTTTGTTGGATTGTGTGAGTTTGGTTTTGACTTGTGTTTGCTAGATCAATCGTTGCATGCTAATGTTTCTATCACTATTACCTTGCATTTAAATTTTGTGTAGTTAACTGGCCATTGATTGCATAAATTTGTATTCCTAGTAGTTTATGACGATTAAATTGCTAGAGCTAGATATGGACCATGTCCTAGTATAGGGAATAAATTTAATTGCTTAATCATGTTAGAGATCATTATTTGGCCATAATAATTGTCAGTTTATCCGAATTAACCATAGGAAGACAAACCTAGATCCAGTCATTCATAGTCCAAACATCCAATAAAACCAACCAAGTTTCCTTAGTCTACATGACCATTGTGATTAAGTGTCATAAATTGAGGCAAGCTAATTAGTTGACCATGGCAGTTAGTGGTTGGTAATCAACTCATTAATCCATTGCACTTCTAATGAATCAAACCTAGAAACATAGGGGTTTCTTTCTTTCTTTCAAGTTCCTTTTGTATCTTTCTTTTCTCTCTTTGTTCTTTTCCCTCCTTTCTTCGACATTGTTATTAGATTGATTAATTTATTTTGACTTTTCTTTCAAATCTGTTGTCTCACAATATTGCTTGGGAATTGATTTACCATTATGAGTATCAAAAATTTCTACATCAACATGCTCTAGAGAAACTACATTCAAAGGTTGCGAAATGTATCTACCCTTCACTCTCCATGATGTTTTCTCAAAAAGTCTGATTGTCACATCACCATTATCTATAGGTTCAGATCAAAAGTGATTTTTGCAAGAAACGTCATTATCAATTTTCACTATAGATGTAAAGTCATTAGTTTCCGAGTTGTCCAGTCCTTTTGTAACAAATACCTGATTTGGTGTACTTTGGAGTTTTTGAAAAACAACAACCTTTTCTTGTAAATTTTTAATACCTCAACTTTCAACAAACTTCTCAAATTCAATTAAGTCCTCAAAAATCAAATTCCCGTTTTGTTCATTAACTGATTTCACAAAAGAAGAACAATCAAATTCATTCAAAAAATGTTTCTTTCTTTCATTACAATCCTATTGTCTTGTTTTAAAATAATAACATCATCCTTACCTCTAGACAATTCAACATGTAATTCCTTAATATTTATCCTCCTTTCCTCACATCTAAATGTAGTCATGCTAAGTCCCTCATCAAGATTAGAGACTCTTATGCGATTCCATTTTAAAGTTTCATTAAACTCAAAAATCTTATTTCTTAAACCAGTTAGTTCAGAATCATAAAGAGAAATAGGAATATCTAATAATTTAAGGATATTGTGTACCTTGTTGATTACATTCTAGCTTGCTTCTACATGCTTTCAATAGATTTTGTTGAAATGCACACATCTGAAGTGCCTCCTTCATCTAAAAAGTACTCATGGCTTCCTGAACTTGATCTTTTAACCATAAAAAACTTGCCACCTTTCGCATCTTCAGTCTTGTTAACAACAAGGAAAGTCCTATGTGTTGGCTTGAGAACTTCTTCATCTTAATAATCTGTCGACCAAAACTCTATATTACCACTATCACTATTATCTTCTTCCATGATGAATTCTTTCCCGCTGAGTTTCAACTTGCGAAGATCTTCTATTTTCTGCATGTAGTAAACTTCATCCTTCTCCTTTTATATCTTCTTATTCTGCTTTCTTAGCATACACTCTTTCAAAAAATGATTTTTCCCATAACAATAATTACAATCAAACCCATAATCTCCAACCAACTTCTTTTCTTTCTTCTCACACTCTCTTTGATATCCCTAGTATGCTTAACTCTTGGTTTTCTCAGAACTTGAATGTCCTCCCTTGAAACCATTTCCTCCATTATCATTTTCTTAGAGTTGTTTTTGAACCTTGAGAAAGTTTTCTTTAAGAATTATTTGGGATTACTAACGATCAAATCCTTAAACTCATTGGTGAACTCATCGTCTGTAGCATCTGAGTCCGAATCATCAGAAATCATTTTAGATTTCTTTTCTTTTCTACTCTCTTCTTTAGCAACAAATTCTAGAGAAATTGCATTTAAAATTGGCTTCACTTCACCCATGACTACAGTTTGATGCGACTTTAAAATACCAACCATTCGAGCTAGACTATAATTTTTGAATTGTTCATGAGCTTTAACAGTGGATACAATCAGTTTCCATAATGATCTGAAGGCATTCATGAAAGTCACTTTTTGTTCAATATATATCCTTTTAAATCATGTTTTAACATTCTACTTAACAAATGATTAAATATGTTAGCAACTTCATCCCGAGTTTCATCTGCCTTCTGTTTAAATGATCCGAAATCTAAGAGAAGAGATGTTTGAACTAAATGTTTTAGATCATCATCTCCTCAGTAGAGTTCCTTTAGTCTCTTCTAAATTTTATTTACAGTATCTCTAGAACTTACGAGTCTTAATGTATCTAATAGAAGAGAAAATCAAAGATATATTTTATCATTTAAGGATTTTTGAAGTCCATGTTTCTCATCATAGGTCAAGTCTTTGTTATTAGCAATTAAATAATCCAAATCAGCTTGAGTTTTGAATGCTATATTAGCTTTTATACATTTATGTGGACCATTAAAAATAGCATGCCAGATACTTGAACCATGATTTTCAATTCCAGTAACATAATCTTCAAAGTGCATGACCCAGACCTCATAATCTTCCAGATACATAATTGTAATTCTAGTAGTAGATCCAATACTACTAGGTAAGTTAAAAGTAACTCAGTGAGAATCGTCTTTAGACATGGTTTCCGAAAAATTGAGTTAGAATCAAATCAAAGAGCCAATACAGATTTCAAATCAAAACAAGTAATCTGAACTATGAATTTCAAATCAGATTTCAAAAGGATTTCAAAATGCGGAATAGATCTATAAAATTCAAAGTTGAAAAATAGAAAACATGAAGAACACAAATGAATTTGAGATTTGAAAACGAGCTCAGTGAAATTCCTGCTCTGATACCACTTGTAGGATCGATAAACTACAAGAATGAAATCAAAATTCAAATAAGACATGATTTGCATTTAGATAGTAAAAGATTTTCATGTACAATGACGTAATGAACAATCTCTCAAAAGATACTCTGTACCACTAACTAACCACCCTTATAAAGTTAGTAGAAGGAAGTCAGTTAGGCTCTGACCAATGAGATCAGGACACCTAAGCTAACACATCTGTCAAAACAAACGAACACAAACTGCGAAGCCTAAGTACCAAAAATCCGAAGACAAACAAAGTTGTTTGCATATACAAGTGAAGACTATAACATGTAACTACGAAATCCCTTTCACATCAGGACTCAAATAAAATATAACAAATCTGTGAAATCCAATATATATATATATATATATATATATATATATATATATATATATATATATATATATATATCACCAAAAAGAGTTGCTCTTACATATTTACATTTCATTTGTAGTTTGACTTCTAGCTGATTGATATTTGTATAAAACTCAGATTTTACTTTTTCAATTTGTTTCAGAGACAAATAAAAACAAAAAACATCTTGCATATTTAAATATAATATAATAAAAAATATATTGTCTACTTGCTGTTATAACTTATTCAATATGTTAACCTAAAATAAGTTTGTGAAAATCTAAGAGAAGAACTATTCAATTACGTAATTTTGTTTGACAAAAATAGGATCGACCTAGCACTGCCTTTGTGCCACCTCAAACCTTCACATCTTACTTGCATGCACCATGCTAAGGGTTGGGGTGCTTGTTGTGATGCTAACACAATTGATTGGGAATGAAAGTGGGTCAGAACCCAACCCAAATAGATGCGGATCCAGAAAACACAGGAACCGGTTAACAAGATTTTGTAGGACTGGAAGCGAGATCGGTATATAGGAACCGATTTTGGTTCAGTTCTAGGCAAGGCATTGTGTAAAGTGGATCTAGAACCGGCAAACCCAAAAACACAAAATTGGGTCGGGTGGAACCGGGTAAAGTGGGTCTAGAACCGAAAAAACCAGGAAAACTAGAATTTTTTGGTAATTACTTAGTGGGTTGAACTTTATAAATTTTTAGCTTTGATATCCAGACTTTAGTGGACTGTAAGTCATTGAATACTAAACCAAAAATGACAAAACTATATTCTAAAATTATGTACAAACTCTAAACTACATGTTAAAAAAAGCCTCATGATAGTATGACTTCAAACGATTTAGATTTGCATGTTTTAAAATTTCATAGAAAACAAAAAAAAACTAAAAAAACAGAATATTTCTATCTTTGATATCCCAGCTTTGAAAAACCGAATTACCCAGAACCCATATAAATCCATTCTCTAAACCCGGAACCCAGACCGGTTCTAATAGTTCCGGTTCCGTTCTAGTTTTCTGGTTTTAAATCTCATCCATAGTGGGCTTCTTGATGTGGGTGGGTGGCTATTGGGCTGCTAACCCACTTTGACTTGATCGGTCTACGCTAGGGTTTCATATTTTGTATAGTCCCCGTATTTTACAATTTAAAATAAAAAAAATATTGAAAAAAATAGACAAACAATAATAGTTTACACAAATTTGGTATAAACCGTCCAACCATTCCAATTTTTGAACGAAAAGACCAAAAACATTCAAACACAATCTTATTAGGCAAAACCAAGACATTCATTCCTAATGACAAATTTAATTTTTTGTTAATAAAATTATGAATGTAACTTCATTAATAATACATGGAACTAAAAATTAAAACTATGTCAAACCATTAAACATTAAAATACAATTTTAAGAAATTAAATTATTTTGATGGTTAACTTAAGAACACAAAGAACCAGGTTGATCAAGATAAATTAATTTTAGTGACTATTATGTGTAAAAGCAACTTTAATGCCACTGTTGGAGTTTTATCACATAGTAGCTTTAATTAGACATGAACAACCAACTAACAAAACACAAAAACTTCTTGCAGGATTCATTATTGTTGGTGATGATAATCATTATTGATCACCATATGCATATATGTACGTGGATATAAGGAATGTTGCTAGATACCAACAAATCACAACGTTCTTCCTTTTCTTCTTGTCTTGATCGATGAAGCTTCAGCAAGGTGGGAAGAGAAAGAGAAGCGATATGAAGGAAGGGAAGAGAGGATTATGTTTTCATTTAATATTAAGTATTTCCTTAATGCTAGTTCTTATAACTTGAATGCTTAGTTTGTTATATGGGCTCTACAAAAGTCTTTAATCTATTTAATTAAGTAGATCCTTTTAATCTAATTAATTATTTTGATATTAAATATTTTTATGTTTTTCTTTGATAAAGTAAATAATAAATAACCATTTTAATTAGTTATTTAGTTTTTGTTGGTAAATAATAATATATTCAATAAATATAATACTTTCAAATTGATAATACATGAAAGTGACCCTAAGCTAATCCGAGAGTGGAAGTGATCTGAAAGAATAAGTTATCTGATGGTGAATGAATTCCAACCGCCAATTCCATATAATGATTGAGCAATCTGATAATAAAAGTTTATTTGTCCTCTATATGATTTAGAATAAGGGACCAGATCAATAGGAAATCAACAGTCAGTTGTAAAATTCCTGGTGATCATCCTTTTGATGTATCTTATGTTCGCCTGGTTCTTTGCGTTCTTTGTATTAGCTATATAAAGGCATGTCAACCTACTTGTATAATGTACATATTTATGCACTCCTTTGATTAGTATAAGATTTAGATATGTGGTCTCCTTAATACATTCTTATTGCTCTTAATTTAATATCCGGTGTTTATATTCATGCATTTAACTATTGTATTAAATACTTGTTGATATTATTCAAGTCATTGGACTGGAACTCATTTTAGTTTATTGTACCTTATCATTTGGTATCAGAGCCTAATTGGTTCTTCTTTTAATCAATTGTCAGTTGTACGATTCATGTTGATCAATTTCTTAATGTACCTTATGTTGCCCTGGTTCTTTGAATGCTCTGTATTGGCTATATAAAGGTAGGTCAACCTCCTTGTATAATGTATTGGTATGCACTAATTTGATTAATACAAGATTTAGAGATGTGTTGTCTTTAATACATTCTTATTGGTCTTAATTTAATATTTAGTCTTTATATTCTTGCATTTAATTCCTATATTAAATATATGTTGATCTTATTCAAGTCAATGTACTGTACTGGAACTCATTTTAGTTTATTATATGAGAAATTAAACATCCTTCTACTTTTGTTCGTACAAATCCTCCTACCCAATTAAATGATGACATGTGTCATATTAGTATATTAAAATATCATTAGATTTCATTAAATGAACATTAAATGTTACACATATCACTATTTAATTGGGTTGGAGGATTTGTAGGAAGAAAAAGTAGGAAAATATTAAATTTCTCTTATTATATCTTATTAATTGATATCAAAGCCTAAGTGGTTCTTCTTTGAATCCATCTAACCCGATTATCATTTCTTTAGATAAACACTAGCTATATCTTGCATATTTTGATCTAACGGAAAAAAGTTCTTTAAATATACCAATGTCGCTCTTATTTTCTAAACTAAAAAATGACTAACTCTAATCCACAAATGTATTCGATGCATATAGCCAACAACATGGGTTGCCCGAATTGAGCCCTATTGCTGGTGGTTGAGGAATATGATCGTTAGAAAATTTGAATGGAACATTTTTAAATTCAAAAGAAAAAGGTAAAGAGATTTCGATATCTGTAACTGGAGGACCCTATGTTTCTGTCACAATAACTGTAAGAGATGTAGCTGCTCAACTTCTTAGTCAAGGTGATGTTAGAGAAGCTCCTTTAACTGCTCTTAACATCGAGAAGATGCATGAATATAATATTACATTCTTAGAAATGATTTTTGGCATACCTCATCATCTTATCGAGCATATCAATATGTGCAAGAGTACATAGGAAATTTGGGTTACTCTCCAAGAATTGTTGGAAGGTTCAAAAAAAGTAAATAATAATAATAATAATAATAATAATAATAATAACATCCGCTGTCAATGACTATGATACCTTCTCATCTCTTCCTGATGAATATATTATATCTGCTTCTAATAGATTTTATATTTCGATCAACAATATTATTGCTCATGATGTTTCAAGAACTCTCATTGAACACAACCTCAAGTTCATTAACAGCCTCAAAAATGGTTGGGGTAATGTCAGATCTTGCGTGCAAAGAAATGGTTCCTTAAAAACGTTGACCCCTTTTCAACTTTTTGAAAAAAATTCAAGGACATGACTCCAGTGTGGCACAAACTCTTAAAAAGTCTTTGGTGGACCTCTTTTTCTCTTCAATACAACAAGCTTCACACGACTTGACAATGTTTTAATAGAGCCATAAGTTATGGAGTCAAAATGTTTAGACTCTGGATGTATCTATTGGATCTATCCTTGAAGTTAAAACCAAGGAACATGATGGAATGATTTGCTTCAAGATTCAAATGATTAAGAGATTCACAAGAATGCACAGAGTAAATAAGATTTCACTTTGATTAATGAGTTAGCAGAACAATTCGTTACAGATGCAAATAACTATTTTATCCAAAACTCTAACCCATTCTTCTAACTCTAGTTCCTATATATAGGCTTCCTAGGAACAACAGAAAGGCATCTCAAGTCAACCGATAAACTACAAACTTAAGGTAACAAAAATATGTGAATTCGGAAATTATACAATCCACAAAAAGTAAATACATGAATAGTACAAAATATACGAATACAACCCAAATGCAAATTGACACATCATTAACATTCTAAACCTTAACAATCTCCCCCTTGTGTCAAATTGCGGCTATTGTCTTCACTTATGGTTTCTTCACTACGTCAAACACCTTTGGCATAATTTTAACCAAGACCGAATGAACACGAATCGACCACTTGATCATATGCGAACTGAACTTCACATCACCATTGACTTGAACTTTTCAGCATTAGATAAGATTTGATTCAAAGCAACAGATGAATACAAATGCTTATCTCTCAGAAAAAACATCCACTTCTTCGGAACACCATTCTCTTTAACCTTGAACACTACACCCAATTCTCATTTTCGATAAAACCAGGTTTCAGTGAATCGATATTATCAGGAGCTTCAACATGTTTCATGATAGGCTTTTTATTCAAAACAGAAGAAATCTCTATGTCCATCTTTGAGATTACAATTATGTAAGACTTGATTAATCTTTTCATATGCAACCAAATAAGTTCATACTTTTTTGTGTCATTTGAAACAATGTTGAGATTGTAATCTAATCGAATGGATTCATCATTGGAAGATCTGCCAAAGAGAACTCATCAGCTTCATGATTTTGTCCATGAACAACCTTGAAATGTATGTTTGTAAAGACAACAACACCAACAATTTTCCTAACCTTCAAACCTACAATCTTGTTTAACCTCCAAGATTCGTATTGAGGTTTAGAATTTTCAACATAGAAATTGAACAATTTCCTGTTGATAGTTATATTCCCCATAGGCACCTTCTGAACATTCTTAAAACAAAGAAATTGGAAAGCCTTCTCAGTAATGGGCAAATCTAATTGACATTCCAGATTATTCTCAACAAAAAATGAGGTTGAAGGCTCCAACCAATAAAGATTTGGACAATTTATTGCTTCATCTTCAATTCTTTCAAGTGTTCAGTCAGGAAACATTGATTTCTTATCTGTAAGACCTGATTCAACATTTTTCTGTTCAACTTTCTCAGCAATGATTTTTTCATTTAAAGCATGAAGTTCATCAAGCACAAAATCATGTTTTGCTTGTTCAACCAGTTGTTCTTTATTCAATTTTGGATGCAGTTCGTCTTCCTTTTAAGAAACAATTTTCACATTCCCTTTTCCTGAACCAAAAGCTACATTACCTTTTTTTTCAGTTTTTTTTTTCAAATCCTTCAATTTTTCTTCCAAAGATATCTTTTCCAAGTGAATTTTCTCATTATTTTTATGCATTGGACCATTTTGATAAGGATTATTGATGTTGACTTCCAGAAATACACTTCTTTCTCCCCTTGTTGTGATTTAGCTCTGTTACTCGTAACATTTGATATAACATTCAGCTTAGTGAGAATTGGCTTCAACTTCTCATTCATAAGTTGCGAAATGTAGTCTGTATAAGGAGCATATTTGGTTTCCATAATTTTGACTTGTCTTTGATTGATTGCAAAATTTTGCCTCTTCACCAACAAAAGTTCTCCATTTGCTTTACCAATATCCAGAACAACATGTTTCAATTGTTCCTTATGAACCTTGATTTTATCAGTTGATTCAGCCATGGTATACATTATCTTATTTTCATGAGAAATACTTGTTTGTAGAGTGAAAATTGAGTTTGAAACTGAAGTGTGATGATCAACATTATCCTTTTGCATGCCAAAATGTAGACCAGAAAAAGATTCTCTTTCATTTTGCAATGAAGTGCAAAAACTGAGAATTGCTTTATTCACTTAAAAACCATTATTATCAAAGGCAGTCTGAAAGGAATTCATGAAAGTAACTTTAGTGGTTTCCATTTCATTAATCTATGAAACAATCTTGGAGACTTTCAAACTAGCTGCCTCAATCAGTTGAGAAAAATCTTTAACTAGTTGCTTGTGTCGAGCAAGATTTTTTGCATTTGGTTTGAACTAGCTTTTGAATGGTTGCTTGATGAGAAGAGATCAGTTCTTCACATTTCGTAGTCATGAAAGCAGAGGATTGAGAAAGAATATCATCTAACTTCTGATTCAGCTAGCAATAATCTCATTTAGTCATTGGAGCATCATCATCATTATCACTGTGAACTTGAAATGAAGAATTTGTTCCAACAAAATCATCAAGTGACTCTAAATATTATTTCATTAAGGCTTTTTCATCAAAGTAATCATAAACATGTGGAACAGAAGTAGATTCTAGTGTGGAAACATTAGGTTGAGACATGTTCACACCAATGTTGACATTTTGTCCCACATAAAATGTTTTTCCATTGATGTTTGAGGTTCTAATCTCCACCCAATGGGATTCAAAAGTAGAAACCTCTGGTGGAGGTTCTTTAGTCGATGTGGTTTTTGACATAGAAGTGATTGTTGCTTCTTTGAAAATAGGAATTTCAAAAGGTTTCTTTAAATCATGAGATGTTGGATCAAAAGTGGTACTTGTTGGAATTGGAGTGGAATGAGATATGTTAGAATGAATAGGTGGTGTAGGAGGTGTTTGAGAAAGAGTTAATAAAGGATCATCAACAACCTGTTTAATAATACCAGCTTCATCATCCATGAGCGAAGGGACAATTGGAGTAGATACAGATGTCAGAATCGGCTCTAAAATGATTGGTGTTTTCTGCGAACCGTTTTCTATGCCTTTTTCATCATTGATTGGAGACTCCTTTTCATTATGAACAAGGCTTTGATTATGCTCACTTGATTCTTCTTCAACAACAACTTGTGTTAGCTTTCGTTTCTTAAGCTTTTTTGATTTCTTTGAACCATCTCCACCAAATTTACCTTTGTGCTTGGAACTCTTTCGTTTCTTCTTTGGAAGTTCTTCTTGTAATGATCCAGAATCATCACCCTTATCATCAATTCTAGATTTCATGTATTCAACAATAATAGGATTGTTAGCAGGAACCCTAGATACCATAGCTTCAGAAATAGATCCCACCATTAAGAAATTCTTC
Organism: Lactuca virosa; assembly: GCF_052849685.1. Classification (NCBI taxonomy): domain Eukaryota; kingdom Viridiplantae; phylum Streptophyta; class Magnoliopsida; order Asterales; family Asteraceae; genus Lactuca; species Lactuca virosa. The sequence continues at coordinate 292,309,725 of NC_136429.1, read as the reverse complement.
GGATCAGAAGTAACACACGTCGTAGTTTGCATCTTGGGAATTGCAGCAATAATAACATCTCTCATCTCCGAAATATGATAATGAAGTATAACATTTCTTACTACAATGGACCAAAAACGAGCACATGAAATTTCAGTATCCTTCATCTTTGAAGTGGGACTTTGAAAAAATTGTCCCCACAAAACTGTTCCAAAATCAATATTTTCCCCAGAATACAGTCCGTATAATAGAGTGTGAAAAATGTGACTTGCATTATCAGACCCATTTTCCCTCTGAGAAAAACATTTCAACATGATCGTTAAAAAAGCATTCCAAATAGGAGGAAAAGCAGACTTCTTAAATTTTTATATAACAAATAAATCAAAATTGTACCCCATTTGTTGGTATACCTGAATAATATTTGTTGTAGAAATTGAGACTGGAGCCATAGAATACTCAACAATCGGAAGCGATAGCAACTTGCAGAAGTTTAATTTCGAAATAGAAGTTGTATGCCCTTAAATTTCAAAATTCGTTATCTCCATCTTCTTGTTGTAAATAGCAGTGGAATATGCTAACGAAATTTGAGAAATAGGAACATTCTCAAACATAATCAAAACTTTATTCAACACCGAAAGATTCAAACAGACGATCAAGGGTTGAACCAGTTGAGAATACTTCGATGGATCCATAACTGCAACCATATTCTGATTACACTTGATATTTAGCATGGAAGAAGAAGATGATTGTTCCATGAAAGATACACAATCTGAAGAAGCCATTTGATGAGAGTAAAAATCGTTGTTCGATGTGTTCTTTGAAGAATTTATGAGCGTAAATAGTTAAAAGGATAACTCTTAGGGTTTATATATGGAGAGAGATTTTTTAATTTGAATTTGAACCATTTAATCGAGTGGAAAGAGAAAAACTGCCACCATGCATTAAATGCATTGCATCTCATACGTCAACAAATGAAATCAAGCCCATCATTCCAAAAATAATGATCCAATAAGATGTAGCCATCACCACATTTTTTATAATAACCTGAAACGCCGTTTATCAATCATCATGATGTCAGTTTCTTTGAATACGCGCCATGAATTTAAAATTCAAATAAAACATGCCATTTCGGATTGCAGCAGTTTCAAAATCTCTTTCGCAAATTGAAACTGTATCCTTTGGAATTACGATCAATATTGTCTTTCACTGGCGCATTGAAATTTTAGAACCAATTAGAACCCAGAGTTTGTGAAATAAAAAATTTCAGTGCTAATGTGTGCTAAATGAAAAAATAAAAACATTTTTTTTTGGATAAGTAGTGATATCAAAGAATCTTTGACATAAATGCAGTTAGATCCTGGGCATAGATTCTCTTCCTTCAAAGTCAAGAGAGACTAAGAAGTGCTTGTGTACGTTCCATTTGAATTATGATCGTCAACTTATTAAGAAGTTACAAAAGGCATCTTTTCATAGGTTTCATAGGAAGGCTCGTTTCCGATCATAGATAAAACTTAACATAAGTTCATAGATGCGAAAGGAAAAATTTAATTGACCAGTGTAGTCAAGTTCAAGTTAGCAAAAATGCTATAGTGAATGGTAAGTATCATCGAGATAAGACAAATGTTTAGACAGAAATCTCATATTTTGAAAAATAAGATTGGACCTATTTGGGAAGAAATTAACCTGGAATCAATTAATCTCATTAAGGCCCCGTAAATGAAAATTAAGAGATTTTGAACATTAAAGAGTAAGGCATTGGAAAATATAATAATTTCAACCGTCAATTTGTTTGTTTTATTCTAAAACATAAAATTTCACCGTCAATTCATTTTTGGAAATGGTTGTTGGATTTCACCAAGGTCAGGGTAATAATGACCAAGAGATCATAAACACATATTTGTTTCAAACCTACATCCTAGTTGTTTTTAACTAGAGATGTCTAGGGATATGCGTCATTATGTGTTAATATTGTAAGAATTATAAGATTGGAATAGAAATGAGTTTTTCACACTCTCATGGTAACAATGAGAATGATCATAAAAACAATTATTGAAAAAGCATAACTCCAAGTTGGTATAGACTCGAAGGATCAAGGGTTAATCAATAACTATGGTTGATAAAACCGTCAATTTGTTAAGGCTTAGAAGAAGGAACCCTATGTTTGGATTTGTATATACATAAGACATCATCGATTTCCAAGATTGGTTAAAAGAAATATAATACCTCTGCTGTGAACGATTGACCAAGCAGAAATCTCTAAACTCCAAAATGAGTAGAGATAGGTAGCTCGATTATTTTTGTTAATACAACCTATCAGGAAGAAATTTTTAGAACAAGAAATTTCATTAAGGCTTTTTGCAAACAAATAATCTTTGAGACTTCAGACAACATACTGTAATATGCATCTAAGGATACTTAGCTAGTAAAATTTGAAAAGAGTAATACCTGATCCCCAAGAATGTAAACGTGCCATATCAATGCAGCAAGTGTCATCACAAAAATAGAGAAACTATTTTTGTATTTTCGAAAATTTTGAAATTAAAAGACAAAAATAAAGAAATTCTTTTTGTATTTTTGAAATTTTTGAAAATTAAAGAAAAATATAAAGAAAATCTTTTTTTATTTTCGAATTTTTTGTGCTATAAACATAGAATTAAAAATTAAGAAAAACAAAGAACAAATACCTAGAGCACCAGCCTGTGATAAATCACATCTTCTCACAACTAAGAATGGTGTTTGCAAGAGAATTTCGAAATCCTGCGAAGCTCACATCCTGTCTTAGAAAAAGAATAACCATTTCACAAGTTCATGATTTTGACTTCGGAATAGATTCAACTTCAATCATTCAAAGCCCTTATAAAATATTGTTAAATGAAATTTCAAGTAATGCCTTTGTGAATACGTTAGCTAATTGATCTGCTGATCATACAAAATGGACTTAAACATTTCCTCCTTCAACATGGTCGTTGATAAAATCATATCTTAAATCAATGTTTTTTGTCTTTGAATGTTGAACAGGATTATGGCATATACGTATAGCACTTTCTGAATCACAACAAATAAATTTTTTTCGTGCAAATGCCCTAGTGTCTAAGCTGACTTTGAATCCATATTATATGTGAAGTACATGAAGCCGCTGCAATTTATTCAACTTCAACAGTTGATAACGAAACGCATGTCTGTTTCTTTGATTGCCATCTAACAAGTTTTCCATCCAACAATTGACATCCACCAGAAGTAATTTTTGTGATCAAGTCCACAATCTTCGAGATCAGCATCTAAATATGAATGTACAAAGAACCCAAAGTTAGAAGGATACCACAATCCAAGAGAAGTAGTCGTATGAAGATATCTAAAAATATTCTTCAATGCAATCATGTATGGTTCTTGTGGATTAGTTTAAAATCTCGCACAATAGCAAACTACAAGCATAATTTCTGGACGACTAGATGTTAGATACAAGGATACCACAATCCTCTGCCTGTATAACGTAAGATATGCGATAGGTGTATCAAGAGAAGGAGCAAGATTTGTCCCAAATTCCATTGAAACTTTAACTTTCGAACCTCCATTCGTACTAAACTTAGCATGTAAAGTCTTTATAATAGCTTCATGGTTGATGAATATGCCCTCCGAACTCTGTCTAATATTTAGTCCAAGGAAAAGGTTAATTGAACCTATAGAACTCATTTTAAATTTATTTTCCATCAACTTACGAAATTCAGCAATCATATTTGGATCAGTTGAACTGAAAATGATGGCATCAACAAAAGTTTGAACCATCATCAAATGATCACCTGATTTCTTACGAAAGAAGGTATGATCAATTGAACCTTGTTTAAATTTTCATTGTTGTAAGAATCTAGTTAGAGTTTCATACCGTGCACGAGGAGCTTGCTTCAGACCATACACTGCTTTATCTAGCACATACAAATGATCTGGAAATTTCGCATTTACGAAACCTAGAGGTTGTTCAACATAAACAGTTGCTTTAAGTTCTCCGTTAAGAAATGCACACTTAATATCCATTTGAAATACTTCAAAATTTTTGTGAGCAACATAAGCTAAAAAGATGAGAACTAACTGCAGTCTTGTTACAGGAGCAAACTTTTCTTCATAATCTATTCCTTCTTCTTGACGATATCCTTTGACCATAAGTTGTGCTTTATTCCGAACTACATTTCCATCTTTATCCATTTTTTGTTGAAAAACCCATTTCAGTCCAACAACGGATGCATTCTTTGGAATTGGAATTAATCTCTAGACCTTGTTTCACTCAAACTCATTCAATTCGTCTTGCATGTATTTGACCTAATCTGCATGATCAAGAGCTATTTTAACAGTTTTAGGTTCGATTTTAGATATGAAGGAATTAAACATGCAAAATTCTTGATTAGAATTCAAGGACGCTTGTTTCGCCTTTTGTTGCGAACGAGTCAAAACATCCGAAAAAGTATCTCCAATGACTTGAGTTCGTGGATGATCTCTAGTCCATTTAGTAAAAGGCAGATACTTTAGATCATAATCAAGGTTTAATTCAGCATTGATTTCTTCAACTTTTAATTAAACTCTCCCTTGGAAATTTGGATTTGAATTCTCCCCCCTGCACCAAATCATTAATATTTCGTTCAGTTGATTGTGTAATATTTTCAACTATATATGAGTTGAATTAGAAGTAGAATGAGAAACAAAATTTTCTACACTCCCCCATCGACAAAACGAGTGTTGGAAACAACATTTTATTCTAAAGTTTCAACATGTTGTAACACTCCATCAACCAATTTTAACAATTCATCACCATGATTGTCAATTGCTTTGGTTTAAGAAGATATTGCCTTTTCAGGTTCATCAAACAAATCAAAAAATCCCTCATAAAGAGTCGTGAGAGGAGTTGTTTAATTGCACGATTTCAGAAAAATTTCTCCAATTGAGACATGTTCTTTCTGAATGGATTTCACATATTTGTAATCAAAGGTAACATAGTAAGTTTTCTCTGTTGTCTTTGACTTATTATTCAAAACAAGATATGCCTTTGAGTAAAGAGAGTACCCTAAAAATATTGCTTCATCATCTTTCGTGTCAAACTTGTTACGATGTTCTTTGGAGTTAAAGATAAAACACCTGGAACCAAAAACATGAAAGAATTTCACGTTAGGTTTAATATTATTTAGAATCTCATAAGGAGTAATCAAAAGCGTTTATTAATATAAGAAAGATTTTGTGTAAAACTAGCGGCTGCAATTGCATCATCCCAAAAGTATAATGGAAATTTTGCGAAGGATAACATAGTTCTCGCAACTTCACACAATGAATGATTTTGTCTTTCAACTACACCATTCTGATATGGAGTATGCAAAGAAGAAAAGTTATGATTTATTCCTTTGTTTGTTAGGAAATCATTAAAAACATGATTCTTAAACTCTGTTCCATTATCACTTCGAATGTTTCAAACATGCTTTCGCAATTGAAGTTCAATTTGCTTGATAAAATCAATCATCATCTTTGTTGTTTCAGATTTCTGCTTAAGGAAAAATACCCAAGTGAAACGATAAAAATCATCAACAATAACTAAAATATATTTATTACCGCCAATGCTTTCAATTGATGATGGACCACAAAGATCGATATGTATTAATTCCAGTGGTTAGATTATCTTGGTATTTATGATCAAAGAATGACTTTTCCTACTTTTCTTTCCTAGTTCGCAATCAAAACATAAATGTTTTTTATTATTTTTGAGAATGGGACGACCTCTGACCAAATCTACGAGAAAATTTTTGTTAATGTCTTTGAAGTTGAGATGCGAAAGTCTCATTTGCCATAACCAACTATCATCTGATGATGGTTTCACAAGTAGACACACATAAGGTTTTCCTTGAATAGGATTCAAGTTGAGAGGATACATTTCACCTTTTCTTTTTTATCTCAAAATTGTTTTCTCTATTTCTTTGTGCATATTTTCTTAACGTTCTTCGTCAAAAGAAACTTTTAGACATGTACCTGCAACACGTTTAGAAGCACTAATTAGATTGTGCAACCTTCTACATAAGCTAGCTTACGAATTGTGAATTCGCCAATTGTTATCATTCCATATCCTTTGATTTATCCGGTTGCATTATTCCCATACTTCACTCTTCCACCATCCTTTAAAATCAGAAATTCTCTCAGTTGTGATTGGTGATAAGCTATTGGGCTGCGGATTTTTATGGACCACCACGGCGTGGTGGTGTTGTAACACGACGTGGTGGCGGCTGAAGGAGAAAACCCTAAAGTTCAAGGAGCTGAGCCCTATTTAAAGACCCTTAACCTCTCATAGCCTCCATCTCAACAGCCTCCATTCCCCAAATCGTTCCTTGCAAACCCTAATCATATTCCACCTTTTTTGAGGTAGTTTGGTGCTTTTTGAAGCTAAAGAAGGAAGAAGGAGGATGAAGGAAGCAAATATCAAGCAAGAAAGTCCTCATTCTTCACTTTGGCACTCTTCTGGATCTTTGTGAGTGTCCAAGACTCGATTTTTTATCATTCCAAGTTGTTAGAACTTGAGTTTTGTCTCTTTACTTTATTGTTCTTGAATGTTGGAATGGTTAGACCTCATAAAGTTTGCAACTTTATGAATCTCCAGGTCAAGGTGATCTAGTAGTGTCTTGGATCTGGACTTTAATCAAGTTTTGATGTCATGCATAGAGATTAGGTCATATATCCTTATTTTGACCTAATATGGGTTCAAGACATGCATTGGGCATGTTTGTCTATAAAGCACCAACCTTTGGGAAGGTTTAGGTGTTAGAATCACTTTTGGAAAGGATGGACTTCGTACTTTAAGGATTCAATACTTATTGGTTAATCCCTTGCATTATTAAGCTTTATGGATCGGGTATTGGACTTTTTTGGGTAGTCCCAATGGATAAATTTGGAAACTTTATACTTCTAGATCATATTTTGGGATAGATCTGAGCTTTGGAGCTCTTGGAATCGAAGAAAACAAAGTTGCCCCTTTTTCATGGAGATTTACCCATCATAGAGATGCATAGAGGAACAGAACGAACTTCATATATCCCTTTTCCACACAATCCAGAAATAAGATCGGACGTTATTCTGGTTCGTCTCCATTTTAGTGAAAATCTTCCTCAAGCAAGGCAGCCGATAAGAGCTGCCCAACTCAATGTGTTATGCATTAGCGGCATTTGCTACATAATCTGCATCTGTTGTCAGATATTTTACTATAAGGTAAGTGAGGACTTCTGAATGTCTTAAGTTGTTGAAACTCAGGCAACCACAACGTGGTTGTAAGTCAACACGGCGTGTTGGCTGGGGTTTTTCCTGACTGTTTGGATGCGGGCGGAACACAACGTGGTCAAGGGGCAACACGGCGTGTTGGGTCAACATGGATTGCTGAATTTGAATTTTGACTTTTGACTTTGTCCAAGTTTAACCTAAGGGGTATTTGAGGTATTTGGGGTTGTATCTAAGGATTGGTCACTATTTGATGAATAGGTGACAGGTAGAGCTAATATTCAGAGCCGTGGCCTGTTCAACTACTGTTCAGATTTAGAGGTGAGTTTCCTCACTATGTATAGTGGGTCGAAGGCACCAATGTCGGCCCATGATTTTGTTATGTTAGTATGCTAGATATTTGCTTGACTCTTGCATGTGTTATGTACTCTTATGCTTACTGGGCGGGCCCCGATGACCATTATGTGATTATTGCATTTGTTATGTGTTTACATGTTTATATGTTTTATATGTTTACTAGGCGGGGCCCGATGACTGACAGATCTGTATACCGAGCGGGGCTCGATGCCGGGAGGGGCCCGATGACAGGGCGGGGCCCATTATGTGTTTATTTATGTATGTATGGTGTGTGGTATTTTGGGGAACTCACTAAGCTTTGTGCTTACGGTTTTCAGTTTATGTTTCAGGTACTTCGATTTTCAAAGGGAAGAGCTCGAGATGATTGAAGAGCACGCACGACTTGATTCCGCATTCTATGATTTACTCTGATTGTAACATCCCAATTTTCGAGTCCAAAAATTTCTTTTTAATTAATTGAAACATAAAAACATTCACAAGAAATACTGTAAAAACACATCATCCCATAAAACAATGATCCATGTCTAAAAATCCAAGTCATAAAATAATAACATATCAGAGTACAATCCCAGAAACTCCATGCGGAAATCGTGTGTGTGTGTGTGATGCGATGCTACGCCGCCGGCTCCTTCCCCTTAGACGAAGAGGTACCTGAAACCAAAACCGAAACCGTAAGCACAAAGCTTAGTGAGTTCCCCCATCATACCACATATCATACAATATCCTCGGTATCTTTCAACCGGTAATCATCATCGGTATCTTTCAACCGGTAATCATCATCGGTATCTTTCAACCGGTAACCATCATCGGTATGTTTCAACCGGTAATCCTCATCGGTATCTTTCAACCGGTAACTGGGGACTATTCCACCCCCTACCACTAGCACACATCAATAAGATATAAACATACAGTCAGGCATATCCGGGTACTGACCTACCCTTCGGTCCTAAGGACCACTATCAGGGAAACCAATCCCTACCATACACGTAACATATCATACAAATAAAACTCATGACCAAAGCATGTAACCAAACCAAGATAATTATCACAAAGACAATCATCTCCTAAATACTCCTCTTTGGTGGGCCGATATTGTGGCCTTAGATCCACCCCTACTGGAAGGTAACTCACCTCGTACAAGAAGCTGCTGATAATCCGTGTGGGAAACCTCCGTCCGCTGCTGCTCCGGAAATCCTCCGGCTACAACCCCCACAAAACACTCAGTTAGAAACTGATATCTACTCTTAGGGTAAAATGACCATTTTACCCCCAACCAAGTCCAAGTCAAAGTCAACTTCCAGTTGACCCGACTCGCCGAGTTGGGCCGTCAACTCATCGAGTCCCTTCCCTTTACTCGTCCTTATCCACGACTCGACTCGCCGAGTTTGGCAACGACTCGACGAGTTCCCCTTCCTTACGAACATCAATGAACCTTCATCCGACTCGCCGAGTCGTATGAACACTCGTCGAGTTCACCTTCAACTGATGAACAAGTCCTGACTACGACTCGCCGAGTTGTATGAACAACTCGTCGAGTTCATCTTCAAACATAAGGAGATTGCCTTAGACTCGCCGAGTCTGTTCTAGCACTCGTCGTGTCCCATGAACTCCAGGTCTAAAATTAATTCCAGTGCGTTAGGTCACTCTTTTTCTGTACTGTTACGACCTTTCTAACGCCCAACTGAGTCCTTTTGACCCTCAACAGAAATGGGACTCAAAGCCTTGGACTCGTCGAGTCCCAAGAACGGACTCGCCGAGTCGATAACGTCCACACCCAAAATCCTCGATTTCTGATGTACAACACTTGACCAAAAGATAGATCTAGGCTCCTTTAATCGTTCTAGCATGTAAAGTTACAAACTTTACGTGCATGCATGGGACTTTGAGCTCAAAAGGACATAAAATAAGCTCTAGTGTTGCATGGGGCCTTCCTTGGGTGCAAAAGCAACCCAAATCTACCTTGTGACTCTCCCCAAGTGCTAGATCCAAAGTCTTTACCCCCAACCATGTTTGCAATCATGGTTGGCTACCTCATATGGCTTAAAAAGCCCTAAATCTCCCCAAAAAGGGATCTATCAAATGAAAGAGCAAGGTACAGAGTTTATACCTCTCAAAGACTGCAGATGATGAACCAAACTCGAATCCTTCAGTTCCCTCTTGATCCTTCTATGCTCTTCCTTCTTCCTTGAGGTCAAAACCCACAAGAATCACTCAAAAGCCTTAAATCTTGCACCAAAACACTTAGGGTTTGCTATGGAGGGTTTCTGGGAGCATAAAGGGGCGATGGAGGCTGTATAATGTTGTTTAAATAGGGTGCAAACCCTCAGATTAGGGTTTTGTCCAGACAGAGCCTACTTGTCGAGTCCGGGACCCAACTCGACGAGTCCATCACTTAAATCCCGTGTCTCATCCCGCTTCTACTCGGCGAGTTGGTCCTTCAACTCGCCGAGTCCAAGGCCAAAAATGCAAAATACTTAAATAAAAATACCTACCAAGAACCTGGTGCTACACTGATAATGAGGATGTACTGATAAAACTTTGATTACCTTGGTTTTATGAAAATGATATGATTTACTGTTTTATTAATTTGAAAATGAAAATTTATGGGTCTTATTTTTGGGACGTTGCAAGTTGGTATCAGAGCCTTGGTTTGTGGGATTCAGACATATTCTCAGGTGTGTCTGAACTCAAACTGAGGATTTTAAAAAGTTTTCAAAAAGAAAAGTACTTTTAAGAAAAGAGTTTTCTAAGATAAGAAAGGGTGTGGTGCGTGCAATCAGCCAAGCTCAAATACGTTTTTCCCCAGAATACCCATACATGTTATCTGATATGATTTGATTTATGAATCTCTTAATCGCATGCTAGTTAGCGCTAAGGATCTTCTCATTGTTTGCATGATAAAATGCTAGGAGAGATGCCTTGTATGCCTATTGTATGAGCTTGTAGCCTTGCATGCTAGTTCTTATTAGTCACTCATAGATTGGCCTGATATGTGATGCCTTGTAGCCTAGGAAGCATGAGATGCTAGAATGGTATAATTTGTATGCGTAAGGAAATCAGCGGCGAGAGTGGGAGTTCCTAGCATAAGTTGTAGTATGTGGGATTGTATGTTCTTGGTTATTCTATGGATTGGAATGTCACTACATGAATGTTGCTTGCTATCTGATTTGTGGAACTCATAAGTGATGTGAGTTAGCTATTAAGTGAATATGTCATGTAACATGTGGAAAAGGTTGGACAATCTCAGAGTGATGGATTTGACCCTATTACGCAGCTCTCGTCTAAGTCTAACCGTTGTAAGGATGAGTCTGCTACACGAAGGATTATCTAAGCTTTGTTGCATGTGATTGTATTCATGAGGTGGGTAAATGACATTATGGGGAGTTCTTCAGCAGTTGATGGCAGGGTGAGTTTGGCAACCTAGGAAAGTCTAGGTACTGCTTCAATGGGTTTGGTCGCGCTGCGTAGCGAGTATTTGGGTATCATTTGGAGAAGGTGACTTAGAACATTTGGGATGATTCTTGAGGAAAATATGGATAGGTATGGAAGGTTGTATTGGGCCCGTACTACTGAAAGCGTAGGATCCATACTCGAATCGGGGAAATTTTCGAAGAATATAAGAAGCCTATAGGATGAGGATTCTTGAGTATGTTTTGATCATTTTCCTATTGTTTTTCAGTATGGTGATGAGCTCTTGGGAAGGAAGTTCGGATTCAGATTCAGGCTCAGATGCAGGTGCTGAGCCGATTGATGAGCTCATGCGGGAGTTCATCTTGTCGGAGATTACCCACGGTATATTGGAATGGACTCCTGTGATCTTTGTTTCAGTCAAGGAAGGGATTTTGGAGATCTTGGATGGTCGTCTCAGGGTCTTTCGGGCCGAGATTGTAGTGGGGCAGTTGGGGGCTCATCTAGAGCCCAAAGCTTGTGGAGCCCTAGAATCTTTCAGGAATGAGGATCTTGTTGCTAGTTCTTGTCATTTGGGATCGGAGGTGGGTTATGCACCATGTTTTCAGGGGGGTCGATCCCATGATTGGATTGTCGCGGAGGTTTCGCTAGCCTTAAGCGAGGAGTTACCCGACATCATTGGGCGTGTCACTGATAGATTGGTCGCCATGTTCAGGGGTCAGACCTTGGCTGTTCAGACAGATGATGGGATGGTTGGGGTAACCCAGGAGCAGGAGATTGATTTGGAGCACCTGGAGAAAAAGGAGCCAGAGCATGTGCCGACAGCTGAGGGTCCTGTGAAGAGACCCAAGACTTCAGATTAACGATTGAGGGGCCAGCAGGTCCCGGGTCAGTGCAGCACGTGCGGGAAGCAGCACGATGGGGTTTGTCGTTCTAGGGGCATGGGCTTCTACAAGTGTGGAAGGGTTGGCCATGTCAGTCGGGACTGTCCTCAGGGGTCAAGCCCGTTATGTTTTCACTGCAATCAAGTGGGCCACAAGAAAGACGATTGTCCGATGTTGACGGGGGAGCAGTAAGTGCACCTGCTTCGGTTAGCTTGAGGATCTCTGATGGTCGTGAGGATGGGGTAGGAGCCACAGCTGGGAGGAGCCAAGTTTTGCAGTGTCAGTCAGGGGAGACCAGGGTTTCGTCAAGTGCTATTGCGGGTATGTTATCTTTTGCTTTCTTCTTGATTATTATCAGAATCTATATTGATTTGGAATTTTGTATTGGGTTGGGTAAGAATTATCTCTTGTTTGGTTCTCTGCTATTGTCTGGGTTATATCATCAAGAATTGTTATATGCCATTTTGCATGCCAAGAGTCTTTAGTGAGTCGTATCTTGCTGAGCAGGTTCAGTTTGTTCGGATGTTGTTCTGATTCGTTGGGTGGCTCAATTCAGGGGTATCGTTTGGAAGGTTTATGGTCAAATTAGCTAGTTAGTTCTCCAATGAAGTCAGAGTTCAGTTGTATTAGCATTTATTCTGGTATGATCGACAGTTTTCCATGGAAGAGCCTTTGGGTTCAATCACTACCGTTGCTAGGGAAGGAGCGGTATGAAGAAATGAGAAAATCTGTAAACCTTAGACTAGAAAAGTCCAAGTGTTGAAAATACTGAAACAGAGTTTTAGAATCGTCAAGTGGCAAGTAATGCGACAAATAAAGAGTTATGAATCACCAAGTTAATGAAATAAACGTTTTTGTATGTTCAAGATCAATGATTCAAAAGTGTCTGATATTCATAAAGATTTAGTTACAAGTGTTTGAATGGTAAACACACTAAAACACTCAAATGGCTCTCTGAAAACTAGTCTAAATAGTAATTATGCAGAATGATTTGGAATTAGCAGAATGATCAGAATTGAGCAACTTTATAATGGATCCTAGGGGGCCTATCTATACGCTTTGGAAAAGCCCATGACATGGCTTGACCAATCACGTGTTGACACGTCATCATGACTTAGTCATCATTTGACACATTTGCCCTACTTAACGAAGAATGGATGGAATATTCCAATTGCGTTAGTATTCCGTTAGGGTTCCATTCAAGTTACATGTCTTCATATTTCTAGAGCCTTCTTGATCAACATTAAAAATTTGATGAGCATCATGTTGCTCCATTGTCTTCTAATATGTCATCAACTTCCAGAAGTGTCGTTGATCAAGTTGAGTTGTTTCTTGAATGTTGGAATGTGTCTTGAACTTGAAGATGTATAACTACATGTTCATGATAGACCATGGACGAATTTTATGTGCCATTGAGTACTTTGATGTGCCATGATATGCCATATGAAATCATGTTGAGCCATCAATGTGATCATGTTGATCCATTGACTTGAGTTGGGCCATCAAGTATTCATGTTGATCCGTCAACCTCTTGTTGATCCATAGAGTTGTGGATGAGACAACAATGTTTCTGATGAGCCATCAGTATTCCAGATGATCCACCAATATCTTGATGCTCCATATATGATCTAGATGTGCCATCTGAGATCATGATGGTCCAACTTGCTTTCAGCAAGTGCTCCATGTAAGCTGCAAGTGCTCCATGTTTAGCAAGTGCTCCATGTGTACAACAAGTGCTCCATGTGTACAAAAAGTGCTCCAAGTTATCTTCAAGTGCTTCATGTCAACTTCAAGTGCTCCAACATCTGATTCTTCAAACACTTGTTGAATATTCAGGATCTTTCCAACCTGAAAAATTCTAATAATGTTTGTTAGAAAATGTAAATCAATACTCAACTTATTTCAAGTGATAATCACATAAAAATATTTCCAACAGTTTTCCTATATATGATGGTTACTGAAATAAGGAGTTGTAAAAAGTGTGCAAAATGAAAAATTATTGATTTAACATTTTATCCCTCTGCTTCAATGGAACTTTCTATTGAAGCAGACACACAAAAAAAACTTTAAAAAAGAATCCGAAGGAATATGTTACTCGAACTTGAAATATTTTGTTAAAGAAAATTTTAACTGTCAATACGACAATTGTAAAAAATTTGGAATAAAAAAAATGTTCGAATTTGCATGATCTAGACAAATTTTTTTTGTCAAGATAGGAAAATAAAGTGACAAATTGGAATAACTTGCAAACTCGTGTTGTGTTTTATTTAGGCCAGAAGTTTAAAGAAAATACCAAGTGTTGAATAAAAGTGAAAGACTTGATCTTTTTCTACAAACTGAAAATAAATAAAAACTTTGATATTTTGCTAAATCATATCAACAAGTGTAATGATAAAACAAAGTTACTAAGTCTTGACCTTAAAAGACTATAACATATCAAAAATCGATTTGAAAAAAAAAATTATTTAAAAAAATGATACTTTCAATATATATTTTTTTTATTAATAAAAAAATTGTAGATATCTTTTGAAATCAGATAAATACTAAACTTTGAAAAAAAGAAAAAAATAATAATAAGAGAATAAAAGAAAGATGCTCACCCAATATGATTGCAACAAGAATAGGTGTTCACAAAGAAAAATAGGAGGCCAATACTAGGGGAACCTGATCATAGGAACATATGTATAGACTAATGAATTCATGAATCATCAACGAAGGAAGGACAACATTATCACATGAGGTTATGTGAACAAGCAAGAGAGATATGACTTACCAGTTGATGTCTTATTGAATCAATGAGCAAGACAAAGAAAAAGTAATACTTTTGACAATGACACTTGAGATATTTAAATCTATGTTATGACAAGAGAAGCAATTTTTTTTGAAACCATACATCATGATCATCATAGAGTGTAAGGAGGGAGAATGAACACTTACCTAGAGTGATCAAGGAATGTGATGCTCAACACAAAATGATAATGGACCACGTGATGACAATCACTGAACACATGATGATCCAATAATCAATGTTAAGTTGACTATGATGTACATGCAAATGAAAAACATACATGCAACATATGATGATGCTCATAAAACTAAATTTTGACAACTAGGGTTTCACACAAGAATTGTGATGCTTACCTAGAGTTTGGAGATGAGCCACAAAAGAAACAAGGTTGGATGATGATGCTCCAACAAATAATAGATAATGCTCCAAAAAAAGGACTAGGTTTAGAAAAAAATGATACTAGGGTTTAAAAAAATGATTATTAGGGTTTTGAAAAAAATCAATGGTGCTCACCTAGGGTTTTGGGAATGGCACAAGAGAGGTTTTTTTGATACCAAGAGATGTTGCTCCAAATGATGATGGCGCAAGAAGATGATGATGATCATGAGAACTTGTTGTTTATGAAGGGATGTTGATGGTCAAGAGGTATGTTGCTCACAAAAGTGATTGATGCAAAAGTTATGACCAATGTTGATGTTGCTCAAGATGGTTGTGAGTGGCGCAATTAGGGTTGGTTGTAGGGTAGATGGCATAAGAGTGTTAATGGCGCAAGAGGGGGTTGTCTCAGTTTTGAAGAAATAGGGTGACAAATGAAAAAGTTGAAACAAGGGTATTTATAGGTCATGGCTAGGTTTATAAGGATGGAGTGTTGCAAAAGATAGGGTTTGTTGAGTGTGGCTCAAGAAGAAAAGAAAAAGTAGCGCAAGAAGAAAAAAAAAAGGAATGGCGCAAAAGGGTTTTATTGATTAGGTTCTTACGCCTGAAGAAAAAGATTAGGTTTAGGTTTTGAAAGAGCATGGCGCAAGTTGGAGTGCGAGGCAAGAAAAAAAAAACTTGTTGCGCAAGAGGAAAAAAACAGTAGCAAAAGGGTTTTGGTCGTGTGATACACAAGAGGAAACAGTTTAGTGAGAGACAAGGAAAAAAGGGGAATGGCGTAAAAGGGGTTGATGGTGCAAGAAGGGATTGGATCAAGAAGTATATGGCACAAGTAGAAGTTGTGTGGTGCAAGAGTAGAGTATGTGGCGCAAGTAAGGTATGCGAAGGGGGAAGATGTTCCACGATATTTGCGAGAAGGGAGTTGGTCTAAAAGGAGTTGGCCTTCGAAAACTAATGGCGTAAGAGTTGTTTGTGCGAGGGAAAGGATTACGAGGTTGTTGGGGGTCAGAAATTGCATCGACCAAGTCCTCGCATGATGGCCTGGAGTGCCGCAATTGAATGCCTGGTATTGGAGGGCTGAATGCGCTATATGGGTAAGGTTGTGTCCTTTCTAACACCAATTGGTTTTAGATCAACGGGTAGTGTTGATGTTCAACAAGTGGTATCAGAGCCATTGGCGAGGGTTCAATTCTCTCAGGGAGCAATTTATGAGGGGGGATTGTTGAGGGTCAAAAATGGCATTGACCAAGTCCTCGCACGATGGCCTGGAGTGCCATAATCGAATTCCTGGTCCTTTAGGGTTGAATGCGCTATATGGGTAAGGTTGTGCCCTTTCTAACACCAGTTGGTTCTAGATCAACCGGTAGCTGATGCTCAACAGAGGTTGAGGTTGGCGAGGGTCTTGTGAAGTTGCTCCAAGAGGTTGCGACGACTAATGGCGCAAGAGAGGTTGGCTTCAGAGAAGTTGGCGCAAGAGGAATTTGCGAAGGGGGATATGCGCCAAGTTTTGCGAGGGCTGAGGATGTTGTGCCAAGTTTGGACCGAAGTGCTCCAAGGAGTGTTGTGCGAAGTTACTCATGAAGACCGAAGGGTGCTTGTTGCGCCAAGAGGTTTGTTGCGCCAAGGAGTAGATGCTTGTTGCGCTAAACCGATGTTCATTGTTGCGCCAAACCGAAGTTGCTCCAAGGTATTTTGCTCACGAAGTGATTTTTCTTCAAAACGAAATTCGATGTTGCTCCAAGCGAGTATGATAGTACGAATTTGTGAGAAAGTAAGAAAGCAAGAATGAGAAATAGAAGTGAAGTATTTATAGGTGAAGGTTTATAGGGTTTCTGAATGGGCCGAGATGGGGCTTGCATGGGGCAAGTTTTGGGCCCATAAGACTTGGATGACACTCAAGTATAAATAGGGAAAAAGCAACTTGAGTCGCGAGCGAGACAAAGATGACTTGCAAATCAAGAAAGAAAAGGTGGCACATGCATGGATGTTATCTTAGAGACGTGCATGGCACTTAAGGAATGTTCATGACCTACTCAAGACGTGCATGACCTACTTGAAACGTGCAGGACCTACTTGAGATGTGCATGGCCTACTTGAGATGTGCATGGCTCATTAAAAAGGTGTATGACCTATTCAAAACGTACATGACACATTTATTATGCTCTATGTGTACTTGATGATCCATATGGACGTGATGCACCAGGTGGCTGAAGATGCTCGAAGATGGTACAAGTGACTTCCAGTTGATCCAAGTGACGAAGTTGATGAAGATGTTCCAAGATTCCTCAAGATGATCAAGATGAATGAAGATGCTTCATTCATTCGTCCTGTTGGACCAAGGAGGTGGAGATGGTCCAAGATGGTCCAAGATGATGCAGTTGCTCCAAGTTTGAATGCATTTGCTCCAAATTTGATCCATGTACCTGAAGTTGCTCCATGTTGGTCCAACTGCATGAAGTTGCTCCAACATGCTTCTAGTTGGTCCAAGATACTTCACAAATGTCCTTTAAGGCTTTTGATCTTGTCCTTCTTTAAAATATACGAGAATGCTCCACGTACCAAGATTAGCACATATGGTTTTCTTGAAGAGGATGCTCCACTTGTCATAAGATGATCCACTTGGCTACGGATGTTCCATGATCAAGTAAGTGATATTCTCTATCTAACTTAGCTGCTTTACCTAGATTATAAGGCATGATTTAAATAGAAAGTATGAAAATGCAAACACTAAATAATCTAACTTTTATGGTGATGTGTGTGTATTTGGATAGAGAACTTGAGAAGGACATAGTAACATACGGTGAAGTGTGTGCATGTGGAATAAATAATCTTAAGGAAACATTAAAACTTAGAAGGATGACTGATTTAGAAGCAGTGTGGATTATCTGGCTGTCACTTACAGATTTATCAAGCAACTAAATTTTGTGTATGATCCTTAACTTCTCATTGTAAAGAATTTCCTTTGTTGGTTATTAATTTTGAACTCATTAACATCACACAGAATAACCCGATTTGTACTCACCAATTATGTCTCACCGCAATGCATATATTTGTGTCTAAGGCCTAATTACTTCCCAAACCCTAAATACTGACAATCCTAATAAACGTTCCCCACTTATTTTGAATGACATTCATTTTTGGCATTCCTACCACCTATACCCTTTTATTTACCCCTTTCGTTTCAAATTCCAAGTGACACGGCTTTCAAAAGAAAAATACTATATATATATATATATAATAATAATAATAATAATAATAATAATAATAATAATAATAATAATTGACCTAAGAATATAACTACTCTCTTTTTTTTAATATTTTCTTATAAATCTAACTTTGACAACGTACACAAGCAAATAATTCCTAGCTTTACTTCTATTTGTACTTTAGTTCGTGACTTTCAAAGAAATTCATTAGACTGCTCGGAATCGCTTAGGTCACTAAAGGAGTCCATGACTTTCTATGAAACCCTTTTAAACAATATTTCTTCCCATCCATCCAAGATTTTATAATTAGGTGGATAGATATAAATATATCCCTGGGAGGAATACTCATCGAGCTCCAAAGGTCACAGATTGACTCCACTCCTGAAATATAAATTATTGAATATATAACTAGACTCAACGTGTAGAAATTAAAAAGATAAACTCAGAACTTGACTCGCTTTGTTTTAACTAAGAATATTTTTATTAGGTATAGATATTCACAAAGCAAAACCTTTTATGTCTCTCAAAATACACAAGTTCGCGTTTTTGTCTCATGAGTTCACTAGGACAGGGAAGCCACAAATATACTATAACACATAGGCTTAACTAAACCTTAGAGTTTGCCTCAAATTATCCTACATAACATTAGTACTTTATGTTTGTTATAACTCTAAGTAAAGTATAACAATGAAACTTGTTAATGGTCACTGAAATACTAATATTAGTTGTGTACTAAAGCAAACTGAAGAACCACAAAATTTGGTATTTTGTAAAATCATTAAAGTGTGGAGCAATAAACCTTCTTCATTTGCATAGTTGTGATAACAAGTTGCATTTTAAAAAAATAAAGATAAAATCTTTTTGGTATTTTCTTTTGTTTAAAGTAAAGACAAAAGATAGAAAATAAAATCTTTTTGTAGTTTTCTCTTGTATAAAGTAAAAATAAAAGTAAAATCTTTTTGAATTTTTTTTTGTGTAAAATAAAGAATATATATATATATATATATAGTTGGAGTTTTATTTAAAAAACATTTTGAAAAAAAAACTTCAAATGCCTAGAGAATCTGGATTAAGCATGCCAAGTCGTCCTAGAAAGTGTAAGAACTTAGATTCATCCAGAGCTTTTGTGAACACATCTGCAGTCTCTTCATCTTTAGGAACAAAATGAAGCTCAATATGACCTTTCTGAATATTATCTTTTAGGAAGTGATACCAGATTTCAATGTGCTTGGTCATTCAGTGGTTGACTGAATTGTGAGAGATTGCAATTGCACTCTTAGAGTCACAATATATGGGGATCTGTTCCATTTTGAATCCATAATCTCTCAGTTTTCTTTGCATCCACAACACTTGAGGACAACAACTGGCGGCAACAACGTACTCAGCTTCAGCAGTAGAGGTTGAAACACATGTTTGCTTCTTTGAAGTCCAGCTGACCAATCTGCCTCCTAAGAATTGACAGCTACTAAAAGTGCTCTTTCTGTCGAGCTTGCATCCTCCATAATCTGAGTTAGTAAAGACTTGGAGATAGAAGTTTCCTTTAGCAGGATATAATAGACCCATAGAAACAGTTCCTTTCAGATATTTGAAAATTCTTTTGACTTCCATGAGGTGTGATTCCTTTGGATTGACTTGAAAGAGTGCACACTGACATGTTGAAAACATGATGTCTGGTCGACTAACTGTAAGGTACAGTAGTGAGCCAATCATTCATCTGTAGTGCTTCTGATCTATAGATTTCCCATCAAGGTCTGAACCAAGCTTGTAGGATGTAGACATTGGTGTCTTTTGCAGTTGATGTGTTCTCCATGGAGTATCTCTTCAACAGAATTTTGATATACTTCTCTTGACCAATGAAGATACCCTTAGGAGATTAACGAACTTGTAGACCTAGGAAGAAATTTAGCTCACCCATCATCCTCATTCTAAATTTTCTTTTCATCAACTCAGCAAACTCATCACTAAGATCCTTGCTAGTTGAACCAAATGTGATGTCGTCGACGTAGATTTGCAAAACGATTAGATGGTTGTTGTGGATTTTCCTAAAGAAAGTGGGATCAATAGAACCTCTTTGAAATTTGGAGTATTCCAACAATTTGGAAAATGTTCCATACCATGCTCTTGGAGCTTGCTTCTATCCATAGACAACCTTTTGAAGCTGATACCAATGGTTGCGGAACTTTGGATCTTCGAATTCAGGATGTTGTTGAACATTGATGTCCCTGTCGATTTCGCCATTTAAGAATGCACACTGCACATCCATTTGGTAAACCTTAAAGTTCTTGTGTGCAGCAAATGCCAAGAAAATCCTAATGGATAATTATTCTTGAAACATGTGCAAAGGTCTCATCAAAGTCTATGCCTTCTTGTTGTGAGTAGCCTTTGACAACCAGTCTGGATTTGTTCATGATGATGACTCCATCTTCACCACTCTTGTTTTTATAGAGCCATATTGAACCAACAACTGATACTCCTTCTAGTGTTGTCACTAAGTCCCACACGTTGTTGCGTTCAAATTCAACTACCTCTTCTTGCATTGCTTTTAACCAATCTGCATCTTGTAGAGACTCTTTGATTCATTTGGGCTCTATTATGGATAGAAAGCTTGCGAATAGACATTCATTCTTTGTTGTTGAACGAGTCACTACTCCAAAATATAGATCACCTCTGATTTGTTCGGCTGGATGATCCTTTGTCCATTTTGTGAGACGAGTTTCCTTAAGAATTTGAGAGTGCAAACTATCTCATATTCTTATTTTGGACGAGGTGGGTAGTTAGAAGTGAACGTTCCTTCAAAAGATGGAGTGGATGTGAAGGAACTTGTGGTTCTGGAACCGGTCGAGTGGGGTTCCCCCTGAAACCGTGGACTGGATGGTTAGGAGGATTGTAAAGTACCTTCAAGAATGGAACCATCCAAAGGTGGTTCCCCCTCAAAAGATGCAGTGATTGGTGTTATGACTCGTCCAGATTGATGATGGGAGGTTGGGGTAGATGGTTCAGAAGATTCTAAAGGACTTTTAGGGATAGAATCATTCGAAGATGGTTCCGCCTCAACCTGAGCTTTGGTGGAACTAAAGTCTTTTGATGGTTGATGAGGTTAAGAGACATCAGGAGAAGTTCTTTTTGTGAGCTTTTCTGATTCTAGGGTAGAGGGTTGAATTGGAATGAGGAATTCAAAATCTAATTCAATAGCATGGACTGGAGTAGATGCATTAGTAGGTGATGGTTGGTTCATTTTATCAAAAGGTACTACCATTTAAGGACCAAAGTGGTTTGGATCTAGAACCCTTACATAAGTTTCATCAAATTTGACATCATTTCTTTCCTCTATCACCCTGGTTCGCTTATTTAGAACACTATAGGCTGCAGCATGAACGCAATATCCAAGAAAGATACCTTCATCAGCCTTTGGTGCGAATTTTCCTAGTTGATCACTATTAATCTTGATGTAGCAACGACAACCATATGTGAAAGAATTTGACGTTGGGCTTCCTCTTGTTCATTGCTTCATAAGGAGTGACTTCAAGTATGTTGTTCATCAGGTATCTGTTTTGAGTGAAACATGCGGCTGAAGTGGCTTCGACCTAAAAGTGTTGCGGTAGGTTTGCGAAGACCAACATGGATCAAGCAGCCTCACATAATGACTGGTTCTTCTTTTCAACTACATAATTTTGTTGTGGAGTGTAGGGTGCAGAAAACTTGTGCTCGATGCCTTTGGACACAAGAAAACTATCTAAGGCGTTGTTCTTGAATTTGCCACCATTGTCACTTCTCATCCTTCTAAGTGGTTTGCCTACCCTAACTTCTATGTAGAGAATGAAGTTAATTGGCTCATTAGTGGTTTCAGATTTGTTTCACAGAAAGTAAACCCAAGTGAATTTGGTATGGTCATCAACAATCACAAGAATGTATTTCTTACCACTTAAGATAGGAACTGTTGTGGGATCATACAGATCAATATGTATAAGCTGAAGAGGTTTAGATACATGCTGTTATACTTTTGTGCAGAGATTTGGAAATTTTGCCTTGTTTACAGGCAGCACAAAGTATATCATGTCAAGTTTTAACAATGGTAGTCCTCTCACAATATCCTTTCAAATGAGTTTCCTGATATAACCAAAGTTAAGGTGAGAGAGTCTTCTATGCCACAACGAACTGATGCTAGAAGCAACTTTGGAAAGAAGACAAATATTTGGGGTTCCCTCAGTTAGTTCAATATCAAGAGGATAAATGTTCCCATTTCGTGGGGAATCTACAAGGATGTGCTTGTTGGTATCCATCACCAAACTCTTGGTTTTAGTGAACAAAACCTTATGATCATTGTCACAAAGTTGTGCAACACTGATAAGGTTTGTTTAATACCATGTACATATGTTACATGTTTAACGGTAAAGTTCCCGTTCAATATGTTTCAATGTCCAATAACTTCTCCCTTCATGTTGTTTCCAAAAGTAACATACTGACCTGGCGTTGTGATCTTGACATCTCTGAGGTAACCTTTGTGCCTGGTCATATGGCTGGAGCATCCACTGTCAATGTATATGTATCATCGTGTGGTACCCCGACATAAAAAGCCTGCATTTATAGAAAAGGTTTAGGTACCCATGTTTGTTTGGGTCCTTGGGTGTTATCTTTCTTTGGACTTGTTGGAGTTGGGATAGTCTTTTCTTATTTATCATTAACCTTTTTGAGTTTTGCTTGTTTTTTCAGACACCTTGTTTTTGTCTTTCTTAGTGGTCTTCTTTTGAGGTTTGGTCTGTGGGAAATATGCTGGGTTGGTAAACTAGGTAGGTCCTAGAGAAGGAAATCCATAGTTCAAAGGCATTCCAAGTTGGTCAAACATGGGAAACTGGGTATTTCCCCAGAACTGATTGATCATTGGAAACCTAGAGTTTTCCCCAAACATGTAGTTCCCTTATATGGATGGAGTAAAACCACAATACGGACCAAGAATAGAATTCATAGGGTAATTAACATTCTGATACATGAATTGGTTTGAACAGGTCTTGGTCTCATCATTTCAGACAAATCTGGAAGATTGTTAGGCCTGAAACTATTCTGATAGTTGATTCCAGTTTGGTTTGGAAATCCAGAATTTGAGATACCATGATTTGAAGGAGAGGTTCTTGGGGTCTTTTAAATTTTGGGAGGACTGGTATGTATGGTCTTCCCTTGGCTCGGCTTAGCCTTTGGTACTCTATTGGTTTTTCTATCCTTTTCATTATTTGTAGTCTTAACCTCTTTGGGTTTTGAAGGATGGACTACAATTGGACCTTGTTCTTTAGATACATCGGAAAGGCCTAGTATGCTCAAGAATCATACTAAAGTGATACTACTAAATAACATATGATACTAATAGGTCACACTAACAACAACTTGATACAATTGATTATTTATTAGAAATTGATTTTAATAAATATTCAATAAAACTCTTATAAATAAATTGGAAATTATTTATTTCATGGAAATAATAAATTCCATTAGAAAGTAACTTAATATATGTCATATGGTATGATTTATAAGCCAGATACAAACTTTTGGACTAGTTGAATCCTTTTGTCTTTTTCCTAAAAGACAAGGTTTATATTTTATAAAAGAGTTTATAAAAGTTTGACTTTCTTTCTTCTTCTTTATGCAATTTTCGAGATATGAATAAAGAGAAGAAGTGTATGACTTGTCTAATCATGCTTTAAAGGCATGGGAGACATGCTTATGACAATGGGGACACGTTTTCTTAAAGTGCTAAGGACTAATGGTTAATAACTTCACTTTATGCATATAAATAAGAAAGCTTGCACTTGGATTATTTATTCTTTCATTCTTTGATGCAACATCTAAATCCTCTCTTCCCTCTCCCTTTCTCTCTAGTTTTGCTTAGAAAACTTGAAGAACACTTACATCTTCAATCCCTCTTTAAGTTCATATTGGTTATGAACTTAAAGCTTAAGGGTTTAAGAGTTTTGGACTAGCATCTACATCAAGTTGAGTCATTGTTGGTCTCTCAAAGGTTCCACATTTTTCATCAACTTCCAAGCCTCCCGAGAGGATCCAAAGAACAACAAAGGTTGTTATTTATTCACCTCTTCATTGGTTGGTGTTTTAATCTTTCTATAACTTGCAAGATCCTTGGTGGATATAAGATGTTTATGTTATTTCAAAAATCAAAGTCTTCCATTGCCATATTTTTAAGTTTATGAAGCTATTTTTGAACTAAACCCAACAACATAAATTTTCTATTTTCCCTTATCTGTAGAGACATTAGTTGTCTTTACAATTATCTATTGTTGTGTAGGACTGGGTGAAGTGATTTTTATTGGAACGAAAGGTCTCTTGAGTATTTCAGTAACAGTTTTCTCATTACTCACAGTCTTCAAGGTTTCATCCTTGCTGACTTGAATTGGAGACTTCCCAGTCTGTTGTTTCTTAGATTATTTACATCCTAAGTTCTTTGTTCCAGAGACTGAAGCATTAAGAGATGGAAATGTTTCTTGACTGAGGAATTCAATGGGTTCAGTCTTGGAATATCTTACCGGCTTATATGATTTGGGCTGTTTATCACTAGATTTTGAGCCAGAGATATTTGATTTTTCAGATGCGGCATCTTCTGACTTGAAACTTTCCATGGTGGGACATTCAAGAGAAAATTCTAGTGTAGAATCAGACTTAGTGTCCAAGTCTAGAAGATCATTGGGATGATGTGACTTCCAATGGGATGCTTGAGAATGAAGTGGTAATTACATCAGGACTGCGTGTTACCACTTCTTCTTGATCCTCATTGTCTCCAGTGAAGAGACTTGGATCACATGATAACAACTCTGGTTGAGTATTGAGACCCATGATTTTCTTGTTCATTTCATCATAACCAAGACCATATTTGATCTATGATGGTTTTGGTACCTTGAGAATGGCATGTGAGTTATGTTCAAGAAAGGTTTTGGTTGCCTTATAACTATTGATTTTTTGTTGATTTGGGCGTACATCTCACGATTGTATTTTGCAATAATGTCATGTTGATTCTATACAATTTCATATTGTTCAATTGATGTAAGATGTGCCTCAGTTTTTATTGCAAGGTCTTTCTCTAACTTAGCCATATTACATCTCAATTCTTCAAATCTGAACTGAGTGGCTGTCATTTCATCTTTGTAGTAACTGACACGATATTCAGCATTGGTGACATATTATTTAATTATTTTAGAAATGTAGGTAATGTCATCTAGAAAAGGATCAATATTTAAATGATTATCACGAAGCATGAAGTGTACCTTCTCAAAAACTTGTTGATGGAGAAGAGAAGGCTTTTTGTCATCATCAGCCATGAAACAAAAGTAGTTTTTGTAGGCTTCTGTTTCTTCTGCCTGATCCACTTTCATCATCTGTTTCCCTGACTTCCACATTTGGAGTTTCCATGACCATGAATGCCTTTTCTTTTGACTGCTTCTTGATATGCTCCGCCTTTTGAAGGTAGTATGCTTCATCTTTGACCTTCTTGGTCTTCATTTTTCAATCCCTAGCAAAATGATTTTCACCTTGACAGTTGTGGCACCTGATTACTTCATTGTCATCATAGAACCTCCACTTGTTATATTTAACCCTTGTGTTCATCCTCTGAGAGTTATAACTTTCAGAATCTGAATTTTGAGAGTTGAAGATTTTTTGACTGTTGCTTCCTCCTTGGAAGATTCAAGAGTTCTGATGATAGTGTTGGGGTTGCTGATAACTTTGTGCTCTAAAGTTCCCAGCTGGCTTGTTCACAAACTTCTTGAAGGTTGGATTGAACTTGGTCAGGAGTGCCAGGTATTCTTCATACTCATTTTCCTCATTGATTTGAGGAGATTCCCTTGTGGTTCCAATAAAAGCTTGATGATTTGCCATGTAACCATTTTCTATTTGAAGAGGTTGTTGAGTTGGCATGTAAGGATTCTGATTGTACTGTTGAGCCATACTCGAACTTTGATATGAATATGCTCCATATCATTTGTTCGCAAACTGATCAACAAAGCGGTTTGGGATTGGATTATGATGTGCCATCAATTTTTGAGAATGATTTTCCATAGGTGCTAAATTTCCCACGGTAAGTCTTTGATTATCTAAGGGAGTTACTTGAGCTAGCTTGTTGACTTTTGGCTCATGTTGTTGCCGTTCAGCATATAGATCAAACAAACACATGGTGTCTAAGTTGGTGGTACTTTGCAGTATGATCATGTGCAGTGTATCCCATTTAGGAGATAGATTGTTCAAGAATTTCAGATTGAAATCCTCTTGTGATCTTTCACCTGAGAGCTTCTTGACCCTGTTGAAAAAGATAGTTTCATGAGGTAACATCTTGAAGTTGTCCATGTCTCTTAATGCGGATTTCTTCCTGTTTGCAAGAATTTTGTAAGTTCCCTCGAATTTTTTCTTGAGTGCATTCCAGACGTTGAAGGGTGAACTCTTATCTTCATCGGGAAGTTGCTCATAGATGTCATTAGGAATTCTAGATAAGAGCTCTTGCATTGCCTTAGCCTCAAACTTCTTTATTTTCCTATCACGAAGTTGAGCAGCAGTAGAAACAGATCCGAAAATAACTTTAGAGGTTTCAGGAGGGACATCAACTTCAGGAACTTTGGTATCTTTCATAAATTCTAGAGTAAGTTTCCCAGTGGAAATGAAGGTCCAGATGTAAGAGTCATGACCTTGTAGGTAGTACTTGATGCGATCTGCCTATGAAGTGTATTCACTAGGCACAAGGACAAGTGCACGATTTCCTGCTCCAAGACTGTTTGCAACTGAAATTGAATAGAGAACATTTTGGTTTTGATTCACACTTGCCATTGAGAACAGGTGATACTAGTTTGAAGCTTGAAAAAAAATATTTTTGTGAACAGTTTTCTTAGTCTCAAAGTCGATCACTTGATCTCTGATACCATCATATGCCATGTGCAAGCTTGTTGAGCCATCAATGTGATAATGTTGATCAATTGACTTGAGTTGATCCACCAAGTATTCCTGTTGATCCATCAACCTCTTGTTGATCCATAGAGTTGTGGATGATCCAACAATGTTTCTGATGAGCCATCAGTATTCCAGATGATCCACCAATATCTTGATGCTCCATATATGATCTAGATGTGTCATGTGAGCTCATGATGTTCCAACTTGCTTTCAGCAAGTGCTTCATGTAATCTGTAAGTGCTCCATGTTCAACAAGTGATCCATGTGTACATGAAGTGCTCCATGTGTACAACAAGTGCTCCAAGTTATCTTCAAGTGCTCCATGTCAACTTCAAGTGCTCCAACATCTGATTCTTCAAACATTTGTTGAATCTTCAGGAGCTTTCCAACCTAAAACATTCTAATAATGTTTGTTAGAAAATGTAAATCAATACTCAACTTATTTCAAGTGATAATCACATAAACATATTTCCAAAATGGTAGCAAGAAGATGCTGATGACAGTCGTATGAGTTGTTTGGTCATTCGAAGTGCTAGGGGAATTTTATTATCGCAAGGATTGTAGATGGTTAGCATTTAGATATTCTTTTGAGGATGGGGAGTTGGGGTGAAGATTCCCCAGTTCGGAGCAAGGGTTATGGTCTTTAGTCACCGGCATAAAGGACTTCAAGGTTTGGTGCTGCATCATGGGAATCGATTGGGGTTATCGGGTTGTTGGGATCTCGGGGAGTATCTAGCTGGATTTCAGGAGTTGGGTGATCATTGAGATTGGCTAGTAATGGAATGCTAGTATTGGTAAGCACATGTCATAGTCGGTTCATGTTATATGAAGATAAGATGGGTTGGGAATCCATCAAATTTTGAGTGATGGGAGAGCTTCGACGAATCCAAGTGGGGGAGAATTGATCATAATTTCCGGGAGTTGGGTCGGGTGTGGAACTAGGGCAAGTTTCACATCTCGGTCAAGAGGAGAGACGACACGAGTGGCCGTATGGATTGAAGTTGTGTAAGTTGGATGTTCAGGAAACTTCCAACAGCTGGTCGGCGTCTTCTTTGTGATGTACAACAGGATTGTTGATGGATCCAGGTTGAGGGATGTGTTAGAGCCTCGCTGCCTATTCTTGTATGATGAAGGTTTTGTTGGGTTTTGAGCATTCTAACACTCCTACGGTGTGCATGCAACCCTAGAAACCTTGGATCTATGTTTTATGTATTATACATGCAAACTTTCATTTTTCCAAGGTTTCATCCTAACTAGCATATGATTGGGGTATATGTAATATAAAAACTAGTAGAATGACATACCTTTCTTGCAGCTTTGATTCCTTAAGACTTTGTGAGCCTAGCACCCCAAATGTGATGCCTCAAATGCTTCACACAACACCACCAACAATTGGAATAACTTGAGAGAAGATTCTAATGCACCAAAATCGGCTACCCCTCACTTGTGTATGTCTTAGTGCCGATTTTTCTTGGATGAGGCTTCATTATATAGTGTGCACATTAGGGTTACACCATGTAACTCATGTCTTTCCATATTCCTCATGATCCATGGGTTTTAGACTCCATGGAGTATCCATGGATCATCACATTGGTTTAGCCCAACATGAAGAACTATGAAACATAAGCCCACTATATAAGAATGAATGATTTACCAAATCAATCCCCATTTATTTAACTAATCTCTTTTTATCACAAAATTAATTCCAAACTAATTTTTGATCAATACTAATTAAATAATTCATATTAATATAATAGAACTTATAATATATTAATAAATCATAAATATCCTCTTCTCACAAAAGTCTATCCAAATTGTTCTGATGCGATGCAACCCAAATGGACCATGCCAAGTTGGGTCAAGTACATACCAAATATAGTTATGGACTTCGACACCTTATCCGACATTCTCCCACTTGGATAAGTCTAATAACTATAGCTACAAGTACGACTTCAGGATCCGACCAGCAATCGTAGCTCTTAAAAGTCTCGTGGAACTAAGTTGCGCCATATTAGATAAGTGATCACATAATCCTATGTTCAAGATATCAGCTGGACAAATACATGGAACAACGTTGTACTTATTGTCCAGCAGTTTGTTTCCCAATTTCTGATTTGTTTGACATAGAACTTAATCGAACATATCAATTCAGTTCTGACCGGACCCAGAACATAAGTCAAAATAAAATCATCGAGGGGCCCAAGATATCGCTTTTAATCCTCCAAGGACTAAAAGGAACAGATAAACTTTGACTCATATGCTTGTACTGACTAATCATCAAATTGTACACAACAGCACATTTTATAACATCATGTTACTGATGCACTTTTGTACTATCAATGTATAACCAACTCATAGTCAACAACTCATATATCTTGGTTTGAAGACTTATATGATATTACCGTCTCACGATCACTTGAGATAAATTCCATGAAGTGATACAAGTGAGCGTGGTTTGAATCCAATACTCAGAACTTATGAGCACTCATGAATGTTGCAACAACAATTGCTATGTCTAATACCATTCAGACAAATCTACAACCCCAATTCATGACAGTCTTATTTCAATACCTACTTCCAAAGTATGATCGACTGTGGATAGTTTGAATAATATAATTATTCTGGAAGTCAAAACATGCAAAATGAAACAATAGTAAATGATTGACACAAGACAGTACCATACTAGTAAATAAAAAACACATTTTATTTAAACACCAAATGTCAATTACATTTCAACTATTACAAGTTTCGAAAGCTATCTAATTACTAAAACTAATATTATCCTTCAGCCCAATGCGCCTCGCATGCTGTGAATGCTTAACCCTACATAGTCCCTTCGTGAGGGGATCTGTTGGGTTCTCATCCGATGATACCCTTTTTGCCACGAGGAGTCCTTCTTCTATTCGATGTCTAATGAAGTCGTATTTTCTATCGATGTGTCTGGATCTGTCGTGATCCCTTGGTTCCTTGGCTAAGGCAACTGCACCCTCGTTATCACAGAAAATCTCCATAGGCTCCTTTATAGCTGGTATAACTCCAAGGTCTCCAATGAAGTTCTTCAGCCTTATTGCCTCCTTCTCCGCCTCGCTTGCTGCTATATACTCTGATTCGCAAGTTGAATAAGCTAATGTCTCCTGCTTGGAACTTTTCCAAGTAATTGCTCCTCCATTTAAGGTAAAGACCCAGCCCGACTGAGAGCGGAAATTATCCCTGTCTGTCTGAAAGCTGGCATCACTATACCCCACTACTCTCAAGTCATCACTCCCACCAAGGGTAAGGACCCAGTCCTTAGTCCTCCGAAGGTACTTAAGAATGTTCTTCACCACAGTCCAGTGAGCCTTGCCAGGATTCCCTTGATATATGATGGCCATGCTCAAAGAAAAGGCCACATCAGGGCGAGTACAAGTCATAGCATACATGATCGAGCCTATAGTGGAAGCATATGGTACTCGACTCATCTCAGCTATCTCAGGCTCTGTACTCGGGCTCTGAGTCTTACTTAGTTTGGCGTTACTCTGGATCGGTAAGTCACCTTTCTTGGAATCCTGCATGCTGAATCTTTTCAGCACCTTATCCAAGTAGGTACTTTGACTAAGTCCAATTAGTCTCTTACTCATGTCTCTCAATATCCTTATCCCTAGGATATAGGTAGCTTCTCTAAGGTCCTTCATAGCAAAACACTTCCCAAGCCAGGACATAACCTCCTGCAAGGTTGGGATGTCATTTCCTATGAGTAGTATGTCATCCACATACAATACCAAAAACCTAACTATACTCCCACTAGCCTTAACATATACACACGACTCATCCTCGCTCCTCGAAAAGCTAAACTCTTTGACTTTCTCATCGAAACAAATATTCCATCTGCGAGATGCTTGTTTTAATCCATATATGGATTTATCAAGCTTACACACTCTATTAGGGTACTTTGCATTGACAAAACCCTCTGGCTGACTCATGTAAACATCCTCAGCCAACTTTCCATTAATGAAAGCGGTTTTGACATCTATTTGCCATATTTCTTAATCATGAAATGCAGAAATGGCTAGCATAACCCTAATAGACTTAATCTTCGCCACTGGTGAGAAGGTCTCATCATAGTCAACTCCCGGAGTTTGAGTAAAGCCCTTCGCAACCAATCGCACCTTATAAGTGTGTACCTTCCCATCCATGTCGGTCTTCTTCTTGAAGATCTATTTGCACCCGACTGTCTTACGACCCGATACATTGTCAACCAAGTTCCAAACTTGATTGCCATACATGGACTGAATCTGCTGTCCATAGCCTCCTTCCATTTGGCAGATTCAGGGCCTGCCATCGCTTCCTTGAAGTTGTTAGGTTCATCCAAATTTCTCAGTGTACTATCACTGATAAATGCATCTCCTTCTGTAGTAATATGGAAACCATAATAAAAATCCGGTGTGCTCCTAACACTCGTGGAACGCCTCAGAGGTACGGACTCATCAATCGGCTCAACAGGAGTTTCCTCCTCGGGTTGATTGCTAGTGTTTGAGGTTCGTTCACCGCTTGACTCTTGAAGTTCTTCAAGGTCAATTTGCCTCCCACTCTTTCCTTGGCTTATGAATTCTCTCTCACGAAAGACTCCTCTCCTCGCCACGAAGACAACATTGTCACTCGGTCTGTGGAAGAGATAACCAAAAGATTTATGTGGGTAGCCGATGAAAATACACCGCTCACTTTGAGGTTCGAGCTGGTCGTAAGTCTCGCGCCTCACGAAAGCCTCGCAACCCCAAATCTTGATGTGGTCTAATGTGGGAACTTTCCCAGTCCACATCTCGTGAGGTGTTATGGCAACCTTCTTGGTAGGGACTAGATTAAGGAGATGGACGACAGTCTCTAAGGAATACCCCCATAATGAGATTGGTAACGAAGCTTGACTCATCATGAACCAAAACATGTCTAACATGGTTCGATTGCGCCTCTCAGCCACACCATTCAGCTGTGGTGTCCTAGGAGGTGTCAATTGTGAAACAATTCCACATTCCTTAAGATAGTGAAGGAACTCGATACTAAGATACTCACCATCTCGATCAGATCGGAGCATCTTTATCTTCCTGCCTAACTGATTCTCCACTTCTTGTTTAAACTCTTTGAATTTCTCAAAGGTTTCTGACTTATGTTTGATTAAGTAGACATAGCCATATCTACTATAATCATCAGTAAAAGTCACATAGAAGCGGTTAGCATCCATTGTGGCGGTTTTGAAAAGCCCACACACATCGGTGTGTATGAGATCCAACAAACCCTCACCCCTAGCACAAGTACCAGTGAAGGGTGACTTAGTCATTTTTCCAAGTAAACAAGATTCGCAACTATCATCTGACCTTAAGTCAAATGACTCCAAAACTCCAGCTTTTTGGAGTTGGCCTATGCGCCTCTTTTTGACATGTCCAAGACGACAATGCCACAAGGATGCCTTATCCAAACTAGTGGAAGAATCAATATGCAAAACATTATTTCCTAAGTTGTCTACAACCGACACAGTTTCGTATACACCATTACAAGGTAATGCATTAAAATAAAGAACACCATTATAAAAAGCATTAATACCACCACATTCATTATCAAATGAAAAAGTAAATCCTTTTTTGTACAAACCATGAAAAGAAATAATATTTCTTGCCATTTCAGACGAGTAACATCATTTATCCAAATCTAATATTAATCCACTACTAAGCAATAAAGAGTAAACTCCAATCTTGGTGACAGGTGAAACTTTCCTATTCACCATGATCAAGTTTATCTTCCCGTGCTCCACATCCTCACTTCTTTTTAGGCCTTGCAAATTATAATAAATGTGAATTCCACTCCCTGTATCAAGGACCCCAAGAATTAGTATGTGGTGAGTTATTAGACAATATATTGTAAATACCTGCATGGGTGGGTTTCACTTTCCCATCCTTAAGATCCTGCAAGTACTTGGGGCAGCTTCGCTTCCAGTGCCCTTTTTCCTGATAGTAGAAGCATTGTGCATCCTTCGGGTTGGAAGAGGGAGTGGCAGAATCACCTTTGGTCAACTCCAAGAGGATCCATCAAGAGACTTTACCTTGGTACCCTTCGAAGGGGTCATCCTCTTTTTCCCTTTACCTTGCCCGATTGCCAGAACAGGGGTCGTGGTAGGAGTTGTAACAACATTCTTACCTTTGAGACTACTTTCAGCAGTCCTCAAATGTGACAACCCTCAATTTTTAGTCAAGTCAAAGTCAACTAAAGTCAACAAGTCCAACTGGTCAACTCATCTAACCCTTGTATATTAGGGTTTCCATTATGTTTCTTATTGTACAACACACTATCTTTATGCAAAGTATCACTTTGAGTCTTCACGTGTTCAAAAAAATCTAAACCCTAATCAGTGTAACTGATGGAACAACCCGATAAAACATTACTTCATACCCTTCGGGGGCGTATAACACTCACAACGAGGCTTTGTGAGGTTTATCAACCTTGCATTTCGAAGTCAAACACTCAAAAAGGTCACAAACATAGTCTCTCTCAATCTCTCTTTATCAATCTCTCTCTCTCCCAAATCTCTCCCAAATATCTCTCATAACCTCCCTCAACTTTTTATAATGATTTGGGGGCATCCCGACCCTTAACTTGGTCAAAAATCACTCAAAATGGGAAGTTTATTTGAAAAACAGCTCTTAAGGACCGAGACCTCCCATAAGAACCGAAACCCTAATAAGGAACCGAAGCCTCTTATGGGACCGAAGTCACCTTCGGGTTCGGCTCTTTGCACCTTCGGGTTCGGCTCTTTGCACTTTCGGGTTCGGCTCCTTGCACCTTCGGTTCGGATCGGACCCTTCAGACCGAAGCTCCATCTGCTCGCCTCGCCTTCGCCCCCCCCCCCTATGTGACACATTCGCCTGTAAGCCTCTCGGACCGAACCAACCTATCGGCTCTCATCAGACAAGCGAACCTACCTTCGGTTCTAATGGCTAGGACCGAACCTCTGGCCCTGACTTCGCAGATTCGCAACTTTTACCCGGTTTTCGACCCCAACTTCGTTCTAAGCCCGTTTTTCATGATTTTGACGCGGGATTTTCACCCAAACTCATATTTTGACATATAAGACCCTATATATTCATAATTTAAACACATTTTTAGGGAAATCTTTATTTAGGAATAAAATCTAGTGGGTATGGCTTAGAGGTGGAGTGTTGACTTTACCTTTGAGTCATGACACAAGCAATCCTCTACACCCACTCCAAGACCATACTCAGTCACTATCCACCCATACCTAGTCAACTATTTGTCCTTTCACCCTCTTTCTCCAGCTCATAAACTTGATTAAAGGTTGGAAGTTATTATCTCTCCTCCCACTTTATTCACTCTTTCTCAAAGAAGAACAAACACACTTCTCTCACTTTCTCTCTCTCTCTCAAACTCGAGACTCCAAGGCTGTGATTGAGCTTCTTCTTCACTTTTGATCTTCGAATCTTCAAGCTTTTTCTTAACTCAAGGTGAGTTCATACCCCTATCTTTTCATGTTTTTCTTAAGTTTTATGGGGGGGGGGGGGAATACAAGTTAAAACACCAAGAACACAACTAAACTCATCCATCAGCTTTCATCAGAAAGTTTAGTTCCATTCACGGACTGTTTTGAACATCTTAAACTTTTTAGTTTTCAAAACTGTACAAGGTGCAAATAGTTCAGATTTCTACCTCTAGAATGACTACTTGCACATCTCCATACGATTTTTCTACAATTTATGGTGATTTTTACAAAACAGCCTATCATCTCAGAAACCACTTCGGACCAGTCTGTAAAGTTGGACATCTTTGCAGACGTTAAAGGTCACTAAAAATCATGATAAAATTTATGAATAAAATAGACACATTTTCTAAACCCTCAGAGTTTACGGATCTAAATTTTGACCTCTGATGATTTTTCTATAAATTTTCCAATAACAGGAACAGGAAAGTTAAAAACTATAAAATAGTTAACAATCGTATTTACACCTTGTAACTTGCTGAGCAAGGTGTGTAGTATTATTTGAATACATGTTGCTGATAGTACATATTATTTACCTTAGTTTAAAGGTTTGAATCATATACATAGTTAAGTCTATTATACACCACAAACAAATATGCTAAACTATAATATGTATAGTTAGGTTGCATATACATTACAAACATTATGATAAACTATAATAAGTATAGTTTATTTTTCATTTACATTACAAACTCATTACAAACGGTTTTCATTTCACAAAAAGGGTATATTACAAAGTACCGGGTTTTCATATAAATGGGGTACGAATACAAAGTACCGGGTTTATACAAAAAGGGATACATTACAAAGTAGCGGGTTTTCATATAAATGGGGTACGAATACAAAGTACCGGGTTTATACAAAAAGGGGTACATTACAAAGTAGCGGGTTTTCGTATAAATGGGGTACGAATACAAAGTACCGGGTTTATACAAAAAGGGGTACATTACAAAGTAGCGGGTTTTCATATAAATGGGGTACGAATACAAAGTACCGGGTTTTCATATATATATCCTTGATTAAATACGATTAAAATCTCAATCTAAGATTTTAGAATTGAAATGAAGTATAATTTCCTCTCCCTTAATTATGGCAAAACAACTTTTTCAACCCCTGCAACCTCACGAGTTGAAACTTTTGTTTTCTATAATTAACATTGCTAACTTTCAACCCACAGGTCCCAGGATCGGAACCTGGCTCTGATACCACTGTTGGGTTATGAGCATTCTAACACTCCTAAGTGTACATGCAACCCTAAATACCTTGGATCTATGTTTTCTCTATTATACATACATTTATGAACATCCAAGGTATTATCCTAATCTAGCATAAAAAATAATAAATATAACAAGATAGAATACATACCTCTTTGATGTAGAATGGCTTCATGAAGCTTGAGTGCCTAGTGCCCCAAGTGTGACACCTCAAATGGTTCACACAACACCAAATACACTTGGAATAACTTAAGAGAAACTTGAACACTCCTTGAAATCGTCTAGCCCTCACACTCACACATTAGTGCACGATTTCTTGAGCCATGGGATTCTTTTATATGGTGGCTATTAGGGTTACACCATGTAACTCAAAACTTTACCCATTCCTTATGCTCCATGGATTTTAACCTCCATGGAGTATCCATGGGTCACCCCATGGACTTAGTCCAACATAAGGAATCTTGGATCACAAGCCCACATATATAAGAATGAATGATTTACACAATCAACCCATATATTTAATTAGTCTCCTTTTGATCACTTAATTAATTCCAAATTAATTCTTGATCAATACTAATTAAATAACCTTATTAATATATTAGAACTTATAATATATTAACCAACTTTAAGTGTTATTTCTCTCATTATAGTCTATCCAAATGCATGACGCCATGCAACCCAAATGGACCATGCCGGGTCGGGTCAAGTCTTACCAATTATAGTTATGGACTTAGACATTAATCCAACACAAGCATCTTCTAAGTGTTCTTGAGTTGAAAACTTCCCTTCTTCATCATCCATCTACTGAAATCACTCAAGGTGAGTTCATACCCCTATCTTTTCATGTTTTTCTTAAGTTTTATGGGGGGAATACAAGTTAAAACACCAAGAACACAACTAAACTCATCCATCAGCTTTCATCATAACGTTTAGTTCCATTCACGGACTGTTTTGAACATCTTAAACTTTTTAGTTTTCCAAACTGTACAAGGTGCAAATAGTTCCGATTTCTACCTTTAAAATGACTACTTGCACATCTCCATACGATTTTTCTACAATTTATGGTGATTTTTACAAAACAGCCTATCATCTCAGAAACCACTTCGGACCAGTCTGTGAAGTGGGACATCTTTGCAGAAGTTAAAGGTCACTAAAAATAATGATAAAATTTATGAATAAAATAGACACATTTTGTAAACCCTCAGAGTTTACGGATCTAAATTTTGACCTCTGGTGATTTTTCTATAAATTTTCCAATAACAGGAACAGGAAAGTTAAAAACTATAAAATAGTTAACAATCGTATTTACACCTTGTAACTTGCTGAGCAAGGTGTGTAGTATTATTTGAATACATGTTGCTGATAGTACATATTATTTACCTTAGTTTAAAGGTTTGAATCATATACATAGTTAAGTCTATTATACACCACAAACAAATATGCTAAACTATAATAGGTATAGTTAGGTTGCATATACATTACAAACATTATGATAAACTATAATAGGTATAGTTTATTTTTCATTTACTTGGGGCAGACCCATTATAATTGACAGTTTACTTAACTTAAATTTTATATAACTTATATACACTAGGTGATTATAGAGGAAATCTATGGGTCTTTCTAGGGTACATTATTGCATAACACAGGAGCTTTCATTACACATTTTATCAGGAAAATATTGGATTTTCTGGAATCATATTCATTCGGTTTTACAAGGAAAATGACATCTTTATCAAATAAAACTCTTATGAACTCACCAACTTAATTGTTGACACTTTTGCAAAACTACTTGTATTCTCAGGGAATCAGTAAAACAGGAAATCAGCGGCTTTTGAGGATGGAATGCTAAGGCGTTAAACATTTCATTTTGTCAACATAATGTAATTGATTTAGAAACATGTAAACTCATACTATGCTGTAACTTTTTCAATTATATTTATGTTGGTTGTTTTTACTTTGAGCACTATTATACTCATTGTTGTGATACTATACATGAAGTCCTCCACCCCCGGACGTTTCCGCCATCCTTGGTTTGGGGGTGTGACAGATTGGTATCAGAGCATTGTTTATAGTGAACTAAGTATATTGAACCACATAAGATATACAAACTATAAATGCATTGGGACTAAAAGTCTCTGATTAAACGTTTTTCAAATAACTATGCTTTTAGAAATGAAATAGTTTCTTGATTAAACGAATGAGTACATGCATGCATACATACTAAGGTCAGTATCCTACTAGCACAGAACAAAAGTGGTGATTGTTGAACGGCACAAGTAGTCTTGGGGATGTATGGTCAGGTCTGGGAATGACATAGCCTGATCAACTATGTCTATCCTAGAAGTGATTAGCATATGCCCGGGAATGGTTGTGGTGTTGCAACAAGTCTAAAAACTTACCAACTCTAACTACAAAGAAACATTGAAAACATAAGACAAACGTTAAAATACTATAGGAGTATTTTGTGATACTATAACCAACTTATGTGAAAACTAAAGACCCCTATTAGTAGGTCTATAATGACTGAGTGCATACGCTAAGGTTATACATAATTAAAGATATTATAGACTCAGAATCTATGACTATTGCTCGACTTCCTGTTCCTTGTTTGGTTGTGGACTTAGAGTAGAGTCATTTATTCGAAGGTCTATTCTATCTCAGATTATGTATAACTGGTATGCACTACGTGATTATAGACGTGACTAATGAGGATCACCCCCTATAAGTAATTATAGGATTAAACGCCTATTAATTATCTTTCCTACCCCTATTCTCGCACAAGCAACGTGACGGGAGCTCAACTACCAAGAGACCCTATTCTTCCTAACCAGGAAAATGGTGGTTGGATCAGAGAGAAATTCGAAGAGGATCCTGAAGAAATAGTAAAGGAAGACCCCGAAGACAATTCGGAAGAGAATCGAGAGGAAGAGAAACCGAAGGAAAACAAAGGAAAAGAAGAAATGGGAGAAGACCCCCCCCCCCCTCCCCGAGACTTCCATGGTCCGACGCCTCGATAAGCCGTAGATTTACAGAGACGGAGTTAGGAACAAGGTTAACACCCTCCCTATGACATGGATGAGGCTTCTACAACCTCAGCAGAGGAGGATTAGTAGACAGGGCTATCCTTGCCATAATACGCTGCATCACTCACTAGAGCGTACAAATACGAGCATCGGTCAGCCGAAATCATGGAGGTTAGTGCTACCACCAAGATCACCGCAATTCACCTTCGTCACCTGGACGGAGGCCATGAACATATCAGAAACCACATCAAGACCTTCAGAGGGAAGTGATCGCAACTCGAGCCGAGATTAGGAGTATCGGGAACATCACACAGCGTTAGGGAAAACGCGTGGTAAAAGCAGAACATCAAATGACAGAAGCCAGGGCAGAGGATAAGACAATGCAAACTTTCATGTCTTCATTCTATGGCCCACAGAGCATCACCCGCCACGAGTAGTGTGTACACTACTGACATACCATTACCGGCTCAAACTCATGGCGTGCGTTTGAACACTGCCCCATTATATACATAAATTCGACCTTCAAATGTAGAGACTACACAATTCAAGGGGTCGTGTCGCTGTCAAAGTTTTTCCCTACATTAACGAAATACATACCTAATATAAGGTCAAACTTTTCTGAACTCAATGTACTAGATTATATCAATAAAATTGGCATGCATTTTATTTCATTGGGAGTTTACCACATACTTCATAACCTTGTATTACAAACGATTTGCTTATGGTAACTCTAAGAATTCTTAATGTATACCTCAAGGATAGGTGTAATTAAGGGACGATCGACTTAGAAATGGTGAGTCCACCTTAGGTCATGTTCCTTGTTGGGTTGTGGGCCTAGGGTAGACTCATTAAGTTCAACAGCCTATTAAACCTTAATTACACACAACTGGTATACATCGGGTGACCTTAGGAGTGGATCATGCATGGAACAAATCACAAGATTTCACTCGAGTCACTACTACTAAATTCAGAAAATTTTTCTATATGGACTGTCATTATGAATTACTTACAAAATACATTTAAGTCGGGACATAATACAAAAAAACCTAGTTTAAAAACATCCGACTTGTCACTGCTATTGGAAACTTACTGTCTGTTCGTCTCTACAAACTTATGACAGAACTATGCCGCCAAAGAAAAAGTCCAGACCTTCCAACAGCGCATAACCACCACCACCTCCGCCACCACCTCCGCAGTTTGACCCCGCCATGTTCCAAGCTGCCGTAACAGCAGCCGTGGCAGCCGCAATGTCGCAGATAGGTACAAACAGTGCTGGTGGTTCTGGATCTGGTGCTACGCAGTCTAACCACGGGGACAGTACGGGGCGTACAAAAGAGTGTTCTTACAAAGACTTCACGAATGGCAAACCCGATTTTTTTAGTGGAAGCGGGGGAGTTGTCACACTAATGCAATGGTTCGAGAGGACTGAAGCAGTTTTCAAAATCTGTGCTTGTCCCGAAACGAGCAAAGTCAAGTATGCGGCATTCACTTTCACCGGTAGAGCTCTCACTTGGTGGAATGGCCGAGTTAAGTCACTTACTCCTGCAGTGGCTTACTCTATAAGCTGGGAGGACTTGAAAGCTTTGATGCTAAAGGAGTATTGCCTGAGAGGGGAAGTGCAAAAACTGGAAGAAGAACTCTGGAACCTCAAGATGTCGGGCACATACCTTGAAACTTATACTGCCCGATTCAATGACCTAGCACTCCTCTGCCCAGCAATGGTCACTCCAGAAGAGAAGAAGGTGAACGATACCTCTGGGGGCTATCATCCCAGATTCAAGATAGTGTACTGGCCTCGAAACCCACTACTTTTGACAGTGCCAAGGAATTGGCACAACAACTTGTCGACCATAGGGCCAGCCATGACACTGTAGCGACAAAAGGAAGTTCTGGAACAACAAGAAGGACCAACCAGCCCAGGACTCCATCAAGAAGCAACAAACTGTTGCTGTTCATGCCGCCACAACTCATGCCACTCCAGCACCCATAAATCGATACGCTGGAAATCTTCCGAAATGCAACAAGTGTAACTTCCATCATACTGGGGGTTACCGGGAGATGCATTGCAAGAATTGCAACAGGAAGGGGCACACTGTCCATTTCTGTAGAGCACTGGTACAACCCATCACTCAGGTCCCCGGCACTGGAGTAAGCCCAACCTGCTACAAGTGCGGCGAAACGAGATACTTTAAAAGGGACTGCCCAAGAGCAAGTAATGTTGAGGATGGTGGAAGGGTGCTTATGATCACCGCAGGAGAAACTCCCCCAGAACCACCCGTGAATAGCGGTACGTGCTTCTAACCACCACATGTAGGTTTTTAAATTTCCCTTTTACTTAAACCAGTGTCAATTTAAGGTTTACCAACCATAGGTCTAGAAAACACGACAAACCCAACTAAGTCTTATCATTTATATAAAAACACAGGGTTCTTACTAGTAAATCTATGATGGCTAGTGTAAATATTAAGGCCATATATCATTAATATTCTATAGAATTAGAATGTATAATTCCGCCTTATTTCCTGTTCCTTGTTTGGTTGTGGGCTTAAGGCGGACTCACTCATTCGAATGTCCTTGCAATCTTAATGATATACGACTAGTTTACACCAAGCGATTATAAAAGATCTGGTAGGACTTATATTGCAAATTTGTCATTAATTGTCGAAGCACTCGTACTACTAGAACTCACTAATTACATTATAAGATATTCGGAATAGTAATACCAAGTATAAAGCGGACAGCATAAAGGCATATTCATAGAATATAGAATACACCATCACCCCGAAACAATCACTGGTGGTTTTAAATCGACTTAACACCGGTTACAATAAGTTGTCCAAACGTCGTCATTGAACATCAGGCGGATTGATCCCCACCATATCAATTTCTTGTACTACAACAATTCCCCCCATCTTTTCTCCAAATTCTTGAAGTCCCAGTCAATACACTAATTTCGGGACGAAATTCTTTCTAACGGGGGGGATGATGTGACAACCGTCAATTTTTTGTCAAGTCAAAGTCAACTAAAGTCAACAAGTCAAACCGGTCAACTCATCTAACCCTTGTATATTAGGGTCTCCATTATGTTTCTTATTGTACAACACACTATCTTTATGCAAAGTATCACTTTGAGTCTTCACGTGTTCAAAAAATCTAAACCCTAATCAGTGTAACTGATGCAACAACCCGATAAAACATTATTTCATACCCTTCGGGGGCGTATAACACTCACAACGAGGCTTTGTGAGGTTTATCAACCTTGCATTTCGAAGTCAAACACTCAAAAAGGTCACAAACATAGTCTCTCTCAATCTCTCTCTCTCCCAAATCTCTCTCATAACCTCCCTCAACTTTTTATAATGATTTGGGGGCATCCCGACCCTTAACTTGGTCAAAAATCACTCAAAACGGGAAGTTTATTTGAAAAACAGCTCTTAAGGACCGAGACCTCCCATAAGAATCAAAACCTAATAAGGAACCGAAGCCTCTTATGGGACCGAAGTCACCTTCGGGTTCGGCTCTTTGCACCTTCGGGTTCGGCTCTTTGCACTTTCGGGTTCGGCTCCTAGCACCTTCGGTTCGGATCGGACCCTTCGGACCGAAGCTCCATCTGCTCGCTTCGCGTTCGCCCCCCCCCCCCATGTGACACATTCGCCTGTAAGCCTCTCGGACCGAACCAACCTCTCGGATCTCATCAGACAAGCGAACCTAATTTCGGTTCTAATGGCTAGGACCAAACCTCCGGCCCTGACTTCGCAAATTCGCAACTTTTACCCGGTTTTCGACCCCAACTTCGTTTTAAGCCCGTTTTTCATGATTTTGACGCGGGATTTTCACCCAAACTCATATTTTGACATATAAGACCCTATATATTCATAATTTAAACACATTTTTAGGGAAATCTTTATTTAGGAATAAAATCTAGTGGGTATGGCTTAGAGGTGGAGTGTTGACTTTACCTTTGAGTCATGACACAAGCAATCCTCTACACCCACTCCAAGACCATACTCAGTCACTATTCACCCATACCTAGTCAACTATTTGTCCTTTCACCCTCTTTCTCCAGCTCATAAACTTGATTAAAGGCTGGAAGTTATTATCTCTCCTCCCACTTTATTCACTCTTTCTCAAAGAAGAACAAACACACTTCTCTCACTTTCTCTCTCTCTCAAACTCGAGACTCCAAGGCTGTGATTGAGCTTCTTCTTCACTTTTGATCTTCGAATCTTCAAGCTGTTGGGTTATGAGCATTCTAACACTCCTAAGTGTACATGCAACCCTAAATACCTTGGATCTATGTTTTCTCTATTATACATACAATTATGAACATCCAAGGTATTATCCTAATCTAGCATACAAAATAATAAATATAACAAGATAGAATACATACCTCTTTGATGTAGAATGTCTTCATGAAGCTTGAGTGCCTAGTGCCCCAAGTGTGACACCTCAAATGGTTCACACAACACCAAATACACTTGGAATAACTTGAGAGAAACTTGAACACTCCTTGAAATCGTCTAGCCCTCACACTCACACATTAGTGCACGATTTCTTGAGCCATGGGATTCTTTTATATGGTGGCTATTAGGGTTACACCATGTAACTCATAACTTTACCCATTCCTTATGCTCCATGGATTTTAACCTCCATGGAGTATCCATGGGTCACCCCATGGACTTAGTCCAACATAAGGAATCTTGGATCACAAGCCCACATATATAAGAATGAATGATTTACACAATCAACCCATATATTTAATTAGTCTCCTTTTGATCACTTAATTAATTCCAAATTAATTCTTGATCAATACTAATTAAGTAACCTTATTAATATATTAGAACTTATAATATATTAACCAACCTTAAGTGTTATTTCTCTCATTATAGTCTATCCAAATGCATGATGCCATGCAACCCAAATAGACCATGTCGGGTCGGGTCAAGTCTTACCAATTATAGTTATGGACTTAGACATTAATCCAACAGTCTCCCACTTGGATAAGTCTAAAACTATTCTTGCGTATGACTTCAAGAACCGACTGGCAATCGTAGCTCTCAAAAGCTTCCGTCGAACTCTGACCTTGCCGATGATCTCTGACCTTTGTCAATGTCTTATCCATTAGATAAGGGATCATATATTCCTCCATTCTAGATATCATATGGAGTGAGACATGGATTATCAATCATTCTCTCTGTCCATTTGTTGTTTCCCGATTTCCGATTCATGATGACTGACTGATTGAACAAATCAAATCAGTCCTGGCTTGGCCAAGCACTCACATGTATCATCTTTAAATCATCGAGGGGCCCACAGATATCGCTTTTATCCCGAAGGTAAAAGGAATGGATAAACTTCGACTCATATGGCTTGTTCTACTACTTGTTGAATCATACACAAAGGCACGTTTTATAACATTGAGTTACCAATGCGTTTTCGTGCAATCAATGTATAACCAACTCATAGTAACAACTCATATCTCTAGGTTTGAAGAATATAAGATAGTATCGTCTCATGATCACTCGTGATAAAATCCATGAAGTGATTCAAATGAGCGTGGGTTGAATCCAATACTCAGAACTTATGAGCACTCATGAGTGTTGTAGCACCACTTTGTCCACCAACTTGGACCTCTACAAACCAACCCATGACAGTCTTGATTCATATCTACTTCCAACATATGACCGACTGTGGATGGTTTGAATAACTTAATCATTCAGGAAGAGCGACTTAGTTATTCTGGAAGTCAAAATATGCAAAGTGAAACACAAGAATAAATGAATCAAATATGGTATCAAACCCTATGAATATAAATAAACACTTTTATTTATCACCATACTGATTACTCATTATTCATTGTTTCGGTTTTATCAACTTTATACTTGAATTTAAAACAATAGTTGTCCCATGCTCCAAGCATGTACACTATGTTTTCTAAACACTAGTCATGTCATACACCAAGTATGCATACTATGTTTGTCTATGATCTTTACTTTGTAAAATAGATCAATTGAACATCACTCCAATAATCCTCTTTTCACAGTCCCAAATCCTTACTGCAAATGCAAGAATTCCAA
This sequence comes from Lactuca virosa, assembly GCF_052849685.1. Classification (NCBI taxonomy): domain Eukaryota; kingdom Viridiplantae; phylum Streptophyta; class Magnoliopsida; order Asterales; family Asteraceae; genus Lactuca; species Lactuca virosa. The sequence continues at coordinate 292,264,728 of NC_136429.1, read as the reverse complement.
ATTCATGCCATTTACTGAAATCTGTTAGATTCTAAACTTATATGCATTGATCCTCTTAATGATTATGCACGAAGTCAGAAAGACTTGACAACAATCATTACAGAGCATTCCAAAGGAGATCAGCTCCTTGGAAACATCCTTCTTTCATTAAGTTTCCTAATCTTACACAGATTGAATAATTTCTAACTTTGAAACATTTCCATATTCCATTTTGACTATCACTTCTGAACAAGAGTTGCCTCCTTACAGATTATGTCAATATGGTCCTTCCAGAATTAACATTATACTTCCAATTGCCCTTGAGCAACCAATCTTTGGTAAACCTTAGATTGTCCTCAACAATTGCTTAATCATTTTAGTCATATCCAATTCTAGACCTTTTCCCTTCATAATGCCCCAGGCATTTGGAAAATTTTAGAAAGGATGAATATAGCACATATAATCGATCCTATATCCGAAGCATATGGGACACGATTCATGATGTCTCACATAAAGACTAAACCAATCTTTTGCTATAATATTTCCATTTCAATTTGCCAAGTTCTCAAAATTCAGATTATGAAAAGGGATGTCGTAATCATAATCGAATTTTAGAACGCAAATAATGGACCCATATATAGAATTTCCTTATGTTAAGCCATTCCAACATGAAATTCATATATATATCCTTGATTAAATACGATTAAAATCTCAATATAAGCTTTTAGAATTGAAATGAAGTATAATTTCCTCTCCCTTAATTATGGCAAAACAACTTTTTCAACCGCTGCAACCTCACGAATTGAAACTTTTGTTTTCTATAATTAACATTGCTAACTTTCAACCCACAGGTCCCAGGATCGGAACCTGGCTCTGATACCACTGTTGGGTTATGAGCATTCTAACACTCCTAAGTGTACATGCAACCCTAAATACCTTGGATCTATGTTTTCTCTATTATACATACAATTATGAACATCCAAGGTATTATCCTAATCTAACATACAAAATAATAAATATAACAAGATAGAATACATACCTCTTTGATGTAGAATGTCTTCATGAAGCTTGAGTGCCTAGTGCCCCAAGTGTGACACCTCAAATGGTTCACACAACACCAAATACACTTGGAATAACTTGAGAGAAACTTGAACACTCCTTGAAATCGTCTAGCCCTCACACTCACACATTAGTGAACGATTTCTTGAGCCATGGGATTCTTTTATATGGTGGCTATTAGGGTTACACCATGTAACTCAAAACTTTACCCATTCCTTATGCTCCATGGATTTTAACCTCCATGGAGTATCCATGGGTCACCCCATGGACTTAGTCCAACATAAGGAATCTTGGATCACAAGCCCACATATATAAGAATGAATGATTTACACAATCAACCCATATATTTAATTAGTCTCATTTTGATCACTTAATTAATTCCAAATTAATTCTTGATCAATACTAATTAAATAACCTTATTAATATATTAGAACTTATAATATATTAACCAACCTTAAGTGTTATTTCTCTCATTATAGTCTATCCAAATGCATGATGTCATGCAACCCAAATGGACCATGTCGGGTCGGGTCAAGTCTTACCAATTATAGTTATGGACTTAGACATTAATCCAACACAAGCATCTTCTAAGTGTTCTTGAGTTGAAAACTTCCCTTCTTCATCATCCATCTACTGAAATCACTCAAGGTGAGTTCATACCCCTATCTTTTCATGTTTTTCTTAAGTTTTATGGGGGGAATACAAGTTAAAACACCAATAACACACCTAAACTCATCCATCAGCTTTCATCATAACGTTTAGTTCCATTCACGGACTGTTTTGAACATCTTAAACTTTTTAGTTTTCCAAACTGTACAAGGTGCAAATAGTTCCGATTTCTACCTTTAAAATGACTACTTGCACATCTCCATACGATTTTTCTACAATTTATGGTGATTTTTACAAAACAGCCTATCATCTCAGAAACCACTTCGGACCAGTCTGTGAAGTGGGACATCTTTGCAGAAGTTAAAGGTCACTAAAAATCATGATAAAATTTATGAATCAAATAGACACATGTCCTAAACCCTCAGAGTTTACGGATCTAAATTTTGACCTCTGATGATTTTTCTATAAATTTTCCAATAACAGGAACAGGAAAGTTAAAAACTATAAAATAGTTAACAATCGTATTTACACCTTGTAGCTTGCTGAGCAAGGTGTGTAGTATTATTTGAATACATGTTGCTGATAGTACATATTATTTACCTTAGTTTAAAGGTATGAATCATATACATAGTTAAGTCTATTATACACCACAAACAAATATGCTAAACTATAATAGGTATAGTTAGGTTGCATATACATTACAAACATTATGATAAACTATAATAGGTATAGTTTATTTTTCATTTACATTACAAACTCATTACAAATGGTTTTCATTTCATAAAAAGGGGTACATTACAAAGTACCGGGTTTTCATATAAATGGGGTACGAATACAAAGTACCGGGTTTATACAAAAGGGGTACATTACAAAGTAGCGGGTTTTCATATAAATGGGGTACGAATACAAAGTACCGGGTTTATACAAAAAGGGGTACATTACAAAGTAGCGGGTTTTCATATAAATGGGGTACGAATACAAAGTACCGGGTATATACAAAAGGGGTATATTACAAAGTACCGGGTTTTCATATAAATGGGGTACGAATACAAAGTACGGGGTTTATACAAAAATGGGTACATTACAAAGTACCGGGTTTTCATATAAACGGGGTACGAATACAAAGTACCGGGTTTACACGAAATGGTTTTATGGTATAAAAACTACATATCATTTAGAGTTGTTAGTTTTCAGTTATAATTGCTAAGTGTACATGTTAGAGTTATATAAAATTGAGTTGTAATCGACTTAGAATTGGTGGGCCCGCCTTACTTCCTGTTCCTTGTTTGGTTGTGGACTTGGGGCAGACCCATTATAATCGACGGTTTATTTAACTTAAATTTTATATAACTTATATACACTAGGTGATTATAGAGGAAATTTATGGGTCTTTCTAGGGTACATTATTGCATAACATAGGAGCTTTCATTACATATTTTATCAAGAAAATATTGGATTTTCTGGAATCATATTCATTCGCTTTTAAAAGGAAAACGACATCTTTATCAAATAAAACTCTTATGAACTCACCAACTTAATTGTTGACACTTTTTCAAAACTACTTGTATTCTTAGGGAATCAGTAAAACAGGAAATCAACGGCTTTTGAGGATGGAACGCTAACGCGTTAAACATTTCATTTTGTCAACATAATGTAATTGATTTAGAAACATGTAAACTCATACTATGGTGTAACTTTTTCAATTATATTTATGTTGGTTGTTTTTACTTTGAGCACTTTTATACTCGTTGTTGTGATACTATACATGAAGTCCTCCACCCCCGGACGTTTATGCCATCCTTGGTTTGGGGGTGTGACATCAAAAGTCCTTGAAGTTTGCTAAGTGTGACCTCCTCCTTGTTCATATGATAGGTCATGCGGAACTGATCATAACAGGACGGTAAGGAGTGTAGAATGATATCTACTGCTAACTCCTCATCAAAGTTCACATTTAACTTTAGCAAACGGTCCACGAATCTTTGCATTTTCTGCAGGTGGCCCGTGATAGAATCTCCATCCTTCATTTTTGTTGTTATCATGGAGGTGATGATTTCATACCTTTCCCGACGAGCACTCTGATGGTATCTTTCCATCAGGTCCTGGTGCATCTCATAAGGGTAGAAATCTTCATAGGATTTCTGGAGTTCTGCTGTCATGGTAGCCAACATGATACAAGACACCTTAGTGGCATCCTTCTCATGGGTAGTGTACTCAACAATATCCTCTGGAGTAGCAGAAGACTCATCAATAACCTTTAGCTCCTTATCAAGGACATACTCCTTGTCTTCATAGCGAGTGACCATCCTTATGTTCCTAATCCAATCATTGAAATTAGTCCCATCAAAGATGGCCTACCCATAAAGATTCATGAGAGAAAAGGACCCAGTAGGGTTTGAGCTAGAAGCATTGTTGGAAGACATCTGAAAAGGAAGAAAGAAAAGTTTAGATTAGATAAAGAGTCCTTACTAAGACACCCAAATGAAATATTAAGGCTAGGACCCAACACAATATTTTATAACTTGGAAGAGGGATGCCGTAATCCAAGCTACAAAATATTTGAAGGTAGGTAAATGACGATTTACCAATTTCCACCATGAAAAACGAAAAAGATTATTAGGTTTTAATTGGATTGAAACTCCTAGATCTTTTGAGATTCATTGAACAGTTCAATGGCATGTTTAAATCTCGATTATGCCCTTCAAGTTTGTGATAGGGATACCGAGGATCTCAAACAAGGTGTGAATAACCATGCAAATTAACTTGGTACTCTTAATTTTATCACCTAACCGATGTGCCGGTTAACCACACACGCTCCACCGATCTATGATAAACCTTAAGCCACCCTTTGCCACCCTTGTTTGTCCAAATTACTGTGCCGGTTAACCAAACACGCTCCACTAACGACTTAGCAAGGCGCAAACTATAATTTCATGGGTTAGCATCAATTTCACATTTTCCTAAAGTAACTAAGATTGGGAATTTAAAAAAAAGTTTAGTTACTTTATATTTATCATTATACTTTTAATGAGAATTATAGTCTTTGTCCTACCCATTCGGCTAACTACCCTCCACCGGTCAAGGAAACGGTGGGTGAGAGTGGACACCCATTAAGCTGCCATTTTATAGGCAACAACCTTATACCCCCTTATAGACCGGCTTCGTGAATGAGGCCTACTAACGGTAAGACTGACTTGTTCTTATACATATATATATATATATATATATATATATATATATATATATATATATATATATATATATATGTATATATATATATATATATATATATATATATATATATATATATATATATATATATATTAACTTATAATACTATAAACTATAAGTGTTTAATTTTAAACTTTAAAATTCTAGGGTTTGGAATTAAAGTATTAATGTGTGACTTTACAAATTCCAAAACTTGAGGGCAAGTTTTGAAACTATTCAAAACCTTTAATTTCTATACCTTATGAGTTTTAATGATTTTAATGGAAAAGACTCTTGGAATTCCATAACTTGAGGACAAGTTATGGATTCCATTAAAAGGCATTTAGATCAACAATTAAACTAACAAGCATGTCAAATAATTCTATAATCTAACAAACTCATAAGTATGCATAATTCATATCAACAATTTTCAAGAATCATATAAACTTAATATAAAACTTGAAACATTGACAATTACCTTTGAAATTGGATAAGCACAATCATTACCACATCAAAAACAGGTGTAACAATCTAAAAATAGTTTAGGGTAATGATCATAGTCCAATTCCAACATTAAAACTCGAAATTCTGCACTCAGGGCCTCCTACTCGTCGAGTGCATGAACCAAATCGACGAGTTGGATGAATTTTCACATGGACTCGTCGAGTCCCCCCATTGGACTCGGCGAGTTCACTGAACAGTGAGCAGAAAATCGACTTTTTCAGCAAGTGGCATCAAGTATAATTGAAAACTAGCCTAGGCTCTGATACCACTGTTGGGTTTTGAGCATTCTATCACTCCTATCGTGTGCATGAAATGTTAGAAACCTTGGATCTATGGTTTCTCTATTATACATGCAAACTTTCATTTTTCCAAGGTTTCATCCTAACTAACATATGACTGGGGTATATATAATATAAAAACTAGTTGAATGACATACCTTTCTTGTAGCTTTGATTCCTTATGACTTTGTGAGCCTAGCACCCCAAATGTGATGCCCCAAATGCTTCACACAACACCACCAACAATTGGAATAACTTCAGAGAAGATTCTAATGCACCAAAATCGGCTAGCCCTCACTTGTGTATGTCTTAGTGCCGATTTTGCTTGGATGAGGCTTCATTATATAGTGTGAACATTAGGGTTACACCATGTAACTCATGTCTTTCCATATTCCTCATCATCCATGCGTTTTAGACTCCAATGAGTATCCATGGATCACCACATGGGTTTAGCCCAACATGAAGAACTATGGATCATAAGCCCACTATATAAGAATGAACGATTTACCAAATCAAGCCCCATTTATTTAATTAATCTCTTTTGATAACAAAATTAATTCCAAACTAATTCTTGATCAATACTAATTAAATAAATCATATTAATATATTACAACTTATAATATATTAATAAATCATAAATATCCTCTTCTCACAAAAGTCTATCCAAATTGTTCTGATGCCATGCAACCCAAATGGACCATGCCAAGTCGGGTCAAGTACATACCAAATATAGTTATGGACTTAGACACCTTATCCAACAGGTTTTGGGGTTTGAAGCATGACCCGAACACCTGATTGTAATGCAGTCAGATGCGGGTTTCGACTAAGTATGATTGGGGTTGATATGGTGCAGGTGTGGTAAGACCATATGTTATAACCATGGCTGGTTAAAATTGTTGTAAGGCTGCGATGGGATCGTAGCATTCACCAGTTTGAGGTACACTATCGTTGAGGCGGTCATGATTTTAAAGGAGGATCAGTTCGTACCTTGGGCAAGACGGGTAGGATTGTTGGAGGGCATTTCTATGTTATAGGGGGAGGACCATTGGGGTCCGAGGCGGGGAGAAACCTGCATAGCTTTAGATGGGTGGGACCCGTGGGAATTGCCCGCTCCATGGTATGGTTTGGGTGGGACCCGTGGGCGAGGTCATATGATTATGGCAATACATATGGGACCAGGTAGAGATCATTTGTGTCGAAGTATTGGATCATGTTTTTGATAGGAATGGTTATGTGGTCAGTGAGTGGCGCAGTGTGATGCTTATGCTAGGGTAGCCTTGTCTTTTGGGCTCTTAGTGACCTGGTGGCTGGACCAGGTGTGAGACTGGCAGTCACAGCGGTAGCTGGGGATCTTTATATCCAGGTTTAGTAAAGGGTTGCTATGAATCTGAAGATTTCATATGAAATGCAAGTGTAGATCCTTGGATCTCTGGTTACGAATGATGTACCGATTTGGCTTTTGGTTGAAACTCGTGTTGTCAATCGTGAGTGTATTCGTTGAAGGCCATTGTTTCAGTATGAAATGAATTAAGGAATCTATATGCCAAGGGCATCAGCTGAAGGGTTCATGGGAAAAAGGGATGTTTTTGGTTCTGGTGGTAAGAGGAGCCCTTGTGATCGTGTTTTGGAATGATTCTACATGTGTGTGGGTCGTGTGTGTTTGGAAACGTTATCAGTAGGATAGGCCTTTTCTCGGGGGAATATTAATCCCTTTGGTCAAGTGAAAAGTTGCCAGCAATAGCGTATGGTCCGCGATTCTGTTTTCTAGTGGGAACCTTAGGTAATCAGAAGTTGAGTAGTCAGTTTGGAAGACAAGTGGAATGGAATTAGCAGTGGTTCAGTATGGATGGTCTGTCGGGGAGTCAGACTAATTCGAGACTTCAGATTTTTGGTTGAGTAGAAGTGGTCATTGTACATAGGATTGTTTTAGGCAAAGAAAGGATTCATTCATTTTAGGTTTGGAGAGCCCTGCTAGGGATGGGTCCGGTTGCCTTTGGGAAGGCTGTAGAATGCTCAGGGTTATGGTTGTATTACTCGGGCTTTCTGGCGTGCCTGGGATGGTAAGGAATGATTTCGAGGACGAAATCTAATTCAAACGGGGGAGATTTGTAACACTCGATTCCAAGTATGAAATTATTCCCAATTTTTGTATGAGTTATTTTTGGCCATGGCGTGGTGAAGCCTCACCAGGGCGTGCCGACAAGCTTTTGGTCCGTGGATTTTAATGGACCACCACGACATGGTGGTGTTGTAACACGACGTGATGGCAGGTGAAGGAGAAAACCCTAAATTTCAAGGGGCTAAGCCCTATTTCAAGACCCTTAACCCCTCATAGATTCCCTCTCAACAACCTCCATTCCCCCAAATCGTTCCTTGCAAACCCTAATCATCTTCCACCATTTTTGAGCTAGTTTGGTGCTTTTTGAAGCTAAAGAAGGAAGGAGGAGGAGGAAGGAAGCAAAGATCAAGCAAGCAAGTCCCCATTCTTCACCTTGACACTCTTCTCGATCTTTGCAAGTGTCCAACACTCGATTTTTATCATTCCAAGTTGTTAGATCTTGATTTTTGTCCCTTTAGTTTCTTGTTCTTGAATGTTGGAATGGTTAGACCTCATAAAATTTGCAACTTTATGAATCTCCAGGTCAAGGTGATCTAGTAGTGTCTTGGATCTGGACTATAGTCAAGTTTTGATGTCATGTATAGAGATTTTGCCATATATCCTCATTTTTACCTAACATGGGTTCAAGACATGCATTGGGAATGTATTTCTATAAAGCACCATCCTTTGGGAAGTTTTAGGTGTTAGAATCATTTCTGGAAAGGATGGACTTCGGACTTTAAGAATTAAGTGCTTATTGGTTAAGCCCTTGCATTATTAAGGTTTATGGATTGGGTTTTGGAACCTTTTGGGTAGTCCCAATGGATAAAGTTGGAAACTTTATCCTTATAGACCATATTTTTGGCTAGATCTGAGCTTTGGAGCTCTTGGAATCGAAGAAAACAGCTGAAAGTATTAAGATATTGAAACTCAGGCAACCACGGCGTGGTTGCAAGTCAACACAGCGTGTTGGTTGGGGTTTTTCCCGAATGTTTAGATGCGGGCAGAACACGGCGTGGTCAAGGGGCAACACGACTTGTTAAGTCAACATGGACTGTTGAATTTGACTTTTGACTTTGTCCAAGTTTGACCTAATGGGTATTTGATGTATTTGAAGTTTTATCTAAGGATTGGTCACTATTTGATGAATAGGTGACAGGTAGAGTTGATATTCGGAGTCGGGGCCTATTCAGCTACTGCTTAGATTCTGAGGAGAGTTTCCTCAATGTGTTTAGCGGGTCGAAGGCACCAATGTCGGCCCATGATCTTGTTATGTTAAGATGCTAGATGTCTGCATGACTCTTGCATGTGTTATGTACTCTTATGCTTACGGGGCGGGGCCCGATGACCATTATGTATGCTATGTATTTTTGTGATTATTGCATGTGTTATGTGTTTACATGTTTATATGTTTTATATGTTAACTGGGCGGGGCCCGATGACTCACATATACCGAGCGGGGCCCGATGCTGGGCGGGGCCCATTATGTGTTTATTTATGTATGTATGGTATGTGGTATTTTGGGGAACTCAGTAAGCTTTGTGCTTACGGTTTTCAGTTTATGTTTCAGGTACTTCAGTTTTCAAAGGGAAGAGCTAGGGATGATTACAGAGCACACACCACTCGATTCCGCATTCTGTGATTTACTCTGATAATGACGATGCATTGATAAAACTTTGATTACCTTGGTTTTATGAAAATGATATGATTTACTAATTTATTTTCAGGTCATATTTTTGGGACATTGCAATTTCCTTCCAGTTATATGACAATAACATACACTATCAATATACCATTCTGAATTGTATTGTTCGTTACGAATCACCTACAAAATTAAGCAGATTTAGGAATCCAAACCATCTTGGGCCCTGATGAGAACTTTGATTTGGAAGATAAAACAGGAAAAATCTTTGTTTTATCAATCCAAAATGATTTTCTAATCAAAGTATTATTAACCCCTTTATTCATTTTGAAAACTTGAGTTTTTGCATCACAAAGATTTATTTCAACAAAAGATATTTTTCGATTAGAATTTGTTTTTCTTTATTGTGCCATCTTTTCCAAATATGTTCTTCTTCCTCTTTTAATTTTGATTTATATGCTACGATATTAGCATCATGTTCTTTCAAATCTTTCTTTGGAATATACTTTGTTTTTTATGAGGATTTTGATTTACCTTTTGAAAGAGTGGATAAATTAGTATTTAGATTAGAAGATCTTTTCGTACAAAAAAACTTTTGATTTTTATTATTAGAACGAGAAATATTACTTTCAAATTCACTTTTCTTCCACAACTGTTTTCTTTTAATCAAATTCTTTTTATATCTAGCATTCATTTCTTTTCTTTTTGTTTTTATTTCTTCAACAAAATTTTGATATGTCTCTTTTGTTTTCCATTTGGAATTGCTTTTCATCACATGTTCCTTTTGAACATCAATCGGAATATATTTTGTTCCACTTGGTCCAACTTCATTTTGTGAAAATTTCACATTGTTCAATGGTTCTAAAGCATATTTCTCTTTAACTTTCCATGAAGTCAATTCAGATAAACCTTTCGTTTCAGCAACAATGTCAATTGGTGCGTACCAAAAGAATTCATCACAACCTTTCGCATTACCATGGTTGACCATTGACATTAACTTGGAAGTTTGATTTTGTTTAGTCCTTCTTTCACAAAAACTTGATTTGGAGTTTTCTGAATTTTTGGAAAAATAGTTGCTTGAACTTTTAACTTTTCCATTCCATCATTTTGAAAAAACTGTTCAAACTTAGTTGAATCTTCAAAAATTAAATTTCATTTTGGTTGTTCAATATTTGTCACAAAATAAGAACAATCAACTTCATCTTCAACCGATATTTCACTCATTTCGCTTTCATCAAATTCAGACATATTCTCAGAATTGAGAATTTTTTTCTAAATTTAATTTCCTCCACAACAAGTTATATTTCTCAAATGAATTGATTTTGATTTGTTGTTTGTCCTTTTCTGTTAAAATATCTTTTAACATCTTTTTGTTATCTTTGGACTTAATGTATTCTTCAATTTTCTCAAGTTCAACCTTGTAAGAATCACAAACAGATTCATTTGATGATACCATGGATTCACATTTATAACATTCAGCATCAATTTAATCTTCTTTCAATTCTAGGAAAGGTAAAATAATTTTATAAAAACCTTTTCCTATCTCACAATCAAGATGCAGTTGTGTAATGTTCACTTTTCACAATAAGACAAAAAAATATTTCTCTATTTTATCACAACCCTATTGTCTTTCTTAAGTTTTATTATATCATATTTAGACCTAACTAGATCTAATTCCAATGCCTCTACTTGCATATGTCTTTCTTCATTATTACAATTGACCCTGCTATCACTCAAATCAGAAACATCACGCAAATTAGTTAATTTAGAATGATAATGAGAAAAAAGAATATCAAGAGTTTTAAGAATAGAGTGTACCTTGTCATTTACCTTTTCAGACTCAGAAACATGCTCCTTCACTGTCTTAGCTTAAAAACAAGCATCATAAACTGTTCCTTCATCCGTAAAATACCCTTGACTTTCGGAACCGACACTATTCACCATCAAACACATGCCTCCACTATTCTTCTTCTTAGTCTTCATCATTAACCATTCATCATGAGTTGGTCTACGAACTTTTTCATCTTCTGATTCAGTTGACCAGACTTCCACGTTGCCATCATCACTATTGTCTTCAGTCACCATAAGAGCTGGTTTGCTAGAACTCTTGCGTAGTTTCTCAATTTTATTCACATATTAAGCTTCACCGTTGTCCTTTTCTTTCTTTTCATTCTGTTTTTGCAACATGCACTCTTTTGCAAAATGATTCTTTCCATGACTATAGTTTCAGTCAAAGCTTGAATCAGCAAGTAACTTCTTCTCCTTCTTTTCATCATCACTTTGAAAATTCTTGAAACTTTCACTTCTTGATTTTTCAGAGTCTAAACTTCCTTGCTTGTAATTGCTTCCAACAGATTCATTCTTGTTGTTTTCTTTTAAACGAGAGAAGTTCTTTTTGAAGAATTTCTTTTGAGTGGTTAACATTAGATCTTTGTCTTCTTTTGTTAGTTCCTCATCTGAGATATCAGATTCGGAATCTTCCACCACATTCTTTGTTTTCTTTAGCTTTGAACATTCACTTTTCGTTACCAAAGCCAAGGAACCAAAATTTGTAACCAGTTTTGCTTCCTTCATCACTTCATGTTCATGAGAATTCTGAATTCCAAGAGTTTGTGCCAGCGAGTAATTCTTGAATTGCTCATGAGTTTTAAAGTAGAAATGATTGACTTGCATTCTATCCTCAAAATATTCATGAACCTAACCTTTTGTTCAATGAATTATTTTTATAAAATTGTGTTTTAGCATACTACTTAAAATATGATTAAATTTATTGAATGTTTTCTCAATAGTTTCATAAGACTTTTTTTTCAAATGAATCAAACTTTGACAGAAAAGTGAGGTTTGTAGAGAATGAGTGAGATCAGCATCTCCAGAATATAATTCCTTCAATCTGTCCCATATCTCTTTTGTTGTACGATAAGAACTGACCAAAAAAAAGTGTCAGGTGGAAGAGCAAATCTTATGATTCTTAATGCTTTCACATTAGACATCAGTTTGTCCTTCTCAACAGAATCAATTTTAGTGTCATCAACAACAATGGTGTCATCATCTATCTTCCACATTCTTATCAAGGTGAAAAATGTATTCCCTTCTTTAGGAATTGGTGGAACTGGACATCATGCTTCTTCAACTCTTCCACCTCATCCTCTTATGACATTCCCAACGTCACATTTTTCCTTAATTTGAAAGACATGAGACTACTCAATCCATGTTGGCATGGAAACATCAAGATGGAAACTCTGTGTGTGCGCATTTTCTGAAAATGAAATCGTACATTAACAAGTTGGATAGATTGGGTGTCGTATTCCCAAGGGATCAAGCCATTGACCTGGTTCTTTTATCGCTTCCAAAGTCATATGAGCAGTTCATTGAAAAATTTTATTTGAGGAATATCAACATGACCCTAATTGATCTGATCACAAATGTTGATAGTTGCTGAAGCAGAAATGCTTAAGAGCACATATAAGGCAGAGATGCTTATTGGGTCTAATTCTAAAGTTTCCATGGACATTGACAATGATCATAATGGTGGTACAAAAAAGATTTCTCTTCCCAATGGAAAGAGATCGTCCAAGATCAAACCGTTGATCGTATGGTAAAGAGAAAGGCTAGTTTTGGGATCGTTCCAAGTGTTGACCCTAGATAGTCCATTTGTTTCTACAGCAAATTGAAGGGATAATGGAAACGAAGTTGCCCAAAATAGGTGAAAGATCTCAAAGATAGTAAAGTCAAGTCGTGTGACTCTACTTCAGGTACATCCATTATCTGACTCCATTGTTTTATAAGTTCCTATCCATAGACTCTTAATACATAATGCGATGATCACATTTTGATGGTATTGAAGGAGCTAGGAGAAAGAAGGAAGCTTGAGTAAGGTGAGCTAAATCTCATCATGAGAAATGGACTTTGGTCACATGGTTTGAAGATTAGAATTTGGAGCTACTACTAAGGAGTTTGAATAATTTAATAGATTACTATTACTCTTCAGAGATGTTTAGAAACATAGTTTTCATTTTATGCGTTGTAAGGAGAAGTTCCAACTTTTTGTTTCTTTTCAATAAAAGTAAAATTTTGGTTTATCTGGTTGCCTTATTTTATATTTCCTTACAATGACATTTATAAAAGTGTTGGTTATATTTCTAATATTAGCAATATTAATTTTGGATTTGATTCTTATGATATCGCTTGTGGTATTGTCATAATTAACCCAGTGAAAAGAATTCTCATCACCAAGTTTCAAATTGGACAGAAACTTGGAGTCATGCAATTCGAATTGTTTAATGCATGAGAATCTTGGTCATTGGAAAATTATGACTAATTCATTGATCACATGTTTATGTGAGTCAAGTGAATGACTAATGGATCTAGTACATGTTGATATGGACTATTCAGATCCACCACAAATGACGATATCTCTATTTGTCATGATTTACTGATGTTTCAGTAATTATGGTTGTATTTATAAGATTAAGCGTAATTCTGATACTTTGGAAAGATTCAAAGAGTAACAGAATGATTAAGAACAATCTATTAGGCATAAAGATAAAAGTTTCTCCAATCTGAAAGGAAATGAGAGTACTTTAGTCTCATGTTTTATGATCATCTTAGTGATTATCGATTTTATATCACAATTGATCCTTGAAGAACATCTTAGTGTAATTGTATAATTAAGAAGAGGAATCGGATATTGTTGAAAATAGTTCTATGAAGATATGAGTCATACTTCATCCCAAATCAAGTTGTAGAGCCATGCTCTAGTAACTATGAATCATATCTTGAAGAAGTGTTTTCTTGTCGAGAATCCACACGAACTTTTGAATATTTGTTTTAGCTTATCAAGGAATGCTCCTTGAGAGAAAACTCATATGTCAAGAAGTCAGTGGGAGTCGTATTGATCTTGAGAGTGTCAAGTGTCAACCGCCAATAAACATTATAGTTATCACTATCACGTGACCTGAGGTTGATAACCTGTCGTGTTTGATTGAAATATTCTTATTTTTGTGCACTTCTAGTTGAGTTGGCAATGCTTATAAGTTTTATGTTCTACATTTAACTACAAAAGTAAAGCACATTGTTCAGTGAAAGTACACTGATCAATATGGGTGAGCCGCTATCAACATGAAAGCATCGGTAGGCCCTTGTGCCACCAGAGAGTAATAAATTTAGAAATAGCGAAGTTCAGTCCATGAAGGAAAGATAAATTTGAATTTGGTTTTGTCCTCAACCTTGTCTTATGATTGTAGGGTGGAAATGATTGATTCACATGGATGGGAACGTATGTACCATTGAAATTTATGTGCCAAAGATCCACTCTAATTCATGAGAATGATTATGAGGAAACACTTTTTCTAGTAGATTTTAAAGATCTGATAAAGATCAATATGGATATTGGTTGTGTTAATTGCATTCTCAAATTCATAATATGATTACGAGATCCCTCTTCATATTTCAAATTTTGAGGAATGGCAAGGAATAGTTTGAACTTTCGAGAGATATATCTATTAGCTTGAAGGGTTTAAACACACACACACACACATATATATGTTATCCAATTAAGGTGTATAAGCTTAAGAAGTATAGTAAGAGACTTATCGAAGCATCCCGTAACAGAAATCTATACTACTGTAAGAAATTCAAGAGTATTCATTTTGAGAAGTCTAGTTGATTTATGGGTACATGTCAAAGTTAATGGGAGCATAATTGTTATGCTTGTTGAAAATACTGTTCGTAGGGAACAAAGTTATCAATTTGAAATTTGCAAAGTTTGGGAATTAATTCGCTATAGTAGACTTAAGGAAGAGTGCACTCGTATTTTTTTAATCATATAGTTTAATAGAACTTAGTCTTAGATGTATATGAATATCATGTTGAAATAAATCAACATAGGAAATTCCATATATGGAAATATTATAGCAAGCGATTGAACATATATCTAATCCTTGTGTGAGACATAATGAATCGAGTTGCATACACTTCAGATATAGGATTGATTACATTTGCTATAATATTCACTTATTCTAAAATTTTCAAATGCTCAGATCATTGTAAGAAAAAGGACTAGAATTTTATGTGACTAAAGTTGTTAAACAACTTTCAAGAACATTCTAAGGTTATACCAAAAGACTGGTTTCTTATGGATAGTTAGAAGTATGATATTCATTTGGACAGACCATAGTGACATAATTCTGGATTGAGATGGTTCTTGATCAGAATTGATGGTCATATGGAAATATGAAAATGTTTCCATAATGGGAGATACTTGAAAAGTCTACATGTGAGTTGCAAACTTTAATGCAAGAGAACTGTTCAAGGAGTGTACATTGAATTAGAACCTTCATTACCATGGAACTATTTTTAGTAACAAAGTTCTAATGGGATATTCTAAAATATCAAAGACTTAGCCTTTGAGACTTTGGATTCTTGGTACCAAAAGAGATTAATACATGTTAAGTTGGAATTCCATCACATCTTGGATAGTGATAAGAATTTCGAATTGTGAAATAAGAATCATTGGAATAATGTCCATTTGATCTGTTCACAAAGGAATGACCATAGAGAGGCAGAGTATGCATGTTCATAACATGGCATGACTGATGTTTAATTTTAGTGGTTAGTTGATTACTTGAAATATTATACAATGAAAAAAGTCGTATAAATTATGGTGATTAAATAATATAGATTATTTATTCAATAGTTTTGAAACTACAGTTAATTATTTTATTATTGTGTTTCACTTTGCATGTTTTACTTCCTGGATAATTTGATTATTCAAAATTCCACAGTCGCTCATACTTTTGGAAGTAAGTAGTGAATTAAGATTGTCATGAATTGAATTGTAGGTTGTCTATGGAGATTAAGATATTGAAATGGTTGCTACAATGTTCATGAGTTCTTAGATAAATGGGGATTTTGAGTATTGGATAAACCCACGCTCAGAGAATTACTTCATGGTGATATATGAGTCATAATTTACAATTTGGTTGTGAATTGGTATTGCAAAAACGGAGATATATGAGTTGTAATTTACAAATCGGTTGTGCATTGGTATTGCACAAAAACATAAGTAACGTGATGTTATAAAATGTAGTGTCATGCATGATTTGATGAGTAAAAGATACAAGCATATAAGTCGAAGTTTATTCGTTCCTTTTGCCCTAACGGGAAAAGCGATATCATTGGGCCCCTCAATGATTTGTTGTCAACATCTGAAGTACTTGGCTGAGCCCGAACTGAATTGATGTGTTCAATTAGTAGTCTGAATTCAGTCATCATAAATCAAGAAATCAAGAAACAAAATCTTGGACTATGAAATTGATTCTAATCCACGTCTCATGTACATATGATATCTTGTAGAACACATGAATATTTGATCACTTATCTTAGGGCCAATAACTGATTTTAATTAGAGGTCGGCAGTAGCTTCGGAAAGCACTCTTTGCGAGTTACTTCAAGGTCTATACTTGCAATTGTAGTTACAAATTTATCCATGTGAGAGACTGTTAGATTAAGGTTTCTAAGCCAATAAATAAATTGGTATATTATTGAATTAAGAGCAAATCCCTTTTGGGTTTCCCTTATAACCAAAAATAGATAAAAATGATATTAGGAGAGAGAGAGAGAGAGAGAGAGAGAGAGAGAGAGAGAGAAACGTTTTGTTAATATATATTATATGATTAATATATTAATGTGAATAGATAATTGATATGTTAATTTGTTATGTGATTAATAAATTAACATGAGATCAATAGTTAAATAATTGATTTGTTAATTTATATGGTTAATAAATTAATAAGAAACTAACTAGAATTAAATAATTATTAAGAAAAATTAACTTGGAATTAACTTAAATTAATTAAAGGTGCAAGGGTTGAATTGTAATTGTTTAATAGATGAACAAAATAAGCAATTCTAGGATCATCCAAGGAGTGAACGAAATGGGGAGTCTTTCTAGGATTTCCAGAAGCCTCCTGGTTGCATAAAAGGAAAGGATTTGAATTAGGATTAAATCTATTATTTAATCAGTTCAGATTCTGCTTTGCTTGCAAGTTACCTAAACTATAAATAGGACCCTAAGGCCATCAATTTTCGTTCATGACATTCCTAAGAGTATTAGGAACGAAATTTCCTTCTTCTCCTTCCCTCTCCTCTTTATTCTAGGGTTTCTAGGATTTTTGGTGTGAGCCATCAGAGGCACGGGTCTGGTGCTTGCTTTCTAGAGATTGTTGAAGAAGGATTTTATTGATCATTTACAACAATAATCAAAAGGTATGTAAACCCTAAAACCTTTTATGTATTTCAAAAATAGCAGGGTATTCCTAGGGTTCTTAACGTAAATTTTTTTGTTGCAATCAATAGAGAAAACTTAGATCCAATAGGTTGCATGTGAACTTAGGGTTAAGTTTTTCCGACACATATTTTTTTGTAACCCATAAAACCTATCACAAGATGTCTTCCTCTAGTCTAGAGTTGCCTTTTTATAGAAGAGATTTGACTATCATCTTCCCTTTCACCATAATGTGGGATGAGATGTAATTCCTTTATACCATATGTCTTTCAATATTTCAGCAAGTAGAAAAGAGTTTTTGATTTTTATTATTATTTGCTTTTATCAAAATTGGTGCCACTAGGTTTAAACCTGAAACTTAACATTTTATATCATCTATAGTTAGCATTACAAGTAAAAGTTATCTGTAAAAAAGTAACATATTAGTATGTTTTATTAGGTATTTTTTTTGAAGATTGACATGATCATGTTGACAACAATATAAATTTTTACCCTTGGGAGACGAAATCAAGTAGTGGCTCGGAATCTCTCGGAACCCATACCAGATCAGCCCCTAATTGCCACTGCATAGGATGAATGATGTGGACTATGACACGGAAGGGATTTTCATCATTTACTATATTAACAAATAATAAAGAAAGATGAGAGCAATGGCCAAGAATCAGGTGAGGTTTTGTTATGGTACCCGTAGTGGCACCGTCAATGCCTAACTTGTTTGTATGCAGTGCAAAAAAAATCAATTTTTTAAATAGTATTGTGTCACTACTTATTTCCCGTGTCACCTGGTGTCACACTTACTATGAAATTCTAGATTTTCCATGCCGAAAATTATAGTATAATTTTTAAAGGATATTACACAAAAGGTTCTTATAGGAATCATGACGTGGGAAATACCGATGTAAACGGCGGTGACACATACCTACACATCTCGAACATGGTGGCTACAACTGGGCTACCTTCTCCTAATTTTGGCACGGCCCATTTAAAGTCACTTGGACCCCATATAATTAAACCCGATTCAAATGTTGTATCCTCTCCATCGAATAAAAACCCGAACCATATAAATCCTATACCAGATTTTGAAATGGGTGATTCAATTGGAAAGAGAAGAAAGGTGGACCGATCTTTTGCCTCATTAATCACTCCACGCAGAATCTTCGATCCCCCTCTCGGTGACTCCTCCCAACCGATCGACGACACAATCCCAATTCAGTGCCCTTCAAAATCTACACTCTGTTCTCTTGATTTGAATAAAACTATATCTATTTCAGATTCTTCTAGCTGTAGCATCTCCACTGAAGTTCGTTCCTCTAATAACGAAATTGATAGCACCATCAGAATTGGGAATGAAGTGGGTTTCCAAATCGGCAGAGATGATGATATTGTGGGAAAGTTGTTTGCAGGTGATGGCGGTCCTATGGTTGATCAATGAATATTATGACTTTAAACATCAGGGGTATGGGGGAATCTCACAAAATAGATTGGATATGCAAGCTCAGGTTCACTCAAAAGTTCGATTTCATTGGTATACAGGAGACAAGAGTATCTGATTTTAACTCAATTAATGTCAAAGGTTGCTGGGGTTCTTCCAATTTTGATTGTGATTACGTAAACCCGACTGGTTGCTCAGGGGGTTTAATAAGTGTTTGGGACCCAACAATTTTTTGTAAATCTCACTCAGTCTACTCCAGGAATTTTATTGCTACTTCTAGAACATGGAAAGGTTTCCCAGGCACAACTACAATCGTGAATATCTATGGTTCTCAATCTATCATAGAAAAACGTATACTATGGGCTAAACTTCTAACACTAAAAAGAGGACTAAATGGAATTTGGGTGTTTTGTGGAGATTTCAATGCTGTGAGATTTGCAAGTGAGAGGGTAAATTCTGCATTCTGTGATTATACTGCTTCCGATTTTAATCAATTCATTGCAGAGGCCGGTTTACATGAATTCAATCTTGGGGGAAGGAAATATACCTTTCTCAGGGACGACGGACTCAAATTGAGCAAACTAGATCGATTTCTAGTTTGTCAAATTTTCATTAATGTCCAACCTTTAACAATTGTGATAGCGTTGTCTCGAGAGCACTCAGATCGCTCTCCAGTATTATTAAAGCCCTCCAACACTGATTTTGGTCCATCCCCATTTAGATTCTTCAATTCGTGGCTGTTAAACAAAGATTTCAACGATGTCTTTGAATCCGCATGGAATAGTTTTCAAGGATATGGAACTCCCGACAGATATCTCCTGTATAAATTATGATTTTTAAAAGAGAAACTAAAAGAATGGAGGAAAATGGAAGTAATCAAAGAGACAGGTGATTTAAAAAATTTAAAAGAGACGGTTGATCAGTTGGAGTCGGTAGCTGAATCTCATCCCTTAACTGAAAATGAAGTTGGGATAAGAAGAGAAGCAATGGTCATAATCAGAAAGCTTGAAGAGGAAAAAAAACTTGATTTGAAACAAAAAGCAAAGGTAAAGTGGATTATTGATGGGGATGAGAACACCTGGTTTTTTCACGGGATGTTAAAAAATAAATACAGCAAAAGTAGAATAAATGGTATCAACATCAATTGAGTGTGGTCTTCTGATCCGAATACCATCATGAAGGAGGTGGTGGAGTTTTTTAGTGCCAAATTTCATGAACTGTATCTAGATAGACCAAAGTTGATTAGTCCACTTTTCAAAAAACTCCTACCATCTCATTGCTTTACTCTCGAATCTCCATTCTCAACTGAAGAAATCAAGAAAGCTATTTAGGGGTGTGGTACCGAGAAAGCTCCTGGACCGGACAGCTATACATTCAAACTCATAAAGGAAAAATGGGAGAGCGAGACATTATTCGTTATATCCAACACTTCGAATTAACTGGTACATTCTCAAAGGGTTGCAACTCGTCATTCATAACATTAATTCCGAAGGTGAAGGATCCGATCTCACTTGCGGACTACAGACCCATCAGTCTAATTGGGTGCATTTATAAAATTGTTGCCAAGGTTCTAGCCAACCGTCTCAAAAGCGTTATTGGATCAGTAGTGGATGAAGCTCAATCAGCTTACATCAGTGGCAGAAATATACTGGATGGTCCCCTGGCTATGAATGAAATACATAATTGGGCAAAAACAAATCCAAGAAAGCGATCTACTTATTCAAAGTAGACATAGAAAAGGCATTTGACACAATAAATTGGGGGTATTTGGACTCAATAATGGAGCAAATGTCTTTTGGCAAAAAATGGAGGAAATGGATTTTTGGATGTCTGTCTTCGGCACGAGCTTCGGTTTTAGTGAATGGGCCCCCCTCCGATGAATTCCCAATTACTAGGGGAGTTAGACAGGGAGACCCCTATCACCTTTTCTGTTTATAATTGCAATGGAAGGGCTTCACGCTGCAATTCAAGGTGCGTTCGACAGGTCTTTAATTCATGGAGTAAAGCTTCCAAACAATGGTCCTACTATATCGCACCTGCTATATGCAAATGATGCCATATTTTCGGGCATGTGGGACTTGGGGAGTATTAAAAATCTCTCTCGGATTCTTAAATGCTTTGAAATATCGTCAGGACTCAAGATCAATTTTCACAAGTCACAATTGTTTGGAATTAATGTCTTTGATTTTGAACTTCAAAGTATGGCGCAAGTCCTGGGATGCCTTAAAAGCTCTTTTCCTTTTATATATCTCGGAGTGCCTGTGGGGGCTAATATGGCGTTAAAGAATAACTGGAAACCGGTAATTAGCAAATTCCATACAAATCTGTCAAACTGGAAAGCTAGTACTCTATCGTTTGGGGTAGGTTGACTTTAATTAAGCCGGTCTTGGGAAGCGTTCCTACATACTATCTATCCCTTTTCAAAGCTCCACAAGGTGTACTAGATGTTCTGGAAAGAATCAGAAGAAAATTCTTATGGGGTAGCACGGATGAGAAAAGGAAACTCCATTGGGTGGATTGGAGTAAGGTGGTTGCGGATAAAAAAGTTGGTGGACTAGGCGTAGGTATATTAAAGGCTCAAAACATTGCTTTGCTTACAAAGTGGTGGTGGAGATTAAAAAATGAAAAGGGACGTATCTGGATTGATGTCATCAACAGTATACACAATCTTGAAAACAAACCTGCAGTTTACCTTGCAAAGAAAAACAGAACTGGAGTGTGGAGCAACTTCTCCAAAGCTATCATGAGCCTCAAGTCTTATAATATTGACCCAACGACTCTTTTTTCCCTTGTACCTAGTGGGAATGTGAAAATCCTATTCTGGAAGGATAATTGGTATGAAGATATGCCTTTACAGGACAAATTCCCACATCTATATAACCTTGAATCAATAAAAAGTTGCTCACTGATGGACAGACTTTGCAATACAGACTTTTCATGGAAATGGAGAATGAAAACAATGAACACAAAAGCTCGTATGGAACTTCATGAATTTTACAAACTTGTTGGATCCATTAATTTTGATTCACCATCTAAGTTTGGATTCTGTTTTAAACCAAGCATGGATGGAATGTATGTGGTGAGCACCCTAAGGTGATTGGTGGATTCATATCTTAACCAAATCTCGGGACCCATGATTTCATGGTCAAAGGTTATTCCTCTAAAAGTCAAATGTTTTGTTTGGAGGGCGGCTATGGACAAAATACCAGTTACTGAGGCATTAATTCATAGGGGTATTGATGTTCAAAACAGGAACTGTCAACTATGTGGCACGGGTCATGAAACCACATCTCACCTGTTAGTTGAATGTGAATTTTCTAAGATGGTTTACTACTGGATATTTCGATGGTGCGGGATTCAACAAACGCAATTCAGGAATGTCAGAGAACTCATTGATTTTGCTGCTTCATGGGGGAATTGTCCAAAAAAAAGGAACACGCTTTGCATGATTATATACTCCACCATTTGGAATATATGGATGACAAGAAATGATAAAATATTCAAAAAGATTGGTGTCAATCCGACTAAAACTGCAGATTCTATCATACACCAATCGTTTGAATGGAACAAATATTGGGGTGATGGTTTGGAATGTTGGGCAAATTGGAGTGCTTCACCCTTCCTTTTGCTTAATTAACTCTAAAGTCTTGATCGTTTTTGTAACCGTTTTTTTATCTTCTTTTGTTTCTATTATGTATTTTCCATTCATAGCGGCTTGCTATTGTATGGCCCTTAATTATTTATAATACTATTTGCCGTTTCAAAAAAAAAGACAAAAGCAGGGGAATTTGATTAATTTGTATGTTTTTAAAGGTGTTATTTAAAATAACTAACCATACATCATTTTTAAACCCTAAAAATTTGTTGTAGATCGTAGAACGTTTAATGTTGTCCTAAAGTTACAATCTTTATAAAACCTATAGATTTCAGCAGGGACCATTCGTGAATTGTTTCTTACGATATATCTTCTTTTCTGAAATTAAATGCGTAAATAAGTAATTATATATGCACGTGGGCATGCACGATGCTTTTTATTTAAAACTTTTAAAACCATTATTGAAAAAAGTTACTTTAGTATATATACAAAAAAGTTTGGTTTGAAATGGCCAATCACTTTTTGCAAATACCATCTAAATTGTGACACGTTCAGTCAACGTTATTACATAATAATAGTCAATTTCATTATTATTGTATTTTAAAATGTTAGATTATTAGTTTTTGTATTCGAATTTAAAATTGTTCCAATTTTTTGTTTGAAATTCTTTCTACCAAAATCATGAATTATAATATTCAATAAATGTCACTAAATCAGAATAATATATTTACATAATTAAAATCATAACAAATAGATTTCGTTAAAAATATATAAGTCATTGTCATTTACACTCAAATAATTTTTTCTAAACGAAATTGATATTTTGATATAAAACATTATTATTATCTGAAATAATGTGATAACACATAGACAACTATTAAAGTTAATATTTAAACATTATAGTAATTAATGATTGAAGGTGATGATGAATAATAAAATTTATCTATCTTTTTACCTTATAATATAATTTCATTCGTATAGTAAAATTAAATTTGAAAACAGTGTCAAAGTTAAAAAGTTTTACATTGATTTTTGAGACTCAATGAATAAGAAATTTTAATTAGTATTGTAAAAATACTATTGAATTAAACTGTATTATGTTGATGGTCTCTTATAAAATAGTATAGGACAAGTACTTATATATACATAAAATAATATAAAGGAATGTGAATGATATTTATAGTAATTAATTTAATCTCTTAAAATATAATAAGACATGAGATTATTGGTGAAAATATTTTTTTATAATTATTGTGTATGATGATCTTAAATCTTGACATCTGTTTAAAAGAAAATTGGGACAAAATTATAAATGTTGTTAATTTTATATAAGAATGAATCAACAATGATAGAAGTTTGTCGTATATTGTTAAAAATAAAGAAATGAGCATATTGTAGTATACAATATTTTTTAGTCTAACGAATCAAATTTCTTTTGATCACCTATATTATAAGAAAATTTGACTAATTTCATTGATGTATGTTTATATAATTATAACAATTAAATGTTCTACTGAGATCATTAACCATTTATTTAAGTCGTTTAATTGTATTACAAACTTATTTTAAAACTTTTTAAATTTCATCTAATATTAGTTAGCATTAAATTATTTCAACTCAAAACACTTTCTTAACTTATAACATTGAATTGTTAACAATATTTGTTAACATAAAGATTATATCTTAATAATTGACAAAAATGATAATTTAATATGGAAATTAATGAGAGTATTATAAAAGAATATACATGAACATTAAGTATGAAAGTTTATGTATCTCATTTAAATTGTGATTTTGTAGAACATTATGATATGTATCAAGCTGTATACTCGTTAGCATATGTTAACTTTTATATATTACGAATAACAAATAGTAAAAATAAATACTATAACTTTTAATAATATAAAAAATACTAAAATATCTATTAAAATCTTTATATTCAAAAAATATAGTAAACACTTATAAAACGTATAAAAACAAATATTAAATGCTATTAGCTTAATAATTATAAAAGTTAAGTTGAAAAAACTTAAGTGATTAATTGAATGGCATTTGAATGTTTTTATAGGTTTAAAATGTATGTGGTGAAAAAATGGCGATTTATCTTGAATCACAATGTTTTGGATGTCTGTTTTTTATAAGAATTATATAGATATAGACGATCCCTTTAAAAAACTTATATATTCTAATATTTTTTTCAAGTTTAATTACTCCATGTTAGATGCCATTTTATGCATCTTTTAGGGTAGTTTTCATTATTATTTAGGATCATATTTTGTACATTTTCATTTTTCGTTAGAATTCCCGTACTGTTCGTGTTTTGAATTCAATTTCAGATGGTTCGAGTGGAGAAGTACTTTGGGAGCAGTTGGATGCGCGTTTGAAGCTTAAAATGTAGTAATAACTTATGAACGATTCTGAGGAATGCTTGGAAGATGTTTTGGACAAGAAACATTCGATTGAATTGATCACACGAAGATAGATTCTACAATCTGAAGCTAAATGATGTTGCTGGCAGCTTTGACCCCCTGTTAGTATTTTGATCATATCTCATGAACCATAACTCCGATTGACGAGATTCAAAATGTTCTGAAAACTAGACGAAATTTAGGACGTCTTACGTAAACCATGTGATCACAACTCTTGTCCATGCGATCGCATGGAGCCTTTATGCGATCATAACTTTGCTCGCAACTTGTCTTCGAGGTTTTTTAGTGCCAAAAATTCATCTGGGAGTAAAAACTCAGAACATGCGATCGCAACTTAGCCTTATGCAATCGCAACTTTGCCAAAAAAAGCCCAAAATTGCATCCTACTTCATTAAAAAGGCCCGTGACGTGTTTTCTTGAAAACCTGCAATCGCAACCTCAAAACATGCGATCACATGTTATCCGTTTCTTGTCCCGGAAGCTTTCACCTTGAGTATAAAATACAACCCTCATAATCAGTTGTAAGGGTTGGACGATTCTAGATGAAGAAAACCACTTCTGAAGGCGATTTTTGAATTATTTCAGCGACTTTTGAAGATCTAAAGACTGCGAATCATCTCATCCAGTTAGTTTATCTAGATTATTCAATAAATGTTTATTTTATGTAGTTTGATTTCGTTTTTGGCAATGTGTGGCTAAACTTTAGTTTTCAGTTCGACATAGACTAGTACTTTTCATGTGATTAGCTTTTAGATCTGATTTTCGTTTTGTGTTTCTATTTAGATTTTTCAGTTTTGAGCTTTTTGAACGTTTCGTTTTAAATTCTTATTAGTCTGATCACCTAGCTAGGGTTTTATCATTCCAGTTAATCAATTAATAGAATCTGTAATTTATCTAATAAATTGGTAATAAGTAACAAGTAATAAATCAGTTCCATGTTTGGGATTTGACATTATTATAAACTAAAAAACTATATCTTTATGCTTCCGAGCTTGTGAGAAGTATTGAATATTGCTGGGAATTTTACATAGATCTTAATGTAATTTTTCTGATTTAATTAAGAGCTTATTTGATTAAACAGTAAAAGTTAGGGTTAATTGAAGAGCTTGTTTTGATTAACTAGTTTAGATAAAAGATATTATACTGGAGTTTGTTAGTTTTTCTCAGTACCATTTTAGATAGAAAGCATCTCAAATAATCAGATCTGGACGAGTTACATGATTATGAAAGTCACATCATGTAACATTACGTTTAAAATAGAGTAATTAAATAATAAACCGGGAACCCCAACATGTAAATTTATATTTTATATTATTTTATAGTAGCCCTAAAATCCATAATATGTAGCTGGGTGTTGGTTTCGGGAAGCCAAATGATATAATTTGGATTTTTGGGGGTTAAAGTGTAATTCCAGGATTTATTTTGTAAATATTTTCAGAAGTCAGGGGGTGTTTGGTAAATGTTGGACTAAAATTGAAGGGATTTTGGAATGTTGAGGGCTAAATGGTAAATCTGGACTTAAATTGAAAGGAAAAGAGAAGGAGGGGATGAAAGCGTTAATATGGTCACAAGTTTGAGTTGAGATGGATGCATATAACTCGTCATTTCCCGTCCCATAACCCTAACCCTAATGAGTCTTCCAGCCACCACCTTAAGCCTCCACTCCCTCCAGCCGCCAACTCCCTGTCGTCGCCGCAAAACCACCACGTAGCGGCCGCGCCAATCCCACTGAAGAAGAAGCCGCCGTTGAACAAGCCCCCGCTCTGTTGCTGCCGTTGCTGACCATGTTCCGGAGAGATCAAGGGCGAATCGAGACTAGTTTGGAAATCGGAGAACATGGCCGTTGCTTTAGCCGACATCCGTCGCCGCCCATGCAAACGTCAACGACATCGATTCCTCCGGCTGCTACTCGGTTCACTGCTCCGGTTGTCCCACTGCTGCCGTAAGCGCCGCTGTTGCCCGCCATTCCATGCTGCTGCCGTCAACGTACACCACTAGGTAGCTGGTTGCTACTAATGCGCATGTTGTGTGTGTTTTGCTTGGCCGAACAACATCAAGAGAAGCCACCACCACCACCGTGAGGTGGTGGCTAGCACCTCCAACCACCGCCTGCCGCCACAAGGGTGGCTGAGCGTGTGTGTGTGTGTTATATTGTGTGTGTGTGTGTGTTTATTTTGGGATATTATGTTGTATAATCGTATTTTTGGCCGGAATAATCAAGAAAATCGCCACCACCACCATCGCGAGGTGGTGGCTGCCGCCTTCTGCCTCCACCCGTAGCCGTGTTAGGTGGCGGTGTGCATTTATGTGTGATTGGATTGTTAATTAAGTTGCTTGGACATGTTTTGGACAAGAATCATAACCACCACCACTGCAAGGTGGTGGCCGCCGCCGTGAGCCGCCGTTGACCACCACTACCCGAGGTGGGAGTGGGTGGTGCTCGACTTATTTAACCCTAATTGACCTAATGAAACTCTAATTGACCCAAAAACCTAACCATTTGACTAATTGGCATGTTATTGGGTTTGAAACCCAAATTAGGGTTTAGAAAACCCTAATTTTGGATTTGTTAGTTTGGAATTATCGAGACCCGCGTTTTGGGCCATTGGAACTGAATTATGAATTACACTCGACCACACCGTATGATTTACCTAGTAGAATGACAGACTTAATGGATTAAGTCCTTGATGGGTTAAGTAAGAACACTTAACCCTAATCGTCATTTTATGTGAAAAGCCCTAATTGGGTTTGGCTTCTTGTTGGGTCATTTCTTGTACTAAGTTGTTGTGGGCCTTCGTGGGCCAACTGGGAACATGTTTATGGACTAAGAAAATTACTGGGCTTTAGGATAAGGCCCATTGGAAAGGCTTGGGATAGGTGGGCCATAATTGGGCCTTGATGATTATGAGATATTGGACCATCAGAATGCCAAATGTTTGGACTAGGATAAATGGTTGGGCCTTAAGGTAAGACCATGTAGAGGGTTGGGCCCAATTTGAAAATTGGGCCATATGTTGGGCCTTGGTTGATTATTTGGCTTTTGGGCCTTCAGAGTGTGAGTTGGGCCTTGGTTTTGAATCAAGCTAGGTTGGGGGTAAAGTAGCCTTTTTACCCCAAGCATGGACTTATGGTTATGTATTGGAACCCAATTATTAATTGGGTCTTGTTTTGATGTTGACAGTTCGGGAATCTGTCAACCAGCAGCTGGAGTTTTATCCACAGGACTTCAGCAGTATGAGGTGAGTCTCCTCACCATACCAATGGGTCGAAGGCACCAAGTCCGGTCCATTTTGTGATATGTGGTACACTAGTTGATGTAGTGATATGTGGTATACTAGTTGGTTATATGTTATGTGGTATGCTAGTTGATTATGTGATATTGCATGAAATACCATGGGGGAGACCATGGCACTTAGATGTAAGACCATGTGGGGGAGCCCATGACTTTCCATGTAAAGATCATGGGGGGGCCCATGACGCTTGGATGTTAGACCATGTGGGGGAGCCCATGGCTTTCCAGGTAAAGACCATGGGGGAGGTCATGGCACATATGTGTAAGACCTTGGGGGGAGCCCACGACATCCTGGAGTAAGACACTGGGAGGAGCCCACGACATCCTTATATGCTTATATGTCTAGACTTATGTGATTGATATGACCTATGTGATTGATATGGCTTATGTGATTGATATAACTCCTGTGATTGATATGGCTTATGTGATTGATATGGCCTATGTGATTGATATGGCTTATGTGGTTATGTGGGGTATGCTCTGGGGAACTCACTAAGCTTCGTGCTTACAATTTTGTTTATGGTTTCAGGTATCATTGGTTTGAAAGGAAGGGCTCGACTTGATCGCATTGCACACACCCGTGTTTTCCACATTGTGTGATTTTGGGATGTAACTCTGATAAATGTTTTAATTAAGTAATGTTTTTGAATGGTTTGATTAAGTAACATTTGTATTTGACTATAACAAAAATAAAATTTTTACCCTTGATTTTTGGGTCGGTACACAGCAGAGCTGAAATCATTTTTTATATTGATTTTCGTTTAATTTAATATCACTGCATTTTTAGTTTTTAGCTTATAATTAAAACCCTCTTTTATATTCTGTTTCTTGACTAGATGTGCCTGGTGCAAAAGGCATTGACTTTTAGGCTGTTCCCATGAGGATTCGACCCTGCTTCCCTAATCTATATTTTCAGCGCAACCAGCAGTGATAAATTTATTTGCTTAATACGCACGCGGCAGCGTGTTAACAAATTAGCGCCGTTTCCGGGGACACGGTGTTTTCTAATAGTTTTATGCCAATAATTTTTCGTTCACGTACACCTCTAGCTTTTGATCTAGTAATCGAGCGAACTTCAAGGAAACTGAAGAAAGAAGCAGCAAGAAAGAAACGATCAGGTGGTCTCTTTGGTTCATCTTCATCCCTACCTCCAGAAGTATCCACACCACAAGACACTCCCTTGTGGAACAAATCAAATCTGTTTTTTTCGAAAGTACCCCCATATTCTCCTCAAAACAACCCTTATAAAATATATTCCCCACCCTCTTCTGCTAAATCTGAACCCACAGATTCTTCAGAATTCGAATCTAAAGGATCAACCATGAGTGGAGACGAAGCAGAAAAGACTCTCAGGGAGTGCGCCACCCAAGTGGTCAACCATTAGCCCCTTTGCATTACGTTTCCAGAAGCCCATAACTTTGAGCTTAAATTTGGGTTGATTCAATCCTTCCCACATTCCGAGGTCTAGAAAACGAAGACCCACATAAATTCCTCAAGGAATTTCATGTGGTTTGTTCAGGAATGAAGCTACATGCAGTTATTGAAGACTAGATCAAGCTAAGGGTATTCCCCTTTTCACTTCAAGATTCAACAAGGGAATGGTTATATGAACTCCCATCTGGTTCCATCACCACTTGGACAGAGCTCACAAAGCTGTTCCTAGAGGAATACTTTCCAGAAACACGATTCTCCAGTCTCAGAGGAGAAATCCTTGGGATCAAACAAGGAGGACGATAAGCGTTACATACTCACTAGGAAAGATTCAAGAAGCTTATGGTTCGGTGTCCCCAACATGTGATCAACGATTATAAACCTTATAATTGCTTTTGTGAAGGCTGACATCCATGGACAGGCGCCTTATAAATTCTTCCAGTGGTGGTGCCTTGGGTGATATGACGCCAACTGAAATCAGAGTGTTGATTGAGAAGCTGGTGATTGAGTCTAAACACTCGGCAACTGAAGAAGAGTGGTATCCGGACCAGCCAAGAGGGGTCAAAGAAATAAGTAATGCCCATCCGGAATCTCATATTTCAGAATTGACTAAGGATGTCCTCCTGCTGACAAAAGAAAAGGTATCGAGTCAAAAATCAAAGCGTGCGAGATCTGCTACAAAACTGGGCACCCAACTGATATGTGTCCAATATTGAAAGAGGATACAGTTGCAGTCAAAGCTGTCGGGGGCTACCAATGGAATTTAAAGAATAATTATCACCAGAAACAACAATTTCAGCCTCCACCCGGATTTCATCAGCATCGAAATTTTCAGCAGCCGAGTTTTCAGCAAAATTTCCAGAATCAACAGAATTCTCATGTTCAGCTTAACTTCTAGAATCCGAATTACCAGAATCAGAACACACAACAGCGACCCAGTAGTTCCAATGTGACCTTAGAAGATATAGTGAAGAGTCTTGCCACGAGCACCCAAGCATTCTAGAACGAAACCAGAGCCAGTATCAAAAATCTGGAACAACAGGTGTCTCAACTTGCCATATTTGTGGGTCGGCTAGAATCTCAAGAAAAGTTACCAGGAGACACTGAAAAACAATCCAAAGCACAATGTGAGTGCTATTTCCTTGAGAAGCAGGAAAAGATATAGAGGCCCATGCTTATCTGAACCAGAAGACAAAGCTGAAGAAGAATTTGAAGAAGTTTTGGTAGAAGAAGGAGATGTGGAAGAGATAGAAAAAGGAGTTGAAGCTGAATAGTACGAAGAAGTATTGGTTGAAGAAGATAATGAAAAATAAATTCCAAGACTACCCAAGCCAATTCTGAAGGAGTACAAGCCACTACCGCCCTTCCCATCGTGACTGAGAAGCACGAAACGCGAGCGTGAGGATGAGGAAATCATGGACAATTTTCTAAGGTGGAGGTAAATATCCCACTTCTAGATGCTATAAAACACATTCCTCGTTATGGTATGTTTTTAAAAGAATTATGTGTTTCAAAGAAAAAATTAAAATCTAATGAAACAATTAAAGCTGGTGAAAACATTTATGCTATTATGCAAAAAGGTTTGCCTCCAAAATCCAAGGATCCATGGATTTTCTCAGTTCCTTGTAAATTGGGGAACCTAAATTTTCCAAAAGCCATGATTGACTTAGGAGCCTCAGTTAATGTCCTTCCCTATTCTATTTTTTGAAAAATTAAGAATGGGAACTTTACAAAAGACCAGGACAATTATACAGTTGGCTGACCACTCGACAGTACACCCAAAAGGTGTGTTGGAGGATATTCTTGTCCAAGTGGATAATCTGATTCTTCCTGCTGATTTTTATATTTTGGAAATTGGAAAGTTGGACACCTCAGATGCAAACTCTATTATTTTGGGAAGGCCATTTATGAAAACTGCAAAAACGAAAATTGATGTTTTTAATGGAATGATTTCAATGGAGTTTGATGAGGAAGTGGTTAAATTTCAAATTAATAATGATTATTTTCCATCTAAAAATATTTTTGTCAATTATATGGGTACCAACAGTCCTTTATTAGAGGGTTGCTGTGGGTTTTCTAATGTCTCTGTGCAAGAAAAATCTACAGACATGAATTTATCATACACATTAGAGGAGTTGGCAGAAGATAAGCTTGGGGAAGTGAGGGAGGAGTATCTGACTCCTGCTGAAGAAAAATCATATAAAATTTTGAAAAGAAACAAAATTTTGGAAGGAGAAGAGAAAAAAGTGATGATTTATGTTGAGGAAGTTTCTGATACGAATCTGAAAAGAAGAAAGTTTAAAGAAAAGAAAGAGAAGACTTCTGGGTAGGAAAAGAAGATCAGAAAGAGGAAGAAATCAAATAATCTGAAAGACTTATCTGCAGAGAATCTAGAGTCTTTCAAGTTTTCTGCACGAGTTTAATATCCACCCATATTGCCATATTTGAAGGGATCTGGAGTCACAAGAAAAAGAGTTGAGTTTTAGAGAAGTCCCAACCACACCAGTTAATAATCTTGTTGGGAAAAATCGATCCAACGACTTTCAAAATGGACAGCTTCTCGGGAGGCAACCCGAGGCGTAGTTTTTAGTTTTTACGCTTTCAATAAAGAGATGGTCACAGTTCCAAACAAGCTTGGGGAAATCAGAGGATCGACAAAGTTGCTGAAATTCAGATTTTTTACCACATCTTCGTCAAAATCAGATTTCTGCAAACTTATCAGGTACATTCTTTCCTAGCTGCAACCCTTTTGTTTTTATATGCTTTATTGAGCTGTTCATTCCACTCTGAGCATTAAGGACAATACATCATTTTAAACTTGGGGAAGAGGTTAGTGTAAAAATTTGCATTTTTGTTGTTAAAAATTTTAATTTTTTAGTTTTTCATTTAGAATTTTCAAATTTTATATTATTTTTCTTTTTGCATTTTATTTACATATAAAAAATTCAAAAATTCAAAAATATTTTATTTTTTCTTTTTATTTTTCTGCATTCATAAAAAAAGCCCAAAAAGATTTTTATTTCTAGTTATTTTTTTTCTGCATATCAAAATCCAAAAAATGAAAATTTCAAAAACATTTATAAAATTACATGAGATGAGGATATTATTTGCATTCGATAGTTCTGTTAAGATGAAGTGTGATAGTTATCGAAAATAACAAATTACAATCAATTTTAAGAATTATCTTTTCAAGTGCTGTAAATGTTTTCAATATGAACCAACATAAGAGTCAAATAATTTTTACAATAGAAGTGTGGGATGGAAAAATGAACAGTGCTTTGAAAATAATTTTCTTGAATGCCTTAAAAAGAACCTAGATTGGATAACCCTTATCATTCCTTGAAGTACCGAACCCTATAGTTTCTGCGCCTTTTGAGGTTGGGAGGGAACTCTTGTTATACCCACAATTTATTATCATTTTTGAAGTATTGAAGATAGATGAGCCTCAAAGTAAATTTTGCGCCCGGTCTATATATATATATATATATATATATATATATATATATATATATATATATATATATATATATATATATATATATATATATATATATATGTTAGAAATGGTTCATCAAGAAACTTAAAGAAATCTGAAATTCAAAGTCAAATCCAAGTCAAGTTCAAGTCCAAATCAGAAAGCAAGCAAGTTAAATCTAAAGAGTTGATTAAGACAAAGAAGACGTGTGGTATAATGAGATTGATCCCTCGAAAGTGGAATCATAGGGGTAAGCTTGAATTTAGGTCCATTATGAAGCTTACCACGTTTACTAGACGAGTTTGGAAAAAAGGAGGGGTTGGTCAAACTAAGTTTTTATTAACGAATTTTTGTGAAATTATTTTTATACTGTTTTCACAAATTTAATTCGGCGTAAAAATTATTTTCTCAAGCTTGGTTTGACTAATTATATATAATTATGAATCGTTAATATAAAGTATTGAGACTGTTGACTAGGTAGTGATGTCATTGGAGCTTCCTCGTTGTGAAATCTAATCATGTGACAAAAAAAGTGAAGTATTTTAGTTTAATTTTTTATTTTAAATTATTTTTATGACATCTATATTTTTCCATTAGTTTATAATGTTTTATATTTTTCTTACTTGAGGGAAAGTAAGGTTCAAGCTTAGGGAGCTTTGTTAGATGTCATTTTATGCATCTTTTAGGATAGTTTTCATTATCATTTAGGATCATATTTTGTACATTTGTATGTCATTTATTTAAATAATGTTTAGCTCATGTATTTCGTTAGAGTTCCCGTATTGCTCATGTTTTTAAGTCAATTTCAGAAAGTTCGAGTGGAGTAGTGATTTGGGAGCAGTTGGATGCGCGTTTGAAGCTTAAAATGGAGTAATAACTGATGAAGGATTCTGAGTAATGCTTGGAAGATGTTTTGGACAAGAAACATTCGATCGAACTAATCACACGAAGATAGATTCTACAATCTGAAGCTAAAGGATGTTGCTAGCAGCTTTGACCCCTGTCAGTATATTTACCATATCTCATGTACCGTAACTCCGATTGACGAGATTCAACATGTTCTGAAAACTAGACGAAATTTCGGACGTCTTAGGCAAATCATGCGATCACAACTCTTGTCCATGCAATCGCTTGTAGCCTTTATACCATCGTAACTTTGCTCGCAACTTGTCTTCGAGGTTTTTTAGTGCCAAAAATGAATCTGGGAGTATAAACTCAAAACATGCGATCGCAACTTAGCCTTATGCGATCACAACTTTCCCAAAAAAGCTGAAAATTACATCCTACTTCTTTAAAAAGGCCCGTGACGTGTTTTCTAGAAAACCTAAAATCGCAACCTCAAAACATGCGATCGCATGTTATCCGTTTCTTGTCCCGGAAGCTTTCACCTTGAGTATAAATACAACCCTCATAATCAGTTGTAAGGGTTGGACGATTCCAGATGAAGAAAACCACTTCTGAAGGCGATTTTTGAATTCTTTCAGCGACTTTTGAAGATCTAAAGACTGCGAATCATCTCATATGTTTAGTTTATCTAGATTATTCAATAAATGTTTCTTTTATCTAGTTTGATTTCGTTTTTGGCCATGTCTGGCTAAACTTTAGTTTTCAGTTCTACATAGACTAGTACTTTTCATGTGATTAGCTTTCAAATCTGATTTTCGTTTTGTGTTTGTAACACCCGATTCCTGGTACGTATTTGAATTCAAGAAATGTTGCAATTTACTCTGGATTCGACGAGTTGGAGGCCCGACTCGTCGAGTAGACTCGTCATTTATTGGGGGTTTAAGTGACCTACTCGACGAGTCGGGAAACCGATTCGGTGAGTAGGAGCTATCTGAGTGAAACCCTAAATTTGAGGGTTTGCGCCCTATTTAAACACTTTATTAGGACTCCATCCCAGCCTCCATCGCCTCCATACCCTGCCCACAAAACCCTAAGCCTTATTTAAGTGGTCTTGAGCTTTGTGGTGCCATTTTTGGTGTGATTGAAGTTTGAGAAGGAGAAGGAAGCTTGTGAGATCAAGAGGAAGCAAGAAGATCCAGAGTTTTGGGCACTTTTCCAGCATATTTGAGGTATAAAGCTGAAACATTGGCTACTCATTGCTTAGATCTTGATTTGGGGCTATTTCTATATTTTTGTAAGTATTAGTGAAGTTATATTCGGGATTGGGAGTAGAAGTGGGTTTGTGCTTCAGATATGGAACCATTGAGGGTTCCCATGGCATAAAGGTGCCAACTTTATGGCCATGGGAGACCCATGCATCTTGTAGACCTCCTTTTATGGATTTTTGAGCCAAATGTCCCATGCATGTCCATTAAGTTTGAAGCTTTACGTATAAAATGGACCCTAGGAGGCCAGATCTATGGTTTTGACGCATTAAGACCCGTTATAATCAACTGTATAGTTTTGGAGATAGAGGGACTCGGCGAGTCGGGGTGTATTTTCCACCAACCCCTTTCTGATTATGGACCAGTTGTTAACATCGAAGGTTCCCCCAGTTGTTTAGGTTCACTAGGGACCTGAAAATCATATGACTCGACGAGTGGATGAACAGACTCGACGAGTTCAAGGCAATGTCCTAGCCACATGAAGACGGACTCGGCGAGTTCAAAGGGAACTCGGCGAGTCATAGACTGAACGTCTTCTTGTGGATGAAGATGACCTCGGCGAGTTCAAGGACGAACTCGGCGAGTCGGTTGAAGATTGTCCAATG
This sequence comes from Lactuca virosa, assembly GCF_052849685.1. Classification (NCBI taxonomy): domain Eukaryota; kingdom Viridiplantae; phylum Streptophyta; class Magnoliopsida; order Asterales; family Asteraceae; genus Lactuca; species Lactuca virosa. Next base: position 292,228,698 of record NC_136429.1, on the reverse strand, counting down.
TGTTGTTGAAGGCGAACTCGTCGAGCTCTTGCTAGAGGCGACGAGTAGGGACGAGATTATGGCATTTTGTGGAAATGGGGACTCGACGAGTTGACGGGCCAACTCGACGAGTTGAGTCAACCAGATGTTGACTTTGACCAAAAGTTGACTTTAACCATGGATTTGACTTTGACTTTAACTTGGAATGAGTGACCCTTGTAAGGGTTACGAGTATGAGTTGATAACTTAGAAGAGTTGTCGTGTAGGGATTGAGGAGCCGGGGAGAGTCGATTTCCACACCGAGATCAGTGCAGACACTACACGACTTCGAGGTGAGTTTCCTTCTAGTAGGGGTGGGTCTACGGCCACAATGCCGGCCGACAAGTGAGAGTGTTGGATAGATGATTGTCTTTGTGATAATTATCTAGGATTGATATGTGATATGCTTACTATGCTTGATATGATTAATGTGCTTGATATGATTATTATGCTTAATATGTGTTAGCAGTAGTAGGGGTGAAATAGTCCCCGGTTACCGGTTGAAAGATACCGAAAGGGAGGTTAGTTCCCAGTTACCGGTTGAAACATACCGAAGGGGAGGTTAGCTCCCGGTTACCGGTTGAAAGATAACGAGGGGGAGTCCAGCTCCCGGCTATGCCTGACAGTTACCGGTTAAAAGATACTGAGGATTATGCAATATTTGGTATGGGTATGATGGGGGAACTCACTAAGCTTTGTGCTTATGGTTTTTAGTTTTGGTTTCAGGTACGTCTTCATCTAAGGGGAAGGAGTCGGCGGTGTAGCAGCGCATCACACTCACACACATGATTTCCGCATTGAGTTTTATGGGATTGTACTCTGATTTTTATTACTATTGATGATAGGGTTCTGAGACGCGTTGTTACGGTTTTATAAATTAGTATGACATTGGAAACGTTTTTGGTAAACTATTTTATAAGTTACTCAATTAAAAATGAACTTTTTTGGCCTTGAAAATTGGGATGTTGCAAGTTGGTATCAGAGCCTTGGGTTGAGGAATTCGGACACACCTTCAGGGGTGTCTGGACTCAAATCGAGGACTTGAAGGATTTTTACAAGAAAATAGTTTCTAAAATCCAAGTTAAAGAATTTTGAGAAAGAACGAGGTGTGTGATGCATGTGACCGGCCGAGCTCAAGTAAGTTTTCCCCAAGATACCTATACTCGTTACGTTATGTTATATGATATGATTATGAGAACTGCATGCTAGATTAGGGCTTAGGATCTAGGAAGATGCCTTGTATGCCTGTTATATGATTCTGAGAACTGCATGCTAGAATAGAACTAAGGATCTAGGAAGGATGCCTTATATGTCTGTTGTATGAGCTTATTGAGCTGTATGCTAGGGCTGTCTAGTCAGCAATAGGATAGCCTGAGTGGGGTATGCTTGATTTGGTTACTCAATGCACAAATGTTGCTTGATTTGTGCTTCTAGGGGTTCTAGCTAGCCTTAACTAACTAGTAAATGGATATGTAATAGTATTCGCAAACTAGTTAGGGAAGGGTGGTAGGGACTCCTTGAGCAGCTGATGGCGGAGAGTAGGTCGGAGAAGGCCCTAGGTCAAGCCTAGGATGAGATTAGCTTGGATATCAGATTTGGTGGAAGGAATTTGGTGAAGTCAAAGCAGTCCTTGAGGAAAGTACGGATAGATGTGGAAGGTAGTATAGGCCCGTACTACTGGAAGCAGAGGATCCGTACTCGAGTAAAGGGAGGTTGAGATGGAACCAAGGACCTGGAGAGCGTGTGAAACCTCTCGAGAGTATGTATGACCATGACGTTTACATGTTTTATTTCAGAATGGTGGTTATGTGTCATGGAGCGGGAGGTTCAGGGTCTGGATCCGGTTCTGGATCAGGCTCGGGTGCGGGATCCGAGCAGGTTAATGACAGTTTACGCGAGTTCATCGCGTCTGAGATCACTAGAGGTATCCTTGAGTCGACCCCTATCATTTTTGGGTCGATCAAGGAGGGGATTTTTGAGCTGATGGAGGATCGCCTCTAGGCATTCAGGAGGGACTCGGCGTCCAGCCAGCCGGCTACACGCACTCTGTGCTTCAAGGACTTCCGGGGGAGTGGTGGGCCGGACTTTCACGGGGTGAAGGACCCCATTGTGGCCAGGAGATGGATTACAGACATCGAGTCTGCACAGTTGATGAGCTTCTGAACGGAGGGGTCGAAGGTCCTCTTTGCTGCGGGTTGTTTGAGGGATCGAGCCAGAGATTGGTGGGAGTTAGTGGGTGATTCAATGGGGGCCCCAGCCATTGAGGCTATTACTTGGTCAGATTTTGTGACCAGCTTCAGGGCTGAGTTTACGCCAGTAGTGGAGCTTTAGCAGCTGGCCAGAGAGTTCTTGATATGAGACAGACTACTGAGACTGTGGCGGAGATCACCGCCAAGTTCCGGGAGAGGGCCTTGTTGGTACCTCAGTACGCAGGGGATGAGGAGATGTGGAAGACCCGCTATCATGATATGGTTAGGGTTGACATTCGGAAGCATGTCAGCTATTCTGCTTGCCCGACTCTGGATTCCATGATTTCCAGGGCAAGGGAGAAGGAGATTGAATTAGAGCACCTCAGGAAGAGGAAAGCAGAGACAGGACAGGTTGCTGGGGTTTCAGGGAAGAAAACCCAAGGGATTCGACGCTAGATCGAAGGGCCAGCAGGGCCAAAACTGCTGTGGGAAATGCGGTAGGTCACATGAGGGAGTTTGTTGCACTGGGTCGGGATCATGCTGTTACAAGTGTGGCAAGACGGGGCACTTTGGCAGGGATTGTACTGCCCCCGCCCCCACAGTTTAGACATCAGACCTGATTTGCTTCCATTGCAATCAGAGGGGCCATAAAAAGGCCAACTGCCCTAGGTTGTCAGCAGCAGCGCCGGTGGTGGCGCCGACTCCAGCGACAGCATGAGTTACAGATGGCCGGAAGGTCAAGCTAGAGGCTCTAGTGGTGCGGAGCCGAGCATTTCAGTTGACAGCCGAGGAGGCACGCGCCGCACCCGATGTGGTGACGGGTATGATTTCTTCTCCCTAAACTTTTATATTATGTCGTTGTGATTTGATATGTTACGTTATGTGCTCTGTTTAGGATCGTTCCATGTGAACGGCGTTCCAGTTCAGGTGTTGTTTGATTAGGGTACTACCCGATCGTTTGTGTCTCTTGCACTTATCAAGAGGTTTCCTGAGTCTTCGGGCATGTTAGAGTGCCCCCTAGAGGTTGAGATTGCGGACGACTGATCAGTGCGGACGTCAGAGGTTTTTAGAGATTGTGTTATGAGGTTGTACGAAGAGCGCTACTTGGTAGATTTGGTTCCCATACCATTGCGGGGGAACAAGGTTATTATAGGCATGGATTGGCTAAGCCTTAATGGGGCGGTGATCGACTGCGCGCAGCAGTTGGTGCGGATCAGGACCCCAAGTGGGGGAGAGCTGGTGATTCAGGGTGAGAGGCCACAACAAGGACCAACCTTATGTTCAGCAGCGAGGGCTAGGCGCTACCTCCAGCAGGGTTGCGTAGGATATGTCGCCTATGTTATGGATACCCGGGAGGCGGGTAAGGCGACGGTGGGGGATGTGCCAGTGGTACGAGAGTTCGCAGATGTATTCCCCGAGGAGTTGCCTAGGATACCTCCAGAGAGGCATGTAGAGTTCAGGATAGACTTAGTTCCTGGTGCGGCTCCGATAGCCAAGGCACCGTATCGGTTGGCTCCTCCTGAGATGCAGGAGTTGTCTACACAGCTGCAGGAGCTGTTAGACAAGGGATTCATTAGACCGAGCAGTTCACCCTGGAGAGCCCCGATTTTATTTGTGAAGAAGAAGGACGGGTCGCATCGGATGTGTATAGATTATCGGGAGCTGAATAAGGTAACAGTGAAGAACCGTTACCCACTCCCGAGGATTGATAACCTCTTTGACCAGCTACAGGGAGCATCTTGGTTCTCCAAGATTAACTTGCGTTCAGGTTATCATCAGATGAGGGTCAGAGAGGAGGATGTGCAGAAGACTGCTTTTCGAACGCGCTATGGTCACTATGAGTTCGTGGTGATGCCTTTCGGGCTCACCAATGCTCCTGCCGCGTTCATGGATCTCATGAACTACGTGTGCAGACCGATGTTCGATCAGTCTGTGATAGTTTTCATTGATGACATCTTGGTTTATTCCAAGATGCAGGAGCATCATGAGGAGCACTTGCGGGAGCTTCTGGATACTTTGAGGAGGGAGAGCTTGTATGCTAAGTTCTCCAAGTGTGAGTTTTGGTTTCGCGAGGTGCAGTTTCTTGGGCACCTTGTCAACCAGAACGGGATTTCGGTTGACCAGGCCAATGTGGAGGCCGGGATGAGGTGGGAGGTTCCGAGGTCTCCATCTAAGATTCAGAGCTTTCTGGGACTAGCAGGCTATTACCAGAGATTCATTCAGGATTCTCCAAGATAGCCGTGCCCCTAACCCGGTTGACGAGGAAAACTGTGGTCTTTCGCTGGGGGCCTGAGCAGCAGGCCGCATTTGAGACGTTGAGACAGAGATTGTGCGAGGCGCCAATCTTAGCCCAGCCAGAGGGCATGGATGATTTTGTAGTGTATTGCGATGCGTCCATCTCAGGTTTGGGCGCGGTATTGATGCAGAGAGGGCATGTTATCGCTTACGTTTCAAGGCAGCTGAAGCCTCATGAGGCGAACTATCCGATGCATGACTTGGAGCTGGGAGCTGTTGTTTTCGCCCTCAAGATTTGGCGTCATTACCTCTATGGGTTTTGTTGTACCATTTACACGGACCACAAGAGCCTGAGGTATCTCATGGATCAGCCAAGTCTGAATATGAGACAATGTCGGTGGCTTGATCTGGTAAAGGATTATGATTGCGAGATCCTCTACCACCCGAGGAAGGCCAATGTCGTGGCCGACGCGCTTAGCCGCAAGGCAGCGCCGATCAGGGATATCTATATGAGGATGACGGTTGTGACTCCGCTGTTGGAGCGGATTCGGGAGGCCCAACAGGAGGCCATGAAGGAGGAACACCGTAAGAGTGAGCACATTGTGGGTCAGGTTTCCTCCTTTGATTATGACATCCGTGGATTGTTGACGCTACACCGTAGAGTGTCGGTCCCATATCATGGGGGTGTGCGCCAGGTATTGATGGAGGAGGCGCACAAATCCAGGTTTTCTATTCATCCTGGGGCGACGAAGATGTACATGGATCTTCGTCCTGATTATTGGTGGCCTTGCATGAAGAGGGACGTAGCCTGGTTTGTTGAGAGATGCTTGACCTGCAGGAAGGTCAAGGCCGAGCACCAGAGGCCGCATGACAAGACACAGCCGTTGGAGGTCTTGTTATGGAAATGGGAGGATATCACTATGGATTTAATCACAAAGCTTCCCAGGACCGCGCGGGGAGTGGATTCGATTTGGGTCATCGTTGATCTATTGACCAAGAGCGCCCATTTTATTCCGATTCAGGAGTGCATTTCGGCCGAAAAGTTGGCCGATATCTATATCAGGGAGGTAGTGGCGCGGCACGGGGTTCCAGTCTCAGTGATTTCCGACAGGGATGTGTGGTTCAATTCCAGATTTTGGAAGAAGTTTCACGATGAGTTGGGTACTCGTCTACACTTCAGCACTGCTTTTCACCCGCAGACGGATGGTCAGAGTGAGCGGACCATCCAGACTTTGGAGGACATGCTGCGAGCATGTGTTTTAGACTTCGGAGGTAGTTGGGATACTTACCTTCCTTTGGCTGAGTTCTCCTATGAAAACAACTATCATGCGAGTATTGACTATCCTCCTTTCGAGATGTTGTATGGGAGGAAGTGTAGGACCCCGATATGTTGGGGTGAGGTGGGTCAGAGGGTCATGGGGAGTACCGAAGTGGTACTCAAGACTACAGAGAGTTTCTAGCAGGTTCGGAGCAGGCTTCAGACTGCTCAGAGTCGGCAGAAAAGTTATGCCGACAAGCGTCGATCGGACCTGGAGTTCCAGGTCAGGGATATGGTACTCTTGAAAGTGTCGCCTTGGAAGGGCGTCATTCAATTCAGGAAGCAGGGAAAGATGGGCCCCAGGTATATTGGACCTTTCAGGGTTGTAGCACGGGTGAGCAAGGTGGCATATAGGCTGGACCTGCCAGCTGAACTCAGTCAGATTCATAGCACTTTTCACGTCTCCCAGTAACGGAAGTGTATGGTGAACGATTCGGCAGTGGTGCCTTTGGAGGATATTCAGGTGGATGACAGCCTGAACTACATCGAGCGGCCGATGGCAATCCTCGACAGGAAGTCGAAGGATCCGAGGAACAAGAGGGTGGAGCTGGTAAAGGTGCAGTGGCAGCACCGCAAGGGCTCGGAATGGTCCTGGGAGCCGGAAGACGAGATCAGGGAGCACTACCCCGAGCTTTTTCCGGACTCAGCAGCATACTTCGAGGACGAAGTCTAAAACAAGTGGGGAGATTTGTAACACCCGATTCCTGGTACGTATTTAAATTAAAGAAATGTTGCAATTTACTCTGGACTCGACGAGTTGGAGGCCCGACTCGTCGAGTATACTCGTCATTTATCGGGGGTTTAAGTGACCTACTCGACGAGACGGGAAACCGACTCGGCGAGTAGGAGCTATCTGAGTGAAACCCTAAATTTGAGGGTTTGCACCCTATTTAAACACTTTATGAGGACTCCATTCCCGCCTCCATCACCTCCATATCCTGTCCACGAAACCCTAATCCTTATTTAAGTGTTCTTGAGCTTTGTGGTGCCATTTTTGGTGTGATTGAAGTTTGAGAAGGAGAAGGAAGCTTGTGAGATCAAGAGGAAGCAAGAAGATCCAGAGTTTTGGGCACATTTCCAGCTTATTTGAGGTATAAAGCTGAAACCTTGGCTACTCATTGCTTAGATCTTGATTTGGGGCTATTTTCTATATTTTTCTAAGTATTAGTGAAGTTATATTCAGGATTGGGAGTAGAAGTGGGTTTGTGCTTCAGATCTGGAACCATTGAGGGTTCCCATGGCATAAAGGTGCCAACTTTATGGCCATGGGAGACCCATGCATCTTGTAGACCTCCTTTTATGGCTTTTTGAGCCAAATGCCCCATGCATGTACATCAAGTTTGAAGCTTTACATATAAAATGGACCCTAGGAGGCCAGATCTATGGTTTTGACGCGTTAAGAACCATTATAATCGACTGTATAGTTTTGGACATAGAGGGACTCGGCGAGTCGGGGTGTATTTTCGACCAACCCCTTTCTGATTATGGACCAGTTGTTAACATCGAAGGTTCCCCAGTTGTTTTGGTTCACTAGGGACCTAGAAATCATAGGACTCGACGAGTGGATGAACAGACTCAGCGAGTTCAAGGCAATGTCCCAGCCACATGAAGACGGACTCGGCGAGTTCAAAGGGAACTCGGCGAGTCATAGACTGAACATCTTCTTATGGATGAAGATGAACTCGGCAAGTTCAAGGACGAACTCGACGAGTCGGTTGAAGATTGTCCAATGTGTTGTTGAAGGCGAACTCGTCGAGCTCTTGCTAGAGTCAACCAGATGTTGACTTTGAGTAAAAGTTGACTTTGACCATGGATTTGACTTTGACTTTGACTTGGATTGAGTGACCCTTGTAAGGGTTACGAGTATGAGTTGATAACTTAGAATAGTTGTCGTGTAGGGATTGAGGAGTCGGGGAGAGTCGATTTCCACACCCAGATCAGTGCAGACACTACACGACTTCGAGGTGAGTTTCCTTCTAGTAGGGGTGGGTCTACGGCCACAATGCCGGCCCATAAGTGAGAGTGTTGGATAGATGATTGTCTTTGTGATAATTATCTAGGATTGATATGTGATATGCTTACTGTGCTTGATAGGATTAATGTGGTTGATATGATTATTATGCTTAATATGTGTTAGCAGTAGTAGGGGTGAAATAGTCCCCGGTTACCGGTTGAAAGATACCGAAGGGGAGGTTAGTTCCCAGTTACCGGTTGAAATATACCGAAGGGGAGGTTAGTTCCCGGTTACAGATTGAAAGATACCTAGGGGGAGTCCAGGTCCCGGCTATGCCTGACAGTTACTGATTGAAAGATACCGAGGATTATGCAATATCTGGTATGGGTATGATGGGGGAACTCACTAAGCTTTGTGCTTACGGTTTTTAGTTTTGGTTTCAGGTACCTCTTCATCTAAGGGGAAGGAGTCGACGGTGTAGCAGCGCATCACACTCACACACATGATTTCCGCACTGAGTTTTCTGGGATTGTACTCTGATTTTTATTACTATTGATGATAGGGTTCTGAGACGCGTTGTTACGGTTTTATAAATTAGTATGACATTGGCAATGTTTTTGGTAAACTATTTTATAAGTTACTCAATTAAAAATGAAATTTTTTGGCCTTGAAAATTGGGATGTTACAGTGTTTCTATTTAGATTTTTCAGTTTTGAGCTTAATGAATGTTTGGTTTTAAATTCTTGTTAGTGTGATCACCTAGGTAGGGTTTTATCATTCCAGTTAATCATTTAATAGAATCCGTAATTGTTCTAATAAATTGGTAATAAGTAACAAGAAATAAATCGGTTCCGTGTTTAGGATTTGACTTTATTATAAACTGAAAAACCATATCTTTACGCTTTCGAGCTTGTGAGAAGTATTGGATATTGTTGAGAATTTTACATAGATCTTAATGCAATTTTTCTGATTTAATTAAGAGCTTATTTGATTGAACAGTAAAAAAGTCAGGGTTAACTAAAGAGCTTGTTTTGATTAAGTAGTTTAGGTAAAAGAAGTTATACTAGATCTTGTTAGTTTTTCTCAGTACCAGCTTAGATAGAATGCATTTCAAATAATCAGATCTGGACCAGTTACATGATTAGGAAAGTGGCAGTAGTGCTAAAATCGTTTTTTATATTGACTTTCGTTTAATTTAATATCACTGCATTTTTAGTTTTTAGTTTATAATTAAAACCCCCTTTTATATTTTGTTTCTTGACTAGATGTGCCTGATGCAAAAAGGCATTGACTTTTAGGCTGTGTCCCTGAGGATTCGACCCTGCTTCCCTGTGCTATATTTTTAGTGAAACCAACATCGATAAAATTATTTGTTTAATACGCACGTGAAAGCGTGTTAACACTCCATTTGGTTATATATGTAAATTTAACGTTTTGAAAATTGGACCATAAAAAATCCACATATTACAAGTTTAATGGTTTAACTTAGTTTGAGAAAAAATTGAAATCGAAAATTGAGAAACTGAAAAAACATGACAAAATCGAAGCTGTTAAATAGAAAATGAACATAAAACCAATGAGCTGAGTTTCTTTTTTCAAAAGGCGAAATTTCAGTTTGGTTTCAATTTTCAGATACGGTAAAACCGAAAAAAACCAAACCGATCTGTTTGTATAAAATGCTTACAAAATATATATATTTTATGTATTAATATAAATAAGTTATGCGTAGCTATAACACAAACAAGTGACAAGACATGTAGTTAAAGCACTGATCCCTTGAACCTATTGACTTCAATTCGAAACTCGACACCTACATATTGGTAATCTATTTTTTCGACCGCATGAAAACTATCCCATGTTGGTTGATAGGATAGTTAGCTTCTATAAGAATGAAATCAATAATGTCAGGACGTAAGTGAATGAACGCATTGATGTAAATAATATCTACTTTTTCATTTAGAGAGTAAAAGATATGCGATTACAAAATGATGTAGGACGTCTCTCATAAGATACTCTCTACCACTAACTAATTAACCTTAGATAGTGAGTACAAGGAAGTCGGTTAGGTTCTAACCAATGAGTTGAGAACACCTAAGATATGAAAACTGTCAAAAGAAACAAACAAGACATGCAAAGCGTAAGTATAAAAAATATGAACACATACTAAGTTGTTCGAACATGCAAGTGAAGATTATATAAATAACGTCGAAATACATTTCGCATCCAAAATCAAACACAACATAGCAAAAGTGTAAATCCCAATAATCTCCTCCTTTGTGTTGAGTTGAGAAATCAATCTTCACTTGGCTTCATCAAAAACTTCAGGAATTAATCCAAGAATCACAATATGAACTATCTTACACCAGATAAGCATATCTGAGATGCACTATTATCTTTTGAATTTGACTTGCAAATATCAGCTTTGGTAAGGATTCCAGTAAGAGTATATGATTTGTAATAGATCTTGTCTTGGAGAAAGAACATAAAGTTCTTAAATTATCTACCTTCATGAACTTTGTAAACAACCCCCCATGGATACATTTGAATGAATCCATCTCGCAACTCTTCAAGATGATCTGGATGATGTAACACCCGATCCTTTCAGGTAAATTCTTTTCCTTATCTTCTAAAATGAAATGTTGAATTTTGATCTACGCAGGGCGTAGATAGCTTGGAGACGGGGCTCTAATGATCTACGCAAGGCGTAGATCTTAGTACGGAAGGTGTACTTGGCTAGATCCCAAACCCTAATTTCGAGGTTTTGAGCCCTACTTAAGGACTTAAACTTTCATTAAGCCCTTCCATCCTCAGCCACCATTCCCCCAAACGTCTCTCTTGAAACCCTAACTCCAGTTTGGTGCATTGTGAGCTTAAAGAGTGTTCTTGGGTGCTTTTGAAGAAAGAAAAAGGTGGTGGAGTTGCTTAGAAGCTTGAATCAACCTTGAATCTAGAAGTCCTTTCCCCTCATTCATCTCCAAAAGGTATAAAGTTTGTACCTTTATGCTTCCATTGTTAGATCTAGATTAGATGTTAAAGTTGTGTCCTTTTTGTCCATCAAATTGGTCCATTTGAGTGTGAGTTGTTCTAGATCTTGTAAAGTGCATTTCCATATGTATTTGAGGGTATTAAGTCATAAAAATGGGATCTCGACAATTTCTAACCATCCATGCATGAGTTTTTGGCCCATAGAAGTTTTCATGAGATTAGGGCTTGTTCTTGATCCTTGATAAGCCACGCAGGTGCATAAAGTTTGGAAATTTATCAGTTAGGGCATTTATTTAGACCAGATATGAGAGTTGGATGTGGTGTCCTTTTAAAATAAGCTCTTAATGGAAAGTTTGGCTTCAGCGTAAGTACACAGGACGTACTTATGGCTACACATCGTGTAGCCTTGTTTTGTCCTGTAAAAGGCAAATGATGCTCTACGCAGGGCGTAGAAATATTTACAAATGGAGTAACCTGGCTGGTGTTGACTTTTGACTTTTGACCGTTGACCCTTGACTTTGAACAAGTTTAACTTTAGGTTAAATGGGGTAGTTCGAGTATGAGTATACCGCTTGGTCCCTGTTTGATGTATAGGTGATCTGTAGAGCTATTATTTGGAGCAGTGGTCAGTTCAGCTATCTCCTAGACTTTGAGGTGAGCTTTCCTCACTACACTCGTGGGTCGAAGGCACTAATGCCAGTCCACTAGGTTGTGTTATTTGTCCAAGTATATAGGATGTTGCTTTGCTGTAGTAACCTATTATATTAGTAGAACTGTATGATTACCTGTACTTGATGATTAATATTTATTTGTTGCATATGTAGACATATTAGTGGTTGGGTTGAGGCGGGAGGCCAACAAACCATGGATGGGTGCGTTCAGGTGGTAGTGTTCCATGCGGTAGACGAACAAACACGAGATGGTTGAGTGAAGGATATAAGCCAACAAATGATGGATGGTTGGATTGACGTAATATGCTAACAAAACCTGGACGCTTTGGTTGAGGCCATGGGCCAGAAAACCCTATATGCATGTATTCTACTTGTTATTATTGTGTGGAGTATTTTGAGGGAAGTCACTAAGCTTTGGATTACAGTTGTGGATTTCAATATTTCAAGTACTTCAGATGATCGAGGGAAGGAAAAGGATTTATCGTACACATCATCCTATGTAATTTTATGATTTGATACACTAATTTTATGATTATGATTATGAAACAACGTATTGTATGTCGTATGATTTATGAAAATGGTTTCTGAAAAATGAAAAATTTTATCACGATTTTTCGGATGTTACAAGTTGGTATCAGAGCCCTAGTTTGAGAGAAGTGGATGAACACTCGTGTGATTCCAGACTCAAACTAAGGATCTATAAAATAATTTTGAAATTAACTCTAAAATAAACAACAGAGAGGATGTGATGTGTACAATCAACCGAAGCCAAGGAAAGTATTCCCTAAGATACCCACACTTGGTTTGTGTATAGATCATATGATAGAATTACATGCTACTTGGTAGGCTAGGGATCTTTAAGAATTGCATGATAGAATTGCCTGATAGCGTAGGAGAATTTCTTATTATGTTAGATGGAATGGACATTATTACTGTGGTTGCTTAGTGTGTGCACAATAGTTGTACATAACTAAGATTTTATAGCCTAAGAATGTTTGATTTAGCCTTATTTCCTATTCCGTGTCTGGTTTTGGGCTTAGGGTAGAATCGAATATTTGACTGTCTATGGAATCAAGCGTTATGTATAATTAGCATGCAGAGCGGCTGCAGGGTTGGTGGAAGCTCCATGAGTGAGTATGATTCATAGAAGGCCAGTATAAGGAAAGATTTGCCACTCATGAGAGAGTGAGTATATGATGTATGGGTACCCTAGTATTTTGGGCTTGGCGTCCGGGTGGTCCGTGACGATCCTTTGAGACAAATACGGGTAGGTGTGGAAGGTCGTATGGGCATGTACTACTAGAAGCACATGACTCGTATATGTATCAATGAATTATGGACCGTGTTGATGTGGTATTAATTGGGTATTTTCTGATGTATTTCAGTTTGTTTTCAGTATGGCTATCACGAGAGGTTCGGGATATGGAGCAGATGGCCCGAAGAGAGTAGGATTGATTGAAAATGAGATTACCATGGCTGTTAGGGAGGCGATCCCAGAGATATTTGGGTCTGTCTAGACTGCAATGATTGGGCTATTTGATGAGAGATATGCCACTATTACTAAGGCTGCTGCTACCACAACCACTACAGATGTTGCTGCTACAGGACTCCAGGGGAGAGGGATGGTTCGGTATCTCGACTTCAGCAACACGAACCCTCATATTTTGATGGGGTTAATGACCTGATTGTTGCTATGATGTGACTATCTGATGTAGAGCGTTGTTTCCTCACTTGATCATGCCTAGAGGACCAGAAGGCCAAGTTTTCCTTGAACTTTTTTTGTTTGGGGAAGAAGGACTGGTGGAAGCTGGTGTTTAGTGCTTAGTATCCTATGTAGAAGGCCGTAGTTCTGTACTAAGTATGTTCCGTTGGTAGAGAGGAGAGGTTAGCCTAGGAGCATCTTTTGATGAAGCAGACGACAGATTCGGTGACGTAGATCACCAAGATGTTTACTGAGAGAGCTCTTTTCTGCATTGAGTATGCTGCTTCAGATGTCCCGTTACTTGAGCATGCTCAAGACGAAGATCCACGAGTTTGTGTCGATACATAGGTATAAATCTCTTTACGTGATGCAATCTTTCGCTTGGAGGAGATAGATTGAGATTTAGACCCAAACCAGAGAGTAAAGGCAGACCTCGGTTTACACACAACCAGCAGTCAATCAGTTCAAACCCACTGATTCACGATCCAGAGGGAAGAGGGTCCGCATTGATGGAAAGTACGGAAAGGTTCATGAGGGTGCATGTTGATCAGCGACTGGGTGCCACAATTGTGGTATGTAAGGCCATTTTCCAAGGGAGTGTCGTTAGCCGTAGCAGCAGGCCCCATATCCAGGAGCTTGTATTTGTTATCATCGTGATCAGGTGGGCCATGTAAAGGACCAATATCATTTACTTGCTGCTAGTCCTGTGCAGGAACCTACCCCATCGACTCTTCAGATCATAGATGGATGCTAGGGGAGGTCCGAGGCCCCAAAGGCCAGAGGTCTTGATTTTCAGCTCACAAAAGAGGAGGTCGGGGCGGTGCCTGACATCATTACAGGTATGTATTCATTTATTTTTCCATTGAGTTATTTCTTGTATGCTTATGCTTGCATCTCTAATAGGTACCTTCTTAGTGAATTCCTTGCCTCCTCTTGTGCTTTTTGACTCGGGTGCGAGTCGGTCTTTTGTATCACAGTCCTTTAGTAGGAATTTTGGTTTGTCTCTTGGAGATTTGGAGTGTCCATTACGAGTTTCCATCGCCAATGAACACATGGTTTCTGCATCGAGTATTTTTTGGGATTGTTCTTTGGAGATATTTGGGGTATCTTACCCAATCGAATTGATTCCCATCCCTATCGACTGTGAGAGGCAGTTGATGGTAGTTCGAACCCCAAGTGGGGGAGAACTTACCATTTATGGCGAGGGTACCAGGGTTGGTTCGATCTTTTGTTCAGCTGCCAGGGCTCGATAGTATCTTCAACATGGATGTTTAGGTTATCTTGCGTATGTGATCGACACTCAGGATGATGGGAAAGTTTCAGTTCTAGACGTGTCGGTGGTTAGAGAGTTTCTAGATGAATTTCTGGAGGATTTACTCGGTGTGCTTCCAGTGAGGCAGGTAGAGTTCATGATCGATCTGATCCATGGTGCGGCCCTGATTGCTAAGGCACCGTATCGCCTCACACTACTAGAGATGCAAGAGATGTCCTATCAGCTCCAGGAGCTATTAGGCAAACTGTTTATCAAACTGAGCAGTTGACCTTGGGAAGCGCCGATTCTGTTTGTGAAGAAGAAGGATGTGTCTCAATACATGTGCATAGACTATCGGGAGTTAAACAAGTTGACAGTGAAGAATCGTTACCCACTCCCAATGATTTATGACCTCTTTGATTAGTTGTAGGGTGCATCTTGGTTTTCCAAGATTGATATGAGGTCGGGTTACCACCATATGAGGTTCAGGGAAGAGGACATGGAGAGGACAACGTTCTGAACTTGTTATGGTCGTTACGAGTTCAAGGTGATTCTGTTTGGGCTCACCAACGCACCTGCAACGTTGATAGATTTGATGAACCGGGTATGCAGGTCGATTCTTGATCAGTCGGTTATTATTTTCATTAATGATATTCTGGTCTACTCTAAGATCCTGGAGCAGCATGAGGAACATCTTAAAGAGCTAATTGGGGTACTGAGATAGGAGAGGCTTTATGCCAAGTTCTCCAAGTGTGAGTTCTGGTTACGAGAGGTCTAATTTCTAAGACACCTCATCAATCAGAACGGGATTCTGGGCGATCCTGCCAAGTTCGAGGCAGTGATGCGGTGGGAGGTCAAGAAGTCCCCATCTGAGATTAAGAGTTTTCTGGGATTGGCTGGTTATTATCGGAGATTCATTTAATATTTCTCCAAGATTGTTGTTCCTCTGGATTTCCGTTGGGGGCATTAGCAGTAGGCTGCATGTAACAACCTGATATTTCAAGTCAAGATAATGATCCAAAGTCAAGTATTGTAACCTATCTTGATATAATAGGAATAGCGTCAAAAATGAAATGTTCAAAAATCTCAATATGGATGTACTAAGTGGTAGATATCGTAGCAAGGTTTTCAAAAATATAAAGAACACTAAAATCCGAGTTATAACGAAGAAGTTATGACCAATCAAAGATCCGCAACAAAACCGGTAAAACACTGTTAAGCGTAAAACATAAAAATTTCAATAAAATAATTTTTGGCCTTAGGTATCTAAATGAAAGTTGTAGATATCATTAAACCGTAAACATACATAAAAAGAGCGTCCAAATCTGACTTCGTAGGAAGAAGTTATGATTTTTCTAAGTTTCGGATATAGCAGTAGACAGCTAAAAACTCGAAATAAAGATCGAGCGACTTTTAGTCGACGCAACCTTAATGAGAATCAAAGAACTCGACAATAGTAGTGCAGTGGTAAAATGGCAGATGAAAACGGACGTCGGATGAAGAAGTTAAGGATTTTTAACGGAATTTTCCTGTCCCGGCCTGTTAAAAATATAATATTAAAAACAGATTGTTGTCAAGTTGTGTTATGCATAACATATTCATTTAAAAAATACGTGACTTAATTGAGAATATGTGAGTCATTCGTCTTCATCGTACCTATCAAGGTATACAAGAAAGCCTTGTTTTATAACCATAGTCTCCGCCCGGAGAACGTGATAAGTATGTATACATCTATACGGGACTGATGATCCCGCACCCTGGCTGTTAGCTACAGTCGGACCGACAGGTTAAGGGTGACAAGTGTCATAACATTTCGACGCCTGAAGAACTTCGCTGTAGGCAAATTCATCTTAGTACGGTTATGAAAACTCAAAGGATAGACAATTATTATGGTATTATGTTTTACGGGAAAAGTAATATTACAGTTATTTTTACGTAAAACTACACGCTTCCTATAGTTTTGTTCACTAATAAAACTATACATTTTCAGTTTAAGTATGACATATTTACTTACAAATTACAGTCTTGGAGATTTAAGACTACTTCTCACTTTTAGGAAAATATAGGATTTTCCTGGTCCAAATACATCCATTTTTATACATCATCGATTCATAACCCATTTTATAAGAAAATATCGGATTTTCTGGAAAACAAACGCGAACTTTCGAGTGGCATACATTTACTCAATTAATTACTTATGAGCTCAACAACTTAAATGTTGACACTTTTTCTTTGAAATAACTTGTATTCTCAGGAAATCGCTAAACCAGGTTAGCAATTGCTTTTGGGGACTAAGGCTCTGGCGTTAGTAACATCTTTTGGAACATCATATTGCATTTGACTTTTGAAACATGTAATACAACAATCATGTAAACTTTTCAACTATATATTATGGTGGTGTGTACTTTCTTTACCATTCAACTGTTATGATACTGTACATGACGTCCTCCACCCCCGAATGTTTCCGCCATTCAGGTTTGGGGGTGTGACAGATTGGTATCAGAGCATTGTTTATAGTGAACTAAGTATATCAAAACCATTTTTGATATACAACTATAAACACAACTTTGCAAAAACACTCTGATTAAAAGATATACTTTTAAAAATAGAGTTTTATTAAAAAAAAAGTATATATGCATACATTACATAACAGTAACAATATCATAAGGAAAACAATATAGAAGTATTATAGATGAGTTGTGCACTACAGGTATGCCTTGGAATATGTAATCGGGACTGGGATGAATATAGCCTGATCAACTATATTTATCCGAGAGCCGACTAACATATGTCAGGGGATAGTTGCAGTGGACGACAAGTCTAAAAATTACCAAACATATAATATTTAGAATCAAACATTACATTTAGAATACTATAGGAGTATTTTGTAAATGCAATAAGTTTAACCTTGATGTTCATATTTATATGCTTTAGTGTTTAGACAAATCTCATATCCCTATTCTCGTACAGACACAATGGCCGGATTTCACTTACCAGGGGACCCTTACTACCCGAACCAAGGTAATGGAGGCTGGGTGGAAGATGATCCAGAAGAGGATCCCGAGGAAATTGTGGACGAAGAGGAAGAAGAAGAGGAACCCATGGAAGAAGAAGAAGAGTCTGAGGGGACTGATACAGAACGAGAAGTGTGCAATTCCCTGCCAGCCGTCCGACCTCCGGCAATCAGGAGAGGTTTTCAAGGACCGACTCCCATTTGGGGAAGCCTCATTCACCACTGGAGCCGACAACAAGGAGTGCGCCCTCCATATGGAATGTGTCGGGACTTCTACAATGTTAACAATGGAGGTTCAGCTGACAAGGCACTCCCTATCATCGTGGACAAGATAGCTAACCAAATCGATCAGGCGAGGATTTCGACAAACCGAATCCTGGAAGTCCATGCAATAGCACAAATAAACAGTGCCGATATTTGTCGCATGGACGAACTACATGATGAGACCCGAATCTACACCGGGGTACTCTAGGGCCAAATGGATGCAACCCTCGCTGAAATAGGGGAAATGAGGGAGCAACAAGCCATCCTTGAAAGGCGGCTAATGGGAGCCAAACACTCGGACACGGAGTCTAGTACTAAGCGCAATACGCATCGCAAGTAGTACTTGCACAACTCCAAATTTTGTTATAGACTAGGACCACGGCTAAATGTTTTACTTTTATTAACCTTCTGTACTGTAGACTTGTAGATAAGGTCAAATTTTCCCAACATTACGATGTATTCCACTATATATATATATATATATATATATATATATATATATATATATATATATATATATATATATATAATATATATATATATATATATATATATATATATATATATATATATATATATATATATATATATATATATATATATATTAAAGTATTTGCTTTGCGTGTTAATTCCTTGGATATCACTTAAATTCATAGGTTTATCTGGTAGTATATAAACTACTATTATGAATCGAACACGAATCACTGTTTAAGTCGAATCTTAATACATGAAGAATCTAAAATAGTTAACTTTTTAACACTCGAATTTCAATCATCAAAAGACTTATTGTCTTTCATTGTTAATTATTTGGCAGCAAGATGCCTCCTCGCAGATCTGGCAGACGCGTCAATAATGCAACACCAACACCACCGCCACCACCTCCACAATATGATCCCGTCATGGTACATGCTGCTATCACTACGGCAGTAGCAGCTGCGCTTACGCAAATAAACACTAACAGCGCTGGCAGAACTGGAAGCAGTACTAACCGCTTGAATCATGGCACTGGCCATGGTCATACCAGGGAATGCATATACAAAGAATTTTCAAATACGAAGCCAAAGACTTTCAACGGGGTAGGAGGAGTCAATGCACTTATGCAATGGTTCGAGAAGACCGAAATGGTCTTCGAGATCTGTGCATGCCCGAAAACAAGCAAAGTTAAGTTTGCTGCTTCCACTTTCTCTGATCGAGCCCTCACCTGGTGGAAGGGCCATGTGAAAGCCCTATCTCTCCCAGTAGCTAATGCCATGAGCTGGGAAGATCTCAAAATCTTGATGCTGGAAGAATACTGACCGAGGGGTGAAATCCAAAAGTTAGAGTAGGAATTATGGAACCTAAGGATGACTGGATCGGACCTAGCCATTTACATGACCAGGTTCAGAGATTTGTCAGCCTTGTGCCTACGAATGGTAAACCCAGAACCGAAGAAAGTGGAGAGGTAGATTTGGGGATTGTCACCCCAGATCCAAGGGCATGTCCTGGCTTCTATCCCAATCACATTTGACAGCGCGAAGTGCTTGGCTCAATGATTGATTGATCATGGTGTTAAACAGGGTATATTACCGCTGCTACTGAACCACCGAAGGAGATGGTGGACCGAAGGAAACCCTGGAACAAGAGAAAGGGGCAAACCACACAGGAAAACCCTAAGAAACAACATATAGTGACAGCCCACACTGTTACTGTCCCGACCACCCCAACACCAACAAAGCCGTACATCGGCAACCTGCCGAAGTCCAATAGATGCAACTTCCATCATCACGGAACTTGCCGTGAAATGCATTGCACTAGGTGCAACAGGAAGGGACACACTATCAGCTTCTGCAAGGAACCGACCCAACCGGCCACTCCAGCCACAAATGTCGGAGTAGGCCTTACTTGTTACGAGTGTGGAGCAACGGGGCACTTCCGAAGGGACTGTCCGAAAGCAAACAACATGAATGCTAGTGGAGGGGGCAGAGTATTCGCAACGGGCCAAGAGGAAGCCATTGCCGATCCCACGGTGGTTACGGGTACGTTTCTCCTTGATAACTCTTATGCATGCATTCTATTTGATAGTGGAGCGGAGAGGAGTTTCGTGAGCCACAATTTTAAAAATCTACTCAAACAAACACCCCAGTCATTAAGCGAAACATTCATAGTAGAAATGGCTAATGGAAAGACAGAAGGCGCTAAAGAAATATACGTAAACTGTACCCTCGCACTAAACAACAGTTCTTTCCAATCAACCTCATGCCGATTTCAATAAAAAGTTTTGACGTTATCATAGGCATGGACTGGATGAGTTCTCATCATGCGTGCATTTTATGTTACGAAAAGGCCGTTCACCTTAATCTGCCAAATGGCGAAACCCTCATTATTTATGGCGATAAACCTAGTACCACTCTTCGTATCATCTCCTGCGTCAAAGCTCAAAAATATTTACGCAAGGAATGCCATTCGTTCTTGGCACACGTCATAGATGTGAAGCGAGGAGTAGAAGACATCAAGAGCGTGCCTGACGTCTGTGATTTTCTCGATGTCTTCCCCGAAGATCTTCCAGGAGTACGTCCTGCAAGACAAGTCGAATTCAGAATTGACTTAATTCCTGGAGCCACCCCTGTAGCCAAAGCACCGTATCGTTTAGCCCCCGCAGAGATGCAAGAATTATCCAGTCAACTGAACGAACTACTCAGCATAGGATTCATCAGACCAAGCTTCTCACCTTGGGGAGTACCAGTGTTGTTCGTGAAGAAGAAAGACGCATCGTTCAGAATGTGCATCGAATACTGAGAGCTAAACAAACTCACCATTAAGAACCGATATCCCCTGCCACGAATAGGCGATCTGTTCGATCAACTCCACGGGGAAAATTACTTTTCAAAGATCGATCTGAGATTAGGATATCACCAACTATGAGTCCTGGAAAGTGATATTCCTAAGACGGCTTTCCGAACAAGATACGGTCACTACGAATTTGTAGTGATGACTTTCGGACTAACCAATGCACCCACCGTGTTCATGGACTTAATGAATCGGGTATGTCGTTCGTTCGTGGACAAATTTGTGATCGTATTTATAGATGACATACTCATTTATTCAAGGAGTAAAGAAGAACATGGTCAGCACCTGAGACAAGTCTTGGGGACACTACGAGCAGAGAAGCTTTATGCAATGTTCTCGAAGTGCGAGTTTTGGATTAGGAAAGTAGATTTCCTAGGTCACGTGGTCAGCGAAGAGGGAATCCACGTGGATCCTTCCAAAATCAAGGAAATCAAGAATTGGTCAGTACCGAAGACGCCAACCGAAATTCGCCAATTTCTAGGCCTTGCTGGCTATTACCGCAGATTCATATAGAACTTCTCCAGCATCGCAAAACCCCTTACCACCCTGACCCAGAAGCGTGTAGCTTTCAACTGGGGAGAAAAGCAAGATACTGCATTTTAAACTCTGAAGCAAGCCCTATGCAGCGCACCCATTTTGTTTCTCCCAGAAGGGACAGAAGACTTTGTCGTATACTGCGATGCGTCCAATCAAGGGTTGGGTTGTTTGCTGATGCAACGAGGAAAGGTTATTGCTTACGCCTCACGACAACTAAAAACACACGAGATCAACTACACCACTCATGACCTAGAGCTTGGAGCAGTAGTGTTCGCTCTGAAGATTTGGAGGCACTACCTATACGGAACAAAGTGCACCATCTTCACGGACCACAAGAACCTTCAACACATATTCGACCAGAAGGAGCTAAATATGAGACAGCGACGTTGGGTCGAACTACTCAACGACTACGAATGTGAAATTCGGTATCATCCGGGTAAAGCCAATGTAGTGGCGGATGCCCTAAGTCGAAAGGAGTACTCTGGTCGAAGAGTGAAAGCGCTAACCATGACAATCCATTCACACCTGTCAACACAAATCAAGGAAGCCCAACTAGAAGCCTTGAAACTCGAAAACATGACAGGTGAAGCACTTAGAGGAATGGACAAGAATTTAGAAGTCAAAAGTGACGGAGTTCGTTATCTCATGAACCGAATCTGGACACCGAAGTTTGGTGGATTCAGAGAGGTGGTAATGAATGAAGCACACAAGACTCGATACTCCGTACACCCAGGTTCAGAGAAGATGTATCTGGATCTCAAACAACTCTATTGGTGGCCAAACATGAAAGCAGAGATTTCTACATACGTTGGCAAGTGCTTAACTTGTACCAAGATCAAGGTAGAACATCAAAAACCCTCAGGTCTACTCCAGCAGCCCAAAATACCTGAGTGGAAGTGGGAGCAGATTGCCTTGGATTTCATAACCAAACTACCCAAGACGCAAAGTGGTCATGATACCATTTGGGTAATCGTCGACAGGTTAACCAAGTCTACCCACTTCTTGCCAATCAAGGAGACCGATAAGATGGAGAAACTGACAAGAACTTATATCCGGGAAATCGGGCGGCTTCATGGAGTGCCGATATCTATTATCTCGGACAGAGATAGCAGATTCACTTCACGGTTCTGGCAATCACTACAGAAATCCTTGTGAGCTAGGCTAGACATGAGTACAGCCTACCACCCTCAAACTCACGGACAGAGTGAGAGAACTATTCAAACCTTAGAAGACATGTTGCGGGCTTGTGTAATAGACTTCGGTAAAGCATGGGACACCCACTTACCGTTAGTTGAATTCTCGTATAACAACAGTTATCACACTAGCATCAAGACTGCTCCATTTGAGGCCCTTTACGGCCGCAAGTGCAGATCACCTCTGTGTTGGGCGGAAGTGGGCGACACGCAGTTCGCGAGAGGCCTAGTCCCTGATAACACTCTCACTGGTCCGCAAATCATTAAAGAGACGACTGAAAAGATTTTCCAAATCCGTGAACGACTGAAAGCCTCAAGAGATAGACAAAAGAGCTACGCCGACAAGAGAAGAAAACCCTTGGAATTTCAGGTTGGTGACCGTGTCCTACTGAAGGTCTCACCCTGGAAGGGCATGATACGTTTTGGGAAGCGTGGAAAACTAAATGCAAGGTGCATTGGACCCTTCGAAGTTACTACAAGGATTGGTCAAGTAGCTTATAGAATCCAACTACCACTCGAACTTAACAACATACATCATGTGTTTCACGTGTCTAATCTAAAGAAGTGTCTATCTGATGAAACCCTTGTAAGTCTACTCGAGGAAATCGAATTGAATGAAAATCTTAACTTTATGGAAGAACACGTCGAGATCATGGATACGGAGATCAAACGAAAAAAAGCAAAGTCGCATACCAATAGTGAAGGTTCGCTGGAATACTAAGCGGGGACTTGAATTCACTTGGGAGCGAGAAGATCAGATGCAACAAAAGTACCTACATCTCTTCCCTAGTCCATAAACACTTACTTTGTATATAATTTCGGGACGAAATTCCCTCTAACGGGGGGATGACGTAACAACCCGATATTTCAAGTCAAGATAATGATCCAAAGTCAAGTATTGTAACCTATCTTGATATAATAGGAATAGCGTCAAAAATGAAATGTTAAAAAATCTCAATATGGATGTACTAAGTGGTAGATATCGTAGCAAGGTTTTCAAAAAAATAAAGAACACTAAAATCCGAGTTATAACGAAGAAGTTATGACCAATCAAAGATCCGCAACAAAACCGGTAAAACACATTTAAGCGTAAAACAAAAATTTCAATAAAATACTTTTTAGCCTTAGGTATCTAAATGAAAGTCGTAGATATCATTAAACCGTAAACATACATAAAAAGAGTGTCCAAATTTGACTTCGTAGGAGGAAGTTATGATTTTTCTAAGTTTCAGATATAATAGTAGACAGCTAAAAACTCGAAATAGAGATCGAGCGACTTTTAGTCAATGCAACCTTAATGAGAGTCGAAGATCTCGACAATAGTAGTGCAGTGGTAAAAAGACAGACGAAAACGGACGTCGGATGAAGAAGTTATGGATTTTTAACGAACTTTTCCGGTCCCGGCCTGTTAAAAATATAATATTAAAAATAAATTCAAAATTAGCCAACGGAGTCTAAACGAAAGTTGTAGAGCATAATCTCACCTACGCGTGGATATAAATAACGTCAAAATCGGAACTCGTATGCGAGATATATGAATTTCTGAAGTTCGGGACACAAAATCCCACACTGTCAGGGAACTCACGACGTGAACCAGAAGCTCACAACGTGAGCTGGTGATTGATGTGTGCTAGAGTCGGGCTATCATACGTCGAGTCTACGGAAGGGATAAGAACCAAACTCACGACGTGAACCATCCCATGTTCATGACGTGAATCCCAAAACTGCACCCTATAAATAGAAACCGAGGGCTTCGGTTTTGGCTGCTTATTTTTATCCTCTCTCTTACTTTTACTCTGTTTTAAGCATCCCGAGACTACCCCGACGCCCCGGTTACGTGTCCAAGCCCCGAAGAAAGCCCGAAGTCCCGAAGTTCCCGAGAAACTTGCTTCTTTCCAGTCGAAGTGTTGCCCGAGTTAAACATCGTCTTCATCAAACCGTCACTTTTACCAAGTGAGTTCATACCCCTATCACCACTCTTTAAATGCTTTTAAATACTTTTAGGGGGGGGGGGATACAAGTAAACACACGGTTAAAATCGTGTGAAAACATCAATCTTTTACTATAAATTCTTTGCTGTTATTTTAACTATCATGCGAAAATGTTAGCATGCAAAACATCTTACGATACCATTTTACCCTCTCAGGTGAAATATGTTTGTAAATAAAAATATGCTTTATTTATATGTTTGCATAACACAACTTGAAAAGGGTAACCATTTCAACTATAACATTACTTATATACAAGAAAATACAAATCATTGTTATGCCTTTATCAACATGGTAAAAAGGGTAATCATTTCGGACATAAACACATTCATTTCAAAAATACATGACTTAATTGAGAATATCTGAGTCATTCGTCTTCATCGTACCTATCAAGGTATACAAGAAAGCCCTGTTTTATAACCAGAGTCTCCGCCCGGAGAACGTGATAAGTGTGTATAGATCTATACGGGACTGATGATCCCGCACCCCGGCTGTTAGCTACAGCCGGACCGACAGGTTAAGTGTGACAAGTGTCATAACATTTTGACGCCTGAAGAACGTCGTTGTGGGGAAATTCATCTTAGTACGGTTATGAAAAATCAAAGGATAGACAATTATTATGGTATTATGTTTTACGGGAAAAGTAATATTACAGTTATTTTTACGTAAAACTATACGCTTCCTATAGTTTTGTTCACTAATAAAACTATACATTTTCAGTTTAAGTATGACATATTTACTTACAAATTACAGTCTTGGAGATTTAAGACTACTTCTCACTTTTAGGAAAATATAGGATTTTCCTCGTCCAAATACATCCATTTTTATACAACATCGATTCATAACTCATTTTAGAAGAAAATATCGGATTTTCTTGAAAACAAACGCGAACTTTCGAATGGCATGCATTTACTCAATTAACTACTTATGAGCTCACCAACTTAAATGTTGACACTTTTTCTTTGAAATAACTTGTATTCTCAAGGAATCGCTAAACCAGGTGAGCAAGTGCTTTTGGGGACTAATGCTCTGGCGTTAGTAACATCTTTTGGAACATCATATTGTATTTGACTTTTGAAACATGTAATACAACAATCATGTAAACTTTTCAAATATATATTATGGTGGTGTGTACTTTCTTTACTATTCAACTGTTATGATACTGTATATGACGTCCTCCACCCCCGAATGTTTCCGCCGTTCAGGTTTGGGGTGTGACACTGCATTTGAGACTCCGAGGAGGAAGTTATTTTTAGCCCCAATGTTGACCCTTCCTGAGGGTGTGGAGGATTTTGTGGTATTTTATGATGCATCAATCATAGTTTTAAGGGCAGTATTCATGCAGCGAGGTAGAGTAATAACATATGCATCCAGGAAGTTGAAGCCTCTTGAGTCCAGGTATCCTACACATGATTTGGAGTTGGGGGCTATGGTTTTTGCCCTCTAGATTTGGTGACATTATCTCTATGGGATCCGATGTACCATCTACACGGATCATAAGAGTTTGAAATATCTTATGGATCAATCAAATCTGAACATGAGGTAGCGTAGATGGCTTGACGTGGTCAAGGATTATGATTGTAAGATTCCTAATCATCCAAAGAAGACCAATGTGGTCACCGATGCTTTAAGTCGTAAGGCGGTTAGTATTCCTATACGAGAGCACTGTTTGTGGATGACCATCAACTCCCCACTTATGGATTTGATCAGGGAGGCTCGGGACGAGTGAGTCAAGAGGGAAATTTGGAAGATAGAGAGGATTAGAGGTGGGATTGACTGATTTTCTACTGACAGTCGTGAACTTTTGACCTAGTGTGGTCGAGTTTGGTTCCCCTTTTCTGGCGGGGTCCGAAATATGGTTTTGTAGGAGCCACATAAGTCTAGGTTTTCGATTCATCCTGGAGCGAAAAAGATGTATCGAGACTTGCGGCTTAGTTATTGGTGGCCTTGCATGAAGCGGAAGATAACATGGGATGTGGAGAGATGCTTGACTTTCTGGATGGTCCAGGTAGAGCTCTATAGGCGGCATGGAAAGTTTCAGCCTTTAGAGGTGCCCATGTGGAAATGGAAATAGATCACTATGGATTTCATCACAAAGTTATCGAGGACGACGAAGGGATTTGATGCGATTTGGGTTATCGTTGACCGTTTGACCAAGAGTGCCCATTTTCCTTCCATTCAGAGGAGTTCTTCGTCCGAGAAATTAGTCGACGTGTATGTGCGCGAGATTTTCGACTTTTCACTCGCCACAGTGTATCGGTCTTTTGGTTTACTTCTCGGTTTCGAAAGAAGTTTCATGAGGAACTGGGTACGAGGGTGCATTTCAACATTGCTTATCACCCTCAGACTGATATGGAGAGTGAGTGGACCACTCAGACGCTCGAAGATATGTTGAGGGCTTGTGTCATCGATTTCGATGGGAGTTAGGACTGCTACCTTCCCCTAGCTGATTTTTATTTCAACAACTATCATTATGGTATTGGTGCTCCACATTTCGAGCTTCTATATGGAAGGAAGTGTCGAACACCAGTTTTCTTGGGAGAGGTCTGCCACAAGGTCATGGGTAGGAACTACGTGATCCTTCAGACTATGTATCTTATTCAGCAGATCAGGCAGAGATTGCAGACAACCCAGACCCGACATAAGGGTTATGCTGACAGATGATGATTTGAGATAGAGTTTCAGGTGGGAGATATGGTTTTGTTGAAGGTATCACCCTGGAAGGGTGTTATACGCTTCAGGAAGAGGGGAAAGTTAGGTCCCCGATTTATTAGACCAATCCGAGTAGTGGTCAGGGTAGGCAAGGGGCCTATCGATTGGATATACTTGAGGAGCTTAGTCAGATTCACATCACCTTCCATGTTTGTTAGCTTTGGAAGTGTGTGGTTGAAAATTCGTTGGTGGTTCCTTTGGATGACATTAACGTTGATGAACGCCTGATTATGTGGAGAGACTGGTGTCGATTCCTGACAGGAAGACAAAGGCCTTACGCAACAAGGTGGTACCTTTGGTCAAAGTCCTGTGGCAACATCAGAAGGGTTACGAGTGGACGTGGAAACTAAGGCGGAGATGCGTGAGCACTACCCAAATCTATTCGCAGCATCATACTTCGAGGACGAAGTTTGATTCAAGTGGACGAGAATTATAACACCCGATCCTTGCAGGTAAATTCTTTTCCTTATCTTCATAAATGAAATGTTGAATTTTGATCTACACAAGGCGTAGATAGCCTTCTACGCACTGCGTAGATGGAATCTTGAAGAAGGGGATTTAATGTTCTACGTAAGGCGTAGATCTTAGTACCCAGGGCGTACTTGGCCAGAGCCCAAATCCTAATTTCAGGGTTTTTAGCCTATTTAACGCCTTAAACTTTCATGAAGTCCTTCCATCCTCAACCTTTATTCCCCCAAATGTCTCCCTTGAAACCCTAACTCTATTTTCGTGCATTGTGCGCTTGAAGAGTGTTCTTGGGTAGTTTTGAAGAAAAAATAAGGTCGTGGATTTGCTTAGAAGCTTGAATCAACCTTGGATCTGGAAGTCCTTTCCCCTCTTTCATCTCCACAAGGTATAATGTTTGTACCTTTATGCTTCCATTATTAGATATAGCTTAGATGCTAAATCCATTTCCTTTTTGTCCCTCAAATTGGTCCATTTTAGTGTGAGGCAGATGGAGTTTAAGATCAATATGATCCCTGGTACGTCCCCGATTGTTAAGACGTCATATAATCTCGCACTACCGAAGATGTAGAATTTGTCCTCTCAGCTCCAGAAGTTGTTGGGAAAGCAGTTTATCAAACCGAGCAGTTCACCCTTTGGAGAACCGATTCTGTTTATGAAGAAGAAGGATGGGTCTCATTACATGTGCACAGACTACCGGTAGTTAAACAAGTTGATAGTGAAGAATCGATACCCACTCCCAAGGATTGATGACCTCTTTGATCAGTTGCAGGGTACATCTTGGTTTTCAAATATTGATCTGAGGTCGGGTTACCACCAGATGAGGGTCAACGAGGAGGACGTGGAGAAGATATCATTCCGAACAATATATGGTCATTACGAGTTCATGGTGATGCCATTTGGGCTTACCAATGCACCTGTAACGTTCATGGATTTGATGAACCGGGTATGCAGCTCGTGTTGGATTAGGTGTCTAAGCCCATAACTATAATTGGTATATACTTGATTTGATGGAAGCACAAGTCCTTTTGGGTTGCCTTCACTCTTGCTACTTAACTGGATGGCTTTTGGAGAGAAGTTGAACTTATTATTTGGAGTAATAAATTGATAAAAATTATTTATTAATATGTTATGAAAATAACATATTAATTATAAATCATGTTATTTAATTAATATTTAATCAGAAATTAATTTGGAATTAATTTTGGGATTAAAGGAATTAATTAAAAGTACAGGGGCTGTTTTGCAAATCATTGATAGTTGTGAAACTGGGCTCTTGGACTCCTCAGATGGGAGTGCACGAAAATTATAGGGTAGCCCTATAATTTTTCATCCAAGGCCTTCTAGAAGAGGAGTCAATGGACTGCTTAGGCCTTATGCAGGAAATTAGTGTTACCAACTACAAACCATAGCTTTGGGACTAAGCAACCTGCACTATATAAGGAGGCATAGCCTTGGAATTTTTGGCCACCTTGGAAGAACCCTAGTAGAGCCGAATTTCTAAGAGCATTCCCTCCTCTCTCCTCTCATCCTCTTGCAAAGAATGTTTGTAAGCCATTAGAGGTGTCACATTTGAGGCACTTGCTTTCAAGAGTTCAAGATCTACAAGGATTAATTGTTATTACTACATAACAGTTGAGGTATGAATCTAAACCCTATTATTTGGTCAATTTCGATTATATAGACGCATATTAGGGGTTTTCTCTTTGATATTCAAGTTTTCATGTTCAAGTAGTGAAAACCTAGATCCTTAATCTTTGCGTTGCTTGAACACATAGGATTTGTAGTTACGCTCATAACCTATCAATGGTATCAGAGACTAGGATGTTTTTCAGTTGAACTTGATGCAATTATGAATCGTTCAAAGGAGAAGGGAGCAGAATCGTCATTATGTTCATTGAACTTGATGAGTTCATGTTTGAAACTCGACGAGTTGGCCCAACTCAACGAGTGTGTTGCTCAGACTCGACGAGTTGGCCTGTCTGATCTCTGTTTTTTCGATTTTCATAATCTTGGCTTGATTAGGATAATTACATTAATTCGTTTTTCTGCATAAAATTAAATTTTTTAAAAAGGTAATTGGATATCCTTATTAATTGTAATGATTTGGTTTAATTTTTGATAAAGATAAAATTAATGTTTAATTTAATTATTAAAAATTTAACCTAGTATTTTTGAAAAGTTTTAAAAATACTCCCTTTTGGTTTCAGAATTTAAAATTTAATTAAAAGTTTAATTTTGAAATCTTAAATTCTAGAACCCTAGTATTTTAAAAGTTTAAAATACACCCTTATACTATTGTAAAATTAAAAGTTTAAGTTATATTTATGTATAAAAAAGTCACTCTTACTGTTAGTAGACCTCATTCACGAAGCTAATCTATAAGGGGTGTTTAAGGAAGTGGCCTGTAAAATGACCGTCATTGGGTATCCATTCTTACCCACCGCAGTCTTGACTAGTGAAGGGTCGTTGGGTGAACGGGTTTGATAGGACATTAAACTCTCGTTAATAAGTATAATGAAGTAAATAAAGTAACTAAATGTTTTTATAAAATTCTCAATCTTAGTTACTTTAGGAAAATATGAATTTGATGCTAATCCATGAAATTGCACATTTCACTTTATAAAAGTCGTTAGTGGAGCGTGTGTGGTTAACCGACACCCTAATATGGACTAATAAAGGGTGGCAATGGGTAGCTCGTAAATTATCATTGATCAATGGAGTGTATGTGGATAACCGACACATTGATTAGGTGGGAAATGACATCGAGAGGACCAAGCTAATTTGCATGGTTATTCACACCTCGTTTGTGATCCTCGGTATCCCAGTAACAAATGGAAAAGGCATAATCGAGATTAAACATGTCGTTGAATAGTTCAATGAATCTTAAACGATCTAGGGATTTCATTTAAAACCTAATTCTTTTAAATTTCGTTTTTTGTGGTGAATTTGGTAAATCGTCATTTACCTACCTTCAAATAATTTACAATTGGATTACGACGTCCCTTTTCTGAATTGTGAATTATTGTGTTGGGTCCTAGCCTTAATATTTCATTTGAGTGTTATGTTAAGGATTTCCTTATCTAATCAAAATTTTGTCTTTCTTCTTTTGTAGATGTATACCTCAAACAACGCTTACGGATCCAACAACAACAACAACAACTCCTCAAACACCTTCTCGCTCTTGAGCATTTGTTCCAAGGTCACTTTCGATGGCTCCGATTTCAATGATTGGATGTGCAACATAAGAATGGCCATGCAATTCGAGGACAAGGAATATGTTCTCGACAAAGAGCTGAACGAGATAGATGAATCTAAAGCTAATCCTGAAGGAATAGTTGAGTATAGGGCCCAATGTAAAGATTCTACTAAGGTGTCATGCATTATGGTGGCAACTATGACTCCTGAGCTACAATGGTTTTATGAGAACTATTGGCCTTATGAGATGTGCAAGGACTTGATCGAGAAGTACCATCAAAGAGCATGTCAAGAAAGGTATGAGATAGTCAAGTCACTAACTACTACCAAGATGAAGGACAGATAGTCCGTCACGACCAACCTATAGCGCATGCAACGCTATATGGATCGTTTGTTGAAACTTATCGTGAACTTCGATGAGGAGCTGGCTATTGACATAGTCTTGTACTCTTTTCATCCTTATTATGATCAGTTCAAAATGACTTATCATTTGAACAGAGAGGAAGTCACATTAAGTCAACTTCAAGGCTTGCTGAGAACCACTGAGAGTGGGTTGAAGAGAAAGAGTATTGACTCCACTCCTACTGATGCTGCTCCTGTCTTGGCCGTTGGATGTGGGAATGGAAGAAGAGGAAAGCTCCCTCGAACAGAACTGAAAGGGAAAATCTCAAGACGGGTCGTCAAGTAATGTCCCTAAAGGCAACTCTAGTTCTGAAGCCCCCTCCTCTGATCCAAAAGAAGCTGCATGCTTCTACTACCATGACGAGGGTCATTAGAAGAGAAGTTGCCCCCGAGTACTTGCAAGATATAAAGGATGGTGAGATCAAGCCAACCTCGACAGGTATTTACACTATTCAATCTAAGAACTCATCGCATTCTAATTCTTGGGTCTTTGATAAAGGATGTGGTTTTCACATTTGCTCTGACTTGCAGGGACTAAGAAGAAGTGAGGATGTGGAGCATGGGAAGATGAACCTGATTATGGGCAATAGGAGATCGTCACCTGTTACCAAGATTAGGATTTACTCTTTAGTACTTATTAGTGGGTTAAGTTTAGATTTAAATAATTGTTGCTACTCGTCAGAACTGACAAGGAATATTATTTCATTTCATGGTTTGTACAGACAAAGTTTTAGATATTCTTTTAATAATGAGAATGGTGCTATTCATGGTGTATTTTATTTTGAAGCATTACCTTGTGATGGTGTATATGAAATTGTGATGGTTGTAGACAATTTAGGAAACAGTGTGTTACAAATTGATGCATCTAATGGTTTAGACAAGGCATGCTTGTGGCAATGTTGTCTTGGACATGTCAACAAGAAACGCATTGCCCAACTCCAAAAGGATGGAGTGTTGGAATCATTTGACCTAAGGTCGGATGATACATGCGAATCTTGTTTGCTTGGAAAGATAACTAAATCACCTCTCACTGGTTCTTGGGAAAGAGCTGAAGCATTGTTGGATCTCATACACACGGATGTGTAGGTCCTTTAGATCCACCACAAGGGATGCAAATCGATTTATGTGACTTTTACCGATGATTATAGCAGATATGGATATATCTACTTAATCAAACATAAGTCATAGACTTTTGAAAAGTTCAAAGAGTTTAAACATCAATTCAAAACTCAATTGGGAAGGAAGATCAATATGCTCATATCCAATAGGGGTGGTGAGTATCTTAGTATCGAGTTCCTCGACTACCTCAAGGAATGTGGAGTTGTTTCACAATTGACACCTCCTAGGACACCACAACTTAATGGTGTGGCTGAGAGGCGTAATCGAACCTTGTTGGACATGGTTCATTCCATGATGAGTCGAGCTTTACTTCTAATAACATTCTGGGGGTATGCCTTAGAGACTGCCGCCCATATTCTTAATCTAGTCCCAATGAAGAAGGTTGCCAAAACACCTCACAAGATGTGGTCAGGGAAGGTTCCCTCGTTGGCACATATCAAGGTTTGGGGGTTTGAAGCTTTCGCTTGACGATAGACTCATGACAAGCTCGAACCTCGAAGTGAGCGATGTATTTCCATCGGCTATCCACAGATGTCCTTCGGATACTTGTTCTATAGACCTAGTGAAAACGTGGTCTTCGTAGCACGAAGGGAAGTCTTTCGTGAGAGAGAGAGAGCTCATATGCAAATAGGACAGTGGGAGCATAATTGATCTTGAAGAAATTCAAGAGTCAAGCGATGAAGGGACCACTAACACTAGCGCTCAACCCGGGGAAGAAATTCCTGTTGAACCAATTGACGAGTCATTGCCTCTTAGACGTTCCACTTGAGTTAGAATGGCACCGTAGTTTTATGGTTTCCATATTACTACATGGCGGGCCCTGAGTCTGCTAAATGGAAGGAGGCAATGGACAGCGAGATCCAGTCCATGTATGACAATCAAGTTTGGAACTTGGTTGACAATGTACCAAGTCGTAAGACAGTTGGGTGCAAATGGATCATCAAGAAGAAGAATGACATGGATGGAAAGGTACACACATTCAAGGCACGACTGGTTTCAAAGGGCTTTACTCAAACCCGAGGGGTTGATTATGATGAGACCTTCTCACCAGTGGCCAAGATTAAATCTATTAGGGTTATGTTAGCCATAGCTGCATTTCATGATTATGAAATATAGCAGATGGATGTCAAAACCGCTTTTCTTAATGGAAAGTTGGCTGAGGATGTTTACATGACTCAGCCAGAGGGTTTTTTGATGACAAAGCTAGTAGTGAAGATGAGTCCTGTGTATATGTCAAAGCTAGTCGGAGTATAGTCACCTTCCTGGTATTGTATGTTGATGACATACTACTTATAGGAAACGACATTCCAACTTTGCAGGAGGTCAAGTCCTCGCTTAGAAAGTGTTTCACTATGAAGGATCTGGGAGAGGCTGCCTATATTCTGGGAATAAGGATTTTGAGAAATAGGAGTAAAAGACTAAATAGACTTAGTCAAAGCACATATTTGGATAAGGTGCTAAAGCGTTTTAGCATGGAAAATTCAAAGAAGGGAGAGTTACCTATCCAGAGTAATACCAAGCTGAGTAAGACTTAGAGTTCGAGTATGGATGCAGAGATAGTAGAGATGAGTCAAGTTCTATATGCTTCCACCGTTGGCTCGATCATGTACGCTATGACATGTACTCAACCTGATGTGGCTTTCGCTTTGAGCATGGTTAGCCGATATCAGGGAAATCCAGGTAAAGCTCACTGGATAGCAGTTAAGAACATTCTTAAGTATTTACAAAGGACAAAGGATTGGGTCCTTGTGCTTGGTGGCAGTGATAACTTAAGAGTTACTGGGTATAGTGACGCCAATTTTCAGACAGATAGAGACAACTTTCGTTCTCTGTCAGGCTGGGTGTTTACCCTCAATGGAGGAGCAGTAACTTTGAAAAGTTCCAAGCAAGAAAACATAGCAGATTCAACATGTGGATCAGAGTATATAGCTGCGAGCGAAGCATCAAAAGAGGCTATATGGTTGAAGAACTTCATTGGAGACCTTGGAGTTGCGTCAGCCATTAAGGAGCTGATATAGATTTTCTGTGATAATGAAGGACTGGTTGCCTTGACAAAGGAACCAAGGGATCATGGAAGATCTAGACATATCGACAGAAAATATCATTTCATCAGACATCGAGTAGAAGAAGGACACCTCATCGTTAAGAGGATATCGTCAGAAGAGAATCCTGCAGATCCCCTCACAAAGGGTCTGAGTAGGATTAAGCACATTCAGCATGCGAGGAGCATTGGTCTGAAGGACGATATTAGTTTTTGTGATTAGATAGATATTTAGAAACTTGTAACAGATAAATGTAATTGACATTTGATGATTGAATAAATGGAGATTTATTTATGAGTATTGTTTACTATCTTTTTTCAATTGTTTATCTTGTGTTTCAAATTTGCATGTTTTACTTCCCGAATAATTGGATTATTCAAAACATCCAAAGTCGATCATACTTTGGAAGTAAGTAGTGAATTAAGATTGTCATGAATTGGTTTGTAGATTGTCTAAGTGTTTAGACATAGCAGTGGTTTGCTGCAACGTTCATGAGTACTTTTGAAATCGGGATTTAAGTGTTGGATTAAACCCAAGCTCATAAAATTACTTCATGGAATTTATCTTGATTAATTATGAGACGATAATAATGTATAATCTTTAAACCGAGATATATGAGTTGTTGTTTACGAGTTGGTTGTGCATCGATAATACGTAAACGCATCAGTAACTTGATGTTGTAAAATGTATTATTGTGTACGATTTGATGAGTAAATAGTACAAGCATATAAGTCAAAGTTTGTCTATTCCTTTTGACCTAAAGGGAAAAGCGATATCTTAGGCCCCTCGATGATTTGGTGTTGACTTGTGTGTCGGGCCCGATCAGCACTAAATTAATGTGTTCAATTAAGTTCTCTGTCATTACAAATCAGAAATCAGGAAACAAACTGTTGGATAATGAGAATGATTTTGTTCCATGTCATTTGTCCACATGATATCTTGCAGAACGGAGGATTATATGATCCCTTATCTTAGGACACGTAACTGACTAGGTCGGAGTTCAACAACGGCTTTTGAAAGCTACAATGTGTTGGTCAATTTTTGAAGTTTTACTTGCAATTATAGTTATTACACTTATCCAAGTGGGAGACTGTTGGATAAGGTGTCTAAGCCCATAACTATAATTGGTATATACTTGATTTGATGGAAGCACAAGTCCTTTTGGGTTGCCTTCACTCTTGCAACTTGACAATATGACTTTTGGAGAGAAGTTGAATTTATTATTTGGCATAATAAATTTATTAAAATGATTTTGTAATATGTTATAAAAATAATATATTAATTAGAAATCATGTTATTTAATTAATATTTAATCAGAAGTTAATTTGGAATTAATTTTGGGATTAAAGGAATTAATTCAAAGTACAAGGGCTATTTTGGAAATCATTGATAGTTGTGAAACTGGGCTCTTGGACTCCTTAGATGGGAGTGGACGAAAATTACAGGGTAGCCCAATAAGTTTTTGTCCAAGGCCTTCTAGAAGAGGAGTCCATGGGATGCTTAGGCCTTAAGCAGAAAATTAGGGTTACCAACTACAAACACTAGCTGTGGGACTAAGCAACCTGCAGTATATAAGGAGGCTTAGCCTTGGGATTTTTGGCCACCTTGGAAGAACCCTAGTAGAGCCAAATTTGTAAGAGCATTCCCTCCTCTCTCTCTCCTCTCATTCTCTTGCAAAGAGTGTTTGTAAGCCATTAGAGGTGTCACATTTGAGGCACTTGCTTTCAAGAGTTCAAGAGCTACAAGGATTAATTATTATTACTACGTAACAATTAAGGTATGAATCTAAACCATATTATTTGGTCAATTTTGATTATATAGATGCATATTAGGGTTTTTCTCTTTTATGTTCAAGTTTGCATGTTCAACTAGTGAAAACCTAGATCCTTAATCTTAGGGTTTCATGAACACATAGGATTTGTAGTGATGCTCATAACCCATCAGGTCAATGCTTGGCCGATCGGTTATTGTTTTCATTGATGATATTCTCGTATACTCCAAGACCAGGGAGCAGCATGAGGACTATCTTACAGAGCTACTTGGGGTACTGAGACAAGACAGGCTTTATGCCAAGTTCTCCAAGTGTGAGTTATGGTTACGAGAAGTCCAATTTATGGGACCCCTCATCTATCATAACGTGATTCTGATCGATCCAGGCAAGATCGAGACAGTTGATCCAGTGGGAAGTCCCAAAGTCTCCATCTAAGATTAGATATTTTCTGGGATTGGTTGGTTACTATCGAAGATTCATTTGGGATTTCTCCAAGATTGTTGTTCCTCTGACCGGCATGACGAAGAAGAGTGTGGATTTCTATTGGGGTGTGAGCAACATGCTGCATTTGAGACTCTAAGGATGAAGTTATGTGATGCCCTAATGTTGACCCTTCCTGAGGGTGTGGAGGATTTTGTGTATTTTGGGATGCATCAATCACGGTTTTAAGGGCGGTACTTATGCAACAAGGTAGATTCATAGCCTCATGAGGTCAGGCATCCGACACACGATTTGGAGGTGAGGGCTGTGGTTTTCGCGCTCAAGATTTGGCGACATTATCTCTATGGGGTCCGATGTACCATCTACACGGATCACAAGAGTTTGAGATATCTTATGTATCAATCAAATCGGAACATGAGGTAGCGCAGATGGCTTGACGTGGTCAAGGATTACAATTGTGAGATTCTCTATCATCCGGAGAAGGTCAATGTGGTCGTCGGTGCTTTAAGCCGTAAGGCCGTTAGTACTCCTGTCCGAGAGCAATGTGTGAGGATGACCATCAACTCCCCACTTATGGGTTTGATTAGGGGGGCTCAGGCCGAGTGATTCAAGAAGGAAAATTGGAAGAAAGAGAGGATTAGATGTGAGATTGACTAATTTTCTAATTATAGTCATGAACTTTTGACCAAGTGCTGTTGGGTTTGGGTCCCCTTTTCTGGCGGGGTCCAGCAGATAGTATTGTAGGAGGCACATAAGTCCAGGTTTTTTATTCATCCTGGTGCCACAAAGATGTATCGAGACTTGCGAGTTACTTATTTGTGGAAATTTTTAGGGCTTGTAGGATTTTAAGGGGTTTGAAATCTTTGGATATCTAAATAATTTAAATTTTTGAGACTTCAAGTTATTTTAGAGTCCTATAACTCTTTTCTAGTTTTAAAAATGTTGGAAATTTTTTTTTGTCGGTTTATTGGCATTTCTATGTACTGATTCTGAGATTCAAGTGAAATTGAAGGATTATGGATACTAGTCCTAGTTTTCAATTTTGACTTAGGTTCCTATGAGAGTCAGACCAAATTTCTACTACTAGGTCAAGTGCATGATGTGTCTACATGAATATACAAAGATGTTCGAGTCAAGGAATGACCCGAATTTAGAGAGTTCTTACACTTAAAGTAGTTGTAGAATTCGCATATCAATGTGAAGTACACTATCCCTCATTTCTAATTGTGTAAATTTTTTTAGTAGGTTGTAACTTAGCCTCTAGTTACTAATTCTAGAATGTGATGTGCCTACATGTGTAGCTAAGTTTATTCAAATCTAGAATTGTCTCGAATTTTGACGGTTGTCACATCTATTGTCACTAAAAACTACAATCAGACCATCTTTCTTGATAAAATCTATTAAGAGGGTCTTGAGACCAGTCATATGTCTAGAACACGCACTGTCAAGGAACCAAGTATGTTCTAGATTCTGACTCGACTCTTGGACAGCTTGAGAGGTATCAATGTCATACATTTTGAGATCACCATCAGGGGAATCATGGATAAGAGCTATAAAAGCCTTAACATTTAGCCCCTCATCTTCAGATGTTACCTCTTTTTGCATCCATTCTTCATGATCCTCTTGCTATGCAATGAAGGCTTTTGGCAGAGAGATGTTCTCCTTCTTCATGTGGGCAAAAAGCTTCTTGTATAAGACTTCATAATTCTCTAGGCTTTGAGCTTCTTTCTGTTGGATTTTAGTATACTACAACATCCTATGGTGTACATGCAACCCTATAAACCTTGGATCTATGTTTTCTCTATTATACATGCAAATATTAACTATTCCAAGGTTTCATCCTAACTAGCATATTATGAAGCACCTATACTACAAAGTTCTAGTTAGATGACATACCTTTTGATGTAGCTTGATGTCTTCAAGCTTTAAGAGCTTAGCCCCAATAGTGTGGAAGCCTCAAATGGAATCACAAATCACCAAAACACCTTGGAAGAACTTGAGAGAATATGTATGCACACTAAAATCGGCCCACTCTTATTTTCACACACTTGTGCCAATTTTGTGAGCCAAGGAACCCTTTATATATTATGGAGGATTAGGTTTACATCCATGTAAACCCTAATACCCATGACCTTTCATTTACATAGGATCCATTGGTTAAAAGCTCCATGGACCATCCATGAAAGCTTAGCCCAACCTAAATGAACTTGGCCCATTCCATATATATAAGAGTCCATATTTAATTAGTTCTTTTTGATCACTTAATTAATTCTAAATTAATTCTTGATCAATACTAATTAAAAAATATGATTCCATATTAATATATTAGAACTTATAATATATTAATATAAATAATAAATATACTATTCTCAAAAGACTATCCATATAAATTGTGCCGGTGAAGTGCAACCCAAATGGACCATGCCGGGTCGGGTCAAGTACATACCAAATATAGTTATGGACTTAGACATTAATCCAACAGTCTCCCACTTGGATAAGTCTAAAACTATTATTGAGTATGACTTCAAAACCTAACTGGCAATCGTAGCTATTAAAGCCGCTGTCGGACTATGACCTTGTCAATGACTTGTCCATTAGATAAGGTATCATATATTCCTCCATTCTAGATATCATATGGACTGAGACATAGATTATAATCATTCTCTCTGTCCATTTGTTGTTTCCCGATTTTCGATTTATGATGACTGACTGATTGAACAAATCAAATCAGTCCTGGCTTGGCCAAGCACTCACATGTGTCATCGCTAAATCATCGAGGGGCCTACAGATATCGCTTTTCCCGAAGGTAAAAGGAATGGATAAACTTCGACTCATATGGCTTGTTCTACTACTTGTTGAATTATACACAAAGGCACATTTTATAACATTGAGTTACCAAATGCATTTTCGTGCAATCAATGTATAACCAACTCACAGTAACAACTCATATCTCTAGGTTTGAAGAATATAAGATATTATCGTCTCATGATCACTCGTGATAAAATCCATGAAGTGATTCAAATGAGCGCGGGTTGAATCCAATACTCAGAACTTATGAGCACTCATGAGTGTTGTAGCACCACTTTGTCCACCAACTTGGACCTCTACAAACCAACCCATGACAGTCTTGATTCATATCTACTTCCAACATATGACCGACTGTGGATGGTTTGAATAACTTAATCATTCAGGAAGAGCGACTTAGTTATTCTGGAAGACAAAACATGCAAAGTGAAACACAAGAATAAATGAATCAAATATATTATCAAACCCTGTGAATATAAATAAACACTTTTATTTATCACCATACTGATTACTCATTATTCATTGTTTCGGTTTTATCAACTTTATACTTGAATTAAAAACACTAGTTGTCCCATGCTCCAAGCATGTACACTATGTTTTTCTTAAACAATAGCTTTGCCATACACCAAGTATGCACTCTATGTTTGTCTATGATCCTTACATTGTGAAATAAACCAATTGAACATAATTTCAATGATTCTAATTTCACACTCCCAAATCCTTATCGAAAAATGTGAGAATTTCAAATTCCTATCATTTATCGAAATCTGTTTAGATTTTAAACTTATATGCACTGACCCTCCTGTAATGAATATG
Organism: Lactuca virosa; assembly: GCF_052849685.1. NCBI lineage: Eukaryota > Viridiplantae > Streptophyta > Magnoliopsida > Asterales > Asteraceae > Lactuca > Lactuca virosa. Next base: position 292,188,782 of record NC_136429.1, on the reverse strand, counting down.
TACAAAGTCACAAAGACTTGTCAACAATCATTATAAGGTATTCCAATGGAGATCAACTCCATGGAAACAAAGTCTCATATTCAAAGTACATTGTTTTGGACATGCTTCTTGCATTAAGTTTTCTAATCTTACACAGATAACTTCCACCTATGGAGACAACTCCATATTCTCATTTTGACTATCACTTCTGAATAAGAGATGCCTCTTTTTAGAATATGTCAATATGGTCCTTCCAAAATTAGCACTATACTTCCAACTATCCCTGAGCAACCAATCTTTGGTAAACCTCAGATTGTCCTCGACAATTGCTTAATCATTTTAGTCATATCCAATTCTAGACCTTTTCCCTTCTTAATGCCTCTGGGCATTTGGAAAAATTTAGAAATGACAAATATTATAGAACATGCAATCGATCCTGTACCCAAAGCAAATGGTACACGATTCATGATGTCTCACATAAAGACATGATTCTAGACCAGTCTTTTGCTACAATATTTTTATTTGCCATGTTTTCAAAATTTGACTATGTAGAGGGATGCCGTAATCATAATCGAATATTGAGAACGCAATATATAGAATTTCCTTAAGTTGAACCAATCCAACATGAAATTTATATATATATTCTTGACTAAAGATGATTAAGGTCTCAATCTAAGCCTTTAGAACTGAAATTAAGTATATCCTCTCCCTTAATTATAGCAAAACAAATTTTTCAATCCCTGCAGCCTCACGAATTGAAAATTTTGTTTTCTATAATTAACATTGCTAACTTGCAACACTAACAATAATTATCATGCTCCCACTAACATGATGATTATTAGCATAACACTTATGCTCCCACTAGCTTTGACATGTACTCAGAAATCAGCTGGACTTCTAGAAATCAATACTTTATTGACTTTCTTACCAAAGTTCAGATTTCTGATACGAGATGCTTGGATAAAACTTTATCAAAATCATACACCTTTCCTTAGATATCATGCATGTGTGTCTAAACAATTTCAGAACTACGAAAAGGGATGCCGTAATCATAGTCTCAATTGTTTAGACCTTTTGCCATCTGCTTCAAATCTACTTGGTGGAAGTGTTTCCTCACCATCACTTTCATGAATCGGAGAGAAACCTTATGACCCTTAGATTTTATGGTGTATGTGTTCTTATCCATGTGAATCGTCAAAACCATAGTCACAAGACAAGGATAATGACAAATCGAAACTCATATGGACTGAACTTATGCAATCTTAACTTCTTGCTACCTGGCAGTACAGGGCCTGCCATTGCTTCCAAGTTGTTATGCAACCAATTGAGAACTTTTAGAACTCCTATGCAAAGCCAAATTTAACTGGAATGGGCACAGAATATGTCAACACGATAGGTTATAAACCTCAAGTCGTGTGCTAGTGAAGAACCTCAGGTTTTATTCTTGATTAGTTCTTGAAATTCTTTTTAGGATCTTTAAGACTCCCACTATCCTCTTGACATATAAGACTATCTTACCAAATATTCAAGAGATAGTGCGGACTCTTTATCAAGACAAACACTTCACACAATTGGCCTTAGTTGGTCTTTGTTTTATCCAAAACATCACAACTTACCAATTTCAAATGTACAAGAGTAGGAAACTTTTACTCTTACATTTGACAAGTGTTTTAAACCTTTCTTTAAGATATGTCACTCAAGTTACAGTCTTGGAGTATGACTCTAAGAATTGTTTTGGAACGAAGTATGACTCATCTTCCTGATCTAACCATTTCAACAAATCATGAATCATCTTCTTAGTCATAAGAATGCACTAAGATGACCTTTAGAGGATTAATTGTGATATGATTTCTAAATCATTAAGATGATCACAAACATGATACTAAAGTACTCTCCCATCTTTTCAGATTTGAGAAACTTTTATCTTTCTGCCTAATTTGATTCTTCCCATTCGTTCTGCCATACATTGAGACTTTTCCAATGTTTCAGAATTGTACTTAAACTTGTAAGTATAACCATATTTACTAAACTTTAGTAAATCAAATAGTCTTAACGAGCTTTGTGGTGGACATGACCAGTGCACAAGAATGTGTACTCGATCCCTTTAGTCCTTCACTTGACTCACACATCCATGTGAACAAGTAATTAATCTTGATTTTCCAATGCTTGAAAGTTCTCATTCATCATACTATTCAACTTGCATGATTCCAAGTTTCGGTCCAATTGAAACTTGGGTGATGAGGAACTTTCCTGATTTAGTAAATTTAGACACTACCACAAATGAAAGAATCAAATCTATTTTCCAATATTGTTGTCAGTGGAATCATATAAGCAACAATTTTCCACAAATGCCATTGTAAGGATACTTCAAATAAATAAAATTAAACAATTTTCTTTTATTTTAAAACTTTGCGGAAAAACTTATCCTTACAATCCACACGGAAAATTGTTGTTATCTATTCCTTAGCAATATATCATAACTTCTTAAGCAACTGCTGAAAATTCTGATGCGATCGAAATCCACCTTCGCGATCAGAATCAGCATATACTTCCTTTAAGATTTCTCTCTATTCTTTGATTCTTAAAACATCAACATGTGACCCAGTCACATCATGTAATGAGGATCTTAGAATAGAACTTAACAGAGTTAGATAATAGGCTCTACCTGATGTAGAGTCAAACTTATTGACTTTAACATCCTTAGGTAAATTTGGCAGCTTTGCAATCAACGCCCCTTCCTTTGGCAAAATAAACATATGGACCCTTTGGTAATGGGACTATCTTAGACTTAGCCTTTCTCTTTACCATTTGGTCAACCGGGTTGACTATGGCCAATCCCTTTCCATTGGGAAGAGAATGCTTTTTCTGGATTTCCAGTGTCACCATTGTCACTGTCCATAAAGTTTTTGGGAAGTTGATCTTTTAATCAAATTTGCTTTACTATCGTTCCAAATCATTGCTGATTCAGCAGCACCAAGCAAATAGATATGATCATTAAGGTACATGTCATAGTCTGTTTCATAGTAGTCCCAAAGGAACTCACTATGTGACTTAGAAAGTGATTGAACATCCAACTTTCTCAAGACTTTGACACCCAACTCTCCCGGCTTGTCAATATATGACTTCATCTCTAAGATGTGATCACACATAGACCTTGCTTGCCATTAGGGCTTGAGTGACCTTGAACTTGTGGGTTAGGGAGAATAATTGGAGGAGGTGGAGGAATAGAAGTATGACTTCCATGAGCCAAACTCGGGAAGTCATATTCATTAGGAAAGCTTGATTTGGGAAGATCATTGTTGTCTAAACCAGACATCAACAATGGGAGAAATTCACGTAAAGTTGATTTAAGTCCTTAATATAACACCCAATATGATATATTAAGGCTAGGACCCAACAAACTATTTTATAACTTGGAAGAGGGATGCCGTAATCCAAGCTATAAAATATTTGAAGGTAGGTGAATGACGATTCACCAATTTCCACCAAGATAAACGAAATGTATTATTAGGTTTTAATTGGTTTTGAAACTCCTAGATTCTTTTGTGATTCATTGAACTTTTCAATGGCATGTTTCAATCTCGAGTGTGCCCTTCAGGTTTTGTGACTGGGATGCCGAGGATCACAAAATATGGTGTGAAGTAACCATGCAAATATACTTGGTACCCTTAATATTTACCCCTCAATCGATGTGCCGGTTAACCACACACGCTCCAACGATACTATGATAAACATTAAGTTACCATTTGCCTACCTTGTTAAGTCCAGGTTAGTGTGCCGATTAACCACACACGCTCCACTAACAGCTTAAACAAAGTGCAAAGTGTAATTTCATAGATTAGCACCTTATTCACATTTTCCTAAGTAACTAAGATTGGGAATTTATAAGTGTTTAGTTACTTAGTATTTATCATTATACTTATAATTAAGGGAGAATTATAGTCCTTGTCCTACCTGTTCGGCTAACGACCCTCCACCGGTCAAGGAAGCGGTGGGTGAGAGTGGACACCCATTAAACTGCCATTTTATAGGCAGTAACCTTATACCCCCCTTATAGACCGGCTTCGTGAATGAGGCCTACTAACGGTAAAATTGACTTTATCTTATACATATCTATATAATTAAAATTATAATAATAGTATAAGGGTGTATTTTAAACATTTAAAATACTTGGTGGTTAAATCTATTAATTAAACTATACTCTTAATTTATTAAACTTAAACCATGTCTTTATGGAATTATTAACTCTTTTAATTAAACACTTTAACTAATTTAATGAAGTCCATAAAGTTTGAATTTTAACTTTTAAAATTGTAGAGTTTGGAATTAAAGCATTAATGTGTGTGAGACTTTACAAATTCCAAAACTTGAGGGCAAGTTTTGAAACTAATCAAAACCTTTCATTTCATAACTTATGAGTTTAATGGTTCATTAAAATGAAGACTCTTCATTTTTATGTAACCTCTTATTCTTTAATAACACTTTTAAAGAAGTGACTCTTAAACATCCATAACTTGAGGACAAGTTATGGAGTCATAAAATAGTTTAATGAAAAAAAAAACTCTTCATTTTTGTGTAACCTATGGCACTTTTATGAGTTTTAAGATTCATAAATGTGACCTTTTATGTGACTTGAAGAAAAGTTACAAAAACACCTTTTATGAACTTATTTTAGATTAATATGGATTGAAAGCAACTTAACAAATAATATTTTTCATCAATCTAAATTAACTCATAAAACAAGGTAACACAAAAAAACTTTTCATGTTCCATAACTTAAGGAGGTTTCAAAAAACTCTTTATATCAAACTTTTAAAACTAATAAAATAATCATATCATTTTATCTTTTACTAAATTTGACCTAATTCAACTCATATAGTAAAGTGACTCAAATTTTAAAAATAATTAGTTTTTCATAAAATCAAGTAATTATCTTAAAATATGACAAACTTCATGTTTTTTTCCTTTTTTTTTCCTTCAACTTGAAAAAAAAATACATTTGCATCAAATATAATAGAAAACAACCCATGGCTCTGATACCACTGTTGGATTTTAGTATACTACAACATCCTATGGTGTACATGCAACCCTATAAACCTTGGATCTATGTTTTCTCTATTATACATGAAAATATTAACTATTCCAAGGTTTCATCCTAACTAGCATATTATGAAGCACCTATACTACAAAGTTCTAGTTAGATGACATACCGTTTGATGTAGCTTGATGTCTTCAAGCTTTAAGAGCTTAGCCCCAATAGTGTGGAAGCCTCAAATGGAATCACAAATCACCAAAACACCTTGGAAGAACTTGAGAGAATATGTATGCACACTAAAATCGGCCCACTCTTATTTTCACACACTTGTGCCAATTTTATGAGCCAAGGACCCCTTTATATATTATGGAGGATTAGGGTTACATCCATGTAAACCCTAATACCCATGACCTTTCATTTACATAGGATCCATGGGTTAAAAGCTCCATGGACCATCCATGAAAGCTTAGCCCAACCTAAATGAACTTGGCCCATTCCATATATATAAGAGTCCATATGTAATTAGTTCTTTTTGATCACTTAATTAATTCTAAATTAATTCTTGATCAATACTAATTAAATAATATGATTCCATATTAATATATTAGAACTTATAATATATTAATATAAATGATAAATATACTATTCTCAAAAGACTATCCATATAATATGTGCCGGTGAAGTGCAACCCAAATGGACCATGCCGGGTCGGGTCAAGTACATACCAAATATAGTTATGGACTTAGACATTAATCCAACAATGATATCTAGAATGGAGGAATATATGATTCCTTATCTAATGGACACGTCATTTTTGTAGGTCAGAGTTCGGCAGCAACTTTAAGAGCTACGATTGCTAGTCGGGATCTTGGAGTCATACACAATAATAGTTTTAGACTTATCCAAGTGGGAGACTATTGGCTTAGATGTCTAAGCCCATAACTATTATTGGTACGTATTCAAACCGAGAGTAGCATGGTCCATTTGGGTTGCATTGCATTAGAACAATTGGATAGACAAAATGAGAAAAATGTTACTTATGATTTATATTAATATATTATAAGTTGTAAAATATTAATATGAAATCATATTATTTAATTAGTATTGATCAAGAATTAATTTAGAATTAATTTAGTGATCAAAAGGAACTAATTAAATATGGACTCTTATGTATATATAGGATGGGCTAAGCTTTCATGGATAGTCCATGGAGTTTTAACCCATGGATCCTGTGGAAATGAAAGGTCATGGGTATTAGGGTTTACATGAATGTAACCCTAATCCTCCACACTATATAAAGAGGTCTCTAGTTCATGAAATTGGCGCTAGTGCATACACACAAGAGGGCAAATCCGATTTCATAAGAGTGAACATAAGTATTCTTCTTCTCAAGTTATTCCAAGGGTTTTTGGTGTTGTGTGAACCATTTGAGGTGCAACACTTGGGGCACTAAGCTCTTAAAGGTTCAAGACTTTAAGCTCCATCAAAAGGTATGTCATTCTACTAGATTCTTGTATTGTATATACTTCATATTATGCTAGTTAGGATGAAACCTTGGAATATTGAATATTTGCATGTATAATAGAGAAAACATAGATCCAAGGTTTATAGGGTTGCATGTACACCATAGGAGTGTTAGAATGCTCAAAACCCATCAGTTCTATCGGATTATGAGTCAATAGATAAAAGCAAGACTTATTGAATTGATGGTTGCTCTTTGCATCCATAACAATGAGTGGGGGAGAAGGAGGGTATCCTCAAGAAGAGTAGGACATGATGCCACTCTTTTTCTCAGCACCAAGAGCATTGAGATCCTTCAGCTCCTACAAAATCTGAAGAAAGGAGATGTAGATGAATCTTAAATAGGCTAGAAGGATGTATAAGAGAGAAAAGAATACATGTAAATATTATAAACAAAGCTTAAGCATACTACGTAAACATCTATATAATAAAATTAACATTTATTTTTTTGTGTTTTTTCAGCAAGCAAACAAAAGCAATGTTAAATTCAAAGTTATAGAGAAATTAAGTAATTGAAAGCATGCCAAGATCTGCAATCCATTTGTGCAAATTCTTCTCATCCAATACCTTAGTGAAAATGTTGACGGATGGCAATGTGCTTGGTCTTGGAATGTTGCACTGGGTGTATGATTTAATTATTGAAATATTCTTTTCACAACGAGTAGATGAGATTAATTAGGACTGGCCTGAGAACGAGCACACAATATAGTAGCAAACATAATGTAAGGACGACTAGCAGTAAGAAAATGTAGAGAGCCTATCATTACTCTAAATCGGGTTGCATTCACATCAGTGCCATTTAGATAAGCGCCAATAGATGCTGATGAGGACATTAGAGTCTTGGTCGGCTTGCAATCATAGAATCCATACTTCTTCAGAATATCTAAAAGATCTTTAGCTTGGCGAACAAAAATACCATCAATTAATTTTTTGACCTGCAGACCCAAAAAGAAAGTTAGTTCACCCATCATGCTCATCTCGAACTTTTTGGACATGATCTTTGCGAATTGTGAACTAATCTTTTCATCAGTGGATTCGAATATGATATCGTCCACATACACATGGGCAAGAATGATATGGGATCCTGATTTCTTTATAAACAAAGTATTGTCAATCTTTCCTCGATTGTATCTATTTGAAAGAAGATGGCTTGCCAATGTGTCATACCATGCCCTAGGCACCTGCTTTAAACCATAGACGACTTTATCAAGACGACACACATGATTTGGAAACTCTTCACTTTGGAACCCTGGAGTTTGCTTTAGAAAAACTTCTTCTTGAGGATCACCATGTAGAAAAGCAGTCTTGACGTCCATCTGATAAAATTTGAAGTTCTTAAAGGTGCAGGGTTTGAAATGTAGTTAGTGAGGAGTCAAAATATACTGAGTATGTAAGGGTTCGAAATCCAAGTGGTTTCGACTCTATATGTATTTACAAGTCACATTTCGAATTCGAACCTAGAATGTGTAGGGTTTCAAAGTACTCCATGGATGATGGCAATGGGCCCCCTTGATGAAGTGTCGGTTAAAAGCCCAAGACTTGTCTTTTCCCTATAAATAGTCATCTATTATTCATTATTAGGGTTAAGAGTGAGGCAAAATGTAGCCGCCACGTTGTGAGGTTACTTGTAGAGTTAGATTCTTATTCCTTAAGTGTAATTTGTTCCTCGTAATTCAATAAATCGAGTGATCATTCGATCTAATCTTCATATTTGTGTTTATTCTTATTTTCCGCATCTTGTTCATCAAATCTCAATTAGGGTTTTATTCCTAACAAGTGGTATCAGAGCGGGTCTTTGAAGATCTATTGATTTTTGAAGTATCGGTTCTTGGTTTGATGATTTTCTGCACAAGTTATTGAAGATTATTAGTGTTTTGGCGTCTTGGAATCAAAAATCTGTTCAATCTACTGTTCATGAAAATTTATGTATTCAGTTACTATTCATCATGGTGATTTCGATCTTATTCTCTTTTATTCATTTTTTTTGCCACTGAGGAATTTCTTGTCACTGTTATATTCCGCCGATCATGACCCAATTGTTTTTTACATATATATTCTTCCAGCCGATGTCATTGAGCCCAATCTTTTTTTTAATCGCTTACTGTTCATTTGTTTCACCTAGAAAGCCCATTGTTTAGGTTCACTGTTCGTTTGCTTGTTCTTATATCGATGTTAGAAATCTCAATATTCTGAATCATGAAAATCTAACTTTATTACGATTGAACATTCTTTTGTTATGATGGATTTTACAATTCTTAATTTCTATTTGATTCGCTTATTGATTCAGTCCGGTTCTTGAGTTTTGGTCATCAAATCGATTTTGATTAACCTAATAAATTTTGTTCTCATGTACTGTTGACCCAATTAACGATTGATAATGATTTTTATTTAATGAGAATCATCTCTTGTTATCTGTATGATCGTTTGTGATTTTGGGTCTAGTATTTTCATTCGATGTTATCAGGGGCATCATATTGATGAACCGATTGTTTGAAGGATCGATAAAGAATGGATGAAGAACAATGAACTGAACTCGGTTCCGATTTTTATGGTCAAAATTGTTAAGCATTATCTCACTGCGAATCGGTAGGGTGATGATCGGAACCAATGAAATCGGGATTGGATTTTATCGGAATGATCAGATGTTGTTGCGAGCAAACCATAAAAGTCAAAATTGAAGTCATAAATATTTTGGGTACGAACTGTTTCACCTATGATCGACTCGGATTCGGAATCAGATTCTTGGTTCGCACTCATATCCACTCAAAAGGAAAAATCAAGACCGATTTCAGACTTAACTGTTTGCTGTTGGTATATTCGGAGCTTGTATTGCTTGCATACAAGGTCACTCTGATTCGCATCGGCAATGCACATGGTTGATTTGGGTCGAACGGATTCACCTGCGAACATTTGTTGACCGTGATTCGCAACAAACTTGTTCATGGTTTCGTGTTTACCTGGAGATTCGTATTTGGTCTGTTGATTCAGAGCGAAAGGGTGAGAAATCGAGAATGGAAATCTGGGATTGCACTCGTTCTTCTCCCACGATCGTTTTATTCGGAAGCGAACCTATGATTGGGTTCATGTTTGAAATTGGTTTGCTTTGGGTGTGATACTTGTCGTTCAGAACTCAGGGCTCGGTGTGAAGGCTTGTGCTCGAAACAAACATGGAACGAACTTGGGTTCGTTTGTTAGCACTTGGAACGAAAGAAGGGAGATTCGCTTTGGGTGTACTTGGAACGAACGATGCACTATTGGACTCGGACACAAACATAAGGAAGAGAACGAAAGGGTCGATCGACGTTAGTGGATGATTGGAATCGTTTTTGTGGTTTCGTTCGTGAATACTCGTATGAGTCACCGATCCAGTCGTATTCTTTAAATGGGGAAGAAGAACACTACAAAGTTTCATTTTTGATCCCTGCCACTCCAGCAGCTTGAAACTTTTGGTCCCTCTTGTTTTCACAGTCTGACGATTTTGGATCATTTTTAGATTTGTTACAAATAAAGGGGTATATTGATGCAGAATTACCATTCCAGCCCCTGTCTTTCAGCAAGTGACAGTTTCTGCCCAATATTCAGAAAAGTTTTCAAATTTGAGGGGTGGTGAACAGTTTTGAATTCTTTAATGCACATATTTTTTCGTGAACAGAAAATTATGGATTCCATCAAGTCTTGGCGGTTCGTAAAGTCGTTTTTCGTGATAACGTCAAATTTTCACGACTTTTTCGGATTTTATACTTCATTGTGTATATCATTTTGTCGCGGGGGAGCATAGTAATTTTTTATCCATTCAAGATCATTCTCATGACCATTTGAAGGCTTTATAATCATGTTTTTTTATTATAAATCGGGGGAGAATTTCGTATGGCCATTCGAAATTGGATTTGTGACTTTTCAATTTTGAAGATTTTTGATAAAGCTTGTGGTAGAATTATGAAGGTAGCTTTTACAGTAGCAGTTCGTCATCGAGCTCTTCTAAAGGTTTTGGGGAAAAGTATCCTTTACAGTAGCAGTTCTTCATCGAGCTCTTCTAAGGACTTTTTATCTCTCCGACTTTTAGTATTTTCTCGATCAAGTGGTGTTACAAATCTTAAAATTTGGGTTGTTACATGATAATTTTTGGTGGCTTATATCATTAGTTTATTTGAACATCATTGTGACTTGGAGGGGGAGCTCTTCAAAGACAAGAAGTGATTTGGTTTCTTTGTTCTGAAATGTGTTTTTATGGCGGGTTTGGCTTTATTGAAGATCTTTGGGATTACATCAGAAAATGAAGTTTAAAAACATTACTTCAGTGCTTGGTTTTTATATATATCCTAGAACCCGTGGTTGAAGACTATTGAAGAATCAAGATTTGTGGAGTGCTTCAAATATTCCTCGTTGCAAGATATTTTCTTATTTGCTAGATGCTTGTTTTGAAAGTTAAAGCATTGTCATCCATTCCATACTTTGAGGGGGAGATTGTAGGGTTTCAAAGTACTCCATGGATGATGGCAATGGGCCCCCTTGATGAAGTGTAGCTTAAAAGCCCAAGACTTGTCTTTTCCCTATAAATAGTCATGTATTATTCATTATTAGGGTTAAGAGTGAGGCAAAATGTAGCCGGCACGTTGTGAGGTTTCTTGTAGAGTTAGATTCTTATTCCTTAAGTGTAATTTGTTCCTCATAATTCAATAAATCGAGTGATCATTTGACCTAATCTTCATATTTGTGTTTGTTCTTATTTTCCGCATCTTGTTCATCAAATCTCAATTAGGGTTTTATTCCTAACAGAATGCATACTCCTTGTATTTTTGTCAAGTTTGTAACACCTTATAAATCGGGTAAGTATTAGATTCGAGAGTAACTTTTGTGCTCTTCAAGTTTGTAAACACTTTCAACATCTCGTACTCTTTTACAGACTAATACGAGCCAATCTGATCTTATTTGCACGATCTGTTCTTCCTATTTTCTTTGATTGATTACGTATCCGTTACTCGATTCTAACTCACATCAATTGGTATCTGAGCAAGATTCATCCAATCAATTTCAGTTTTCTCGTTTTTTTGTGTAGTTTTTTAATCGCTCCTTCCGATTCAAAGTTTTTCGTAGTATTGAATCGGAAAACTTGTTTCAATTGATTGTTTTGTTTCGATTTTGCACTCTATTTGTGAGATCGAGTGATTACTGGTCAATTTCTGTTTGATTATCCTTTCTATTCTCTTTTTCAATCTAAAATTTCATTTGTCCATACAACAATGGCGAACTTTAACATGAACACTATGTCAAGTTTCTCACACCTTCTTGGATCATCTACAAAGATTCCAATGCTCATTTCTGAAAACTACAAGCAGTGGGCTGATATAATGGAGGATTCTCTAAATGAAATAGATAAAGATCTTTGGAGATGCATCAAAAGTGGAAATTATCGTCCTAGCATGCTTGAAGAAGATGGAACTGTTGGCTCTTCTACTGATGTGGCTGTGCAAAGGATAAATAGAAAGAAAATGAAAAGAAATGCCTTCGTGAACTACGTGGTGCTCTTCCACCAGTAGTTTACAACTACATCTGAAGTTGCAAAACAACAAAGGAGATTCGGGATACATTAAAGAAAAATATCAAGGCAATGAAAAGACAAAGAGAAGCTATGTGAAGCAGTGTTTGTTGGAAATTGCTGAGTTCAAGCAGAAAGATAATGAATCAATAAAGTCCTACTATGATTGTTTGAATAAATTCATATTCAAATGTACTCGTTATGGTGTTACTCATTCGAATCTGGAATACAATCTGACTTTTCTGATGGGATTGAGACAAGAATGGAGGAACATTAGCCTGATGATCAAAACTCAAGAGAGTTTCGATGGTTACTCATTAGCTGATGTGTATAATGTTCATAAAGCCAATGAAAGTAAGATAAACAAAATTGTTGAAGAAGGAAAGTTAAGCTTGGGAGGACCATTGGCATTGATGTCAAAAGTGACCGCCAAGGACTCTTAAATAGAATCTGTTGAAGAGTATTATATTGAAGAAGATGGCTTTTTGGCTAACTCTGAAGATGAAGCGGTGGCTTACTATTCAAATAACAAAGTGAAAAAGTTCTTCAAAAAGCCATTCAATCTAAAGTACAAGAACAGTAATGAGTTCAAGGTGAATAGTTCAACTGGAAAGAATGTAAAGGTCGAGTCGAAAGAGGAGAAGAAGGAAGTAAATAATGTGGTTGAGAAGAAGCAGATGAAGCTCAAATGGGATTCGAGTTATGATGCAATGGTTCAAATCACTTAGCAAAGGACTGTATGTTGAGAAAGAAGGAGGAGAAGAAGGAGAGAATGAAGGACGAAGCATACTATGCAGCAAAAATTGAGGAGATAAAAGATCGAACCAAAGGAATCTCTTTGATGGCAAAAGGAGGAGATGGGGACGAAGGGACGTATCAGATTTGGTCTTCGTGGTCTGATGATGAAGAGATGTGAAATCTTACTCATGACGCTATGTATGCTCAGTTCAAAGAAGGTGGTTTTGATGATGAGAAGATCTCAGGAAGATGCTTTGTCTCAACATGAGCTGACAAATCTCCAATGACATCGAAGGTACATAATCTTCTTGAATCTCATAATATTCCTTCAAATTCATATAATGCAGTTTTAATAGATTTTCATGATACTCTTTCTTATCTTAATGATATGTTGATTTCCATGAGTAGAGAAGCTGAACAATCGAAATCATTACTATATGATGTTCGAAACAATTTAGAAGTTAAGAAGAGTGTTATTGAGAGTTTAGAGCTTCAATTAAGGAGTGTTATAGTAGATACCGATTCTGTGAAGACTAATAAGATGTTGTTAGTTAAGCAGAGGAATATTTACTGTAATTCTGCCAAACTTTTGTATGCTAAATTGACTGAGTTGCATCATTCATCTGACATTTGCAAAGAACAACATCGAAAGTTGCTTCCTTTCTTAACTTATAAGAGAGAAGAGGTAGATTAAACTTAATATAATTGTGAAAAGAAAATATATGAGCATGATAAAGTTCCTAATGATTCAAAGATGGTTATGACAATATCAGTTAAATTGAGGCTGAGGAAAGTGTCAAATGTTCTCAATTATCCGTTATTTATGTCAATTCGATGGCTAAAGGCAAAGAAATATGTCATGATTCAATGTCGAAGGTTAACAGTGATCGACCTTCTACATCCTAAGTATGTGATCCTCTAGATCATGTTGTTGTAGAAGACTATGTGAGCGATGAGGATGATGTTTCGAATGAAACACCTATTCCAGGAGTTGTAGTCGAACATGTCTATGAAGAATCAAAGGAGTACACAAAGTGTTGAAAGATAAAGGACAACATTATCTGGAATCAAAATCAGTAGTCTATCCAAGACTCAAGGGTACGGATGATGTTATGTTTCCAAATCAACTATTTTTCACCTCGAGAAATGGTGATAAGGCGAATCCAGAATTGAACAAATTGGTTGAGGAAGACAATAAAGAAGTGAAAAAAGAAGGTTTTTATTCAAATCAGAACATAGTCGAAAATGGTTTAAACAAAAACTCAACAACTTTTGAACAACCAAAACCAAAGCGTGTTTGGGAGGTGAAAACTAAAAAATCAAAAATTGATAATAAAAACGAAGAAAAAGGTGGTAATTTTTTACCCATTGTTTCAAAACCTCAAAAGACTAAAGCACAAGTTTTCAAGGAAAATGTTGAAAATTTGGTTTATGAGGAAAGTGTTTCGAATACAAAAGCACGAAACAAAGCTTATTGGAAAAATGTAAAAAGCTTTTCAAAAACAACAGGTTTTTAAGCAAAAATCAACTGATCAAGTTCAGACATTTTCTCAAAATAGGACTTCATTTCAAAACAAACCATCTCAAAAGCAAAATGGTTTTTCAAAAATTCAAAGTAATGTTCAAAATCAATTTTGACCTCATAATGTTCAACATCATGGAAATGGAAACTTTTTTCAAAATCAACGTGAAAGAAATTTTGATCAAAAATATGGAAATGGAAGTTTTGTTCAAAACAAGAATCAAACGAATTTTATTCTAAATAATGGACGATGAAATTTTAGTCGAACTCACGATCAAAAAAGTTTTTAATGAATTCAACAAGTTTTTCATCGAAATGTTGTTGGTTATCAGCATCAATACAAAAATCGTTTTCAAAATTCACCAAAAAGATTATTTTCAAAACGAAAATTTGAGAGATTAGACGTTCAAGGAAAGAAAAATGTACCTTTTAAACCCAAAAATCCACACTTTCCAAATCCTAATTCGAAGCAAAAGGTGAAAGCGTCATTTGCGAAAGGGAGAAGTGATGTGAAGAACATCAATCATTGGCTAGAAGGAAAAGGAAAAATATATCAATCGAGAAAGTCTTCTCAAGAGAAATTTCGATCTACATACGAGAAATACTTGAATGATTTGATGGGTGAAAGTTCTTCGTCACATGAGTCTAATCCAGCTGTGAAAAAGTGGAAAGAGATACCTAAGAAGAAAGATGATGGATTTCAAAAAAATAACGAAAAAGTGAAAATCAATGTTTAACCTTTCTCATTGAATGATTACATTTCGATGCCTAAAGCCAATGAAATTGACTTAATTGACAGTTTCAAGTCAAATGTTCGAAGTTGGGTCATAGGTTCATATTTTCATAATGCATTTCAAGCTAATGTCCAAGGACCCAAAAGGTCTTGGGGACCTAAATTCTTCTGATTGATCGCAGGTATTATGTGACGAGCAATATGATAAGAATCGGTACATTGATAGTGGGTGCTCGTGTCACATGACAAGGAGAAAGGAGAATTTAAGAGACTTTCGAAGGCTAGACAATGCAGGAGCAGTAAAGTTTGGCAGTAACAACAAATGTAAATTCAAGGGATACGGAAAAGTAACGAATGGAAAATTCACAATGAATAGGGTAGCGTATGTCGAAGGCTTAAAGAATAATCTAATTAGTGTTTCTCAACTTATTGTGGGCACTGGTAATCAAGTTCTTTTCGAGGAAGAAGGAAGTATTATCTCCAACAAAGAGACAAAGGGAGTTTTACTTAAGTCGAAACAAAAAGGAGATATGTTCACTCTCGACATGAAACCTATTGTTGGAGTTCCATCTGTGTGTTTGATGTCGAAAGCTTCATCAAATCTCAACTGGATATGGCATCGACGTCTATCCCATCTTAATTTCAAAAATCTTAACAAACTGGTTTTGAATGATCTTCTTCGAGGCTTACCTGTCTTAAAATTTGATAATGATTTGTTGTGTTTTGCTTGTCAACAAGGAAAGCAACATGGAGAAGGTCATCTAATTGTTATATATTCCAAAATCATCGAACCTTTGGAACTTCTTCACATTGACCTATATGGACCTTCGACTGTCGGGACTCTCAATAAGAAGAAGTACATATTAGTCATTGTTCATGATTTTTCAAGGTTTACTTGGGTTTTCTTTCTTCGTGAGAAGTCTGAAACTGCTCAAGTGATGATTGACTTCATCAAAAACATCGAGTTGAGTTTGAAGAAGAAAGTTCAAAGAATTAAGAGTGATAATGGATCAGAATTCAAAAATTAAATTCTTGATTCATTCTTGACTGATTTGGGAATTTTGCATAACTTTTTGTCTCCTTACACACCGCAACAAAATGGTGTTGTCAAAATGAGGAATCGTTCACTATGTGAAGCTGCACGAACCACACTTACATATACGAATTCGCCTTAATATCTTTGGGAAGAAGTTGTTTTGACTGCATGTTTCACGCAAAAATTTTCTTTTATTCATTGTCGTTCCAACATCACACCTTATGAGATAATAAACAAAAGAAAGTCTAATGTTAAATTCTTTCATGTTTTAGGGTGTAGATGTTTCATCGTGAATCTCAAGGACAGTCTTTCTAAATTTCAGTCGAAAGCTGATGAAGGAATCTTCTTAGGATATTCACACAACTCTGTTTCCTACAGGGTGCTGAATAAACGAATGAGAAAGACCGAATTAACATTCAATCTTTTATTTGATGATTATTATGTCAAGAGAGTCGAACAGTCTTTTGTTCAAAATCCTATTATTTTCGAAACAAATGTTGAATCTGAAATCGTGAATTCTTATGATATTGATTATGATTTTATTTTTGGAATTTCAGATAGGGTGATTGATGTTGAAAACCATGCTAATGATAATCATGTTCCTGAAGCATCGAAACATTATGAGGATTCGACTGTAAGAAGGGAAGAAAGTGACAAATATTGTACATCAACTTCAAGAATGAATGTCGAAAGAGTATTGGTTTCGACTGATAATCAAGTGGAGGGGGAGGACTTGAGTTTGACATTACATGATGACTATCATGATTCAACTATTGAGGGGGAGCATATGCGAAATACAACTGAAGTCGAGGGGGGAGCATCACAACTCAAATCCATTGGTTGAGGGGGAGCCAAGTGGATCGAATCCTGATAATATCAATGATCAAACTAATGTTTTTCATGCTATTACTGACAATATTTTGCATGCGGGAGAAGGTTCAGAAGCGGGTGATATTTTCGAAGATGCACCTTTAGATTTTGATCCTAATATATCCATCAATTGATAAGTGGACACAAAATCATCCAAAGGAATAGGTTCTTGGTGATCCAACTTTTGGAGTTTTAACATGAGCCCAAATTAAGTGCTAAATGCTCATCAAGAATATTGTACGTTTAACGTGTTCATTTCGAAACTAGAACCAAAAACAGTAAAGGTTGCATTAGAACACTCTGATTGGGTTGTTGTAATGCAATCTGAACTGGCTAAATTCGAACGAAACAAAGTTTGGAGGTTAATTCCTAAACCAAAGGATGTTTCGTTAATTGGTTTAAAATGTATATTTTAAAATAAAAGTGACAAACAAGGAAATGTGATTCGAAACAAATCAAGATTAGTCGTTAAATGTTACTCTCAACAAGATGGTATCGATTATGAGGAAACATTTGCCCATGTTGCTCGACTCGAGGCAGTTTGAATTTTTCTAGCTTATGCAGCGCATAATGATTTTGATGTTTATCAAATGGATGCCAAAGATACTTTCCTAAATGGAGTTTTGGATGAAATGGTCTATGTCGAACAACCACCTATTTTCGTCAATGATAGGTATCCTGATAACTGTTATATTCTAGATAAGGCATTCTATGGGTTGAAACAAGCACCTCGTGCCTGGTATGCAACTCTGACCAATTTTTTGAAAATTGATAAATTTAAATAAGGATCATTTAACCCACTTTATTTTGAAAGAAAGTTGGGAATCACCTAATGCTTGTTCAAATTTATGTCGATGACCATATTTTTGGTTCGACTGACCCTTTGTTATCTAAGGAATTTGAGGAGGTCATGAAAAGTCAGTTCGAAATTAGTATGATGGGGAAAATTAATAATTTTCTGGGTTTTCATATTCGTCAAAGCAGGAAAGGCATCCTTATTAATCAGGAAAAATTTACGTGTAACCTGCTTGAAAGATTTGGAATGACGAATAACACTAAAGTGAAAGTACCTATGGAGATTGGCACTCGCTTGAATCCTTCATGAAATAAGCCTGTTGTGGACTTAATGACATATAAAAGCATGATAGGTTCGCTGTTGTATTTAACTGCAAGTTGACCTGATATTATGTTTTATGTATGTAATTGTTCGAGGTACCAATCGAACCTAAGAGAACCTCATCTCAATGTTGTTAAGAATATTCTTTGTACAAGCATTCTCAGATGCAGATCTAGGTGGATGTCAACTTTATCGAAAAAGCACAACTGGTGGATGTCAATTATTGGACGGAAAGCTTGTGAGCTGGAAATCGAAGAAGCAAACGTGCGTTTGATCTCGACTGCAGAATCAGAGTGTATGGCTGCTGCAGCATGCACATTACAAGTTATTTAGATACAAAGTCTATTGTGCGATTATGCAACCAATATGATGAAAATTTTTTTGTATTGTGACTCGCAAAGTGCCATTTGCATCTACCATAATCCCATCCAACATTCAAAAGCAAAACACATTGCTCTTCGATATCACTTCATAAAAGACCATGTAGAAGAAGGGAACATTGAGGTCCATTTTGTTAAAACAACGGATCAAATTGTAGATTTTTTTACAAAACCTTTAGATGAGAAGTCATTCGTAAGGATTTTGAATAGATTGGGAATGATAGAAGCAAGTTCTGTTCCAGGTTCTTCTTGATCGAATTGACCTCTGTTCGTGGGTGTTTTTATGAACCGTTAAGAGGTTGCTGTTTTAGTTCAGCATTCGCATGTGTTCGCATTCGACTTTACTCTGAACCATTCCGACCTCAATTCGCTTTTTGGGGGAGAAATTTGTTCGATGCGCAACATAATTGGTGGTTGCTAACTGCTATGTCGAACGTCTCTTGGTAACATTTTAAAAGTTTGTTCTTGTTTGTTCTGTTTCAAATATCAAAAATCCAAAAAGACCCTTATTTTTGTATTTGATTTCCAAACAAAAATCCAAAAAGATTTTCTTATTTTTGTATTAGATTTCCAAAACAAAAATCCAAAAATATATATTTTTTTGTATTTGATTTCCAAAAACAAAAATCCAAAAAGATTTTCTTGTTTTTTTCATATTTTTTTAACAATTCGTGTCTCATTGTAAGAATGTACTGCTGAGGTGCATGCTTAACGATCATATCTTTCCAGGGGACAGGTATTCATTCGAACTGATGTACTAGTTAAGCGTCCCTAGAACATGCTGATGTATGTTGACGTCAAGCCTCATAGACTTTATGTGTTCGAATCCTAAATGAAGCTCTAATTACGAATGTTTCTTCTGAATTAGGATATATTCACATTAGTCGAAGAGCTACCTTTCTCTTCGCATATTGAGTAAAGAGATTTATGCAATGTCCATATATTTCGCAGAGGTACAATGAGTTCTTAAACACAATCTTTTTCACTAAATTTTCTTTCATGATCACACACTTTACTGCCTATACTCGACATCTCTTGTTGAAACCTAACAAAATGTGGATATGGAAACACTCCGTGTTTATAATCTTGAATCATTCTTTCATGATGATGGTGAAACCCAAAAACCCCTACTATCAAAGAATTGACGGTGACCATTTTTGTTCAAGATTTTAACGTAACACTTGTTTCAGTACCTTTTCGATATTCAAAATCTTGTTCCATTCAACTTGCATGATCTTGATGAAATGTTCTAAAAACAAGAAATTTTTGCCTGACAAGATCCAATACTTCATTTTTTTTGGAAGGTAATTTTCGTCTGAATATCATTCTGACTTCTTGTTATTACAAATTATATCCAACCATACTTGTTATTGACTATAATGGTCATCCAAGTAATTTTTTCATTTGAATCACACTTATGTTAAGTTGTGGTGTTGAGCAAAATTGAGCCTACCATTCGAAATCAATGGAAAAGAAGACCTTCGATGCTCTACAATGAGTATTCGGTTGTACTTCACGGGAAACCACACAAGCATTTCGTCATCTCTCTTGATGTCGAATGAATAGATCTTTGCCCGTGATCCATCTGCTTTCGTATCAAATGGAATTTCATATCGCAAAACCCACATTTTTTTGGATTTGCTTCTCACTCATTCTATTGCACACAATTGATTCTCACTCATTTTTGGATCAACTCAAAACCAAGATTTCGCAAAGTTTGGAAAATGATTTCCCTTTCAAATCCCAAAAGTTAATGAGCCTACCCTTATTGCGAAGGAATGATGTTCTCATGATATCAAAACAACAAGATGTACTTCATCACAGTTTGAAATAGGTGGCGGTTCTTATCCGGTTGGGAACAACGAAAGATCCGATGGACATGATGGTTCAAGATTTTCACGAGATTCAAGGAAAACGTGATGATTACTTTTTTTGACGTGGAGTTTTTTGCGGTGCCGATTATGTAACTAACGCAATACGTTGCAGTGTATTATTGGTCACCGGTTCAAATTCAAAAATACCATAGATTGTAAAAGAAAATTGGTGGTATCATTCTCAGACTTTATGCTCTCAGAACAAATTTCCCAAAATCACCAACTGTTCATCGACTTTAACAATCATTGCAATCACAACAATGGCTGCTCCCTCAAAAAAAATGCAATCACACAGGAATCTTTGATTGCTTCCAACAGTTGACCAGTATCCAGATCAATTACGCATGCTAATTCAAACCCTAAATAACTCTATTCTATCCACAACATTATCTTCTTCATTTGTAGTTATAATGACTTGGATTTCTCTTGCTGGTTCCACAGCGGTGTTCAACAAAACCACAAAGGTCGTCACGTTTCAACTGAAAAATTCAAAGATGAGAAATCTCACGTGGAAACACTTTGCCCAAATCATGAAGTTGCCTGTCCTAGGTACTTTCTATGAATTTACTAATTATCAATTTCTTCACATGTTCAACGAGATGGGGCATCAACCAGTTCTGACTGGAATCAGTCATTTTAAAAACTCGAGTCTACCCTACGTATGGAGTTTTCTATTTGGAATTGTGTTAAGATGCTTGATGGGTCGAAGTTTAGGATTAGACAAAGCTAAATTGGAAATCTATTCCATTCTTGTTGAGATTTACTATGGTCTAGATGTGGATTATACCACATATCTCTGGGAAGAATTTGGCACAACAATTACTTACACAAATTTGACAAATGGTGTTTCGTGCGCTCGTTACTGGGGTTTTATCCTGAAGGAGGTTTATCAATAAAAAGGGATTTTGGTTCCTTCCGGTGTCGAAACTGCTGAGTTTTCGACGATGGCTTCTCCATGAATTGTTGTTGATGATCCAACCATATTTCCTATAGTTGCTCGTATTCCAGATACGATGCTAAGGCATGTTGATCTGTAGAATCCACTTCTTGTACAATACTTAACGTTAATTGATTCTACTATTTCTATTGGTATTCTTCCAACGAAAGGGGCTGAGGGTTCTTGGAAAGCTGATAAAGTGCCAAAGAAGAAGAAGCAAACTGAGAAACCACCAACTGTGGTAGAGGAGGTTTCTAAAGAAATTATTCCTTCGAAAATTGGAAATCTCAAATGTACCAAGAAACCATTAAAGAGATCTCGTGATTCTCCAGTCAGGCCATCTGTTCAAGAATCCGAAATCGAGACAACTAAGCAAACGCAAGTTGATTCTCCGCATACTCATTCTTCTCAGAAGGGTATCAAGTAGATTAGAAAGCATAAGTTCAACAGGAGAGGTGTATTGTTTAGACTGGTTGTTGTTCATGTCTCACTAGCCTCGAAGCAACATAAAGCCTTGGATATGACTCAGAAATTGCAACAAAAAAAGTAAGCATCAAGATCCGCTTGATCAAGCCCTTCTCGAAACTGATAATGACAGTGATAGTGGAAGATCTGATATTCAACATGATAATTTTGGGATTGGGTCACCTCGAATGGATTCTCCTCTAATGTCGAATTTCTAGGATACAAGAGATCGTGATGTCACTGTAAACATATCTAATACGGATACAAACATCAGTTCAAATGATCAAAAAACTACATCCATCCCTGACATCCCTGTGGACTTATCTGATAAGGACAGAAATGTCAACATGGGTGAAAGGGTGTCGAACAAAGAAGCATCTGTTACTTCTACTATCGAAGCATCAACCATTCTCACTTCAACCATTTCTCATCCACTATCGAAACTCCTACATTTGAAACATTCACTTATTTACCACCACTTTGATCACCAATCCCAACTTCACTACCAGTTTATAACCATTTCACCAACATACTCCACGATCATGAATGAACTGATTGCTACCCTCTTCTTTTCTCAATCCACGGAAGCCAAGAGAGTGATTCAAGCAAACAAACAAAATGATGATGAGATCATGGTGTCATTTTCTGATGTTTAGTTTGAACATGAGGAGGATAATGTACCTAATAACATGATCATGTCAGGTAAACAGTTCACAATCCTCAACAAAAAAATCAATTCTCTTCTTCAATTACAGGCAGATATTAAGGGAAGGAATTTCGCTACTGGTAGATATGGAGTACTTGTTGAGATCTCAGGAGAATCATTTTCGAAGCTTGTTTGAAAGCCTTGAATAGAAACAAGTCAAAAGGTTGGTTGTTCATTCTAAAAGCTTTGATTATGAAATACAAAAAATTAATGATCTTGCCAAGGAATGTCATGATATTTTTGTTGAACAAGTGACAAAGATGAAAGAGTCTGTGGATCTTAAGGTGGCTGAACTCAAGTCGGAGCTGGCCAAAGAGGTTGAAAAGATGGAGAAGAATTATACTTTGTTGCATAGCAAAGTTGATGTTGTTGCAATTGCTATCAAAAAGTTGGTTGATTTTAATACTGACTATTAGAACAAGCTTCTAGCAAAGTCGGAGAAGGATTCTCAAGTGTTTGCAAAGCTGGAAGAATTTTTATCCAGTATAAGGGAGTCAATTTCGAAAGCTGATTTTTTTCGAATCAAGCATCAGTTTCTCATGAGTCAATTTCTCAATTGATTTCAACAATTGAGACTAATATCAAAGAAGAGCTTGCTCCCATCCTTGAGTTGCTTCTTCGATTACCAACGAATAAACCATGTGTTGGGCAAGTGTCATAAGGGGGTGATCAAGGATATGGAGGTGTTGGTTCTTTGAAAGACTCTGAGAAAGGATTTGTTGTTGGAAAAGTGATTTCAACTCAAATACCGACTTCACTTCCTGTTTTGCTGACCACAACTTCTACAAAAACAACAACCAGACCAATAACAATAGGGATCACAATAAACAAAGGAGTTGGAGGTTCAAGTTCGAGATATGTGCCACGAACTTCGAAAAATGATCAAAGTGATAATGGGAAAGCTATCTTAGTGGTTCCTTCAGAAGAAGAGAAGAAGAAACGGCAAGCTTTGGAAATCGAAAAGCAAAGGCAAATTAACGACATAATGAGGTGAAGACAAAATGACCCACCTGGCTTGAATAAGGGTGATCCCAACCCACCTGGCTTCGATTGGGCTGAATGACTATTTTCACAAGGTGCCTAAGAAGAGCTATGATATTGAGAATACTGATTTCAATCAGCTTGACTTCCCAATAAACTACAGGTTGTTCACATCTTCTCAGTTCAAGATTGTAGAAAATATCAAAGATAAAGAATATTTCAAAAGACTAAAGATACATTTTCATGATGTGTTGGGGAAAAACGAAGAAGAAGTATGGTCATCAGTAATGATTGTGAAAGTACTGACTATTATGCGATAAAACTTGTTTGAAGGTCTTCTACAAAATTTTTGATATGTGGTATTCAAAGCAAACAATGTTGCTTGTGAATTCTCGATTGTCGATTTCCCATTGATGAACTTAAATGACTTGGTCACTATGACAAGGATTTTAAGTAATGTGGATGTTTCAAAGCTTACTGAAACCAAAAAAGATGATTTCATCATCAGTTTTGCTCATATCAAGGTTTTCATCACAACTATTATGATTGCCTACCAATTACTGATATTGAGCTAGCTTTAGCTGTCAATAAGCCTTCGAAAGTTCCTCAATCTCTGCTGAAGTGGAAGATTAATATTGACAAGTATGAAGATGGGGAGATTATACATCAACCACTTGGGGCTGTATTTCATGGGAAGTAAAAGAATAGGAGGTTGAAAAAATTCTTGTTTAAAGTTTGTGATTTAGAGACGCATATGAATGCTCAATATACCAATATCCTTATTCGCATCAACAACTACAAGAGGAATGAAGTTGAAGATAAGGAAAAGATTCGAAAGATGATTTTGTGGTATATGGAGATTCGCAATGTACTTCTACAGACTTTGAAACTTATTCCATAATTTCGACTACACTTACTAAGGAGGAGATTGTAGGGTTTGAAATGTAGTTAGTGAGGAGTCGAAACATATTGAGTCTGTAAGGGTTCAAAATCCAAGTGTTTTCAACTTTATATGTATTTACAAGGCACATTTCAAATTCGAATCTAGAATGTATAGTCCTTGTATTTTTTGTTGAGTTTGTAACATCCTATAAATAGGGTAAGTATTAGAGTGGAGAGTAACTTTTGTGCTCTTCAAGTTTGTAAACACTCTCAACATCGTGTACTCTTTTACAACCTAATACGATCCAATCCGATCTTATTTACACAATGTGTTCTTCCTGTTTTCTTTTATTGATTACGTATTCGTTACTCTATTCTAACTTATATAAGAAAGAAGTAAAAGAAAGAAACATGCGAATTGTTTCAAGTCTAGCAACGGGAGTAAAAGTTTCATCATAGTCCAACCCTTCAAGCTGACAGAAACCTTGAGCCACAAGTCTAGCTTTGTTTCTTATAACAATCCCATCCTCATCCATTTTCTTCTTGAAAACCCAACGAGTGCCAATGATAGTGTTCCCTTGAGGTTTTGCAACAAGAGTCCACACACACGATGTCTTTAAAATTTAGTCAGCTCATCCTGCATAGCCTTGATCCAGTCAGCTTCATTCAATGCATCAACGACATTTTTTGGTTCAATCATTGAGACGAAATTAACAAACATGTAGAAGTTGTTGCTGACTCTGTTACGGGTGATAATTCTAGAATTTACATCTCCAGTGATTTGAGATTCAGGATAATCTCAAAGAATTCTTGGATTTGAACTTTCGTTTGTATTACTTTGAGCAGAGTCATCCTGATTTGATGGTTCAGCTTCTTCAGGGATGGCAGCCTGAACTTTAGATATAGGTTGTGAACTGATTAATTAATCAACGTTTAGTACAACAGGCTCAGTATCACTTGACAAAAGCTCAGGAACAGGATCAGAGGGACTGTAAGTAAGTTCATTCAGAATTGATGAGGGTGATTAACTGGATCATGAGTGAATGAGTCTTCATCAAAGGTAACATGAAGTGTTTCTTCAAAAATGTTCCTTGAAAAATTGAATACCCTAAAAGCCTTGGATATGCTGGAGTAACCTAGAAACACTCCTTCATCAAATTTAGCTTCAAATTTCGATCGTTGATTTATTTGATTCAATATGTAACAAACACATCCAAACACATGAAAATAAGAGATGTCTGGTTTCCTGCCTTTCAGTAGCTCATAAGCAGTTTTCCCATGACACTTAACAATGATAGACCGGTTTTGGGTGTAGCAAGCTGTATTGACAGCTTCAGCCCAAAATGACAAGGAAAGACCAGTTTCAACGACCATAGTTCTTCCAGCTTCAATGAGAGCTCTATTTCTTCTATCTGCAATACAATTTTGCTGAAGATTTCTAACTACTGAAAAGTTATGAGAAATTCCTATGATTGAGCAAAAATCTTCCATAGAGGAATTTCTGAATTCAGTTCCATGATCACTACATAGTTGCCTTACTTTGTGATCATAGAGGACTTCCAACTGCTTAATGATGGAAATGATTTCATCAGCGACATGCCTCTTCTTTCTTAAAAAGACAACCCATGTAAACCTTGAAAATTCATCCATAATGACTAGAGTGTATTTCTTTCCATCCCTTGAATTAACTAGAACAGGTCCAAACAGATCCATGAGAAGAAGATGAAGAGGTTTGACAATAGAAGGACATGACTTTGGCTTGAAGGAAGACTTGGCTTGAAGGAAGACTTGGCTTTCTTCCCTTTTTCACATGTTGAGCACAACTTTTCCTTAATAAACTACACTTTAGGAAGAACAGTGATTTGCAGACCATAGATGGCGTTTTGTTAATTTGCAGTAAGAATAGTGACACTCTTTTGATCAACAACCTTTCCTTCTCTCTTGTTAAAGAGAACTTCATAGCTAGTGTCAGATAGTTGACTGATAGAAATGAGGTTATGCTGAAGACCTTTCACCTAAGAGACATTCTTGAAAACAATACAGTTGCTCTTCATAGATCCAAATCCCTTTCTAGCTATGTTCCCCTTAACTCGATACGTAACAGTCAGACCATCTTTCTTTATAAAGTCTTCCAAAAGTGACTTGAATCCGATCACATGTCTTGAGCATCTGTTGTCTAAATACCAAATATGCTTTTTACCCTGAAACTAAAATACACAAGAAGTCGTAAAAAAACAATATACACTGACCCATTTGCAAATAGTCACTAAAGAAAAGATATTCTAACAATCATCAGGGAGACAGTTCAACGAGTTTCCCTTTTGATTCACTTATCATTGCGTGTTCTTTTCAAATATGCACTCACTGACTTTGTGAGAGGCATCACCACATCGATAAAAAACTCTGATTCCGGAATTCTTTCCCTTAACATAAGACTTTGATTCTGCTGAGTCTGAAGAACTTTGATATTTTGCTTTAGGAGTTCTTGATTTATTTCTGGAACAAGGAATGTCATCGATGGTATGCTTAGATATGACTTTGTCATGAGGATGATGATGCATTGAAGATTCATCTGAAGTAGATGACTTTGATTACTTCAGGTTCAGATTTGCTAATTGAGCACGAAGGAAACATGCTAAGAATTTCGTTCACAGAATGAACATCACCATTACATATAGGAAACTTTCGTAAAATCTTAGTGGAGGGAAGAACATACTTACGATGTGGAGGTTAGTGAGAAGGATCAAGAGCAGATAATTTAGAAACACATTTAATAATGCCTTTAGAATCAGTAGAGAAATGAGTATCAATTAAAGTTTGATTTATAAAATAAAAATTCACAAATCTACACTTAAAATCTTCTTTTAAATAGTCAGATTTATAGAAGGATTGTTTAGTGTCAATGACTGTGGTTAAGGAAACAACACCTTCTATATCACATTAATTTGGAATTTGAACATTAATAATTCTTGTGACATTAAAGTGAGAAGATGCCCAGTTTTTTAAAATAAGTTGAATGCTTTTAGCATGATAAATAGCCTTTTCTTTTTTAGTGTGAAGAAAGTTAGTGGTCAGCGAGATACATGTGTTTTCCCTTTTTAATATAGAAAGAGATTTTTTTGAGAAAAGAGAGATTTTCCTTGAGTTTCATATCTCAAGATTAAGATCCAAGTTTTGTTTGTTTGAGACAAATAAATCAAAACATAAGAGATCGATTGTGTCATCTTTTTCGATATAATCAACATAATAAAATTCAATAAGATTCTTTACCTGATACGATGATGTGTCGTTCCATTCTGACTTGAGATCCTTATAAGCATGAGAAAGATCAACATCAAGGGTTCCAACGTTGTCATGTGAATCCTCAGTTTGAGATTTAACAATCTTAGCCAAGAGACACTTACCTTCATCGTTTGAAGAGTTTTTCGTTTCAAAAACTAATAGACAAAAAAAGGAAGTGAGTTTTCTATAGTAGTTCTCACCTTTACATCAAGATTAAGCACCCTTTTATCTTCCTTGTTGTATCAGGGAACAGATTTCCCTTTCAGCTTACTACCAGATGCACCATCATTGGTTGATTTATGAATAGCGGCGATAAGAACCTTATTGATGAAATCGACCATGTTAAAATTCATGAACTTCAGAGCTTCCATGGCCTTTGTTAGGGAGAAAATATGGTTTATACTTTGCTTTTCTAAACATTTATTGTTTTTAGTCTTGGGCCGAAAATAATATTTGGTTTATTTGTAGCATGAACCGAAAACTAATGGATTTTCGTTCAGGCCTTTGTATTTTGGGCATGGGTGTAGTCCATATGTATAAATAGGGTGCAAGGGGAGTGTTTTACGAGGATAAGAGAGAACACAAGGGTAAGTGCTAAGTGTGTGTAAATCAAGGTGCTCTAGAGAGAGAAACTAGATAGAAGAAGAGAGTGTGTGTGTGAATCTCATTTGTATGGAGCATCATTGAATATTCATCAATACATCATAGATTCATCAAGTTCTTCTTCTTCTTCTTCTCCATTCTATATTGCATCATCCACTTGATTGGGATTCCGCACCATCAAGTGGATCTTATTCATATATCAAGCTAGTTTTTAGGGACTTACAGCCACTTGATTGGGATTGCACATTTATTTTATTTCTTCCCTATGCTCAAATTAAGGGGGAGAAATCAAAATACAAAAAAAATCTATTAATAAAAATCAAAAAAAAAAACACACATAAAAATATGTTCTCATGGTTGTTAGTTTGTAGGTGCTTATTTGGGAAGTGATATGAAGTCTAGTGCTATAGGACAGTATGAGATTCGTGTAAAGCACTGAAACTAAATTGTTTAGACTCTGTGTTCAATGTGCTGGTAGGCACAAAGGATTCAAAAGGACTAGACATAGATTGACAATGAAAGGACTTGACAATGTGGACTTAGATAGTTTCGTTTAGACTGACAATGTGACGCTCGGGTAGATTGAACAGTGAGATAAACATGGGAACATGCATGATACACTGAAAATCATATGTATCTAGAATTGTGGCTTAACATTTCCTCGATGTATGGACTCATGTCCTTAATTCCGGTATTGATAGGGCGACTGGGGGTTCTGATAAAGTAGGTCTATAAGAAATTATTTTCTTGCTTTCTATCTGTCAGTCATATGTTGCCTCCTTTGCGTGATTGGAACAAATACGACCTGGAATGCAACATATGCAACTCTATTTCTATGCATCTTCTTATCTATGCAATTCTTTCTATCTATTAGCCATATGTTGTCCCCTATGCGTGATCGGAAGATCCGACCTGCGACACAGCATATGCACCCTACTATCTCTCTAACCCTCTATCTATGTTAGTATGTGTTATTCCTTCTGCGCGATTGGAAAACATCCGAACTGGGATACAACATATGCACTTCTATATCTGACTTATTTCTTAATGATTGAATACTCACCTAAAGTAAGGAGTTCTTTGAATGTTCTTGATTACCGGGGAATGTCAGGAAGTGGGGAACACGTTCTAGTGCATCTAAAATTGAACCATTTAATAGGTTGTCTGTAGATCTCGCTGCTTAATTTAAGTGGACAGCAATATCCTTGGTCATCGTCAGCTAAATTTCCATTTAGGAAGATAGATCACAATGTCTTGTCACTTATAATATGTCAAATTTGCCCATATCTTTTGTGTTTAAGTATACCACAATACCGGTGATTGACCAGATCTAGACATGCAGGAGTGTGCTGATAAACGATATTTAATTGCTTGACAACTTTGATCCCAAATATTTTTGTTTTTGTTAAATTTGTTCATAGTTTTCCTCTATGCACAAATTTAGGGGAGAATGAAATTTTTTTAAAAAACCAAACAAAAATCAGAAAACCAAAAATCCAAAAATAGTGTTATTTCTGTTTTTTATTTCTTTTTCAGAAAAATATATAAAAAAATCCAAAAATATTTTTGGTTCTGTTTTATTTTTATTTTTTTTCGGAAAATATGAAAAATCCAAAAATATTGTGTGCTAAGTTTTCTTTTAGTTTTGTTTTTATCTCAAATTTTTCTTTGTCTTGAAAAGTGAATTCAGATGTAGGTGAGACTCATGGAGACTGTATTGAGAATTTCTGAGCCAATGCTTCATCCGTGATCATTAAAGAATTCTCATTCGAAGGAACAAGAAATGAAGATTATTCTTTCAACATTCAATCTTTCAACCTCAGAAGCAAGGTGAAACTGCACTTGAAGATTATTGGATAGATTGCATTGAAACCTCCTCAATCAATTTTTTGCTATCTATATACTTGCTGAAGTGATCCAGAAGATTCGTTCTCTCTGATATTCTCTCTAAAGATTCTCAAGCTAAAAGTGCTGATTTTCAAGAATCTTATCAAGAAGCCTCCACACCCAACGTGCGTTCAATATCAAATTTTGAAGAGAAGCCTAAATGTTCAAGATGAAGTCACTCACGTAGAAGATTCATATGTTCATCTTGAAGTTATGAAGAAATAGAAGACAAAAAGCTGAAGCCAAGCTCCAAATGAAGATTGACAAGAAAAGCCAGCTACATTTTTAGGGGGAGTTTGTTGGGTCAAAGAAAAGAAAGCTATAAACCAAGGGGGAGATTGTTGGGTTAAAAATATGGTTTATACTTTGCTTTTCTAAAAATTTACTGTTTTTAGTCTTGGGCCGAAAATAATATTTGGTTTATTTGTAGCATGAACCGAAAACTAATGGATTTTCGTTCAGGCCTTTGTATTTTGGGCATGGGTGTAGTCCATATGTATAAATAGGGTGCAAGGGGAGTGTTTTACGAGGATAAGAGAGAACACAAGGGTAAGTGCTAAGTGTGTGTAAATCAAGGTGTTCTAGAGAGAGAAACTAGAGAGAAGAAGAGTATGTGTGTGTGAATCTCATGTGTATGGAGCATCCTTGAATATTCATCAATACATCATAGATTCATCAAGTTCTTCTTCTTCTTCTTCTTCTCAATTCTATCTTGCATCATCCACTTGATTGGGATTCCGCACCATCAAGTGGATCTGATTGATACATCAAGCTAATTTTTGGGGACTTACAGCCTTTGGTTTCCAAGTAATAAAGTTTTGGTTATCAAATGGAGGAATATTGTTGTAGATAGTTGATTTTGGAGCGAGGGAGGTCGACATGATTACTTGAGTGTATCACAAACCCGCTCTGATACTAATTGAAGGATTGTATTGTCGGATTATGTGTCTAAGCCCATAACTATAATTGGTATATACTTGACTCGATACAACATGGTCCATTTGGGTTGTAACACTATGGAACAATTTGATAGGATGGATATTTGAGAAAGAGGTTATGTCTGATTTATTAATATATTATAAGTATAATATATGAATTGAGAAATCATAGTATTTAATTAGTATTGATTAAGAATTAATTTGGAATTAATTTAGTGATCAAAAGAGACTAATTAAATTAACGGGGACTGATTGTGTAAATCTGTGATATATATTGTTTTGGCTAATGATCCATTATGGGCTAAGTTTTTGTAAGTATCCATGAAGAGTTAGCCCACATGAGATATGGATCATAACCTATGTGTATGGATTAGGGTTTTCCCATGACCCTTGGAATCTTACACTATATATATATATATGTATATATATATATATATATATATATATATATATATATATATATATATATATATATATATATATATATATATATATATATATGTTATCCCATAGCCTAAAATCGTGCACAAAAGTGTTCTTAGAAGCTCTAGCCGATTTTGAGTCTCCAACTTCTCTCTCAAATTCCTCCTCTAGTTATTGGTTTGTTACAAGACATTTGAGGCATCTCACTTGAGATGCTAGGCTCTTGAAAGACCAATTCCTACTAGCTACAACAAAGAGGTAATCTCCTAACTTACTTTTATGATTTATATGTCAAATTGTATGCTAGTGGTAGGTTTCAAGCTTTAGAAATTTTGTTGCATGTATAACTAGAGAAAACATAGATCCAAAGCTATTACAGTTATATGTGCACCATAGGAGTGTTATAGTACTCAAAACCCAACAGTGGTATCAGATCCATGGGTAGTTTTCTGTTATAGATGCATTTGTTTATTGTCCAAAGTTGAAAAAACTACATTTTTGCACTCTACCAAGGTGAACTTGCCGAGTCCACATATGAACTCGACGAGTTCATGCCTTGACTCGACGAGTTGGGCAGTCTGGTTGCAGATTTTCGGGTATTTTGGCGTCAATTGGATTAGAATCATTACCACAAACTGTTTTGTATCATAAAATCTGTTTTTTCTTATATGGTAGTGATTATTCTCATCCAATTAAAAGATAAATTGTCAAATTTTAAGATAATTACTAGTTTATATGATAAAGCTAATTATTTGTAATTTTTTATTTGAAATTATCTTACTACAAGAATTGTATTATGATCAAATTGCTAAAAGATAAAAATGGTTATTTTATAAGTTTAAAATTGATCTAAATGTTTTTTGGAGACTTACAAAACTTCGTTTTAAGTTTTGGAATTCTAAAAGGTTTTTCAAGAGTTACAAATTTTGTCATCAAATTTGGAACTTAAAAGTTTTTTTTAAAGGAGTTACATATAAATTGATCTTTATGTTTTTGAAGAGTTCCATAAGTTATGGAACTTGAAAAGTCTCATATTCATAAAACAAATTAACTCCTTAGGTTATGAAGTTCAAAAGTTTTTTCAAGAATTACAAAACTTGTCCTCAAGTTTTAAAAGTTGAAAAAATCTCAATTAAGAAACATTGAATTCAAAGAATCCCAAAAGTTTTCAAAATGTAACTCATGGGTTCATAACTTAAAATTAATTAAATAGTTTTAATTTGATTTAGCATCTTGATGTGTTTTTAAGAGTTCAATTAATTCTTATGGAGTTTATAAATAGTTAATTAAATGTTTAATTAAAAGAGTATTACTAAATCCATAATCATATGGTTTAAGTTTAATTAAATTAAGAGTATAATTTATTAATTGATTAAACCATCAAGTATTTTAAAAGTTTAAAATACACCCATATACTATATAAAATTAAATGTTTAATATATTATATATGTATAAGTTAAAGGTCATTCATACCGTTAGTAGGCCTTTTTCACGAAGCCGATCTATAAGGAGGGGTATAAGGTTACTTTCTATAAAATGGTGGTTTAAGGGTGTCCACTCTCACCCACCGCTTCCTTGATTGGTGGATGGTCATTAGCCGAATGGGTAGGGTAGGACATTAATTCTCATTAAAAGTATAATGAAAATACAAAGTAACTAAACACTTATAAATTCCAAATCTTAGTTACTTAGGAAAAATGTGAATTTGGTGCTAACCCATAAAATGGCACTTTGCACCTTGTTAACCCGTTAGTGGAGCGTGTGTGGTTAATTGGCACACTAATTTGGGACTGTAAATGTGTGGAAAAGCGTAGCTTAGTGTTAAGCATGGATCAATGGAGCGTGTGTGGTTAACCGGCACATTGATAAGGTGATTTGTAACATTAAGTGTACCAAGCACATTTGCATGGTTATTCACACCTTGTTTGTGATGCTCAGCATCCCAGTCACAAACATGAGAGGGCATAATCGAGATTTAAACATGTCATTGAAAAGTTCAATGAATCTCAAAGAATCTAGGAATTTCAATTCATTAAAAACCTAAAATTCTTTTTCGTTTTCCATGGTGGAAATTGCTAAATCGTCATTTGGGTGTTATATTGTGTTGGGTCCTAGCCTTAATATTTCATTTGGGTGTTATATTAAGGACTTAAATCAACTAAACTTAAATTTCTCCCTTATAGATGTCAAGTTCTGACAACTATGGTCTTCCAAATCTTTTGGAAAAAGCTTTCCTCATGAAGACGATGTTCCCAGAAATCATACTTCACTTCCTCCACCTCCTCCAATAATTCTCCCTAACCTACAAACCCTATTGGCTAGAAAACACCAAGATGGAAGGTCTGTGTGTGCACATGTATTGGAGATAAAGTTACACATTGACAGGATGGGAATGTTAGGAATCATTGTGTCGAGGAAGTTGGCTGTTGACTTGGTTCTTCAGTCACTTCCCGAGTCGTATAATCAGTTTGTTAAAGACTACTATATGATAAACCGCGATGTGGCCCTTACAGATCTTACCAATTTGCTAATTGCTGCTGAATCATGAATGATTTGGCGCACTGGTAAATCAAATTTGATTAGGAGATCTACTTCTCAAATTTCCATGGACAATGACAATGGAAACATTGGAAGTCCAGAAAATATTTCTCTTTCCAAGGGAAAGGGAAAGGATAAGTTTGAGATTGTCCCATGTACCATTCCGAAAGAGTCTGTTTGCTTCTATTTCCAAGAGAAGGGGCATTGGTTACGAAGCTGTCGTATCTACCTGAAGGACCACAAGGATGGTAAAGTCAAAATGTTTAACTCTGCTTCAGGTAAATTCATTATCTAACTCTATTAAGTTCCTATTTGTAGATTCTAAATACATGATGTGATAAGATTACTATTTGATGTTTTGTAGAATCAAAGGAAGCTTACAGAAAGAGTAAGCTGAATCTGACCGCGAACAAATGGATTTCGATTGCATGATTCGATGATCAGAATTTTGAGCTGCTGCTTAGGAGTTATGATAGATTGCTTAGAAATGTGTAGTAACATAGTTTTCATTTGTAATTGCATTGTAAGGAAAAGTTTTTCTGCAAATTTTATAAATAAAGGAAAATTTTGTTTTATCTTATTTATATTTCCTTGCAATGGCATTTGTGAAAATTGATGTTTGTATATTTCTATTGTTAGCAATTGGATTTGATTCTTTCGTTTGTGGTAGTGTCTAAATTTACTAAATAAGGAAAGATTCTCATCAACCAAGTTTCATTTGGATAGAAACTTGGAATCATGCAACTTGTATTGTATGATGAATGAGAACCTTCATCTTTGGGAAATTAAGACTAATTGCTTGTTCACATGTATATGTGAGTCAAGTGTAGGACTAGGGGATCAGGTACACTTGGTTGTACACTGGTCAGGTCCACCACAAAGAACGGCAAGACTATTCGTCATGATTTATTAAAAGTTTAGAAAATATGGTTATGCTTACAAGTTTATGTGTAATTCCGAATCATTGAAAAGTTTCAATGTATAGCAGGACGAATAAGAAGAATCAATTAGGCAAAAAGATAAATGTTTCTCTAATCTGAAAGGAAATGAGAGTACTTTAGTTATCGTGTTTTATGATCATCTTAATGATTATGAAAACCATATCACAATTGATCCTCTAAGGACACCTTAGTACATTTGTATCGCTAAGAAGAGGAATCAGGAATTGTTGAAAAGGTTAAGTCGATTAAGGTGAATCATACTTCGTTCCAAAATAAAGACTTAGAATCATTTTCCAAGATTGTGACTTGAGTGATATGTATTAAGTAGATATATAACACATCATGAAATATGGAATAGAAATGTTTTCTAACTCTTGCATATTTCAAATTGGTAGTTGTGATGTTTTGGCTAAAACAAAGACCAACTCAGACCAATTGTGTGAAGTGTTATTCTTGATAAGAATCCGCACTAACTTTTGAATATTTGTTTGTAAAGGAATGTTTCCTGACAAAAGAATCTTATATGTCAAGAGGTTAATGGGAGTCTTAAAGATCTTGAAACGTTTCAAGAACTGATCAAGACTAACCCTACTGTAAATCAGTAGCCCACGAATTTAGGTTTTTAACCTATCGTGTTGACATATTCTTATTTTTGTGCCCATTCCAGTTGGTTGACTATGCATGTGAGTTCTATGAGTTCTCAATTGTTTGCATAATAACCTGGAAGCAATGGTAGGCCCTTGTGCTGCCAGTTGGCAAGAAATTAAGATTGAACAAGTTCAGTCCATATGAGTTTGGATTTGTCACTAACCTTGTCTTATGATTATGGTTATGACACATTCACATGGATAGGAACACATACACCACAAAATTTAAGTGACACAAGGTTTCTCTCCGCTTCATGAAAATGATTGTGCGGAAACATTTTCACTAATTAGATTTTAAGGAGATAACATTTGTGATATGTGTTGGGTTTTAAGCACTATAACACTCCTATGGTGCACATGCAACCCTAGATGCTTTGGAACTATGTTTTCTTTAATTATATATGCATTTTCAATTTTCCAAAGCATATAACTTAACTAGCATACAATTCAAAGTAGGAACTAGTTAGATAACTTATCTCTTGTGTAGTTCTTGACCTTGGAAGCTTGAGCACCTCAAATGTTGTACCTCTAATGTATCACAAACACCAATATCCAAAGGAGACTCTTTAGAGAATAAGTTATCTTGCAAAATCGGTTCACACACTCTTGTATGTAGGGTTAGCCGATTTTGTCACTAAGGGGACTCTTTTATAGTGTTTCTCAAAGCTAGGGTTTCATCAGTGAAACCCTAATGCACAATGACCTTCCATATCCCATAGGCTCCATGGACTATCCATGAACCACTTAGCCCACCCTAATGGATCTTTTGCCCATACTATAAGAATGGATGATTTACATAATTAACCCCTTAGATTTAATTAGTCACTTTTTATCACAAAATTAATTCCAAATTAATTCTTGACCAATACTAATTAAATAATATGATTTCTCAATTAATATATTAAACTTATAATATATTAGTAAATCACCAATAATCTTATTCTCAAAAGTACATCCTATCAAATTGCACTAGTGAAGGCAACCCAAAAGGACCATGCTACAATCGGGTCAAGTAAATACTAGATATAGTTATGGGCTTAGACACCAAATCCAACAGTCTCCCACTTGGATAAGTCTAATAACTGTAAGTGCTAATGTAACTTCAAGATCCGATTAGCAATCGTAGCTTCCAAAAGCCGCTGTCGAACACTGACCCAGTCAGTGACTGTCCTTAGATAAGTGATCATATATTCCTCTGTTCTACAAGATATCAGCGGACAAATACATGGAACATAGTCATACTTATTGTCCTGCAATTAGTTTCCCGATTTCCGATTAGTTTGACTTAGAAAATAATTGAACACATCAATTTCGTTTTGATCGGGCCCAATACATAGGTCAAAACAAATCATCGAGGGGCCCAAATATCGCTTTTGATCCTTCTTAGGATAAAAGAAACGGATAAACTTTGACTCTATATGCTTGTACTAACTACTCGTTAAATCATGCACAACAATACGTTTTATGACATCAAGTTACTGATGCGTTTACGCATCATCAATGCACAACCAATTTGTAGTCAGCAACTCATATATCTTGGTTTTAAGATTATATGATATTATCATCTCACAATTACTCGTGATAAATTCGAATAAGTGATTCTGATGAGTGTGGGTTGATCCAATGCTCAAATTCTTATTTCACAAGCACTCATGAATGGTGCATCAGACTCTTGCCATGTCTAACTCCTTAGACATCTACATCCAACTCATGACAGTCTAGCCTCATACCTACTTCCAATGTATAATCGACTGTGGATAGTTTGAATAATTATATTATTCAGGAAGTCAAAACATGCAAAATGAAACAATAGTAAATAATTGACACAAGACAGTAACTTTACTTATAAATAAAAAACTCCTTTTATTCAATCATCAAAATGTCAACTACAATTTGGATATTACAAGTTTCTAATTATCCAATTACTAAAACTAATATTGTCTTTTAGCCCAATGCCTCTTGCATGTTGCAAGTGCTTAACCCTATTCAGTCCCTTTGTAAGGGGATCACCTGGATTGTCTTGTGATGATATCCTCTTCACCACGAGGTGTCCTTATTCTACCTGATGTCTTATGAAGTGGTACTTTCTGTCGATATTCCTTGATCTACCATGATCTGTCGGTTCTTTGGTTTAGGCAACCGCCCCTTCATAATCGCAGAAAACTGCTATGGGCTCCTTTATGAACGGCATAACTCCAAGGTCTCCGATGAAGTTCTTCAACCATATCGCCTCTTTTGATGCTTCTCTTACTACAATGTACTCTGATTCGCACGTTGAATCAGCCACAGTCTCCTGCTTGGAACTTTTCCATGTTATCGCTCCTCCATTTAGGGTAAACACCCAGCCCAACTGAGAACGCATATTGTCTCTGTCAGTCTGAATCCCGGCGTCACAATACCCTAATATTCTCAAGTCATCACTCCCACCAAGGGTAAGGATCCAATCCTTAGTCCTCCGCAGGTACTTAAGAATGTTGTTAACTGCAGTCCAGTGAGCTCTACCAGGATTCCCTTGATAATTACTGACCATGCTCAAAGCAAATGCCACATCAGGGCGAGTACAAGTCATAGCATACATGATTGAGCCAACTGCGGAAGCATATGGTATCCGGCTAATCTCTGCTATCTCAGCTTCTGTACTCGGAATCTGAGTCTTACTCAGTTTGCTATTGCTCTGGATAGGGAATTCACCTTTCTTGGAGTTCTCCATGCTGAAATGCTTCAGCACCTTTTCCTAGTAGGTACTTTGACTAAGACCTAGTAGTCTCTTACTCCTGTCGCTCAAAATCCTTATCCCTAGGATATAGCTAGCTTCTCCAAGGTCCTTCATAGAAAAACACTTCCCAAGCCAGGACTTAACATCCTGCAAGGTTGGGATGTCATTTCCTATCAGTAGTATGTCATCCAAATACAACACGAGAAAGCTAACTATACTCCCACTAGCCTTGACATACACACATGACTCATCCTCGCTTCTCGAAAATCCAAACTTTTTGACTTTCTCATCGAAACAAAGATTCCAACTGCGAGATGCTTGTTTCAATCCATATATGGATCTCGCAAGCTTACATACTCTATTAGGGTATCTTGCACCGACAAAACCCTCTGGCTGACTCATGTAAACATCTTTAGCCAACTTTCCATTAAGGAAAGCGGTTTTGACATCCATTTGTCATATTTCATAGTCATGAAATGCAGCTATGGACAACATAACCCTTATAGATTTAATCTTTGCTATTGGTGAGAAGGTTTCATCATAGTCAACTCCCTGAGTTTGTGTAAAGCCCTTTGCAACCAGTCGCGCCTTATATGTGTGTACTTTTCCATCCATGCCGGTATTCTTCTTGAAGATCCATTTGCATCCGACTGTCTTTCGACCTGGTTCATTGTAAACCAAGTTCCAAACTTGATTGTCATACATGGACTGAATCTCGCTATCCATAGCCTCTTTCCATTTAGCAGACTCAGGGCCTGCCATGGCTTCCTTGTAGTTGTTAGGCTCATCCAAATTTACCAATGTACTCTCACAGATAAATGTATCACCTTCTGTAGTAATATGGAAACCATAATAAAACTCAGGTGCAGTCCTAGCTCTGGTGGAATGCCTCAGAGTTACAGATTCGTCAATAGGTTCAACAAGAGTTTCATCCTCGGGTTGATTGCTAGTGTTTGAGGTTCCTTCACCACTTGACTCTTGAAGCTCTTCAAGGTCAATTTGCCTCCCACTCTCCCCTTGGCATATAAGCTCTCTCTCACGAAAGAACCATCTTCTCGTGACGAAGACAACATTGTCACTTGGTCGATAGAAGAGATATCCAAAGGATTTCTGTGGGTAGCCGATGAAAATACATCGCTCACTCCGAGGTTCGAGCTTGTCGCGAGTCTCGCGCCACACAAAAGCCTCGCAACCCCAAAATTTGATGTGGTCTAAAGTGGGAACCTTCCCAGTTGTGACACCCCAAAACCAAGAACGGCGGAAACGTTCTGGGGTGGACCACGTCATGTGCAGTATCACAACAGTGTAAAGTAGTAAACAAGCAACAACATCATCCATTGCATTAATAGTAGAATTTTAATACATGTGTTTTCTTTCATAGTATACGACATGATAATAAGAAATCAAAATAAAAGACGAGTCTTGACCGCTCCGTCTTCTCAAAACCTGGTCATCGTACCTGTCTA
Organism: Lactuca virosa; assembly: GCF_052849685.1. NCBI lineage: Eukaryota > Viridiplantae > Streptophyta > Magnoliopsida > Asterales > Asteraceae > Lactuca > Lactuca virosa. Next base: position 292,149,029 of record NC_136429.1, on the reverse strand, counting down.
CTGGTGACCTGAGAATACAAGTTATTTTGAAAGGGAGTATCAGCTTTAAAGCTGGTGAGAACATAAGTATTTTAGTGTCATTGCTTTGTAAAACTGTAAAGAAAAGACTTGTAATTGTTTTATGAAAACTTTGTATAAGAATGAAAACTCTAGAAAATCCCATATTTCCTACTAGTATAAAAAGCAGTCTTCTACCAAGACCCGACTGTTTTGAAGGTTTGCACCTCTGCAAAAATGAAGGTTTTTTCTCTGTATAACTATTATTATCTAAATATAGTTTTACATAAATATGTATGTGATAAAATCACAAAGTAACTCTAATAGGGAAAAATAATATTTTTCCTCAGTAGTGACACTGCTGGCTATAAAGTGAATAAAACATAGACTCCAGGTGGTATTGAATGAACAATACGCCTCGAAACGTCTAAATGAATGAAGTGTAGACCCCAGGTGGTATCGAATGAACAATACGCCTCAAAAAGTCTAAATGAATGAAGTGTAGACTCCAGGTGGTATCGAATGAACAATACGCCTCGAAAAGACTAAATGAATGAACTGTAGACTCCAGGTGGTATCGAATGAACAATACGCCTCGAAAAGTCTAAATGAATGAAGTGTAGAATCCAGGTGGTATCGAATGAACAATACGCCTCGAAAAGTCTAAATGAATGAAGTGTAGACTCCAGGTGGTATCGAATGAACAATACGCCTCGAAAAGTCTAAATGAATGAAGTGTAGACTCCAGGTGGTATCGAATGAACAATACGCCTCGAAAAGTCTAAATTAATGAAAAGCAGACTCCAGGTGTAGGATGGTTAGTCCCGTGGGGAGTAGTGTATGTACTAGTGCATCTTCATATAGTATACAATAGTGTCCCTATACATAGGATGTAATAGTGTCTCTTCCTATAGTATGTAATATATTCGTATAGACTCATGAATGAACTGACTCTTGTGTGATTCCTTGCACTAGGGATAGTAAATAGTATCTCCTAACTATACCCATTATAGTTACTAGTAATATATGTATATGAATAAATGGAAGTATGCCTTTGCTACCCAAAGGTACTGAACTGACTGATAGAACTTTTATGTCTATATATGTATACATAATATATAACTAATATTTAGACGACCTTCGGATAAATAACAGGATACCCTAAGTCCACAACCAAACAAGGAACAGGAAATAAGGCGGGTTAGCAGTCCTAAGTCCTTTAAACATTACTTATATAACTATACATATAGAGGCTGCAATTGATAATATAAAAGTTTAAAAGAAGTTTTGTAAAACATTTGAAAAGTTTAATAATAAGAATTGATGACTTGATGTCAATTTATAAAACGATTTAAAAGCAGTTTGTTTGATATAAATAGTTTGAAGTATAAGAAATCCCTTATTTGGAACATAGTTTGAAGTACATGAAAACCTTTGCTTAAAACATAGTCATAACAGAATTTGAAAAGGAAAGATGTAGTTTAGAAAACAAGTTTGATAAAGAGATTAACGTGTAAAAGCATTCGAGAAATCATTTTGAAGTAGTTTGCTTGATAAAACAGCTAAAAGTGTAGTAAATCCTTAGATTGATAGTTAATAATCACATGCGATCGATATAATAACTATCATGATTCAACTTGTATCCCCCCCCCATAAAAGCATTTAAAAACATTTAAAAGGTTAATTAAGGGGTATGAACTCACCTGCAGTGAGTGGTTTGGATGGAAGTGCCGGATAGGATACTAAGTGTCAAGTGAGGACTTGAACACACACACGTATCCTATGTAACATGTAGTGATACATAAATGTATCTAATTAGTCATTTAACAACTAATTAATCAAGTAAAGACATCCTAATACATGGAAACACTTTGTTTCAAGTGCTAGGAGTGCTAAAGGGTTGCATCTAAGGAGAGTATGGCCTCACATTGGATTTTACTTCCCGTTTGGTAACAAGACATGAGTTTACGGTTTTTGGTCATTTCCCCCATGAGTTTATGGCCGTAAACTCATGGTAATTTGTACCATTGTGTGTTTTAAGGTCTTATACCCCTCAAGGAAGTGTTCTAGGCTTGTATCCAAGGCTTAGGAAGGGACTAGGGCTCAAAATGGCTCTTTATTGGAGTTTACAGTCCTTGGACCACTCCCTTTGAGTTTAGGGTCGTAAACCCATGAGTTTACGGCCGTAAACTCATGGTCACTTCTACCATTTCGTGTTTTGGTGTTTCTAGCTCATGCATGCAAGGTTCTAGTCCAATATCCAAGCCCTAGAAGGTGTTGGTGGCACTCAAACACCACTTGATGGTGTTTACGGTTCAAGGAGATCCCTTGACCGTAAACACATGTGTTCTTGAGGGTTTTTGATGTTCTTCAATGGTTTAACAAGTATACTAGGTAAGTAACTAGTTAGGAGGAGTGTACTTACTTATAGGAAGCTTGTAAGAGTGTTTAAAGTCCAAGAACACTAGTGTGTGTTCTTGGTGTTGTTGGTGTTTTGAAGAACACTTGAAGATCTACACAAATGGAATGATTTCATGGATGAAATCATGTAAGATCACTAGATTAAGGTAGAGAACAACTAATCAAGGCAAGAAACACTTACTTTCTTGAAGATCTTGAAGAAAAGTCGGATGATACTTGAGAGAGAAATGAGTTTTCTAGGCTTGAAATGGTGAAAAAGTGATAAAAATGACTAAGTGTCATATTTATACTCCTTACAGTTTACGGCCGTAAACACCATGTTTGGGCTGTAAACTCCAAACTCTTGGAGTTTTGAGACTTTATTGATGCACAATAAACCCTAGGGTATCCTCTCTCCAGTTATCTCCTGAAGTACTAAGCTTTAAAACACTCAAACGTACTTTAAACCGGCTAGAATTTAACAGAAAAGTATTTGACTTTTATCTGAAGTGCTTGATAGTAGGGTTTGTACGAATGGAAATTTTGAGTTGTCACATCATCCCCCCGTTAGAAGGAATTTCGTCCCGAAATTAGAGTTTAAGCAAATACGTAGTTACAAAATAACTAAGTAAAAGATGAGGATATTTCAATTTCCACTGATCCTCTCGCTCCTTTGTGAATTCAGGTCCTCGCTTGGCGTTCCAGCGAACCTTCACTATCGGGATTATGCTTTGCTTTGTTTGCTTGACCTCTCGATTCATGATCTCTACAGGTTCTTCCACGAAGTTGAGGCTCTCGTTGATCTCGATCTCGTCGAGTGGGATTTCGAGAGTCTCGTCGGACAGACACTTTTTCGAGTTCGAGACGTGGAAAGTAGAATGTACGTTACTGAGTTCACGGGGTAAGTTAAGTTTGTAAGCTACAGGGCCGATTCTAGCGAGAATCTTGAAAAGCCCTGCGTAACTTTTCTGTCGGTCACTAGAGGCTTTAATCGTCCACTAATCTGAACGATCTTCTCTAATGATGCCCTCTTACTCTAGATCGTGAATTTCATAGCTAGCTTTGAGGGTTTCTAACTGATGGGAGGCTTAGGTAATGATCTTACCTCGTTATATCAAAATGCAACTGAGCCCTGGATTTGGAAGTGTCTACTTGAATTCCCTATTCGCTAACAATGCGACACAGGAATTTGACCCTTCGAATCCAAACTCGTGTTTAAGAGAATTTCGCGTAGAGCTCCTCTGATCGAAATGTTTCCAAGGTCTGTTAACGATGTTGACTATGCTCCTCCTTACTACGAGAGTAGATAAGTGTGTCATCGATGAAGACGATGACGAACTGATCTAAGTAAGGACGACACACCTTATCCATTAAATCTATGAATACTGCGGGTGCGTTTGTTAAACCGAACGGCATCACTACGAATTCGTAGTGCCCATAACGAGTTCGGAAGGCTGTGTTCGGAACATCCTCCCCTAGCACTCGTAGTCGGTGATACCCGGATATTGGATCGACTTTTGAAAAGAAGATTGCCCTTTTTACAGTCGATCAAATAATTTGTCTATGATAGGCAAAAAGGGTACTGATTTTTGATGGTTAGCTCGTTGAGCTTCCTGTAATTGATGCATATATGAAGTGATCAGTCTTTCTTTTTGACGAACCAGACCAGAGTTCCCCAGGGTGAGAAGCTTGGTCTTATAAAGCCCTTGCTGAGCGGTTCGTTAAGTTGACCGGACAGTCCTTGCATCAATGCAGGTACTAGATGATAGGGCGGTTTGGCTACTGGGGTAGCCCCTGGAACTAAGTCGATCCTAACTTCGACTTGACGTTGTGGAGGTAATCCTGGGAATTTTCTGTTCTATCTGAATCTATTGTCTCGATCGGTGAGAAGGCATTTGATTGGATTCTAAGTTTATCCGTATGGCAGTACGATCACTCGTAGTCTTGGGCAGTCTCCGTCCTAAAGTTCATATCAGAAGTCATATTTGGTTCATCAATCACAGCTTTGTGTATACGAGTCGTATATAATTAAGACTGAAAAGACAGTCGAATAAATTATTCTTCTTTAAGCTCACATCCAAACAAGGAAAAGAAGTTAAAGCAGAATCATTAATTCTATGCCTGTAGAATCTTGATTATATACCACCCTTGCGTATACCTTCTCCAGCGATAGATCAACCGTATGGGTCTTCAGGTTGAACTTGACGTACTGTACGAGTGGTACTCCGGGGAGGTTTGCTGAGGTGTCTTCGGGAAGGATACGAAACATAAGATACTCTCCACATGAGTACCTCGGAGTTCTGAAATGACGGCTTCGCTAGAAAGGTTATTTCGGAGAAAAGAATTTACGTGTGAGACTGGTATTGTGAGAGTAGGATTTGCTCAAGTTATATGAAAATGTCGGACTACTTGGAATAAAAGGCATTCGACTTAGTTCATAAAGGTATTACAAACTAAACACAACGGTGCAACTTTTAATAGAGTTTCAGCACTTAAGTTTACTACAAGACTACTGCTGCGAATAAGGTATACTACAAAAGTAAGTATACGCAGCACGAGAGCCCCTTAACTGGCGGGATCTCGCAAAAGACAAGACTCGAGTTGCACTAGTGTTTAACAGTTTGCAAGTCTATTATAACAAAATGCCCTAGTATTTCAACGTGGGTCCGGAGTAGTCTCTCCTACGGCTGTGATCCTTAGTATATTCCTGTCTGCGCCAGATTTCTTCGTTATTGGACAATCCTTATTGAGGTGTCCTGTCTCACCGCATAGGTGACATATCTGGCTAGTACCAGCATCGGTGGTGGAAGTGATGTGTCGGGTCGGAGTTATGTGGACACGGATGCTTTTGTTGCTCCTCCTTTTCGAACAATTCCTCTTAAAGTGTCCGATTTCACCGCAACCATAGCAAGCCTGGTTGACTCCGATGTTAGGGACTTGAGTGATGGGTCGTGCCGGTGCTCCACAGCTACGAGCATGGTGCTCTATTTTGTGGCAATTACAACATTGCATTTCATGGCAAGCCCCATTATGATGAAAGCTACACTTGTCACACTTCGGAAGTTTTCCCTCGTATGGTCTGATCGGTGCAGGGATGGCAGGGGTTGCCACTTGTTGTTGTTGCAGGGCAAGTCTTTAGGATCGCTTGCGCTCCTTTTGGGCCTGACGCTTTCGTTTCCTATTCTCGGTTTTTCGGCTTTGCAAGTCTGTGACTGTTATCATTTGTTGGCTTCCCGGATCGATACAACGATCGGATTTGTCAACCCCTTTGCCAGCCTTGCTCGCGTTGTTAGCGCTGAGGTTTGCAAACAGCTGCCACTGCAGCTGTTACCGCGGATTGGAATGTAGCGGCGTCGATATGAAGGATAGGGGTTTCGTTGCTCGGCTGGTTATTTCTGGGTGACGACATGATTCTGTTATACAAAAGAAAATGAGTTCTTGAGTGATTATGGTTGAACCTAGACATATTTCGACCATTCATGTAAAGAGTAGGAGCAAGTTCTCGAGGGTTTGACCTACATCCCTATGATGCAGTCCTAGTAAAGAGTAGAAGTAAGTTCATAGAATGGTTATAAGACGATTGCTATCCAACCTTCGACAAGAATTGGAAGTAATCTCTGAGCTGAATTACCATAGCTCAATAACTTGGCTAGAGTGCGTTTCAGATAGAATTCTAACGATAGTAGGATGAAAGTATTTGAACAAAGATTGACACAGAACTTATCCGACTGTCCATATCGCTGATATTTATGATGTAATATGTTTGGGAAAATTGACCTTGTAGTAGGTCTTACATCATATCTGGAGTAGGAAAAGTTTTGACAGCCTAAAGGCCTAACTAAAAGTACTTACGGTACTGGGGTAGTTAGATAGAAAAGTGCTACATAGGGCATAGACAGGAAAACGATTCCTTATAACAAGGAAGGAAAGATAAGGCATCTTTTACTGGTGAAGGTCATCCCTCCGGTGAACCCTTAGTTCAGCCAGTTGACGTTCCATATCTAGCAGGTGTCTTTCGTACACCCTCTCGCGTACTCGGAGCTCTATGACTTCGGCTCGAGTTTCAGCTAGTGCCTGCAGTAGGGCCTCATGGTCTCCCCTAGATCTCTCGCGAGCATCTTCCAGACGAATGGTGCGGAGGGTATGCATTCTCGCATTGGCGTTAACTTCCGTGATTCGATGGAGTGCTGTCCTGCCCTGGATGTCATTTCGGGCAACCCTGCAGACCAGGATTGGCAGAACCCTGTCGGCTGTGCTTCCCTCGCTTAGGTTATAGAAGCTTCGGTCTCCGTTAAACGGCATAGGTTGATCTTGCTCTTCGCTCCACGTCTCCAAACACTCTACCCAAGGAGGCGTCGGGCCTTGAAAAGCCGGACGAGGGTTATGATTTGGATTGGGAGCCATCGGGGGTAGGTTCTCAACCTTGGGTTCGGAGTTAGCACCATCCGAAAAGCCTTCAGCATAGTGATCGTCCAAAGGGATTGGATGATCATTTTCTGGCTCTTCTCCAAACCATCCTGCATTGCCTTCGTTCGGGAAGTACGGGTCGCCATGGGGATGGGGTCCAGCCATGTTATCTATGCGAGAATTGGGGTAACGAAATAATTATTAGGCGTACTAGATAATTATATGATAATCTTCATCAGTTACTCCAATATTTGTAAAGTGCATACCAGTTATATGTAATCAAAACAGGATAGGCCTTCGAATAAGTGACCTTAACTCCAAATTCACAAGGAACAGGGGGTAAGGCAAAATTTCACAGATTCTAAGTCTATGTCATCCTAGTTACATATAACCTTAGCGTATCCACTTAGCAACTATTGACCTATTAATGAAGATCTTTAGTTCTCAACTAAGTAGTTATAGTAACACAAAATACTCCTAATGCTTTCATTGTGGTAGTGTTGGTAAGTTTTTAGGCTTGTTGCCATATCACAACCATTCTTGGGCATATGCTAATCACTCCTCGGACCAGCATAGTTGATCAGGCTATGCCACTCCCAGCACTGACCATACATCCCCGAGCTTACTTGTGATATTTCAACAATCGTAATACTTTTGTTTTTGTCATTGTGACACTGATTTTAGTATGAATGCAAGCATGTATACTTATTTAAATATTTTATTATTTAAATGTATAAACTCTTGGTCAGAGTATTTTAATCCCATTGTATTTATAGTCTGTATATCTTTTATGGGTTGATATACTCGATTCACTATCAACAATGCTCTGATACCAATCTGTCACACCCCAAAACCAAGAACGGCAGAAACGTTCTGGGGTGGAGGACGTCGTGTGCAGTATCACAACAGTGTAAAGTAGTAACAAAGCAACAACATCATCCATTGCATTAATAGTAGAATTTTAATACATGTTTTTTCTTTCATAGTATACGACATGATAATAAGAAATCAAAATAAAATACGAGTCTTGACCGCTCCGTCTTCTCAAAACCTGGTCATCGTACCTGTCTACTGGTGACCTGAGAATACAAGTTATTTTGAAAGCGAGTATCAGCTTTAAAGCTGGTGAGAACATAAGTATTTTAGCTTCATTGCTTTGTAAAACTGTGAAGAAAAGACTTGTAATTGTTTTATGAAAACTTTGTATAAGAATGAAAACTCTAGAAAATCCCATATTTCCTACTAGTATAAAAAGCAGTCTTCTACCAAGACCCGACTATTTTGAAGGTTTGCACCTCTGCAAAAATGAAGGTTTTTCCCCTGTATAACTATTATTAACTAAATATAGTTTTACATAAATATGTATGTGATAAAATCACAAAGAAACTATAATAGGGAAAAATAATATTTTTCCTCAGCAGTGACACTGCTGGCTATAAAGTGAATAAAACATAGACTCCAGGTGGTATCGAATGAACAATACGCCTCGAAAAGTCTAAAAGAATGAAGTGTAGACCCCAGGTGGTATCGAATGAACAATACGCCTCGAAAAGTCTAAATGAATGAAGTGTAGACTCCAGGTGGTATCGAATGAACAATACGCCTCGAAAAGTCTAAATGAATGAAGTGTAGACTCTAGGTGGTATCAGATGAACAATACGCCTCGAAAAGTCTAAATGAATGAAGTGTAGACTCCAGGTGGTATCGAATGAACAATACACCTCGAAAAGTCTGAATGAATGAAGTGTAGACTCCAGGTGGTATCGAATGAACAATACGCCTCGAAAAGTCTAAATGAATGAAGTGTAGACTCCAGGTGGTATCGAATGAACAATACGCCTTGAAAAGTCTAAATGAATGAAAAGCAGACTCCAGGTGTAGGATGGTTAGTCCCGTGGGGAGTAGTGTATGTACTAGTGCATCTTCATATAGTATACAATAGTGTCCCTATACATAGGATGTAATAGTGTCTCTTCCTATAGTATGTAATATATTCGTATAGACTCATGAATGAACTGACTCTTGTGTGATTCCTTGCACTAGGGATAGTAAATAGTATCTCCCAACTATACCCATTATAGTTACTAGTAACATATGTATATGAATAAATGGAAGGACGCCTTTGCTACCCAAAGGTACTGAACTGACTGATAGAACTTTTATGTCTATATATGTATACATAATATATAACTAATATTTAGACGACCTTCGGATAAATAATAGGATACCCTAAGTCCACAACCAAACAAGGAACAGGAAATAAGGCGGGTTAGCAGTCCTAAGTCCTTTAAACATTACTTATATAACTATACATATAGAGGCTGCAATTGATAATATAAAAGTTTAAAAGAAGTTTCGTAAAACATTTGAAAAGTTTAATAATAAGAATTGATGACTTGATGTCAATTTATAAAACGATTTAAAAGCAGTTTGTTTGATATAAACAGTTTGAAGTATAAGAAATCCCTTATTTGGAACATAGTTTGAAGTACATGAAAACCTTTGCTTGAAACATAGTCATAACAGAATTTGAAAAGGAAAGATGTAGTTTAGAAAACAAGTTTGATAAAGAGTTTAACGTGTAAAAGCATTCGAGAAATCATTTTGAAGTAGTTTGCTTGATAAAACAGCTAAAAGTGTAGTAAATCCTTAGGTTGATAGTTAATAATCACATGCGATCGATATAATAACTATCATGATTCAACTTGTATCCCCCCCCCATAAAAGCATTTAAAAACATTTAAAAGGTTAATTAAGGGGTATGAACTCACCTGCAGTGAGTGGTTTGGATGGAAGTGTCGGATAGGATGCTAAGTGTCAAGTGAGGACTTGAACACACACACGGATCCTATGTAACATGTAGTGATACATAAATGTATCTAATTAGTCATTTAACAACTAATTAATCAAGTAAAGACATCCTAATACATGGAAACACTTTGTTTCAAGTGCTAGGAGTGCTAAAGGGTTGCATCTAAGGAGAGTATGGCCTCACATTGGAGTTTACTTCCCATTTGGTAACAAGACATGAGTTTACGGTTTTTGGTCATTTCCCCCATGAGTTTACGGCCGTAAACTCATGGTAATTTGTACCATTGTGTGTTTTAAGGTCTTATACCCCTCAAGGAAGTGTTCTAGGCTTGTATCCAAGGCTTAAGAAGGGACTAGGGCTCAAAATGGCCCTTTATTGGAGTTTACGGTCCTTGGACCACTCCCTTGGAGTTTAGGGTCGTAAACCCATGAGTTGATGGCCGTAAACTCATGGTCACTTCTACTATTTCGTGTTTGGTGTTTCTAGCTCATGCATGCAAGGTTCTAGTCCAATATCCAAGCCCTAGAAGGTGTTGGTGGCACTCAAACACCACTTGATGGTGTTTACGGTTCAAGGAGATCCCTTGACCGTAAACACATGTGTTCTTGTGGCTTTTTTGATGTTCTTCAATGGTTTAACAAGTATACTAGGTAAGTAACTAGTTAGGAGGAGTGTACTTACTTATAGGAAGCTTGTAAGAGTGTTTAAAGTCCAAGAACACTAGTGTGTGTTCTTGGTGTTGTTGGTGTTTTGAAGAACACTTGAAGATCTACACAAATGGAATGATTTCATGGATGAAATCATGTAAGATCACTAGATTAAGGTAGAGAACAACTAATCAAGGCAAGAAACACTTACTTTCGTGAAGATCTTGAAGAAAAGTCGGATGATACTTGAGAGAGAAATGAGTTTTCTAGGCTTGAAATGGTGAAAAAGTGATAAAAATGACTAAGTGTCATATTTATACTCCTTACAGTTTACGGCCGTAAACACCATGTTTGGGCCGTAACTCCAAACTCCTTGAGTTTTGAGACTTTATTGATGCACAATAAACCCTAGGGTATCCTCTCTCCAGTTATCTCCTGAAGTACTAAGCTTTAAAACACTCAAACGGACTTTAAACCGGCTAGAATTTAGCAAAAAAGTATTTGACTTTTATCTGAAGTGCTTGATAGTAGGGTTTGTACTAATGGAAATTTCGGGTTGTCACATCATCCCCCCGTTAGAAGGAATTTCGTCCCGAAATTAGAGTTTAAGCAAATACGTAGTTACAAAATAACTAAGTAAAAGATGAGGATATTTCAATTTCCACTGATCCTCTCGCTCCTTAGTGAATTCAGGTCCTCACTTGGTGTTCCAGCGAACCTTCATTATCGGGATTATGCTTTGCTTTGTTTGCTTGACCTCTCGATTCATGATCTCTACAGGTTCTTCCACGAAGTTGAGGCTTTCGTTGATCTCGATCTCGTCGAGTGGGATTTCGAGAGTCTCGTCGGACAGACACTTTTTCAAGTTCGAGACGTGGAAAGTAGAATGTACGTTACTGAGTTCGCGGGGTAAGTTAAGTTTGTAAGCTACAGGGCTGATTCTAGCGAGAATCTCGAAAAGCCCTGCGTAACTTTTCTGTCGGTCACTAGAGGCTTTAATCGTCCACTAATCTGAACGATCTTCTCTAATGATGCCCTCTTACTCTAGATCGTGAATTTCATAGCTAGCTTTGAGGGTTTCTAACTGATGGGAGGCTTAGGTAATGATCTTACCTCGTTATATCAAAATGTAACTGAGCCCTGGATTTGGAAGTGTCTACTTGAATTCCCTATTCGCTAACAATGCGACATAGGAATTTGACCCTTCGAATCCAAACTCACGTTTAAGAGAATTTCGCGTAGAGCTCCTCTGATCTAAATGTTTCCAAGGTCTGTTGACGATGTTGACTATGCTCCTCCTTACTACGAGAGTAGATAAGTGTGTCATCGATGAAGACGATGACGAACTGATCTAAGTAAGGACGACACACCTTATCCATTAAATCTATGAATACTGCGGGTGCGTTTGTTAAACCGAACGGCATCACTATGAATTCGTAGTGCCCATAACGAGTTCGGAAGGCTGTCTTCGGAACATCCTCCCCTAGCACTCGTAGTCGGTGATACCCGGATATTGGATCGACTTTTGAAAAGAATATTGCCCTTTTTACAGTCGATCAAATAATTTGTCTATGATAGGCAAAAAGGGTACTGATCCACAATAAACCCTAGGGTATCCTCTCTCCAGTTATCTCCTGAAGTACTAAGCTTTAAAACACTCAAACGGACTTTAAACCGACTAGAATTTAGCAGAAAAGTATTTGACTTTTATCTGAAGTGCTTGATAGTAGGGTTTGTACGAATGGAAATTTCGGGTTGTCACACCAGTCCACATCTCGTGAGGTGTTTTGGCAACCTTTTTGGAAGGGACCAGATTAAGAATATGGGCGGCCGTCTCTAAGGCATACCCCCAAAATGAGATTGTTAACGGAGCTCAACTCATCATAGAACGAACCATGTCCAACAAGGTTCGATTGCGCCTGTGATCCACACCATTCAGATGTGGTGTCCTAGGAGCTGTCAATTGTGAAACAATTCCACATTCCTTAAGCTAGTCGTGGAACTTGATACTAAGATACTCTCCTACTCGATCGGACCGGAGTACCTTTATGACTTATGCCTGATTAAGTAGATATAGCCATACTAAGATTCCACATTCCAATTGATTCTCCACTTCTGCCTTAAACTCTTTGAACTTTTCAAAGGTTTATGACTTATGCTTGATTAAGTAGATATAGCCATACGTACTATAATCATCAGTAAAAGTCACATAGAAGCGACTAACATCTCTTGTGACAAATCTGAAGGGCCCACACACATCAGTGTGTATGAGATCCAACAAACCCTCACCCCTTTCAGAAGTACCAGTCAAGGGTGACTTAGTCATCTTTCCAAGTAAACAAGGTTCACAAGTATCATCTGATTTCAAGTCGAATGATTCCAAGACTCCAGCCTTTTGGAGTTGGCCTATACGCTTCTTGTTGACATGTCAAAGACGACAATGCCATAAGCATGCTTTATCCAAATCATTGGATGAATCAATGTCTAACACATTATTTCCTAGGTTATCTACAACATTCACAGTTTCATACACACCATTGCAAGGTAAAGCTTCAAAATAAAAGACACCATTATAAAAAGCATAAATACCACCATTATTATTATTAAAAGCAAAGGTAAAACCTTGTTTATACAAACTGTGAAAGGAAATAATATTTCTCGCCATATCTTCCGAGAAAAAATAATTATTCAAATCTAAATTTAAACCATTACTAAGCAATAAAGAATAAACTCTAATATTTGTCACATGCGACACTTTCCTATTTCCCATGATTAAGTTTATCTTCCCGTGCTCCACATCCTTACTTCTTTTTAGTCCCTGCAAATCAGAACAAATAGGAATACCACAACTTGTATCAAGGACCCAAGAAATAGCATGTGATGTATCATTAGAATGAATAGTGTAAATACCTGCAAAGGAGGGCTTGATTTTCCCATCCTTAATATCCTGCAAGTACTTTGGGCAGCTTCCCTTCCAGTGTCCCTTTTCATTGAAATGGAAGCACTATGCTTCCTTTGGATTGGTAGAGGGTACAACAGAACCAACTTTGGTTCCGCTAGAAGAAGATCCATCCTGGGACTTTCCCTTGGAAGGAGCCTTCCTCTTTTTACCCTTACCATGTCCAATTGCCAGGATTGGGGCAGTAGCATTAGGAGTAGGAGTAGTAGCAACAGATTTTCCTTTCATGTTCCTTTCAGCAGTTCTGAGGAGTCCGTGAAGCTTGCTAAGAGTGACTTCCTCCTTGTTCATATGATAGGTCATACGAAACTGATCATAACAAGGAGGTAGGGAATGAAGAATAATATCAACAGCTAATTCTTCATCAAAGTTGACATTTAATTTTAGCAAGCGGTCCACATATCTTTGCATTTTCTGCAAGTGACCCGTGATGGACTCTCCATCGTTTATTTTAGTGGTGATCATGGAGGTTATGATCTCATACCTCTCCTGCCGAGCAGATTGATGGTACCTTTCCATCAAATATCGGTGCATTTCATAGGTCCATAAGTCCTCATAGAACTTCTGTAGCTCAGCAGACATGGTAGCTATCATTATACACGACACTTTTGTCGCGTCCCTCTCATGAACCCGGTACTCCTCAATTTGCTCGGGAGTAGCAATTTGCTCGTCAATTTCCTTCAGCTCCTTGTCTAGGACATATTCTTTGTCCTCATATCGAAGGGCCATGCGAATGTTTCGGATCCAATCATTGAAGTTGAATCCATTAAAGATGGTTCTCCCTAATAAGTTCATTAGGGAGAAAAAGCCTGAAGCATTGTTTGGGATAGACATCTTTAAAAAAAGGAACAAAGTTTAGATTAGATAAGAATCCTTAATAAATCACCCAAATGAAATATTAAGGTTAGGATCCAACACAATATTCCACAATTGCGAAGAGGCATGCCGTAATCCAATTGCAAAATATTTGAAGGTAGATAAATGACGATTTACCAATTTCCACCATGAAAAACGAAATTACTTATTAGGTTTTAATTGGATTTGAAATTCCTAGATTCTTTTGAGATGCATTGAACTTTCAATGGCATATTTAAATCTTGATTATGTCCTCTCAAGTTTGTGACTGGGATGCCGAGGATCACAAACAAGGTGTGAATAACCATACAAATGTACTTGGTACTCTTAATGTTACAAATGACCTAACCAATGTGCCGGTTAACCACACACGCTCCATTGATCTATGATTAACATTAAGCTACCCTTTTCCACTCTTTATTAGTCCCAAATTAGTGTGTCGGTTAACCATACATGCTCCACTAACGACTTAATAAAGTGCAAAGTGTAAATTCATGGATTAGCACCTACTCACATTTTTCCTAAAGTAACTAAGATTGGGAATTTAATAATAGGTTTAGTTACTTTATAATTTCATTATACTTTTAACGATAATTAATGTCCTATCCTACCCGTTCGGCTAACGACCCTCCACCAGTCAAGGAAGCGGTGGGTGAGAATGGACACCCATTAAACTGCCATTTTATAGGCAGTAAACTTATACCACTTATAGGCTGGCTTCGTGAATGAGGCCTAGTAATGGTAAGAATGACTTTTCTTATACATATTTATTTATGTATTAACATTTAATATTATAATAGTATAAGGGTAGAATTTTAATCTTTTAAAACTCTAGGGTTTTCGAATTAAATGTATTATTAATGTGACTTTACAAATTCCAAAACTTGAGGGCAAGTTACAATTACAAATTTCATTAAGAATTAGATCAAATTTTTGGATCAAACACAATCATCATATAATTTTTTGCTATTGATCTAAATAAACTCATAATGTAACATCTGGATTTTTCAGGGATATTATTGTGTATGTTAATCTTGAGGTTGAAGGAGAGAGTCGACGAGTTTGAGGGTCCAAATCGCCGAGTCGAGTCGAGTTGCTTGCGTAGATTTAATAAGTGGATTTGACGAGTCAGAGGAGGGACTCGCCGAGTTGGTGCTGGGAAGAGAAACCCTAATTTCCCGAGTTTGGGACCTATTTAAAGGCACTTATAGCCTCATTTGCGGCTACCTTCCCCTGAGAGCAAACCCTAATTGCTAATGGAGCTAGAGAGTGAGAGAGAAGCTCATATTGTGGTTCTTGTGCGTCATTTGAGGAAGAAGAGGAGGTTATCAAGCAGGGAGCTGGAGGTGAGGCTATTGGATCCAATGATTTCCTGTCCAGAGCTCCTGAGAAATGTAAGAAGTATTTACCTTTCTTCTTAGTTTGGATAGATCTCATATCTATGGAGTTTTAGGGCCTTTTGCCATCTTTTGTTTGGGTTTTTGAGTAGCATGAGTTATTAAGAAGTCTAGACCTCAGATCTAGACCTTGTGAGGTCCTTAGAGTCTAGGTGTCCCAGATTTATTCATCCACATGAGAGTTTTTGGGCTTAATCATTCATGAAGGGCTTGTATTAGCATTTTAGAGCAATAACATCATGCATGAACGTAAAGATTGAAGCTTTACGTGAGTAGTGAGCCTTGAGAGGACAGATCTAGTGTTTGGAGTGATAGATCTGTTTTAAATCGTCTGAATGAGCTTTGGGTCTGAATGAACTCACCGAGTCAATGAGCCAACTCGACGAGTTGATTAGGGTTTGTCCCGTAGAGCTGAATCATGCGGTCACTCGAGGAGTTGGGAGTCAACTCAACGAGCTGAGTCAACCTTCACGAGATTTATGTGGAAAACAATGGGACTCGACGTGTCACAAGTGTGCACTCGGCGAGTCGGGTCAAACATGGACTGTTGACTCGATTTTGACTTCTGTTGACTTTGGAGTTTTGGTCAACATGAGTAATAGAGACCATGGAGGGGTAAAATGGTCTTTTACCCACTTCAAAGAGTTAGAGAGAGAAAGAATAGCCTTTGGTTATCTGAGTCGTGAAAAGAGTATTAATTAGAGATGTTCATCCTTGTGTTAGGCGGAGGCTAGTTCGACATCCGAGCGCGAGGTTATTTGCTCACCTGCTTGTGAGGTGAGTCTTCTCACTATACTTTACCTAGAGTGGTACTTATGTCTGACCGGAGGGTCTTATGTGCTTACATTGAGTATTATGTTATCCTGCCTTACGGTTTATGTTGTGCATTATGTCTTTGTGATTTATGCTATGCGGAGCTTTACAGACCGGACCAGAGGGTCCAACGAGCCATGAGACCGGAAGGTCGTCACTAAGACCGGACCGAAGGGTCCAACGAGCAGTGAGACCAGAGGGTCCTCACAGAGACCGAACCAGAGGGTCCAACGAGCCGTGGGACTGGGGGGTCCCACTGAGACACATTGACCGGAGGGTCTTACAGAGCTGTAGCCTCGAGTGGCTAATTATTTTGTGGGTGGCATTTTGGGGAACTCACTAAGCTTCGTGCTTATCGTGTTATGTGTTATGCGTTTCAGGTTCTTATCAGGATCGCGGGAAGGCGCCGACTTGATTGTACACACATACGAGTTAGAGATATGTCTTTGGAGGATCCTGGATTTGTGATAAACGATTTTTAAAATGTGTTGATAATTTTTACTTGTGAGTTTTAAGAAAATGTGACATGTGGTTTATTGTGTTTTTAAAAATGAAAATTTGGTTGAAAATTTACGTCGTTACAAGTTGGTATCAGAGCCTTCGTTTGAGGGATTCGGATGCACCTCCGGGTGTGTTTGAACTCAAACTGAGGATTTGGGAATGATTTTCAAAAGAGATAAATTTTTCTAAAAATGAGAGAGTTTAAGAGAAAACGAGTTGGAGCAGTGTGTACAATCAGCCAGAGCCCGAACGGTGATTTCCCAAAATACCCTTACTTTTGTGTTATGAGATATTTATGAGATATTTTATGGGATATTATGCATGCTAGACATCAGGTAGGTATTTCATAATTTAGGACTAGAGTGGCCTGATTTGTGATGCCTTAGCCTAGGAATTCTGGTATCTGTGATGTGCTTTTGAGTATGTGCTGAGTACAGTAGTAGATACCTCGAAAGGTAGGATCGCCTAAGTCGGCAATGTCTTTTGAGTTGGGAATAGAGCAAGAGGAAGTATATGCCAGAGTGGCTTTATGTGTTAGTGGGGATCATTCGATGCCCGAATGCTGCTTGCTTCATGCTTTATGGAACTCTTGATGATGGGGGACAACTACTAAGTGAATATGATGATATTAAGGAGGTAGATGGCTAGCACCATGAGGAGTTCTTCAGCAGCTGATGGCAGAGAAGTGTGAGAACCTAGGAAGAGCATAGGGAGTGAACTTAGTCAGATGAGTACGCTGACGGAGGAGAGTATTCGCTTGAGGGCGAACTTGCGTAACAGGATTGGTGATCGAGAAGGTTGAACAGCTACTTAGGAAATCTAGGACGATCTGTGTGGAAAGTATGGGTAGATGTGGCAGGTAGTATGGGCCCATACTACTGAAAGCAGAGGACCCATATTCGAAACAGGGAGAATTCCAGAAGTTCTAAGTAGAGGATTGAGAAGAGAGAACATGGTTCGAGTACCATGATTCGTAGCGGATTGAGAAGAGAGAACATGGTTCGAGTACCATGATTCGTAGCATATTGAGAAGAGATAACATGGTTCGAGTACCATGATTCGTAGCAGATTGAGAAGCGAGAACATGGTTCGAGTACCATGATTCGTAGCGGATTGAGAAGATATAACATGGTTCTAGTACCATGATTCATAGCGGATCGAGAGGTGGCCACATGGTTCGAGTACCATGACTCGTAAAGGTTAGTGCTTCTGGTTTTACCAGTTATTCCGTTGTGATTGGTTAGAATGAGATCAGATGTGAAAGAGTATGGGGCCAGAGGGCCATGTGGAACGAGTTTCAATGGAGCATACCTTGAGAGAAAAAATCGAGTTAGTTTTCGAGGGATTTTTGGTGAAATGCTATTTGGAGTCGCTAGACTCATGGATGAGTAGAAGATGGTGATTTATGGAGGATTACGGTCTGAATCGAGCAATCGGCCGATAGAGGAGATGTCACTTTCTGTTACCAGAGTTGTGCTATTTCGGTTTCCTGTGATGGGCAGAAGAGATATTGAGCTTCCGGTTTCAGAGTTGGAGGTAAACCCTGTGGGGTAGCATATGGTTGTGATCTTTTCACCAGAGTATTTGAGTAGCATGTCTACTGCGAAGTATGTCTCATTCCATGAGAGAGTTATTAGTGGAGACTGAGATGTAGGAGAACAAGGAAGTACCTTTCTGGGTGAGGCATACTTTTTGGCAGCAGTTCCAGGACACTTCGAGGAGTATACCGGGGCGGTGGCCCTCGTTGCTTATGTTGTGTATCGGTTATGAGAGCGGAGTCTCCTGTTTCTATGATAATCCACACGATGGGACGTTGGGGGAAGGATTGGAGACGAAAGGTGTGATAGTGGATTATTTCCAGATTGAGAGACGACATTAATTAGGGACAGATAGTATATCCGGCGGTGTGTTGGTCTGAGATTTCGAGATGGCTGGAGGCAGTCACGTGAGGAGGTTTATGAGATTGGTGGATTTCGGGATAATTGGAGTTAGGTGGATATTATCCGGAAGATCATCGAGCGTGGTGTGGTATATCCCATGAGGCAGAGTTGGTGCATCTGGCGAGCCAGTCTGTGGAGTAGACTGCGGTATACCAAATGGTGATGGTTCGAACCCTGAGTGGGGGAGAACTACATTATTTACTGAGAGAATCAGATTATTGTTCTAGTCCGGTTAGAGAGCTGGATATGGAGACCTGCGGTGCGGATTCATGAGATCATGGTTATTGGTGATCAAGGCGAGGTGCAGGGCGAGATAATGCATGTTGTACATGCTCAGGGAAGGAGGAGTGTCTCCACAACGAGTAGCCGTTGGGCAGGCGCCTTAGGGTGATGAGAAACTCTTCGAGGTTGTAATGGTCGAATTCAAGGTGGTTGGCTAGTAAGGATAGATTCGGCGGTGGAGAATTTCCAGTTCGATGTACGGGTTGTTATGTTCACTTTGGGAAGGGCAACAGTTGTTGGCAGTCAACTTCAGAGTCGGTATGAGTATTCTCGCATGGGTTTGAGCCATAGAGGATGGGGTTTCGGATGGTCGTCAACGTGTTCTTGACATTGACGATTCCTCCGAGTTTCAAGTTGTGAGTTGGAGTATTTCGAGGTTGCGAGTTGTGCTAGTGGAAGATCAGTGGATGAGGGAAGACGTCGTCAGGTTCTGTGATGATGTACCGAGGTATCCGAGTATGATCTCGTAAATTTCGAATCATTTTGAGACTTGAGTTATGAGATGGCGAGTGGTGTATCAGGTGTCTATGGTTCTGGTGGGAGCCCTTTCAGCTAATTGACATCAAGCGGGATTATCTGAGAATGTGAATTGCAGCGAGAAAAAGTGTTTTTGTCTACGGAGGTCGTCAGGAGTAGTGATGCTTCGCGGCCCAAGAGATTTTAGGCTTGGGTATCCTTAATCTTTGAGTTCGGGAACCTGGTGGTCCGACCAGGGGCAAGACTAGGGTCTCCATATGTGTCGGGAATCGTTATATTCTGAGTTAAGTTGTGGTTATCGCAATCGAAAGGACTTGGAGAAATGATGTACGTGTGAGTTGCGGGTCATGGATCATGAGTTGGGTGCTCCATTGGGATGAGTGGTTCCAATTCTGTATCGGACCAGACTCTCGAGTATAAGTTTGGGTTTGGTGGTGTATTGAGTAGGCGAATGAGATTCCAGATTCAGAGAAGGATTTCATTTTTCGGGGTATTGTGTGTCTTATGAGGTCTTAGACCTGAGTAGGTCAGTTCGGTTGTATGGGAAGGACCATAAGATGCATGGAACTAATGAGTAGTAGACGACAGAGGTCGAGGGTAAGCCGATTTCAGTTGGGATAGTAGTATTCGATTGGGATAAAGCGAACTCCTTGACTTATGTGTGTCACACTAGGCCGAGATAGTTGCTATGAAAGGAAGTCGGCGAGACGTTTTAGGACATGCAATGGGTAACCTTTGGAGGTTCAACTGCTGGGTCTGGAGATAACCCGGTGCTCAGTTTTGAGAAGGGAGCTGAGGTTTATGTTTGTTAGATGTCGGAGGACGAATCTGAACAAGCATGATCATTTTCCGTGTCTGAGGTCAGGGTGTTGAGGATTCGTTATTCAGATAGGTTTTGATTGCAGTATAGTGGGTGGGTCCCTGGTGTGATGTGACCCTTTCGTTCCTTGGTATATGATCTGGATTGGTTATCATGTTTTGGATGAGTGATCGGTAGCCAGTTTTGGGCATGGACTTGTTTTATCGGTCCCAACTAGAGAATCAGAGGGGCAGTTAGTTATCGGGGTTTGTTATTCGAGGAGCATCTTAAGAGGGCGGTCTGGCTGTGTGACAGGCCACTAGAGTTTCCAGATTCTGGAGAGTCAGAAGGGGTAGCGTAGTGGCAGATGGGTCTGTCCTTTTTTCAGGGAGGAGTTCCTGTTTGGATTCAGGTGTCCAGAGATGAAAAAAGTTGTGTGTTATGAGATCCTTTCAATGGTGTTGTTCGGTTATTGGATTAGATCTATATGTTGTTGAGGAGCGATTTCGAGGGCGGAATCTAATTCAAGTGGGGGAGAATTGTAACATCTGGATTTTTCAGGGATATTATTGTGTATGTTAATGTTGAGGTTGAAGGAGATACTCGACGAGTTGAGGGTCCAACTCGCCGAGTCGAGTCGAGTTGCTCGCGTGGATTTAATAAGTGGACTCGACGAGTCAGAGGAGGGACTCGCCGAGTAGGTGCTGGGCAGAGAAACCCTAATTTCCCGGGTTTGGGACCTATTTAAAGGCACTTATAGACTAATTTGCGGCTACCTTCCCCTAAGAGCAAACCCTAATTGCTAATGGAGCTAGAGAGTGAGAGAGAAGCTCATATTGTGGTTCTTGTGCATCATTTGAGGAAGAGGAGGAGGTTATCAAGCAGGGAGCTGGAGGTGAGGCTATTGGATCCAATGATTTCCTATCCAGAGCTCCTGAGAAAGGTATGAAGTCTTTACCTTTCTTCTTATTTTGGATAGATCTCATATCTATGGAGTTTTAGGGCTTTTTGCCATCTTTTGTTTGGGTTTTTGAGTATCATGAGTTATTAAGAAGTCTAGACCTCAGATCCGGACCTTGTGAGGTCCTTAGGGTCTAGGTGTCCCAACTTTATTCATCCACATGAGGGTTTTTGGGCTTAATCATTCATGAAGGGCATGTATTAGCATTTTGGAGCAATAACATCATGCATGAACGTAAAGATTGAAACTTTACGTGACTATTGAGCCTTGAGAGGATAGATCTAGTGTTTGGAGTGATAGATCTGTTTTAAATCGTCTGAATGAGCTTTGGGTCTGATTGAACTCGCCGAGTCAACGAGTCGACTCGACGAGTTGATTAGAGCCTGTAGAGCTTAATCATGCGATCACTCGGGGAGTTGGGAGTCAACTCGACGAGCTGAGTCAACCTTCACAACATTTATGTGGAAAACGATGGGACTCGACGAGTCACAAGGGTGCACTCGGCGAGTCGGGTCAAAAATGGACTGTTGACTCGAGTTTGACTTCTGTTGACTTTGGGGTTTTGGTCAACATGAATAATAGAGACCATGGAGGGGTAAAATGGTCTTGTACCCACTTCAAAGAGTTAGAGAGAGAAAGAATAGCCTTCGGTTATCTGAGTCGTGAAAAGAGTATTAATTAGAGATGTTCATCCTTGTGTTAGGCGGAGGCTAGTTCGAGATCCGAGCGCGAGGTTATTTGCTCACCTGCTTGCGAGGTGAGTCTTCTCATTATACTTTACCTAGAGTGGTACTTATGTGTGATCGGAGGGTCTTATGTGCTTACATTGAGTATTATGTTATCCTGCCTTATGTTTTATGTTGTGCATTATGTCTTTCTGATTTATGCTATGCAGAGCTTTACAGACCGGACCAGAGGGTCCAACGAGCCATGAGACCGAAAGGTTGTCACTGAGACCGGACCGAAGGGTCCAACGAGCAGTGAGACCAGAGGGTCCTCACAGAGACCGAACCAGAGGGTCCAACGAGCCGTGGGACTGGAGGGTCCCACTGAGACACATTGACCGGAGGGTCTTACAGAGTTGTAGCCTCGAGTGGCTAATTATTTTTGGTGTGGTATTTTGGGGAACTCACTAAGCTTCGTGCTTACCGTGTTATGTGTTATGTGTTTTAGGTTCTTATCAGGATCGCGGGAAGGATCCTGGATTTGTGATAAACGATTTTTAAAATGTGTTGATAATTTGTTACTTGTGAGTTTTAAGAGAATATGACATGTGGTTTATTGTGTTTTTAAAAATGAAAATTTGGTTGAAAATTAACGTCGTTACACATAACAAGACAATTCATATCAAATGCTACATATAATTACTTTATTATCTAAACATTTGACAATTGCCTTTTGAATGGATGAAGACAATCATTACCAATTCAGAAAATACAATTTTTATGATTACAAAACAGTTTGTGGTAATGACTTTATCCATTTCTGGCCAAGAACTCGAATTTTCTGCACACACGAGCACCAACTCGTCGAGTACATGAACTGGACTCGCCGAGTTGATGCCTTACTGAGTGGACTCGTCGAGTCAGTTCATGGACTTGGCGAGTTCATCTCTCAGAATGCAGAAAAGTCGATTTTCAGCTTTGAAAACAAGTGTGCATCAAGTATAACAGAAAGCAATCCTAGACTCTAATACCACTGTTGGGTTTTAAGCACTATAACACTCCTATGGTGCACATGCAACCCTAAATTCTTTGGAACTATGTTTTCTCTAATTATACATGCATTTTCAATTTTCCAATGCATATAACTTAACTAGCATACAATTCAAAGTAAGAACTAGTTAGATAACTTACCTCTTGTGTAGTTCTTGACCTTCGAAGTTTGAGCACCTCAAATGTTGTGCCTCTAATGTGTCACAAACACCAATATGCAAAGGAGACTCTTTAGAGAATAAGGTGTTGTTTGTTTTTCCAAAGTGAAACTGTCAGAAGTCTGCGGACCACCTCTGCAGCAGAAGAGGTTGACCAAACGGCTGCAGACTGTAAAGAGAAGCATGTTTGTTTTTTTAATGTCTGCAGGATATTGCAGATATTAAAAAATTTAAAATAAAGTTCAAACAGCCAAATTAGTCTTAAAACATTGAAATAAAATAGTTTAGCATATTCAGAAAGAGACCAGAGCCTCGACAAAAATGAATAAAAAATAAAAAATACAAAGTTAAAGAACAGTCAACCTTACTCAAAATAGGACATACCCTATTTTCCAACCTATCCAAATCCATTGTGTCAGCCATTTCCTACTAACAATGGGATGCCACAACCAAAACCAAAAATTCACATTGTAAAATAAGAACCTATGAACCATAGTAACAACGACCATGAAACTCTCAATGCAGTTCCTCCAAGCAATTCCATCATCATACCCCTTCCATTGCTTTCAATCTCCATCAGTACACATCCAAAACAAGATCATTCTCGTAAACCTTCTGTATCTCCTCCAGCACGTCAAATACCAGCTAGCCACACACCACATCTCATACAAGCACCTAATAAGAAAATTGGACATAAAACCAGGGAAAAAAGGTATCTTCCATCTTTCAAAACACCAAATCCACCCAAAGATAAAACCTTGAAAGACAAGACCCTTAAAAAAACCCCGAGTCCACAAACAAACAAAGTCAAAAAAACCAATTTAACAACCGAAAAACCATTGTGCAGCCAACATAAAACTTCATTCCGGAAGGCCAGCAAAAACTGCAAATGTCCTTATAAATCTTATTTTTAGAAAATGCCCAATCAAAGAATTCACAGCTTATCAGCCACATCCCATCCCAAAAAACAACCATCAAAAAAAGTTTATAATAAAAAAGGTAAATCCATCAATTCTGAAAAGTTGCAAAGATTTATGATTTCAGCATATAAGATTTATGATTTCAGCAAAGCCATTAACCAATTCAGCAAAGATTTATGATTTCAACATATAAGATTTATGATTTCAACATATAAGATTTATGATTTCAGCATATAAACTTGCATATAAGTTTCTGATTTCAACATATAAATATTTGATTTCAGCAAAGATTTATGATTTTACCAAACATTCATACCAATTCAGCACAAAAATTCATAAATCAAAACATAAATTTGAGCTGAAAATTTGTTATAGGAACAATTATATCATAAATCAACAATCAACAAAGATTTTAGCAAGGATTTTTCACATCTCAGCAACAAAATCGCTACTCAAAGCAGAAATTTGGTACTCAAATCGGTACTGAAACAAGAAATCAAAAAAAAATCTAACTTGTTGAGTGGCGGTCGACTGGGCAGCAGAAAAGGCAAGCAACGAGCGGCAGCGGCGAGCGGCGGTGGTGAGCGGTGTGTGGCGACCAGCGACCGACGATTGGTTAGAGGGTTCTTCCATTCTTTAACAAGGTCGATCACGAGAAGTTCTTGGCCCATGGAGACTGGAGAGCGAACTCGGTGAGAATGCGGCTACAATTGTCCGCTTTTTTTGTTTAGATTAGGTTACAAGTGGTGAGAAGAGGCAAGCCCAATGCCGTTTGGGGCACAGGATGGGAAGAGGTTTTTGAGCGCGTGTGCTGCGCTGCGCAACATTAAGAGGTTAGAAGAGCTTTTTTTAAAAAAACAAACACCACCTAAATTAGCTTGCAAAATCGGTTCACACACTCTTGTATGTAGGGTTGGCCGATTTTGTTACTAAGGGGACTCTTTTATAGTGTTTCTCAAAGCTAGGGTTTCATCCATGAAACCCTAATGCACCATGACCTTCCATATCCCTTAGGATCCATGGGTTAAAGCTCCATGGATTATCCATGAACCAGTTAGCCCACCCTAATGGATCTTTTGCCCACACTATAAGAATGGAAGATTTACATAATCAACCCCTTAGATTTAATTAGTCACTTTTTATCTCAAAATTAATTCCAAATTAATTCTTGAGCAATACTAATTAAATAATATGATTTCTCAATTAATATATTATACTTATAATATATTAATAAATCACCTATAATCTTATTCTCAAAAGTCCATCCTATCAAATTGCACTGGTGAAGGCAACCCAAAAGGATCATGCTACAATCAGGTCAAGCACAAACCATATATAGTTATGGGCTTAGACACCAAATCCAACAATATTTGCATTGTCAAATTTTATTATGATTACAACATCCCTCTTCATAGTACAAATTGTGAGATATGGCAAATAGTCCGAACATTCGGAACTTATTGTTGTAAATTCTGAAATAGTTTAGACACACATGTAAGCTATGTAAGGAAAGGTGTATGAGAAACCTAGATAAAGTCTTATCGAAGCATCTTGTATCAGAAATCTGAACTTTGGTAAGAAAGTCAACAAGTATTGATTTTTAGAAGTCCAGCTTATTTATGAGTACATGTCAAAGCTAGTGGGAGCATAAGTGTTATGCTATTAAAGAAATGATTGTTATGCTAGTGGGAGCATAATCATTATGGTAAGTGTTGCAAGTTAGCAATGCTAATTATAGAAAACAAAAGTTTCAATTCGCAAATTTGCAGAGTTTGAAAAGTTGTTTTGCTATAATTAAGGGAGAGGAACTCATACTTCATTTCAAATGTAAAAGCTTAGATTGTGAGATTTTAATCAAATTTAGTCAAGGATATATATGAATGTTGTGTTGGAATGGTTCAACATAAGCAAATTCTATATATGGAATTATTATAGCAAGAGAATGGTAAAGTTCCATGTCTTTATGTAAGACATTATGAATTGTATCTCATATGCTTCGGTTATAGGATCGATTGCATATTCTATAATATCTATGTGTTCTGAATTTTCCAAATGACTAGGGTGTTAAGAAGGAAAAAGGACAAGAACCGGATATGACTAAAGTTGCTAAATAATTGCTAAGAACAATCTAAGATTCTCCAAAGATTGGTTGCTTGTGGGAAATTGGAAGTATTGTAACAGATGGACCATATTGACATTATTATGAATAGACAAAATTCTATTAATAATGAGCTGTCATATGGGAAATATGGAAATGTTTCCATAACGGGAGTTGGATATTAAGAATCTATGTGTAGGTTAGAAAATTTTATGCAAGAAGGATGTTCAAAGGAATGTACTTTGAATTTGAGATTTCGCTTCCATGGAATTATTTTGCATCAATCTCCAGGGGAATACTTTATAATTTCATTATCCAAGTCTATGTGGCTTTGGCGCATTGACATTACAAAAGGATGATTGCATAAAGGTTAGAACCTAACACATTCTAATAGTGGCAAGAATTTGGCATTCTTACACTTGTGATAAAGATTTGGAGTTGTGAAATGAGTTTTATTAAAGATGTATTCAATTGATCTATTTCACAAAGAAAGGACCATAGGTAAACATAGTGTGCATGCTTGGAGCATGGGATAAGTATTGTTTTAATTCAAGTATAAAGTTGATAAATCGAAACATTATACAATGAATAATGTGTGATCAATATGGTGATTAAATAAAAGGTGTTTTATTTATATTCAAAAGGTTGAGACTATATTAGATTCGATTATTCTTGTGAATCACTTTGCATGTTTTGACTTCCTGAATAACTAGATTATTCAAACTATCCACAGTCGATCATACTTTGGAAGTAGGTATTAAAGCTAGACTGTCATGAATGGGTATGTAGATTGTCTAAAGGAGTTTAGACATAGCACAAGTTTGCTACAGTATTCATGAGTACTCCTGTAATAAGATTTGAGTATTGGACTAAACCCATGGTTAATTGAATCACTCCATGGATTTTATCACGAGTAATCATGAGATGATAATATCTAATACTATTGAAATGGAGAGATATGAGTTGCAGTTTACAAGTCGGTTGCACATTGATGATATGTAAACGCACCAGTAACTCGATGTTATAAAAGGTATCATTGTGTGTGATTTGATGAGTAGATAGAGCAAGCATATGAGTCGAAGTTTATCGAATCCTCTTACCTAATGTGGGATAAAAGCGATATATGTGGGCCCCTCGATGATTTAATGATGACAACCCTAAGCGCTTGGCCAAGCCTGGACTGATTTGATTTGTTCAATTAGTCGGTCGTCATAAATCGGAAATCGGGAAACAACACATGAACAAAGAGAATGATTATAATCCATGTCTCAGTTCATACAATATCTAGAATGGAGGAATATATGATCCCTTATCTTATGGACGCGTTACTAATAAGATCAGAGTTCAACAACGGTCATTTCGAGAGCTACGATTGCCAATCGGAGTTTGAAGTCGCACTTGCAATTATAGGTATTAGACTTATCCAAGTTGGAGACTGTTGGATTATGTGTCTAAGCCCATAATTATAATTGGTATATACTTGACCCTATACAACATGGTACATTTGGGTTGTAACACTCTCGAACAATTTCATAGGATGGATATTTGAGAAAAAGGTTATTTGTGGTTTATTAATATATTATAAGTATAATATATTAATTGAGAAATCATATTATTTAATTAGTATTGATCAAGAATTAATTTGGAATTAATTTAGTGATCAAAAGAGACTAATTAAATTAACGGGTACTGATTATGCAAATTAGTGATATATATATATATATATATATATATATATATATATATATATATATATATATATATATATATATATATATATTGTTTTGGCTATTGATCCATGATGGGCTAAGTTTATGTAAGTATCCATGAAGAGTTAGCCCACATGAGATATGGATCATAACCTATGTGTATGGATTAGGGTTTACCCATGACCATTGGAATCCAACATTATATATATATATATATATATATATATATATATATATATATATATATATATATATATATATATATATATATATATGTTATCCCATAGCCTAAAATCGTGCACAAAAGTGTTCTTAGAAGCTCTAGCCGATTTTGAGTCTCCAACTTCTCTCTGAAATTCCTCCTCTTGTTCTTAGTTTGTTATCAGACATTTGAGGCATCACACTTGAGGTTCTGGGCTCTTGAAAGACCAATTCCGACTAGCTACAACAAAGAGGTAATCTCCTAACTTACTTTTATGATTTATATGTCAAATTGTATGCTAGTTGTAGGTTTCAAGCTTTGGAAAATTTGTTGCATGTATAACTAGAGAAAACTTAGATCCAAAGCTATTAGGGTTGTATGTGCACCATAGGAGTGTTATAGTACTCAATACCCAACATGTATCGATTGGATGCACTTCAAGTATAAAGACGAAAGAGAAACTTAATAAAAGAAAATAAAGAACATAAATTAAATGACATAGTGAGTTCTCTAAATTGTTCTTCCACCAAGAAAGAGTTTTTTTTTCACTAAGAAGACGGTTTGTCATAAAGATGATTACGACACCAAGCAATATTGTACAACATTAGGGTTTACCCTAATGTTGTATATATACTAATCTATACATATAAATCCAATGATTTAAGGGATTGCATCTAATCTATACTAAGAACCGATGTTATCACAAAGATACCAGATCTGTGATCTATTTTGTACTTATCTATATCATTACCAAATATACAAATGATTACATAGAATAACTACACTATACGTTGACGCTGATAAGCTTGATACGTTGGTGTTGTCGATGTGATTGATGCTGACACTGAAAGATAGTGTAGTGTGTTTGACTCATCAGAGCATAAGGTGTGACCTGACAACCTTGCGATTGGATTGACATTGAGGTTTCATATATTTTAATAGAAGATTTGTCTGGTATCATTGGACGAATCACTGATAGACTGATTGTCAAGTTTGAGGAGCGAACTACCACCATTCGGACTGTGGAAGAGACTGTTGAGGTGAATAAGGGAAGATCTTGATGTGGGAACATGTCAAAGGATGAGAAAATATGCACATCATACAACATTTTTAGTGGTGGGAAAAGAGTTCGATGTTTCTAACCTAGGTACTGGAAGTAATGGGGAGCTCGACATTTGCCGCAAGTGTGGGGGAACACACGGGTTTGCTTGCCACAAGTTCAAGTGCTAAGAGTATGGAGAGAAAGGGCATGTCGTCCGTGATTGCAAGAAGGGTCGGACGTGTTTTCACTATCACTAATCGGGTCCTCTCACAGCCGATTATCCTACATAGGTAGTGGAGGGAGTGCAAGCCCCAACACCTATCGTCCGACAGGAGGTCAAGGTTGAGTCGCAAGAAATCACATGTATGCATTTTGATCATCAGTTTTATCTAGAATGGATATGTACCTGATTAGTGTGGTTTCTACAAATGGATAGTCATTTGTATAGTTAGTATGTTAGAGCTATTATTTTAGCATCTGTAGGTTTTAATGGGTCAGGGATTCTTCCCTCGGGGTGCTTCATGAATCAAAAGGTGTATGGATCGTTCTTGAAGGGTTGGAAGTTTTAATGTTGGGAAACTTTCTGATGTCACCATCTAAGGCTCAAGATTTCTTTTCGATTGTTGGTTATTATTCAAAGAGTTGTCATATGCCATTTTGCATATCGAGAGTCGTTTTAAAGGGTATTTGGATGAACTGGTTTTAGGCTTCGACGTGGAAGATGTCGGCCAATGAGGGAGTAAGCCCTAAGTGGGGGAGGACTGAGTGTTCTCCTTGAAGGATCAACAACCAGACTGATTTTGATGGTTCCAGCATAATCGGATGGAAGAAGTTGCAGTGTAAGTTCGTTGGATTTGTAGTATTCGAGATTGTTGAGATCTTTTATGGTGATGAGGATTAAGGGATTGATCAAAAAGCGGGTGTAGGGTGAGTTGCTTTCAAATTCATGCTTTTTTGGTTGTGCGTGTGGTCCTTGCGTCAGAAGCTTCTAGACAAAGGTCTCGTTGGAGCCGTCTGTCCATTTTGGGACAACGAAATAGGGCTAAGAGGAGCATGTGTCACTCAAGTTGAAAATGAATTGAAGGTTTGGTTAGCTCGTTGAACCAATTACTATCATTAGTAAGGTAAATGATTGTTGATTTATCAACCTACTTCATGGTGTGGTGGATGCACTTTCTCATGGGTTTTGTTCAGTGGTTGAGATTGTTCAAGATTTGTCGAGTTGTATCAGTTGACGGTGTTGTGGGTGCATCGATATTTCTTCAAGTGTGGAGTAATGGATATTTTGGACCAATTGTTAGTGTGTCGGAGTGATCAGTTTTCTAGAGGGCCTCAAATCTACACGTAATCTAATTTCGGCAGGTCGCGCCACTAGGGTTGCAAAGGAGTCAATTTGATCTCGGTTTTTTAGCATTCAGATTAATTATGGAGTTTTCCTTCAAACAGGAAGTTTGGTTCAATAAGGTGAGAAATTGTAGGATCTGTTCGATTATTTAAGATTGGGATATTACTTTGAGAAGGTTTAATAGTTGGAATGTTTAGTAGTTATGAATTTTAATCACAAGTTGGAAATGTTAGGGTGTTGTTGATAGGTTATATAGGTTATAAATCTTTGCATGAGGCGTGAAATAACTTAACTCTTAAGTTCACATGCAACCTAATTAGATCTGTGTTTTCTCTATTGATGGTAATAAATTATGAACATCAAGAGACCTAAACGAACTCTATAATTATCGAAATAAACATAGAGTCAGGGTTTACATACCTTTTGATTATTATAGTAAATAACCAAGCAAAATTCCCTCTGGAAAACATTGGAAAGCGAGAACCAGGAATCTAATGCCTTTAATGGCTCACACCGAAAACCCTAGAAAATCTAGAATAAAGAGGAGATAGAGGAGAGAGGAAGAAATTTTGTTCCTAAGCTTCTTAGGAAGGTCATGAACAAAAATAATGAGCCAAAGTGTCCTATTTATAGTTTAGGTAACTTGTAGGGAAAGCAAGATTTGAATTAATTAAATAATATATTTAATCCCAATTCAAATCATTTCATTATGTGCATCCACGAGGCTTCCAGAAACACTAGAAGAGCCTCCAAAACCATCCATGTTGTGGAAGGTTCTAGAATTTCTTCTTTTGTTCAACTATTGAACAATTGCAATTAATCCCTTGTACCTTTAATTAATTCCAGTTAATCCCAAATTAATTCTAATTAATAATTAATTAATTCTAATATATTTCTTATTAATTTATTAACCATATAAATTAAGAAATCAATTATTTAACTATTTATCTCATGTTAATTTATTAATCACATAACAAATTAACAAATCGGTTATCTATTCCCAATTAATATATTAATCACATAATATATTAACAAATAATTTCGTTCTCTCTCCTAATATCATTTCTAGCTATTTTTGGTTATGAGAGCAACCCAAAAGGACTTTGATTTTATTTTCATGTTTATACCAATTTAGTTATGAGCTTAGATGCCTTAATCCAACAGTCTCCCACCTGGATAATTCTATAACTACAATTGTAAGTATAACCAAACAACAAATAGTGCTTTTCAAAGTCACCCCCGAACTCTGATTTAATCTGACATTGGCCCTAAGATAAGTGATCAAATATTCCTTCATTCTACAAGATATTGTATGGACATAGGACATGGATTAGAATCAATCTCATAGTTTAAGATTCTATTTCTCGATTTCCTGATTCATGAGGATTGAATTCAGACTACTACTTGAACACATCAATTCAGTATCAGCTCGGCTAAGCACTTTAAATGTCGATCGAGTGGCCCAAAGATATCTCTTTTCCCTTTAGGGAAAAAGAAATGAATAAACTTCGACTTATATGCTTGTCTCTTTTACTCACCAAATCATGCATGACACTACGTTTTATGACATCACGTTACTGATGCGTTTTCGCAATACCAATACACAACCGATTTGTAAATTACAACTCATATATCTCCCTTCTAAGAATAATAGATATTATCTTCTCATAATTACTCGTGATAGAATCCATGAAGTAATTCTCTGAGCGTGGTTTTATCCAATAGTCAAAATCCCCATTTTTCTAAGTAATCATGAACATTGTAGCAATATTATTGCAATGTCTAATCCCCATAGACAATCTACAATTCAATTCATGACACTCTTAATTCACTGCTTAATTCCAAAACTATGAGCGACAGTGGACTTTCGAACAAAAATCATTCAGGAAGTAAAACATGCAAAGTGAAACAAAATAACTAACTAACTAACTATGGTCTCAAATCTATTGAATATAAATAATCTCTATTATTTAGTCACCATAATCATTACGAATTTATTCATTGTATAATGTTTCGAACAATCAACCAACCACTTGAATTAAACACCATTCATGCCACGTTATGAACATGAATACTATGCCTATCCATGGTCCTTCTTTTGTTAACATATTAACTGTACATTATTCTAGTGATGCTCATTTCACAATTCCAAATTCATATCACTATCCAAGATGTGATGGAATTTCAAATTTACATGCATTGATCCCTTTTCACATCGAGATTCCAAAGTCTCAAAGACTGAGTCTTCGATATTACAAAATATCCTATTGGAACTTTGTTACTAGAAACAATTACATGGTAATGAAGGTTCAATTTCAAGTTACACACCTTGAACACTTCTCTTTCATTAAAGTCTTCAACTCACATGTAGACTTTTCAACCATCTCCCATTATGAAACATTTCCATATTTCCACATGACCATCAATTCTGATCAAGAATCATCTCAATCCAGAGTCATCTCACTATGGTCCATATAAATTAATATCATACTTCTAACTGTCCACAAGCAACCAAACTTTTGGTATAACCTTAGAATGATCTTGGCAGTTGTTTAACAACTTTAGTCACACAAAATTCTAATCCTTTTTCATCTCAATGCTCTGAGCATTTTAAAAATTAAAATACGTGAGTATTATAGCATATGTAATCGATCATATATTTGAAGCATATGGGACTCGATTCATTATGTCTCACATAAGGATTTAATATTTTTTAAATCACTTGTTATAATATTTCCATATATCGAATTTCCTATGTTGAACCATTTCAACATGATATTCATATATGTATATGACTAAGCTCTATTAAACTATACGATCTAAACCTTTAGATTCGAAAAGAAGTATGAGTGCCCTCTCCCTTAAGTCTACTATAGCGGAACCATTACCAGACTTTGAAATTTGCAATTTGAAAATGTTGTTCCCTACGAACATTATTGTCAACATACAATACTAGCATAACAATTATGTTCCCACTAGCTTTGACATGTCCCCAAATATCAGCTGGACTTCTAGAAATCAATGCTCATGACTTTCTTACTGAAGTACATATTTTTGTTACGCGATGCTTCGATAAGTCTCCAACTAGACTTTTTAAGCTTATGTACATTCATTGGATATCATATGTATGTGTTTGTGTGTTTAACCCAATTCAGAACTTATACATATATATCTTGAAAGTTCAAACAATTCCTTTCCATTCCTCACAATTCGAAATATTAAGAGGGATGCTGTAATCATATTATGAATTTGAGAATGAAATTAACACAACCAATATCCATATTACTCATATCTTTAAAAATCCGTCAATGAAAGTATTTCCTCAAAATCATTCTCATGAATTAAAGCAAAACCTTTGTCACCTAGATTTTATGGTGCATACGTTCCCATCCATATGAATCTATTATTTCCAACCTACAATCATAAGACATGGTTTCGGACAAAAACAAATTCAAAATTAGCTTTCCTTCATAGACTAAACTTTTCTATTCTAAACTTCTCACCCTCTGGTAGCTTAAGGGCCTACCA
The DNA here is from genome assembly GCF_052849685.1 of Lactuca virosa. Classification (NCBI taxonomy): domain Eukaryota; kingdom Viridiplantae; phylum Streptophyta; class Magnoliopsida; order Asterales; family Asteraceae; genus Lactuca; species Lactuca virosa. Next base: position 292,115,065 of record NC_136429.1, on the reverse strand, counting down.
ATGCTTCCATGTTGTTAGCAAGTCATCCATATTGGTCAATTCACATTCAATGACCAACGCGCTTTGCTTTTGTAGCTAATGAAAAACATAGAACTCGTAAGAGTTGTCAACTCAACTAGAAGTGCATAGAAATAAGAATGTGTCAATCAAACACGAAAGGTTATCAACCTCAGGTCACGTGCTAGTGATAACCAAAAGGTTTATTGTCGATTGACTCTTGAAACTCTGAAGATCAATACGACTCCTACTGACCTCTTCACATATGAGTTTTCAATCAAGGATCATTCCTTGACGAGCTAAAAAAATATTCAAAAGTTCGTGTGGATTCTTGAGAAAAAAACACTTCATAGAATAGGTCTTATTTATCTTTTGTTTCTCGATTAACAAAAACATCACAACTCCAAATCTATATGTGCCAGAGTAAGAAAACATTTTTACTCCACATATTTCAAGGTCTCATCAACCTTCTTAGTTTGAAATGAGTTTCAAGATACAATTTATCGTTAGTGGAGTATGACTCTATAACTTGATTGGAACAAAGTATGACTCATCTATGATCGAACCATTTCCAACAATGTTCGATTACTCTTCATAGTCATACAATTGCACTAGGATGTTCATGAAGGAGTCAATTGAGATACAATTTCACAATTACTAAGATGCTCATAAAACATGATACTAAAGCATTCTCCTTTCCTTTTTAGATTGGAGAATCTTTTGTATTTTTTCTGAATAGATTCTTCTATTCGTTCTGCTACTCTTTGAATCTTTACAAAGTATTAGAATTATGATTAATCTCATAAACACAACCATAGTTACTGAAGCATTAGTAAATCATGACGAATAGAGTTATCGTCCTTTCTGGTGGATCTGAATAGTCCGTATCAATATGTACTAGATCATCAATCCTTCACTTGTCTGACATAAACATGTTCTAAATGAATTATTCATAATTTTCCAATGACCAAGATTCTCATGCATCACACAATTCGAATTGCTTGACTCCAAGTTTCTGTCCAATTTGAAACTTGGTGATGAGAATTATTTTCACTTGTTTAATTATTATAATACCACTAGCGATATCATAAGAATCAAATCCACAATTAGTATTGCTAATATTATAAACATAACCAACACTTTCATAAACTCCATTGCAAGTAAATATAAAATAAGGAAACCAGATAAACCAAATGTTCACTTTTATTGAAAATAAAAAAATTGAAACTTTTCCTTACAATGCATAACATGAAAACTATGTTTCTAGACATCTCCGAAGAGTAATAGAATTCTATTAATTTATCGTAACTCCTAAGTAGTAGCTCCAAATTCTTATCATCGAACCATATAACCAAAGTCCATTTCTCACGATCAGATTTAACTCACCTTGTTCAAGCTTCCTTCTTTCTCTTAGCTCCTTTAACACCATCAAAATGTGATCATCACACCACATATTAAGAGTCTATGAATAGGAACTTATAAAACAATGGATTCAGATAATGGATGTACCTGAAGTAGAGTCATACGACTTGACTTTACTATCTCTAAGATCTTTCAGGTATTTTGGGCAGCTTCGTTTCCAATGTCCCTTAAATTGGTAGTTGAAACAAATTGACTCATTGGGGTCAACCCATGGAACGATCCTAAAACTAGCCTTTCTCTTTTACATACGATCAAAGGGTTTGATCTTTGACGACCCCTTTACATTGGGAAGAAAAGTCTTTTATGGACCACCCATTTCACCACTATCTATATCCATGGAAACTTTGGTGTTAGACCCAATGAGCATCTCTACTTTAAATGTGATCTCAAGAATTTATTCTTCAACAACTATCAACATTTGGGTCAGATCAATTAGGGTCACATCGAGATTCCTCATATGAAAGTTTTCAACAAATTGACCATATGACTTAAGAAGCGAGAGAAAAACCAAAACAATGGCTTACTCCCTTAATAAAACGACACCCTTTCTATCCAACTTTTCAATGAATGATTTAATTTTCAAAACATGCTTACACATAAAGTTTCCATCTTAATGTTTACATGCCAATAGGGATTGAGTTGTCTCATATCTTTCAACTTGAGGAAAACATGACGCTCGGAGAGTCACAGAAGGAGGTGGTGGAAGATTTGAAGAAAGAGGATGTCCATTTCTATCTTTGTGACAACCCGAAATTTTCATTCTTGTAAAAGTCAATATTAGTCAACAAAAGTCAAACTTCTCATTTTGATCTATCTTATATTAAGTATATTTATATCTAAAAATTTGGCTTAAAAGCCTTTAATTCAAAGGTGTTGTGTGTTTAAGAAGGAAAACTTTTAGAACCGAGAACCCTCACATCTTTTTCATCTTTCTTTCCTTTGGGCGGCAAACGGCTTCTGAGCCGCAAACCTCGCGTGAGCCGTGAACAGTTGGCGGCCGTGAACCATTCCTCGGACTGCAAACCTTCAGATTCTATCTCCTCAGGAAGGGTATACGACCGCAATCTCGCATCTTATCGTCTCGGGATGTGTTCTCGGCCGTGAACCCAACCGTAAACGGTTTGCTACCGTGAACTATCTCTCTATATATAGATGAAGTCCAAAAATTTCTCTCATTCTTCACATATCAGCCGAAAACACACCATTTTCTCTTTATATATTTAACCAAAAACCCCCTCTCTCCTCAGGAACATGCAAAATTCTCTTGAATTCAACTTAGAGTCTTGTAAGAAGCACACCTTGATCTTGTAATCAACTTACAAACACTTCCAATCTTCATACCTTTGGGTCGAAAACTCAAGAACACCAATTGTTCTTAGGCCGTGAACCCCTCTTCTGGCCGTGAACTCCAATCAGCTTCCATTTTTGCTTTTAACACTCTTATTTGTAAGTTAAACTTACAAATTGGTTCATTTCCTTATCATATTTGTGATAATATTCACTAAAACTATACATATATTACATGAAATGCTTATAGGACTCGGGAATATAACTCGTGGAAATAAAATCCTATATTGAACCTCCAATCGAATCACTCACGAAAGGTGAGTTTATACCCCTACATTTTTATGATTTTTAACTGTTTGGGGGGGGGGGGGAATACAAGTGAAAAACAATGAAAATTGTGTTAATATCTAAAATGTTTTTAAAGTTTTTAAATTGTTATAATTATCAAAAATTACATATTTATATATGTGTAAATTATATAATTTGGATTCAAAAGATTTAAAATATATAATTTGACCCCATTTCCTGTTCCTTGTTTGGTTGTGGGCTTGGGGTAAAGTTATTTAATTGAAGGTCTAATTAATCACAAGTATATAAATATTACATTTATATAAATATAAAAGGGTTTCAAACTGTTTAATACTATTTGGTACAAACAGTGAACTTCATGGAATAACAGTATTACCGATTCTTATCAACAGTTAAACTATAATAGGTATAGTTTAGAGAACTCATTCATTGGTTTCAAATTTCAAAGCACATAACAGAAAACAAATAGAGTACTTAACAAAAAACGAGTAGAAAACATTCTTCAGAAAACAATCAGAAATCAACCATATAATCTTATATAGTTTATGAAACTGACCTACTGAGTATTTATTATAAAGAAACTTGTCAATATTCTACACATAATCATCAATATAGCATTTGTGAGACAACCTTCATGTACTTTTATAAGTACCCCCATGTCCTGAAATTATAACCAGAGTCTCCTGGAGGGAGAGCGCGACATTTGTGTATAGATCTATACGGGATTGACAATCCCGCACCAGAGCTGCTTGCAACAACTAGGTCGGCAGACCTGTGGTAACAAATGTCCTACCAATTGCGACGCCTGAAGAACGTCGTGTTCAGGCGATCATAGGTCATCTAGTATGGTTATAATAACTCACACTTTGATATTGAATAAAATGATTAGTGTATGAATAAGTAATGTTGGATTAAGGTCTAAGTCCATAACTATATTTGGTATGTGCTTGACCCGACTTGGCATGGTCCATTTGGGTTGCACTTCACTGACACAATTTATATGGATAGTCTTTTGAGAATAGTATATTTATGATTTATATTAATATATTATAAGTTCTAATATATTAATAAGGAATCATATTATTTAATTAGTATTGATCAAGAATTAATTTAGAATTAATTAAGTGATCAAAAAGAACTAATTAAATATGGACTCTTAGATATATGGAATGGGCCAAGTTCATTTAGGTTGGGCTAAGCTTTCATGGATGGTCCATGGAGCTTTTAACCCATGGATCCTATGTAAATGAAAGGTCACGGGTATTAGGGTTTACATGGATGTAACCCTAATCCTCCATAATATATAAAGGGGTCCTTGGCTCACAAAATTGGCACAAGTGTGTGAACATAAGAGTGGGCCGATTTTAGTGTGCATACATATTCTCTCAAGTTCTTCCAAGGTGTTTTGGTGATTTGTGATTCCATTTGAGGTTTCCACACTATTGGGGCTAAGCTCTTAAAGCTTGAAGACATCAAGCTACATCAAAAGGTATGTCATCTAACTAGAACTTTGTAGTATAGGTGCTTCATAATATGCTAGTTAGGATGAAACCTTGGAATATTTAATATTTGCATGTATAATAGAGAAAACATAGATCTAATGTTTATAGGGTTCCATGTACACCATAGGAGTGTTAGAATGCTCAAAACCCAAGAGTGGTATCAGAGCCATGGGTTGGTTTCTATTATATTGATGCAAATGTTTTATTTTCAAGTTGGAAAAAAAAAGAAAAAAAACATGACGTTTGTCAAATTTTAAGATAATTACTTGTTTTTGTGAAAAACTAATTATTTGGAAAATTTGAATCATTTGCTATATGAGTTGAATTAGGTCAAATTTAGTAAAAGATAAAATGATATGATTATTTTATTAGTTTTAAAAGTTTGATCTAAAGAGTTTTTTGAAACCTCCATTAGTTATGGATATGAAAAGGTTTTTTAAAAAAAAATTGATTTAAAGTTTTTTATGGAGTTACAAAACTTGGTCGTAATGTTTTAAAGAATACCATAACTTGTTCTTAAGTTATGGAACATGAAAAGTTTCATCATAAAACAAGTATTTAACTCCATAAGTTATGGAATCCAAAAGTTTTCAAGAGTTACAAAACTTGCCCTCAAGTTTTGGAATTTGGAAAAAGTTTTTTTATGATAAAAAAAAAAGAATTGAATTCTAAAACTCTTGGGTTCATAACTTAAATAATTAATTAAATGGTTTTAATTTTGAATTTAATAATTGGAATTATGATGTTTTTATTGAATAATTCAATTAACTCTTATGGACTTTATTAATAGATAATTAAAGTGTTTAATTAAAAGAGAATTAATAATTCCATAATGACATGGTTTAAATTTAATTAAATTAAGAGTATAGTTTAATTAATAGATTAAACCACCAAGTATTTTAAATGTCTAAAATACACCCTTATACTATTATAATATTAAAAGTTTAATATATTATATGTATAAGAGCAAGTCGTCTTACCATTAGTAGGTCTCATTCACAAAGCCGGTTTATAAGGGGGGTATAAGGTTACTGCCTATAAAATGGCAGTTTAATGGGTGTCCACCCTCACCCACCGCTTCCTTGACTGGTGGAGGGTCGTTGGCCGAACAGGTAGCACAAGGACTATAATTCTCCCTTCATTAAAAGTATTAATGATAAATACTAAGTAACTAAACTTTTTATAAATTCCCAATCTTAGTTACTTAGGAAAATGTGAATAAGGTGCTAATCCTTGAAATTACACTTTGTACTTTGTTTAAGCTGTTAGTGGAGCGTGTGTGGTTAACCGGCACACTAACCTGGACTTAACAAGGTAGGCAAAGGGTAACTTAATGTTTATCATAGTATCGTTGGAGCGTGTGTGGTTAACCGACACATCGATTGAGGGGTAAATATTAAGGGTACCAAGTATATTTGCATGGTTACTTCACACCATATTTTGTGATCCTCGGCATCCCAGTCACAAAACCTGAAGGGCACACTCGTGATTGAAACATGCCATTGAAAAGTTCAATGAATCACAAAAGAATCTAGGAGTTTCAAAACCAATTAAAACCTAATAATACATTTCGTTTATCTTGGTGGAAATTGGTGAATCGTCATTCACCTACCTTCAAATATTTTATAGCTTGGATTACGGCATCCCTTTTCCAAGTTATAAAATAGTTTGTTGGGTCCTAGCCTTAATATATCATATTGGGTGTTATATTAAGGACTTAAATCAACTTTACGTGAATTTCTCCCAGTGTTGATGTCTGGTTTAGACAACAATGATCTTCCCAAACCAAGCTTTCCTAATGAATATGACTTCCCGAGTTTGGCTCATGGAAGTCATACTTCTCTTCCTCCACCTCCTCCAATTATTCTCCCTAACCCACAAGTTCAAGGTCACTCAAGCCCTAATGGCAAGTAAGGTCTATGTGTGATCACATCTTAGAGATGAAGTCACATATTGACAAGCCGGGAGAGTTGGATGTCAAAGTCTTGAGAAAGTTGGATGTTCAATCACTTTCTAAGTCACATAGTGAGTTCCTTTGGGACTACTATGAAACAGACTATGACATGAACCTTAATGATCATATCTATTTTCTTGGTGCTGCTGAATCAGCAATGATTTGGAACGATAGTAAAGCAAATTTGATTAGAAGATCAACTTCCAAAAAAACTTTATGGACAGTGACAATGGTGACACTGGAAATCCAGAAAAAGCATTCTCTTCCCAATGGAAAGGGATTGGCCATAGTCAACCCGGTTGACCAAATGGTAAAGAGAAAGGCTAAGTCTGAGATAGTTTCATTACCAAAGGGTCCATATGTTTATTTTGCCAAAGGAAGGGGCGTTGATTGCAAAGCTGCCATATTTACCTAAGGATGTTAAAGTCAATAAGTTTGACTCTACATCAGGTACAGCCCATTATCTAACTCTGTTAAGTTCTATTCTGAGATCCTCATTACATGATGTGACTGGGTCACATGTTGATGTTTTAAGAATCAAAGAATAGAGAGAAATCTTAAAGGAAGTATATGCTGATTCTGATCGCGAAGGTGGATTTCGATCGCATCAGAAGTCATGATATATTGCTAAGGAATAGATAACAACAATTTTCCATGTGGATTGTAAGGATAAGTTTTTCCGCAAAGTTTTAAAATAAAAGAAAATTGTTTAATTTTATTTATTTGAAGTATCCTTACAATGGCATTTGTGGAAAATTGTTGCTTAGATGATTCCACTGACAGCAATATTGGAAAATGGATTTGATTCTTTCATTTGTGGTAGTGTCTAAATTTACCAAATCAGGAAAGTTCCTCATCACCCAAGTTTCAATTGGACCGAAACTTGGAATCATGCAAGTTGAATAGTATGATGAATGAGAACTTTCAAGCATTGGAAAATCAAGACTAATTACTTGTTCACATGGATGTATGAGTCAAGTGAAGGACTAAAGGGATTGAGTACACATTCTTGTGCACTGGTCATGTCCACCACAAAGCTCGTTAAGACTATTTGATTACTAAAGTTTAGTAAATATGGTTATACTTACAAGTTTAAGTATAATTATGAAACATTGGAAAAGTCTCAATGTATGGCAGAACGAATAGAAAGAATCAAATTAGGCAGAAAGATAAAAGTTTCTCAAATCTGAAAAGATGGGAGAGTACTTTAGTATCATGTTTGTGATCATCTTAATGATTTAGAAATCATATCACAATTAGTCCTCTAAAGGTCATCTTAGTGCATTCTTATGACTAAGAAGAGGAGTCGTGAATTGTTGAAATGGTTAGATCAGGAAGATGAGTCATACTTCGTTCCAAAACAATTCTTAGAGTCATACTCCAAGATTGTAACTTGAGTGACATATCTTAAAGAAAGGTTTAAAACACTTGTCAAATGTAAGAGTAAAAGTGTCCTACTCTTGTACATTTGAAATTGGTAAGTTGTGATGTTTTGGATAAAACAAAGACCAACTAAGGCCAATTGTGTGAAGTGTTTGTCTTGATAAAGAATCCACACTATCTCTTGAATATTTGGCAAGATAGTCTTATATGTCAAGAGGATAGTGGGAGTCTTAAAGATCCTAAAAAGAATTTCAAGAACTAATCAAGAATAAAACCTGAGGTTCTTCACTAGCACACGACTTGAGGTTTATAACCTATCGTGTTGACATATTCTGTGCCCATTCCAGTTAAAGTTGGCTTTGCATAGGAGTTCTGAAAGTTCTCAATTGGTTGCATAACAACTTGGAAGCAATGGCAGGCCCTGTACTGCCAGGTGGCAAGAAGTTAAGATTGCATAAGTTCAGTCCATATGAGTTTGGATTTGTCATTATCCTTGCCTTGTGACTATGGTTTTGACGATTCACATGGATAAGAACACGTACACCATAAAATCTAAGGGTCATAAGGTTTCTCTCCGATTCATGAAAATGATGGTGAGGAAACACTTCCACCAAGTAGATTTGAAGCAGATGGCAAAAGGTCTAAACAATTGAGACTATGATTACGGCATCCCTTTTCATAGTTCTGAAATTGTTTAGACACACATGCATGCTATCTAAGGAAAGGTGTATGATTTTGATAAAGTTTTATCAAAGCATCTCGTATCAGAAATCTGAACTTTGGTAAGAAAGTCAATAAAGTATTGATTTCTAGAAGTCCAGCTGATTTATGAGTACATGTCAAAGCTAGTGGGAACATAAGTGTTATGCTAATAATCATCATGTTAGTGGGAGCATGATAATTATTGTTAGTGTTGCAAGTTAGCAATGTTAATTATAGAAAACAAAAGTTTCAATTCGTGAGGCTGCAGGGATTGAAAAAGTTTTTTTGCTATAATTAAGGGAGAGGATATACTTAATTTCAGTTCTAAAGGCTTAGATTGAGACCTTAATCATCTTTAGTCAAGAATATATATATGAATTTCATGATTGGTTCAACTTAAGGAAATTCTATATATTGCGTTCTCAAAATTCGATTATGATTACGGCATCCCTCTTCATAGTCAAATTTTGAAAACATGGCAAATAAAAATATTGTAGCAAAAGACTGGTCTAGAATCATGTCTTTATGTGAGACATCATGAATCGTGTACCATTTGCTTTGGGTACAGGATCGATTGCATGTGATATAATATTTTTCATTTCTAAATTTTTCCAAATGCCCAGAGGCATTAAGAAGGGAAAAGGTCTAGAATTGGATATGACTAAAATGATTAAGCAAATGTCAAGGACAATCTGAGGTTTACCAAAGATTGGTTGCTCAGGGACAGTTGGAAGTATAGTGCTAATTTTGGAAGGATCATATTGACATATTCTGAAAAGAGGCATCTCTTATTCAGAAGTGATAGTCAAAATGAGAATATGGAGTTGTCTCCATAGGTGGAAGTTATCTGTGTAAGATTAGAAAACTTAATGCAAGAAGCATGTCCAAAGCAATGTACTTTGAATATGAGACTTAGTTTCCATGGAGTTGATCTCCATTGGAATACCTTATAATGACTGTTGACAAGTCTTTGTGACTTTGTACATATACATTACAGGAGGGTCAGTGCATATAAGTTTAAAATCTAAACAGATTTCGATAAATGATAGGAATTTGAAATTCTCACATTTTTCGATAAGGATTTGGGAGTGTGAAATTAGAATCATTGAAATTATGTTCAATTGGTTTATTTCACAAAGTAAGGATCATAGACAAACATAGAGTGCATACTTGGTGTATGGCAAAGCTATTGTTTAAGAAAAACATAGTGTACATGCTTGGAGCATGGGACAACTAGTGTTTTTAATTCAAGTATAAAGTTGATAAAACCGAAACAATGAATAATGAGTAATCAGTATGGTGATAAATAAAAGTGTTTATTTATATTCATAGGGTTTGATACCATATTTGATTCATTTATTCTTGTGTTTCACTTTGCATGTTTTGACTTCCAGAATAACTAAGTCGCTCTTCCTGAATGATTAAGTTATTCAAACCATCCACAGTCGGTCATATGTTGGAAGTAGATTTGAATCAAGACTGTCATGGTTTGGTTTGTAGAGGTACAAGTTGGTGGACAAAGTGGTTCTACAACACTCATGAGTGCTCATAAGTTCTGAGTATTGGATTCAACCCGCGCTCTTTTGAATCACTTCATGGATTTTATCACGAGTGATCATGAGACGATAATATCTTATATTCTTCAAACCTAGAGATATGAGTTGTTACTATGAGTTGGTTATACATTGATTGCACGAAAATGCATTTAGTAACTCGATGTTATAAAACGTGCCTTTGTGTATGATTCAACAAGTAGTAGAACAAGCCATATGAGTCGAAGTTTATCCATTCCTTTTACCTTCGGGATAAAAGCGATATCTGTGGGCCACTCGATGATTTAGCGATGACACATGTGAGTGCTTGGCCAAGCCAAGACTGATTTGATTTGTTCAATCAGTCAGTCATCATAAATCGAAAATCGGGAAACAACAAATGGACAGAGAGAATGATTATAATCCATGTCTCAGTCCATATGATATCTAGAATGGAGGAATATATGATCCCTTATCTAATGGACAAGTCATTAAAGACATCAAGCTACATCAAAAGGTATGTCATCTAACTAGAACTTTGTAGTATAGGTGCTTCATAATATGCTAGTTAGGATGAAACCTTGGAATATTTAATATTTGCATGTATAATAGAGAAAACATAGATCCAAGGTTTATAGGGTTGCATGTACACCATAGGAGTGTTAGAATGCTCAAAACCCAAGAAGTAAAACTTCACATAGTTTTATCTTTATAAAACTATAACATAGTATTTTAAAAGTATAAATACGGAATACTATTTTCGTATAGGAAAACAACTTTCTTTATGGTTTTATGTAAACTAAACTACATTTTTACCACTTAAGAACATAAAAACTTTCATTCTTTTGCTTACCGTATAATACAACGGAAAATATAGGATTTTCTGGGAAAAACGTGTTTACTTTATCAAAGAATGAGAAAACGGATTTGAGTTATAAAGATGCTTATGAACTCACCAACCTAATTGTTGACAATTTTTCAAAACTAATTGTATTCTCAGGAAATCAGTAGAGAGGTACACCACCGCTTTTGAGAATACGAAGCTCTTTAAACACATGTCTTTTGAACTTATACTTTTGGTGTCATGAATATTATGTTTTGAACATAGATGTAAAACTTGTAACTTTGTAAATACAATGGTTGTTTTTGTACTTCGATTACTATTATGCATTGTTGTAATACTATACATGACATCCTCCGCCCCCGAACATTTCCACCATTCCGGTTTAGGGGTGTGACAGATTGGTATCAGAGCATTGTTTATAGTGAACTAAGTATATCAGACCATAAAAGATATACAAACCATAAATGTTATGGGGCTGAAGCGCTCTGACTAAAAGTATACTTTTAAAATCTAAGTATATAAATAAATATATATATATATATATATATATATATATATATAAGAAACAGTGTCACAGTAAGAATTATACAAAAAGTATTTGGATGTTGGACACTACAGTTAAACCTGGACAGTTATGTAATCATATCTGGGATCAATATAGCCTGATCAACTATATTTATTTGAGATATGACCAACATGTGTTTGGGAGTGATAGTGGGGTTGCAACAAGTCTAAAACTTACCTAAGTACCAGAATAATTCTAGAATCAAACATAAAGATAAAATACTATAGGACTATTTTATGACACAATAACACAGAACAACAAGATATAAGAGAGTCATCATTATTAGAAACAAACATGTGAAAACAGAGAGTCATTAATGGTAAAGCTATAATTACTAAGTGTATACATAAAGTTATATATAATTTTGATTTTATATCTTAGAATCTGTGATTTAGCTTTATTTCTTGTTCCTTGTTTGGTTGTGGACTTAGAGTAGGATCACTTATTCGAAGGTCTATTTAGTCTTGATTATGTATGATTAGTATACACTAAGTGATTATAGAAAGACCGAGTACGGATTCTAGTATGCATATTCAGAGATACCACAAGTACCATTGCGATTGTTTACTTATATTAGTAAATTCCTGTTGTAAATCGCAGAATATTAAGAAAGTCAGGTTATGATGTGTCTAGAACTAAAATATATTTGTTGAAAATCACCTGACTCATAATTACTATAGAAAACTTATCATCATTTTCTCTTAAATTATTCTAGAGAAAGATGCCTCCCAAGAAGTCTAACAGGAGGAACAACAACAAACCACCAAATTCACCACCACCACCACATCCATAATATGATGATTTTGTCTTCCAAGCAGCAGTAGTTGCCGCCGTGGCCGCTGCTATGATGCAAATTAATGCTAGTGGTACAAGTGGAGCTGGCAGTGGTGCTCTTAACTCTAATCATGGGGAAAATCTAGGACACCCTCGTGAGTGTTCGTATAAAGATTTTATAAATGCAAAGCCCAAAACTTTTGATGGCACTGGAGGTGTCATTACTTTGTCATGCTGGTTCGAGAAAACCGAATCAGTGTTCGAAATCTATGCTTGCCACGAGGCAAGCAAAGTAAAGTTTGCAGCATGTACCTTCCAAGACAGAGCCCTTTCCTGGTGGAATGGCTATGTGAAATCCTTATCCCTTCCAGTCGCGAATGCTATGGGCTGGGATGATTTAAAAATCCTGATGTTAGCAGAATATTGTCCCCGAGGTGAAATTCAAAAGCTAGAGGAAGAACTTTGGAGTCTAACGATGAAAGACTCCGATATTGCTGCATATAATGCCAGGTTCAGTGATCTGGTTATTCTGTGTCCAGGGATGGTTCCCACTGAGAGCAAGAAAGTCGAGTGGTTTATCCGGGGACTCTCTCCTCAGATACAAGGCAATGTTATAGTTGCAAACCCTCTTACCTTTGATAGTGCCAAGCGTTTCGCACAGACGCTAGTAGACCATGGAGTTCGTCACGGCTTTATGGTAACCATCCCGGAGCAACCCAAGGAATGGGGCAGTAAGAAGAAATTCTGGAACAAGCGAAAATGGAAATAATCTCAAGAGCCCTCGAAAAAGCAACAAACAGTGGCAGCACGCGCTGCTGCTGTTCCAACCCCTGTTCCTACTTTTGTATCTACTACTCTAGCAACCCCAAGTGGATATGTTGGATCATTTCCAAAGTGCAACAAGTGCAATTAGCATCATAAGGGAGATTGCAAAGAATGCACTGCCAGAACTGCAACAGAAAGGGGCATACTGCCCGTTTCTGTAGGTCACCAGTACATCCCATTTCCCAAGTCCCTGCTGCGGGAGTGAGCCAAACTTGCTATTAATGTGGAGAGTTAGGGCATTTCAAAAGAAAATGTCCTAAGTTAAAGAACGTTGTTGCTATAGGAAGAGTTTTGGCGATGGGCTATGAAGAAGCCGTAGCAGATCCTAATGTGGTGACTGGTACGTTTCTTCTCAACAATTCTTTCGCATGCATTCTTTTCGATACCGGTGCAGAGAAAAGTTTCGTAAGCCATAAATTCAAACATTTGTTAAAACAAAACCCCGAAGCATTAAAAGATACATTCACCGTTGAGATGGCCAACGGAAAAACCGAAAGTACCAATAACATATACATAGGATGCACACTTACTCTAAATAACCATTCCTTCCCAACTAACCTTATGTCAGTCTCAATTGAAAGTTTTTACATCCTAATCAGCATGGTTTGGTTAAGTTTTCACTGTGCTGATATCCTATGTTTTGAAAAAGCCATCCGTCTTAATCTGCCGAGTAACGAATCTCTCGTTATCTATGGCGACAAATTTGGTGCAAATCTTCAAATCATTTCTTGCGTCAAGGCTCTGAAGTATCTTCGCAAAGATTATTGTGCCTTCCTAGCTTACGTTGTTGATAAGACACAAGAAGTAAAAAACATCAAAGATATTCCTAAAGTCTGTGATTTTCCTGATGTCTTCCCTGAAGATATCTCAGGAGTTCCTCCTGAACGCCAGGTTGAACTCTGAATCGACTTAATTCCCGGAGCTACCCCTATAGCTAAAGCCTCGTATCGTCTTGCACCTTCATTTATGCAAGAGCTCTCCAGCCAGTTGAACGAAATTCTCAGTAAAGGCTTCATTAGACCAAGCTTCTCACCCTGGGGAGCACCGGACTTCTTCATGAAAAAGAAGGATGGATCGTTTCGCATGTGCATAGACTACCGGTAATTAAACAAACTTCCCGTTAAAAACCGATACCCTTTACCATGGATAGATGACCTCTTCGATCAACCCCAATGAGATAGTTTCTTCTCCAAGATTAACCTAAGATCGGGATACCACCAGCTACGAGTCCAGGAGGCCAACATTCCAAAGACTGCTTTCAGAACTCGCTACGGTGACTACGAATTTGTAGTGATGCCCTATCGTCTAACGAATGCATCCGCATTATTCATGGACCTGATGAATCGAGTGTGTCGAACTTACTTAGACAAGTTTGTTATAATCTTCATTGACGATATATTAGTCTATTCTCAGAGTAAGGAAGAACACAACCAACACTTGCGACAAGTTTTGGAAACCTTAAGGGCAGAGAAATTGTACGTGAATTTCTCAAAATGTGAATTCTGGATTCGAAAGGTGGAGTTCCTAGGTCATGCAGTCAGCAAGGATGGGATACATGTTGACCCCTCCAAGATCAAGGCTATCGAAAGTTGGGCGAGCCCACGAACCCCAACCGAAATTCGTCAGTTTCTTGGTCTCGCTGGTACTACACGAGATTCATTCAGAACTTTTCAAAGATCGCGAATCCACTCACCACCTTGACCCAAAAACGTGTGATATTCAAATGGGAAGAGAAACAAGAAACTGATTTCCAGACATTAAAGCAAGCCCTTTGTCGCACACCGATCTTGTCCCTCCCAGAAGGGACCAAAGATTTTGTAGTCTACTGCGATGCATCCAAGCAAGAGTTCGGTTGCGTTCTTATGCAGCAAGGAAAGGTTATATCATCTGCCTCGAGATATCTTAAGAACCACGAAGTAAACTAGACCAACCACGATCTCGAACTAGGAGCAGTGGTTTTTGCCTTGAAGATCTGGAGGCATTACTTGTATGGTACAAAATGTACAGTCTTTACTGATCATAAAAGCCTTCAGCATATCTTTAATCAGAAAGAATTCAACATGAGACAGCGACGATGGGCAGAGCTACTAAATGGTTACGAATGCGAAATTCGTTATCATCCCGACAAAGCCAATGTGGTAGCAGATGCCCTTAGTCGAAAAGAGTACTCGGGCCGTCGAGTAAAGTCTCTGACTATGACTATCCATTCCCACTTATCCGCACAAATCAAGGAGGCTCAATTGGAAGCCTTGAAACATGAGAACATGACAGGTGAAACCTTGAGGGGAATGGAAAAGAATTTGGAAATCAAGGGTCATGGAATTCGTTATTTCATGAATCGAATCTGGTCACCGAAGTTTGGTGGCTACAGAGATGTTGTCATGAATGAAGCCCATAAAACTCGATACTCCTTCCACCCGGGTTCAGACAAGATGTATCTGGACCTAAAGAAAATTTATTGGTGGCCAAACATGAAAGCGGAGATAGCTACTTTTGTGGGCAAGTGTTTAACTTGCGCCATAGTCAAAGTAGAATATCAAAAGCCCTCAGGTTTACTTCAACAACCATAAAGACCTGAGTGGAAGTGGGAACGTATTACAATGGATTTCATAACCAATTTACCCAGGACAACGAGTGGTCATGATACCATTTGGGTTATTGTCGATAGATTAACCAAATTCGCACACTTCCTGCCAATAAAAGAAATAGATAAAATGGAGAAGTTAACAAGGACGTACATTAAAGAGATAGTATGATCGCATAGTGTGCCAATATCAATTATCTTTGACCAAGATAGTAGATTTACCTCGCGGTTTTGGTGAACATTGCAAAAGTCCTTGGGAACAAATCTTGACATGAGTACAGCATACCATCCTCAGACTGATGGGCAAAGCGAGAGAACAATTCAAAAGCTGGAAGACATGTTAAGAGCTTGTGTGATAGATTTTGGTAAAGCTTGGGATACCCATTTACCACTTGTTGAATTCTCCTACAACAACAACAATCACACTAGTATCAAAGTTGCACCCTTTGAAGCTCTCTATGGCCGTAAGTGCATATCCCCTCTGTGCTGGGCTGAAGTGGGTGATACGCAACTAGCAAAGAACCAAATGCCTGATAGTACTCTAACCGGTTCCGAGATCATTCGTGAAACCACAGAAAAGATTATCCAAATCCGGGAATGGTTGAAAGCTTCTCGAGATAGATAGAAGAGTTATGCGGATAAACGAACAAAACCCTTGGAATTCCAGGTTGGTGACCGTTTTCTGTTGAAGGTCTCACGCTGGAAAGGAATGATACATTTTGGCAAACATGGAAAACTGAATCCAAGGTACATTGGACCATTCCAGATAATTGCTAGAATTGGTCCGGTTGCTTACAGACTCAATCTACCGCATGAAATCGATAATATTCATCCCGTATTTCATGTCTCAAATTACAAGAACTGTTGGTCGATGAGACTCTTGTTATCTCACTCGATGAAATCGAGATAAATGAGAGCCTCAATTTCGTAGAAGAACCGGTAGAAATCCTAGACAGGGAAGTAAAGAGAACTAAACAAATCCATATCCCGATCGTGAAGGTTCGTTGGAATGCAAAACGAGGACTTGAATTCACTTGGGAGCGAGAAAAACAAATGAAATAGAAGTATCCACATCTCTTTCCCTAGTCTTATGTATCTGTATAATCCTCAATTTCGGGACGAAATTCCCTCTAACGGGGGGATGATGTGACAACCCGAAATTTTCATTCTTGTAAAAGTCAATATTAGTCAACAAAAGTCAAACATCTCATTTTGATCTATCTTATATTAAGTAGATTTATATCTAAAAATTTGGTTTCAAAGCCTTTAATTCAAAGGTGTTGTGTGTTTAAGAAGGAAAACTTTTAGAACCGACATCCCTCGCATCTTTTTCCACTTTCTTTCCTTCGGGCCGCAAACGGCTTCTCAGCCGCAAACCTCGCGTGACCCGTGAACAGTTTGCGGCCGTGAACCATTCATCGGACCACAAACCTTCAGATTCTATCTCCTCGGGAAGGGTATACGACCGCAATCTCACATCTTATCGTCTCGGGATGTGTTCTCGGCCGTGAACCCAACCGTAAACGGTTTGCTGCCGTGAACTATCTCTCTACATATACATGAAGTCCGAAAATTTCTCTCATTCTTCACATATCAGCCGAAAACACACCATTTTCTCTTTAGATATTCAACCGAAAACCCCCTCTGTCCTCAAGAACATGCAAAATTCTCTTGAATTGAACTTAGAGTCTTGTAAGAAGCACACCTTGATCTTTTAATCAACTTACAAACACTTCCAATCTTCATACCTTTGGGTCGAAAACTCAAGAACACCAATTGTTCTTGGGCCGTGAACCCCTAATCTGGCCGTGAACTCCAATCAGCTTCCATTTTTACTTTTAACACTCTTATTTGTAAGTTAAACTTACAAATTGGTTCATTTCCTTATCATATTTGTGATTATATTCACTAAAAGTATACATATATTACATGAAATGCTTATAGGACTCGGGAATATAACTCGTGGAAATAAAATCCTATATTGAACCTCCAATCGAATCACTCACGAAAGGTGAGTTCATACCCCTACATTTTTATGATTTTAACTGTTTTAGGGTGGGGGGGGATACAAGTGAAAAACAATGAAAATTGTGTTAATATCTAAAATGTTTTTAAATGTTTTTCAAGTTTTTAAATTGTTATAATTATCAAAAATTACATATTTATATATGTGTAAATTATATAATTTGGATTCAAAAGATTTAAAATATATAATTTGACCCCATTTCCTATTCCTTGTTTGGTTGTGGGCTTGGGGTAAAGTTATTTAATTGAAGGTCTAATTAATCACAAGTATATAAATATTACATTTATATAAATATAAAAGGGTTTCAAACTATTTAATACTATTTGGTACAAACAGTGAACTTCATGGAATAACAGTATTACCGATTCTTATCAACAGTTAAACTAAAATAGGTATAGTTTAGAGAACTCATTCATTGGTTTCAAATTTCAAAGCACATAACAGAAAACAAATAGAGTACTTAACAAAAAACGAGTAGAAAACATTCTTCAGAAAACAATCAGAAATCAACCATATAATCTTATATAGTTTATGAAACTGACCTACTGAGTATTTATTATAAAGAAACTTGTCAATATTCTACACATAATCATCAATATAGCATTTGTGAGACAACCTTCATGTACTTTTATAAGTACCCCCATGTCCTGAAATTATAACCAGAGTCTACTGGAGGGAGAGCGCGACACTTGTGTATAGATCTATACGGGATTGACGATCCCGCACCAGAGCTGCTTGCAACAACTAGGTCGGCAGACCTGTGGTGACAAATGTCCTACCAATTGCGACGCCTGAAGAACGTCGTGTTCAGGCGATCATAGGTCATCTAGTATGGTTTTAATAACTCACACTTTCATATTGAATAAGATGATTAGTGTATGAATAAGTAAAACTTCACATAGTTTTATCTTTATAAAACTATAATATAGTATTTTAAAAGTATACATACAGAATACTATTTTCGTATAGGAAAACGCCTTTCTTTATGGTTTTATGTAAACTAAACTACATTTTTACCACTTAAGAACACAAAAACTTTCATTCTTTTGCTTACCGTATAATACAACGGAAAATATAGGATTTTCTGGGAAAAACGTGTTTACTTTATCAAAGAATGAGAAAACGGATTTGAGTTATAAACATGCTTATGAACTCACCAACTTAATTGTTGACAATTTTTCAAAACTAATTGTATTCTCAGGAAATCAGTAGACAGGTACACCACCGCTTTTGAGAAGACGAAGCTCTTTAAACACATGTATTTTGAACTTATACTTCTGGTGTCATGAATATTATGTTTTGAACACATATGTAAAACTTGTAACTTTGTAAATACAATGGTTGTTGTTGTACTTTGATTACTATTATGCATTGTTGTGATACTGTACATGACGTCCTCCGCCCCCGAACGTTTCCGCCGTTCCGGTTTGGGGGTGTGACAATCTTTTGCTAAGAAAGGGAAAACAATTTCACCTTGACTTGAAATTGCTAGAGCATCTCCAGAAGTTTGTGCACACCCCCAAACCGAAACGGCGGAAACGTTCGGGGGCGGAGGACGTCATGTACAGAATCATAACAATTGAATAATAGTAATCAAAGCAACAACAACCATTGTATTAATAATATAGTGTTTACATTACATTTGAATCATACACGATTGACTACAAAAGTAAATACAAGTAAAGACTCAAAGCTACTATGCTCCGTCTTCTTGAACCCGGTGTGTGTACCTGTCTACTAGTGTCCTGAGAATACAAGTAGGTTTTGAATGAGTATCAGCATAAAGCTGGTGAGTTCATAAGCGTTTTGTTTCGGAAAACTATTCGGTGTTCTTTCGAAAAGTGTGTTATGTTTCTCCATAAAACCTTATATTTTCTTAGGTAATGAATGTTAAGTAAAAATGATTTTTACTAGTTCCTCCTGCGAGTACTTAGTGTATACAAATCATATACAATCCAGGATCGAACAAACAATCGATTGTGTGGTTCTGCCCCAAGCCCACATCCAAACAAGGAATAGGAAATGAGGCGGAGGCCACACATTCCACTGGTTGTCGGATCCTCATGTACATAATCCTGAAGTATTCACTAGATACTTACAAAGTTAACTGTATTGGTCCTTTGATATCTATTGATATTGTTCCTCAAGAAAATCCAATATTTTCTTATGAAAAGCATGATTAACCCATTCCTTCTATGACTACTTAGTTCATACTAGTTACGTATAAACTAATATCGGATAGACAGTTAAGTGTGTCAATCTGCCCTAAACCCACAACCAAACAAGGAACAGGGAATCAATAATGAATATTCGTTAGTTTAATAATGAACCATTTGTTTGTAAGGTACTGATGTTTACCCTGGAAAATCCTATATTTTCCCTAAGTGTAAGTTGTTTGAATTATCTGTTCCAAATCGTAGAGTACAAGTATCCACCATACTTATCTTGTTTAAGCATTGTTCTGTTTGAAAACCTTTGTATGAAAACCTTTGTACGAAAACCCTGGCTACCACCAGTAATGTATAGTAGTCTTATTACATAAATAAAACTAGTTGAAAACGTGTTGTTCCGTATACTGAAAATGTTGTTAATACCCTCCTGTGATCACCTAGTATATACGAGTTATAAAAATCTAAATCGAACAGACAGTCGATTGGGTGATTCTGCCCTAAGCCCACAACCAAACAAGGAACAGGAAATGAGGAGAGATCACACATCCCACTGCATGTCGGATGTTAATTTCATATTACCCTAATGTACATACTAAGTCATCACATGGTTACTAACCCTGTTGACCGCTTGTTAGGTATATTATTACGTGAACGAGTCGTTGTTTCACCTGTGGATTCTTATAACTATATTGATGGACGAATACCAATACGACGTACTTCGGAAGTCGAAAACTGAAAAGCCGTTTGTCACCCCCGGTTGACTGTAGCTAATAGTCAGGGTGCGGGATTGTCAGTCCCGTATAGATCTATACACAAACTCACGCTCTCCCTCCAGGGAGACTCTAGTTACAAGGCGTCTCACACTGTAGTTCTCTCAACGAATCCACGAATAATACTATGAAAACCCTTTTTGTTATTAACATGAATCCTTATAAAATAATATATTTTATTTCAAAATTCATAAGTTTGTTTCCTCTGTTCTGAAAACTGTGTTTGCAACGTTTGTAACTTAACATGTTTATAAAACTATCCACAAATCTAGTAGTAACAATGTTCATCACGTTTAGTAAAATCTATGTTCAATGTATACTAATGATAGGAAATTATAATAAACCAAATTATATTTTTAAACACAAGATTACTTGTGATTTTACTTGTATTCCCCCCCCCCCCCTGAAAACATTGAAAACTCGAAAAAATATAGGGGTATGAACTCACCTTATGTGGGTGATTCGATTGAAAGTTCGCGTAAGGATGAGAAGTTCCACGAATGAATTCCCGAGACACAAAGGAGTCCTAAATGACATATAATAGCATAAATAGGCACGTAATTAGTGTTTTAAACAACTAACATGCAAGGAAACACCCTTAGGGACTAGGAAACACTTGCTAGGAAGTGTTACAATCACATGTGATTGACTAAAAAGGGTTTACGACCATACAAGAGAGTGTACGGCCAAGAGGTGTACGCTCACTGAGTGTACAGCCAATGTGTGTACGGTCATGGACTGTACGGCCGTACACTCATGGAAGAAACATGCATAAAGGATGATTTGATCCATGGGGAAACTAGTGGGTCTAATGTTCAACAAGAAGATGGGCAAAACACTCGATTTGGACCCCTTTTAGGGTGTATACGGACAACCTATGAAGGGTTTACGGCCGTACACCCTTCAAGATCATGAAGGTGATGCCAAAATATGAAGAATCGAGGCTTGGATCTAGTGGTATTTCAAGTATAACAAGTTTAAGGTTGAAATACTTACGTTTTTGGAGCCTTGGGGTGTTCACAGCCGATGATAGTTGAGAGAAAATGGGAGTTATCACGGTTGAAAGTACTCAACACTAGTCTTATAACGACAACATCGTCGATACCTTTCTAACGATATATATATATATATATATATATATATATATATATATATATATATATATATATATATATATATATATATATATATATGATTTACACTTCATTTTAATACGTAAATGTGCTATTAAAAATTATAACTTGTTCATACGAACTCTGTTTTTGACGTTCTTTATATCCACGCGTAGCTATCGACGAGATATACAACTTTCGTTTAAACTCCGTCGGCTACTTTTGAATTTATATTTTTGTCCATATCTTTATAAAATTAAATAATTTTGCTAAAATCATAACTCTCTCGTACGAACTCCGTTTTTCGCATTCTTTTTCTCAAAATTCCTATTTTAAGGAGTACTACGATTTTCATTTTGGTCGCATTAGCTAAAAGTCAACCATTCTCTTCGTAGCTTTTTACGTCATACATTCGTTGTGGGCGACTGACTTTTATATCTTATAAAAATCATATCTAATTCATACGGATTCGGATTTCGACGAAATTTATATTTTCAGGATCGGGCGACGTGTACTTCCTAAATATATAATAATATATATATGTTTTGGCGCACTTATTTTTACGATTTACGGAGGATTCGACTGATTTTTCCTATTTTATTATATTATAATAATCATGAAACATATAGTATTCAAATAATTCTTCTTTATTATGTCAAATAGGTTACAATTCTTAACCCTAACTATTACTTTGGTTAAGATTATTTATCCTAGATAATCTTCTATGAAAAAAATCATTTTTAACGCTTATTATATCTTAATTGACTAGCCCGAATCTGCGGGTGTTACAATTATCTCCCCCTTAGGTTGATTACGTCCCAGAATCATCAACAAAACAAGGCTTGTATAATGATTCTGTACGCTTCCTTTCCATCCTAGGTGGTAATCGTAACTCTTATGTCCTTTCCGATGAGTATCTAACTCTAGGACTCCTTGACTGCTGGCGGTGCGTAATCTTGCTCCCGCTCTTTATCCTATGTTGGACTTTCAATCGTAACCTTCAAGTTACAAACTCGGTCCTTATTGGAGACTCCTAATTCTTCTTAAACATACTTAACTTAAGATAATGTCTTTACTTCGATTATCGTAACAGCCTGATGAGTCTTCTGCTAATGACCTCTCATCATATGATCCAACGCTTAGACTTAGGTTTTTTTAAGTCAGATTCCAGAATCGAAGATACATTCCTTCATGTTCTAATGTGATATAATCACATTCTAGCATGTAGCACTTCTAGCTACAAGCTTCTTACTTTCATGGTGATTGCAATACTTCTATTGATCGCTTAGATTATCTTTCACTTCAATCTTATGGCTTAAGTCGGATGCTATATCGAACTTGGTTCTCTGAACCACGTAACATACCCTGTCTTATCCGGAATCGATTTGATATGACTACTAGGGTCGGAATAACAATAATCTTCATAGTCATTACCGAAACAATGGCAACGACAAACATGAACAAAACGGAATCAATTACTAGTGCCTTGGTAACCTTGTGACTTTCCCTGATCCAAGTGTGAATATTGTGATGCCGGTAGTATAGGCCTCTACTACCTTTCACACCTACTCATACTCGTCCCAAGTATTGACTCGCAGTTCTCCAAGTCATTATCACAAAAACATTTTTAACACATACAAATGTGTCCAAACAATCATATAATTTTCCCTAGACTCTATTAGGACTTCTTCCATGCGTATCCTCAATCATCAATTCTGCTTCAACTCGGTTGGTGATGGAAATGTCAGACGATGGGTAACTTCATGGATTATACCAAAAATCTTTCTTTCTGCTAATCGAAACTGTACTTCTCCCGTACTAGACATATTATTTATTAGACACATTCTAAAGGCAATATATCACTCTTAAGATATCTTCCGATAGGTATCATTCAGTATCGTAAGCCTTCTCATTTCCTCCGTTTACTCAATTCACTACGAGTCTTCACCATGATGTTCTGCACACCAAATCATTCGTTCGGTGTATCGAGACAAGAATATAGATAGAGGAAGGTTTAGACGCATATTCCTCATTATTACTTTGAAAAATTACATGTGAGTTCTAATATCGTAACTAAACGTTTAGAAACCTGAGCACATAAAATTTCCAGATCCAGTCGGCAACAGACCATAGATCCGATATAACGATAACATCATAAAGAATATAAGGCAGCATAAATTACTTAGCACATAAAAGAAATTAAGTCATCTTCCCTAAATAAGCTAGTGCTTGTGTCAATTCAGGATGTACTACCTAAAATATAATAGACACACTCCTCAAGATCATCACTTATCATTCTAAGTTTTAGTCTATAAATAAATCTTTATTCCTAGTTCGCTTAAAATAATGCTCTGATACCAACTGTGACATCCCCATTTTCACGGCCAGAAAAGACCGATTTTGTTTATGCTTTATTTAAAAATCAGAGTATCCTTTCGAAGAAAAGTGTTGTGGAATTTGTTCCCAAAAAAACATGATAAATACATTATCAAAGCATTTCTGAAGAAATGTATTGTTATTCATTTTAAAATATTGGGATGTCATCGTCAATAGAGAAACACAAGCATAAACAGAACTTACATTCATTATCACTAGTGATTTATATCTCCTTAATCCCTCAGTGTAATGTAACCTCATATCGACACCTGTGATACAAATAAACTGAGTGGGTCGGGTTGGGAAACCTGGTGAGTACATAGGGTTTTCAACCCACAATAATATAATTATTATGTTTAATCATCAAACAATTAACCCAATTACCCATCCCCATTATCTTCTTTACTCTTAAGGATTTACCCTAAGAATCAGTTATTCCTCGTTCATTCTTTCCTAAGGATTATCCTAAGGAATCGGCACGAAGTCCATCGTCGCTACGGTTTACCCAACAGGCACTAAGTCCATAGTCACCAGGGTTTAGGCACTAAGTCTGCATAGTCGCCAGGGTTTATACAACAGGAACTAAGTCCATAGTCACCACGGTTTAGGCACTAAGTCTGCATAGTCTCCAGGGTTTATCTCGTTTATTGATAGTATTATTTTCGAGAGTCCACTCGCAATACATGTCAGTGGGTTTTTTCGAGTACACCGGGTGAACACATCGTTCACAACACCTACAGGTTGCAAGCCTGCTAGTGTCCCACTGGACTGTCTAGAATAGTCTGTGGTTGTCATCCATACTCTGCTAGATGACGGGGCCAACGCTTGGGTAAAAGACTTCTCTTATTGTTCACCTCTCACCCTTATCTCATGGTCTATATCACCTCTCATCTCATCATCCAACTCATATTTCATCTACCCATGTTCTACCCAACATATTTTGTAGATATAAAATACATATATACAGTTTAAATTATTCAAAACATGTATAAAATCGTTCATCTAGCATAGACAGCAAGTATTCAGACAATATGCACACATAGCACATAATTTATATAAAATACTTCATATCTATGTGTAAGATGAAAGTAACTATGCACTCACTTGTTAAAGTGATGATTCCAAACTCGGGCAACGCTTCGCTTCAAACGATTTTATTTTCCATCGACGAAACCTAGTATTATTACCACTAGATTTTAGTCTAATATTTATTTTTCCTTCGACAATTCTATTTTCCTTCGACTAATTATTAGCCTACATTCATCATTAACTCAGAGACTACTTCATGATCTATCAAGTAAGGATCAGCCAGGCAGGACAGTTGGGAGACATGACCATTTCGGCATATGGCTTTTCTAAAATCCAACAACCAAACGCAACGTGACCATTCTAGACACCTCTCCCGTAAGTAGTTCAATCAGTATAACGACTTTGAATCACTGATAAATTTTATTTATAGGTTCATAATAACGATATTATAAGCTATATTTAAAGTAGGGTAGCATAACTTACTTAGCTAGGAGTCGGGCTCTGCAGGGGCAGAACTTCGTCGCTGAATCTTTCTAAAAAAGATTCTTGCAGCGCTTCAGCGCTCACCTTACTATACTAAAAACTACAGAAAGAGAAGTCGAATCACGAGGGACCGAAATCCTCAGGGGATAAGAAGAGAAAGACTCTTGAATCAAGAGAATGGTGCAAGAACTATGAGAGCTAGAGGCTTTTATTTTTTCAAAAACTACCCTCCACAGTTACTTAATGACCTTATTGTTATATAAATGACTAAACACCCATTTATAATACTATTTTAAATAGATTTAATGATATTTGTACTAAACTAATGTCGAAAGTACTCAGCACTAGTCATATAACGACCGCATGGTCGATACCTTTCTAACGATATATACATATGTATATATATGTAGACGTATATATGATTTACACTTCATTTTAATACGTAAATGTGCTATTAAAAATTATAACTCGTTCATACGAACTCCGTTTTTTACGTTCTTTATATCCACGCGTAGCTATCGATGAGATATACAACTTTCGTTTAGACTCCGTCAGCTAGTTTTGAATTTATATTTTTGTCCATATTTTTATAAAAATAATTTTGCTAAAATCATAACTCTCTGGTACGAACTCCGTTTTTGGCATTATTTTTTTCAATATTCCTATTTTAAGGAGTACTACGATTTTCATTTTGGTCGCATTAGCTAAAAGTCAATCATTCTCTTCGTAGCTTTTTACGTCATACATTCGTTGTGCGCGACTGACTTTTATATCTTATAAAAATCATATCTAATTCATACGGATTCAGATTTCGACGAAATTTATATTTTCGGGACCGGGACGACGTGTACTTCCTAAATATATATATATATATATATATATATATATATATATATATATATATATATATATATATATATATATATATATATGTTTTGGCGCACTTATTTTTACGATTTACGGAGGATTCGACTGATTTTTCCTATTTTATTATATTATAATAATCATGAAACATATAACATTCAAATAATTCTTCTTTATTACGTCAAATAGGTTACAATTGTTAACCCTAACTATTAATTTGATTAAGATTATTTATCCTAGATAATCTTCTATGAAAAAAATCATTTTTAATGCTTATTATATCTTAATTGACTAGCCCGAATCTGCGGGTGTTACATCTACCCTCAACCAGCTCCTTAGAATCCTTGTGACTTCCCTCGATTTAAGTATAGATCCTGTTCTTCCAGTAGTACGGGCCCAATACTACCTTCCACAGCTATCCATACTCTCATCAAGAATCATCTTGATTTCTCTAAATCATCTACTTAAAATAATAATCCCAATGCCCGATAGACAACATAGCTCCCACACTAAAGCATTTCCTAGACTCTCCTAGGATCCCCACCTCACCCTGCCATCAGGTGCTCAAATACCCCTAGTAATGTCAGCTAGCTGCTTCATGAATTCATTTACATGCAATAAAACTTAAATAATCTTTCGACTAAAAGACCCAGCCCTAAACCGGTTAAACTCAAAAGAGAGTTGGGCAGTAAGGTTGAATCAATCATTCTAAAATTATTTAAACTTTGTAGCATGTAATGTAACATATTCATTTAATAGCTAACTCACATTAATAGGGGTCCTACAAAGCACAAAGCAAGCATCATTCGATCAGTGAAACCGACTGGCACTAAGACACAATAAAAAAAATAAGGCAGATCCTTACACGAAAATTCCTGGCCACTAGGCCCAGGCATCTAGGACGTACATACATACATACATACATACATACATACATACGTATATATATATATATATATATATATATATATATATATATATATATATCCTATATCTACTCTCTCAAGAGTGACTACTCATTCCTTACGTTGGCCCCCTATGAACTTTACTCAATCATGAAACTTCCACCAACCCTGCAACCACTCGTGCATACTAATAATGCCTAACGTTGATCCCATTTACAATCGAATACTTGATTCCACCCTAAGCCCTTCATCAGACAAGAACTGGAAACAAGGCTAAATAAACATTCTCAGGCTATAAAATCATAGTTATGTACAACCATGATGAACACACTAAGCAGCTACAGTAATGATGTCAAATTTATCTAGTATACAAGAGATTCTCCTAGGCTATCAGGAATCACACATCAGGCAATTCTATCATGCAATTCCTGAGGATTGCTAGCCTACAAACTAGCATGCAATTCTATCATAATCATCATAAGCAAATAGCAGTATGGGTATCTTGGGGTACACTTTCTTGCTCCGGCTGATGCTACACATCACATCCGTCCTTGGTTATTTTTTAAAACAATTTTGAAAATAATTTGAAAATTTTTGCAGATCCTTAGTTTATGTCTGTATTCACACGAATATTCATCCAATTCTCTCAAACCAGTGCTCTGATACCAACTTGTAACATCCCAAAAATCAAGGTAAAATTTTAATTTTTCAAAACCAACCAAAAACCATAAACGTTTGCAAAACATAGCTTTCGAAGTGTCAAAATCACAAATCAGAATATCCCAAGATCAAATCTCATAAAATCTGAAGGATGTGCATGATCAAGCCTTCACCTTGCGCCGATCATCTAATGTACCTAAAACCATAAAATCAAGCTATAAACATGAAGCTTAGTGATTTAGTAACACTAAAAAATTTGGTATGTTTTCTTTAGCCCCTTAATGAAAAAATCATTACATTCTAGTCCCTATCTAGTACGCATGGCATACTTTGAGTACGCTTAGAGTATTAGTTGGTTTCCAGATCGTGGGTTTCATCCACGTACGTGGGGCGTACATGGAGTACACATGGCGTACATGGTGCAAGGGCAAAACCTAATTTTTAGGGTTTTCACCCTATTTAAACAACTTATCTCACTCTTGGACACTCTATTGTTCAGCCTCCATCACCATTTTCCCTAATATCAAAACCCTAAGTGTATTTGGTGAGATTTGAGCTTGAAAGTGAGTTTGTTGGTGTTTTGTGGTGAAGAAGAAGAAGAAGAGGAACACTTGGAGGTTGCTTAGGAAGCCTTAGCAAGCCATTTGAGGTAAAAAGTGCTCATCTTGATGATTCTATATGTTAGATCCAACTTAGGGTGTTGTTTATGCATTTTTGGGTCTTTTGAGTTAAAGTTAAGCTTTTGATGTACTCCGGAAGCCATGCATGTTAGATTTTAGCTCCATTGAAGTTCCTTGTTCATAAAAATGCAATCTTTATTTAAGATATTGGTCCATGCAAGTGTTAAGATTCTTATTAAGCCTTTTTTAAGTATCAGGCCCCATTAAGCGATGCATGGGTGTAAGGATGCCAACTTTACTTATTAAGTCGCCATTTAGAACCAGATCAAAGAGTTTAGCATGTTGGCTTAACCAGTTAACTGCTTAATAGGTTGGGCTGGTAATCAGGGGAGTACGATGGGCGTACCCATATGGTAGGAGCTGAGTACGCCACGCGTACTCAGCATATTGACTTTTGAGTTGACTTTCTCGGGTTTGGACCAGATCTTGGGCTTTTAGGGTTTAGGCCTTGTTTAACCATTGGACTTCTGACTTTAGGTCATAGATAGGCTATGGGTTTTCTTGGTCCTGGGTCCATGATGATTTTGGGGCCCAATTTGGAAGTTCGCCCTTATTGGGCCTTGGGATGTCATTTAGGAATTTGATCCTTTTGAGCAATGAGTTGGGCCTTTCTTCAAACGTGTCCACCGAGAAAACCGTGTCATCACTAAACCTTGAATGCTTCATTGCTCGATCAACTCCAAAGGTGACTGAATCATCTCCTACCCAAAGAGTAATTTTAGACTCTCCCGTCCACTAGAGCGCAAGCGGTGCTTAGGAAAGGTCCTCCAAGAATGATAGGGACTTGATGGTCTCCTTCCACGTCTAGCACATCAAAATCTACAGGAAACACGAATTTGTCAACTTTTACCAAAAGGTCGTCACATATTCCTCTTGGAAATGTCACTAGCTTGTTTGGTAGATGAATCGCCATACGGATGGGCGTTGGTTTTGGGCGTTTCAACTTCTTGAAGAATGAATAAGGCATAAGATTCACACTAGCTCTCGAATCGGCCAATGCATAACTTGTAGCCAAATTCCCGAATTGACATGGCAAAGTTAAGCTCCCCGGGTCTCCTATTTTCTTTGGTAGTCTATTTAACATGGCGGCAGAGCAGTTCTCTTTCAGAACCACCTTGGATGCTTCCTCCATCTTCTTCCTATATGTGAAAAGGTCTTTTAAAAACTTGGCATACGTGGGCATTTGAGCTACCGCCTCAATGAATGGAATGTTGATTTGGAGTGCTTGTATATGTTCCAGAAACTTCTTGTAGTCTTCATTCTGTTTATCTTGTCTAGCTCGGCTCGGGAATGGTAATGGAGGCTGATATGGCTTTACCGGAGGGGTTTCTTTTCTTCAGTCGATAAACACGGTGTGTTCTTCTCCTCGACACGTCGTGTTAGGGCATCCAAATGCGATTCTCGATTGTCCTCCTGCACTACTTTTGGATCTTCCTTCGGGATTGGGGTCAGATGGGTGACCATTTTACCGCTTCTTGTTGTCACAACATTTATATGCGCCCCTCTCGGATTTTGATCGGCATTGCTTGGAAGTCCGCCCGTTGACCTTTCATTGAATTGTTTTCCAAGTTTCCGTAGTTGCTTCTCGATGTTGAGGATCGAAGCTTGCTAATTCCTCATTAAGGCTTGCTCATCTTTCCTCATAGCTTGCTGATCCCTTAGTGCAGTATCCGTTTCATTATGTCTTTTTTCTGATGAGGTTGCAAAACGAGTGAGCACGGCTTTAAAATCCGTCTTCTTTTCTTCTATCGACTCTTCTCTTTGATTAAACCTCTCTTCTTTGGCTTGTATTTTTCCTCCTTCGCCTTTGTGTACTCGTCATAGGGTAGCCATTCCTTCTTAGGTTTCCTCCATTCCTCATCAAATCTATCCCCGCTCGAATAACACACTTGCGCCTTCCGGTTTCCATTCTCGTCAAGGTCACAGTCTTTAGTCAAATAAGGCCTACCACAGTTTTCACACCCCACACGGATGGCATGGATGGATTGGTCCATCTTTGTCATCTTACGATCCATGCTCTCCAATTTGGCCATCACCGCCGCCATATCATCCATAGCTGCATTTACCGTCCCTCAAGTTGTGTCGTTTCGAGGATTATGGTATTCTCTTGAGTGTTTAGAGAATTCTTCAATCAAATCCTTTATCAAAAGCTGGTGTTTTCTTCATGAGTGGTCCTTTGGAGTCAAGGAGTTAGCTGGTTGTCACATTCAATCCATCATAGAAAATGGAGACTTTCTGTTGCACATTGATGTCATTTTATGGACAATTTCTCAGCAAACCTTCGTATCTCTCCCATGCTTCATAATGTGACTCACCTCCTTGCTGTTCGAAATTTTCGATTGCTTTCTTTAATTTTGAGACCTTTGAGGGAGGACAGAACTACTGCAAGAACTCTTCATGCATCTTTGGCCATGTGGTTATTGATCCTGGGGGAAGTGCTTTCAACCAATCCTTCACGGCACCCTTGAATGTAACTGGTAGCATCCTAAGTAGAACAGTTTCGCATGGCATATTTGGGATGTTGAAGTAGTCGGCTATGTCATTGACCTCGTCAATGTTTTTATAGTAATCTTGGTGATCCTTCCTGTTAGAACAAAGTTCTAGTAGGATCGATAGATTCTAAGCAGAAAAACAATAAATGACGTAATGAAGAACACAAGAATGGTTTAACTGATTTCGAATGATTAAGCTTCAACACCTCAGAAGAGCTCGATTAAGAACTTCGACTGTAGAGGTGTTTAGGGTTACAAATCAATAATAATAATAATCACGACAGTATCTAAGGCATACATCCATGAACTATTTATAGCTTAACCCTAATTAATAATCACGGATGGATAGGCCCAATCCGGATATACAAACTAAGCCCATGACGCAACACAAAATACACAACAATCTCCCCTTTGCGTCAATGGAGCCGAGAGCTCAGTTCGGTTGAGCTATAGAAGACTTCTTGACAGGCTTGAACACCTTCGGTATAATGGCCAGTAGAGTATGACGAAAAGTGATATACCACCGAAGCAAGTCCGTGAAGTTCTTCTTGTCTGCCTCAGTGTTTTGCTTGCATCGATGGATAATATTGATTATATGCTCCAAGCAGTCAGTTGAGAACAGATGCTTATCAACAAGAGCAAAAAGAAATCTATTAGCTTCGCCTCTTGTGAACATCACTGTGAGATGTTTAGAATCAATTTGACCCATCTTTATCTTGTTCACATCTCCAGGTTTTGCAGTTGGCTTTACAGTTGGTTTCTTCTTCAAAACTTTAGCAATCTCCTGATCCACTGCAACAACTTCATGGATATAGGAAGCCAACATCCTCTCCAGATGATCAAGGATCGGCTCATACTCCTTCGCATTTGTGAGCAATATGTTGAAAAACAAGATCCAATCATGAGGATTCAAGTTAGGAAGATCTGCCAGGGAAATAACAGAAACCGAGTTGTCTGAACCTCGGGTTATTTTGAAATTGACATTAACAAACTTCCCTGCAGGCGAAGACTTCAACACCTTGACAGTTGTAATCTTTTGAGCACTCCAAGTCAGGTACTGAGGCTGACCGAACTTGAGATAAAAATCAATAAGTTCACGATCAAACTGAGGATGAGGTGAGGGAACTTGAACAGTCGAATCAAAGCAGTGAAAAGTAAGTGCCTTTCGTGTTATAGGCATATCAAACTGTGAGTCCCTTGATGTAGCACCTGGTTCCTGGTATGTATTTTATTTAAGTAATTTTACATTTTTGACCTTGGACTCAGCGAGTTGAAGGACCAACTCGCCGAGTAGAAGCGGGATGAGACACGGGATTTAAGTGATGGACTCGTCGAGTCGGTTCCCGGACTCGACGAGTAGGCTCTGTCTGGACAAAACCCTAATCTGAGGGTTTGCACCCTATTTAAACAACATTATACAGCCTCCATCGCCCCTTTATGCTCCCAGAGACCCTCCATAGCAAACCCTAGCCGAGTGTGTGAAGTTCTTAAGGCATTTGTGGTGATTTTGGTGGTTTTGTTCACAAGGAAGGAGGAAGAGCATAGAAGGATCAAGAGGAGGCTGAAGGATCCGAGTTTGGTTCATCATTTGCAGCCTTTGAGAGGTATAAAGTCTGTACCTTGCTCTTTCATTTGATAGATCCCTTTTTGGGTTGATTTAGGGCTTTTATAAGCCATTTTGGTAACCAACCATGATTGCAAACATGGTTGGGGGTCAAGACTTCGGATCTAGCACTTGGGAAGAGTCACAAGGCAGATGTGGGTTGCTTTTGCACCCAAGAAAGGTCCCATTCATCATAAGAGCTTATTTTATGTCCTTTTGAGCTCAAAGTCCCATGCATGCACGTAAAGTTTGTAACTTTACGTTCTAGAACGATTGAAGGAGCTTAGATCAATCTTTTGGTCAAGTGTTGTACATCAGAAATCGAGGATTTTGGGTGTCGACGTTATCGACTCGGCGAGTCCGTTCTTGGGACTCGACGAGTCCAAGGCTTTGAGTCCCATTTCTGTTGAGGGTCAAAAGGACTCAGTTGGGCGTTAGAAGGGTTGTAACAGTACAGAAAGAGTGACCTAACGCAATGGACTTAATTTTAGACCTAGAGTTCATGGGACTCGACGAGTGCTAGAACAGACTCGGCGAGTCCAAGGCAATCTCCTTATGTTTGAAGATGAACTCGACGAGTTGTTCATACAACTCGGCGAGTCAAGGTCAGGACGTGTTCATCAGTTGAAGGTGAACTCGACGAGTGTTCATACGACTCGGCGAGTCGGTTGAAGGTTCATTGATGTTGGTAAGGAAGGGGAACTCGTCGAGTCATTGCCAAACTCGACGAGTCGAGTCGTGGATAAGGACGAGTAAAAGGAAGGGACTCGACGAGTTGACGGCCCAACTCGGCGAGTCGGGTCAACTGGAAGTTGACTTTGACTTGGACTTGGTTGGGGGTAAAATGGTCATTTTACCCCAAGAGTAGATATCAGTTTCTAACTGAGTGTTTGTGGGGATTGTAGCCAGAGGATTTCCGGAGCAGCAGCGGACAGAGGTTTCCCGCACAGATTATCAGCAGCTTCTTGTACGAGGTGAGTTACCTTCCAGTAGGGGTGGCTCTAAGGCCACAATGCCGGCCCACCAAAGAGGAGTATTTAGAAGATGATTGTCTTTGTGATAATTATCTTGGTTTGGTTATATGCTTTGGTCATGAGTTTTATTTGTATGACATGTTACGAGTATGATAGGGATTGGTTTCTTTTTTAGCGGTCCTTAGGATCGAAGGGTAGGTCAGTACCCGGATATGCCTGACTATATGTTTATTTCTTGTTGTTGTATGCTAGTGGTAGGGGTGGAATAGTCCCCAGTTATCGGTTGAAAGATACCGATGAGGATTACCGGTTGAAAGATACCGATGATGGTTACCGGTTGAAAGATACCGATGATGATTACCGGTTGAAAGATACCGATGATGATTATCGGTTGAAAGATACCGACGATGATTACCGGTTGAAAGATACCGAGGATATTGTATGGTATGTGGTATGATGGGGAACTCACTAAGCTTTGTGCTTACGGTTTCGGTTTTGCTTTCAGGTACCTCTTCGTCTAAGGGGAAGGAGTCGGTAGCGTAGCATCGCATCACACACACACACACGATTTCCACATGGAGTTTCTGGGATTGGACTCTGATATGTTATTATTTTATGACTTGGATTTTTAGACATGAATCATTGTTTTATGGGATGATGTGTTTTCACGGATTTTCTTGTGAATGTTTTTATGTTTCAATTAATTAAAAAGAAATTTTTGGACTCGAAAATTGGGATGTTACAAGTTGGTATCAGAGCCCTGGTTTGAGGGTTTCGGACACACCCTCGGGGGTGTCTGGACTCAAACTGAGGGGCTAAAAGGTTTTTACAAGGAAAATTGTTTTCTAAAATCTAAATGAAAGGATTTTAAGAAAGACGAAGTGTGTGATGCATGCGACCGGCCGGGCTCAAGTCAGTTTTCCCCAAGATACCCATACTTGATATGTTATGCTATATGGTTTTGATTCTGAAAACTGCATGCTAGAATAGGACTAAGGATCTAGGAGGATGCCTTGTGTGCCTGATATATGATTCTGATAATTGCATGCTAGTTAGGGCTAAGGATCTAGGAGGATGCCTTATATGCCTGTTGTATGAGCTGTATGCTAGGACTGTATAGTCAGCAGTAGGATGGCCTGTGTAGGTTATGCCTGATTGGGTTACCCAACGCACGAATGCTGCTTGCTTTGTGCTATGGGGGTTCTGGCCATCTTCAACTAGCTAAGGAACGGATATGTAACAGTATCCGCAAGTTAGTTAGGGGGAAGTGGTGGGGACTCCTAGTGCAACTGATGGCGGAGGGTAGGTCGGAGAGTGCCCTAGGAAAGCCTAGGACGAGGTCAGTGAAAAGGGTATGGGGAAAAGGGACTTGGTGAAGTCGACGCAATCCTTGAGGAAAGTACGGGTAGATGTGGAAGGTAGTATGGGCCCGTACTACTGAAAGCAGAGGACCCGTACTCGAATCAAGGAGGGCTTAGATGGAACCTGGAAACTTGGAAAGTGTGCGACACCTACGAAAGTATATGTGACCCTGACATTCGTATGTTTATTTTCAGAATGGTGGTCACGCGACATGGAGCAGGAGGTTCAGGATCTGGGTCAGGATCGGGCTCAAGCGCAGGATCCGAGCATATGGATGATGGGTTACGCGAGTTCATCCCGTCCGAGATCACGAGGGGTATCCTTGATGCGACGCCGGTTATCTTCGGGTTGATCAAGGAAGGGATTGTTGAGCTGATGGAGGATCTCCTCCGAGCATTCAGTAGTGATATGGCGTCTAGCCAGGCGGGTGCGCGCACACTGTCCTTCAAGGACTTTCGAGGGAGCGGTGCGCCGGATTTCCATGGGGCGAAGGACCCCATTGCTGCCAGACAATGGATTGCAGACATTGAGTTTGAACAGTTGACTAGCTTCTGCCCCGAGGGGTCGAAGGTGAGGTATGCAGCAGGATGTTTGAGAGACAGGGCCAGAGATTGGTAGGAGTCGGTTGGTGACTCTCTGGGAGCCTCGGCTATTGAGGCTATGACCTGGTCAGATTTTGTGACCCGGTTCAGGGCTGAGTTCGCACCTGCGGTGGAGCTTCCGCAGTTGGCCAGGGAGTTCTTGGACATGAGACAGACGACTGAGACAGTGGCGGAAATCATCGCCAAGTTCCGAGAAAGGGCGTTATTGGTGCCCCAGTATGCGGGTGATGAGGACATGAGGAGGACCCGCTACCATGATATGTTACGAGCTGACATCCAGGAGCATGTCAGTTTCTCAGCATGCCCTACCCTGGATTCCATAATTTCCAGGGCTAGGGAGAGGGAGATTGATCTGGAGCACATCCGGAAGAGGAAGGCAGCGGAGGGGCTGACGATGGGGGCTTCGGGGAAGAAGCCCAAGGGATCCGATGGTAGGTCGAAAGGCCAGTCAGGGCGGGACCGCTGTGGGAAATACGGTCGGTCACACGAGGGAGCTTGTCGCACTGGGCCGGGTTCAGGCTGCTATAAGTGTGGCAAGGTTGGGCATTTTGGCAGAGACTGCACTGCGCCTGCTCCTGCGATTCAGATATCAGACCTGATTTGCTTTCATTGCAATCAGAAGGGCCATAAAAAGGCCAATTGCCCCAGATTGACAGCAGCAGTGGCACCGGCAGTGGCGCCGACTCCAGCGACAGCACGGGTTGTGGATGGCCGGAAGGCCAAGTTGGAGGCTCCAGTGGTTCGGAGCCGAGCATTTCAGCTGACAGCCAAGGAGGCACGCGCTGCACCCGATGTGGTGACGGGTATGATCTCTTATTTTGTGCTTGTATGTTATGTCGCTGTGATTTTGATATATTATGTGCCTTTCTTAGGATCGTTCCATGTGAACGGTATCCTAGTTCAGGTGTTGTTTGATTCGGGTGCCACCCGATCATTTGTCTCTCTTGCGCTTAGCAAGAAGTTTCCAGAGTCTTCGGGCATGTTGGATTGCCCTCTAGAGGTCGAGATTGTGGACGACCGGTCGGTACGAGCGTCAGAGGTCTATCGGGATTGTGTTTTGAGGCTGTTCGAGGAACGTTACCTCGTGGACTTGGTTCCCATTCCTTTGCGGGGGGGACAAGGTTATTATTGGTATGGATTGGTTGAGCCCCAATGGGGCAGTAATTGACTGCGCGCAGCAGTCAGTGCGGATTAGGACCCCTGGTGGGGGAGAGCTGGTGGTTCAGGGCGAAAGGCCACAGCGAGGACCAGCTTTATGTTCGGCAGCGAGGGCTAGGCGCTACCTCCAGTAGGGTTGCGCAGGTTATTTCGCCTATGTTACGGATACCCGGGAGGCGGGTAGGGCAACAGTGGGCGAGGTGCCCGTTGTACGAGAGTTTGCGGACGTATTCCCTGAGGAGCTGCCTGGGATACCTCCGGAGCGACAGGTGGAGTTCAGGATCGACCAAGTCCCTGGTGCGACTCCGATAGCCAAGGCACCGTATCGGTTGGCTCCTCCTGAGATGCAGGAGTTGTCTACACAGCTACAGGAGCTGTTAGACAAGGGATTCATTAGACCGAGTAGTTCTCCCTGGGGAGCCCGATTCTGTTTGTGAAGAAGAAGGACGTGTCGCATTGGATGTGTATAGACTATCGGGAGCTGAATAAGGTAACGGTGAAGAACCGTTACCCACTCCCGAGGATTGATGACCTCTTTGACCAGCTACAGGGAGCATCTTGGTTCTCCAAGATTGATTTGCGATCAGGGTATCATCAGATGAGGGTCAGAGAGGAGGATGTGCGGAAGACTGCGTTCCGGACGCGCTATGGCCACTATGAGTTTGTGGTGATGCCTTTCGGGCTCACCAATGCTCCTCCCGCGTTCATGGACCTCATGAACCGTGTGTGTAGACCGATGTTAGAACGGTCTGTGATAGTGTTTATTGATGACATCTTGGTATACTCCAAGACGCGAGAGCAACATGAGGAGCATCTGCGAGAGGTTTTGGAGACTTTAAGGAGGGAGAGCTTGTATGCTAAGTTCTCCAAGTGTGAGTTCTGGTTGCGCGAGGTGCAGTTTCTTGGGCACCTTGTCAACCAGAACGGGATTTCGGTAGATCCGGCCAAAGTGGAGGCCGTGATGAGATGGGAGGTTCCGAGGTCTCCATCTGAGATTCGGAGCTTTCTGGGATTGGCAGGCTACTATCAGAGATTAATTCAGGACTTCTCCAAGATAGTCGTGCCCCTGACCAGGCTGACGAGGAAAGTCGTGGTCTTTCGCTGGGGGCCTGAGCAGCAGGCCGCATTCGAGACACTGAGACAGAGATTGTGCGAGGCGCCAATCTTAGCCCTGCCAGAGGGCATGGAGGATTTTGTTGTATACTGTGATGCGTCCATCTCAGGTTTGGGAACAATGTTGATGCAGAGAGGGCATGTCATTGCTTACGCTTCGAGACAGCTAAAGCCTCACGAGGCGAACTACCCGACGCATGATTTGGAACTGGGGGCTGTGGTGTTCGCCCTCAAGATTTTGTGTCATTACCTCTATGGTGTTCGTTGTACGATTTACACGGACCACAAGAGCCTGAGGTATCTCATGGACCAGCCAAATCTGAACATGAGGCAGCGTCGGTGGCTTGATGTGGTAAAGGATTATGACTGTGAGATCCTCTACCACCCGGGAAAGGCCAATGTGGTGGCCGACGCGCTTAGCCGCAAGGCAGCACCGATCAGGGATATCTGTCTAAGGATGACAGTGGCGACTCCGCTTTTGGAGCGGATTCGGGAGGCCCAGCAGGAGGCCATGAAGGAGGAACATCGGAAGAGCGAGCGGATTGTGGGTCAGGTTTCCTCCTTCGACTATGACAGCCACGAATTATTGACACTACACCGTAGGGTGTGGGTGCCGTACCACGGGGGTGTGTGCCAGGTCCCGATGGACGAGGCGCACAAATCTCGATTCTCCATTCATCCCGGGGCGACGGAGATGTATAGGGATCTTCGCCTGGACTATTGGTGGCCCTGCATGAAGCGGGATGTTGCATGGTACGTGGAGCGGTGCTTGACCTGCAGGAAGGTCAAGGCCAAGCACCAGAGGCCACACGGCAAGATGCAGCCGTTGGATATTCCGCTGTGGAAGTGGGAGGATATTACGATGGATTTTATCACAAAGCTTCCCAGGACCGCGCGAGGGGTGGATTCGATTTGGGTCATCGTCGATCGATTGACCAAGAGCGCTCATTTTATTCCGATTCAGGAGAGCATCTCGGCCGAGAAGCTAGTCGACATTTATATCAGAGAGGTGGTGGCACGGCACGGGGTGCCAGTGTCGGTGATTTCAGACAGAGATGTTCGGTTTACTTCCAGGTTTTGGAAGAAGTTTCATGACGAGCTGGGTACTCGTCTGCATTTTAGCATCGCCTTTCACCCCCAGACGGATGGTCAGAGCGAGCGGACCATCCAGACGCTAGAGGATTTGTTGCGGGCATGTGTTTTAGACTTCGGAGGTAGCTGGGATACCTACCTTCCGTTGGCGGAGTTCTCGTATAATAATAGCTATCATGTGAGTATCGATCGACCTCCCTTCGAGATGTTGTACGGGAGGAAGTGCAGCACCCCGATATGCTGGGGCGAGGTTGGCCAGAGGGTCATAGGGAGCACCAATGTAGTGCTCATGACGACCAAAAGGATTCAGCAGGTCAGGAGCAAACTTCAGACTGCGCAGAGTCGGCAGAAAAGCTATGCTGACAAGCGCCGATCGGACCTGGAGTTTCAGGTCGGGGATATGGTTCTCCTGAAGGTGTCACCATGGAAGGGCGTCATCCGATTCAGGAAGCGGGGCAAGTTGGGTCCCAGGTATATTGGACCCTTCAGGGTTATAGTCCGAGTGGGCAAGGTGGCTTATAGGTTGGATCTGCCAGCCGAACTCAGACAGATCCACAACACTTTCCACGTCTCTCAGCTGCGGAAGTGCCTGGTGGACGACTCAGCAGTGGTACCCTTAGAGGACATTCAGGTCGACGACAGCCTGAATTATATTGAGCAGCCAGTGGCGATCCTCGACCGAAAGTCGAAGGATCTGAGGAACAATAGGGTGGAGCTCGTGAAGGTGCAGTGGCAGCACCGGAAGGGCTCAGAATGGACCTGGGAGCCGGTGGATGAGATGATGGAGCATTACCCAGAGCTATTCCAGGATCGAGCAGCAGACTTCGAGGACCAACTCGCTGAGTAAAAGTGGGATGAGACGCGGGATTTAAGTGATGGACTCGTCGAGTCGGATCCCGGACTCGACGAGTAGGATCTGTCTGGACAAAACCCTAATCTGAGGGTTTGCACCCTATTTAAACAACATTATACAACCTCCATCGCCCCTTTATGCTCCCAGAGACCCTCCATAGCAAACCCTAGCCGAGTGTGTGAAGTTCTTAAGGCATTTGTGGTGATTTTGGTGGTTTTGTTCACAAGGAAGGAGGAAGAGCATAGAAGGATCAAGAGGAGGCTGAAGGATCCGAGTTTGGTTCATCATTTGCAGCCTTTGAGAGGTATAAAGTCTGTACCTTGCTCTTTCATTTGATAGATCCCTTTTTGGGGAGATTTAGGGCTTTTATAAGCCATTTTGGTAACCAACCATGATTGCAAACATGGTTGGGGGTCAAGACTTCGGATCTAGCACTTGGGAAGAGTCACAAGGCAGATGTGGGTTGCTTTTGCACCCAAGAAAGGTCCCATGCATCATAAGAGCTTATTTTATGTCCTTTTGAGCTCAAAGTCCCATGCATGCACGTAAAGTTTGTAACTTTACGTTCTAGAACGATTGAAGGAGCTTAGATCAATCTTTTGGTCAAGTGTTGTACATCAACAATCGAGGATTTTGGGTGTGGACGTTATCGACTCGGCGAGTCCGTTCTTGGGACTCGACGAGTCCAAGCCTTTGAGTCCCATTTCTGTTGAGGGTCAAAAGGACTCAGTTGGGCGTTAGAAGGGTTGTAACAGTACAAAAAGAGTGACCTAACGCAATGGACTTAATTTTAGACCTGGAGTTCATGGGACTCGACGAGTGCTAGAACAGACTCGGCGAGTCCAAGGCAATCTCCTTATGTTTGAAGATGAACTCGACGAGTTGTTCATACAACTCGGCGAGTCAAGGTCAGGACGTGTTCATCAGTTGAAGGTGAACTCGACGAGTGTTCATACGACTCGGCGAGTCGGTTGAAGGTTCATTGATGTTGGTAAGGAAGGGGAACTCGTCGAGTCATTGCCAAACTCGACGAGTCGAGTCGTGGATAAGGACGAGTAAAAGGAAGGGACTCGACGAGTTGACGGCCCAACTCGGCGAGTCGGGTCAACTGGAAGTTGACTTTGACTTGGACTTGGTTGGGGGTAATATGGTCATTTTACCCCAAGAGTAGATATCGGTTTCTAATTGAGTGTTTGTGGGGATTGTAGCCAGAGGATTTCCGGAGCAGCAGCGGACAGAGGTTTCCCGCACAGATTATCAGCAGCTTCTTGTACGAGGTGAGTTACCTTCCAGTAGGGGTGGGTCTAAGGCCACAATGCCGGCACACCAAAGAGGAGTATTTAGAAGATGATTGTCTTTGTGATAATTATCTTGGTTTGGTTATATGCTTTGGTCATGAGTTTTATTTGTATGACATGTTACGAGTATGATAGGGATTGGTTTCCCTGGTAGCGGTCCTTAGGATCGAAGGGTAGGTCAGTACCCGGATATGCCTGACTGTATGTTTATTTCTTGTTGTTGTATGCTAGTGGTAGGGGTGGAATAGTCCCCAGTTACCGGTTGAAAGATACCGATGAGGATTACCGGTTGAAAGATACCGATGATGGTTACCGGTTGAAAGATACCGATGATGATTACCGGTTGAAAGATACCGATGATGATTACCGGTTGAAAGATATCGACGATGATTACCGGTTGAAAGATACCGAGGATATTGTATGGAATGTGGTATGATGGGGGAACTCACTAAGCTTTGTGCTTACGGTTTCGGTTTTGGTTTCAGGTACCTCTTCGTCTAAGGGGAAGGAGCCGGCGGCGTAGCATCGCATCACATACACACACACGATTTCCGCATGGAGTTTCTGGGATTGTACTCTGATATGTTATTATTTTATGACTTGGATTTTTAGACATGAATCATTGTTTTATGGGATGATGTGTTTTCACGGATTTTCTTCTGAATTTTTTTATGTTTCAATTAATTAAAAAGAAACTTTTGTACTCGAAAATTCGGATGTTACAAGTTGGTATCAGAGCCCTAGTTTGAGGGATTCGGACACACCCTCGGGGGTGTCTGGACTCAAACTGAGGGGCTAAGGCGGACACTCGAATTCTCACAATCAAACGAAGCTACAGGTTCCAGCCAGTACACGCTTGGAAACTCTATCGCTTCTTTGATGATCGTTTCCCTAGTCCAAGGAGGAAACAAGGCCTTTTTGCAAACTAAGGCATCTTGCTCTTCCTTGTTCTTTCGCTCCCTCTCTTCTACTTCCTTTGCAACCCGAAGGGTTTCATCCAATTCCTTATCCCTTTTCTTTCGTTTCAGGGCTTCGGCAATTGTTTCTTCTTCACCACTATCATCAGCAAGTCCCTTCTTCTTATCTTGATTATCAGAACCCGAAGCTTCATTACCCTTCGGTTCTGTTTTGACAGTGACTTTCGGTTGAGTTTTCTGAACACCTTCTCCCCCTTGTTTTGGAGGTACGAATCACTTCGAAACATCTTTCATTTCATGTAAAAGTGCAAGGGTAGGAAGAAGCTTGGAAGTCAGGTGAGTCCGGATGGTCAGCGTAAGAATCGGATCATGAGCACTAAGAACATTGTTTAGCATATTCTGAACATCACCAGCACAACTCCGGAAAACAGCACGCTCAGTCTTCAACAATGCGCTCTCCTTTGCTAAATCAGCATGGAGTGTTTCAAGGCGAGAATTCACTGAGCTAAGAAGTGAAGTGTTCTCAGCTAGAATTGAAGAACGAACATTCTTGAATTTGGCTTGCTCCTCTTGAAGGGACTTTATCAGAGAGTCAACTGAAGCGTTCACTTTAGCTGCATTCGAATCAGCATGACCCTTGAGGGATTCAAGAAAAATCTTGTAACTGTGAATAAGTTCTACAACTTCAGTTGTAGCCTTTTGGCAAGAAGATGTTGATGCTTCAACTGCCTGCGTTGATTTGTCAATGGCCCCTGTATACTGCTCAAAAGCGGTGTCCAAAAAATCCTTGAGAACCATATCATTATACGTCTTAGTAGAGGCGAGCAATTGATCAAGTTTTTTTATCAAGACTCTGCACTTGTTGTTTGGTGACGGGAGCATCTTCATCTTCATCAGTGGGAAGCCGATAAGGACTGTAATAGTTTGAGTCAAACTCAATATTGGCACCACCGAGAGTATCACCAGAATCTGTTGAGGGTGAGGGTGAAAGAGGTTTGGATGTAACAGGAGGTTCGGTTTCAGTATTAGCCCCCGTATTAGATATGTTGACATTTACTGGAGGTTCGGTTGTAGTGGTGGTAGGTACTTGTGAAAAGATAGGAGGGGGTAAAGGAGTGGTTGAAATTGGTATGGTACTAACTGGTGGTGGTGGTACAGAAGTGGTGGTTTGAGATGTAGGAGGTGGTGGAATGGGAGCAACCGAAACTGGAACAGTAGATTTCGGTGGAGATGGAGGAGGAGTTGGAATCTTGTCATGAAGTTGTTCAGTAGGAGTTGGAGAACGGGGAGGTGTATTACCTCTTGGTGAACCATGATGCTGAACTTCTTCTTCCTCATCTGCCGATCGCTCCTCATCATGTTCTGAGCTTGAAGGAGAGGGACTTTTGGATTTCCTTGCCATCTTCTTAACTTTCTTTGGAGCCGAAGAATCCGCCTTTTCAGCCTTTCGCTTTTTAGACTTGACAGGCTTAGACGAAGGATCTTTGGTTGCCACTTTCTTGCTATTTGCCCTTTTTTCTCGGTTGGCTGACTTCTCCACAGCTTCTAAAGCAGCTTGCTGTTCAGGAGTCAGTTCTCTTGGTCCTTTGGGAGTAAGCTTTCAGTAGTCAGCCATCACTCTACTTTCGCTTGACACATACCTCTACATCGTTTCAGGTATTGAACCATTGTGAGAGAACTTGGTGCCATCTAAGAAGATGATCTTTTTCGTATGAAAAGTAGCCACAGAGGAGACCGATGCATCCTTCATGACTGGAATCCGTAAAGTATGGATGGCCCTTCGGGTGACGATGGTCCAAAAACGACCACAAGAAATCTCTGAATGTGTCGTCGATGTGTTGAGACTTTGTACAAGTTGTGACCAAATAATCGACCCATAATCGAGACCATAGAGAATGGTCAGAAAACCTTACTTGTACCAACTGACCGAGCAACCCTTTCCGTCAAACCCTTGTTGATAAGAGTAAGTAACCCATTCCATGGCAGCGACAAACACGATTTCTTAAACTTCGTCACTGTGGTAAGAACATCAGAGTACCCCATCTCATAAAGCATTGTAAACAGCTGGGGTGTGGTGACGAAATCAGGAGAGATAACAGAAGCATCGATGGCAAGCTTTAAAAGGGAACATAATCGGCCTTTCGAAATCGATGCCTTGTGAGAGAAGATTTGAAAATAGATCCTCTCCTTGTTCTTGTCATAGGATGCAGTAGAATAGACTTGGGATAGTAGAGACATTGGAACAGATTCCATCTGCGTGAGTGCGATAACCAGAGGAGAGTACTTGAGACATTCAACAACGTGGAGCATGTACGAATCATACAAAAAGGGGTTCAGTTGAATGATCAAGTTCTGATTAGGTTTGATCACAAGCAGTGATGATGAAGCAGTTTGATCTTGAACAGATGATGATTCCGCCATTGTTAATGTAAGGAAGAAGATGATGTTGGGTTATGAGCATTCTAACACTCCTAAGTGTACATACAACCCTAAATACCTTGGATCTATGTTTTCTCTATTATACATACAATTATGAACATCCAAGGTATTATCCTAATCTAGCATACAAAATAATAAATATAACAAGATAGAATACATACCTCTTTGATGTAGAATGTCTTCATGAAGCTTGAGTGCCTAGTGCCCCAAGTGTGACACCTCAAAT
Source organism: Lactuca virosa (assembly GCF_052849685.1). NCBI lineage: Eukaryota > Viridiplantae > Streptophyta > Magnoliopsida > Asterales > Asteraceae > Lactuca > Lactuca virosa. The sequence goes on along the minus strand of NC_136429.1, from coordinate 292,070,180 downwards.
GGTTCACACAACACCAAATACACTTGGAATAACTTTAGAGAAACTTGAACACTCCTTGAAATCGTCTAGCCCTCACACTCACACATTAGTGCACGATTTCTTGAGCCATGGGATTCTTTTATATGGTGGCTATTAGGGTTACACCATGTAACTCATAACTTTACCCATTCCTTATGCTCCATGGATTTTAACCTCCATGGAGTATCCATGGGTCACCCCATGGACTTAGTCCAACATAAGGAATCTTGGATCACAAGCCTACATATATAAGAATGAATGATTTACACAATCAACCCATATATTTAATTAGTCTCCTTTTGATCACTTAATTAATTCCAAATTAATTCTTGATCAATACTAATTAAACAACCTTATTAATATATTAGAACTTATAATATATTAACCAACCTTAAGTGTTATTTCTCTCATTATAGTCTATCCAAATGCATGATGCCATGCAACCCAAATGGACCATGCCGGGTCGGGTCAAGTCTTACCAATTATAGTTATGGACTTAGACATTAATCCAACAGTCTCCCACTTGGATAAGTCTAAAACTATTATTGCGTATGACTTCAGGAACCGATCAGCAATCGTAGCTCTCAAAAGCTTCTGTCGAACTCTGACCTTGTCGATGAACTCTGACCTTTGTCAATGACTTGTCCATTAGATAAGGGATCATATATTCCTCCATTGTAGATATCATATGGACTGAGACATAGATTATCAATCATTCTCTCTGTCCATTTGTTGTTTCCCGATTTCCGATTCATGATGACTGACTGATTGAACAAATCAAATCAGTCCTGGCTTGGCCAAGCACTCACATGTATCATCTTTAAATCATCGAGGGGCCCACATATATCGCTTTTATTCTGAAGGTAAAAGGAATGGATAAACTTCGACTCATATGGCTTGTTCTACTACTTGTTGAATCATACACAAAGGCACGTTTTATAACATCGAGTTACCAATGCGTTTTCGTGCAATCAATGTATAACCAACTCATAGTAACAACTCATATCTCTAGGTTTGAAGAATATAAGATATTATCGTCTCATGATCACTCGTGATAAAATCCATGAAGTGATTCAAATGAGCGCCGGTTGAATCTAATACTCAGAACTCATGAGCACTCATGAGTGTTGTAGCACCACTTTGTCCACCAACTTGGACCTCTACAAACCAGCCCATGACAGTCTTGATTCATATCTACTTCCAACATATGAGCGACTGTGGATGGTTTGAATAACTTAATCATTCAGGAAGAGCGACTTAGTTATTCTGGATGTCAAAATATGCAAAGTGAAACACAAGAATAAATGAATCAAATATGGTATCAAACCCTATGAATATAAATAAACACTTTTATTTATCACCATACTGATTACTCATTATTCATTGTTTCGGTTTTATCAACTTTATACTTGAATTTAAAACAATAGTTGTCCCATGCTCCAAGCATGTACACTATTTTTCTAAACACTAGTCATGCCATACACCAAGTATGCATACTATGTTTGTCTATGATCTTTACTTTGTAAAATAGATCAATTGAACATCACTCCAATGATCCTCTTTTCACAGTCCCAAATCCTTACTGCAAATGCAAGAATTCCAAATTCATGCCATTTACTGAAATCTGTTAGATTCTAAACTTATATGCATTGATCCTCTTAATGATTATGCACAAAGTCAGAAAGACTTGACAACAATCATTACAGAGCATTCCAAAGGAGATCAGCTCCTTGGAAACATCCTTCTTTCATTAAGTTTCCTAATCTTACACATATTGAATAATTTCTAACTTTGAAACATTTCCATATTCCATTTTGACGATCACTTCTGAACAAGAGTTGCCTCCTTACAGATTATGTCAATATGGTCCTTCCAGAATTAACATTATACTTCCAACTGTCCTTGAGCAACCAATCTTTGGTAAACCTTAGATTGTCCTCGACAATTGCTTAATCATTTTAGTCATATCCAATTCTAGACCTTTTCCCTTCATAATGCCCCAGGCATTTGGAAAATTTTAGAAGGGATGAATATAGCACATGTAATCGATCCTATATCTGAAGCATATGGGACACGATTCATGATGTCTCACATAAAGACTAAACCAGTCTTTTGCTATAATATTTCCATTTCAATTTGCCAAGTTCTCAAAATTCCGATTATGAAAAGGGATGTCGTAATCATAATCGAATTTTAGAATGCAAATAATGGACCCAAATATAGAATTTCCTTATGTTGAGCCATTCCAACATGAAATTCATATATATATCCTTGATTAAATATGATTAAAATCTCAATCTAAGCTTTTAGAATTGAAATGAAGTATAATTTCCTCTCCCTTAATTATAGCAAAACAACTTTTTCAACCCCTGCAACCTCACGAATTGAAACTTTTGTTTTCTATAATTAACATTGCTAACTTGCAACCTTTGTCATAATCACCATGCTCCCACTCACATGATGATTATTAGCATAACACTTATGCTCCCACTAGCTTTGACATGTACTCAGAAATCAGCTGACTTTCTTACCAAAGTTCAGATTTCTGATACTAGATTGTTTTGATAAAACTTTATCAAAATCATACACCTCTCTTAGATAGCTCACATGTGTGTCTAAACAATTTTAGAACTATGAAAAGGGATGCCGTAATCATAGTCTCAATTTTTTAGACCTTTGCCACTTCTCACAAGTCCATGTTAGTGTGCCGGTAAACCACACACGCTCCACTAACGACTTTGAGAATGCAAATATCACAATTGCTATCTAGCTAAAATCTACTTAGTGAAAGTGTTTCCTCACCATCATTTTCATGAATCGGAGAGAAACCTTATGACACTTAGATTTAATAGTGTATGTGTTCTTATCCATGTGAATTTGTCAAAACCATAATCACAAGACAAGGTTAGTGACAAATCCAAACTCATATTGATTAAACTTGTGCAATCTTAAATTCTTGCCATTTGGCAGCTCAGGTGCTTGCCATTGCTTCCAAGTATTTGTGCAACCAATTGAGAACTCTCAGAACTCCTATGCAAAGCCAACTTTAACTGGAATGGGCACAGAATATGTCAACACGATAGGTTATAAACCTCAAGTCGTGTGCTAGTGAAGGACTTTAGGTTTTATTCTTGATTAAGTCTTGAAACTTTCAAGAGCTTTAAGACTCCCACTGTCCTCTTGACATATAAGACTCCCTTGGTCAAATATTCAAGAGATAGTGCAGATTCTTTATCAAGACTAACACTTTACACAATTGGCCTAAGTTGGTCTCTGTTTTATCCAAAACATCACAACTTACCAATTTCAAATGTACAAGAGTAGATAACCTTTTACTCTTACATTTGACTAGTGTTAACAAACCCTCTTTAAGATATGTCACTCAAGTTACAATCTTGGAGTATGACTCTAAGAATTGTTTTGGAACGAAGTATGACTCATCTTTTTGATTTAACCATTTCAACAATTCATGACTCCTCTTCTTAGTCATAAGAATGCACTAAGATGACTTTAGAGGACCAATTGTGATATCGTATCTTAATCATTAAGATGATCATAAACATGATACTAAAGTACTCTCCCATCTTTTCAGATTTGAGAAACTTTTATCTTTCTGCCATACTTTGATTCTTCTTATTCGTTCTGTCTCACATTGAAACTTCTCCAATGCTACAGACTTATACTTAAACTTATCAGTATAACCATATTTACTGAACTTAAGTAAATCATGACGAATAGTCTTCTTGATCTTTTGTGGTGGACTTGACCAGTGCACAAGAATGTGTACTCGATCCCTTAGTTCTTTCCTTATTCACATAAGGAATTAGTCTTAATTTTCCAAGCTGAAAGTTCTCATTCATCATACTATACAACTTGCATGATTCCAAGTTTCGGTCCAATTGAACCTTGGGTGATGAGAATCTTTCCTTATTTGGTAATATTAGACACTACCACAACCGAAAGAATCAAATCCATTTTTCCAATATTGCTATCAATGGAAACTTATAAGCAACAACTTTTCACAAATGCCATTGTAAGGATACTTAAAATAAATAAAATCAAAACCTTTTTCTTTTATTTTAAAACTTTACGGAAAAACTTATCCTTACAATCCATATGAAAACCTTGTTGTTATCTATTCCTAAGCAATATAAATATCATAACTCTTAGGTAATAGCCCAAAATTCTGATCACCGAACCATGCGATTGAAATCCATCTTCGCGATCAGAATCAACATGTACTTAATAGAGTTAGACAATGGACTTTACCTGAAGTAGAGCCAAACTTATTGACTTTAACATCCTTAGGTAAATTTGGCAGCTTGGTAACCAATGCCCCTTCCTTTGGCAATAGTTACCTATGGACCCTTGATAATGGGACTATCTCAGACTTCGCCTCTCTCTTTACCATTGGGTCAACCGAGTTGACTATGGCCGATCCCTTTCCATTGGGAAGAGAGAGCTTTACTGGATATCCAATGTCATCATTGTCAATGTCCATAGCGTTTTAGGAAGTTGATCTTAGCAAATAGATAAGATCATTAAGGGTCTTGTCTTAGTCTGTTTCATAGGATTCCCAAAAGAACTCACTATGTGACTTAGAAAGTAGTTGAGCCACCAACTTTCTCAAGACTTTGACACCCAACTCTCCCGGCTTGTCAATATGTGACTACATCTCCAAGATGTGATCACACCTAGACCTTGCCTTGCCAATAGGGCTTGAGTGACCTTAAACTTTTTAGGAACTTATGGGTTAGGGAGAATAATTGGAGGAGGTGAAAGAAGTATGATATCCATGGGACATCATCTTCATTTAGGAAAGCTTGTTTCAAGAGATTTGGGAAGATCATAAATGTCTAGACCAGACATCTTTTTGGGAGATATTCAAGATAGTTGATTTAAAGTCCTTAATATGACACCCAATATGAAATATTAAGGCTAGGACCCAACAAACTATTTTATAACTTAGAAGAGGGATGCCGTAATCCAAGCTATAAAATATTTGAAGGTAGGTGAATGACGATTCACCAATTTCCACCATGAAAAACGAAATAATTTATTAGGTTTTAATTGGATTTGAAAGTCCTAGATCTTTGAGATTCATTTAACTGTTCAAAGGCATGTTTCAATCTCGAGTGTGCCCTTCAGGTTTTGTGACTGGGATGCCGAGGATCACAAAACAAGGTGTGAATAACCATGCAAATATACTTGGTACCCTTAATATTTACCCCTTAATCAGTGTGGCGGTTAACCACACAGGCTCCACCGATACTATGATAAATATTAAGTTACCCTTTGCCTACCTTGTTTAGTCCAGGTTAGTGTGCCGGTTAACCACACACGCTCCACTAACGACTTAAGCAAAGTGCAAAGTGTAATTTCATGGGTTAGCACCAAATTCATATTTTCCTAAGTAACTAAGATTGGGTATTAATAAGAGTTTAGTTACTTAGTATTTATCATTAATACTTTTAATGAAAGGAGAATTATAGTCCTTGTCCTACCCGTTCGGCTAACGACCCTCCACCAGTCAAGGAAGCGGTGGGTGAGAGTGGACACCCATTAAACTGCCATTTTATAGGCAGTAACCTTATACCCCCCTTATAGACCGGCTTCGTGAATGAGGCCTACTAACGGCAAGACTGACTTTACTCTTATACATATATATAAATATTATTAACTTATAATATTATAAAGTATAAGGGTTGAATTTCAACTTTTTAATTTCTAAGGGCTAACTTGGAATTAAAGTATTCATAAGTGAAAACTTTTCAAATTCCAAAATTACTTTTTTTTTATTGTAACTTATGGAACTAATTAAGGTTACACTTTTTTTTTTAATTTAATGAAGAGACTCTTGAACCTCCATAACTTGAGGACAAGTTATGGAGTCATAAAACCATTTAATTAGAACTAGACTCTTCATTTTGTAACCTTTGCCAACTTTTATGAGTTTTATGATTCTTAAATGTGACTTTTTCATATAACTTGAGGACAAGTTACAAAAACACACTTTGGAATCAACTCTTAGATTAAAATGGATTGAAAACAACTATTTCACACAACTTTTCTATTAATCTAAGAACCTCATAAGAACAAGATAATTCAAATCATCAATCTTCAAGAAATTAGCATGAACATACAAACTAATACAAATCTTGAAATTATGACAATTATCTTAGAAATTGGATTAGCATGAACATTACCACATCAAAAACAAGTTTACAAAAACATCTTAGGGTAATGTTCATAGTCCAATTCCAGCCAAAACAATCGAATATATGCATCCAACTCGATTTTTCAGCTACTTTTGCAAGTATAACAAGAAAACAAGCCTAGGCTCTGATACCATTGTTGGGTTATGAGCATTCTAACACTCCTAAGTGTACATGCAACCCTAAATACCTTGGATCTATGTTTTCTCTATTATACATACAATTATGAACATCCAAGGTATTATCCTAATCTAGCATACAAAATAATAAATATAACAAGATAGAATACATACCTCTTTGATGTAGAATGTCTTCATGAAGCTTGAGTGCCTAGTGCCCCAAGTGTGACACCTCAAATGGTTCACACAAAACCAAATACACTTGGAATAACTTGAGAGAAACTTGAACACTCCTTGAAATCGTCTAGCCCTCACACTCACACATTAGTGCACGATTTCTTGAGCCATGGGATTCTTTTATATGGTGGCTATTAGGGTTACACCATGTAACGACTTAACTTTACCCATTCCTTATGCTCCATGGATTTTAACCTCCATGGAGTATCCATGGGTCACCCCATAGACTTAGTCCAACATAAGGAATCTTGGATCACAAGCCCACATATATAAGAATGAATGATTTACACAATCAACCCATATATTTAATTAGTCTCCTTTTGATCACTTAATTAATTCCAAATTAATTCTTGATCAATACTAATTAAATAACCTTATTAATATATTAGAACTTATAATATATTAACCAACCTTAAGTGTTATTTCTCTCATTATAGTCTATCCAAATGCATGATGCCATGCAACCCAAATGGACCATGCCGGGTCGGGTCAAGTCTTACCAATTATAGTTATGGACTTAGACTTGACCCGACCCGGCATGGTCTATTTGGGTTGCATGGCATCATGCATTTGGATAGACTATAATGAGAGAAATAACACTTAAGGTTGGTTAATATATTATAAGTTCTAATATATTAATAAGGTTATTTAATTAGTATTGATCAAGATCGGCGTCAGAAAAGGCTTGAACAAAGAATCCGGATCTAGCAGGGTACCAGAGACCGAGAGAAGAGGTTCGCTTCAGATAACGGAAAATATTTTTCACTGCCACCATGTGAGGTTCTCTTGGATTTGCTTGAAACCTGGCACAATAGCAAACAGAAAACATAATGTCTGGTCTACTAGCTGTTAGATACATAAGAGACCCAATCATTTGACGATAGAGTGTTACGTCAACGGCAGGTTTTTCCAAAGATGGTGTTAACTTAGTGCCAAACGCCATGGGAACCTTCACCTTCGAATCTCCCGTCATACCGAATTTCGTCAGCAAGTTCTTCGTGAAGGCCTCCTGGTTGATAAAAATTCCTTCTGGACCCTGTCTTATATTCAAACCAAGGAAAAAATTAATCGGACCCATTGCGCTTATTTCAAATTTAGTCTCCATCAACTTCCTAAATTCAGCCGTTAAGCTAGGATTCGTGGAGCCGAAGATGATGTCATCGACATAAATCTGAACTATCATTAGATGTTCGCCTTCTTTCTTTCGGAAGAAGGTTGGGTCAACCGAACCTTGCTTGAATTTCGACATCTTAAGACAGCGAGTTAATGTTTCATACTAGGCTCTCGGTGCTTGCTTCAGACCATATACAGCTTTATCTAACACATAGCAGTGATCAGGGTATTTCTCGTTCACGAACCCAGGTAGTTGCTCAACATACACCGTTTCTTCTAGCTCTACATTTAAGAAAGCACATTTCACGTCCATTTGGAAAATTTCAAAGTTTTTATGAGCAGCATATGCCAGAAAGATTCTAACTGATTCCAACCTTGCTACAGGAGCGAAGGTTTCCTCATAGTTTATCCCCTCTTCTTGGCAATATCCCTTCACCACCAACCGAGCCTTATTGCCTATGACATTGCCCTCTTTATCCAACTTATTCCTGAAGACCCATTTTAAGCCGACCACTGAAGCATCCTTTGGAGTGGGAATCAGCCTCCAAACTCGATTACGTTCAAACTCATGGAGTTCATCTTGCATTGCTTGTACCCAATCAGCGTGATCAAGTGCATCATTAACCGTCTTTGGTTCGATTTTGGAGACAAACAAATTAAACATACAGAATTCAACATTAGAGAATAATGCAGTTTGTTTTGCTTTCAATTGAGAACGTGTGAGCACTCGCTCAGATGATTCACCTATAATTTGTGCTTTGGGATGATCCTTAGTCCATTTCGTTAGAGGAGGGTAATTAGGGTCATAGGCAGGATCCAAATCTGCATTTACCTCTTCTTCAAGTTCTGATTGATTACCTTCGTCATTTGTATTCTCATTCTCCCCCTCAAATGGCGAAGCGTATCCATTGTCAGGTTCAGGATTCTCCTCCTCTGTTGGAGTTGGATTCTCCCCCTCGATTGGACTATAATTGGTTGGGATTGGAGTTAGATTCTCCCCCTCGACTGGACTATCGGTTGTTTTTGGTACAGATGAACCCTCCCCCTTGAACGTTGAGCTGTTTTTTGGAGGGTCGGTTGTGGGTTGACCACCAGTCGGTTTAGGAGGCTTATTTTCGATTTCTTTTGCAGCTTCATCAATGATCTTCTTCAGATTGGCGATTTTGTTGTCTGCTACTTTCGCCTCTGAGTGTACAGCCTTCTCTGGTTCATCAAATAGCCTTATGTACTCTTCAAACAAGTTGGAAATGGGAACCGAGACTTGTCCTGATTCAGGAAATATTTCCCCCAAGGCACTTTCGCTTCTTTGAACTTTCTTCATGTAGTTGTCATCAAAGGTTACATAGTATGTTTCTTCAATACGTTTGGAGCGTTTGTTCAAAACTCTGTATGCCTTTGAAGTGAGTGAATAGCCAAGAAATATTCCCTCATCGGCTTTGACGTCAAACTTGTTTCGGTTCTCTTTGGAATTGAAAATGAAGCACCTTGAACCGAACACGTGGAAAAACTTAACGTTGGGCTTTCGATTGTTCAGAATGTCATACGGAGTGATGGAGAATCGTTTGTTGAGTAAGGATCGGTTTTGAGTATAGCACGCGGTTGCAACTGCATCGGCCCAGAAGTATAGCAGAAGAGAAGCGAAGCTTAGCATGGTTCGGGCTGCCTCACATAATGAACGGTTTCGTCTTTCAACAATTCCATTCTGTTCTGGTGTATAGGGGGCCGAGAAGTTGTGAGATATCCCCTTTTCAGCCAGAAAATCCTCGAAATCTTTATTCTTGAATTCAAGCCCATTGTCGCTTCTAATATTCCTCACCAGCTTTCGCAGCTACACTTCCACTTGCTTGATAAACGTCTTCAACTTGGGAGTCGCGTCTAATTTCTGTTTAAGAAAGAAAACCCAGGTGAAGCGTGAAAAATCATCTACTATGACAAGAATGAACTTACTAGCACCGAAGCTTTCGATAGCCGAAGGTCCACATAAGTCAATATGCAGAAGTTCAAGAGCTTCAACAATCTTTGTATTGATACGTGTAGGATGGCTCTTTCTGCTTTGTTTGCCCATCTCGTACGCTGCATATAGGTGTTCCTTATCAAACTTGAGAAGAGGAAGGCCTCGAACATGATCACCAAGCACCAACTTATTAATGTCTTTGAAGTTCAGGTGCGATAGGCGTCGATGCCATAACCAGCTTTCATCAGTGTTCGCCTTTGACAGCAGGCATATTGTTGGTTTTCCTTGAATTGGGTTGAGATTTAAAGGATACATCTCTCCCTTGTGTTCAGACTTCAACAGAACTCTTTCGGATTGCTTCTCAATTATTTCTGATCCCTCATCATCGAATGAAACCTTCAAACTAGTTCCCACAACCAGTTGAGATACACTGATGAGGTTGTGCTGCAACCCTTCCACGTAAGCCACTTTTCGAATCGTGAAGTCTCTGTTGGTTATCATTCCATAACCTTTGCTTATGCCAAATGAGTTATTTCCATACTGCACACATCCACCATCCTTAAGGGACCGAAACTCCCTTAGCTCTTCCCTCCTTCCTGTCATGTGACGCGAGCAGCCACTGTCTATGTACCATTCGTCATCGAACTGCTCGTCACTTATAACCTGCAAATTCAAGCAGATTTAGGAACCCAAAGTCTCTTGGGCCCTGGTGAGTCTTTTACAGAAAAAGGAATGGCAGCAGAAATATCAACCAAATAAGTTCTTTTTATTAGAGTGGTTTTGTCTTTTCTTTTGATAGTATACACCTTGATTTTGTTTTTATCTTGTTTAAATTGTGGTGAATCAGATGGTGTGTTGTTACATTGTTTTGGAATATTCTTTTGAATCCTAGGGTTAGCTGACTTTTTCTTATTACTGATATCAGTATTCAAATCAAGCTTTCCCTTTCCTTTGATGTCCTTCATTGAATTTGGCTTTTGTTGGTAGCATGAAGGCCCGAAACTAGACTTTCGGTTGTTAGCCTTGACGTTGTAACCGAAACTTGATGTTCGGTTCTGTGCTCTGGTGTTGGAACCGAAACTGGATGTTCGGTTCTGAGCTTTGGTGTTTGAACCGAAACTGGATGTTCGGTTCTGAACTTTGGAATAATAGGAGTTTGGACTAAAACTTTCCTTTCGGTTTGGCTCGTCGTTTTTCTTGACGTTTGACTCTTTCTTGGAAGGAACGTGATTAGGGTTTTGAGACTGCCAAAATCGTTTTCGCTCATTCAGATTCTTCATGTATCTCTGATTTCTTTGGCGTTTCTGTTCAGCCAACTGCTTTTGAGATTTATGAATATTGAAGCTTGATTTTGGCTTCCCCTTTTGAGTTTCGGTTGTCTTGGAAGGAACATTTGGTGTTTTCTTTGGTTCTTCTGGTATCTCTTTTGTTCCACTTGTGCTTGGTTTATCAAAACTCGAGGGTTTGTTGATGGGTTCAGCAACGTATCTACCTCTTACCCTCCACAAGGTTCGCTCTGATAAGCCGATGGTTTCGTCTGTATTATCAATAGGGGCTGACCAGAAATAATCGTCGCACCCTTCAGCATTGTCTGTGTCGACCAAGATTTTCAATTCTGTCGTTTGTTTTTTCAGTGACCCCTGTAACAACATATACCTGATTTGGCACAGTTTGAACTTTCTGATAAACCATTGCTTTCTCTTTGAGTTTCTGTGGCTTGTCCTTTGACAGGCGAGCGTATTCAACCGAGTTTTCAGATATGAGGGGTTTTTCATTCTCGGTTTCGCTCTTCATAAATTCAGAGCAATCAACCACATCTTCTACCGAGATTTCGCTCATCTCACTTTCCTCATCAAATTCAGACGTGTTTTCTATATTCATTTTATGTTCTGAAATTAATTTGGCGTTAGACGAGTCAAATGATGGAATGGTCTCGGACTTAATTTTCAACCTATCATTTTCATCTAAAAGATTTTTGAGCATACACTTATGTTCCTTAGAGTCAATAAAGGTCTCTATCTTGTCTAGTCCAATTTTAAAAGTGGTGGATGTGTCTTCTGAGGACATTATGGATTCACATTCAGCGATGACCTCATCCTCCTTAAATTCAAGGAAGGGTAAGATCATCTTGTGTATCTTTTTCCCTATTTCACAATTTAAATGCAACTGAGTAATATTCGTATATAAGCATTTAGCAATTAAGAAAAAAACATTCCGTTGTTTCAAAAACTTTAAATTGTCTCGTTGCAAATAAATAATCTCATCCCTAGCCCTATTTAACTCCGTCTCCTTCAGCTCAATCCACATTCTTCTCTCCTTACTCTTCGAAGACACCCTGATGAGTTGGTCAGTTAGGTTAGAGTTCGCTAAGCGAGTTTGCATGAGACTACCACTTAAGTTAGAAAATTTGAATTTCAGTTCAGTTAATTCTTCTTCATAATTCGTTACTGGAACTTTAAGTGATTCAATAATGGATTGTACCTTTTTGATCCGCTGATCACAGTCGTTGATCTTCTCACTCACGGGCTTGGCTGCAAAGCACTTGTCCTCAGTCAGGTTCGGCTCCTTAAGCTCACCTTTGGTTGGTCTTCCAGCTGTAACCATCAAACATTTTCCAGCCGAACCAGTCTCTCTCGCCACATAAGCTCTTCCATGTGTGGGTTTTCTCACTTCTTCATCCTCAGAATCGGTTGACCAGACTTCAACGCCACCGAACTCATCTTTATCCACATTTTCCTGCACAATCAAGGCATTCATAGAACTATTAGTTGCCTTCTTTTTCTTTATTTCTTCCAACTTTCGCATGTAATACGCCTCATCATCTTCACCGTCCCTTTTCTCAGCCATCTTCCTCAACATGTAATCTTCGGCAAAGTGGTTCTTGCCTTGACAATAATTGCAGTCGAATCCAGAGTCTCCTGCAAGCTTGCTTTCCTTCTTGTCGTCATCCTTTTGAGAGGTATTCTTCGTTTCTTCTTTCACCTTCTCAGAACTGTTACTTCCTTGCCAGTTTCTGTTCTTATTGACAGGGAACTTCTTTCGTGCAAACTTCTTTGGGTTGGTGACCATCATTGCATATTCTTCGCCTGTAAGGTCACACTCAGACATATTTGAATCCTCCTCTTCTTCTGCAACACTTTTGCCTTTTTAAACAAGGGCCAGCGATCCCATACCCGAAACTATCTTCGCCTCCTTGGTTACCACACTCTCATGGGATTTAAGTATACCCACCAGTTTCGCTAGCGAGTATGATTTAAATTGTTTGTGAGCTTTCACTCTTGAAACCACTGCCATCCATTCTGGTCTTAACCCATTCATATAGGTTACTGTTTACTCGATCAATTTTCTTTCAATACCATGCTTGATCATCTTGCTAAGGAGATGATTGAAGCGATCGAAGGTTTGTATCAGTTTCTCTTCAGGTTTCCGTTCGAAAACTCCAAATTCTGAGAGCAACAAGGTTTGGATTCAGTGTTCTAGATCCTCATCGGTTGAGTAGAGTTCTTTTAACCTATCCCAGATTTCTTTAGCCGTCGTGCATGAACCAACTAACCAAAAAGTGTCAGATTGCAATGCGAATATGATCATTCTCATGGCTTTCACATTACATAGCACCTTGTCCTTTTCATCCTGTGGCATCTTATCTACGTCCACCACAAGCTGATTATATTATTTTTCAGTCTTCACTGTCCTGTTCGTTCCAGAGTGAACAAACGTCCCAAGCGTGATAGCTTCCCAGATGAGATAACCATTATCTTCAGATCCAACTACGTAATCTTCAAAGTGATGCGCCCACACTTCATAGTCTTGAGTGTAGAGAATGGGAACCCTTCTAGTGGATCCAATGCTATTGGAGATGTTGATGGGATTAGATTGAGAATCGTCGTGAGACATGGTGAGCCTTTCCTTAGAACTGCTAGAATCAGACCTGTAAACTTGAGATTAGGGTTTTATCAAACACAAGAGTTACCGTCAACAAGAAGAAGACGGCTTCTTTATATTCGATAAAAGCGGAAACCCTAAAGAATTCTTCAAACAGAAGGAATGTGTATTGATCACACAGTCTCCTGCTCTGATACCAATTTTTAGAACAAAGTTCTAGTAGGATCGATAGATTCTAAGCAGAAAAACAATAAATGACGTAATGAAGAACACATGAATGGTTTAACTGATGTCGAATGATTAAGCTTCAACACCTCAGAAGAGCTCGATTAAGAACTTCGACTGTAGAGGTGTTTAGGGTTACAAAGCAATAATAATAATAATCACAACAGTATCTAAGGCATACATGCATGCACTATTTATAGCCTAACCCTAATTAATAATCACGGATGGACAGGCCCAATCCGAATATACAAACTAAGCCCATGACGCAACACAAAATACCCAACACTTCCCATAGAATGGGATGTCCTTCAGTTGAGCGAGTATTTGACCCTTCAATTCAAAGTTTGTTGTTGCTAGAATGGCGGTTGAACAAGACCTGGTCCAGTATGCTGACGCATCCTCTTCTTGTATTCCTCCATGGATATATCCGCAATATCTGCCATCTCTACATCTGGTTTAGGTGAGTTGGGTGTTTGGAGCTCGTGATCCGCTGTCTTTTCTTCTTGAGTTTTCTCGAAGCTTTCACAACCGCTTGATTCCCCAATTTCTTTGCCCTTCTTTTTGCACAAAATTGATTCTGGATCTTCCAATGGTGGTACTATTGTAGAATTAGATCTCCGGGTCATAAACTAACTAAAACAAAAAAGGAAGATTACACGTAAAATGAACAAAAACAAGAAAAACGAAAACTGGAAACACGATAAACATGGCGAGTTCAAAATTGAGCACCGCGTGTTGAACGCAAAAACAGAATAAACAGAAACGAAAATTAAAACCGAAAACTTGTAACTTTGTATGAGATAAATCTCACGCAAAGGATCGATAACAATTAGAAAATAAAAGTAACTATTCAGAACCGTTCCCCGACAACGGCGCCAAAAACTTGATACGTGTGGAATGTACTAGTTTTAATCCTAACTAACCTAAACAAAACTCAATCACACGATAGGCAGTGTGCGTAATCGAATAGTAGTTTAGTGCAGGTAAGTAAGGTATCGAACACTGGGAAGGGTAAAAACAATTTAACTATTACTAATGTTAACTAATTAAAACAATTGTTAAATAGGGGGTTTTCTTCAAGTTTTGTAAGACTAGAAACTTAGACAATCAATTAAGAACTTAACAAAGAAATAATTAACAACTAATTAAAGGACAAAAGACAACTTGATTCAATAATATTAAAGTGACTTTCGTTTAGATTCAATTCACTTAATCCTATGGTTGATTTCGTGGCAAGTGCAACAGATTAATGTATTATCAATTACCGATTTCTAATATGATTAGATTCATGTTCACTATTACAAATCCTTTAGTGAACAATTCAATTCAAGCAGTGATCAGTTGATTAAACTAACAATTTTCCTAGTGTTAAGTTCGAATCATGCAAGATTTGTAATAGTAGTTAATTAAATTGGTTGGTTCAATTAACTTATATATGGTTGGTCATCATATATAGCTCACACATTAACTTACTTAATTTCAAGTTAAAACTAGGTTATATTCACAACACTAGGCTTACAATCGTGATGGTCACAAAATCATAAGAGGCAAGCAATCAAGAAAGATGTTCATGCAATCTTAACAAACTTATTAATTAACAGAAAATAATTGTCATTAACACATAAGGTTCTTTTAACAAACTTAGCATGATGAATAATCAATTACACATAATCTAAAGCCACAAAATCGAACCATAATCATAAGATCCTCTACTCTAAACGAAAGTACGGTTCTTAGCCTATGACTTTAGCAGAAACAATAATAAAATGAAATTCAATAGTGTAACATGATGTAAACAAGAGAATTAAGTAAAGTGAATGTGATTTTGCCTTAGATCTCTTCAACCAAAAGCTTCAAGACGAATTTTGTAATCCATAGCTCCTTAGGGATGTCTCTAGCCTCCATAAATCGCTAAAAACCTCCAGCATGCATTTGAGTTTGGAACAGAAACGATCCTTAAATAGATTCTGAAAAACAATGCAACACGGCGTGTTCAAGGACCCAACACGTCGTGTTCTTCATTAAAAACGCATTTACGGCAAGGCACTAATCCATCGGGATTTCTCATCTCAACACACCGTGTTTAGTGATAACACGTCATGTTCTTCTTCAATTTCTTCTTTTTCTTCAAAATCCAAGCTTCTAATCGCCAATTCCGCTTCGTTTTCCTTCCGAGCATGTCTTTGTTGTTGAAAATGAAAATTTAAACTAATTAAGTACCTTTTGTTCAATAAATGAAACAAATACAACGTACAATATCCAGATAATGCATGAATTATATGATTAAATATGCAAATATCAAAATACCCCACATGTGACTTTTGCTTGCCCCCAAGTAAAACTGAATTTTAGCACACTAATACCGCATAAGACAATCGAAATTGAACCCAACCATGATGCCAAGACTAGAATGCATGCATTTGTGTTTAATTTTTCCTAAGGACCCCCTAATATTAAATACTAACAATCTTCATAAACATTCGCCCACTTTTTCCGAACAACGCTCAATTTATGCATCCCTCCGAATCCATCCGCAGAAAACTTTCTTAACCTCAAGGTATATTTGGTTAAACCCCCAAGAATACATATGGAAAAGTAACCTAGAAAAAAAAATTATAAAAGAAAATACAAATACAACTTTTTCTTTGAATCTTTGATACTTTGTAGCTCTTCTTCATGTCTTCATACTTGTACATTTTTTTCAAACATTTGAACACTCTTTTTTTCACGCCCTTTTTTCACTCAAATCTAAAAATCCTAGAAAAACATATGCTTCCTCAAGGGGATTTAACTTCAACCTTTATTGATTAAAGGTATTAGTCTCATGTGCAATGACTACTTAAGCTTTCCTGGATACATTTCAAGTACACGATGCTAAACCTATTGCGTCCCTCAAATTAAGCAAGGTTGTATCTTTGTTCCATGATTTCACTAGGACAAGGAGGCCAGAAATGCACTATAACGTATATTAGCTCAACTAAACATTTAGGTCCACATTGCATCATCAAGCATAATACTATCATGGAATCCTAATTGCTTTTACCATTATTTTTTTAATTAGCCTAGCAATTTTTTTATGTTCAAATTTTCAAAATTATACCTGGATTCTAATTTAACTAATGTAAGCAACCCCTACCCCATACCTATTTTATGCAATGTCTCCATTGCATGCTATGCATAATAAAGAACAAGTAAAAAGGGAGAAAAGGAACGGACTCCCCTGGGATAGAAGTGGCGAGGTTGATTTTCTTCTTTATGCTCCTTCTTCAACTGACTTTGGCATGGGAACAGCTCATCCATGCATTGGTTGTTAAATGTGTCGTGTGGTTAACATCTCGTAAAACATCTGCAAAAAACATCTTGGAACACCTCGGAATGGACTCAAAGAATGTGGACAATTCCTGCCTTGAGTAGGCGCGAATCAATGACTCGAAAAAGTTGACTGAAGATGCAACACGCCGAGTTGGTAAGGTAAAACACGATGTGTTGGGTTGCTGCTTAGTTAGAAATTGCATTTTGTTTCACTGGAACACGCAGTGTTGGGTTATGACCACAACGTTTTTTATGGTCAAGTCGTGATTTCACTATTTTCTGCTTCAACGCTGATTCCTTAGCTAAAAAGGGTATTAATTCAATACACCTTTCTATATCTTCTGTAACATGGTCCCTTTTCTGCATATAATCATCGCGCTCAACAAGTTTACTCAAAATCTTCTAATTTCTCGTCAAGACTCGACCCCATACTTGGTTCCTCTCACACTTTAATTAATCGCTCAATTCTCAACCTAACTTCTGCAGAAATCTAAAACAAAAACTACATAAAAAAAGGAAAACAAACATTAAATTAAAACTCCTACATTACCTCTACAAACTAAAATTTTAAGAACAAACCAACCAAACACACAAAATAAACAAACAAATAAAAATTGTCTTCAAACACAAATGAAGAAAAAGGATAGTTAATCTTCATATTCTGCCCTGGCTCCACCTTGCATGCTTCCCCATAAGTCATCCCAATTTGGAATGAAAGGATAAGAAATGGGATAACCATCCGGTCTTTAGATTTGCATATGTTGAAAGAGGAGATCAGTGTGCATATTTTCGTAGTTAAGCCCCCGACCTATGTTGTCTTGGTACTACCTCATTGCCCAGTTGTACAAATCCATGGGCATCTCATCCTCCACAGAAATTATCGGCGGCTCCTCATGAACGGCTTCGGTTCGTGGCCTCACTCTCCTCCCTACTTGCTCCGGTTGTACCACTTCATCATCATTGGGAATAGAAAAGTTATTCCCTCCGTTATCCTCCAAAATCCTAGCCCTTTTATAAAGAAGAACATTGAAGGAACGAGTTGGCATCAAAGTCAAGATATTCGATGCTCCCCTCTTAAACAACCCATATGATTTTGCCAATTTGGTAACAAACATACCATCATAGATTGGTGCCCCTTTCTGTCCTTCGCTGCCCGGCTTTCCAAATATGTTGCCAAACAATGGGGTATGTTGCAAAAGACCCCAGGAGTGAGGATACTCCATAAGAAAAACACATCAAGATTAGGGACCTTATAACTATCCTTCCTCATATTGATGGTGCTAGAGATATACCGATGAAGAAGGCGGTGAATAGGCGACCTAATATCGCCTTCTTGTGTAACCGAAGGGATGTGCATTCCATTAGCAATTGTGGTCCACCAATTGGTTCCATTCACTTCTTGCGGGAAAATCATGTGACGTGTATCTAAAAAACACCAAATCCTTCAGTCATCGCCTCCGAGCGGTTGTACAAATCCATTCTCCATGCCACCTCCACCACACTACATTCCCTTCGCTCCCCACCCAAACAAAACACTAGGCTGTCGATATCAAACAAATTTGTTTTTCCCCTAAACCGGATTGTAGAAAAGAACTCCAAACAGAGTTCCTTGTATACGGGCTCTTGAATGTGGAATAATCTCATCCACCCTGTACATGTTATCCTTACCCCATCAACTACAAATATTTTGGTCAAGTACGGGTTCATTCCCTCCACCAGTCCGACTTGCTCAAGCCATTGCCAATCAACTGCATTCGGGATGTAAAACTGTATGGTCTTTAATTTCTCAAGTTGTTTCTCCATTATGCTAAAACTCCTAGAGAGACTACTTCATGAAAAATATACCATGGAAAATCACCATGTCCTTGTTGAGCTTGTTGTCTTTTTTGTCCTCTCCACATTTTTCTGCACAAATAAACAACACAAGAGAAAATCACACAATAAAAGAGGTTAAAAATAACTTTTAAGCAAAAACTGGGCTCTCTGGGCATCAAACACGATGTGTTGAATGAACAACATGCCGTGTTCGATGAATACTTCGAGTAACAAGTTCTGATTTGAACCCATATGACCAAATAAACATCAAAAAAGTTCAGGGGTTTGTTTACAACACTATAATATGCACATAATCACAAGAAAATCCGATTAAAATGCTCTAATTTGTTCAAAATCGGAACCCTAGAAATTTATGGCAAAGTTCAAAATTTCATTCTAAACTGCAATTTGAACATTAAACCCAGAAAAACCTTAACTTTAACAGATTTAAGGGTTAAAGATCTTACCTTTGTAAAAGAAAATGAAGCAGAATCGAAGGAGTTGAAAATTGATATTCTTGAAGTAAACTCGGCGTGTTAGGGGTACTGGGTCAAAAGTGAAAGCGTTTTTGCCTTTTAGGGTTAAAGACCCCTTTTTGACTGAGTTTAAAACTGATATATTTTCGATAACTGAAAAAGAAACACGCCGTGTTGGAGTACCAACACGTCGTGTTGAAACTGTTGGGTTTTGAGCATTCTAACACTCCTATGGTGTACATGCAACCCTAGAAACCTTGGATCTATATTTTCTCTATTATACATGCAAATATTGATTTTTCCAAGGTTTCCTCCTATCTAGCATATCATGAGGTGTATGTAATATAAAACTAGTAGAATGACATACCTTTTATTGTTGCTTGATTCCTTAAGACCTTGTGAGCCTAGCACCCCAAGTGTGATGCCTCAAATGTTTCACACAACACCAAAACTCTTGGAATAACTTGAGAATAGAACACTTGTATCACAAATTCGGCTAGCCCTCTCCTTTTTAGTCTAAGTGCCGATTTTGTTCCATATGAGGCTCCTTATATAGTGTCATGCAATTAGGGTAACACCATGCAAACCCTAATGTGCATGACCTTTCACTTACTCCGTGATCCATGGATTTTAACCTCCATGGAGCATCAATGGAGCACCCTATGGGTTTTAGCCCAATATTATGAACCATGGATCATAAGCCTATTATATAAGAATGAATGATTTACACAATCAATCCTCATACATTTATAGTCTCCTTTTGATCACAAAATTAATTCCAAATTAATTCTTGATCAATACTAATTAAATAATATGATTTCATATTAATATATTAGAACTTATAATAAATTAATAAATAATAAGTGTCATTTTTTTCTCATTTTGTCTATCCAATTGTTGTGATGCCATGCAACCCAAATGGACCATGCCAAGTCGGGTCAAGTACATACCAAATATAGTTATTGACTTAGACACTTTATCCAACAGTCTCCCACTTGGATAAGTCTAATAACTATTGTTACAGGTATGACTTCAGGATCTGACCAGCAATCGTAGCTCTTTCAAAGTCTCGCGGAACTAGGATGATGCGCCATTTAAGATAAGTGATCATACAATCCTTTGTTCTCAAGATATCAGCTGGACAAATACATGGAACACCATCATACTTATCGTCTAGCAGTTTGTTTCCCGATTTCTGATTTGTTTGATATAGAACTTAATCGAACACATCAATGGATAATAATCCCACTTTATATGAAGCCTCATCAATGGATACTCCATGGAGGTTAAAACCCATGGATCATGAGGAATATGGAAAGTTATGAGTTACATGGTGTAATCTTAATGTGCACACTATATAAGAAGCCTCATAGCTCATGAAATGGCACTAGTGATAGACATATGAGGGCTAGCCGTTTTTGAGTGTAAATGATCTTCTCTCAAGTTATTCCAATTGTTGGTGGTGTTGTGTGAAACATTTGAGGTGCAACACTTGGGGCACTAAGCTCTTTAAAGGTACAAGGAATCAAGCTACAACAAAAGGTATGTCATTCAACTATATTTCATATTGTATATACTCCATAATATGCTAGTTAGGATGATACCTTGGAAAATTGATATTTGCATGTATAATAGAGAAAACATAGATCCAAGGTATATAGGGTTGCATGTACACCATAGGAGTGTTAGAATGCTCAAAACCCAACAAGAAAGGCTTAAGTGTGGGGTGTGGTTAAAACTTTAATGAGAAAATATAAAATTTTTTGATTCTGAAGACCCAACACGACATGTATGAGCTGTTCATACGCCGTGTTTGGGCAATTTTTAGCAATTTTTTTTAGAATCCAATTTATGTTGGATAAAGTGTCTAAGTCCATAACTATATTTGGTATGTACTTGACCCGACTTGGCATGGTCCATTTGGGTTGCATGGCATCACAACAGTGGGATTATTATCCATAGTTCTTCATGTTGGGCTAAACCCATGTTAGAACACATCAATGGATAATATTCCTCATGATCCATGGGTTTTAACCACATGGGTTTAGCCCAACATGAAGAACTATGGATAATAATCCCACTTTATAAGAATGAATGATTTACGAAATCAATCCCCATTTATTTAATTAGTCTCTTTTTTATCACAAAGTTAATTCCAAACTAATTCTTGATCAATACTAATTAAACAATATTAACATATTAGAACTTATAATATATTAATAAATCATAAATATCCTATTCTCACAAAAGTCTATCCAAATTGTTCCGATGCCATGCAACCCAAATGGACCATGCTACTCTCGGTTCAAGTACATACCAATAATAGTTATGGGCTTAGACACCTAATCCAACAGTCTCCCACTTGGATAAGTCTAATAACTATTATTACAAGCATGACTCCAACCCGACTAGCAATCGTAGCTCTTAAAAGCCGTTGTCGAACTCTGATCTAGTCAATGACGTGTCCATTAGATAAGGGATCATATATTCCTCCATTCTGGGTATCATATAGACTGATACATGGATTATAATCATTCTCTCTGTCCATCTGTTGTTTCCTGATTTTCGATTTCTGACGACCGACTAATTGAACAAATCAAATCAGTCAGGCTTGGCCAAGCACTTAGGAGTGTCATCACTAAATCATCGAGGGGCCTACAAATATCGCTTTTATCCACATGGGGTAAAAGGAATGGATAAACTTCGACCCAAATGCTCGCTTGTACTTACTCATCAAATTACACGCAACGATATGTTTTATAACAACCAAGTTACTGGTGCATTTACATATGTCAATGTGCAACCGACTTGCAACTACAACTCACATGTCTCCGTTTGAAGAATATAAGATATTATCGTCTCATGATCACTCGTGATAATATCCATGAAGTGATTCAAATGAGCGTGGGTTGAATCCAATACTCGAATCTTATTCTAGGAGCACTTATGAACACTGTAGAAAACTTGTGCTATGACCAAAACACACCTCTACAGACCCGTTCATAACAGTCTTGCCTCAATACCTACTTCCAAAGTATGATCGACTGTGGATGGTTTGAATAACCTAGTTACTCGGGAAGTCAAAACATGCAAAGTGAAACACAAGAGTAATACTAATCCTATATGGTCCCAAAACTTTTGAGTCCCATATTGATTACTCATTATTCATTGTATAATGTTTCGAATAATCAACTTAATACTTGAATTAAAACCATAGTCATGTCATGCTCCAAGCATGCATACTATGTTTGTCTAAACAATAGTTATGCCATGCTCCAAGTATGCACACTACGTTTGTCTATGGTCCTTACTTTGTGAAATAGATCAATTGAAAAACATTTCAATGATGCTCATTTCACAATTTTAAATCCTTATTGCAAGTGTAAGAATTCCAAATTCTTGTCACTGCTAGAAAGTGTTACATTCTAAACTATCATGCAATGATTCTTTTGTAATGTCTAGGTACCAAAAGTCACAGAGACCTGACCAATGATATTAAAAAATATTCCTTTGGAGATTGTTACAGGACAATTCCATGGAAATGAAGTCTCAAATTCAAAGTACATACCTTTGAACATCCTTCTTGCATAAAAGTTTCTAACTTTCTCATCTATTCTTCAACTCCCAATATGGAAATATTTCATATTTGCCATACGATAATTCATTATTAATAGACTCATGTCTATTCATAATAATGTCAATATGGTCCTTAAGCGACCAATCTTTGGCGAACCTTAGATTGTCCTTAACAGTTGTTTAACAACTTTTGTCAAATCCAGATCTATTCCTTTTTCCCTCTTCATGCCCTAGGCATTTGGAAAATTAGAACACGAGAATATTATAGCATATGAAATCGATTGTATACCCGAAGCATATGGGACACGATTCATAATGTCTAACATAAAGACACGATACTTAATCAGTCTGTTGCTATAAATTTTTATATTTGCCATGTTCTCACAATTCGAATTATTAAAAGGGATGTCGTAATCATAATCAAATTTTGAGAACGCAATTAACATTTCCATATATAGAATTTCCTTATGTTGAACCATTCCAACATAACATTCATATATATATATATATATATATATATATATATATATATATATATATATATATATATATATATATATATATATATATATATATATATATATATATATATATATATATATATATGTCTAAAATTGATTAAAAACTCAACCTAAGCTTTTAGAATTAAAATGAAGTATGAATTCCTCTCCATTAATTATAGCAAAACAACTTTTCAAACCCTGCAACTTGTGATTTGAAACTTTGTTTTCTATAACTAACATTGCTAACTTGCAACACTTTCCATAATAATTATGCTCCCACTAGCATTATAATTATTACAGTAAATTACACGAATGGTCCCTATGGTTTAGAGTAATTTGCACGTTTGGTCCTTAACTTATTTTTTTAACTCGGAGGATCCCTATTGTTTGTTTTTGTTACATGCTTGGTCCCTATTGTTTGTTTTTGTTACGTGCTTGGTCCCTGTCTTACCTAAAAGACTATTATTTAAATAGAGAAAAAATTGTGGGGTAGGTAAGGTAAGGTGAGGGGGTGGGGTTGGGAGTGTGTTTATTTAAATAAATTAAAAAATCAAGGGCAAAATAGTCTCTTTAGGCAAGACAAGGACCAAACGCGTAACAAAAACAAACAGTAGGGACCTTCCGAGTTAAAAAATTAAGTTAGGGACCAAACGTGCAAATTACCCTAAACCATAGGGACCATTCGTGTAATTTACGCTAATTATTATCTTACCAGCATAACACTTATGCTCCCACTAGCTTTGGCATGTACCTAAAAATCAGCTGGACTTATAGAAATCAATACTTATCGACTTTCTTACCAAAGTTCAGCTTTCTGATATGAGATGCTTCGATAAGACTTTATCTAGGCTTCTCAAAATCATACACCTTTCCTTAGACAATTCACATATGTGTCTAAACAATTTTAGAACTTACAACCATAAGTCTGAAATGTTTAGACCTTTGCCATTTCTCACAATTCGAATTATGAAAAGGGATTCCGTAATCATAATCGAATTTGAAAATGCAAATATCACAATTCTATCTCCTTAAAATCTACTTAGTGAAAGCGTTTCCTCACCATCATTTTCATGAATCGGAGAGAAACCTTATGACACTTAGATTATATGGTGTATGTGTTCCTATCCATGTGAGTTTGTCAAAACCATAATTACAAGACAAGGTTAGTGACAAATCCAAACTCATATGGACTGAACTTGTTCATTCTTAATTTCTTGCCACCTAGCAGCACAAGGGCCTACCATTGCTTCCAGGTTGTTATGCAACCAATTGAGAACTCTCAGAACACATATGCATAGTCAACTTTAACTGGAATGGGCACATAAACAAGAATATGTCAACACGCTAGGTCACAAACCTCAAGTCGTGTGCTATTGTTTAACAATAGGTTCATTCTTGATTACTTCTTGAAACCTGTCAAGATCTTTAAGACTCACACTGACCTCTTGACATATATGATTTACTTTGTCAAGGAACATTACTTGACAAAACAATATTCAAGAGTTAGTGCGGATTCTAATCAAGACACTGTTGGGTTTTGAGCATTCTAACACTTCCTAAGTGTACATGCAACCCAATTAAACCTTGGATCTATGTTTGTCTAAGATACATGCAAAATATTATTTTCCAAGGTTTATAACCTATCTAGCATGGCATGGGGTACTTTTATCCATAAAAGAACTAGATGAATTACATACCTTTTGTTGATTGTTGATTCCTTGGAGTTTGAGAGCCAAGCACCAATAATGTGAATGCCTCAAATGGAAATCACAAATCACCACAAACTTGGAAAATGTATGAGAGAGTATACTAACTCTTGATTTTGGCCACCACACTTACACACACATTAGTGTCTTTTTCATGCAACATAAGCTTGTTTATATAGTGTTCATGGTTAGGGTGAAACCCTAATAACCCATGTCTTTTCCTCTTCCAAGGATCCATGGGTAAAAGCTCCATGGATCATCCATGGACTTCCATATAAGCTTAGCCCGTTCCCAAATGAGTGTTAGCCCACACCATATAAATATAATAGCCCATGATTTAATTAGTCTTCCTTTTAATCACTAAATTAATTCATAATTAATTCAAAATTAAAACTAATTAAGTAACATGACTTTATATTAATATATTATAACTTATAATATATTAATAAATCGTAAGTATACAACTCTCATAAAATTATCCATAACTAGTTTGGGTGAAGTGCAACCCAAATGGACCATGCCGGGTCGGGTCAAGTATATACCAAATAAGTTATGGACTTAGACACCTTATCCAACAGACTCCCACTTGGATAAGTCTAATAACTGTATTTGCCTATATTACTTCAGGAACCAACCGGAAATCGTAGCTCTCGAAAACTCTTGTGAACTATGAAGCGCCATTTTAGATAAGTGATCATATAATCCTCTGCTCTCATCATATCAGCCGGACAAATACATGAAACAATGTCTTACTTATTGTCTAGCAGTTGTTTCTCGATTTCAGATTTGTTTGACAAAGAACTTAACTGAACACATTAATTTAGTTCTGACCGGGCCCGGTACATGGGTCAACACAAAATCATCGAGGGGCCCAGATATCGCTTCTATTTCTAGAAGGAACAGATAAACTTCGACTCGTATGCTTGTTCTACTACTTATTGAATTGCACACAAAGGCACGTTTTATAACATCAAGTTACTGATGCGTTTACGTGCAATCAATGCACAACCAACTCATAGGTAACAACTCATATATCTAGGTTTGAAGACTTATATGAAGTGATACAAGTGAGCGTGGGTTTATTCCAATACTCATAACTTATGAGTACTCATGAATGTTGTAGCAACCATTGCTATGGCTAAACACCTTTAGTCATCTACAATCCCAATTCATGACAGTCTTGATTCATACCTACTTCCGACATATGACCGACTGTGGAGAGTTTGAATAAACTAATTATTCTGGAAGTCAAAACATGCAAAACTGAAACAATAGTAAATAATTGACAATGATAGCAACACTTTACTCATAAATAAATCACAAATTTTATTCATCATCAAACGTCGATTACATTTTACAAGTTTCAGAAAAGGCTATCTAATCTGTAAAACTAATATCGTCCCTCAGCCCGATGCGCCTCGCATGCTGCAAATGCTTCACCCTCGTCAGTCCCTTCGTAAGGGGATCCGCAGGGTTCTCATCTGACGATACCCTCTTTGCCACGAGGAGTCCCTCTTCTATCTTGTGTCTTATGAAGTGATATTTTCTGTCAATGTGTCAGGATCTGCCATGATCTCTTGGTTCCTTGGCTAAGGCAACCGCACTATTGCTGTCACAGAAAATCTCCATAGGCTCCTTAATAGCTGGTACAACTCCAAGGACTCCGATGAAGTTCCTCAGCCATATCGCATCCTTTGCCGCTTCACTCGCTGCTATGTACTCTGATTCACAAGTCGAATCAGCTACAGTCTCCTGTTTGGAACTCTTCTAAGTGATTGCCCCTCCATTTAAGGTAAAGACCCAGCCCGACTGAGAGCGGAAGTTATCCCTATCAGTCTGAAAGCTAGCATCACTATACCCTACTACTCTCAAGTCATCACTCCCACCAAGGGTAAGGATCCAATCCTTAGTCCTCCGCAGGTACTTGAGAATATTCTTTACCGCAGTCCAATGAGCCTTGCCAGGGTTCCCCTGATATCTGCTGACCATGCTCAAAGCGAAGGCCACATCAAGATGAGTACAAGTCATAGCATACATGATCGAACCAACAGCGGAAGCATAAGGTAATCGACTCATCTCAGCTATCTCATCTTCTGTACTCGGGCTCTGAGCCTTGCTCAGTTTGGCATTGCTTTGGATCGGTAATTCTCCTTTCTTGGAATTCTGCATGTTGAACCTTTTCAACACCTTATCCAAGTAGATACTCTGACTAAGTCCAATTAGTCTTTTACTCCTTTCTCTTAATATCCTTATCCCTAGGATATAGGTAGCTTCTCCAAGGTCCTTCATAGCAAAGCACTTCCCAAGCCAGGACTTAACCTCCTGCAAGGTTAGGATGTCATTTCCTATGAGTAGTATGCCATCCACATACAGTACCAAAAAACTAACTATACTCCCACTAGCTCTGACATACACGCAGGACTCATCTTCACTTCTTGAGAAACCAAACTCTTTGACCTTCTCATCGAAACAAAGATTCCAACTTCGAGATGCTTGTTTCAATCCATAAATGGATTTCTCAAGCTTGCACACTCTATTGGGGTACTCTGCACTGACAAAACCTTCTGGCTGATTCATGTAAACATCCTCAGCCAACTTTCCGTTAAGGAAAGCGGTTTTGACATCCATTTGCCATATTTCATAATCATGAAATGCAGCAATGGCTAGCAAAACCCTAATAGACTTAATCTTTGCTACTGGTGAAAAAGTTTCATCATAATCAATTCCCTGAGTCTGAGTAAACCCCTTCGCAACCAGTCGAGCCTTATAAGTGTGCACCTTCCCATCCATGTCGGTCTTCTTCTTGAAGATCCATTTGCACCCGACTGTCTTACGGCCTGGTACATTGTCAACCAAGTTCCAAACTTGATTGTCATACATGGACTGTATCTTGCTGTCCATAGCCTCCTTCCATTTAGCAGACTTTGGGCCTGCCATGGCTTCCTTAACACTGTTAGGTTCATCCAGATTTACCAGTGTATTGTTACTGATAAATGTATCACCTTCCGTAGTAATATGAAATCCATAATAAAACTCAGGTGTGTTCCTAACCCTTGTGGAACGCCTCGGAAGTATAGACTCGTCAGCTGGATCAATAGGAATTTCCTCCTCAAGTTGATTGCTAGTGTCTGAGGTTCCTTCACCAATTGAGTCTTGAATTTCTTCAAGGTCAATTTGCCTCCCACTGTCTCCTTGGTTTATAAATTCTCTCTCTCGAAAGACCCCTCTCCTTGCCACAAAGACCACATTCTCACTGGGTCTGTAGAAGAGGTAACCAAAGGATTTTTGTGGGTAGCTGATGAAAATACACCTTTCACTTCGAGGTTCGAGCTTGTCATGAGTCTCGCGCCTCACAAAAGCCTCGCAACCCCAAATCTTGATGTGGTCCAAATTGGGAACTTTCCCAGTCCACATTTCATGAGGTGTTTTGGCAACCTTCTTTGTAGGGACTAGATTAAGGATGTGGGCGGCAGTCTCTAAGGCATACCCTTAAAAAGAGATTGGTAGCGAAGCTCGACTCATCATAGAGCGAACCATGTCCAACAAAGTTCGATTGCGCCTCTCAGCTACACCATTCAGCTGTGGTGTCCTAGGAGGTGTCAATTGTGAGACAATCCCACACTCCTTAAGATAGTCGAGGAACTCAGTACTAAGATACTCACCACCTCGATTGGATCGAAGCATCTTAATGTTCCTGCCCAATTGATTTTCTACTTCCTGTTTAAACTCTTTAAACCTTTCAAAAGTTTCTGACTTATGTTTGATTAAGTAGACATAACCATATCTACTAAAATCATCAATAAAAGTCACATAATAGCGATTAGCATCCCTTGTGGCGGTTTTGAATGGTCCACATACATCAGTATGTATAAGGTCCAACAAACCCTCACCCCTTGCACAAGTACCAGTGAAGGGTGATTTTGTCATTTTTCCAAGTAGACAAGACTCACAACTATCATCCGACTTGAGGTCGAACGACTCCAAGACTCCATCCTTTTGGAGCTGGCCTATGCGTTTCTTGCTTACATGTCCAAGACGACAATGCCACAAAGATGCTTTATCCAAGCTAGTAGAAGAATCAATACATAATACATTATTTCCTAAATTATCTACAACCGATACAGCTTCATACACACCATCACAAGGTAATGCTTTAAAATAAAGAACATTATTAAAGAAAGCATTAATACTACCAACTTCATTATCAAAAGAAAAGGTAAAACCTTGTTTGTACAAAGCATGAAAGGAAATAATATTCCTCGCCATTTCAGACGAGTACACACATTTATTCAAATCAAACTTTAACCCACTATCTAGCAACAAAGTATAAACTCCAATCTTGGTAACAGGTGCAACCTTCTTGTTCCCCATGATTAAGTTTATCTTTCCGTGCTCCACATCCTCACTTCTTCTTAGGCCCTGCAAGTCACAACAGATGTGAATACCACAACCTGTATCAAGAACCCAAGAATTAGAATATGGTGAGTTATTAGACAATATAGTGTAAATACCTGCATGGGATGGTTTCACTTTCCCATCCTTGACATCCTGCAAGTACTTTGGGCAGTTTCGCTTCCAGTGCCCCTTATTTTGACAGTAGAAGCATTCAACATCCTTAGGGATGGCAGAAGGAGTGATAGAACCACCTTTGGTTCCAGATGAGGAGCCTTCAAGGGACTTTCCCTTGGTACCCTTCGAAGGGTGCTTCCTCTTTTTCCCTTTGCCTTGCCCGATAGCCAAAACAGGGGTAGTAGTAGGAGTAGGAGTAGCAACCGACTTACTCTTAAGACCACTTTCGGCAGTCTTCAGAAGTCCTTGAAGCTTACTGAGTGTGACTTCCTCCTTGTTCATGTGGTATGTCATACGAAATTAATCATAACACGATGGCAAGGAGTGCAAAATGATATCAATTGCCAACTCCTCAGGGAAGTTCACATTCAGTTTCATTAGACGGTCCACATACCTTTGCATTTTCTGCATGTGGCTCGTGATTGGTTCGCTATCCTTCATACGGGTAGTGATCATGGAGGAGATTATTTCATACCGCTCTTGACGAGCACTCTGATGGTACCTTTCCATCAGATCCTGATGCATCTCAAAAGGGTAATAGTCCTCATAGGACTTTTGGAGTTCAGCTGTCATGGTGGCCATCATGATGCATGCCACCTTGGTGGCATCTCTTTCATGTTCCTGATACTCAGCGACCTCCTCAGGAGTAGCAGTGGACTCATCAAGCTCCTTTAGCTCCTTATCGAGGACATATTCCTTGTCCTCGTAACGAGTAACCATCCTGATGTTCCGGATCTAATCCATGAAGTTGGAACCATCAAAGATGACCCTCCCACAAAGGTTCATGAGGGAAAAGGAGCCAGTAGGGTTAGAGCCCGAAGCTTTGTTGTTGGAAGACATCTGAAAAGAAGAAAACAAGTTTAGATTAGATATTTCGAATCCTTAATAATACACCCAAATGTAATATTAAGGCTAGGATCCAACACAATATATTATAACTTAAAAGAGGGATGTCGTAATCTAAGCTATAATATATTTGAAGGTAGGTGAATGACGATTCACCAATTTCCACCATGAAAACGAAATGAATTATTAGGTTTAATTGGTTTTGAAATTCCTAGATTCCTTTGAGATTCATTGAACTTTTCAATGGCATGTTTCAATCTCGATTGTGCCCTTCAAGTTTTGTGACTGGGATGCCGAGGATCACAAAACAAGGTGTGAATAACCATGCAAATTCACTTGGTACCCTTAATATTATCACCTAATCAATGTGCCGGTTAACCACACACGCTCCACCGATCTATGATAAACATTAAGTCACCCTTCGTGATCCTTACTAGTCCAAGTTAGTGTGCCGGTTAACCACACACGCTCCACCAACGACTTGGTAAGGTACAAAGTGTGAATTTCATGGGTTAGCACCATATTCACATTTTCCTAAAGTAACTAAGATTGAGAATTTATAAAAGGTTTAGTTACTTTATAATATTCATCATACTTTTAATGAGAATTTATAAGTCCTTGTCCTACCCGTTCGGCTAACGACCCTCCACCAGTCAAGCAAGCGGTGGGTGAGAGTGGACACCCATTAAGTTGCCATTTTATAGGCAACAACCTTATACCCACCTTATAGACTGGCTTCGTGAATGAGGCGTACTAGCGGTAAGACGACTTTGATCTTATACATATATATAATAATTAACCATTAATGTTATAAATAGTATAAGGGTTGAATTTTAACTTTTAAAACTCTAAGGGTTTGGAATTAAAGTATATTAAAGTGTGTGTAACTTTACAAATTCCAAAACTTGAGGACAAGTTTTGAAACTATTCAAAACTTTTCATTTCATAACTTATGAATTAAAGGTTCATAAAAATGAAGACTCGTCATTTCCATGTAACTTATGTGTTTTAAGTGTGTGTTTAAAAGAAGTGACCTTTGGATATCCATAACTTGAGGACAAATTATGGACTCCATTAAAACACATAAATGATCAAGAATTAATCCTAAACAATTCAGCAAATAATTCCTATCATCTTCTAAATTCATAAGAACATGAACATGATCATCAAAGTTTCAAGAATTATATGAACACATACAAAGCATGAAATTTTGATATAAGCTATTGTAAATGGATTAGAACAACCATTACACCAACTAAAACAAGTTTTAAAACACCAAAACAGTTTAGGGTAATGTTTCTAGTCCATTTCCAGCAGCAAAAGTCGAAAATCTGCATTCTGAGGCTCCTACTCGCCGAGTGCACGAACCTACTCGGCGAGTAGGATGCGTTTACACATGAACTCGGCGAGTCCCCCCATGGACTCGGCGAGTTCATCAGTCAGACAGCAAAAAAAAATCGACTTTTTATCACTATTTTGCATCAAGTATCAAACAAACAAGCCTAGGCTCTGATACCACTGTTGGGTTTTGAGCATTCTAACACTTCCTAAGTGTACATGCAACCCTATTAAACCTTGGATCTATGTTTGTCTAAGATACATGCAAAATATTATTTTCCAAGGTTTATAACCTATCTAGCATGGCATGGGGTACTTTTATCCAAAAAAGAACTAGATGAATTACATACCTTTTGTTGATTGTTGATTCCTTGGAGTTTGAGAGCCAAGCACCAATAATGTGAATGCCTCAAATGGAAATCACAAATCACCACAAACTTGGAAAATGTATGAGAGAGTATACTAACTCTTGATTTTGGCCACCACACTTACACACACATTAATGTCTTTTTCATGCAACATAAGCTTGTTTATATAGTGTTCATGGTTAGGGTGAAACCCTAATAACCCATGTCTTTTCCTCTTTCAAGGATCCATGGGTAAAAGCTCCATGGATCATCCATGGACTTCCATATAAGCTTAGCCCATTCCCAAATGAGTGTTAGCCCACACCATATAAATATAATAGCCCATGATTTAATTAGTCTTCCTCTTAATCACTAAATTAATTCATAATTAATTCAAGATTAAAACTAATTAAGTAACATGACTTTATATTAATATATTATAACTTATAATATATTAATAAATCGTAAGTATACAACTCTCATAAAATTATCCATAACTAGTTTGGGTAAAGTGCAACCCAAATGGACCATGCCGGGTCGGGTCAAGTATATACCAAATAAGTTATGGACTTAGATACCTTATCCAACAGACACACACTTCACATAATTGGCCTTAGTTGGTCTTTGTTTTATACAAAACATCACAACCTACCAATTTCAAATGTACAAGAGTAGAAAACATTTTACTCTACATTTGATAAGTGTTATAAACCTTTCTTAAGATTATGTCACTCGAGGCTCGATCTTGGAGTGTTACTCTAAGACTCGATTTTGGAACGAAGTATGATTTATGTCCTTGATTTAACCATTTCACAATTCACAATTCCTTTTCTTATCCATACAAATGCACTAAGATATCCTTAGAGGATCAATTATGACATGGTTTTCATAATCATTAAGATGATCATAAAACACGATACTAAAGTACTCTCCCATCTTTTCAAATTGGAGAAACTTTTATCTTTCTGCCTAATTTGATTCTTCTCATTCGTTCTGCCATACATTGAACTTTTCCAATGATTCAGAATTATACTTAAACTTGTAAGCATAACCATATTTACTAAACTTTAATAAATCATGACAAATAGTCTTATCGTTCTCTATGGTGGATCTTGACCAGCGCACACCCAGTGTACTTTATCCCCTGGTCCTTCACTTGACTCACATATACATGTGAACAAGGAATTAGTCTTAATTTACCAAAGATGAAAATTCTCATTCATCATACAACACAACGTGCATGATTCCAAGTTTCTGTCCAATTGAAACTTGGGTGATGAGAATCTTTCCTTATTTGGCAAATACTCGACACTACCACAAACGAAAGAATCAAATTCATATTGCTAACGTAGAACCATGCAAACATCAATTTTCACAAATGCCATTGGAAGGAGATATAATATAATAAAACAAAATTTTATTTATTTATAAAGTGCGGAAAAAACTTTTCCTTACAATGCAATTACAAATGAAAACTATGTTATTACATATTTCCTAGCAATCTATCATAACTCCTAAGCAGCAGCTCAAAAATCTGATCTTGAACCATGCGATTGAAATCCATATTCGCGTTCAGATTCAGCATACTCTTCCTTTAAGCTTCCTTCCCTTTGCATGATCATATATAACATCAAAATGCAACCTTGTCACATCATGTATTAAGAATCACCAATTAGGAACTTAATAGAGTTAGACAGTAGACTTACCTGAAGCAGAGTCAAACCTTTCGATTCTACCTTTTCTAAGATCTTTCAGGTAGTCAGGGAAGCTTCGCAACCAATTCCCCTTCTCATGGCAATAGAAACATATGGACTCTTTTGGAATGGTACACGGGACAATCTCAGACTTAGCCTTTCTCTTTCCCTTGGAAAGAGAAATCTTTTCTGGACTTCCAATGTTTCGATTGTCAATCTCCATGGAAGTTTGGGGAGTAGATCTTCGAATCAAATTTGCTTTTCCAGTGTGCCAAATCATTGCTGATTCAGCAGCAACAAGCAAATAGGTAAGATCAATAAGGGACATGTCGTGGTTTGTCACATAGCAGTCCTTAATGAACTCACTATATGACTCAGGAAGTGATTGAAGAACCCAGTCAACCGCCAACTTCCTCGAGACTTCGACACCCAACTCTCCCAGCTTGTCAATATGTAACTTCATCTCCAAGACGAGAGCACATACAAACTTTCCTTCCTGCCTATAGGGCTTTGAGTGACCTTGAACTTGTGGGTTACGGAAAATTATTATAGGAGGTGGAGGAAGTGAAGTTCCACTACAGCACAACGAAGGGATTAATCTTTCACCTTGATTGTCTTGTGGAATATCACATTCATGAGGAAAGCTAATTCCAAAAGATTTGGGAGACCATAGTTGTCTGAACTAGACATCTATACGGGAGAAATTCAAGTTTAGTTTATTTAAGTCCTTAATATAACACCCAAATGAAATATTAAGGCTAGGACCCAACACAATATTTTACAATTTGGAAGAGGGATGTCGTAATCCAAACTGCAAAATATTTGAAGGTAGGTAAATGACGATTTACCAATTTCCACCACGACAAACGAAAAAGAATTTTAGGTTTTAAGTGAATTGAAACTCCTAAATCCTTTGAGATTCATTGAACAATTCAATGGCATGTTTAAATCTCGAGTGTGCCCTTCAAGTTTGTGACTGGGTTGCCGAGGATCACAAACAAGGTGTGAATAACCATGCAAATTAGCTTGGTACACCCAATGTTACAACCACCTAATCAATGTGCCGGTTAACCACACACGCTCCATTGATCTATGATTAACATCAAGCTACCCTTTGCCACGCACTGTCAATCCAGATTAGTGTGCCGGTTAACCACACACGCTCCACTAACGGCTTAACAAGGTGCAAAGTGCAATTTCATGGGTTAGCACCATATTCACATTTTCCTAAGTAACTAAGATTTGGGAATTTTCTATTTCAAAAAAATATATTTAAGAATTTTATAAGTGTTTAGTTACTTAGTATTTGTCATTATACTTTTAATGAAGGGAGAACTAGAGTCCTATCCTACCCGTTCAGCTAACGACCCTCCACCAGTCAAGGAAGCGGTGGGCGAGAGTGGACACCCATTAAACTGTCATTTTATAGGAAGTAAGACTGACTTTGTTCTTATACATATGTATAAATATTAAGCCTATAATATTATAATAGTATAAGGGTAGAATTTTAAACTTTAAAGTTCTAGGGTTTGGAACTAAAGTATACATGAGGGGTAACTTTAAAAATTCCAAAACTTGAGGGCAAGTTTTGAACAATTCAAAAAACTTTTGGAATCCATAACATATGAGTTTAATATAGCTTTAATAGAGAGACTCTTGAGAATCCATAACTTAAGGACAAGTTATGGAGTTCATAAAACTATTTATGGGAAAAGACTCATCAAGTTTATAACATATGGCTTTAATAACTTTTTAAAGGAAAAACTTTTGGTTTTCCATAACTTGAGGACAAGTTATAGAATCCATTGAAGGCCATTTAAATCACCAAATAAACTAACAAACATATCTAACAATATTCATGATATAGATTAAACTCATATGAACAAGACAATTCAAATCAAACAATTTTCATGTAATTAGCCTAACCATTATACTAATACAAAACATGAAACTTTGACAATTATCTTTTGAATTGGATTAGCATGATCATTACCACATCAAAAACAGGTTTATAAGTTCAAAAACAGCTTAGGATAATGATCCAAGACCAATTCCAGCCTTAAAACTCAAAAATATGTTGTCAGGGGCTCCAACTCGGTGAGTGCATGAACAAACTCGACGAGTTGGATGAGTATGCGAGTCCATCAGTGGACTCGGCGAGTTCACAGTCCAGAATGCACAAAAACGAGTTTTATCAGCCTTTTCAAGCAAGTAGCATCAAGTATAACTGAAAACAAGCCTAGGCTCTGATACCACTATTAGGTTTTGAGCCTTCTAACACTCCTATGGTGTACATGCAACCCTATATACCTTGGATCAATGTTTTCTCTATTATACATGCAAATATCAATTTTCCAAGGTATCATCCTAACAAGCATATTATGGAGTATATACAATATGAAATATAGTTGAATGACATACCTTTTGTTGTAGCTTGATTCCTTGTACCTTTAAAGAGCTTAGTGCCCCAAGTGTTGCACCTCAAATGGTTCACACAAGACCACCAACAATTGGAATAACTTGAGAGAAGATCATTTACACTCAAAAACGGCTAGCCCTCATATGTCTATCACTAGTGCCATTTCATGAGCTATGAGGCTTCTTATATAGTTTGCACATTAGGGTTACACCATGTAACTCATGACTTTCCATATTCCTCATGATCCATAGGTTTTAACCTCCATGGAGTATCCATGGGTCACCACATGGGTTTAGCCCAACATGAAGAACTATGGATTAGTCTCTTTTGATCACAAAATTAATTCCAAACTAATTCTTGATCAATACTAATTAAAAAATATTAATATATTAGAACTTATAATATATTAATAAATCATAAATATCCTCTTCTCACAAAAGTCTATCCAAATTGTTCTGATGCCATGCAACCCAAATGGACCATGCTACTCTCGGTTCAAGTACATACCAATAATAGTTATAGGCTTAGACACGTAATACAACATATCTTGCCCACAGGCAACATTTTAATTATTTAGAAGAAAAAGATTAAAAATCCCTAACGAAACTTAACAAAATAAAGAAAAGAAAAATGAAAAACCAAAAGATAAAGGAACAAGAAAAGCAATCTCTAATGACGGGTTGCCTCCCGCAAGCGCTTCTTTTTTAGGAGTCTTGAGTTGGACTCCTTTTCTCCCTACGTTGTGGCATCCTCCACCAAGTTCATGCCTTCTTCCGTTCTTTCTTCGCTTGGCATTCCTTTCTCGTAATGTTTGACACTATGCCCATTTACCTTAAAAGCTGGCCCATCTTTGTTGAATAGCTCGATTACCTCATGTGGATACACTTGCTTAATCTTGAATAATCCGGACCATCGTGTACGCAATTTTCCAGGAAAAAGTTTCAACCTTGAGTTGTAAAGGAGAACTTTTTGACCGACTTCAAATTCCTTGTTCCCTTTCAGCCTTGCATCATGCCATCTTTTTGTCTTATCCTTGTAAATCAACGAGTTGGTGTATGACTCGTTCCTCAATTCCTCCAAGGCATTCATTTGCAAAAGCCAATTGGTGTGCAATTCACTTGGTTCGAAATTGCATGTATTTAATGCCCAATACACCTTGTGATCGAGTTCCACCGATAAATGGCAGTTCTTCCCAAAAACTAATTGATAAGGTGTAGTCCCAATGGGTTTCTTGAACGCTGTATGGAATGCCCAAAGTGCGTCATCGAGTTTGTCCGCCCAATCTTTCCAATTGCTACCCACCAACATTTCCAAGATTCTATTTAAAGCCCTATTTATGATCTCGGTTTGCTCATTCGTTTGAGGATGATATGGTGTTGAAAACTCATGGTCTAACCCATATTTTTGCAACACTCTTGCAAGTTGATCATTAGTGAAATGGGTTCCCCTATCACTTATTAGTTCCTTTGGCACTCCAAAACGAGAGAATAGTCTTTTGAGAAACATTACAACTACCCGTGCATCATTGGTGGGTCACGCCTGTGCTTCTGCCCATTTGGAAAGATAATCAACCGCCACAAGGATATACTTGTTCCCGCTAGATAATAGTAATGGTCCCATAATGTCACACCCCAAAACCGGTACGGCGGACACATTCAGGGGTGGATGACTTCATGTATAGTATCACAACAATGCACAATAGTAATCAAAGTACAACATTCATTACATTGATAAAATATAACATTACATTCATGTTCAAATCATTGTACATTTGACACCAAAAAGTATAATTAAAAGACATAATTATATGAGATTCTGTCTTCCTCAAAACTTGTGGGTACCTGTGTATCGATTTCCTGAAAATACAAGTAGTTTTGAAAAGAGTGTCAACAATTAAGTTGGTGAGTTCATAAGCATGTTTGTAATAGAAATCTGTTATTTATTCCTTTGAAAAATGCAAGTATGTTTTCCCTAGAAAATCCTATATTTTCTATTGTATATGTATTTGTGTTCTGAAATGGTATGATATAGTTTTAAATTCCCATAATACTATGAAAAGTATGTTTTCTCTATACTAGAATAGCATTATGTATTTATACTTGTACGAAAGCTTGTGAAATTGTAAATATCTAGATTTACCAATTATAGTTTCATTTATATAAAACTATTTAAAGTTGTTTATTTATTCTTACACTAAACGCATTATTCAATACCAAATTGTGAGTTATCATAACCATGCTTGATGACCTAAGCCTCGCCTGAAACACAACGTTCTTCAGGCGTCGAAATATGGTACGACAATTGTCACCACGGGTCTGCCGACATAGTTGTTGCAAGCATCTCTGGTGCGGGATTGTCAGTCACGTATAGATCTATACACAAGTGTCACGCTCTCCCTCAAGGAGACTCTGGTTATAATTTTCAGGACTTTTGTTTTATACTTAAATAAGTACTTGAACCGTGTCTCACAAATGCTATATTGATAGTTACGTGTAGAATAATGAAAAATATCTTTGTGATAGATATTTTGTAAATATCTCATCAATTATATTTAATATAATTTATATAGTCGCTTTCGTAAGTTATTCTAAATATTAAAAGAAATATGTAAGTTCCATCAACTGTATTGATAAGTATGCATGACTCATAAACTATACCTATTATAGTTTATATGTTTGTTTTTATATGAAATCCTGAACTGGTAAAATCGTATGTTTATTTTAGTAAAAATAACAATCGTAAACTATTTGAATAAATTTTGTTATTTGTAAAAGATTTCGTTGTATTTTACTTATATTCCCCCCCCCCCCTAAAACATTATAAAAATAGTGAAAATATAGGGGTATAAACTCACTTGATAGGTGATGATTCAGGCATCATTTCGTTTCTAGAAATGAGTTTACTTGATGAAACTGAGAGTTTTTGATGAAAAGTCGGCTTCACGCGGGCAGAATTTCAGCTAAAAATTGAGGACATTGGGGCTTCGGGGCTTGCTTCAGGTGGTCACGAGTTTCCTGGGGCTTCGGAGGGTTTAGAAAGACTTAAATGAATGTTTAAGTGGAGAGAGGATTTGAAAAGTGTAAACAAAACCCGGAGGCCTCGCATCCTATTTATAGGAGGGGTCTGGTCCTCGGTACGCTGGGCGTAAAATTCATGTACGTTGGGCGTACAACTGAAAACCTCAGTACGCTAGGCGTACGCCTTGTACGCGGCGCGTACTAGTTTGAGTCTTATCCGATCTTTGGATGTGGCGAGGCTACGAGGTACGCGTCGATGCTAGTCCGATTACGTTGGGCGTAATCTTTTCGTACGCTGGGCGTAGTGGCTACCTGGCTTCGGACGTGTTGATTGAGCGAGATACGTTTCGCATGCAAAGAAAGAGGCAATGTGGTCAATCCGAGGCCTAGTTTCCGAGTACGTTGGGCGTACTCTTGTACGCGGGGTGTACTTCCTTTTTCTAAACTTCAAAAATCCATATCTTTCGTATACAAACTCTGTTTTTCACGTTCTTTATATCCACGCGTAGGTGAGACTACGCTCTACAACTTTCGTTTAGACTCTATTGGCTAATTTTGAATTTATTTTTAAAGTTATATTTTTAATAGGCCGGGACAGGAAAAGTACTTTAAAATTTCATAACTTCTTCATCCGACATCCGTTTTCGTCTGTCTTTTTACCGTTGAACTACAAATGATGAGATCTTCGATTCTCGTTTAGGTTGTGTCAGCTAAAAATCGTTCGATCTTTAATTCGAAATTTTGGCTGTATACTGCTATGCCGAATTTTAAAAAGAACTACAAATTGATCTATACTATTACATTGATTCGAAATAACGGGTTGTTACATTATCCCCCCGTTATACGGAATTTTGTCTCGAAATTATT
Organism: Lactuca virosa; assembly: GCF_052849685.1. Lineage (NCBI taxonomy): Eukaryota > Viridiplantae > Streptophyta > Magnoliopsida > Asterales > Asteraceae > Lactuca > Lactuca virosa. The sequence goes on along the minus strand of NC_136429.1, from coordinate 292,029,932 downwards.
TCTAAAGTGGTACTCATGGACTAGGGAAAAGATGTGGATATTTTTTCTTCATCTGATCTTCCCGTTCCCAAGTGAATTCAGGTACCCGCTTAGCATTCCAGCGAACCTTCACTATTGGTATACAACTTTGTTTTGTTCTTTTGATTTCCCTATCCATGACCTCTACTGGTTCTTCTAAGAAGTGTAGACTCTCGTTTAATTCAATTTCATTGAGTGGAATTACAAGAGTCTCATCAGACAGACACTTCTTGACATTTGAGACGTGAAAAGTGGGATGAATGTTACTGAGTTCCTTCAGTAGTTTGAGTTTATAAGCAACCGGACCAATTCTACCAAGAATTTCGAATGGTCCTATGAACCTTGGACTTAGTTTTCCACTTTTTCCATAGCGTATCATTCCTTTCCAGGGTGAGACCTTTAACAAGACACGGTCACCAACCTGGAATTCCAAGGGTTTTCGTCGTTTGTCTGCATAACTCTTCTATTTGTCTCTAGAAGCTTTCAATCATTCCCGGATTTGTACAATCTCTTCTGTGGTTTCTCGAATGATCACGGGACCGGTTAGAGTATTGTCGGTTAGTTGTGTATCGCCCACTTCAGCCCAGCACAGAGGAGATCTGCACTTACGGCCATAGAGAGCTTCAAAGGGTGCAACTTTGATGCTAGTGTGATAACCATTATTGTAGGAGAATTTAACTAGTGGTAAATGGGTGTCCCAAGCTATACCAAGATCTATCACACAAGCTCTTAACATGTCTTCCAGCGTTTGTATGGTTCTCTCGCTTTGCCCATCAGTCTGAGGATGGTACGCTGTACTCATGTCAAGATTGGTTCCCAAGGACTTTTGCAATGATTGCCAAAACCGGGAGGTAAATCTACTATCTCGGTCAAAGATAATAGATATTGGCACACCATGCAATCGTACTATTCTTTAATGTATGTTCCCTTTTAACTTCTCCATTTTATCAGTTTCTTTTATTGGCAGGAAGTGTGCGGATTTGGTTAATCTATCGACAATAACCCAAATGGTGTCATGACCACCCGTTGTCCTGGGTAACTTGGTTATGAAATCCACTGTAATCTGCACCCACTTCCACTCAGATATTTCTGGCTGTTGAAGTAAACCTGAGGGCTTTTGATATTCTACTTTGACTTTGGCACAAGTTAAACACTTGCCCACATAAGTAGCAATTTCAGCTTTCATGTTTGGCCACCAATCAAGTTTCTTAAGGTCCAGATACATCTTGTCTGAACCCGGATGAATGGAGTATCTAGTTTTATAGGCTTCATTCATGACAACATCTTTGTAACCACCAAACTTCGGTGTCCAGATCCGATTCATGAGATAACGAACTCCGTCACCCTTGATTTCCAAGTTCTTTTCCATTCCCTTTAAGGCTTCTCTTGTCATGTTTTCGGGTTTCAAGGCTTCCAGCTGAGCCTCCTTGATTTGTGTAGATAGGTGGGAATGGATAGTCATGGTCAGAGACTTTACTCAGCGGCCTGAGTACTCTTTCCGACTAAGGGCATCTGCTACCACATTGACCTTGCCGGGGTGATAAAGAATCTCACATTCGTAATCATTTAGTAGATCTACCCATCGTCGTTGTCTCATGTTGAGTTCGTTCTGATCAAAGATGTGCTTGAGGCTTTTGTGATCAGTAAAGACTATGTATTTCGTACCATACAGATAATGCCTCCAGATCTTTAGAGCAAAAACCACTGCTCCCAGTTCGAGGTCATGTGTGGTATAGTTGACTTCATGATTCTTAAGTTGTCTTGAGGCATAGGATATAACCTTTCCTCGCTGCATAAGAACGCAACCCAGCCCTTGTTTGGACGCATCGCAGTAAACTACAAAATCTTCTGTCCCTTTTGGGAGGGATAAGATCGGTGCGCTGCAAAGGGCTTGCTTTAATGTCTGGAAAGTAGTTTCTTGTTTCTCTTCCCATTTGAATATCACACGTTTTTGGGTCAATTTGGTGAGTGTCTTCGCGATCTTTGAAAAGTTCTGAATGAATCTCTTGTAGTAGCCAGCGAGACCAAGAAACTAACGAATTTCGATTGGGGTTCGTGGGGTCGCCCAACTTTCGATAGCCTTGATCTTGGAGGGGTCAACATGTATCCCATCCTTGCTGACTACATGACCTAGGAACTCCACCTTTCGAATCCAGAATTCACATTTTGAGAACTTTGCGTACAATTTCTCCGCCTTTAAGGTTTCCAAACTTGTCGCAAGTGTTGGCTGTGTTCTTCCTTACTCTGAGAATAGACTAATATATCGTCAATGAAGACTATAACAAACTTGTATAAGTAAGGTCGACACACTCGATTCGTCAGGTCCATGAATACTACGGGTGCATTCGTTAGACCAAAGGGCATCACTACAAATTCGTAGTGACCGTAGCGAGTTCTGAAAGGAGTCTTTAGAATGTCGACCTCCTGGACTCGTAGCTGATGGTATCTCGATCTTAGGTCAATCTTGGAGAAGAAACTAGCTCCTTGGAGTTGATCGAAGAGGTCATCTATCGGTGGTAAAGGGTATTAGTTTTTAACGGTAAGTTTGTTTAATTCCCGGTAGTCTATGCACATGCGAACCGATCCATCCTTCTTTTTCACGAATAAGATTAGTGCTCCCTAGGGTGAGAAGCTTGGTATAATGAAGCCTTTACTGAGAAGTTCGTTCCACTGGCTGGATAGTTCTTGAATTTCTGAAGGTGCAAGACGATACGGGGCTTTAGCTACAGGGGTAGCTCCAAGGATCAAGTCGATTCGGAATTCGACTTGGCGTTCAGGAGGAACTCCTTAGAGATCTTCAGGGAATACATCAGGGAAATCATAGACTTCAGGAATATCCTTGATCTTTTTCACTTCTTGGGTTTTATCAACTACGTGAGCTAAGAAGGAACAGTAATATTTGTGAAGATACTTCTTGGCCTTGACGCAAGAAATGATTTGAAGCTTTGCACTAGGTTTGTCTCCATAGATAACAAGGGATTCACCCTTTGGTAAATTGAGGCGAATGGCCTTTTCGTAACATAGAATATCGGCACGATGAGGACTTAACCAGTCCATGTCAATGATGATCTCAAAGCTTTTTATGGAGACCAGCATAAGGTCTATTTAGAAGGAATAATTGTTTAAAATAAGTGTTCACCCTATGTATATATAGTTTGTGTCTTTAAAGGACTGGGGATTTTGTTTTAGTAGATGTTTAAATTCAAGGCTCATGAAACTTTTTTCCGCACCACTATCAAAAAGAATGCATGCGTAAGAATTGTTGAGAAGAAATGTACCGGTAACCACAGTAGGATATGTCATCGCTTCTTCGTGGCCAATTGCTAAAACTCTTCATGTGCCCCCAACATTCTTCGTCTTTGGGCAATTTCTCTTGTAATTCCCGATTTCGCCACACTCATAACAAGCTTGACTAACTCCCAAAGCGGGCAGTATGCCCCTTCTTGTTGCAGTGATATCGGAGCCGTTCATCTTGCAAACTCCCGTATGATGGAAGTTGCACTTATCGCACTTTGGAAAAGTTCCAACATATCGACTTGGGTTTGCTGGAGTAGCAGAAATAGTGGTAGATTCAGGAGTAGGAACGACAGTTGGAACAATAGCAGCGTGTACTGCCACAGTTTGTTGCTTCTTAGATGGCTCCTGTGATGACTGCCCCTTTCGTTTATTCAAGAATTTATTTTTACCGCCTCGTTCTTTGGGCTTATCAGGAACAGCTGGTATGGAATCTTGAATAACTCCATGATCTATTAATGTATGTGCCAAACGTTTGTCACTATCAAAGGTAAGGGGATTGGCAGCTACAACATTCCCTTGATTCGGGGGAGTTAATCCCCATATATACCTTTCCATTTTCTTGCTCTCCGGGTTGACCATCCCGAAACATAGTAGAGCCAGGTAACTGAACCTAGCAGTGTAAGCAGTGATATCAGAGCCCTTCATCTTCAGACCCCAGAGTTCCTGTTCTAGCTTTTGCATTTCGCCCCTCGGGCAGTATTCAGCTAGCATTAGTTCTTTCAAATCATTCCAAACCATACTGTTGGATATCGGAAGAGTCATGGATTTGACTTGGCTATTCCACCAAGTGAGAGCTCTATTTGTAAAGGTTCATGCTGCAAATTTCACTTTACTAGACTCGGGGCATGCGCAAATTTTGCATATTGATTCGATTTTCTTGAACCAACGAGTTAAATCAATGACACCTCCCGTGCCATCAAAGGATCGAGGTTTAGCATTTATGAAATCTTTGTATGAACATTCATTCAGATGATTATGACTATCTCCATGATTAGAATGATAGGCACCACTACCTGCCCCACTGTTGCCACTGGCATTGATCTGTGTTATTGCTGCTGCCACGGCGGCAGCTATTGCTGCTTGAAAGACAGCAGCATCATATTGAGGAGGTGGCGGCGGTGGTGGATTTGGTGGATTGTTGTTCTTTTTGTTGGAATTTCTTGGAGGCATCTTTTATCTATAATGTTTTAAGAAAATGGTGATAAGTACAATATCATGGGTCAGGTGAAATTAGATAAGACATATCTTAATTTATGAAGCAAGATATTTATGAAAATTGTAATAACTCCTTAATGAAGTAAAATGCTTATCATTTTTTTATTGATATATTGCTTTATACATGAAGTTGGGAAAATTTGACCTAGATATAGGTCTATATTACATCAACAAAAAGAGGAAATTAGACAGCATTACTACCTACGAGTAGTGTATTCACTTAATCGTAGGATGGATTTTTACATATAGTTAAAAGTAGTATATACATTCGAGATCCTAAGTTATATCAGAATAGAAAATAGAAGTAGTGTAAACACTACTTGCGGCGAGTATGGCTCCTAGTACTGGGCTCTGCCCCATGAGGTTTTGATTCCCTCAAACAACTCTCCAGTGTAGTCTGACGCTCTTGGAGTGCTCTAATTTCGATTTGAGCAGCAATCATTTCTACATGAAGCATGTCTGTGTGGTGTCTGGTTTCATCGTGATCTCCGTCTAGACGATGAATATTTACATGCAGCAGTGACTTCTAGAATTCGGTTGATCGATATCCGAGATTGATCAACCTGACGAGAAATGTGACGCACTATAACAGGGAGGGCCCTGTTAGCCGATCATCTTCTACCCAACCATTATCCCCTTGGTTAGGGAAGTAGGGATCTCCAGGCGGAGGATATCCTGCCATAAACTCTATATGAGGAATTTAAAGGTAAGATGCATAGACTTGTCACAATACTACCATCACTCCCGAACACATGTTGATCAGATCTCAAATAAATATAGTTGATCAGGCTATATTTATCCCAGATATGATTACATGACTGTTCGGGTTTAACTGTAGTGTCCAACATCCAAATACTTTTATGTAGTTATTACTGTGATACTATTTCTGTAGGTGTGAGTGTTTGTATACTTCATATAAAATACTTATATTTTTAAAAGTATACTTGTAGTCAGAGCACTCCGGCCCCATTGTATTTATAGATGTATATCTTTTATGAATTGATATATTGAGTTCACTATAAACAATGCTCTGATACCAATCTGTCACACCCCCAAACCGGTACGGCGGAAACATTCAGGGGTGGATGACTTCATGTATAGTATCACAACAATGCACAATAGTAATCAAAGTACAACATTCATTACATTGATAAAATATAACATTACATTCGTGTTCAAATCATTGTACATTTGACACCAAAAAGTATAATTAAAAGACATAATTATATGAGATTCTGTCTTCCTCAAAACTTATGGGTACCTGTTTATCGATTTCCTGAAAATACAAGTAGTTTTGAAAAGAGTGTCAATAATTAAGTTGGTGAGTTCATAAGCATGTTTGTAATAGAAATCTGTTATTTATTCCTTTGAAAAATGCAAGTATGTTTTCCCCAGAAAATCCTATATTTTCTGTTGTATATGTATTTGTGTTCTGAAATAGTATGATATAGTTTTAAATTCCCATAATACTATGAAAAGTATGTTTTCTCTATACTAGAATAGCATTCTGTATTTATACTTGTACGAAAGCTTGTGAAATTGTAAATATCTAGATTTACCAATTATAGTTTCATTTATATAAAACTATTTAAAGTTGTTTACTTATTCTTAAACTAAACGCATTATCCAATACCAAATTGTGAGTTATCATAACCATGCTTGATGACCTAAGCCTCGCCTGAAACACGACGTTCTTCAAGCGTCGAAATATGGTACGACAATTGTCATCACAGGTCTGCCGACCTAGCTGTTGCAAGGAGCTCTAGTGCGGGATTGCCAGTCCCGTATAGATCTATACACAAGTGTCACGCTCTCCCTCAAGGAAACTCTGGTTATAATTTTCAGGACTTTTGTTTTATACTTAAATAAGTACTTGAAGCGTGTCTCATAAATGCTATATTGATAGTTACGTGTAGAATAATGAAAAATATCTTTGTAATCGATATTTTGAAAATATCTCATAAATTATATCTAATATAATTTATATACTTGTTTTCGTAAGTTATTCTGAATATGAAAAGAAATATGTAAGTTCCATCAACTGTATTGATAAGTATGCATGACTCATAAACTATACCTATTATAGTTTATATGTTTGATTTTATATGAAATCTTGAACTGGTAAAATAGTATGTTTATTTTAGTAAAAATAACAATCGTAAACTATTTGAATAAATTTTGTTATTTATGCAAGATTTCCTTGTATTTTACTTGTCTTCCCCCCCCCCCCCTAAAACATTATAAACCTAGTGAAAAAATAGGGGTATAAACTCACTTGATAGGTGATGATTCGGGTAGCGTTTCGTTTCTAGAAAGGAGTTTAGTTGATGAAACTGGGAGTTTTGATGAAAAGTCGGCTTAACGCGGGCAAAGTTTCAGCTAAAAATTGAGGACTTCGGGGCTTGCTTCAGGTGGTAAGGAGGTTCTCGGGACTTTGGAGGGTTTAGAAAGGCTTAAATGAATGTTTAAGTGGAGAGAGGATTTGAAAAGTGTAAACAAAACCCGGAGGCCTCGCATTCTATTTGTAGGAGCGGTCTGGTCCTCGGTACGCTAGGCGTAAAATTCATGTACGTTGGGCGTACAACTGAAAACCTCGGTATGATGGGCGTACGCCTTGTACGCGGGGCGTACTAGTTTGAGTCTTATCCGATCTTCGGACGTGGCGAGGCTACGAGTTACACGTCGATGCTAGTCTGATTACGCTGGGCGTAACCTTTTCATACGTCGGGCGTAGTGGCTACCTGGCTTCAGATGTGTTTATTGAGCGAGATACGTGTCGCATGCCAAGAAAGAGGTGACGTGGTCAATCTGAGCCCTAGTTTCCCAGTACGTTGGGCGTACTCTTGTACGCGGGGCGTACTTCCTTTTTCCAAACTTCAAAAATTCATATATTTCGTATACAAACTCCGTTTTTGACGTTCTTTATATCCACGTGTAGGTGAGACTATGCTCTACAACTTTCGTTTAGACTCCGTCGGCTAATTTTGAATTGATTTTTAAAGTTTTATTTTTAACAGGCCGGGACAGGAAAAGTCCGTTAAAAATTCATAACTTCTTCATCTGACATCCGTTTTCGTCTGTCTTTTTACCGTTGAACTACAAATGACGAGATATTCAATTCTCGTTTAGGTTGTGTCTGCTAAAAATCGTTCGATCTTTAATTCGAAATTTGGGATGTATACTGTTATGCCGAATTTTAGAAAAATCATAACTTCCTCATACGAAGTAAGATTTGAACGTATTTTTATGGATATTCTCGGTTTAACGAATTCTATGAATTTCATTTTGATTGTTAAGGTTAAAAAGCATTTGATTGTAAACTCACTTTTTATGTCACACAGCGTTGTGCCGGTTCTGTCACGAAACATCGATAGGTCATAACTTCTTCGTTATAACTCGGATTTGGGTGTTCTTTATATTTTTGGAATCCTTGACACGATCTCTACCACTACATTCATCCCAAACAAGTTTATTTAACATTTCATTTTTGTGGGTCGATTATGTAAATGCACATAGTATACAAAAATTTCTCTTTATTATTTTAAAAAGAACTACAAATTGATCTATACTATTACATTGAATCGAAATAAAGGGTTGTTACACATAAAGTCTATGCCTCATACATCGAACACCTCGCAGACTTGGATATTCCTTTGTGGCATCTTGTTCCTTGATGATATATTCCCCGAACTTTGGCATACGTCACACTCTCGTACATAAATAACAGCATCCTTGAAGATTGTTAGCCAATAGAATTCTACGTCAAACACCTTCTTGGCCGTGTATTGAGCTCCATGATGTCCTCCTACTGGCCCATTGTGACAATGCCTTAAAATATCATGAATCTCCTTTCCAAACACGCATCTTCTAATAATCCCATCTGCACAACTTCTAAAAAGATAAGGCTCATCCCAGAAACAATATTTGATTTCTGAGAAGAGCTTTTTCTTTTTCTGGTGAGTTAGCCCTTTTGGATGAAAGTTGCATGCCAAGAAGTCTGCAATGTTGGCATACCAAGGTTCTTCCCCTATTATCATCATCAAATACTCTTCTGGAAAGTCATTCCTAATTCCCTTGTTGTCCATCTCGTCCCTCTCTAGATTTTCCAATCTTGACTGATGGTCGGCTGCTATGTTTTCCACCCCCTTCCTGTCTTGGATCTTGATGTCAAATTCTTGAAGTAAAAGCACCCATCGGATCAGTCTTGGTTCCGCATCCTGCTTGGCAAACAAATATTTAATAGCACAATGGTCAGTAAATATAGTTGTTTTGGACAAAATAAGGTAGGGACGAAACTTGTCAAATGCATAAACCACGGCCAATAGTTCTTTTTCAGTAGTGGTGTACTTTTCTTGGGTCGGGTTTATGGTCTTGCTCGCATAGTAAATGGGTTGAAAGTTCTTATCAACCCTTTAACCAAGCACGAATCCCAAAGCATAGTTACTAGCATCACATATAATCTCGAAAGGCAAGTTCCAGTTTGGGGCGATAATGATCGGAGCATTAGTTAATTCTTTTTGTAAATCTCAAAAGCTTCTAAGCATTCTTTAGAAAAATCAGAGGGTGCATCTTTTAAAAGTAATTGAGTCAAAGGTATTGTTATTTTAGAAAAATCTTTTATAAAATGGCGGTAAAAACCCGCGTGACCTAAAATACTCCTAACGCCCTTCACATTAGTTGGTGGGGGTAACTTGGCAATGGTGTCGATCTTTGCTCGATCCACCTCAATCCCTGATTCCGAAACTTTATGACCTAACACGATTCCTTCCTTCACCATAAAATGACATTTTTCCCAATTTAAAACTAAATTGGTCTTTTCACACCTAGCAAGCATCAAATCAAGGTTAGTAAGACAATCATAAAAAAAGAACCAAAGACAGAAAAGTCATCCATAAAGACTTCCATAAACTTTTCCACCATAAAGACTTCCATAAACTTCCAAAAGGCATGCGTTGATATGCAAATGTTCCACTTGGACAAGTGAACTTCGTCTTCTCTTGATCTCTTGGGTCGATGGAAATTTGGAAATAACCTGAAAATCCATCTAGAAAACAATAATAACAATGACCAAAAAATCGTTCGAGCATTTGATCAATAAAAGCGAGAGGCAAATGGTCTTGGCAAGTGGCATCGTTTAGTTTTCGGTAACCGGTGCACACTCGCCAACCGGTTACCGTTCGAGTAGGTATGAGCTCATTCTTCTCATTCATCACGACTGTCATTACTCCCTTGTTTGGCACTACTTGTACTATACTCACCCATTGGCTATCGGAAATGGAGTATATGATCCCAACATCTAAGAGCTTGACAACCTCCTTCTTCACCACCTCTTGTATGTTTGGGTTTAATCGTCTTTGATGTTGCACTACCGGTTTCGCGCATTCTTCTAGGTTGATCTTGTGAGATAAATAGGAAGGACTAATTCCCTTGATGTCGGTAATATTCCAAGTAATGGCGTTCTTCCTTTTCTTTAAAACATTCATGAGACTCTCTTTTCAGTTGGTGTAAGTTCAGAAGCTATAATAATCGTCTTTTGTTCATCCTATTCCAAATGTTCTGGAAAAGTTTTAAGCTCCAACTGCGTCTTCTGAACGCTAAACACAACATGTGTATGAACAGAACACACCGTGTTGTACTCATTGAACCCGTCAGATCGCGCTTTTTCAACTCGACATGCCGTGTTTGGTTTTCAAAATTCCTTGTAAGTTCTTCAATTTTGCTTTCTTCAAGTATCCTCTCTAACTCCTTCAGATCTTTCTCAGCATCAAAGTGACCTTCTGAAAGGAACGTGAATCCACCCACCTTGTCTTCTTTCCATTCCACCAATTCTTTTTCCAATAGTTCTTCAAACGTGTCCACCGAGAAAACCGTGTCATCACTAAACCTTGCATGCTTGTTTGCTCGATCAACTCCAAAGGTGACTAAATCATCTCCTACCCAGAGAGTAAGTTTAGATTATCTCAATTCCGCTAGAGCACAAGCGGTGCTTAGGAAAGGTCTTCCAAGAATGATAAGTACCTGATGGTCTTCTTCCATGTCTAGCACTATAAAATCTGCAAGAAACACGAATTTCTCAACTTTTACCAAAAGGCGCTCGCATATTCCTCTTGGAAATGTCATTGTCTTGTTTGCTAGAGGAATCGCCATACAGTTGGGCCTTGGTTCCGGGAGGTTCAACTTCTTTGAAGAATGAATAAGGCATAAGATTCACACTAGCTCCCGAATCGGCCAATGCATAACTTGTAGCCAAATTCCTGAATTAACATGGCAAAGTTAAGCTCCCCGGGTCTCCCATTTTCTTTGGCAGTTTATTTAACATTACAGATGAGCAATTCTCGTTCAGAACCACCTTAGATGCTTCCTCTATCTTCTTTCTATTTGTGAGAAGGTCTTTTAAAATTGGCATACTTGGGCATTTGAGCTACCGCCTCAATGAATGGGATGTTGATTTGGAGTGATTTTATATGTTATAGAAACTTCTTATAGTCTTCATTCTGTTTATCTTGTCTAGCTCGGCTCGAGAATGGTAATGGAGGCTGATATAGCTTTACCGGAGGGGTTTTATTTTCTTCAGTCAATAAACACCGTGTGTTCTTCTCTTCGACATGCCGTGTTGGGGAATCAGAATGCGATTCTCGGTTGTCCTCCTGTACTAATTTCATATCTTCCTTAGGGATTAGGGTCAGAGGGGTGACTATTTTACCGCTTCTTGTTGTCATAACATTTATATGCGCCCCTCTCGTATTTTGCTCGGTGTTGCTTGGAAGTCCGCCCAGTGACCTTTCATTGAATTGTTTTGCAAGTTTCTCGAGTTACTTCTCGATGTTGAGGATCAAAGCTTGTTGATTCCTCATTAATGCTTGCTGATCTTTCATCATAGCTTGTTGATCCCTTATTGCAACATCCGTTTCATTATGTCTTTTTTCTGACGCGACTACAAAACGAGTGAGTATGGCTTCAAAATATGTATTCATTTCTTGTACCGGCTCTTCTCTTTGATAAAAACCTCTCGTCTTTTGTTTGTATTTTTCCTACTTCACCTTCTTGTACTCATCATAGGGTAGCCATTCCTTCTTAGGTTTCCTCCATTCTTTATCAAATCTATCCCCGCTTGAATAACACACTTGCACCTTCCGGTTTCCATTCTCGTCAAGGTCACAGTCTTTAGTCAAAGGAGGCCTACCATAGTTGTCACACCCCGCAGGGATGGCATGGATGGATTGTGTAACACTAGTCAAATAGGTAAAATAACAATCACATGTGATTATGCCAAACATGTAATGTGATAAACTTACTATGTAATTTATGATAAATCCTAATACAAGTATGAACTTTCATACATACTTTATGATATAATTCAAAGTATACGTCCATACGATTCCAAAAATATAGAGAACATCTAAATATGTCTTCGCATGAAGAAGTTATGATAAACTCTAACACTATAAATCTCTATAACAAGAGGAATTTAAAATAGACTTAGAATTAGCTTTTGGAATCTTAAAGAAAGTTGTAGTACTCGGAAATACCTACGTGTGGATATAAAGAACGTCAAAAACGGAGCTCGTATGCAAAATTTATGACCTTCCGAAGATCTAGAATTCAAAGAGAGTAACACATGGCACAAACCCTAGCTTAGCCGTGTTCCACGACGTGGACATGAGTTCCACGATGTGGAAGTGATCTAAAACACCTCTCAGTGCTAGTATACAAATGGCAAGTCTATGGGAGTGAGGTTTTGAATCTCCACGACGTGGAAATGAAGCCCACGACGTGGAATCAGTATCGTGACACCTTCCGAAGCTAGGACACAAATGGCAAGTCTACGAAGTGATGCAGCCCTATTTCCACGACGTGGAAATGAATCCCACGATGTGGACTTGACTTGGACAGCCTCCTATAAATAGCATGCGAGACCTCCGGGTTTTTGGTTACACTTTTGAATACTCTTTCACTTTAAACACTCTTTTAAGCCATCCTAAACCCCCCGAAGCCTAGGGAAACCCCCTAACACCCGAAGAAAGCACGGAGCCTCGAAGTCCTCGAGAAAATGATCTTTCCTAGTCGAAACTCTGCCCGCGTGAAACTCAATTTTCACCAGAAACTCATAATTTCAAGTAGCGAAGCGATACCCAAATCACCACTTATCAAGTGAGTTCATACCCCTACGTTTTCATGATTTTTCACTATTTTAGTGGGAAAATACAAGTGTAATACAAGAAAATTTGTGTTAATATCTATATGTTTTCAATATTTATTAATCGTTGCTGTCAATAAAATTATATATATATATATATATATATATATATATATATATATATATATATAATTTTATTGACATATATATATATATATATATATATATATATATATATATATATATATATATATATATATATATTAATTAGTGTTCGCCAGGCTAAGAATTGATAATTTGACTCCATTTCCTGTTCCTTGTTTGGTTGTGGGCTTGGGTTAGAATTATTTATTCAACTATCTATTTAATCATAATTATATAAATATCATATTTATATAAGTATAAAATCATTTTAAACTTGTTAAACAAAAATATAATTTTTGCAAACTGTTTTAGTACCATTTGGACATAAACGTTGAATTTCACGGAAAAAACCGTATCACAGATTTTACAATTTAAACATGCCAAATTATTAACAATACAAAGGTTTTCATGTCAGTAAAAGACAAACATATAATCTATAATAGGTATAGTTTAAGGAACTTACATATTGCTTTTCAAATTCAGAATACATTACGGAAAACAAACATATAAACTATCATAAATGTAGTTTATGAGATATACTTACAGTTGTCTATTACAAAGTAACTTTTCATTATTCTACACGTAACCGTCAATATAGAATTTATGAGACACACTTCAAGTACTTATCTAAGTACCAACCAAGTCCTAAAATTATAACCAGAGTCTCCTGGAGGGAGAGCGTGACACTTGTGTATAGATCTATACGGGACTGACAATCTCGCACCAGAGTTGCTTGCAACAGCTAGGCCGGTAGGCCTGTGGTGACAAATGTCGTACCGATTGCAACGCCTGAAGAACGTCGTGTTCAGGCCATCTTAGTTCATCAAGCATGGTTATGATAACTCACAATTTGGCATTGAACAATACGATTAGTGTAAGAATAAATAAACATCTTCACATAGTTTTATTAAACTATAATACAGTATTTTACAAGTACAAATACAGAATACTAAGTTACTACAGAGAAAACATACTTTTCATGGTTTCATATGTATTAAAACTATATCATACTATATCATAGTACAATAACATTTACACGTTTTGAGTATGACATATTACAACAGAAAATATAGGATTTTTTGGGAAAACATGTTTACATTTTCTTAAAACAACAACATATTTCAATTACAAACATGCTTATGAACTCACCAACTTAATTGTTGACACTCTTTTTAAAACTACTTGTATTCTCAGGAAATCGGTAAACAGGTACATCCACGAGTTTTTGAGAAGACAGAGCTTCATAGACTCATGTCTTTTAACTTTTGATATACATTTTTGGTGTCAATATACAATGATTTGAACACATATGTAATAACTTATATTTTATCAATACATGGTTGTCGTACTTTGATTACTATTATTCAATTGTTGTGATACTGTACATGACGTCCTCCGCCCCCGAACGTTTCCGCCGGTCCGGTTTGGGGGTATGACAGATTGGTATTAGAGCATTGTTTATAGTGTACTAAGTATATCAAATCATAAAAAAAATAAACAACTATAGATACAATGGGGCTAAAGCACTCTGACTAAGAGTTATACTTTTAAAATATAACAATATTTTTATAAAAGTATACATACATGTTTACATACCAGGACAAGTATCACAAGAAGAGCAAAACAGAAGTATTTAGATGTTAGACACTACAGTCAAACCTAGACAGTTATGTAATTATATCTGGGACAAATATAGTCTGATCAACTATATTTATTTGAGATATAACCAACATGTGTTTGGGAGTGATCACAGTGTTGCAACAAATCTAAAATTTACCAATAAACCATACAGAGAACCTTTATCATACAAATTTAAAATACTATAGGATCATTTTGTAATACTATAAAACTACTTTCTTTCTATGCATCTTACCTTTACATTTCTCGTATAGACATTATGGCAGGATATCCTCCGCACGGAGGTCCCTACTTCCCTGATCAAGGGAATAATGGTTGGGTTGAAGATGATCCTGAAGAGGATCCCGAGGAGGACAAAGATGAAGAAGAGGAGGATTCAGAAGGTACAGACTCAGATCTAGAAGTATACAACCCACCGTTGGTTGTACAAAACCCCACAGCCAGATAGGATTTTCAAGGTCCGATACCAGCATGGGGCGAAGAACTACAAAGGTGGAGCCATCAGCAAGGACAACACCCTCCATTCGGTATGAACAGAGGCTTCTACAACATCAGCAATGGAGGTTCAGCTGACAGGCCCTCCCTGTTATAGTACGCCGCATTTCTCGTCAGGTTGATCAGTCGCGAATATCGATCAACCGAATCCTAGAAGTTAATGCTACCGCTCAAGTCAATGATGTTAACCTTCGTCACCTAGACGAAGACCATGATCATACCAAAATCCACACCGAGGCTTTGCAAGACGAAATGACGGCCGCCCGAGCTGAAATAAGAGCACTTCGAGAACATCAAACTACTCTAGCTAGACGTTTGATGGAAACAAAACATCAAGGAGCAGGGCCCAGTACTCGAAGCAGTGCCCGCCGCAAGTAGTGTTACACTACTCAAGATTTTGATATAGATTAGGACTTCGGATATGTGTTAAATATTACTTTTATCTACATATAAACTCAACCTTATGTCTAGGTGTTTACACTACTCAGGGAAAATCAAAATGCTGTCAAATTTTCCGTTATGTAGATATAATATAAATCTATATCAAGGTTAAATATTTCCAACAGTATGTACAAAAATATGTGTCAAATGACAAGCATTTTATTTCATTGGGAGTTAGCATAATTTTCATATCATTTTTTACTCATGGCAAATCTATAATTATTTAGTATATATATTAAAGTATTATGTAATTAAAATTTTATTGATCTAGAAATGGTAGGTCCGCTTTAGGCCATGTTCCTTGTTTGGTTGTGGACTTAAGGAAGACCTATTATGTTCAACAATCTATTCATTCTTAATTACATACAACTTGTATACATCAAATGAATGTAGAAGAACCTGGTACGAAATAAATTATACAAATTCATTACAAGTGTTGCTATAAACAAAATTGGCGATTGTTTACTTATATTAGTAGACTTTTATTATAAGTCGCCTAATAGAACACTATAACAGTCAGGAAATAATGCAATTGGAATTAAGATATGTCTTATTCAATATTACCTGACTCATGATCACTATAGAGTACTTATCAGCATTTTCCTTAAATCATTATAGATAAAGATGCCTCTAAGGAAGTCCAACAGAAAGAACAACATTCCACCAAATCCACCACTGTCGCCACCTCCACAGCATGATGTTGCTGTCTTTCTAGCAGCAGTAGCTGCCGCCGTAGCAGCAGCAATAACACATATCAACGCCAGTGGTATCAGTGGGGCAGGTCGTGGTGCCCATCCTTCTAATCATGGGGATAATCATGGTCATCCGAAGGAATGTTCATACAAGGATTTTACAAATGCTGAACGTCGATCCTTTGATGGCACGGGAGGTGTCATTGCATTAACTCGTTGGTTCGAGAAAATCGAATAAATATTCGAAATTTGTGCATGCCCCGTGTCTAGCAAAGTGAAATTTGCAGCATGCACCATTATAGATAGATCTCTCACTTGGTGGAATAGCCAAGTCAAATCCCTGACTCTTTCGATAGCCAACGGTATGAATTGGAATGATTTGAAAGAACTAATGCTAGTTGAATACTACCCGAGGGGCAAAATGCA
Source organism: Lactuca virosa (assembly GCF_052849685.1). NCBI lineage: Eukaryota > Viridiplantae > Streptophyta > Magnoliopsida > Asterales > Asteraceae > Lactuca > Lactuca virosa. Next base: position 292,013,429 of record NC_136429.1, on the reverse strand, counting down.
AAAACTAGAACAGGAACTCTGGAGTTTGAAGATGAAGAGCTCCGATATCATTGCTTAAACTGCTAGATTCAGTGATCTGGCTCTACTGTGTTCCGGGATGGTCACCCCGGAGATCAAGAAGGTGGAAAGGTATATATGGGGATTAACTCCCCCGACTCAAGGAAATGTTCTAGCTACCTATCCCCTTACCTTTGATAGTGCCAAACGTCTGGCACAGACATTAGTAGATCATGGAGTTATTAAAGATTCCATACCAGCTGTTCCTAAAAAGACCAAAGAATGAGGCAGCAAAAAGAAATTTTGGAATAAACAAAAGGGGCAATCATCACAAGAGCCTTCTAAGAAACAACAAACTGTGGCGGTACACACTGTTATTGTTCCTGTTGTTGTTCCAGCCCTTATTCCTACTACTACTTCTGCTACCCTAGCAACCCCAATTCGATACGCTGGAACTCTGCCAAAGTGCAATAAATGCAACTTCCATCATACAGGAGTTTGCAGAGAAATGCACTACCGAAACTGTAACAGAAAGGGGCACACCGCCCGTTTCTATAAAACACCAGCACAACCCATATCTCAAGTCCCCGCCGCCGGAGTAAGCCAATCTTGTTATGAGTGCGGGGAAATTGGGCACTTCAAGATAAATTGTCCAAAGACAAAGAATGTTGGTGGTGTGGGGAGAATTCTGGCAATTGGCCACCAAGAAGCGATGACATATCCTACCGTGGTGACCGGTACGTTTCTTCTCAACAATTCTTACACATGCATTCTTTTTTATAGTGGTGCGGAGAAAAGCTTCGTGAGCCATAAATTCAAACATCTACTAAAATAAAATCCCCAATCATTAAAAGATACATTCACAGTAGAGATGGCAAATGGAATGACCGAGAGTACAAATGACATATACATAGGATGCACACTTACCCTAAACAACTGTTCATTCCAAATTGACCTTATTTCGGTCTCAATTAAAAGTTTTGACATTATAATTGGCATTGATTGGTTAAGTTTTCATCGTGCTAATATCCTATGTTTTGAAAGAGCCATTCGTCTTAATCTTCCAAGTAACGAATCTCTTGTTATCTATGGCGACAAATCCGGTGCAAATCTTCAAATCATTTCTTGCGTCAAGCCCAAGAAGTATCTTCACAAAGATTATTGTGCCTTCTTAGCTCATGTGGTTGATAAAACACAAGAAGTGAAAAACATCAAGGATATTCCTGAAGTCTGTAATTTCCCTTATGTATTTTCCAAAGATCTCTCAGGAGTTCCTCCTGAACGCCAAGTCGAATTCCGAATCGACTTAATTCCTGTAGCTACCCCTGTAGCTAAACCCCCGTAGCGTCTTGCACCATCATAAATGCAGGAGCTATCTAGCCAATTGAACGAACTTCTCAGTAAAGGTTTCATTAGACCAAGCTTCTCACCCTCGGGAGCACCGATCTAGTTCGTGAAAAAGAAGGATGGATCGTTCTGAATGTGCATAGACTATCGCGAACTAAACAAACTTACCATTAAGAACCGATACCCTCTACCATGGATAGACGACCTCTTCGATCAACTTCAAGGAGAAGGTTTCTTCTCCAAGATTGACCTGAGATCGGGATACCATCAGCTACGAGTCCAGGAGACTGATATTCCAAAGACTGCTTTTAGAACTCGTTATGGTCACTATGAATTCGTAGTAATGCCCTTTGGTCTAACGAATGCACCCTGCAATATTCATGGACCTGATGCACCTTGTGTGTCGACCTTACTTAGACAAGTTCGTTATTGTTTTCATTGACGATATACTAGTCTATTCCCGAAGTAAGGAAGAACACAGCCAACACTTACTACAAGTCTTGGAAACCTTAAGGGCAGAGAAATTGTATGTGAAGTTCTCGAAGTGTGAATTTTGGATTCGTAAGGTGGAATTCCTAGGTCATGTAGTCAGCAAGGAAGAGATACATGTTGATCCCTCCAAGATTAAGGCTATCGAAAACTGGGCGACCCCACGAACCCCAACAGAGATTCGTCAGTTTCTAGGTCTCGCTGGCTACTACAGGAGGTTCATAAAAAACTTCTCAAAGATCACGAAGCCACTCACCACCCTGACTCAGAAGGGTGTGACTTTCAATTGGGAGGAGAAACAAGAAACTGCTTTCCAGACACTAAAGCGAGCTCTCTGCAGCACACCGATCTTGTCCCTCCCAGAAGGGACTGAAGATTTCGTAGTCTACTGCGATGCGTCAAAGCAAGGGCTAGGCTGTGTTCTTATGCAGCGAGGAAAGGTCATATCTTATTCCTCGAGACAGCTTAAGAACCACAAAGTCAACTATACCACACATGACCTAGAACTGGGAGCCGTGGTTTTTGCTCTAAAGATTTGGAGGCATTACCTTTACGGTACGAAATACATAGTCTTTACTGATCACAAAATCCTCCAGCACATATTCGATCAGAAGGAACTGAACATGAGACAACGACGATGGGTAGAGTTACTCAATGATTACGAATGTGAAATTCGCTATCATCCCGGCAAAGCAAAGGTAGTAGCAGATGCCCTTAGTCATAAAGAGTACTCGGGTCGACGAGTAAAGTCTAACTATGACTATCCATTCCCACCTGTCCACACAGATCAAGGAGGCTCAGCTGGAATCCTTGAAACCCGAAAACATGACAAGAGAAGCATTAAGAGGAATGGAAAAGAACTTGGAAGTCAAGGATGACAGAGTTCATTATTTCATGGATCTGGACACCGAAGTTTGGTGGCTACAGAGATGTTATCATGAATGAAGCCCATAAAAATCGATACTCCATTCACCCGAGTTCAGAAAAGATTTATATGGACCTTAAGAAACTCTATTGGTGGCCGAACATGAAAGCTGAAATTGCTACCTGTGTGGGCAAGTGCCTAACTTGTGCCAAAGTCAAGGTAGAATATCAAAATCCCTCATGTTTACTTGAACAGCCAGAAATACCTGAGTGGAAGTCGGAGCGTATTACAATGGATTTCATAACCAAGTTACCCAGGACAACAGGTGGTCATGACACCATTTGGGTAATCGTCGACAGATTTACCAAATCCGCACACTTCCTGCCAATAAAAGAAACTGATAAAATGGAGAAGTTAACAAGTATGTACATTAAAGAGATAGTACGATTGCATGGTGTGTTAATATCTATTATCTCTGACCGATATAGTAGATTTACCTCGCGGTTTTGGCAATCACTGCAAAAGTCCTTGGGAACCAATCTTGACATGAGTACAGCGTACCATCCTTAGACTGATGGGCAAAGCGAGAGAACAATACAAACATTGGAAGACATGTTAAGGGCTTGTGTGATAGATTTTGGTAAAGCTTGGGATACCCATTTACCACTAGCTGAATTCTCCTACAACAATAGCTACCACACTAGCACCAAAATTGCACCCTTTAAAGCTTTCTATGGCTGTAAGTGCAAATCTCCTCTGTGTTGGGCTGAAGTGGGGGATACGCAACTAGCCAAGAACCAAATACCCGATAGTACACTAACCGGTCCCGAGATAATTCGAGAAACCACAGAAAAGATTGTCCAAATCTGGGAACGATTGAAAGCTTCTAGAGACAGACAGAAGAGTTATGCGGACAAAAGACGACAACCCTTGGAATTCCAGGTTAGCGACCGCGTCTTGTTAAAGGTCTCACCCTATAAAGGAATGATACGTTTCTAAAAACATGGAAAATTAAATCCAAGGTACACCGGACCATTCGAGATTCTTGCTAGAATTGGTCCGGTTGTTTATAAACTCAAACTACCGCATGAAGTCAATAACATTCATCCTATTTTTCATGTCTCTAATCTCAAGAAGTGTCTGTCTGACGAGACTCTTGTGATCCCACTCAACGAAATCGAGATAAACGAGAGTCTACACTTCGTAGAAGAACCAGTGGAAGTCATGGATAGGGAAATCAAAAGAACAAAACAAAGTCGTATACCAATAGTGAAGGTTCGCTGGAATGCCAAGCGGGGACCTGAATTCACTTGGGAACGAGAAAATCAGATGAAACAAAAGTACCCACATATTTTCCCTAGTTCATGAGTACCACTTTAGAAACAATTTCGGGACGAAATTATTCTAACGCGGAAGAATGTAACACTAGTCAAATAGGTCAAATAGCAATCACATGTGATTATGCTAAACATGTAATGTGATAAACTTACTATGTAATTTATGATAAATGAAAATACAAATATGAAATTTCATACATACTTTATGATATAATTCAAAGTATACGCCCATACGATTCTAAAAATATAGAGAACGTCTAAATCTGTCTTTGCATGAAGAAGTTATGATAAACTCTAACACTATAAATCTCTATAACAAGAGGAATTTAAAATAGACTTAGAACTAGATTTTGGAATCGAAAAGAAAGTTGTAGTACTCAGAAATACCTACGCGTGGATATAAAGAACGTCAAAAATGGGTTTGGTAGAATTTTTTCAAAAAGAAATGTTTTATAAAAGGGTTTTTCTAATAAAAGAAAAAGGGTGTGGCGCATGCAATCGACCGAGCTCAAGTAAGTTTTCCCAAAATACCCATACATGTTTTATGATATGCTTTAATTTGTGAATCTGTGAATTGCATGCTAGTTAGGGCTAAGGATCTGCTCCATTTTTTCATGATCGAATGCTAGGACAGATGCCTTTATATGTCTATTGTATGAGCTAGTAGACATGTATGCTAGTACTGATCAGTTAGTGATAGTATGGCATGTTTAGGTTATGCTTGTTCCGATTACTCAATGCCCGAATGCTGCTTGCGTTGTGCTTTTTAAGAGTTCCCATTAGCTTCAGCTAACTAGTAAGAGAATATACTAAGTTACATATTGTTGAGACTAAATAATTTTAGAAGGTTAGGTTTTAACTCTATTACGCAGCTCTTGTTTGAGTCCAACCGTTGTACTGTGAGACCTTTCATTTGAAGAATTATATAGTTTCGATGATATATAATTGTATTCGTGAGCTAGTTAGAGGATCCTAGTAGGACTTCCTTCTGCAGCTGATGTCGGAGGGTGGCGTGGTGATTGCCCTAGGAAAACCAAGGAAGAGATTTAGTGTTGGGAACCTTGTCTTGTTGAGGATTGTATGTGCGGATAGGGAGTGACTTGGAGGATTCAAAGCGATACTTAAGGAAAGTACGGATAGATGTGGAAGGTAGTACGTGTTCGATTTTATGTACTCTAACATTCCTATGGTGCACACAGAACCCTAATGCTTTGGATCTAAGTTTTCTCTAATTATACATGCAATATTGATATCCAAAGCATGATGCCTAAACTAGCATACAAAATTTAACATATGAATCATAAAATTGGTTAGAAGATTACCTCTTTATGTAGCTAGTAAGACTTTGGCCTTGTGAGAACTTACCACCCCAAGTGTTGTGCCTCAAACAAGTCACAAACACCAATAAACAACTAAATGGATATGAGAGAGGCTAAGGAGACTCAAAATCGACTTCTCTTCTTGGAATGCAAGTAGTGGTTCGATTTTAGGGCTTGGGATAACATATTTATATGTGTAGAAATCGAAGAGTCATATGTAACCCTAATCCACACATATAGGCTTATGATCCATGCATGTGATTTGGACTAACACTTCATGGACTACCCATAAGCTTAACCTATCACAAGTCAATTATGGATCATTAGCCCAATCCATATGTATCAATTTAATTAGTCTCTTTTGATCACTAAATTAATTCTAAATTAATTCTTGATCAATACTAATTAAATAATATGATTTCTCAATTAATATATTATACTTATAATATATTAATAAATCATAAATAACCTCTTACTCAAATATCCATCTATCAAATTGTTCTGGTGAAGGCAACCCGAAATGGACCATGCTACTATCGGGTCAAGTACATACCAATTATAGTTATGGGCTTAGACACCTAATCCAACAGTCTCCCACTTGGATAAGTCTAATAACTATAATTGCCAATGCAACTTAAAATCTGATTAGCAATCGTAGCTCTCAAAAAGTTGTTGTCATACTCTGATGCGTCCATTAGATAAGTGATCATATAATCCTCTGTTCTTCAAGATATCGTGTGGACAAATACATGGAATGAATTCATACTCATTGTCCAACAGTTTGTTTCCCGATTTCTGATTTGTTTGACATAGAACTAAGTTGAACACATCAATTGAGTCCTGACCGGGCCCGGCACATAAGCCAAAACAAAATCATCGAGGGGCCCAAGTTATCGCTTTTAATCCTCTTAGGATAAAAGGAACAGATAAAAATCGACTTATATGCCTATACTAATTACTCGTTAAATCATACACAACAGTATGTTTTATAACATCGAGTTACCGATGTGTTTTACACTATCAATGTACAACCAACTCATAATCAACAACTCATATATCTTAGTTTGAAGACTATACGATATTATCATCTCACAATCACTCGTGATAAATTCCATGAAATGATTCATGTGAGTGTGGGTTTAATCCAATACTCAAATCTTATTTCAAGAGCACTCATGAATGTTTGTAGTACACTTTGCTATGTCTAACACCTTAGACAATCTTACAAAAACCCATTCATGACAGTCTGCTTTCATAACCTACTTCCAAAGTATGATCGACTTTGGATAGTTTGAATAATTATATTATTCTGGAAGTCATAGCATGCAAAATGAAACAATAGTAAATAATTGACACAAGATAGTAACTTTACTTATAAATAAAACTCCTTTTATTCAATCATCAAATGTCAGTTACATTTTAGCTATTACAAGTTTCTAAAAACTATCTAATCATTAAAACTATTATCGTCCTTCAGCCCGATTCTCCTAGCGTGCTGCAAATGCTTAACCCTACTCAGTCCCTTTGTAAGGGGATCTGTTGGGTTCTCTTCTGACGATACCCCCTTCATCAGGAGGAATCCTTCTTCTATTCGCTGTCTTATGAAGTGATATTTTCTGTCGATGTGCCTGGATCTGCCATGATCCATTGGTTCCTTGGCTAAGTCTACCGCACCCTCGTTGTCACAGAAAATTTCCACAGGATCCTTTATAGCTGGTACAACTCCAAGGTCTCCAATGAATTTCTTTAGCCATATTTCCTCCTTTGCTGCTTTGCTTGCTGCTATGTACTCTAATTCGCACGTTGAATCAGCCACAGTTTCCTGTTTGGAAATTTTCCATGTTATTACTCCTCCATTAAGGGTAAATATCCAGCCCATCTGAGAGCGGAAATTATCTATGTCGGTCTGAAAGCTGTCGTCGCTATACCCTGTCACTCTAAAGTCATCACTCCCACCGAGGGTAAGGACCCAGTCCTTAGTCCTCCGCAGGTACTTAAGAATGTTCTTTACCGCAGTCCAGTGAGCTTTACCAGGATTCCCTTGATATCTGTTGACCATGCTCAAAGAAAAGGCCACATCAGGGCGAGTACAAGTCATAGCATACATGATCGAGCCAACAGCAGAAGCGTATGGTATTCGGCTCAATTCTGCTATCTCAGCCTCTGTACTCGAACTCTGAGTCTTACTGAATTTGGTACTGCTCTGGATGGTAATTCTCCTTTCTTGGATTCCTCCATTATGAAATTCTTCAACACTTTGTCCAAGTAGATACTTTTACTATGTCCTATTAGTCTTTTACTCCTGTTTCTCAAGATCCTTATCCCTAGAATATAAGCAGCTTCCCTAAGTTCCTTCATAGCAAAACACTTCCCAAGCCAGGACTTAACCTCCTGCAAGGTTGGGATGTCATTTCATATGAGCAGTATGTCATCTACATACAATACCAAAAAGCTAACTATACTTCCACTAGCTTTGACATATACGCAGGACTCATCCTCGCTTCTCGAAAATCCAAACTCTTTGACTTTCTCCTCGAAACAAAGATTCCATCTGCGAGATGCTTGTTTCAATCCATAAATGGATTTCTCAAGGTTACACACTCTATTAGGGTACTTTGCATTGACAAACCCTCTAGCTGATTCATGTAAACATCTTCAGCCAACTTCCCATTAAGGAAAGCGGTTGTGACATCCATTTGCCATATTTCATAATCATGAAATGCAGCTATGGCTAGCATAACCATTATAGATTTAATCTTAGCCACTGGTGAAAAGGTCTCATCATAGTCAACTCCAGGAGTTTGAGTAAAGCCCTTCGCAACCAATCGCGCCTTATAAGTGTGTACTTTCCCATCCATGTCGGTCTTCTTCTTGAAGATCCATTTGTACCCGACTGTCTTATGGTCTGGTACATTGTCAACCTAGTTCCAAACTTGATTGTCATACATGGACTGAATCTCGTTTTCCACTGCCTCTTTCCATTTCGCAGACTCGAGGCCTGTCATGCCTTCCTTGTAGTTGTTAGGTTTATCCAAGTTTACCAGTGTAGTATCACTGATAAACGTATCACCCTCAAAAGTAATATGGAAACCATAAAACTCAGGTGTCTGTCTAACTCTACTGGAACACCTCAGAGGTAAAGACTCGCCAATCGGTTCAATAGGAGTTTCCTCCTCGGGTTGAGCGCTAGTGTTTGAGGTTCCTTCATCGCTTAACTCTTGAAGCTCTTCAAGGTGAATTTGCTTCCCACTGTCCTCTTGGCATATGATTTCTCTCTCGCGAAAGACTCCTCTCCTTGCAACGAAGACAACATTGTCACTCGGTCAACAGAAGAGATATCCAAAGGATTTTTGTGGGTAGTCGATGAAAATACATTGCTCACTTCGTGGTTCAAGCTTGTCGTGAGTTTATTTTCTCACAAAAGCCTCGCAACCCCAAACCTTGATGAGTGCTAACGAGGGAACCTTCCCCGTCCACATCTCGTGAGGTGTTTTGGAAACCTTTTTAGTTGGGACTAGATTAAGGATATGGGCGGTAGTCTCTAAGGAATACCTTCAGAATGAGATAGGTAACGAAGCTCGACTCATCATAGAACGAACCATGTCCAACAAGGTTCGATTGCGCCTCTTAAACACACCATTAAGTTGTGGTGTCCTAGGCGGCGTCAATTGTGAAACAATTCCACATTCCTTAAGATAGTCGTGGAACTCCATACTAAGATACTCTGCTCCTCGATCGGATCGGAGCATCTTTATCTTCATGCCCATCTGATTCTCCACTTCTTGTTTAAACTCTTTGAACTTTTCAAAGGTTTCCGACTTATGCTTGATTAAGTAGACATACCCATATCTACTATAATCATCAGTAAAAGTCACATAGAAGCGGTTAGCATCCCTTGTGGTGGATATGAAGGGTCCACACACATCTGTGTGTATGAGATCCAACAAACCCTCAACCCTTTCACATGTACCAGTGAAGGGTGACTTGGTCATCTTTCCAAGCAAACAAGATTCACAAGTTTCATCTGACTTTAAGTCAAATGACTCCAACACTCCATCCTTTGGAGTTGGGCTATATGCTTCTTGTTAACATGTCCAAGACGACAATGCCATAAGCATGCTTTATCCAAACTATTGGACGAATCGATATGCAACACATTATTTCCCAAGTCATCAACTACCATCACAGTTTCATATATACCATTACAAGATAATGCTTCAAAATAAAATGTACCATTATAATAAGCATTAATACTACCAATTTAATTATTAAAAGAAATGGTAAAACCTTGTTTATACAAACTATGAAAGGAAATAATATTTCTCGCCGTATCAGACGAGTAACAACAATTATTCAATTCTAATTTTAGCCCACTACTAAGAAATAAAGAATAAACTCCAATCTTGGTGACAGGCGAGTTTTTCCTATTCCCTATGATCAAGTTCATCTTCCCGTGCTCCACATCCCTACTTCTTTTTATTCCTGCAAATTAGAACAAATGTGAAAACCACATCCTGTATCCAGAACCCAAGAATTAGCATGTGATGAGTTATTAGACAGAATAGTGTAAATACCTGCGAAGGAGGGTTTGATCTTCCCATCCTTTAGGTCCTGCAAGTATTTGGGGCAGCTTTGCTTCCAGTGCCCTTTTTCATGACAATAGAAACACTCTGCTTCCTTTAGGTTTGAGGAGGGTGTATCATGACCACCTTTCGACCCACTAGAAGAGGATCCACCATGGGACTTTCCCTTATGGCTCTTTGAGGAAGCTTTCCTCTTCTTTCCCTTCCCATATCCAATTGCCAAGACAGGGGCAGTAGCAGTAGGAGTAGAAACAATAGATTTTCATTTAAGACTACTTTCAGCAGTCCTTAAAAGGCCTTGAAGCTTGCTTAGAGTGACCTCCACCTTGTTCATATGATAGGTCATACGGAACTCATCATAACAAGGAGGTAAAGAGTGTAGAATGATATCTATGGCCAACTCTTCATTGAAGTTGACATTCAACTTCAGCAGCCGGTCCACAAATTTTTGCATCTTCTGCAAGTGGGCCGTGATAGACTCTCAATCCTTCATTTTGGTAGTAATCATGGAGGCTATGATTTCATACCTTTCCTGCCTAGCACTTTGATGGTACCTTTCCATCAAGTCTTGGTGCATTTCATAAGGCCAAAAGTCCTCATAGGACTTCTGAAGCTCAGCAGTCATGGTAGCAATCATTAACACGACACTTTGGTTGCATCCCTCTCATGGGCCATGTATTCAGCAATCTGTTCGGAAGTAGCAGTAGATTCTTCAATTTCCTTAAGCTCTTTATCTAGGACATATTCTTTGTCATTGTAGTGAATGGCCATGCGGATGTTTTGAATCCAATCATTGAAGCTCAATCCATCAAATATGACCCTCCTACATAGGTTCATGAGGGAGAAAGAGCCTGAAGGGTTTGGGTTTGAAGTAGTGTTGGAAGACATCCGAAAAGAAAGACAAAGTTTAGATTAGACAATGATCCTTAATGTAGCACCCAAATGAAATATTAAGGCGAGGACCTAACACAATATTTTACAATTCGGAAGAGGGATGCCGTAATCCAATTGCAAAATATTTGAAGGTAGGTAAATGACGATTTACCAATTTCCACCATGAAAAATGAAATAGATTATTATGTTTTAAATGAATTGAAATTCTTAGATTCTTTTGAGATTCACTGAACTTTTCAATGGCATGTTTAAATCTCGATTGTGCCCTTAAAGTTTGTGACTGGGATACCAAGGATCACAAACAAGGTGTCAATTACCATGCAAATTAGCTTGGTACACCTAATGTTACGAATCACGTAATCAATGTGCCGGTTAACCACACACACTCCATTGATCCATGATTAACATCAAGCTACCCTTTGCAACACATTGTTAGTCCCAAATTAGTGTGTCGGTTAACCACACACGCTCCACTAACGACTTAACAAGGTGCAAAGTGTAATTTCATGGAATAGCACCTTTTTCATATTTTCCTAAAGTAACTAAGATTGGGAATTTATAAAAGTTTAGTTACTTTAATAATTATCATTATACTTTTTAATGAGAATTAATGTCCTATCCTACCCGTTCGGCTAACGACCCTCCACCAGTCAAGGAAGCGGTGGGTGAGAGTGGACACTCATTAAACCACCATTTTATAGGCAGTAACCTTATACCCCTTCATAAACCGGCTTCGTGGATGAGGCCTACTAACGGTAAGTTTGACTTGTCTTATATATATATATATATATATATATATATATATATATATATATATATATATATATATATAAGTATTAAACTATAATATTATAATAGTATAAGGGTTGCATTTTAAACTTTTAAAATTCTAGGGTTTGGAATTAAAGTTTCATAAATAAGACTCTTCAAGTTCCAAAACTTGAGAGCAAGTTTTGTAACTTGTCAAGACTTTTGATTTCCATAACTTATGGATTTTAAAGTTCCATGAATGAGACCTTTCAAATTCCAAACTTGAGGACACGTTGTGAAACCTTTCAAGTTCTCTTGAATTCTATAACTTACAATAGTTAATGGTTTCATAAATAAAGGCTTTTCATATTCCATAACTTGAGGACAAGTTATGGAACCTTTCAAGAACACATAGATCAAATTAAACTAATCTAATTATCATATAATTCATCATTTAACAATTTGACCTAGTTCATATTCAAGATAGTTTCAAATTTTACCAATAATTAGTTTTTCATAAAATCAAGTAATTATCTTAAAATTTGATAACCTTCATGGTTTTGGATGGGGATAAACATTACCATACTAATAAAATCAAATTTTATGAACCAAAACAGTTTGTGGTAATCATCCTAATCCAAAACAGGCCAAAAAATCGAAAAATCTGCCACCAGATGAGCCAACTCGTCGAGTCGGGCTTTGGACTCGTCGAGTTCATGGCAAAACTCATCCAACTCGTCGAGTCCATATATGGACTCGTCGGGTTCATCAGACAGTGGCCAGAAAAGTCATTTTTCCAGCTTTGAAAATCACACGTTTGCATCAATATAATAGAAAACACCCTAGGCTCTAATACCACTATTGGTGCATATACAACCCTAATACTTTGGATCTAAGTTTTCTCTAATTATACATGCAATATTGATATCCAAAGCATGAAGCCTAAACTAGCATACAAAATTTAACATATGAATCATAAAATTGGTTAGAAGATTACGTCTTTATGTAGCTTGTAAGACTTTGGTCTTGTGAGAACTTAGCACCCCAAGTGTTGTGCCTCAAACAAGTCACAAACACCAATAAACAACTAAATGGATATGAGAAAGGCTAAGGAGACTCAAAATCGACTTCTCTTCTTGGAATGTAAGTATTGGTTCGATTTTAGGGCTTGGGATAACATATTTATATGTGTAGAAATCCAAGAGTCATATGTAACCCTAATGCACACATATAGACTTATGATCCATGCATGTGATTTGGACTAACACTTCAAGGACTATCCATAAGCTTAACCCATCACAAATCAATTATGGATCATTAGCCTAATCCATATGTATCAATTTAATTAGTCTCTTTTGATCACTAAATTCATTCTAAATTAATTCTTGATTAATACTAATTAAATAATATGATTTCTCAATTAATTTATTATACTTATAATATATTAATAAATCATAAATAACCTCTTACTCAAATATCCATCTATCAAAATTGTTCTTGTGAAGGCAACCCGAAATGGACCATGCTACTATCGGGTCAAGTACATACCAATTATAGTTATGGGCTTAGACACCTAATCCAACAGTATGGGTTGTACTACTGGAAGCATAGGATCCGTACTCGAGTCAAGGAGAGTTGCAATGAAACTAGGGAGTTTGTAGAGTGTGAGAATACTCGATATTATTTATGTGTGTTTTGATGGTTTATATGATCTATTTTTAGTATGGTGACTCTTCAAGGTAGACCGGTTAGTGGTTCTGGTGCTGGTGAGGGTTCAGGCTCGGGTTCTGGAGTCGGGTAGTTGGATGATCAGATACGGGAGTTCATTTCGTCTGAGATTACCCGCAACATACTCGAGCAGACTCCTGTGACCTTTGGCACGATCAAGGAGGGTATCATGGAGGTGTTGGAGGAGCATTTGGGCTCTTTCCATTCTGAGATGGTGGCTTTAATTGGGGCACGTTCGTTGACTTTCAGGGAGTTCCGGGCATGCATGGCTCCATAGTACTTCGAGGAGAAGGACCCGATCGCGAGTAGGCATTGGTTAGCGGATGTTGCTAATGCCTTCCGCACTAGCAATTGTCCCGATGGGGAAAAGGTCGGACTTGCTTCCTGTCTTCTGAAAGCCAGAGCTCGATACTGGTGGGAGGAGCTTAGGCGCTCCATGGGTGATGAGGTGGTTGATTCGATGACATGGGATGATTTTGTGACTAGATTTTGAGTTGAGTTTGCACTAGTGATTAAGGTGAAACAGTTGGCGAGGGAGTTCTAGGACCTTCACCAGACTACTGAGATGGTGGCTGAGACCACCGCTATGTTCCGGGAGAGGGCGTTTTTGGTTCCACAGTATATGGCGGATGAGGAGATCAAGAAGGCAATGTACCATGAGATGTTGAGGTGTGATATTCAGCATTTCATGAGCCGATCCAGTTGCAAGACATTGGATGATATGATTGTGAGAGCTAGAGATAGGGAGATTGATCTAGATATGGAGAGGAAGTCGGATCAGGCTCAGGTTTCAGGGGGTTCGGGAAAAAGGCCCAAGTTATTTGATTCAATATCAAGAGGCCAGCAGGGCTGGAGCCACTATGGCAAGTGCGGCAAGATGCACGATGGGGCGTGTAGGGTGGGTGGTTCTGGCTGCTTCAAGTGCGGTTGGATGGGTCATATTAGCAGGGATTGCACGGCTACTACTAGCACCACCACCCCAATATCTTATCTGACTTGCTTCCATTGCAATCATAGGGGCCACAAGAAGGCCCATTATTCGAGTTTGGCAGTAACAGAACCGGTAGTAGCACCCACTCCAGTGACTCTACGGATCACTGGTGGCCTCCAGAGCAAGGCAGATGCACCTATGGTGAAGATCAGAGCTTTTCAGCTGACGGCCGAGGAGGCTCGCACAACACCTGATGTGGTGATGAGTATGTATCTTCTCTTTATCTATTTACTTATGTTGATCTCTCTGCTTATATTTTTGTGTTTTATTTTAGGATCGTTCCTTATGAACGGTATCTCCACATTGGTATTGTTTGATTCAGGGGCTACCCGATCTTTTGTATCTCTTGCGCCTAGCAAGAGGTTTGTTGGAGCTCCAGGGGAGCTGGATTTCCCCTTAGATGTTGATATTGCAGATGATCGATATGTTCGGGTATCGAGGGTTCATCGGGGTTGTGTTGTTGAGATGTTCAGCGAGCAGTATCCGATTGATTTGGTTCCTATTCCTTTGCGCAGGAACAAGGTTATTGTAGGGATGGACTGGTTGAGCCCCAATGGTGCGGCGATCGATTATGAGCATCAGTTAGTATGGATTCGGACCCCAAGTGGGGGAGAGTTGGTGGTTCAGGGAGAGAGAGCTCAGTTGGGCCGATTCTATGTTCAGCAACTAGGGCCAAACTCTATCTTCACCAGGGTTGTTCTGGATATGATGCATATGTTATGGATACCCGGGATAAGGGTAAGGCGACTGTGGATGATGTGTTGATTGTACGGGAGTAACCGGATGTGTTTCCGGAGGTTTTTCCTGGAGTGCCTCCGGAGAGGAAGGTGGAGTTTAGTATTGACTTGGTTCCTAGTGCGGCTCTGATAGCCAAAGCACCATATCGGTTAGCTCCTCCAGAGATGAAGGAGTTGTCTACACATCTGCAGGAGCTGTTAGACAAGGGGTTCATTCGACTGAGCAGTTCGCCATAGGGAGCGTCGATCATGTTTATGAAGAATAAGGATGGGTCTCATCGGATGTGTATTGATTATCAGGAGCTGAATAAGCTAACGGTGAAGATCCCATATTCACTCCCGAGGATTGACGATTTGTTTAACCAACTGTAGGGTGCATCTTGGTTTTCCAAGATTGATTTGCGTTCGTTTTATCATCAGATGAGGTTCAGAGAGGAGGATGTGCAGAAGACTTCTTTTCGGACATGTTATGGTTATTACGACTTCGTTTTGATGCCCTTCGGGCTTACCAATGCTCTAGCCGTGTTCATGGACCTCATGATCTGCGTATGTAGGCTGATGCTGGATCGGTCTTTGATTATATGCATTGATGATATCATGTTCTATTCCAAGACCCAGGAGTTGCATGAGGAGCACTTGAGGGAGGTATTGGAGACTTTAAGGAGGGAGAGACTTTATGCGAAGTTCTCCAAGTGTGAGTTATGGTTGCGCGAGGTGTAGTTTCTGGGGCACCTTGTCAACCAAAATGGCATTCTGGTCGATCCGGCCAAGGTCAAGGCTATGATGAGGTGGGAGGTTCTGAGGTCTCCATCTGAGATTCGGAATTTCCTTGGGTTGGCAGGCTACTATCGGAGATTCATTCAAGATTTCTCCAAGATAGTGGCTCCACTGACTCGGTTGACAAAGAAGACGGTCACTTTTCGCTAGGGGCCTGAGTAGTAGGCAGATTTTGAGACCCTGAGACTGAGATTGTGTGAGGCGCCAATTTTGACCTTGTCGGAGGGTTTCGAGCATTTTTTGGTTTATTGTGATGCGTCTATCATGGGTTTGGGTGTAATTCTGATGCAGAGGGGTCGCGTGATCGCTTATGCTTCGAGACGACTGAAGTCTCATGAGGCGAATTATCCGATGCATGATTTAGAGCTAGGGGCTGTGGTTTTCGCCCTCAAGATTTGGTGAAATTACCTCTATGGAGCCTGCTTTACTATTTACACGTATCACAAGAGCCTGAGCTATCAGATGGATCAGTGGAATCTGAACATGAGGCAGCTCCGGTGGTTGGATGTGGTGAAGGATTATGATTGTGAGATCCTTTACCATCCGGGGAAGACCAATGTGGTGGTCGATGATCTTAGCCGGAAGGATATTTGCTTAAGGATGACCGTGATTACTCCACTTTTGGAGCGGATTCGAGAGCCTCATGTTAAGGCTATAAAGGAATAGCACCGGAAGAGTAAGCGCATAGTAGGCCAGGTGGCTTCCTTTGATTATGATACCCGAGAGTTATTGACTCTCCATCGGAGAGTGTGATGTAATGCCCAGTTTCGAATCGTTCCCATTTCGGGGTGGTGATCAAGGAGTGGGTATTAGCAGAATTAGGACCCTTAAAGAATTGAGATTTGGCTCATTTGGAGATGGATGATGTAATTTGGATGATCCGGGTGTCCGGTTTGTGTTTTGCAGCCAAATGGTATTTTGGTAATATGTCATCTAGGACTTTTATGGAAATTGAATGTTTGTTCGGGAAATGGTAAGGCAAGTACGATTTGATTAAAGCGTAAAGCTTCTCGTTACCTTTTCATGGATATATGGATCATCGGAATCATATTTATGTCAAAGAAGTTATGGCCTTCGGAGTGCTTAAGGGTTTAACAGGAAACCCTAGTACACGGGGCGTACCTAGGGCATACGCGGGGTGTACTAATGCGAAGGTTGGTACGCGAGGCGTAATGTAGCGTACACTTAGTATACTTCGAGGGTTGGATTGGGGGTGCGAGACCTCATACGCTGGGCGCACAAGGAGTACGTGGGGCGTACGAGGGGTAAATGAAAACCCTAATTTTTTATGTTGTACCCTATATAAGCACATTAAGTCTTTTGGGCTGGCCTCTCTACCAGGCTTCAAGTCCCCAAAACCCTAGAAATGGTCCCTTATCCTCCATGGTGGTGTTTTTGAGCTCATTATGTGCATCTTGGTGTTTTTGGGTCATTTTTAAGAAGATGGGGTTTGGTGCAAGGTTGTGGATCAAGGAAGAGCTTATGGATCCTAATTCTCTACTTCATTTCTAGCTTGTTTGAGGTAAAAATCTATGAACTTGTTCATTGTTGGCTTAGATCTATTTTGTATGAGTTTTGGTTCCTTTTTGGCCCCAAGAATGAGATCTAGTTGTTTGGTGCCACTCCAGGAGCTATGAGTTGCCACTCTTGGTGTTTCTGAGGTTCTAGATTCATTAAGTTGTCTCCTTTAAGCTTTGGAATCCCCAATGTATTAGATTGTGTCCATTTAGTGAAAGTATAATGCTATATCTTGAAGTTGGGTTCTTTTGGGGGATGCAAAGTCACCAAGTCAGTAACTTTATGGTTCTAGACACTTGTTTGGACTCAGATATGTGGTTTGGACTTCTGGACTTAAGCATTAAGATCTTAATGGAGATTTTGGCTTAATGGATGAGTACGTTGGGCGTTCAAATCTCTACATGCAGCGTACAAGCCAAATAGCGTGTACGCTTAACATACAGCTGAGTACGCCCCGCGTACTCAGTCAGGTGGGTTTTTGCGTTTTGGGCTTCAAGTTTACGCTTTCTTTTGGGCGTGGGTGTTTAAATTCTTAATGTTCCATCTAAGTACAAGTGTTTTGGATTAGGAAAAATATTTGGGATTTGGGTAAGGCCCGTGTAAGGGGTTTGGGCCCAATTTGGAAAAATGGGCCATATTTGGGCATTGGTTAATTATTTGGCTTTTGGGCCTTTCAGATTGTGAGTTTGGGCCTTAGTCTTGGACCAAGCTAGGTTAGGGGTAAAATGGTATTTTTACCCCGAGTATGGATTTATGATTATGGACTGGAACCCAAATGTTGATTGGGTGTTGTTTTGATATTGACAGTTTAGGGATCTGTCAGCCAGTAGCCAGGGATCGTCTAGGTGATTCGGCAGTGCGAGGTGAGTCTCCTCACTGGGTTTAGCGGGTCGAAGGCACCAATATCGGCCCATGTTTTTTATGTTAGAATGTTAGATGCGTATGTAACTCTTGCATACGTTATGAGATGGTATGCTTACCGGGCAAGGCGCGATGCCGGGCGGGGCTCGATGATTGTATGGTATGCTATAGTCATTGTGATTATTGCATGTGCTAGTAAGGATATATTTTTATATGATTATATGGTTATATGATTATATGTGTATCGGGCGGGGCCCAATGTCAGTCGGGGCCTGGTGATTGACAGATCTGTAATCCGAGTGAGGCTCGATGTCGGGCGGGGACCGAGATCGAGTGGCACTCGATATCGGGCGAGGCTCGTTGGAGGGCGGAGGCCAAGTATGTGATTTATGTATGTATGGTATGAGGTATCTTGGGGAACTCACTAAGCTTTGTGCTTACGGTTTTTAGTTTATGTTTCGGGTACTTCAGTTTTCAAAGGGAAAAGCTCGGGATGGTTGTAGGGCACACACCACATGTTTCTACATTCTGTGATTTGCGCTAATTCGATGATGTTTTACTAAATCTTGATTACCTTGGTTTTATGGAAATGATATTTATTAATGATTTATTACTCTAAAAATGAAAATTTTATGTCATTATTTTTGGGACGTTACATGTGGATTCCATATTCGGGTGGTGTACGTCAGGTTCCGATGGAGGAGGCGCATAAATCAAGGTTCTCGATTCATCCCAGGGCGACGAAGATGTATAGAGATCTTCGTCCTGATTATTGGTGGCCCTGCATGAACCAGGATGTAGCTTGGTATGTGGAGAGCTGCTTGACTTGCAGGAAAGTCAAGGTCAAGCATCAGTGACCTCATGGAAAGATGCAGTCGTTAGATATTCCTGTTTGGAAATAGGAGGAGATTACCATGGATTTCATTATGAAGTTGCCTCAGACTGCGCAGAGTGGATTCGAACTAGGTCATCGTGGATCGATTGACAAAGAGTGCGCATTTTATTCCGATTAAGGAAAGTATCTCTGCAGAGAAGTTGGTCGAGATATACATCAGGGAGGTCGTGGCATGGCATGGGGTGCCGGTTTCAGTGGTTTCAGACAGGGACATCCGGTTTACTTCCAGATTTTGGAAGAGGTTCCATGACAATTTGGGTACACGTCTGCATTTCAGCACACCCTTCCACCCACAAACTGACGGTCAGAGCGAGGGGACTATTCAGACCTTGGAGGATATGCTTCGAACGTGTGTTTTAGATTTCAGTGTGGAGTTGGGATACATATCTCCCTTTGGTGGAGTTTTCGTATAACAACAGTTATCACACCAACATTGATCGACCTCCTTTTGAGATGCTCTATGGGAGGAAATGTAGGACCCTGATATGGTGGGGTGAGGTTGGTCAGCGAGTCATGGGGAGTACCGAAGTGGTACTCAAGACTGTCGAGTTGATTTAACGGGTTCGGAGTAGACTTCAGACATATCAGATTTGGCAGAAGAGCTATGCCGACAAATGTCGATCAGATCTAGAGTTCCAGGTTGGGGATACGGTTCTCCTGAAGGTGTCACCATGGAAAGGTGTCATCCGGTTCAGGAAGAGGGGAAAGTTGGGCCCCAGGTACATCGATCCTTTCAGGGTTTTGGCCAGGGTGGGTCGGGTTGCAATCTTTATGTAATATATTGGTCCATGCAAGTGTTAAGGTTTTTATTAAGCTTCTTTTTGCATATTAGGCCCCATTAAGAAATGCAACGGTGTAAAGTTTCCAACTTTACATATTAAGTCGCCATTTAGAACCAGATCTAAGAGTTTAGCATGTTGGCTTAACCAGTTAAGTGCTTAATGGGTTGGGTTGGGTTGGTAATCAGGGGAGTATGATGGGCGTACTTAGCTGGTACGCTTCATGTACTGACCCCAGAAGGAGTACGTTAAGCGTATGAGCTAAGTACGCCCAGCGTACTTAGCAGATTGACTTTTGGGTTGACTTCTTGGGTTTCGACCATATCTTGGGCTTTTATGGTTCGGGCCTTATTGTGCCATTGGACTTCTAAATTTGGGCCATGGATAGGCTATGGCTTTTCTTGATATTGGGTCCATGATGATTTTGGGGCCCAATTTGGAAGTTGGGCCTTGGGATGTCATTTAGGAATTTGGACCTTTTGAGCAATGGGTTGGGCCTTGGTTTTGGGCCAAGTAAGAAAAATGGTAAAATGGTCTTTTACCATGGATATTGGACAAGTAGCTTAGATTCTTGAATATGGGTTGTGATCCAATTATTAATTAGATATTTATTTGATGATGTTAGCGCAGGAATTTTCCGGACCAGCAGACTGAGATTTTGTCAGAGTGATTTTGCAGCTTGAGGTGAGTTTCCTAACTGTGTTTAGCGGGTCAAAGGCACCAATGTCGGCCCATGGTTTGTTATGTTTTGGATGCTAGTTGTATTCGTGACTCTTGCATGTGATATGTGTTTATATGTTTACCAGGCGGGGCCTAATGACTATCTCGTATGCTATTTATCTTTGTGATTATTGCATATGTTTGTATGATTGTATGTTTATATGTTTATATGTATACTGGGTGGGGCCCAATTCCAGGCGGGGCATGATGACTGACAGATTTGTTTACCTAGCGGGGCTCGATGTCGGGCGGGGCCCGATGTCGGGCGGGGCCCGATGACGGGCGGGGCCCATCATATGTTTGAGATGTATGGTATGTGGTATTTTGGGGAACTCACTAAGTTTTGTGCTTATAGTATTCAGTTTATGTTTCAGGTACTTTTGGTTCGAATGGGAAGAGTTTGGGACGACTGTTGTGCACACACTACATCGTTCCGCATTTTTATATTACTCTGATGTACTTGGATGTTATTGATACACTTTGATTCACCATGATTTCTATGATGTTGTTTAGATGATGGTTTTATTAATTTAAAAATCAAAATTTTTAGTCTTGGTTTTTGGGACGTTCCAGAGTTCCCCTAAATACCACACAACAGAACATACACAAATAATACATATGGGATCCACAACCTTCAGGTTGGATTACCCCTGGCCCTCATCATTCTGGTTGGATTGCCCCAAACCACAACCTCATGGTTAGATTGCCCCGGCCCACAACCTCATGGTTGGATTGCCCCCTTCTCGCCCACAACCTCATGGTTAAATTGCCATTGGCCCAAAACCTCATGGTTAAATTACCACTTGCCCACAACCTTTCGGTTGGATTGCCCGAGCTTGTTGACTCGCAGCACAAAGCAGTACAGATTCAACCCAACCACACCATGTCGACATGTAAAAAAAATAAACACATAACAAAAACTAGATAATCATACAGATCTTAACAGTTCACAACATTATACCAACATTCCAAACCATAATACACAATCTACTTGGCTAACATTGGTGCCTTCGACCCATAAGTATAGTGAGGAAAACTCACTTAAACCACTCGACAGAAGCCCAAGAGCTACCTCAGCATCCGAACAACCAATCCAAGCTTCCTAGAACCAAACCGAGACCAACCCTTAGTCAAATACTCAATTCTACCCAAGTTTAACCAAAAGTCAAACTGATCAAAAGTCAACGGTAAGAGTCAACATCATGTCGTGACCATCCCTTGGTCACATCATGAGAATGAAACGATAAAACAATCATGATTTTGGGCAACGCCACATCGTGACACATCCTTGTCACGTCGTGACTTCTGGTCAGAAGTAGACCTGATAATTTGATACACGACATGAACACGATACGAGTTTTCCGTGTATGTGTTTTAGAAATTCGTGTTTCATGTTTATTCGTGTCTAACAAGTATGTTAAATTTGTGTTTCATGTCTTACACATGTCAAACACGAATTTACCTGTTTTAACACGTATAAGGCACGATAAAAATTCATGTTGCCACGTGACACGTATATACACATATATACTTTAGGGTTAAAATTTATATTTAAAAAATATTAGGGACCAATTTTGTAAAAGTCAATAATTAGTTTAGAGCCCTAGCTTAAAAAAAGCATTAAAAATGTGTCTATTCGTGTAACACTGTTAAAAAACGTGTCTATTCGTGTCGTGTCACACGAATTTTTTATGTGTCGTGTTCGTGTTTGATACCCCAAACATGTTTTATAATTCGTGTTGTGTTCGTGTTTAACAAATTCGTTCCGTGTAAATTCATGTCTGACACGAATACACGACACGCAGACACGAATTGTCAGTTCTAGTCAGAAGGCCAAAATCTTCATTAAGTGCTTAATCTCTTCAGAACAAAGCCCATAACCTCGTATCTAGATCCTAAATATCCTCATAATGGATAAAGTTTCCAACTTTATCCATTAGGATGATCGAAACAACCAATATCTAGTCTTTAAGTCTCAAAGGGACCAAGAATGCATATTTCTCAACTAAATCCATTATCTCCAAGACTCCAACCTTCAAATATGAATCAACATGATGTTTAGATGGATAAAGTTGCCAACTTTATCCATAATATTGTCTCAAGATTTCAAGATCTAAACTTTAATACACCAAAATAACCTAAATGAGCAAGATAAATTGTCTGGCTGAAAGGGAAGGCAAAAGATCAAAACTTTCCTAGTCCATGAGGTCTAAGAAAACATTCTAAAATGATCAAAAGGTGTTAGAGTCTAGATCTGAAACATAAAAACTTCTTGGGACCTATTAGAGTAATAAAGTTGCAAGCTCTATTCTCAACTCTCACTCAAAACTCATTAAAATGGACCAAAAACACCAAATATACTTAGATCCAAGATGAATATTCCATAAAGCTTGGAACTTTATAACTTACAAAGGTCTAGAAGGTAGATGAAAGTTGAGATCTTAAATTGCCAAGCATCAAGGATCAATATTGTATGAAAACATTGCTCCAAAATCACCAAATTGGATGAAAGAGGAGAAGGGAGGCTCAAATCTTTAAAATGGAGGCTAGGGTTACCCCTAGTGGTTCTAGATATGATGGAGGCTAAGAAAATTCCCTAAAACATGAATCAATACCTTTAAATACCTTGAAACCCCTAAAAAATTAGTGGCCTTTGGGCTGCACAGTTCTCATGTCGTGAGAATATATTCTCAGCTTGTGATCACTCTCACGTCATGACAATTACTTCTCACCTCGTGAGAACGGGTTTTCATCCAATTTCACTCCAACTTCAAACAATCATAACTTCTTCGTTTCAACTCCGTTTTCGGTGATCTTTATATCCACAGAAAGGTATTGACGAGCCCCATACTTCTATCTAGTTAATTTTAGCTTAAAAAATGTGGAACTAAAAACCATAATTCATTAAAGAAGTTTAAAACATCACTCTTCCCATTTTACCCTTTGACTCCAAAACATAAAACAAGGCTTTAATCACTTATCCAACATTGTTATCATCCAATAAGGTCTAAACTCCATTCCCTTGAAGCCTAAGAAATTTACTTGACCTATTTATTGTCCATAATCCCGAAATAAGAAACTTCTTGAAACATAATGTTACATTTTAGGCGGTTTCTAAGCTTGGGTTGGGTTGAAATTCTTGATCGAAATATTTTGAGTATTATTATACTCGGTTTGGTTGTGTTCCTGGTCAGAGACTTGGGACAAGTATGACGAGTGGATGATCATCAGCCAGTATGTTGCCCCCGGATATTTTAGGTTGATGGATTACTGATTCTAAGAAGTATATGTCAGTTCAGTCGCAGCTTTGAGACTTTCCCGATTTAAGTAGTTCGCTATGAGTGGGGTCGTATCATTGGGGGAGAGGGAGATGGTTGTTTCAATTGAATGTTTTCAAGTGTTTGGATTATTGTTTGCGTCATTTGGGTTCTGCATGGTCTCTCAGGTTTTCAATATGGATGTGTTAATGTTATGAAGCGATGGGAGGGGGCATGTGGAATAGTGTTAGTATAGTTTGTAGGAATTCTAACCAAGTCAGATTTCGAGGACGAAATCCAGTTTAAGTGGGGGAGAATCGTAACACATGGTTTTAGTGATGTTCTAATTTCGAGATGTCGGCCTGGAATTTGATCAAGTGATAGTGTTAGCCTTCAAGGGAATAGGGTTTAGACCCCTTTTGCATGTTGGTAATGTTGGATTAAGTGATTAAAGCCCTCGATTTGTGCCTTGAAGCAAAGGGAAAATTTGGAAAGGTGATATCTCGCGTTTCTTGCATGACCTAAGGATTTTAGTTTTATATGTTTTTAGTCAAAATTAACTAGATAAGATTGTGGGGCTCTTTAATACCTTTATATGCATATAAAGAACGCTGAAAACGGAGTTGAAACGAAGAAGTTATGGTTGTTTGAAGTTGAATTAGAAGTTTAGGTTTTGCCCTACGCAGGGCATACACAAGCTATGTAAGGCGTAGATGCTGAAATCAGATAACGATTTTAATGAGATACGTATGGTGTAACTTAAGCTACGCATGTCATAGTTGCTACTGACCAAAACCCTAACCCTAAGATTTTGCGCCCTATTTAAGGGCTCTAACTTCTTGGAATCCTTCCCATTACTAGCCTCCATCACCTCAAATCGTACCTTTGAAACCCTAGCCACCAATTGTGAGATTTGGAAGCATTGGTGTGATTTTTGGGTGCATTCTTGAAGAAGGAGTGCATTGGAGAAGCAAGTGTGAGCTCCAAGCATTGTAGATCCAAACTTTGCACTTCATCACCAATCTCCAGAGGGTATAAAGCTTGCATCTTGATGTACCATTTGTTAGATATAATTAGCTCATGGGTTTTATGCTTTCTGTACCTTAATCTTGGTTCTTGTGAGAATGGGTTAATCCAGACCATTTGAGTGCCTCCTTCTGATGTTTTGAGGATATTGAGTCATAAAAATGAGATCTTGGGCACTCTCATCCATCCATGCATGAATTTTTGTGAAATAGATAAATTTATCGACCTAGGTTTTGTTATTGTGCTCTTTGTGACCAAGCAAATGGATAAAGTTAGAGACTTTATCGATTAATACATTTATTTAGCTCAGATCTGGGAGTTTAAGAGTTTGGCTTCCTGTATTAAGAGCTTAATAAAAGATTTTGGGATCAGGGGCACTACACAGGGCGTAATCTAGGTACGCAGGGCGTAGATTAGCTACACACGGCGTAAGTCAACTGAGGGTTGACCATTGACTTTTTGGCCAGTTTGACTTTTGGACATAGTATTGGAAGGGCAAAATGGTCTTTTTCCCAAAGGAGGTTTAATTGTGAGCCTAGAGATTTCGTAGGCCAGTCATTTCCTTGATTGTTAATTAGGGTTTTAATCTGGATATTTTTAGCAAGAGGAGGCTTGATATGGTTTATCTTATCTTTAATGGGTGGTTTATCTTATCTTCAGGATTGAGGTGAGTTTCCTCATTGTACTCATGGGTCGAAGGCACCAATGATGGCTCGCTAGATTGTGTTATGTATCCTTGTACATAGGATGTTGTTATCTTGTAGTGATCTATATTGTTACATGTACTTGTTGGTTATTGTTTATCTGTTGCATATGTCGACATAGTGTGGTTGGGTTGAGGCTTTACTGCTCTGTGTTGTAAGCCAACAAACCTGGCGCAATCCAGTCCGATGACCGTGGGCCGGGGAAATCCATTCTGATGACTGTAGGCGGGGGTAATCTAGTCCGATGAGTATGGACCCAATATGCATGTTTGTATATGTATTGTTGTGTGGGGTATTTTGGAGGAACTCACTAAGCTTTGTGCTTAACCAGTTGTTTGTAATTATTTTTCAGGTACCAATGTTGATTGAGAGAAGGCGAAAGCGTGATCGTACACATCCTCCTACTGATTTATACTTGAAAGATTATTTGATACTCTTACTCTATGGATTTGATTTGAAAACAATTATTGATTATCTTGTGGTTTATGAAAATATTTGTAATAAAAATGATAAATTTTGGAATGGTTTTTGGGATGTTACATTTGTTGGATTTTATGTACTCCTACATTCCTATGGTGCACATACAACCCTGACGCTTTGGATCTAAGTTTTCTCTAATTATACATGCAATATTGGTTTCCAAAGCATGAAGCCTAAACTAGCATACAAAATTTGATATATGAATCATAAAGCTAGTTAGAAGATTACCTTTTGGTGTAGCTAGTAGAACTTTGGCCTGAAGAGAACTTAGCACCCTAAGTGTTGTGCCTCAAACAAGTCACAAACACCAATAAACAACTAGATGGATATGAGAGAGGTTTAGGAGACTCAAAATCGAATTCTTCTTCTTGGAATGCAAGTGTTAACCGATATTAGGCTTAGAGTTACATGTATATAGTGTAGAATTCCAAGAGTCATGTGTAACCCTAATTCTTACACTTAAGCTTATGATCCAACACATGATTTGGACTAACACTTCATGGACTAACCCATAAGCTTATCCCATCACAAATCAATCATGGATCATTAGCCCAATCCATATGTATCAATTTAACTAGTCTCTTTTGATCACTAAAATAACTTAAAATTAATTCTTGATCAATACTAATTAAATAATATGAATTCTCATTTATTATATTATACTTATAATATATTAATAAATCACAAATAACCTGTTTCTCAAATATCCATCTATCAAATTGTTCTGGTGAAGGCAACCCGAAATGGACCATGGTACTATCGGGTCAAGTACATACCAATTATAGTTATGGGCTTAGACACCTAATCCAACAGTCTCCCACTTCGATAAGTCTAATAACTATAATTGCCAATGCAACTTAAAATCCGATTAGCAATCGTAGCTCTCAAAAAGTCGTTGTCGTACTCTGACACGTTCATTAGATAAGGGATCATATAATCCTATATTCTTCAAGATATCGTGTAGACAAAGACATGGAATAAAGTCATACTCTTTGTCCAACAGTTTGTTTCCCGATTTCGAATTTGTTTGACATAGAACTTAATTGAACACATCAATTAAGTCCTGGCCGGGCCTGGCACATAATTCAAAACAAAATCATCAAGGGGCCCAAGATATCGCTTTTAATCCTGTTAGGATAAAAGGAACAAATAAACTTCGACTTATATGCTTGTACTAACTACTCGTTAAATCATACACAACATCACGTTTTATAACATCAAGTTACTGGTGCGTTTTTGAACTGTCAATGTACAACCAACTCATAATCAATAACTCATATATCTTGGTTTGAAGACTATATGATATTATCATCTCACAATCACTCGTAATAAATTCCATGAAGTGATTCATGTGAGTGTGGGTTTAGACCAATACTCAAATCTTATTTCAAGAGCACTCATGAATGTTTGTAGCAAACCTTGCTATG
Organism: Lactuca virosa; assembly: GCF_052849685.1. Taxonomy (NCBI): domain Eukaryota; kingdom Viridiplantae; phylum Streptophyta; class Magnoliopsida; order Asterales; family Asteraceae; genus Lactuca; species Lactuca virosa. Next base: position 291,985,948 of record NC_136429.1, on the reverse strand, counting down.
TCTAACACCTTAGACAATCTTACAAAAACTCATTCATGACAGTCTACTTTCATAACCTACTTCCAAAGTATGATCGACTCTGGATGGTTTGAATAATCTTATTATTCTGGAAGTCAAAACATGCAAAATGAAACAATAGTAAACAATAGACACAGGATAGTAACTTTACTTATAAATGAAACTCCTTTTATTCAATTATCAAATGTCAATTACATTTAAACTATTACAAGTTTCTAAATATCTATCTAATCATTAAAACTAATATCATCATTCAGCCCGATACTCCTAGCGTGCTGCAAGTGCTTAACCCTACTTAGTCCCTTCGTAAGAGGATCTGTTGGGTTCTCCTCCGACGATACCCTCTTCATTACGAGGAATCCTTCTTCTATTCGATGTCTTATGAAGTGATATTTTCTTTCAATGTGCATGGATCTGCCATGATCCCTTGGTTCCTTAGCTAAGGCGACCGCACCCTCGTTGTCACAGAAAATCTCCATAGGATCCTTTACAGCTGGTATAACTCCAAGGTCTCCGATGAAGTTCTTTAGCCATATCGCCTCCTTCAACGCTTCACTTGCTGCTATGTACTCTGATTCGCACGTTGAATCAGCTACAGTCTCCTGTTTGTAACTTTTCCAAGCTACTGCTCCTCCATTTAAGGTAAATACCCAGCCTGACTGAGAGCGGAAATTATCTATGCCGGTATGAAAGTTGGCATCACTATACCCTGTCACTCTCAAATCATCACTCCCAGAGCCAGTCCTTAGTCCTTCGCAGGTACTTAAGAATGTTCTTTACCGCAGTCCAGTGAGCTTTACCAGGATTCCCTTGATATCTGATGACCATGCTAAAAGCAAAGGCTACATCAGGGCGAGTACATGTCATAGCATACATGATCGAGCCAAAAGTAGAAGCATATGGTATTCGACTCATTTCTGCTATCTCAACGTCGGTACTCGGACTCTGAGTCTTACTCAGTTTGGTATTGCTCTAGATAGGTAATTCTCCTTTCTTGGAATCTTCCATGATGAAACGTTTCAACACCTTGTCCAAGTAGGTACTTTGAATAAGTCCTATTAGTCTTTTACTCTTGTTTCTCAATATCCTTATCCCTAGAATATAAGCAGCTTCCCCAAGGTCCTTCATAGCGAAACACTTCCTAAGCCAGGACTTAACCTCCTGGAAGTTTGGGAGGTCGTTTCCAATAAGCAGTATGTCATCTACATACAATACCATAAAGCTAACTATACTTCCACTAGCTTTGACATATACGCAGGACTCATCCTCGCTTCTCGAAAATCCAAACACTTTGACTTTCTCCTCGAAACAAAGATTCCATCTGAGAGATGCTTGTTTCAATCCATAAATGGATTTCTCAAGCTTACATGCTCTATTAGGATACTTTGCATTGACAAAACCCTCTAGCTAATTTATGTAAACATCTTCAGCCAACTTCCCATTAAGGAAAGCGATTTTAACATCCATTTGCCATATTTCATAATCATGACATGCAGCTATGGCTAGCATAACCCTTATATATTTAATCTTAGCCACTCGTGAGAAGGTCTCGTCATAGTCAACTCCAGGAGTTTGAGTAAATCCTTCGTAACCAATCGCCCCTTATAAGTGTGTACTTTCCCATCCATGTCGGTCTTCTTCTTGAAGATCCATTTGCACCCAACCGTCTTACGGCCTGCTACATTGTCAACCAAGCTCCAAACTTGATTGTCATACATGGACTGAATCTTGTTGTCCATTGCCTCTTTTCATTTTGCAAACTCGGGGCCTGCCATGGCTTCCTTGTAGTTGTTAGGTTCATCCAAATTTACCATTGTACTATCACTGATAAATGTATCACCTTCAATAGTAATATGGAAACCATAAAACTCAGGTGCTATTCTAACTCTATTGGAACGCCTCAGAGGCAAGAACTCGTCAATCGGTTCAACAGGAGTTTCCTCCTTGGGTTGAGCGCTAGTGTTTGAGGTTCCTTCATCACTTAACTCTTGAAGCTCTTCAAGGTCAATTTGCCTCCCACTATCCTCTTGGCATATGAGTTATCTCTCTCGGAAAACCCATCTCCTTGCAACGAAGACAACATTATCACTCGGTCTATAGAAGAGATATCCAAAGGATTTCTGTGGGTAGCCGATGAAAATACATCGCTCACTACGAGGTTCGAGCTTGTCGTGAGTCTCTCGTCTTACGAAAGCCTCGCAACCCCAAACCTTGATATGTGCTAACAAGGGAACCTTCCCTGTCCACATTTCGTGAGGTGTTTTGGCAACCTTTTTAGTTGGGACTAGATTAAGGATATGGGCGGCAGTCTCTAAGGAATACCCCCAGAATGAGATAGGTAACGAAGCTCGACTCATCATGGAACGAACCATGTCCAGCAAGGTTTGATTGCGCCTCTCAGCCATACCATTAAGCTGTGGTGTCCTAGGTGGCGTCAATTGTGAAACAATTCCACATTCCTTAAGATAGTCGTGGAACTCGATACTACGATACTCACCACCTCGATCAGATCGGAGCATCTTTATCTTCCTGCCCAATTGATTCTCCACTTCTTGTTTAAACTCTTTGAGCTTTTCAAAGGTTTCTGACTTATGATTGATTAAGTAGATATACCCATATCTGCTGTAATCATCGGTAAAAGTCACATAGGAGCGGTTAGCATCCCTTGTGGCAGATCTGAAGGGTCCACACACATCGGTGTGTATGAGATCCAACAAACCCTCACCTGTTACACAAGAACCAGTGAAGGGTGACTTGGTCATCTTTCCAAGAAAACAAGATTCACATGTGTCATCTGACTTTAAGTCAAATGACTCCAAAACTCCATCCTTTTAGAGTTGTGATATGCGCTTCTTGTTGACATGTCCAAGACGACAATGCCATAAGGATGCTTTGTTCAAACCATTGGACGAATCGATATGCAACAAATTATTTCCTAAGTTATCTACAACCATCCAGTTTCATATATAACATTACAAGGCAATGCTTCAAAATAAAAAATTCCATTATAATAAGCATTTATTGAACAATTCTCATTATTAAACGAAAAGGTAAAACCTTGTTTATACAAACCATGAAAAGAAATAATATTTTTCGCCATATCTGACGAGTAGCAACAATTATTCAAATCTAAATTTAACCCACTACTACGCAATAAAGAATAAACTCCAATCTTGGTGACATGTGACTTTTTCCTATTCCCCATGATCAAGTTCATCTTCCCGTGCTCCATATCCTTACTTCTTTTTAGACCCTGCAAATCAGAACAAATGTGAAAACCACATCCTGTATCAAGGACCCAAGAATTAGCATGTGATGAGTTATTATACAGAATAGTATAAATACCTGCAAAGGTGGGCTTGATCTTCCCATCCTTTATGTCCTGCAAGTATTTGGGGAAGCTTCGTTTCCAGTGCCCTTTTTCATGACAATGGAATCATTTTTCTTCCTTTGGATTTGAAGAGGGGGTAGCAGGACCACCTTTGGACCCACTAGAATATGATATAACATGGGACTTTCCCTTGTGGCTCTTTGAGGAAGCTTTCCTCTTCTTTCCCTTCCCATGTCCAATTGCCAAGATAGGGGGAATAGTAGTAGGAGTAGGTACAACGGATTTGCCTTTCAAACTACTTTCAGCAGTTCTCAAAAGACCTTGAAGCTTGCTTAGAGTGACCTCCTCCTTGTTCATATGATAAGTCATACGAAACTGATCATAACAAGAAAGCAAAGAGTGTAGAATAATGTCAATGACTAACTCTTCATTGAAGTTGACATTCAACTTCAGCAAGCGGTCCACAAACATTTGCATCTTTTGCAAATGGGCCGTGATAGACTCTCCATCCTTCATTTTGGTAGTAATAATGGAGGTAATGATTTCATACATTTCCTTCCGAGCACTTTGATGGTACCTTTCCATCAAATCTTAGTGCATTATATAAGGCCAAAAGTCCTCATAGGACTTCTGAAGCTCAGTAGTCATGGTAGCAATCATAATACACGACACCTTTGTCGCGTCCCTCTCATGAGTCTTATACTCAACAATCTGTTCGGGAGTAGCAGTGTATTCATCAATCTCCTTTAGCTCTTTATCAAGGACATATTGTTATATAAAATCTTACATGTAAGAAGGATTTGAAGATATTGTGATTCAAAAGTTTTCATATAGTTGAAGCATTCACAATCCAAATATGATGATTTGAAGAAATGGGTTATGTCGCATCGATGGTAATTGTAATATGATTTTTTCTTTCAACCAAAATAAATGAAGCTTTTCTATTCTTTCTTTATATTCAGTTTCTCATTTAATCTTTATATGTGATTTGTGTGTATTACTCAATCTTGAATGTGACTCTCCAAACATCAATGTTTTGCTTGGAATATCTTTATGATTCTTCTTTTTCAAGAAAAATATTTTAATTGCAGGTTAGTGAAGAATTGTCATCAAGTTTTTATGGTTGAATGGTGTTAAATGAAGAAAGAAGATTCATAAAATTGATATAGGTTTTTTTGTTTGAGCAAAGTTGACGAATGTTAGTTTTTTCTTTTGATTTAAATGTATGTTTATGTAACATATTTATTTATATATTCAACCACCCAATGCCCTTATTTATTTGATTGTTGTTTTTCTATTTTGATTATGTTTATTTTCTATTATTTTTTTGTTAGGTTATCCTACACAGCATATTTAAAAGACAATATTTAAAAGATAACATCATTTTGAATATTTGATATGTAATTATGATAGACTTATCATGATATGTTCTTCATATGAAAGTAATTTATCCATATTACTACGACAAGAATTACATATGACATTTACGAAAATATATATATTATATGTGATTTGTTTAACATGTATATGCACTTATGTATGTTATCAATTTATAATTAAATATCTTTATGTTTAATAATTAAAGGGATTAAAATGATGCATCAAAACCAATTATTTAGACGAATATAATAATAATAATAATAATAATAATAATAATAATAATAATAATAAATATACATTTCCAAGTACCGCATTCATTTGAAACTCACACTACAACTCAAGAGTTTTCTAATTTATATATATCTATTAGTTACAACTCAAGAGTTTTTAACTTATGATTATTAATTAGTAATCGCTAATAACTTTTTATTTTCTTTTCTTTTATAAGGTTCTAAAGTTTTGCTCATTAAAAACATTAATGCATTTGAAGAGATTTGTGATTTAAATATGAAGAGTTAATATAAATGTTATAATAGATGTTTTAGTGTTTTTATGTTATTAAAAGTTATAGTGTTTATTTTTCATATTTTTTATTCTTCGTTGTATATATATCTTTTTTAATACAAATGTTATAATAGATGTTTTTCTATTTTTATGTTACTAAAAGTTGCAGTTCATATTTTTGTTCATACGTTTTGTTACCCGTTATATTATCATTCATTTGATATATAATTTACACAATTTTAAACGGTTTATAAAATTATCAAATAATTGTATATATCAAAATGACTTAAAAATTAAACTACAATGTTTAATAAAACTAATATGTTAACTATATGTTTGCTTTACTACTAACATTTTGTTTCAAAGTAGAAATATTAAATAATAATTTGGTAAAAGTTATTATTTTAACTATATAATTCTATTCTCGCGCAACGCGCGGGGATTCACCTTGTTAATTAATAAGGCTAGAGGGAGTGGTGTCATCGAATGGTGCCACAAAGGCATCACATCACTTTTTACCACACAACTGTGGTTCTTTGCCACACCCAAGGAATGGTGCCACAATTTTGTTTTTTTCTTCTTCCATTTTTTTATAATTTAATTTAAATAAAACTTCTTTTTTAATAAAAAACACATAAGTTTTCATTACTTCAAAATAAAAAAAATATTACATTACGTTACTTAAAATTAAACAAAATGACATTAAAAAAAATCCTACAAACTTAAAAAACACACATCAAACGATTAAAATAACTTTAAAAAACACAAATAAAATAACTAAAACATATTACATAAAGTCCTTCTCCGACAACTCGTCTTCCGAGTCATCCGGTGGATCCAAATTAAGGTTAATGTGTTGAATCCCGTAAATTTGTTCCACCAAGTCCGTGCGAAAATTGTGAAATGTTTCAATGCAACGTATCTCTGTTCTCCTGTTCATATACTCATCTCCACCAATTTCTATTGGTTGTGTCTCGGGGATGGTTTCTTGTTCGTCATACACATATATCGCTATTAATTTGTCCTTAATAATCATATTATACAATATGAGACATGTATACATGACTAGTTTATAACCCGTGAGAACCACGATTATAAAATTAATTAAACTTTCATATTAAAAACTTAAAATTATTAATCAATTATTTCAAATAAATTATTTTAAAAAAATTATTAATTAAGAGATATTTTTTTAGTTATATAAAATTATAATCGTTAATTTAAATCAATACATGAAATTATATCACATTATAATATATATTAATTTTATTTTATTTTTTATTCTAATGTTATTAATTTAATGTAATTAGAGTGTGAAATTTGAAATTTGAAATGAAGAATCAATTATCAATTATTAATTTACTATAATTAGAATGGGAAATTTAAAATTTAAAATTTAAAATTTAAAATTTAAAATTTAAAATGGAGAATTAATAGGTTGACATGTGGCATATAATATTAATGAAGATTTCTAATATTGTGACACTTGTCAATAAGAGAATAAATTTTTTCATTTATTAGAATAGGGAGATTTCTTGAAGTTTTTCCCCGCCGAAATAAATTGTTGGTTTTTTTATATGAACCAAAGTTTCTTAAGAGTTCCAATAGCCCGCTCAACATCCTTCCTAGCTCTTTCTTGAGCTCTCTTGAATTTTTTCTGTCTAGAACCATGTGGACATGTAAGCGATTTAACAAACACAACATACTCAGGATAAATCTCATCAACAAGATAATAACCATACTTATATGGTGTTCCATGCACATCAAAAGAAGAATCTGGTGCAGATTCGTCATATATGTTGTTAAATATATGTGAACAATTAAGAACGTTGATGTCTTTAATCGTACAAGGAGAACCAAAAAAGCATGCCAAATCCACAGATCATGCGATGCAATTGCTTCAAGTATGATCGTTGGGTGACCATGATCACCTCAGGTAAATTGACCATGGTGTGAGGTATGACAATTTTCCCATGCCCAACGGAGACAATCTAAATTTCCTATCAATCCAGGAAAGTCATGTACACTAGCATGATGAGCTTGCAATTGTAAGATATCATTACGTATAGGCTTACGTAAATATTTTGAACCATAAAATTGAATCACAATTTTGCAAAAATAGTGGAGACTATCTCGTGCAGTCCTAGCAGACATCCTAAAACTCTCATCTAACGCATCACGCGTGATGCCATATGTTAATTGACAAAGTGCGTTGTGCATTTTTGTAAGGGAGTGAAACCGGGTGTACCTCTAGCATCAGAACGTTGTTGGAAAAAACTGCACTCCCTCGTTACATCTTCAACTATATGTTTATATAAGCGTTTGAACATTCTGAATTGCCTACGAAAATAATACGCTTGATAAGCGGCATTCTCATGAAAGTAGTATTCTATCAAATGTTGGTTGGCTTCTTCACAATTTCTGTAAATATATCTTTGTGTTCTCCGATGAGAACTTTCGGTTGCGTTATTGCATAAAGCGTCATACGTTTGTTCCGTCATTTGAGCACAAACAATAGCAGCATAACAAATAACTTGAAATTCTTCAGAAGATGAAGAAGATGACACTTTCTATTAATTATTAGAGAGAAAGCAATAGAAAAATCTAAAAGTTTGGTTTTGGTATGAACAAATGAAGGTAAACGGTTTAATTAATAAGTAAAAAAAAATAAATTAAATGTTTATATTCTTGACCGTTCAACGGTCTTTTTTCCTATTAACCAATCACAAAACGTGGCCAAAAAAGGGAGAGGTGCGGCCAAAGCGCACCCAATACCGCATAGGGGGTGGTGTTCCCCTGCCTATGTGGCAAAAGGTGCGGTAGAGACTGCGTCACTCCCCACAGTCTAAGGCTGGAGGTGTATAAGCGTCACATCACCTTTTACCAAACAAGCGTGGTTCTTTGTCACACCCAATAAGTGGTGCCACACTTTTGTTTTTGTTTTTCTTTTCTTTTCTTTTTTTGTTTTTTTTATAATTTAATTTAAATAAAACTTCTTTTATAATAAAAAAACATAAGTTTTCATTACTATAAAAAAAACATTGCATTGCATTACTTAAATTTTTTTTTAAAAAAAGCATGACATTAAAAAAATCCTACAAACTTAAAAAAAAAACACATCAAACGATTAAAATAACTTAAAAAAACACAAAGAAAATGACTAAAACATACTACATAAAGTCGTTCTCCGAAAACTCGTTTTACGAGTCATCCGGTGGATCCAAATTAAGGTTAATGTGTTGAATCCCATAAATGTGTTCCACCAAGTCCGTGCGAAAATTATGAAATATTTCAGTGCAACGTATCTCTGCTCTCCTGTTCATATACTTGTCGCCACCAATTTCTACTGGTTGGGTCTCGGGGATGGTTTCTTGCTCTTCATACACACATATCACTCTTCATTCGTCTTCAATAATCATATTATGCAATATGAGACATGTATACATGATTTCTTAAAGTTTTTCCTCGCTGAAATAAATTGCTAGTTTTTTCAATATGAACCAACGTTTCTTAAGAGCTCCAAAAGCCCGCTCGACATCCTTCCTAGCTCTTTCTTGAGCTCTCTTGAATTTTTTCCGTCTAGAACTATGTGGTCACGTAAACGATTTAACAAACACAACATACTCAGGATAGATCCCATCAACAAGATAATAACCAATGATTAAGAACGTTGATGTGGTTAATTGAACCGGGAGAACCAAAAAAAAGCATGTCCAATCTACAGATCATGTGATGCAACCGCTTCAACTATAACTATTGGTGACCATGATCACCTCGGGTAAATTGACCATGGTGTGAGGTAGGCCAATTTTCTCATGCCCCATGGAGACAATCTAAACTTCCTATCATTCCAGGAAAGCCATATACACTAGCATGATGAGCTTGCAAATTGTAAGATGTCATTACGTGTAGGCTTACGTAAATATTTTGGACCATAAAACTGAATCACAGTTTTGCAAAAATAATGGAGACTATCTTGTGCAGTCCTAGCAGACATCCTTAAACTCTCGTCTAATGCATCATGCGTGATGCTATATGTGCTAATTGACAAAGTGAAGTGGTGCATTTTTGTAAAGGGAGTGAAACCGGGTGTACCTCTAGCATCAGAATGTTATTGCAAAAAACTGCACTCCATAGTTACATCTTCAACTATACGCTCGTATAAACGTTTGAACATTCTGAAGCACCTACGAAAATAGTACCCTTGATACGTGACATTCTAGTGAAAGTAGTCTTGTATCAAACGTTGGTTGGCATCTTCACACTTTTTGTAAATATATCTTCGTGTTCTCCGTTTAGAACTTTCGGCTGCGTTATTACATAAAGTTTCATATGTTTGTTCCGCCATTTGAGCACAAGCAATAGCAGCATAAAAAATAACTTGAAATTCTTCAGAATATGAAGAAGATGACATTTTCTATTAATTCTGAGAGAGAAAGCAATAGAAAACTCTAAAAGTTTGGTTTTGGTTGGAACAAATGAAGGTAAATGGTTTCATTTATAGGTAAAAAAAATTAAATGTTTACCTTTTTGACCGTTCAACGGTCTTTTTTTCCTATTAACCAATCACAAAACGCGGCCAAAAAGGGAAGAGGTGCGGCCAAACCGCACCCAATACCACATAGAGGGTGCAGTGTTCCCTGCCTATGTGGAAAAAGGTACGGTAGAGACCGTGCAACTCCCCAAAGTCTAATAACATTAGCTTGAGAACCATATTTAGTTTTTATTCACATGCAAGATGCCAATAAAACCTATTAAATGATATTATTTTAATAAATTTAAAATAATTATAACTTTTTAAATCAAACTCTATAAAAGTTAATATTTCATATCAATATAAATAATATGTATTTTTTAAAATTTTAACTATATAATATTATTTTGATTCCTATATAATTTTATTTTGATTCCTCTTACATAAATTATATTTTTTTTTTCGCTTTTTTAGCCGGCAAACTAACATATTCCTAAAACCACTTATGTCTCCTAATGAGACATGAATCGATTACCTTTCATTTAAGAGTGTCACTTTTTACCGCTAGGCCAAAGACCCTTTGGTTCTTACATAAACTAGATATTAGCTTATTTATCATGGTTCTAACCAAGGTTGTAGAACTCGCTACTCGGTACCTATTCGACCGACTGCCGAGTTACCAAGTAGCGAGTACTCGTGAGTACTCAGAAGTACTTGGGGAGTACTCAGATTTGATAATTCATGTAGAAATATTTATAGGGAAATTATATATGTCAAGATAATAAGTTAAAATCATAAGTTGATTGAAGTATGTAACAAAGTTAGATATATATGAATACAAAAAAACTGAAAAAACTCACAATGGTCTCACTTCATGAATTACTGAAAATTTAAGATATATATGTAGTAATAATCACATGTGTGTATTAAATAATAAACCATTAAGTATATTATACATATTAATCACCGAATTGGCCAAATTTTACAACACTGCTCGCTTCAGTAAGAGGCCGATCGGAGAGTACTCAGATTCTGTAACTCGCCTCGGTAAAGGGCCGAGTAGAGAGTATTCGGCCAACTCGGTGAGTTATACAACACTGGTTCTAACCATATATAATATTAAAACCCATAAAATTCTAAATACAAGCTTATGCATCATGGTTCTAACCATATATAATGTTAAAACCCATAAAATTGCAAATCATTTATACGATACAATTATTAAGAGGCTTTGAATATGTTTGAGTTCCAACGGTTCTTTATATAATATTTTAAATTTGATTTAAATATTTAGAGTATTTCAGGTCAACTCCAATAATTTCGGCCCCTCAGCACACCCTTTCCTTATAAAAAAAAAATTCAAAACTAATTTTGCTTATAGAAATATTCAATATGTCAAACAAGGATAATAATCTCTAACATAAAATGTATATTTCACATTCAAAATAAATTTTGTTGACAATATATCTTATAATTATAACCTACACATACTATTAAAATCTCCGTATATTAATAAAAGAATAATTTTAGATTGCAATGTGTCAATCTAATATGTATTGGTATTTATTGTTTGTCACGTGTCATTATAATATCGATTCAAAAATTCTATTTTTAATTACATTATCTTACACCAAAAATAATTCTAATCAAACATGATTGAAACACATTTAATCCCTAAAATTATGTCACCGATTTAGTTAGGATTAACACATCAAACTTTTTATAAAAAATTATTCAAATCTATAATTAATGGATACTATTATTATATTATAAATGTTATTTTAACTTTGGATTCAGAGGTTATAACCTAATAATATTTATAAATTCATGTAAGAACGATATATCATCGTGAAGTGATGTCGATTGCTCTTATTTAACAAGAAGGGATTATCTCTATTAACCCGTGCACCTTTTAAAAAGAAGGGATAGACCAAGTCAACCTTAATTTGGAATATGGTGTGGGAAAGCAAGTTCTTTCCCCATCAAAATTCCTGTACATGAATATTATGTATATCTTTTATAGAAGCTATCAAGACCAAAATATGAAGAAAAAAAAAGCTGCAGGGATTATTGCATAATGAACAGTTTAAAACAAAAGTTTAAGTTCATATCAAAAAAACTTATCAAGAATAAATATTCCATTTTTTAATATTTGAAAAGAAATCTACTCTAATAAACAAAGATTTATTTTTCTACGTGTTAATCTATCATGAGTTTTGACACTTGTCATTTTGTGATATTTTTGAAATAAATAATTTCCACATGTCAATTTTTGGGTTTTTTTCAATTTTAAAAATAAAAAAGTCATATAATACATATAGTTATATACGTAAAGTATTAATTGTAATAAATGTGATAATAAATTGCAATAAATACGTTTTTTATTTTTTTTATTTTGAATATTTATTTTAAAAAATATTAAAGGTTTACATTTTAATTTTTAATATTTTTGAATCAACCCATGTAATACACAGATTTTATACCTAGTTGCAAATAAAACAAACAATAAATGTATACATAATTAATTATAATATTTTACATGATCCGATATTAATAATAGTTTTGTGCTTTTGTTATACGTTTTGAATATATCAATACATCAATCGGTATTTATGGAATTCCAATTTTGAATACTAATATAAGTCAAACTATATGAAATGACAAACAAATAGACAACAAACCGACCTACAATATGACAAGTTATACACGTATTTCCCATAGGCTAGGTTGAAATTTTGTTTATTGTTTGATTTTTTTTGTTAATCCCTTTCTTATGCAAAACGTAAAATAAAAATAATAATAAACATGCACAAGAAACAGAATGGAGTTACCGGTTACGTCGTTTGGTTCGTGTGATCTTATCCATAGATAGAAAGGATAAATCTTTAAACATTAAAGAGATTGTAATTGAAAATAGATGATACAAAACATTAGTGATATATGTTGTATGCAGGAGTATGTTAGTTTGCCGGTTAAAAAAAAACAAAAAAGCATTGAAGAATTTCATATATACTTTTATTAAAGGTTAAAATATCATATTTATCTAAACTAATTTTTAAATATCTTATGTATCTGCTTAATCTTTCAAAAAAACTCTCTAGAAAAGTCCTAATATTTTACCATAATTTACGAAAAAGTCTAAAACTAAAATTTGTTTACCAAAAATCATGAATTACCGGTAAAAACGACGATTTGACCAATTTTTCCTAGTTTACCGGTTTAATTACTTACTCGGTTCTATTAAAGTCTCATTATTTTACCATAATTTATGAATAAATCTAAACTAAAATTAAGTGATGATTTTGTCATTTTCTCCATTAATATATTCTACCGGTTTCAGTGTTGACTTGAATGTCTAGTCATTAAATAAGCTGATAAGATGGATACGATGACTTATATAATATTACGTTTACAGTAAAATTTGATATTCATCTAATCGGCTCATTTATAATTAGAATTATATATCCAGGTCAGCAATGAAACCGGTAAAATATGTGTTTCTGAGAAAAATGTCGGGAAATGAACTGATGAGATAGATATATTGGGTTAAATAAGATTAGATAGACAATTTGAAATTTCTTATAAACTTAAAAAGTGATGAAGTTGTTGGTAGTTTATGTAATTATTGTAGCATTCGTTGGATGCATTTTTTATTCCAAAAAATTGTACAATACATCTAAATGTCAAGTTTTATGGTAAACATAATGGTAATAGCATACAAAAGACACTAAGTTTACACCAAAATTCTAATTTGACACTGTGTTTTGTTTTGTCTTAAATTTGACACTGTGTTTTCTAATTTTTTACAATTCTGACCGCTTGATCGGTCAACCCGGTTACCTACTGATGTGACATGATGACGTGTTAGTTTTGATAACATGGCATTCTGACATGACATACTGACGTGTCAAAATTGAATTTTTTCCCACAAAAGACACTAAGTTTTTTATTTTTTTTTTCGATTTTGATACTAAGTTTAATTTTTCTTTCAATTTTGACACTCTGTTTTTTCTTTCCAATTTGAACACCATTTTTTCTAATTTTGTTCAATGTTGACCATTTCAATTTGAAACCATATAAATAAATTTTTAATACATTTTAAACCATATAAATACATTTTTTTAATTTAAAAACCATATTTCTGTATAAATACAAGGTTTGAAGGTTTGGAGATGCGTAGTCGATCAAGGCCCAGATGTCAGGTTTGCAACTCGTGAAATTTTTACATCTTACTCGAACCTTATGGTTAGTTTGGTTCTCATGATATAACGAATGCATATTTATGCATCACATTATGCTTTGAATGTAAAAAAAAACATTGTATTTATATAAAAATTTGGTTTTTAAACGAAGAAAATGTATTTATACGGTTTGAAATGTAATAAAAATATATTTATACAGTTTCAAATGGAAAATGGTCAACATTGAACAAAATTGGAAAAAATGATGTTCGATTTGGAACAAAAAAATATAGTGTCAAAATTGAAAGAAAAAATTAAACTTAGTGTTAAAATCGAAAAAAAAAGTGAAACTTAGTGTCTTTTGGGGGAAAAAATCAATTTTGAAATGTCAATACGTCATGACAGCAGGTCACGTCATCAAAATTGACACGTTTTCATACCACGTCAGCAGGTAATCGGATTGACCGGTCAAGTAGTCAGAATTCTAAAAAAGTGGAAAAAACAGTGTCAAATTTGAGACAAAAAAAACACAGTGTCAAATTAGAATTTTGGTGTAAACTTAGTGTCTTTTATGCTATTTACCCTAAACATAACATTATATAACCCAACATATCTATTTTATCAGCTAATTTAATGACTAGACGTCCAAGTCAGCAATGAAATCGGTAATATGTATGTTATTATGGTAAAATAATGAGACTTTAATAGAACCGGATAAGTAATGAAACCGGTAAACCGGAAAAAATGGGTCAAATCGTCTTTTTTACCTATAATTCATGCATTTTCATAAATAAATTTTAGTTTGAGACTTTTCCGTAAATTATGGTAAAATATTAGAACTTTTTTGAAGATTTTTCAAATATCAAATTTACCTAATTTATTTTTAACGTTTTTTAATTTCTTTTTATATTTTAAAATCATTACAATTGAAAAAAAAAACTAAACGGACTATATTTTCTAAATTGCATGAAGTCTTTAATCTATAATGGGTAAATTACATGAATGGTCCCTATGGTTTGAAGTCGTTTGCACGTTTGGTTCCTAGCTATTTTTTTAACTTGAACCGTCCCTAAAATTTGGTTTTGTTGCGAATTTCGTCCCTACGAGATCTAAATTAACTATATTACCCTTAATCTACTTATTTTAATTTAATCTGTTGTTTTCTATTATTTAAAAAATTAACAAAAAGAAAAGAAATGTGTCGTTTTCCTTCAGGTTCGGTTCTTGTCTCTCTCCTATCACGTCTTTCTCTCTTTCACTTCTGATGACCATGTCCGACAACCACCCATATTTCATGTTTGATGACCACAACAACCACCGGTATCGAGCTCTAGAACCCCCGACGAACAGAAACCCCTTCTGAAACCATCAATTTCTGAAAACACAAACCCTACCCCAGATCTACCCTCTTCTGAACCTTCGAGTTCTATAAACCCGAGATCTGGCGACCAAATCAAAGATCTCTTCGTTTCCTTCGTTGTTTCCGACATAGATAAAGCCATTCTCTCTCGTTTGTTCGCTCTCTTTCTCTCTCTCCCCACGTCTCCGCTGGATTATAAAGTGACCCTAAAATTCGATCTGCATTTTTTTCTCTGATTCACGTTTCAGAAGGCTTTCTTGTTGAAATGTATAAGTTCTTTGTTCTCATGGATCTGGTTTTTGCTCTTCCTCTCGTGTTTTTTTCATCTTCTTCTCCTCCTCTCTCACACACAAAAAACTAAATTTTTGGGTGCAGAGGAAAAAATAGATGAATCAGTGATCAGAAGATCTTCAATTTTGCATTCCATGATGACAGCATTCATAGCCTCATAGATGTAGAGGAAAAAAGGAAACATGGATGAGGATTTTGATGTTGATTTCTTGATTACCATCAAGATACATTTGTTATTAATATATACTATAATTTTTGGTTTTGATTGTAGTCGGTGTTGTTCTTTCTTGAAATATGTTTTTGCTTGCAGGTTTTTGAAGATGATTTCCAATTGATTTTAGGTTCTTATTTCCTTTTGATATCACTGTTGATTTTTATTTTTGGCTTAAGGATGAACCTGTTTTGACTTTGGCGTTTGATATAAGGATGAATCAATCTTGATTTTTGTTTTACTTTTGATGTCTGACGACCACAACAACCACCGATATCGAGCTCTAGAACCCCCGACGAACAGAAACCCCTTCTGAAACCATCAATTCTGAAAACGCAAACCCTACCCTAGATCCACCCTCTTCTGAACCTTCGAGTTCTGTAAACCCGAGATCCGACGACCAAATCAAAGATCTCTTCATTTACTTCGTTGTTTCCAACGTAGATAAACCCCTTATCTCTTGTTTGTTCGCTCTCTTTCTTCCTCTCTCTCTCTCTCTCTCTCTCTCTCTATCTCACACCCCGTCTCCGTTGGATTATAAAGGGACCCTAAAATCCGATCTGCATTTTTTTCTCTAAATCACGTTTCAGAAGGCTTTCTTGTTGAAATGTCTAAGTGCTTTGTTCTCATGGATCTGGATTTTTTCTCTTCCTCTCGTGTTGTTTTTCGTCTTCTCTCCTCTTCTCTCACACACAAAAAACTCAATTTTTGGGTGCAGAGGAAAAAATAGATGAATCAATGATCAGATATCTTCATTTTTGCCTTCCACAATGACACCATTCATAGCCTCATAGATGTAGAGGAAAAAAGGAAACATGGATGAGGATTTTGATGTTGATTTCTTGATTACTAGCAAGATACATTTGTTATTAATCTATACTATAATTTTTGGTTTTGATTTTAGTGGTGTTGTTCTTTCTTGAAATAAGTTTTTGCTTGCAGGTTCTTGAAGATTATTTCCAATTGATTTTAGGTTCTTATTTCCTTTTGATATCACTGTTGATTTTTATGTTTCGCTTAAGGATGAAACAAGTTTTGACTTTGGCGTTTGATATAAGGATGAATTAGTCTTGATTTTGGTTTTATTTTTGATTTTGCAAACATGGTGGTCGGTGGTCATGGTGGTGGTTAGTGGTGGATGATGATCGGTGGTGAAAGGGTTGGGTTGTGGATGACGATCGGTGGTGAAAGGGTTTGGTGGTGTATGACGATCGATGGTGAAAGGGTTGACTTTGATTTTGGTATAAGTTGGATTTTAGGTTTGAATTAAGGAATGATTTTAGATGACTTTGGTTTTGGTTATCGGAGTTGGCCCGCGGTGGTTTCTGGAAATTGGTCGGCCGTGATTGCCAGGATTTTTTAACGAGAAAGGAAGGAAAGAAATGGGGGGTGGGGGTGGGCTGATATAGATTTTATTTAATGATTTAATATATATTGTTGAGTATATGGGTTGCGCCATTGGGCTTAGTTAGTTCGGTCCATATGTATTCACGGTTTGGGTTTGTCCAACCGTGTTATGTTTTTAGGGTTTAGTATATATAATTAATGCATGCATTATATTAATAACGCTTCTTGAAGATTTCCTTTCATAAGTACTGTAACCCTAGCACGCCTCTAAAGTAGAAGTTCTTCATCGAGCTCTTATGAGGTGTTGTTGTTTTAATCATTCGACATTCGTTTGATTCACATTGGTGTTCATTGTTTCCTATTGCTGGTTATTGTCTTATTAATATCTGTTTGAATCTACCGATCTAAGAGAACTTTATTCTCATCAATTGGTATCAGAGCAGGAGGCTGTGTAAATCATACGCATCTCTTCTGTTTGAAGAATTTTCTTAGGGTTTCCGCTTTTATTGGATCTGTTAAGCCGTCATTCCTTCATTGACGTTGTTCATAGATCTCGATATTACCCTATTCAATCTTTACAAGTCTGATTCTAAGCAGATATCTAAAAAAGGTCATCACGTCTCATGAAGATTCACAAACCAATCCCATCAATATCTCCAATAGCATTGGATCTACAACCAGAATCCCGATTGTATACACTCAAGATTATGAAGTTTAGACGCATCACTTTGAGGACTACGTCGTTGGTTCCGAAGACAATGGTTATCTTATCTGGGAAACGATAACATTGGGTCCTTTTGTTCATTCTGGTACAAATACAACTGTTAAGACTCAAAAGGAGTACAACAAGCTCATAACTAATGTGGAGAAGATTCCTCAAGACGAAAAAGATAAGTTGTTGTGTAATGTTAAAGCCATGAGAATGATTCGATTTGCTTTACAGTCTGATACTTTTCGTTTAGT
This sequence comes from Lactuca virosa, assembly GCF_052849685.1. Classification (NCBI taxonomy): domain Eukaryota; kingdom Viridiplantae; phylum Streptophyta; class Magnoliopsida; order Asterales; family Asteraceae; genus Lactuca; species Lactuca virosa. The sequence goes on along the minus strand of NC_136429.1, from coordinate 291,967,888 downwards.
AAGCTCATGCACCACGGCAAAAGAGATCTGGGTTAGAATTAAAGAGCTGTATTCCACTGATGAAGACCTAGAGCATTCTATCCAAACTCTATTGCTCTCTAAGTTCGGTGCTTTCCAACAAAAGCCTGATGAAAAACTTGTTCAGAATTTCGATCGTTTCAACCATCTTTTGAGCAAGATGATCATGCACGACATTGGAAGGGAAGTGATCGAACATAAGGTTTAATTACTTACCCATTCTCGAATCACTTAAAATACCTGTAACTAACTATGAAAAGGAATTAAACGATTTGAAATTCAAGTTTTTAAGTTTAAGTGGTAGTCTAATGCAAACACGCCTCACAAATGCTTACCTAACCGATCAAATTAGCAGGGTGACATCCAAGAACGAGGAACGAAGGATGTGGATAGAGAAGACAGAGTTAGAGTTAGTTAGGACGAGAGATGAAGTTATTTATTTGCAACGTGATAATTTGAAACTTATGAAACAAAGAAACATTTTTTTGCTTAATTGCTAAACGTTTATATACAAATATCACTCAATTGCATTTAGATTGTGAAATTGGCAAAAAGATTCACAAAATGATTTTGCCCTTCCTAGAGTTAAAGGAGGACGAAGTTGATATTGATGGTTATAACTGTGAATCTATTGTCTCTTCAGATAATATCTCTGACGCCTACAGGGTTGGTCAGGACAAAATCGAGTCCTTTATCAAGTCCAAAGACCATAAGGACATGCTCAAAAATCTTTTGGACGAGAATGATAAATTGAAAATTAAGACCGAAACCATACAAAAATTTGACTCAATGAATGCCAAGTTAAGTTCAGAAAACAAAATAAATGTTGAAAACACTTATGAATTTTACGAGGACAGTGATATGAGTGAAATTTCTGTAGAGGATGTGGTTGACTGTTCAGAATTCGTCAAGAGCGAAACCGAACCTACCAAAGGTCTTATATCTGAGGACTCGGTTGAATTCGCTTGAGTGTCCCAAGATAAATCCAAAGTTCTGAAACCGAAAGCAGTGGTCTATCAAAAGGTTCAAATTGTACCAAATCAGGTGTACACCACGTCAGGAGTTACTCAGAAACACACAGCCGAACTGGCAGCCATAGTGAACGAAGATAATGAAGGTGGCTGTGATAAATATTTCTGGTCTGCTCCAATCGAGAACGCAGATGAGACTGTCGGTTTATCAGAGAGAACCTCATGGAGGGTTAAAGGCAGATACGTGGCAGAACCACTCAACATGCCTACAAGCTTTGATGTACCAAGCACAAGTGGTACCAAAGAAATCCCAAGCGAACCAATGACGGCTGCAAGCGAACCCTCTTCATTGAAGAGCGAAACTCATGCTGAGAGACCGAAGCCAAGAGCAAATATACACAAGTCTCAAAAGCAGCTTGCTGAACAAAAACGCCAGCGAAACAAAAGATATCAAAAGAATCTCAATGAAAGGAAGCAGTTTTGGAACTCCCAAAACTCCAATTATGTTCGCACAGAAAAGGCATCAAATCTCAAGGCGAAATCTGGATCAAAGGATAATTCTGGTCCATGTACCCACTGCCAATCCTGCAGTCAAGTGAACCGAAAGCCTAGTTTCGGTCCCAATTCTTGCAGCGATAAGAACTGAAAGACTAGTTTTGGTCCCAATTCTTGCATCGACAAGAACCGAAAGACTGGTTTTGGTCCCAAGTCTAGCCTTGATAAGAACCGAAAGACAAGTTTCATTCATAAATCCCATCCTCCTCATTCTCAACCAAAGCAGAATCCTAACAAGGATGTCAAGGATAGCAAGGGAAAAGGGAAGCTCGTCTCTGAAGACAAAACGCAAACAAAGAAGACGTCTGCTAACCCTAGGAAACATGAAAACAAATTTGTTAAGAATCACAACAAAATTCCTCAATCTGATTTAAACAAACTCAAGGTCTTTACCATCAAGAGGAAAGACGCAACCACACTAATAAAAAGAACTTATATGGTTGATCTTTCTATTGCTATTCCCTGTTCTGTAAAAGGCTCACGTGGACCCAAGCAACTTTGGGTTCCTAAATCTGCTTTATTTTTGTAGGTTATAAGTGACGAGCAGTTCGACGACGAATGATACATTGATAGTGGCTGCTCACGTCACATGACAGGAAGGAGGGAAGAGCTAAAGGAGTTTTGGGCTCTTAAGGACGGTGGATGTGTCAAATACGGGAATAATTCATATGACACGATCAAAGGCTACAGAATGATCACAAACGGGGAATTCTCAATCTAAAGGTAGCATATGTAGAGGGATTGCAGCATAATCTCATCAGTGTCTCTCAACTAGTTGTGGGAACTGGCTTGAAAGTTTCGTTCGACGATGAAGGCTCTGAGATTGTTGAAAAGAAAACGAAAGTCGTTTTGTTGAAATCCAAGCGAAAAGGAGAGATGTATCCTCTAAATCTTAACCCAATTCGAGGAAAGCCAGCTGTATGCTTATTAACGAAAGCACACTCTGACGAAAGTTGGCTGTGGCACAGAAGGCTATCGCATCTCAACTTTAAGGATATAAACAAGTTGGTTATCGGTGATCATGTACGAGGACTCCCACTTCTCAAATTTGATAAGGAACACTTGTGCGCAGCATGCGAGAAGGGAAAGCAAAGCCGAAAGAGTCATCCCACAATTGTCAACACAAAGATCATTGAATCTCTTGAGCTGCTTCACATCGATCTATGTGGTCCTTCGGCCATAGAAAGCATCGGTGGTGGTAAGTACATTTTAGTTATTGTTGATGACTTTTCACGCTTCACCTGGGTTTTCTTTCTTAAACAGAAATCAGAGGCAACTCCAAAGCTCAAAGCATTTATAAAGCAAGTGGAACTTCAATTGCGAAAGGTGGTTAGAAATGTCCGAAGTGACAATGGGCTGGAATTCAAAAACCAAGAGTTTGAAGAATTTCTCGCTGAAAAGGGAGTGTCTCACAACTTCTCTGCTCCCTATACTCCACAACAAAATGGCGTAGTTGAAAGGCGAAACCGTTCGTTGTGTGAAGCGGCCCAAACCATGCTCAGTTTCGCTTCTCTACCTCTGTACTTCTGGGCTGATGCAATTGTTGCTGCGTGCTATACCCAGAACCGAACCTTCCTCAACAAGAGATTTTCCATCACTCCATACGAAATCTTGAATAATCGCAAGCCAAATGTCAAGTTTTTCCATGTGTTTGGTTCAAGATGCTTTATTTTCAACTCCAAAGAGAACCGAAACAAGTTCGATGTCAAGGCTGATGAAGGGATATTTCTTGGTTACTCACTAACTTCAAAGGCATATAGGGTTCTGAATAAATGTTCAAAGAAACTTGAAGAAACCTACTATGTCACCTTTGATGAGAATTATGTGAAGAAACTGCAGTCCAGTAAAGTACCAACGGAGGAAATCTTTCCAAAATCAGGTCAAGTCTCGGTTCCTATTTCCAATCTATTTGAAGAATACATGTTGATCTTTGATGAACCAGAGCGAGCCATTCATTCTGAGGCAAAAGCTGCCGACAACAAGATCGACAACTTGAAGAAAATTATCGATGAAGCAACAAAAGAAATGGAAAGCGAACATCAAGGACCAACCGAACAGCCAGGTCAAAGCGAACCTCACGGTCAAAGCGAACCTCACAGTCCAAGCGAACCTCCAGTTCAAGGCGAACCCCAAAGCTTAAGTGATCCTACTCATAACTTTTCTACATTCCAGGGGGAGAGTTCATCTACACCAAGGCGACATGACTTACCATTCCAGGGGGAGAACCCATCTCCATCAATGACCCATGAAAGTCCAATCGAGGGGGAGAATTTTGAACTAGATGTTGAGGTTGTTTCGTCATTCGAGGGGGAGAAAAACAATACAAATGACGAAGATTCTCAATCAGAAATCGAAGAAGAGATAAATGCTGAACTGGATCCTGCCTATGATCCAAACTACCCTCCTCTCACAAAATGGACAAAAGATCATCCAACGACTCAAGTAATCGGTGAAACATCTGAAGGCATTCTTACTCGGTCTCAAATAAAAGCGAAGCAAACTGCTCTGTTTTCTCAAGTAGAATTTTGCATGTTTAATTCGTTCGTCTCGAAAATAGAACCAAAAATGGTTTATACTGCACTCGATCACTCCGATTGGGTACATGCAATGGAATACGAACTCCACGAGTTTGAGCGAAATCGAGTCTGGAGACTGATTCCCACACCAAAGGATGCATCTGTGGTTGTGTTGAAATGGGTATTCAGGAACAAGATGGATAAAGAGGGAAATGTAATTCGCAACAAGGCAAGGCTGGTAGTCAAGGGATATTGTCAGGAAGAAGGTATAGATTACGAAGAAACCTTCGCTCCTGTAGCAAGGCTAGAATTAGTTCAGATCTTTCTGGCATACGCTGCTCACAAGAATTTTGAAGTCTTTCAAATGGACGTCAAATGTGCATTCTTGAATGGAGAACTACAGGGGACTGTATACGTTGAGCAACCACCGGGTTTCGTGAACGAAAAGTACCCTGATCATTGCTATATTCTGGATAAAGTTGTCTATGGTTTGAAGCAAGCTCCTAGAGCCTGGTATGAAACCCTTACTCGATTTCTAAAAATGTCAAAGTTTAAACAAGGTTCGGTTGACCCAACCTTCTTTTGCAAGAAAGAGGGTAACCATTTAATGATCGTCCAAATTTATGTTGATGATATCATCTTCGGTTCCACAAATTCCAGCCTCACAGCTGAATTCAGGGAGTTGATGGAGACTAAGTTTGAGATGAGCTCAATGGGTCCAATTAACTTTTTCCTTGGCTTGAACATTAGACAGGGACCCGAAGGCATATTTATCAATCAGGAGGCTTACACAAAGACCCTACTGGCTAAGTTTGGCATGATGGGAGATTCCAAAGTAAAGGTTCCTATGGCGTTTGGAACGAAGTTAACACCATCTTTGGAGAAACCGGCTGTAGATATGACCCTCTATCGGCAAATGATAGGGTCACTAATGTATCTAACAGCTAGTAGACCAGATATTATGTTTTCTGTTTGTTATTGTGCCAGGTTCCAAGCTAATCCACGCGAACCTCATATGGTGGCTGTTAAGAACATCTTCAGATATTTAAAGCGAACCTCATCTCTCGGTCTATGGTATCCTACTAAATCAGGATTTTTCGTTCAAGCATTCTCTGATGCTGATCTTGGAGGATGTGGTTTGGACCGAAAGTGCACTACAGGCGGATGTCAATTCCTCGATGGTAAACTCGTCAGCTGGCAGTCTAAGAAACAAACATGTGTTTAACTCTCTACAGCCGAAGCAGAATATATTGCTGCAGCATCTTGTACTTCTCAGGTCATTTGGATACAAAGCCAACTTAGAGACTATGGCTTAACATGAAGAAGATTCCACTTTATTGTGACTCAGAAAGAGCTATTCGGATATGTCACAATCCAGTGCAACACTCCAAAATGAAACATATAGCACTGAGATACCATTTCATCAAAGATCACGTTGAAGATGGTAATGTGGAAATCCATTTTGTTAGATCTGCTGATCAACTAGCTGACATCTTCACAAAAGCCTTACCTGAAGTAAGTTTTAATAAAATTCTCCAAGGCTTAGGAATGATGGAATCTGAATCAGTACTGAAACTACTTTCGCCTCATTAAATTGATCAAGCGAAATAGAGCGAACGCTCGGTCTATTTCGGCTCCAGATTTTTCGGGAACCGAAATGGACCGAACGCGAAATAGAGCGAACGCTCGGTCTATTTCGACTCCATAATTTTTGGGAACCGAAATGGACCGAACGCGAAATAGAGCGAACGCTCGGTCTATTTCGGTTCCTGATTTTTTGCGAACCGAAATGAACCGAACACTCGGTCTATTTCGCTTCGCTATTTTTAGGTGAAGTTTCGGTTGTATGGTTTGTACACTATGTATGTCTTTTCTCACTTCATTTCTATTCATAAAAATCAAAAAGATTTTTCTTTCTGTTTTTAATTCTTTTTCAGAAAATTCATAAAACTCAAAAATATTTTCCTTTCTGTTTTTTTTATTTCTTTTTCAGAAAATTTATAAAATCCAAAAATAATTTTTTTGTTGTTTTTGTTGCTTTTCATTAAAATAAAAAATTCCAAAAAATATCACTGAAAGGTATCATCGATCATTCAAATGATGGAGCTGGGACAGGTATACATTTCTTTATCTTAGTACTAGCTAAGTGTCCCTAGAAGCATGCTGTTGTATGTAGACCATAGCCTTAAAGACTTCAAGTGAAGCCTTACTGATTTGATATACACAAATCAAATCTTCCCAATCAGGCTGATAAAATCACTTATGTCATGAGCTACCTTACTCGTCTCACATTGAGTTAAGAGTTGTCTGCTCGGTCCTTTCTATATAGCAGAGGTACTTTCGGTTCTTTAACCTCCTTATCACTCTTCTCCATCTCATTTCGGTTCATCATTGTAACCCTTGAGACTCTCAGAATTTACCACTGAGGTTTATGGTTACACAACATCTGTGTTAATGATCTTAGCTTCGTTTCACCACGTGCTAAGTGAAACCCAAAATCCAACACCAATAACGAATTGACGGTGAACAATAAAATGTTTTAGTTTTCACCCACGCTTTAACGAAACAACTTTAGTGGAAGGTACCAAGAAATCTCTTTCTTATTTTTGTACGATCTTTATGAAACTGTCTAACACCAAGGCATTTCTTCCCATAAGATCCAGTTTAATTTTGTTTTTGAGATTTCTACACTTATCACCAAGTCACTAGATATATTATCTAACCTACTTCTTTAATAGGCTACACTGGTCTCACAAGTACTTCATCCCACTTTCGGTCTTATGTCAAATACTAAAGTTCGGTTGAAGATAAGCCACCCTTTATAGCTTACATTTGAAAAGATGCCTTTCAATGTTTCTTAATAAACATTTGATCGTAATTCAACGGGAAACCATACAGACACTTCTAAGTCTCTCTTGACTTTGAAGGAAGCGATTCGTGCCCAGGATCCATGGTTTCGTGTCTAACTAGACATCACTTAAATTCCACAAATATTTTGCTTTATTTCTTTTCTATTGGTACACTCTTGCACGAAGATAATTATGATTTTCCCAATTCTTGTTCGTAGTACTCGTGGCAATTTTTCAGATTTGATGCTTTGGTTGTAAATGCTATGGTGGTATACCGTGTAAAGGAGCGAACATTGCCAACCTTATATGAAGCGAAAGGGATTGTCACAGTTTGAAAAGGAATTTGAAAAGTTTTCAAAGTTGAAACGGCGGTATCAAGATAAGATATCAAACCACGTCATTGGATAAGATTTGAAACGGGCGCGTGAATTTGAAACTGTTCCTAACATCACGCCTGATGACGTCTTCCTAGGGAAACCCAGCTGCCAAATCGCGCTTTTTCAGGCGCCGATTCAGAAGATCATCGAATCATTACTGTGGATTCTTTCTCTCTCCTGGCGATGGTATATAAGGTTTTCTCACACCTCTTGGACTACTTTACCAATTCACAACTCTCTCAAGAACACACCGGCGAATTTCTACTATTCATCTTCTTTTTCACTCCTGCAATAATGGCTGAATCTTCATCTGTTTATGAACAAACTGCTCAGTCCTCTCTTCTCACCATTAAACCTAATCAAAACCTCATCATTGATCTCTCACCTTTCCAGTATGATCCCTACATGCTGCAAGTGGTTGAATGTCTCAAATATTCACCACTTGTCGTAGCCCTAACCCAGGTGGAGTATGTTCCAATGTCGCTACTTTCACAGGTCTACTCAACCGCTGTCTACGATAAAGCCAAGGAGCGCATTTTCTTTGAGATCGTCAATCAAAAGACGTCGATTTTAAAAGCTAGGTTTTGTTTGTTGCTAAGGCTTGCTGTCGACGACTCCATGATCAACTCTGATTCCATTACCAACACTCAACTCTTCACAATGTTCTATGATATGGGGTACACTGAGATTCTCACCACTGTCACAAAGTTCAAGAAATCATGTCTTTCTCCTCAGTGGAATGGTTTATTTACCCTCCTCTCTAAGGGTTTATCGGAGAGGGTTGCAGGTTCTGATGGAGCGAGCAAGGCGTTCATGACCCTTCTTTATGGTCTGTACCATGGGGTCAACATGGAATTTGGCTCTATCTTATGGTCTCAACTGGTTTAGAGTATTAGTTCTACTTCACACTACTCTGAAATCTCTTGTGCTAGGTTTTAGACTCTTGTTACTCAATGGGCGATGGAGAAGTTTCATGTTCCAACAATGGCAGACTCACTGATGTCATCTATTGCTACTTTCCACACGACGAGGATACTTGTCTCAGATCCATTGAAGTTTCTCTTTATTGGTTCGGTTCTGGAATCCATGTACAGGTGCGTTTCCGATGGAAGCACAGTAATTACTGTGTACAAGAAGCTACCTCCTTCAGGGCCAAGGTAGCTTACTCCAGATATGCAAAGCTCCCTAGATGCAGCAGATAAACCAGCAAAAAGAGGGCAGAAGCCTGAAAGAAAAGGGGAGAAGGTGTTGGATAAGGTGTATAAGTCCATAACTATTTATGGTATGTACTTGACCCGACTCGACATGGTCCATTTGGGTTGCATGGCATCATGCATTTGGATAGACTAAATGAGAGAAATAACACTTGTGGTTTATTAATATATTATAAGTTCTAATATATTAATAATATTATTTAGTTAGTATTGATCAAAGATTAATTTGGAATTAATTAAGTGATCAAAAGAAGACTAATTAAATATATGGGTTGATTGTGTAAATCATCCATAACCTGTATAGTGGGCTAAAAGGCTCCATGGGTTATCAAGTTGGACTAAGGTCCATAGGATGCTCCATGGGAGTTACAAACCCATGGGTCATGGAAATGAAGAGCCATGTTACATTAGGGTTTACATGGTGTAACCCTAAATGTAACACACTATATAAAGAACATGTAATCTACCAAAAACCGGATACACAAGTAGTTGCAAGAGGACTAGGCCGATTTTAGAAGTGTTCTACATTCTCTCAAAGTCATTCCAAAGCATTTGGTGTTGTGTGAAACATTTGAGGCATCATAATTGGGGTGTTAGGCTCTCAAGGTTTTCAAGGAATCAAAACAACTACAAGGTATGTAATCCTAGCCATCTTTTATGATTAAAGTTCCCCATGTATGCTAGATAGGATTATGAACCTTGGAAAACGTATTTTCCATGTATTTTAGACTAACATAGATCCAAGGTTTTCTAGGGTTGCATGTACACTTAGGAGTGTTAGAATGCTCAAAACCCATCAGTGGTATCAGAGCCAGGTTTGTTTGTTTGATACTTGATGCAAAATAGTGAAAAAAGTCGAATTTCATGTTGTCTGCACAGGGGACTCGCCGAGTCCATGGGGGGACTCGACGAGTCCAAGCTTAAAATCAACAAACTCGGCGAGTCAGTTCGTGCACTCGACGAGTTGGTCAGTCAGAGTGCAGATTTTCGACTTTTGATGCTGGAAATGGACTAGAAACATTACCCTAAACTGTTTTGGTGTTATAAAACTTATTTTAGATGATGTAATGGTTGTTCTAATCCATTTACAATGGCTAATATCAAAATTACATGATTATATGTGTTCATATGTTCTTGAAATTTTGATATGATTATTCATGTTCTTATGAGTTCTTGATAGATCATAGGAATTACTTGTTAAAACTTGTTTAATGCTGAATTCATGATCTTTATGTGTTTTAATGGAGTCCATAACTTGTCCTCAAGTTATGGATAACCAAAAGTCACTTTGTATTAAATCCATTAAATGAACACATAAGTTACAAAAATGAAGAGTCTTCATTTTAATAACTCATAAGTTATGAATTGAAAGGTTTTGTAAAGTTACAAAACTTTCCCTCAAGTTTTGGAACATGTAAAGTCATCTAATAAACTTTAGTTCCAACCCCTAGATTTTTAAAAGTTAAAAATCAACCCTTATACTTTATAATCTTATAAGTTAATATATATATATATATATATATATATATATATATATATATATATATATATATATATATGTATAAGATCAAAGTCGTTTTACCGTTAATAGGCCTCATTCACGAAGCCGGTCTATAAGAGGGGTATAAGGTTGTTGCCTATAAAATGGCAGCTTAATGGGTGTCCACTCTCACCCACCGCTTCCTTGACAGGTGGAGGGTCGTTAGCCGAACGGGTAGCACAATGACTTAAAATTCTCATTAAAAGTATAATGATTATTATAAAGTAACTAAATGTTTTTATAAATTCCCAATCTTAGTTACTTTAGGAAAATGTGAATAAGGTGCTAACCCATGAAATTACACTTTGCACTTTGATTAAGTCGTTGGTGGAGCGTGTGTGGTTAACCGACACACTAACTTGGACTTAACAAGGTAGGAAAAGGGTGACTTAAGGTTTTTCATAGGTTGGTGGAGCGCGTGTGGTTAACCGGCACATCGATTAAGTGAAAAACATTAAGGGTACCAAGTAATTTGCATGGTTACTTCACACCTTGTTTTGTGATCCTCGGTATCCCAGTCACAAAACATGAAGGGCACACTCGAGATTGAAACATGCCATTGAAAAGTTCAATGAATCTCAAAAGAATCTAGGAGTTTCTAAGAACCAAATAAAACCTAATACTTATATATTTCGTTTTTCATGGTGGAAATTGGTGAATCGTCATTCACCTACCTTTCGAATATGTTATAGCTTGGATTACGGCATCCCTCTTCTAAGTTATAATATATTGTGATTGGATCCTAGCCTTAATATTACATTTGGGTGTTTTATTAAGGACTATCTTTATATCTAAACTAAACTTGTCTTTTCTTCTTTTCAGATGTCTTCCAACAATGCTGCTTCTGGCTCAAACCCTACCGGCTCCTTCTCTCTCATAAACCTTTGTGGGAGAGTCATCTTTGATGGATCCAACTTTACAGATTGGATCAGGAACATCAGGATGCTCACTCGGTATGAGAACAAAAAAATATGTTCTCGACAATGAGCTTAAGGTGCCCGAGCAAACTGCTACTCCTAAGGAGCTTGCTGAATATGAGGCACATGAAAGAGATGCTACAAAAGTGGCATGCATCATGATGGCCACTATGACAGCCGAGCTTCAAAAGTCCTATGAGGACTATTATCCTTTTGAGATGCACCAAGATTTGATGGACCGCTACCATCAGATTGCTCGTCAAGAGCGATATGAAATCATCTCCTCCATGATAACAACCCGAATGAAGGATGGTGAACCCATCACGGGCCACATGCAGAAAATGCAAAGGTATGTGGACCGTTTAATGAAGCTGAATGTGAACTTTCCCGAGGAGTTAGCAATAGATATCATTTTGCACTCCTTACCATCGTGTTATGATCAATTCCGCATGACATACCACATGAACAAGGAAGAAGTCACCCTCAGCAAACTTCAAGGACTCCTGAAGACCGCCGAAAGTGGTCTTAAAGGTAAGTCGGTTGTTACCAATCCTACTCCTACTCAAAACTCCGCAAATGTCCTGGCAAACGGGAAAGGTAGAGGGGAAAAGAGGAAGAACCCTTCGAAGGGTACCAAGGGTAAGACCCTTGATGGCTCCTCTTCAAGTGGAACCAAGAAAGGTTTCGTCACTCCTTCTTCTGACCCAAAAGAGGCTGAATGCTTCTATTGCCATGAAAAGGTGCACTGGAAGCGGAACTGCCCAAAGTACCAGCAAGATTTGAAGGATGGGAAAGTGAAACCCAACCATGCAGGTATTTACACTATATTATCTAATAACTCACCCTATTCTAACTCTTGGGTCCTTGATACCGGTTGTGGTATTCATATTTGTTCTGATTTGCAGGGACTAGGAAGAAGTGAGAATGTGGAGCATGGAAAGATAAACTTGATCATGGGGAATATGAAAGTTTCACCTGTCACCAAGATTGGAGTTTATACTTTGTTGCTAAGTAGTGGGTTTACTTTAGATTTGAATAAATGTTGTTACTCGCCTGAAATGGCAAGAAATGTTATTTCCTTTCATGCTTTGTACAAACAAAGGGTTTACCTTTTCTTTTGATAATGCAGTTGGTGGAATAAATGCTTTCTTTAATAATGTGTTTTATTTTAAAGCATTACCTTGTGATGGTGTGTGTGAAGCTGTGTCTGTTGTAGATAACTTAGGAAATAATGTGTTGTGTATTGATTCTACTAATGATAATAACTTGGATAAAGCATCATTATGGCATTGTCGTCTTGGACATGTAAGCAAGAAACACATAGGCCAACTCCAAAAGGATGGAGTCTTGGAGTCATTTGACCTAAAGTCAGGTGATAGTTGTGAATGATGCTTACTTGGAAAAATGACAAAGTCACCATTTACTGGTTCTTGTGAAATGGGAGAAGGTTTGTTGGATCTAGTGCACACAGATGTGTGTGGACCCTTCAAAACTGCCACAAGGGATGCTAACCGTTATTATTTGACTTTTACTAATGATTATAGTAGATATGGATGTGTCTACTTAATCAAGCACAAGTCAGAGACTTTTGAAAGGTTTAAAGAGTTTAAACAGGAAGTCGAGAATCAATTGGGCAGGAACATTAAGATGCTTCGATCCGATCGTGGTGGTGAGTATCTTAGTATAGAGTTCCTCGACTATCTTAAGGAATTTGGGATTGTCTCACAATTGACACCTCCCAGGACACCACAGTTGAATGGTGTAGCTGAGAGGCGTAATAGAACCTTGTTGGACATGGTTCGTTCCATGATGAGTCAAGCTTCGCTACCAATCTCATTATGGGGGTATGCCTTAGAGACTGCTGCCCATATCCTAAATCTGGTCCCTACAAAGAAGGTTGCCAAAACACCTCACGAGATGTGGACTGGAAAAGTTCCTAATCTAGCCCACATTAAGATTTGGGGTTGCAAAGCTTTCGTGAGATGTGAGACTCACGATAAGCTCGAACCTCGAAGTGAGAGGTGTATTTTCATTGGCTACCCACATAAATCCTTTGGTTACCTCTTCTACAGACCTAGTGAGAATGTGGTCTTTGTAGCAAGGAGGGGTGTCTTTCGAGAGAGAGAGTTCATAAGCCAAGGAGACAGTGGGAGGCAAATTGACCTTGAAGAAATTCAAGAGTCAAGTGGTGAAGGAACCTCAAACCCTAGCAATCAACCTGAGGAGGAAACTCCTGTTGATCCAATTGACGAGTCTGTACCTCTGAGGCGTTCCACGAGAGTTAGGAATACACCTGAGCATTACTATGGTTTCCATATTACTGCGGAAGGTGAGACACTTATCAATGATGAGACACTGGTAAGTCTGGATTAACCTAACAGCTATGCGGAAGCCATGGCAGGCCCCGAGTCTGCTAAATGGAAAGAGGCAATTGACAGCGAGATACAGTCCATGTATGACAACCAGGTTTGGGACTTGGTTGACAATGTACCAGGTCGTATGACAGTTGGGTGCAAAGGGCTTTTCTCAAACTCCGGGAGTTGATTATGATGAGAGCTTTTCACTAGTAGCCAAGATTAAGTTTATTTGGGTATTGTTAGCCATTGCTGCATTTCAGGACTATGAAATATGGCAAATGGATGTCAAAAGCGCTTTCCTTAATGGAAAGTTGGCTGAGGATGTTTACATGAGTCAGCCAGATGGTTTTGTCAGTACAGAGTACCCTAATAGAGTGTGTAAGCTTGAGAAATCCATCTATGGATTGAAACATGCACCTCACAGATGGAATCTTTGCTTCGATGAAAAAGTCAAAGATTTTGGTTTTTCGAGGAGTGAAGATGAATCTTGTGTATATGTCAAGGCTAATGGGAGTATAGTCAGCTTTTTGGTACTGTATGTGGATAACATACTACTCATAGGAAATGACATCCCAACCCTGCAGGAAGTGAAGTCCTGGCTTGGGAAGTGTTTCGCTATGAAGGACCTTGGAGAAGCTGCCTATATTCTAGGGATAAGGATTCTAAGAGACCGGAGTAAAAGACTAATTGGACTTAGTCAGAGTACATACTTGGATAAGGTGCTGAAGAGGTTCAGCATGCAAGATTCCAAGAAAGGAGAGTTACCCATCCATAGTAACACTAGATTGAGTAAGACTCAGAGCCCGAGTACCGAGATTGAGATAGTAGAAATGAGTCGAGTACCTTATGCTTCTGCTGTAGGCTCGATCATGTATGCTATGACGTGTACTCGTCTTGATGTAGCCTTTGCTTTGAGCATGGTTAGCAGGTATCAGGGGGCCCTGTTAAGGCTCACTGGACTGCGGTAAAGAATATCCTCAAGTACCTGTGGAGGACTAAGGACTGGGTCCTTACCCTCAGTGGGAGTGATGACTTGAGAGTTGTAGGGTATAGTGATGCTAGCTTCTAGACTGATAGGGATAATTTCCGCTCTCAGTCGGGCTGGGTCTTTACCTTAAACGGAGGAGCAATTTCTTGGAAAAGTTCCAAGCAGGAGACAGTGGCTGATTCAACTTGCGAATCAGAGTATATAGCGGCAAGCGAGGCAGCAAAGGAGGCAATATGGCTGAAGAACTTCATTGGAGACCTTGGAGTTGTACCAGCTATAAAGGAGCCTATGGAAATCCTATGTGATAGTGAAAGTGCAGTTGCCTTAGCGAAGGAACCAAGGGATCATGGGAGATCCAGACACATTGACAGAAAATACCATTTCATCAGACATCGTATAGAAGAAGGACTCCTCGTGGAAAAGAGGGTATCATCGGATGAGAACCTGGCAAATCCCCTCACGAAGGGACTAGGCAGGGTTAAGCATCTCCAGCATGCAAGGAGCATAGGGCTGAAGGATGATATTAGTTTTAGTAGTTAGATAACTTTGAAATTTGTAAAGTGTAATAGATATTTGATGATGAATAAAAGGTGTTTTTTATTTATGAGTAAAGTGTTGCTATCTTGTGTCGATCGTTTACTATTATTTCTTTTGCATGTTTTGACTTCCAGAATATTTATGTTATGTTTTACATATTATTCAAATTATCCACAGTCGGTCATATGTTGGACGTAGATATGAATTAAGACTGTCATGAGTTGGTTGTAGAGGTCTAAGATGTTGGACATAGCCTCAACACTCATGAGTGCTCATAAGTTCTGAGTATTGGATTCAACCCACGTTCGCTGGTATCACTTCATGGAATTTATCTCGAGTGATCGCGAGACAGTAACATCATATAAGTCTTCAAACCTAGAGATATGTCTTGTTGCCTATGAGTTGGTTATGCATTGATCGTACGAAAATGCATTGGTAACTCGATGTTATTAAACGTACCTTTGTGTATGATTCAACAAGTAGTAGAACAAGCATATTAGTCGAAGTTTATCTGTTCCTTCTTGGATTAGAAGCGATATCTGGGCCCCTCGATGATTTTGTTTTGACTTATGTACTGGGTCCGGTCAGAACTAAGTTGATGTGTTCAATTAAGTTCTATGTCAAACAAATCGGAAATCGGGAAACAAACTGCTGGACAATAAGTAAGACATTGTTCCATGTATTTGTCCGGCTGATATCTAGAACAGAGGATTATATGATCACTTATCTTAAATGGCGTATAATCATCTTCTCAGCTCCGAGAGACCTTGAAAAGAGCTACGATTGCTGATCGGTTCCTGAAGACATACTTGCAGTTATAGTTATTAGACTTATCCAAGTGGGAGACTGTTGGATAAGGTGTCTAAGTCCATAACTATTTCTGGTATGTACTTGACCCGACCCGGCGTGGTCCATTTGGGTTGCATGGCATCATGCATTTGGATAGACTAAATGAGAGAAATAACACTTGTGGTTTATTAATATATTATAAGTTCTAATATATTAATAATATTATTTAGTTAGTATTGATCAAAGATTAATTTGGAATTAATTAAGTGATCAAAAGAAGATTAATTAAATATATGGGTTGATTGTGTAAATCATCCATAACTTGTATAGTGGGCTAAAAGGCTCCATGGGTTATCAAGTTGGACTAAGGTCCATAGGATGCTCCATGGGAGTTACAAACCCATGGGTCATGGAAATGAAGAGCCATGTTACATTAGGGTTTACATGGTGTAACCCTAAATGTAACACACTATATAAAGAACATGTAATCTACCAAAAACCGGCTACACAACTAGTTGCAAGAGGGCTAGGCCGATTTTAGAAGTGCTATACATTTTCTCAAAGTCATTCCAAAGCATTTGGTGTTGTGTGAAACATTTAAGGCATCACACTTGGGGTGCTAGGCTCTCAAGGTTTTCAAGGAATCAAAACAACTACAAGGTATGTAATCCTCGCCATCTTTTATGATTAAAGTTCCCCATGTATGCTAGATAGGATTATGAGCCTTGGAAAAAGTATTTTGCATGTATTTTAGACAAACATAGATCCAAGGTTTTCTAGGGTTGCATGTATACTTAGGAGTGTTAGAATGCTCAAAACCCATCAGAAGGAAGGTCAATCCTCAAAAGTTTCTACTCCCAAGAAGAGAAAGTCTGAACAAGCACCCCCTACTGCTCCAAAGAAACGAAAGATCAAGAAGAAAGCACACAAGCCGAAGGATCCTTCTCCTTCTTCAAGTGACTCTGACTATGTTCCATCCGACCCACAACCCGAACCAGAGTCCACTGACGACGACGTTTCATAAACCGAAAGACAGCCTCAAAAGTAATTCGCCTCCACCCTCACCAACTAATGAAGGTAACCGACACTCACCTCCTCCTTCTCCTACACAATCGGTTCCTATTACTATTGCTCCCATCCCTCCTCCCATCTCATCTTCCACTACAACATCCATTCCAATTCCAACCCCTTTATTCACCGAAGTTACCACCACTACTACTCCAAACGAACCTCATGTTTGTGTCAACGTATCTGATACGGGGGCACCTACTTCTGAGTCTGATCCACCAATTACCTCAAAACCTTTATCCCCACCTCCTTCACACGAATCTGATCATGTTCTTGGAGGAGAAGAAATGGACTTTGATTCTGTTTATTATAGTCCATATCGAGTACAGAGCGATGATGATGATGACGCTCCTGTCATGAAGAAGCATTTAAAGGATATGAATGACAAGCTTGACCAATTGCTTTCTTCCTCTTCTTCTAGTAATGCATACTCTTAAGCAGCTATCAAGGCTCTGTTGGCAACCTTTGTTAAGGAGCATGATACATCCATTACTAATGTTGTCAAAGCCATCGATGCTTCCACTTCCACATGTCAGAAAGCCTCTATTGCTGTAGAAGACTTCACCAAAGAGTGCAAGCAAGCGACCGCAAACGTCGAAAAACTAGTTTCTGATGCTCAACTTTTCCTTGACTCTCTTCAGGCTGCAGCTAAGAAGAATGCTCAAACGGTGAATGCTTCTGTTGATAATCTTACTCGCTCGCTGCAGGCTGAAAAGAAGCACTTTGAGGAAACACGCAAAGCAATTCAGACTGCCAACACATAGCTTCAAACATCAGTTGATGCCCGTCTCACTCAACTTGAAGCCGAACTAGCTGTGGAAAGCAAGATAATGGATGAGATGGATCGTCGAACTTCTCAGCTTAAGATTCAGAACTTGAAGCTCAAGGCGGCAAGACGAACTCAAGTCTGAGCGAGATGTAGTTAAAAGCTCCGTTGGTGATGTGCATTCTATTCTTTTGCATCTTTTGGAAGCACATGACTCGGTCCTTACCATCTCGATTCGACGCCACTTGGCTGAGAAATTGAGACCTGATCTAGACATTCTAAGCAGGATTGAAGGTGTTCCGGAGCCCGTTGTCCCTCCGAAACAAGGGGGAGAAAATGTTACTCAGGGCCAGGGTCAATCACAACAACCTCCAAAAAGCAAACCCATCACCCAACCGAAAGTCACTACTGAACCGAAGGGTAATGAAGCTTCGGGCAGTATGAAGGACAAACGAAAGAAGAAAATTAGTGATGATGATGAGGATGAAATCGATGATGTGTCTGATACAGGAGAAAAAGCTTCCAACACCGTAAATCTCAAAGTCAAGCCTAATGATCGAGAGATTGAGGAAAAGGTTCGAAAGGCGAAGGAAGTATTTGATAGGGAGAGGAAAGCGAACGAAGTATTTGAACAGAGGAAATCTATGTTCCCTCTGTGGACTACGGAAAAGCTTCAGAAGGAGGTAATTGAAGCTCCAAGCACACATTGGCTCGAACCGGTCCTTTCATTCGCTCTTGAGAATTCCAAGGATTCTCAATTTGACATGCCAATCACCCGAAAGGCATTCATCTTTCATTATTTTGAGTCAACAGCTGCCATCCCCTCTCCTGACCCGAAGGTTGATCGAGACCTGCTTGAGTACTATCTTGAGTTCGCTCAACCTCAATACCTGACTTGGAGTAAACAGAAGATCACAACAGTCAAGGTGTTGAAACCCACTTCAACAAGGAAGTTTATCAATATCAAGTTCAAAGTGACCCAAGGCTCAGACAGTTCGGTTCATATGATCTCCCTCGCTGATTTGCCAAATTTGAATCCTCACGACTGGATTCTCCTGAACAATATCTTGCTGACTAATCAAAAGGAGTATGAGCCTATTATAGATCACATCAAGCGAATGCTGGTGTGTTACATTCTTGAAGTCGCAAAGATGGATCAGGAAATCGCCTCTTCCATAAGAAAGAAGCCCACTATCAAGCCAATAGGGAAGGAAAGCGACATCAATTTGATGATGAAGGGTAAAATCGACCCACAGTTTCATACAGTCATGTTCATCAGGGGCGAAGGTCAAACATGCTTGTTTGCTTTTGTTGACAAACACATGTTCTCCACTGCCTGCTTGGAGCATATTCTCGATATCATACACGGGTGCGATCAGACAGTGAAGCCGATAAGAAGATGTTTTCAGACATGCTTCGGTGGTACATTAACTTTCGTCAAACTCTTCTTGCCATCATCCCCAAACTGTTCAAGACTGTGAAGAAAACCACAGTTACTCAACCGAAGTGATCTCTCGCCTCAATTGGCGCAAAGGGGGAGATTGTTGAGTATATGGGTTGAGCCATTGGGCTTAGTTAGTTCGGTCCATATGTATTCACGGTTTGTGCCTGTCCAACCGTGTTATGTTTTTAGGGTTTAGTATATATAATGCATGCATTATATTAATAACGCTTCTTGAAGATTTCGTTTGATAAGTACTGTAACCCTAGCACGCCTCTAAAGTAGAAGTTCTTCATCGAGCTCTTCTGAGGTGTTGATGTTTTAATCATTCGACATTCGTTTGATTCACGTTGGTGTTCATTGTTTCCTATTACTTGTTATTGTCTTATTAATATCTGTTTGAATCTATCGATCTAAGAGAACTTTATTCTCATCATATATAATAGTTGAAATATAATTATAAAAGAAATTAAAAAAGGCAAAATTGCAAAAATGGTCTCTGTGGTATGCATTTGTTTGGGGTTTTAGTCCAAAACACGACTTTTTTGGATTGGTAGTCCTTTTGGCCTAGTTTGACTGTGGTTTTGGTCCCACTAAAAACTGAAAAGACTAAAATGCCCTTCTTGTATATATTTTTTATTTTTTCTATTTTATTTAATGTTTTATTATTAATAAACATTGGGCCCCACCCCCCCCCCCCACTCTCTCTCTCTCTCTCTCTCTCTCTCGTCTAATAAACCAATACAATCAAAACGAGAGGGGGCTCTCTTCCTCTTCGTCTTCATCTGGTCAAAGGAGCAGCGGGAACACGACGGACGAAAGCTGAGAAGAACAAGGCCACAATCGAAGGGTACCGGTCGTGGTTAAATGGATCGCGAAGAGGGGAGGAGGAAGGGCGTTGGCACTGCAAGGCCACTCCGACGACCTACTTCGTCTTCTGGTCCAATCAACTGCAACACAGGAAGGACAAGAGGATTGATCGGGAATCAAACCAATAGCGACTATCGGTGGTCCTGAGGAGTTCAATCGAGCAATAAGGGTGAAAATCGAGACTTGTGGTGGTTGTGTTTGGTCTGTTAGTCAAACGAAAGGGAATGGGTCTTCGATTCCCTTATGATCGTAGACGAAAAGGGACCGAAAGCAACATCAATCTTCTTTCTTACTTCTTTTCCTAATTCACTATGAAGCACGAATGAGGAGTCGATTTTTCCAGCGGTTCAAGCCTTCAATCGGGGTTGTGGGGGTTGAGAAGGGTAGCAACAGTCGGATAGGGTGCTTGTGGTGGTGTTTCTCGGCAGAAGGATGAAGGGAAGGGGACATGGAGGTGGCGGGAGTGGGGAATTAGGAAAACATCACCGATGATTCTAGTTCTTCGACAGGGGAGGGAGACGAACGGGATGACATTCGTTGAGAGGGTTGTGAAGGGGTATCGGGACAGTACAACAACAATTCCGGGGATGTTGGACAACATGTGCTCGGTGGAAATAGGCGGAGAAGGTTGGGACTGCTACTACCGACGAAGAATCACCGGTCCTTTCCTTCTTCTTCACTGGTTCTACAATGAGAGTGCGTGTTTTGGGTGATGGATCATCAGGAAGAAGATGAGAGAGAGAGGGGGGGAGAGAGAGAGAGAGAGGTGGGGCCCAATGTTTATTAATAATAAAACATTAAATAAAATAGAAAATATATAAAAAAAATATACAAGAAGGGCATTCTAGTCTTTTTAGTTTTTCGAGGGACCAAAACCACAGTCAAACTAGGCCAAAAGGACTGCCAATCCAAAAAAGTTGTGGTTTGGACTAAAACCCTAAAAAAATGCATACCATAGGGACCATTTTTGCAATTTTGTCATTAAAAAATAACATTTAGGGTAAAATAGACATTTTAACTTGATCAGGGACCAAAGACGTAACAAAATCAAATTCTAAGGACCGTTCGAATTAAAAAAAATTAGTTAGGGACCAACGACGTAAATTACCCCATACCATAGGGACCATTTGTGTAATTTACCCATCAATAATTCAATATACATACAAACACGAGTACACACATGAACTCTTTGTTTATTCTTTTTAAAAACGAAACTCTTAGTGGAAGTGGAATGGAAGTGAAATTTAGAGGTATTAACGGTCCATTTCTGTATCTTTCTTTGACCTCTCTTCAACTCTATTTCTATGTATAGAACAAGAATAGTAGACCCAAGCTCTGCTCATGACGATGCTTGCTTTTTTCCATATCGATATTCCATATATTCAAGTTTCCGATTAAATCAACAAATGAGTCAATCCAGAAATAAAAGTTTTTGAACTCCCGGTTTGCATGTTATTTAAATTACACTTTTTGAATGATGTAGAAAGTTATAATCGTATTGTAACCGTTCTTACAGTTTAACCCTATATAAACAAGATTGCATCTTCTATTTTGTGAAGATATACAAGTGTTTCTGTATGATGTACAAGTGGGTAATACGTTCGTGATTTGGGATAGCGAGTTTTGGGTGTGAAAACTCAGCAATGAGACATTAATGTCGATCAAAATATGTCAGACTAAAAGAATTAGGATTATAATCATATTAAAAAAAAAAAAAAATTACAATTAAACCTTTTTTAATTTGTATAAATACTAGGTGTAAAACCCATCTATTTTACGGGTTTATTAAAAAAATAAAATATTAAAATGTAAATAATAAGTATTTTTTAAAATAAAATTTTGAAATAAATAATGAAGAAACATATTAAATTATTAATTGCAATTTTACTATCATATATATTATATTTAATACTTTATATATATAAATATAAATATTATGTGGCTTTTTAAATTTAAAAATTGAAGAAAAAAACAATAAATTGACATGTGGATATTATTTATTTAAAAACTATTACAAAATGACAAATGTCAAAACTCATTAGAGATTGACATGTGACAAAATTATCTTCATTTATTATATTATGTGACAAAATTATCTTCATTTATTATATTAGATACGATTGTGAAAGTTTAACAAAAATATAGTGATATTTTAACTTAGATTTTTAAAAAGGATGTAATAGTCGATTGATAAAAATAAAAATCTAAAATGATTATAAAATATATAAAAAATGTGGTTTGAGTAAATTTGATATTTTAAAAGCTTAAGAATATATATGATATTTAGAAATTAGGTTGGATAAATATCTTTATCTTTACTATTATATAAAACATATTCAACTTTTCTTGAATTTTAAGAGATACCGTTTTTCTTACAACATGTACAAACATACCATGCTTCGTCTAGAAAAAAAAACATACCTATCACTTTCCTTTTCCCTCACGTCTGACCCCAAATTAGATCCAAACCTCTCTCACTTTACTCATTCACTTCCACATCTTCTCTCTACAAACCCTAAACCAGTCATGGTCGCCATCTCCCACTATACCACCACACAGTTAACCACCGCTCATCTTTCCCATGTTTTCCCCTCGGCTTCCGCCCCTTCTCTAAAAATCTCTAATCACAATAAATTCCCACATCTCCTTCATCCCTTGATATGCATTCTCCGTCCTCCCCCTAATTTTCTCTCTTTAGATAGTATCATCATCTTTTTCGTGTTTTATTAACTTAGTTTTTAATATTTGTTTCTTTTTTGTTTCTGGGTGGCTTTGATTTGATGTCCATTTTTCATTTTGTTGCTTCAGATCAATGAACAAGTTGAGTATTTTATGACGAACGAAGCATATGACCTGGAGGAAGAAGCTTCGATTTGATGTGCGTGTTTCATTTTGTTGCTTCAATTTTTGTTCCCTTCTTAAAGAGTCTTCTTCTTTACAAGTTTCATCCAACACAAGATTTGGCAACTAATGAACTCTACCTGCGACTATGTTCTTAGTATCCTAACTCTATATGTCTGTGGGGTATTTTTTGATGTTTTGGCTGAAATTTTCAAGTGGATATTTCTATTTCTTGAGGCTGGGAAAGTCAATTTCTTAGTATTTCAATATGTTGAATTGATCCATGTCCATTTTTTCTGGGTTCTTGTACTCTGCTACAAAACTAAATTTTTATCTAAACGTGCAAGACATGAAAGATAATAGGTTTTTGCTTCCTAAATAAAGTTGAGTATGATAAAAATTTTAATATTTTATCTAATGTTGTAGCGTTGGAGGAAGAATTGCTCGAAGCAGTGGAATAAAAAAATTGAAATCATCCAGCACATAAAGTGTTTGTAGAAATGTCTGAGAGAAAACAAGAGGTGAGTATGAGCACTACGAAATCTTTCTTTATGCTCTCTCTTTTTACATAAATTTGTCCCTGGTGGTTTTGTTTAGTTTTAATTTTATGACATTATTAAATTTTCTTTGTGCTCTCTCTTACAGATGTGGTACTTAGTCACTTACGATATATCAACTTTGTAAATGAGACAATGACCTTAGAGTTAATTATTTTTTGTTGTTGATTAGGTAGAAATTAGTATATATAATATTTCCATGTTCTTGACATTTAACAGGGAATAGCAAAAGTTGAACCATAAATTCATGGTACAAACAGGGAAAAGTAAGTTGATTTGTTGCTGATAGTAGTAGTAAAAGTTCATTAGGTATGCTCCTGTGTTTTTAATTCTTTAATCGGAAGCTAATGGCCTCATCCATTACATGTTTCATTAGGCTTGCTCTGGTTCTTGACAACTTGGTAGTACAAATGTTTTGTTTTTTTTGCTTCAAATAGTTACCACTCTAAATGGGTAAAGTTATTAAATTTCAATATTTAATGTATGAATAAGAAAAAAATTAAAAGCATAATGTTGAAATAATTAAAGTTCAATATTGTAATAGAAAAGAAAATCGGACATAAAATAAAAAAAAATAATATGTTTAAAAAAAGACAATAATGGAAGTATGCTGCTATTTCTTGTGTTAGCCTAACAAAGAAAAATGAAAAGAATTTGAGATTATAATCATGTTATAGAAAGAAAAAGTAAGATTCTTTAAAAAGCAAATTTTTTTCAATATGATCAAAGCTTTTTGATGACCGAGTTTCCTTGAATGCACTCATTGAACTAGTATTATGTTTTGCTCAATGGACCTTTGAGGTATAATATTTAAAATTGGGAAAGGTACCCTACTGTTTCTTAAGTTTTTGTCCGAGTTTTGTGTAAAATGCCCTGATGTTTGGGTAAAACATTTCATTAATGTTGCTGATGTTATGGTTTCCATTTGACTTATACCCCTGATATGGTTGGTAGCTATGTTTGTTTAGTAGCAATATTAGTGGAATAATCTTCCCCAAAAGTCTTCAAGCTTGGTTTGTGTTGCTTCTTTTTGTCTTAGTTGGTGTTGTTGAAATTGTCGCTTGAGCAAATTTGGAAAAATCTATAGTTGAAATAATGACTATTTAATGACAATATTATAAAAATATTGATAATTTAGTTCAAGGTCTGAATGTGTAGTTAAAAAAGAAAGTTGGATGTTTTTATTCACCAAACAAGCTCATTGTTATTTGTAATTTAATATTTAAGAAAAATTAGCATATAATTTTAAGGTTATCAAGAGACAAACGGTGTATTACAAAGTTTTCTTTACTTGTAATCATTTTCAGATTTCAAGGAAAAGAGGATTGTCAATGTGTCACACCCCCGAACCGGAACGGCGGAAACGTCCGGGGGCGAATGACTTCATCTTGTAATATCATAACAATGTATATAAATAAAACATAGCCATCATCATCATCATACATTCAAGATTACAACATACAAGGTTTACAGTATTGTGTTTGTCCATAAAAATTACATCCCAAAATAACAAATGTATGATGAAACCAAAATACAACATTAATTCAAAATCCATAGCTTTAAAGAATCCGGCGCACTGTGTTCCTGAGAATACAAGTCGTTTGAAAAGCGTCAACATAAAAATGTTGGTGAGTTCATAAGCACTTTTGTATAAAAACTTGGTAGTAGTTTGTAAATCTCCAGAAAATCCGATATTTTCTTGTAAAAATAGTTTGTAAGTCTTGTTTCCAATCATGTATAATTTCATGTGTATTCTTTGTTAACCTTGTTTGAAAATGTATAGTGAGTGATTCCCAGAAAATCCTGTATTTTCTTTTATATGAAAAGTATGGTCTTAAACCCTAAGACCCGAGTGGTGAAAGTAGATGTAAAATAGTTGATGCATAGGTTCGTACTTCGTAACATGAGTAAAGTGTAGATATTACGTAAATTTTAATATAATATAATATTGTTATTTTCTATGTGAGTCGTTATAACCATACCAATATAACGGAGTGCCTGTCTTGACCTTCTTCAGGCGTCGGTTTCTGAGAAGATATTTGTCACCCTAGACTAGCCTGTCTAGCTGTAGCGAGCAGCTCAGGTGTGGGGTGTCAACCCCGTATAGATCTATACACAAACTCCCGTTCTCCCTCTAGGAGACTCTGATTATAACTACAGGGCTTACGGTGTACACTAAAATGGGTACGGTGAAGGTGTGTCTCACAAGAGCCTTAACGGAATTTACGCTAACATTGAGCTTCATTATTTAACGTTATAAATAATGTTACTAGGGTATATTTTGACTACAAACCAATGATGATAAAAATATAATCGTTTTACCGAAAGTGTCAAAATATCACATTGTTATAACTATTGTTACTAAAGGCCCAATTTAAAATATGTAAGGCCCAATTTTACCCAATTTATTATAAGAGTCCCATTTTTATTTAAAATGTTCACAAATGACCCAATATTATCCAAAGGGTTAATAATGGCCCATTATTATCAAAAATGTCGAAAATGGCCCATATTTACAAAAGTATTCAAAAATGGCCCAAATTTATTGAAAAGCCCATTTTCGACCCATTTTTGCTAAGATGTTCAAAAATGGCCCAAGTTTATTAAAAAGTCCATTTTCGGCCCTTTTATACTAAAATATACAATAAAGGCCCAAGTTTATTGAAATGTTCAAAAATGGTCCATATTTACTAAAAAGGCCCATTTTCGGCCCATTTTACCAAAATGGTAAAAAATGGCCCAAGTTTATTTTTATTGTCAAAAATGGTTCCTTTTTACCGAAAATGACTCAAAGATACCCATTTTCCACTTTATTGTCAAATAAGTTCCTTATT
Organism: Lactuca virosa; assembly: GCF_052849685.1. NCBI lineage: Eukaryota > Viridiplantae > Streptophyta > Magnoliopsida > Asterales > Asteraceae > Lactuca > Lactuca virosa. Next base: position 291,941,883 of record NC_136429.1, on the reverse strand, counting down.
AAGTTCTTATTTAGTTTCATGGTGAATTTCTAAAACATATTTAACATATTCAACAAAACATAAGAAGTTACATAAGGTAACTTGTTCCAACAACTTCAAGACTTGGATAAATCTCGAATTTGTGGGATTTTAGCAAGATATCACAACGTTTCACACACCAAAACATGTAAAACATACACATGAAAACAAATATATAAAGATTACACAAGACTATAATTTGTATCCTCCCCCAAAACAAGGAAAAACTCGAAAACAAGGGGGTATGGAGCTCACCTTGGGGCTTTTTCGAAGAGGAAGGTGGAGGTGGTTATCGGCCTAGCTTGCTATCTTGAAGAAATTTTCGAACCCAAGATGGTTTCTAGGAGCATAAACACGAAAAGAGAGTGGTTTTGAGGAATGATTTTAGCATAAAATGGAATAAAACAACTTGAGGATGGTTATCAACTTACCAAGTTAGTAGTATTTGAAGAAACCTTCTTGAACACACACTAACCACTCATGATTTTTAGAGAAGGAAGGAAGGTATTTCTTTGAGTTATAGAGAGAGAGAGATGAGAGGATTTTTGGTGTTTGAAATGAAAAGTGAAGGGGATAAGGGGGGTGGTGATCGGCCGATTAGAGAGGAAGAGAGGAAAGAGGTTAAGCCTTGATATTTGTTGGACAACTCTTAGATACATGATGGACTCATGCATAGATACCTTCCATGCAAAGATGAGGTGTCACACAAAAGTCAACCCTCCTTGCATTTTTTTATTTATTTAATGGGCCGATCAGATTTGGAGAGGAGAGAAAGAAAGGAATTTGGGCTTGGATTTAAAGTGTAACCGAGTCTCCTTAAGCCCAATAAGGTTTTTCGGCCCATGAAGGCCCATATACGGGTTTGCGGCCCAATGAGGCTAAATGGCAATGGTTTTCAGTCTAAGAAGCTTGAAGTAGTTCTTCATGGCCCAATAAGGGTATTATGGCCAAATACGGTATTAAATAAAGATTTTTGGCCCAAAAGTGGGTTTTCGACCCAAAAGAACCAAGTTGAGAGGTTATCGGCCCATTAGGCCCAATAAGAGAGTTTTGGCCCATTAAGGGGTTTGGATCGAGAAAGCTTGGGTTAAGGCCCAAAGTTGAGTGAATATAGCTTATTGGGTTATATTTTGGGCTTACACGAGGAAGCTTTGACTAGAAACACAATTTTGGATGTATAAATTCGTATTGTATCGAAATTAACTTTACCACACATAGTGTTACATAGTTACACCGAGGAACTATCTTGCACATGGATAGGAAACCTAACCCTAGAATGCTAGTTGTGACACAATGTGATCCACATCATGCTTCAAAAAGTTTTTGGAATAACAATGGCCTAAGATGTTATGACTTTTAAAAGTGCAATGCCTTAAAAGGGAAGATTTTAAAGGTACGTTGTTTTAAAAGAATGTTGTTAATTATAGTGCTTCTTGGAATCTTTTTAATTTTAAAGGTATCATAACCTGAAGAGTGTAAAGAGTTGATATGCATGAAATGTATATACATGATTCATCAGCAGGAGTAGAAAAGAAGACTGCAAGCCTGCAAGGGGAAAAAGCCATGTTTGTTTTTTCAGATGAAAGATCAATAAGTATGGAAGTTATAGATATGCTAGAGTTTACGTTTTACAGATAAATAAGTCAATAATTATTGTCTTTTTATTTTATTTCTTTTAGAAATATAAAATGTGGAAGATTAAGAGGTCTCTGATTGGTAGTTTAGAAAGTTGAAGATGTATTAACCGAGTAAAGTTTGCCGACAAATGAATTCAATATATACACATGCATATCAAACGTATTTGAAATTGATAATTAGATATAAAATGATGATATAAACTTACTCTACAAATATATACCGAATTTACCAATAAAAATATGTTAAACTTCTTAATGAGTATACGAATACAAACAGTTATACTTGCTACTGTTAGTGGTATTTCACATTCGATATACTTGCTACTGTTTACTGTTAACCTAAAGCTATAAAAACAATTTTAATAAAACAGGATGCCATAAAAACAATTTTCATGAAATTCATGCTATAATAAATGGTTTTCATAAATTCACAGTTTTCTTTTATAAAGATGGATGCTATAGAACATTTAAGATATGATTCCTTAAAAACACGGTTTAGTGATATTTGTGAATACATTATCTCTTTCTATTAATATGACATGTTTTCTAAAGCAAATTATTCGTTGAAATGAAACTAATCATTGTCCGCCGAAAATAAACTAATTGCCGAAACAAATTATTCGTCGCCCGCCGCTTTGCGTTGAAAAAATGAAAGAGTATTTCCATATTCTTTTGTTATGGGTACGAGACATCTAAGGGACATCACATTCCCTCAAAGTATGTACTTATAGTTACTTTGAATAAAATAACAACTATATAATATGGGTGCTACTTATGTCATATTGGCTTAATTACTATTATAATATGTTAATATAGCAACACTGAGTAATCATTAAAAAATAGTGCTAAGGCCACGTATTTGTGAAATATTCTAATATTCATAAGTTTAGTAAATGTTAACCCATCAAGTTTCATATTTAAAGTCATAGCAAAAAAATACAGCCATATATGTTGTTATTAGCATGCGATCGCCATCAATAATAAGGCATGCACATAAAAACACTAAGAAAACTTAATCCAAAATGATGGGAAATATACGACATTAAACTGTGTAGATCCGTCTACACATTAGTACCTGCATGTATACAGTAGTATAGACAAAAGTAATTAAGAAATTCTAGGAAACTTATAATTTATTAATTGTTCATTAGAGAAATATTCTATCATACAAGGTTTTTAGTAAAACCCAACTTCATTACAAATTCTTGGAAAGCTTTACTCGGCAGACATTTCATCATTGGATCCACAAACATATCTTGAGTGCTAATGTATTCGATACAAGGATTATTTCCCTTTACTTATTCTTATACGAACAAAAATTTGAGATTTTGCCGGATACAGATATTTTTTGGGGTTTTCCAAAAAATAGTTACAAAAAATCGGATTTATAGGTATAGACATGGATTTCACGGATGTGAGCTCCGACGGCTCCGCAGAATCCATTGTAGCTCTGCGAAATGGCAAATCGTAATTAAATCAGGGGTATTTATAAAGAAAAAACTCGATGAACAGTTCTACGGAGGTGCCTCTGTGGACCTCGTTAGCAGCTCCGCGGAGTTGTTCATCGAGTTTTTTTTTCATAAATGATGGGTTTTACATGCAATAATGCGGATAAATTCTTATACACTTAAAGATACATGCAACATGTTAGATCTATGTCATAACATTATTGAAGTAAAATTCTATTGAGCAACAAGAATCCTATAAGCCCCAACTATTTTCGAAATTAATGTACAAGTTAGGGATTATATACCTTTTAGTTATTTGTCACACCCCCAAACCAGAACGGCGGAAACGTCTGGGGGCGGATGGAGTGACTTCATGTACAGTATCATAACAATTGAATAGTAATGAAACATAGCAACCCAAACATTCATACATTGATAACACAAGATTACATTGTTTACAACACTTTGTTTGTTCAAAAGTTAAATATAAATAACTGAGAAGTAGATAAACATGAGATGACAACACCGACCCTCAGGAGGGGTTGAGTACCTGTCTACGGGGTTCCTGAGAATACAAGTGATTTTGAAAAGTGTCAACTAAAAAGTTGGTGAGTTCATAAGAATTTTTGCATAAAAGGGTTTATAATTGTTTTTGCGAAAAGATGGTTTCGTATGTTTCCAGAAAATCCGATATTTTCCTTAAGTATAAATTGAAATCGTAAGTAATTCATTTGTATCTTTTCCTTGTAAAGTAATAATGTATATTTCCAGAAAATTTGATATTTTCTTAAGTATATACTGAAATCGTAAGTAATTCCTTTGTATCTTTTCCCTATAAAGTAATAAAGTGTATTTCCAGAAAATCCAGTATTTTCTTAATATGACTGAAGTTGAAAGTAATTCCTTTGTATCTTTTCGTTGTAAAGTAATAATGTATATTTCCAGAAAATCCAATATTTTCTTAAAGGTGATCTATGGTCTTAAACCCCAAGACCAAGATGGAAGTGAATACCATACAAAAAATAGTTTATAGTTTCATTTCTTTTAATAAAAATGATGAAGTGTAAGCTTCCCGTAAACCAAAATCATTTCGTTAATCCATACATGATTCACTATAACCATTCTTGATACAACTAAATTGCCTGTCATGACGTTCTTCAGGCGTCGGTTCGGTAAGATATTTGTCACCCTAGACTGGCCCCGTCTAGCTGTAGCGAACAACTCAGGTGTGGGGGTGTTAACCCCGTATAGGTCTATATACAATTACCCTCGCTCTCCCTCCAGGAGACTCTGGTTATAACTACAGGACCTACCGTGTACGCTAGGTAAGTACGACGAAGGAGAGCCTCACAAGAGCAGTAACAGATTTACGTGAACTATGACTCCTTTTACTTGTAAAATAAGATAATTATACATTTAAATAATTATACATATCTACGAAAGGTGTGGTTTGTGAATGCCAAACTATGCCGATTATGGTTTATCTTGTTGGTTTGAAACTATTTATATAATCATTTATATAAATATAATGGGGTATTCTAGCATGAAAATATGAAATCAAAACGTAATATTTTGGTGTTAAAAACCACTAGATTAGGAAATGACTATAATATACCATTTTTGCTAGTAAAGCTATAAGTTCTCAAAATCCATGTAGTTTTACAAATCATAATTTCTCTATAGATTAGGTTGTTTTAGCAACAAGTAAATCATAAATATTTATGCCAAAAATCGATATAATCCATAACTTATGTAAATAATATTTTATCTTCAACATAAAGATGAAGAAAATGAAATTATTTATGGGATAAACAAAGTTTTACTTGTATCCCCCCCCCCCTCCCCTAAAACATGGAAAAAGCTTGATAATATGAGGGTATGAACTCACCTTGGTTTGGTTTGGTGGATGATTTGAAGTGATGAAGTGAGGATTTCAAGCCTAAAACACTTGGATGGAGTTGATGATCTTCCTTGAGAGTAGTGTTATCCTGAGGGTTTTTAACACATAATGGTATGTGTAAATCATATGAAACTAACAAGAAAGTGTAACGAAACACTAGATCCACAAGAAAAACTTACCAAAACTATAAGGATAGCTCGAAAGATTTTTGATCTTGAAAGCTTTGAAGTTTGCTCTTGAGGAGGGGAAATGAAATTTACTGGAAGTTGAAAGGGAAATGGGGAAGCTTTTGCATGTGATCTCGTTTATTAAAAGGAAGTAGGAAATGGATTTGATGTTTGCTTAGGTGACTGGTAGATAATACATGGATATAAGTTGTGTATTGCTTTGCATGGGAAATGATGAATCTGTCACTTCACTAAGTCAACTATTCCTATTTGTTTCTTTCCCCCAAACCGCAATCACCTATAAAAGGAATCAAGGGGGTGTTTACGGCCATACATGACCGTAATCTCCTTATTCCCTTCGAGATTTCGGTCCTAGTTTCCCCCACTATGTAGTTTTCGGCCTTAATGTGGTCCATGGGAGAGTTCAAGGTTCATGGATCACTCCTTAAGGTGATTTCATCCCTAATGGTTGCCCCCATGATTGTGTTTTCGGTTTTATAGCATTCCTAAGGGGTGATTTCGGCCTTAGGTAGCCAAAATCATAATGTGGTGGGGTCCTAAGCCTAAACTATAAGGCAAAGTACCAATTTATGATTCATGTTTCAATTATTTGATTTGTCTCGACCTGTTATAATTTGTTTACTTCCAAGAGTTTGTATAAACATGGTCTCTAAGGTATATATATATATATATATATATATATATATATATATATATATATATATATATATATATATATGTATACACACACATGTGCACTTATAAAACAATGCCCTTAAGGCTTTCAAGTTTTTTTTTTATTGTAATAGGGTTACAGTTTCGACCTCGCTTGATCCAAAACTTTTGGGTTGTCACATCATGAGGGAATTTCATCCCGAAATTAGTATCTTGGACGGCTCTTGCAACTAGGAGAAAGTTGCGGGTATCTCTGTTTTACCTGGTCTATTTGTTCCAGGGGATATTTAGGTCCTTGCTTGGTGTTCCAGCGCACCTTCGCTATTGGTATTTGACCTTGCTCTTTTTGTGTCCCTGCCCATGATCTCCACATGTTCCTCTTTGGGGTGTAGGTTCTTGTCTACCTAGATTTCTTCGAGTGGGACTGCAAGAGCTTCGGCGGTCTAACACTTATTAGGGTTGGATACGTGGAATGTGAAATGTATGATGATGAGTTCTTATGGTAACCAAAGTCTATAGGTTACCGGACCTATCCTGGCGAGGATCTCGAATGGTCTACTGAAGATGGTATTCCTGGTGCCCTAGAGGTAGTGTTCCTAGACCTTAAGGATTGACACTATTGTTACCAAGGTTAAGGTTGCGTGTGGTGCAGCTGGCCTTATGAATCCTAGGTTGCCTTGGGACTTTTCTTCATATGGAATCCTGAACTAGTGGGATGTCGACCTTTTCTTGTTTCTTAGAGTTGGCTGAGTGGGCCGTCGATTCAGAATAGGGGATATCGATCCTTGACGATGGGTTTGCTTGACTCTTAGTAGTCAGTTGTCCTATAGGAAATCCGTTTTTCCTCCTTATGAGTCGGACGAGTGTTCTCTGAGGTTAGAGGCTTGGTCTGATAATTTCCTTACTTATTAGGTCGCCCTATTGATCAGACAATATATGTTTTTGTGTTGGTTGTAAGTGGTATTGGGGGTTTGGTTATTGGAATGGTTCCAAGAGTCGGGTCGATTCTGAACTCAACTCAGCACATGGGTGATATCTCTTGGATGAACTTCTGGAAATCTCAGGGAGGTTATGAGCCTCTGGGATTCCCTTGATGTCTTTTGTTTCTTATTTCCCATCTTTATTGTGGGGCTAGGAAGGAGTGCGGTATCTCTTACATAAGTACTCATGAGCCTAGATGCTAGAGATGGTTCGGGGATTTGTCGTTATAGGTTGAAAGAGTTTATTTAATCGATCGGGTAATGCGAAAGGTCTCTTTGTAGTGCTTGAAATTGGTATGGTGAGGATCAAGACAGTCCGTGTCAAGCGACGACGTTGGACTTCTTTTTGTAACAAATGTTAAGTTGATTTGGAAGGGAGATGATTGTTTAGAATGATAGTGTGTTCTATGTTCATGTTTCTAAAGTTACCAGTTTCATCATCGTTATTAATGATGTGACTATTTTCTACCGGATTTGGGGTATCCTTGTAGTATAAGTACCTTGATATATAATGATGCAATTTCTTAGTCTGATTTCTACTAGGTCTCTCTATGATAGTTTGATGTAACCTAGTCGTATATAATTAAGATTAAAAAGACAGTCGACTGAGTGGCCCTGCCCTAATTCCACAACCAGATAAGGAACAGGAATTAAAGCGGAATCACACACTCTAAGTCTGTAGAATCTTAGTTATATTCGTCCCTACGTTTACACTAAGCCCTCATAGATCCCCTGCAAGGTTCTTTAGTTTTTCTGTGAACGATATGGTTTGTTCGGATGAGGGAATAATTTATGATTATATTTTTATTTGGAAAAAAATTCAGTGAAATTTGATGCTTAATTTTCGTTGTTTGGAAACGTACCGAAATCCTAGTAGGGTTCCTCATTGCTTCTTCACTTCCTTTTGTTAAACTCCTCCCACTCCTCCGTCATTCCTCTCCGTTGGACAATTTCTCTTGAAATGTCATGTTTCACCGCATGTATGGCATACTGGGCTTACTTCAACGTTGGGGGTTGGAGTGGTGTGCTGCGCCGGAGTCCTACAGAAATGGGCAGTGTGCCCCTTCTTGTTGCACCTATTTCAATGCAACACACGGCAAGCTCCAAGATGATGGTAGTTGCACTCGTTGCATTTTGGAAGGCTTCCAGCATATGGTTTTCTCGGTGTTGAGGTAGTAGGGTCAGTAGGGGTAGGGACTGCTACAGCTTGTTGTCTTTTGGTAGACCTTTGAGTCGAACTGTTCCCTTTCTCATTCCTGAACTTTCGTTTCATGTTCTTAGGTTTGGGGTTTGGGGTGTCCTTGTAAGTAGTCACTCGTTGGTCTCATTGGTTGTTTCTACGGTTGGAATTGTCGACACTGTTTCCATTTTCGTTGGTGTTGCTAGCGTTGAGTTGCGCCATGACAGTTGTCACGACAGCTGTTACGATGGCCTGGAATGTAGCGGAATCTATCTGCAGAATTGGTGTCTCACCGGTGTGCTGGTTATTTCCGTGGGAAGACATAATTCTGTTGCATGATGAGAAGCAAGCTCGTAAGTAACTATGGTCATTTCTAGTTGTATTCTATCTATTTTCATATACATTTCATGTTTGTGGTACGATTCTCATTGTTTTGATCTACATCCCTATGATGTATTCATGGTGATAAGTAGTAGTAGGTATTGCACGAATGTTAAGTCTATCAGAAGAGTACATAGATATCAATACACTTAGTTGATTCGGATTACATGATTTTTGGAGTGCGTGCCTCACTTGATTTAATACTACTAGTTGTAACGAAAGACACAATAAACCTAAGACATAGTACGAGTAGTGTGGACACTAGCTCACTTGGCTATCCTAGCCTATCATATGCCGAAATGGTGCAGAAGGTGTTCAGCCATTTCACTCATTTCACGGGTGGCTTCTTCTGCTCTCTGTTCTGCTAGGGTTACTCTAGCCTCAGCTGCAATGAGTTGTTGTCTTAGGGTGGCTACTTCCTCCTCTAAGGAGCGTAAATGATCGGTAAGGTCCTCCTGCTCTGCGTGCTGATTCTGTAACGCTCCCGAAGGGTAAGGCTCGCTAAGGACTTATTTGGTGCCTTCATCCTCGTCTGACTCCTCATCAGACTCCCACTCATAGTCCATCTCTTGGTATTCTTCAGGACCCACTTCCAGGTTTTCCTCGTGATTCTCCTCTGGCTCCTCCTCGTTCCATTCGTTGGCTGCTACGGCAGGGTTGTAGGGGTCTTCGTGGTGACAATCATCCATATTGTTTGTGCGAGAAGAGAGTTATGAGAAACACGCAGAAGGTTTAAGTGTGGGGGTTATATGGCATCCTAAAATACTCATATAGTATTTTAATTATATGTTTGATTCTAATGTTCCTTTACATGTAGAGTTGATAAGTTTTAGACTTGTTGCAACACCACTATCACTCCCAACCACATGTTGGTCATATCTCAAATAAATATTGTTGATCAGGCTATATTTATCCCATATATGATTACATAACTGTCCAGGTTTGACTGTAGTGTCCAACATTTAAGTACTTTTGTTTTGTTCTTATTATCACACTGTTCTAGTATGTATACTTTTATAAAATACTTATATTTTAAATTATACTTTTAGTCAGAGTGTTTTAGCCCCCATTGTATTTATAGTTGTATATATTGTATGCTTTGATATACAATTTTACTATAAACAATGCTCTGATACCAATCTGTCACACCCCCAAACCAGAACGGCGAAAACTTCTTGGGGGCGGATGGAGTGACGTATCATAACAATTGAATAGTAATGAAACATAGCAACCCAAACATTCATACATTGATAACACAAGATTACATTGTTTACAACACTTTGTTTGTTCAAAAGTTAAATATAACTAACTAAGATGTAGATAAACATGAGATGAAGACGCCGACCCTCAGGAGGGGTTGAGTACCTGTCTACGGGGTTCCTGAGAATACAAGTGATTTTGAAAAGTGTCACCTAAAAAGTTGGTGAGTTCATAAGCATTTTTGCATAAATGGGTTTATAAATGTTTTTGCGAAAAGATGGTTTCGTATGTTTCCAGAATATCCGATATTTTCCTTAAGTATAAACTGAAATCGTAATTAATTCCTTTGTATCTTTTCCTTGTAAAGTAATAATGTATATTTCCAGAAAATCTGATATTTTTTTAATTATATACTGAAATCGTAACTAATTCCTTTATATCTTTTCCATATAAAGTAATAAAGTGTATTTCCAAAAAATCCAGTATTTTCTTAATATGATTGAAGTTGAAAGTAATTCCTTTGTATCTTTTCCTTGTAAAGTAATAATGTATATTTCCAGAAAATCCAATATTTTCTTAAAGGTGAACTGTGGTCTTAAACCCCAAGACCAAGATGGAAGTGAATACCATACAGAAAATAGTTTATAGTTTCATTTATTTTAATAAAACTGATGAAGTGTAAGCTTCCCGTAAACCAAAATCATTTCATTAATCCATACGTGATTCGCTATAACCATGCTTGATACAACTAAATTGCCTGTCATGACATTCTTCAGGCGTCAGTTTCAGTAGGATATTTGTCACCCTAGACTGGCCCCGTCTAGCTGTAGCGAACAGCTCAGGTGTGGGGGTGTTAACCCCGTATAGATCTATATACAATTACCCCGCTCTCCCTCAAGGAGACTCTGGTTATAACTACAGGACTTACCGTGTACGCTAGGTAGGTACGACGAAGGAGAGCCTCACAAGAGTAGTAACAGATTTACGTGAACTATGACTCCTTTTACTTGTAAAATAAGATAATTATACATTTAAATAATTATACGTATCTACGAAAGATGTGGTTTCTGAATGCCAAACTATGCCGATTATGGTCTATCTTGTTGGTTTGAAACTATTTATATAATCTTTAATATAAATATAAAGGTGTATTCTAGCATGAAAATATGAAATCAAAACGTAATATTTTGGTGTTAAAAACCACTAGATTAGGAAATGACTATAATATACCATTTTTGCTAGTAAAGCTATAAGTTCTCAAAAGCCATGTAGTTTTACAAATCATAAATTCTCTATAGATTAGGTTGTTTTAGCAACAAGTAAATCATAAATATTTATGCCAAAAATCGATATAATCCATAACTTATGTAAATAATATTTTATCTTCAACATAAAGATGAAGAACATGAAATTATTTATGGGATAAACAAAGTTTTACTTGTATTCCCCCCCCCCCCCTCCCTAAAACATGGAAAAAGCTTGAAAATATGGGGGTATGAACTCACCTTGGTTTGGTTTGGTGGATGAGTTGAAGTGATGAAGTGAGGATTTCAAGCCTAAAACACTTGGATGGAGTTGATGATCTTCCTTGAGAGTAGTGTTATCCTGAGGGTTTTTAACACATAATGGTATGTGTAAATCATATGAAACTAACAAGAAAGTGTAACGAAACACTAGATCCACAAGAAAAACTTACCAAAACTCTAAGGATAGCTCGAAAGATTTTTGATCTTGAAAGCTTTGAAGTTTGCTCTTGAGGAGGGGAAATGAAATTTACTGGAAGTTGAAAGGGAAATGGGGAAGCTTTTGAGTGGTGATCTCGTTTATTAAAAGGAAGTAGGAAATGGATTTGGTGTTTGCTTATGTGACTGGTAGATAATACATGGATATACGTTGTGTATTGCTTTGCATGGGAAATGATGAATCTGTAACTTCACTAAGTCAACTATTTCTATTTGTTTCTTTCCCCTAAACCACAATCACCTAGAAAACGAATCAAGGGGGTGTTTACGGCCATACATGACCATAATCTCCTTATTCCCTTTGAGATTTCAGTCCTAGTTTCCCCCACTATGTAGTTTTCGGCCTTAATGTGGTCCATGGGAGAGTTCACGGTTCATGGATCACTCCTTAAGGTGATTTCGGCCCAAATGGTGGCCCCCATGATTGTGTTTTCGGTTTTGTAGCATTCCCAAGGGGTGATTTCGGCCTTAGGTAGCCAAAATCATAAGGTGGTGGGGTTCTAAGCCTAAACTATAAGGTAAAGTATCAATTTATGATTCATGTTTCAATTATTTTGATTTGTCTCGACTTTCTATAATTTGTTTACTTCCAAGAGTTTGTATAAACATGGTCTCTAAGGTATATATATATATATATATATATATATATATATATATATATATATATATACACACATACATGTGAACTTACAAAACAATGCCCTTAAGGCTTTCAAGGTTTTTATTGTAATAGGGCTATAGTTTAGACCTCGCTTGATCCAAAACTTTCGGGTTGTCACATTATTGTTGTAAATTACTAATCAAAACCTTCTTGAAATACTCTTGGAAGCTAGCACCAGAAATCTCGTGCCTCTAATGGTTCACACCCAAACCCTAGCAACTAGGAAACTTTTGAGAGAGAGAGAGAGAGAGATGAGAGAGGATGTATTTTTCGGCCATCTTTCTAAAGGAATGATTTGTCGAAAATATGAAGCTAAAAGACCCTATTTATAGCTGATAAGAAAACTCTGGATAACCCTTACCCGATTAAAATAATACTATTTTAAATCAGGTAGTTATCTGGTTTCCTAATTATCTTCAAGGGATATTCTAGAAATCCTAGAATCATCCCAAAACCGTCCACCACCTTATAGAAGGTTATGGAATGCCTTTTGTTCAACTATTGAACAATTACAACTTAGGTCCTTGCACTTTTAATTAATCTAATTAATCCCAAAATTAATTCTGATTAATTCTTAATTAAATATTACTATTTCTAATTAATCATTTATTGCTATTTATTAATCATATAATAAATCAATAAATCAGTCTCTCTCCCCCCTCTCTCTCTCTCTCTAAAAGTCATCCTATTCAATTACTAGGTTTAAGGGTAACCCAAAAGGACTTTGCTAATAATTGAAGATTATACTAATTTAATTATTGGCTTAGACACCTAATTCAACCGTCTCCCATTTGGATAAGTCTAAAACTACATTTGCCAGTATAATTTCTAAATTATCAGAAAAGGGTGCTTCCGAGAGCAACTCCAGAATCTGATCTGATCAGACAATAGTCCTAAGATAAGTATTCAAGTATTCCTTTATTCTTCAAGATATCGTATGAACATGAGACATGGATCATAATCAATCTCATAGTCTAATATTATGTTTTTCTGATTTCCCGATTTATGACAACTGAATGCAGACTGCTAATTTAACACATCCATTTAGTCCAGAATCGGCCAAGCACTTCAGATGTCGACATCAAATCCTCTAGGGGCCCAAAGATATTGCTTTTCCCGTTAGGGAAAAAGGAACAAATAAATTTCGACTCATATGCTTATATCTTTTACTCACGAAATTATGCATGACACTACGTTTTATAACATCACGTTACAGATGCGTTTACGTAATACTAATGCACAACCGACTTGTAAATTACAACTCATATATCTTCATTTAAAGAATATAAGATATTATCATCTCAGAATTACTCGTGATAAAATCCATGAAGTAATTCTCTGAGCGTGGGTTTATCCGATAATCAAAATCTCCATTTCCAAGTACTCATGAATATTGTAGCAACACAATTTTCTATGTTTAATGTCCTTAGACAACCTACAATCCAATTCATGACAATCTTCATTCACTACTTACTTCCAAAAGTATGAGCGACTGTGTAATTTCAAGTAATCAAATCATTCAGGAAGTAAAACATGCAAAGTGAAACACAATAATAAACAAATTAACCATGGTCTCAAAACTATTGAATATATATAATATCTATTATTTAATCACAAAAATAATTACGGCTTTATTCATTGTATAATGTTTTGAGTAATCAACTAACCACTTGAATTAAACATTAGTCATGTCATGTTAAACATGCATACTATGCCTCTTTATGGTCTTTCCTTTGTGAATAGATCTATTGGACATTATTCCAATGATGCTCATTTCTCAACTCCAAATTGTTGTCCTTATCTAAGTTGTAGTTGAATTCCAGCTTTACATGCATTGTCTTTCTGTGATGTCGAGGCTCTAGAGTCACAAAGATTGAACCTACGATATTATAGAATGTTCCACTGGAACATGTTATTCAGAACACTTCCATGGTAATGAAGTTTCAAATTTAAGATACAATTCTTGAATACATTTCTTACATTAAAGGTTCCAACTCACATGTAGACTCTATAAGATTCTCCCATTATGGAAACATTTCCATATTCCATATGACCAACAATTTTTGACCAAGAATCATATGAATCCACAACATGCCACTATGGTTCTTCCTATTAATAACATACTTCCAGTTGTCCATAAGCAACCAATTATTCAACAAAACCTCAGAACGTTCTTGATAGTTGTTTGACAACTTCAGTCACATGTACTTCTAATCCTTTTCACACTATGCTAAAGTCATTTAAAAAATTAGATTAATCGAATATTAGAGCATATGTAATCAATCCTATATCCAAAGCATATGGGACTCGACTCATTATTACAAGGGTCCAATATCTGTTCAATTTCTTGCTATAATATTTCCATATATAGAATCTCCAATGTTGAAACATTTCAACATGCTATTCATACTTGTCTTTGACTATACGATCTAAACCTTTAGGTTTGTGACGAAGTATGAGTACCCTCTCCCTTATGTCCACTATAGCGAAACAATTTCTTAACTTTGCAACTTGCAAACTAGAAAAAATGTTTCCTACGAATAGTATTGTCAACATGAAATACTAGCATAACAATTATGTTCTCACTAGCATAGCAATTATGCTCCCACTAGCTATGACATGTACCTAGAAATCAATTGGATAGCATATGTGTGTGTTTAAACCCTTTCTAGAAATCAATACTCTTGACTTTCTTACTAAAGTACAAATTTCTATTACGCGATGATTTGATAAGTCTCCAACTAGACGTCTTAAGCTTATACACCTTAATTGGATAGCATATATGTGTGTTTAAACCCTTTCAGAACTTATAGATCTATGTCATGAAAGTTCAAACAATTCATTGCCATTCCTCACAATTTGAAAAATAAAGAGGGATGTCGTAATCATATTGTGAATTGGAGAATGTATCTCACCCATATTGATCACTGTACTTTCATCGACCAACATGCTTTTCTTCTGAAGTTAAATGAAAAACATAGAACTATGAAGCATTTCTAACTCAACTGGAATTGCACAGAACTAATAATGTGTCAACAAAACACAATAGGTTGTCAACCTCAAATTGCGTGCTAGTGATAACTAAAATGTTTATTGTCAATTGACTCTTGAAAACCTGAAGATCAACATGACTCCCACTAACTTCTTGACATATGCGTTTTTTTTCAAAGAACAATCCTTTGACGAGCTTAAACAAATATTCAAAAGTCCGTGTGGATTCTACACACGAAAACACATTAAAGAATTGGTCTCATAATATCTTTTGTTCCTCGATTAACGAAAAACATCACAACTCCAATTCTATATGCGCGAGAGTAAGAAAACATTTTACTCCATATATTTTGAGGTGTTTTCAACCTTCTTAGTTTGAAATGAGTTTCAAGATACTATTTGTAGTTACTAGAGTATGACTCTAAAACTTGATTGGAACAAAGTACAACTCATATATGATCGACCCATTTCCAGCAATGTTCGATTCCTCTTCTTAGTCATAGAATTGCACTAAGATGTTCTTCTAGGATCAGTTGCGTAATAAAACCATAATCACTAAGATGATCATAAAACGTGTTACTAAAGTACTTTCATTTCATTTCGGATTGGAGAATATTTTATCTTTCTACTTAATAGATTCTTCTTATTCATTCTAATACTCTTTGAATCTTTTTAAAGTGTCAGAATTATGCTTAATCTTATAAACACAACCATATTTAGTGAAACATCAGTAAATTATGAATAATAGAGTTATCGTCCTTTGTGGTGAATCTAAATAGTCCATATCAAGATATACTAGATCCATTAGTCCCTCACTTGACTAACATAAACATGTAATCAATGAATTAGCCACAATTTTGTAGTGAACAAGATTCTCATTTACTATACAATGCGACTTATACAACCCCAAGTATCTGTTCAGTTGGTGATGAGTTCTCTTTTCACATGGTTAATTATGACAATACCACAAGCGATATTATAAGAACCAAATCCATAATTAATATTGCTAATATTAGAAATGTAACCAACACTTTCATAAATGTCATTGCAAGGAAATATATAAAATAAGGCAACCAGATAAACCAAAATTTCACATTTATTGAAAATAAACGAAAAGTTGAAATTTTTCCTTATAACACATAAAATGAAAACTATGTTTCTAGACATCTCCGAAGAGTAATAGCAATCTATTGCACTATCCTTACTCTTTAGTAGTATCTCCAAATTCTGATCTTCGAACCATGTGACCAAAGTCCATTTCTCATGATCAGATTTATCTTAGCTTGATCAAGATTCCTTCTTCTTATTAACTCATTTAATACTATCAAAATATGATCATCACATCATGTATTAAGAGACTATAAATAGGAACTTAATGGATTCAGATAATGGATGTACATGAAGTAGAGTCACATGACTTAACTTTACTATCTCTAAGATCTTTCAGGTATTTTGGGAAAATTTGTTTCCAATATCCTTTCAATTGGTAGTAGAAACAAATGGACTCTTTGGTGTTAACACTTGGAATAATCCCAGAAATAGTTTTCCCTTTACCATACAATCATACAATTTGATCTTGGACGACTCCTTTACATTGGGAAGAGAAATATTTTCTGGACCACCATTGTCACCAATGTCCATGGAAGCCTTCGAATTAAACTCAATAGGCATTTCTACTTTAGATATGATCTTAAGCATTTCTGCTTCAACAACAATCAACATTTTGGGTCAGATCAATTAGGGTCACATCGATATTCCTCATATAAACATTCTCAAGAACTGATCATATGACTTAGGAAGCAATAGGAAAAATAAATCAATGGCTTTCTCCCTTGGGAAAACGACACCCAATCTATCCAACTCGTCAATATACGATTTCTTTCCAGAACATGTGTACATACAAAGTTTCCATCTTGATATTTTCATGCCCAAAGGGATTTAGTAGTCTCATATCTTTCGACTTGAGGAAAAACGTGAGGTTGGGAGAGTCACAGGAGGATGAGGTGTAAGAGAGATGATGTCTAGTTCCATTATTTCCTAAGGAAGGGAAAAACAATTTCACATTGACTTGAAATTGGAAGACCATCTATGGAAGATTCAGGAAAAATACTCCCATAAGAATGAGGAAGACCATTTCTATCTTCATAAGATATTTAAAACATATAATAAAAAAGAAAATTCGAGTTAGTTGATTTTATTCCTTAATTATTAACCCATAAATTTAAATTAAGGCTAGAATCCATATTTTCGATTCGAACTTTGAAGAGAGGATGCCGTAATCAAATTTGAATTTAATTTAGGAAGGTAAGGCTTTTACCAATTCCAATCTTATGAAACTCCTAGATCTTTTGAGATTCATTGAATCTTATCAATGACATGTTTAATCTCAGATTATGCTATCACATTTATGAATGGGATGCCGATAATCACAAACGAGATGTGAATAACCTTGCAAACCCGTTTGAAAACCTTGATGTCATTTTTCATCTCATATTGATGTGCCAGTTAACCACACACACTCCATCAACAATGGTAATTTTCAAGATGTCCATCATATCTCTTTATATTCCCTATTAGTCTGTCGGTTAACATACATGCCTCACTAACGACATATAAAGCATGATGTGTGTTTTCATCAATTAGCATATTTTTCACATTTTCCTAAAGTAACTAAGAGTGGGATTTATAAAAGATTTAGTTACTTTTTATCATTATACTTATTAATGTGTAACGCCGGATTTCCCGATATGATTTTATTTCCAAGTTTTTATATTTTCTCTTTGGGACACGGCGTTTTGGAGCCTCAACACAGCGTGTCGAGATGTCTTTGGCCGCGGAGTTTAATGAACCAACACAGCGAGTTGGGGTGCCTCAACACGACTTGTTGGCAGCTGGGAAGGAAACCCTAATTTTTAGGGTGTTGTACCCTATTTAAAGGCCTTACGTCCCCTTGGACAACCTCCTTTGTCATCTAAGACCTTAAATCGAGTTTTGAGCTTTCCTTGGTGATGATCTTGAAGTTTTGAGTGGATTTTGTGGATTTTTGTGCTTATTTGAAGGAGATTTGGAGTTTGAAGGTGCCAAACTTGGGGGAAGGCTATAGATCCAGAGTCTCACCACTTGTTGCAGTATCTTTGAGGTATCAAGTTCATACTTTGCTTTGTTGTTGTTTAAATCTTCTCTTATGGGTTTGGTTATGATTTTTGGGCTCATTGATGGATTGTCTTAGGATATAAGTGTTTCATGCGTTGTCCTATTAGATCTGGCCATTTTGTGGCCTCCTTTGGCTTAAAGTTGCAAGCGTTATAAGGTTCTAGGTCTCATTCATGCATTAAGTCCTTTATTAAGCCCTTATTAAGCTTTAGAGCTTCTTCTTGCCATGCATGCACGTAAAGTTGGCAACTTTACATGGTTTTACAGCTCTTAGGTGTCAGATTTACGTTTTGGGGCTATGTCTTTGAAGATTAAGTGCTTAATAGATTAAGCCCTCACTCTAATAAGCCTAGGGTTTGGATTTTTGACCCATCTTGGTGGTTCCTAGGGATAAAGTTGGAAACTTTACCCTTCTAGATATCATTTTGGTTGAGATATGAGCTTTGGAGCTCTTTTATTCAATGAAGACATCTTAATGTATGAAGCTATTGGATTTCTGGCAAACACGGTGTCACACCCCCAAACCGGAACGGCGGAAACGTTCGGGGGCGGAGGACGTCATGTACAGTATCATACCAATGGACAATAGTAAAACAAGCAACAACATCATCCATTACATTAATAATATAGTTATTACAAGTGTGTTCTGTGTAAAGTTGTAAGACACCAAAAATATGTAATCAACAAAATAAATACGAGGCTTGAGTATGCGCCGTCTTCTCAAAACCTGGTCATCTGTACCTGTCTACTGGTGACCTGAGAATACAAGTTATTGTGTCAAGTGTTTGCATTAGTTTTATGAAGATGTTTGAATACGTAAGTAAAAAGGTTTGTATCTTTCCAGAAAATCCTATATTTTCTACTTAAATAAAAAGTAGCCTTCTACCAAGACTCAACTGTTTGTATGCTTGGTCTTTTGTAAAATGTATGTTTTTCCAAGTTTATGACTATCTTTACTAGAAAAATAGCTTGCGTTCCTCAGTATGAGGATATCATGTATGAATGAATGGAAAATGAAGATGTACAGTAGTGTGGTATGAAAATACTCTACTGATGCACTAACTACCTTAAAACAAAATTGTTAATTAAGGTTAAAAATATGATTAAGTTATAACCATGACTGATTGACTAGTATAAAACACGATGTTCTAAAGACGCCGAAAACGGTATGACATTTGTCACCCGTGGACCTGCAGGTTCCACTATAGCTAGCAGCAAGGTGTAGGCTGGTCAATCCCGTATAGATCTATACACAAACTCACGTTCTCCCTCCATAAGACTCTGGTTACAAAACGTGACACAACAAGTATATTGTTATGCCAAGAAATAGTGTTTCACATTCTAGTTGTTATGTTCTTGTTATAGTATATATGTTCTTCTCTGTTATTGTTATAGTATGTATGTTCCTTTCTCATGTATGTTTCACTGATCTAGAAATAGTAAGTAGTAATTCTCTAAATTATACCTATTATAGTTTACTAGCATGATTGATTGACTGTTTCTGATTTCTAGAAAAGACTCAATTACTCACCAAAAGCAACTAAGTTAAGTATGATCCTTAAAAATGGGTTTAATATTCATATATGTATTTAATGAGCATAACTATGATTTAGCCGACAGTCGGACTAGTGATCCTACCCTAAGCCCACAACCAAACAAGGAACAAGAGTCAAGGTATTTAGGCAGTAGTCCTAAGTACGTTAAAGCATACTTATACGTAAATAAATATACGAATATGATTTTGATATAAAAGAAGTCTAAAATAGTTTAAAAGAGTTTTAACAAGTTTTTTAGTATAAGAAATCCTATTGTTTACAGTTTTCACACGTAAATGGTTAACACATTAGTATTGTGTTTTACTTGTATTCCCCCCCCCCCCCCCCAAAGCATTTAAAAGTATTTAAAAGTGTATTTGTAGGGGTATGAACTCACCTGATGTGAGTGATTCGGATGAAAGTTCGATATAGGATGCTTGGTATCACTAGTGAAGTCCCGAGTACAAAGGGATCCTATTTAGCATATATCAACATATATAGGTATACAATTAGTGTATATAACAAATAACATGTAAGGGAAACAACCTTAGGAAGTAGGAAACACTTTCAATAAAGTGTTAGAATCACAAGTGGGAAGCTGAAAGGTGTTCACAGCCAAACTCTAGGAGTTCGCGGCCTTAGTGGTGTTCACGGCCAAGAACACTTGAAGTGTTCACGGCCCATGCTTGAATCTATGAAGGGTTCAAGGCCCAATGAAGGGTTCACAGCCGTGAACTCTTGTAGATCCTGCAAAGAAGTGTTGTATCAAGGGTGGAATCAAGTGTTTCAAAGGGACAACATGAAGAGGGATGAGATACTTACGTTTTTGAGGCCTTTAGAAGTGATCACGGTTGAGGATAGTTGAGAGAGAAAGGAGATGTTCACGGATGGAAGGTGAGAAGTAAAGAGAAAATGGCAAACACTTCATTATATAGGGGGGAAAGGTAGT
Source organism: Lactuca virosa (assembly GCF_052849685.1). Classification (NCBI taxonomy): domain Eukaryota; kingdom Viridiplantae; phylum Streptophyta; class Magnoliopsida; order Asterales; family Asteraceae; genus Lactuca; species Lactuca virosa. The sequence goes on along the minus strand of NC_136429.1, from coordinate 291,921,266 downwards.
TCACGGCCCAAGGATGGGTTCACGGCCGTGAACCTAGTTTGCGGCCGTGAACCTCTTTTGAAGGTGTTTCCGACTCGAATGCAATCCACTTATCTCTTGTTAATACTTCCTAACACACACTCCCTTAAGTGTACAAGGCCTAGAACTCATAAAATGACCCTTAACTCAGTAAAGGATCACAACAACTAGTCTGAACTTTTGATTGATTTGATTGACTTTACAGATAAGAATTTCGGGTTGTCACATCATCCCCCCGTTAAAGAGAATTTTGTCCCGAAATTAGAGTTTAATCAAATACACATAGACTAAGGGAAAATATGAGGATATTTAAGTTTCATTTAATCCTCATGCTCCCAAGTGAATTCAGGTCCCCACTTTGCATTCCAGCGAATCTTCACTATCGGGATACGGCTTTGTTTCGTTTGCTTGACCTCTCTGTCCATGATTTCTACTGGTTCTTCCACGAAGTTGAGGATCTCATTGATCTCGATTTCATCCAGTGGGATAACAAGAGTCTCATCGGATAGATGTGGAAGGTAGTATGGGCCCGTACTACTGGAAGCAGAGGATCCGTACTCAATTCAAGGAGGGCTGCAGGTACCGTTGTGATTTCCCTGATGTTTATTGTGATGCGCAGTCTGATGGTTTATATGGTCTATTTTCAATATGGTGGTATTGCGAGGCAGACCAGTTGGCAGTTTCGGCATTGGTGAGGGCTCGGGCTCGTGTTCTGGAGCTGGGAAGCTCGATGACCAGACGAGGGAGTTCATCTCGTCTGAGATTACGCGCCACATCCTTGAGCAGACTCTTGTGATCTATGGCACGGTCAAGGAGGGTATTCTGCAGATTCTTGATGAGCGGTTGAGCGCCTTTCGCGCTGAGATTGTGGCCTTGGCTGGGACGCGTTCTCTGACTTTCAGGGAATTTCGGGCATGTGGAGTGCCATTTTACCATGGGGAGAGGGACCATATTGCAATCAGCAGGTGGTTAGAAGATGCTGCTAACGCTTTCCGTACCATCTGTTGTCCCAAGGGGGGCAAGGTTAGACTAGCTTCCTGCCTCTTGAAGGATAGGGCACATGATTGGTGGGAGGAGGTAGGTCATGCTTTGGGAGATGATACTACTATTGATTCGATGACCTGGCGTGATTTCTCGACCAGGTTCCGTTCCGAGTTTGCACCAGTGATTGAGATGCAATAGTTGGCGCGAGAGTTCCAGGATCTCCGCCAGACTATTGAGATGGTGGCCAAGATCACCGCTATGTTCAGGGAGAGGGCACTTCTGGTTCTGCAGTATGTGGCGGACGAGGGGATGAAGAAGGCCCGGTGCCATGAGCTGTTGAGGAGTGATATTCGGCAGTTTGTTAGTCGATCCAGCTGCAAGACGCTGGAAGATATGATAGCGAGAGCTAGGGAGAGGGAGATTGACTTGGAGACGGAGAAGAAGAGAAAGCTAGATTTTGTTCCAAGTATGGAGGGTTCGGGAAAGAGGCCAAAGGTGTCTGATTCTAGATCGAGAGGCCATCATGGTCGTAGCTGTTGTGGCAAGTGCGGCAGGGTGCACGAGGGGACGTGCATAGTGGGTGGTTCTGGCTGCTTCAAGTGTGGCCAGACGGGTCATATCACCAGGGATTGTACTGTTGTCCGCACCACCACTCATGTATCTCAACTGATTTGCTTTTAGTGCAATTAGAGGGGACACAAGAAGGCCCATTATTCGATTTTGGCTGCAGCAGGGCCGGTATCAGAACCTGCCCCTGCGACTCTTTGGATTACTGAAGTTCGTCAGGGCCAGGAAGATACGCCTGCGGCGAAGAGCAGGGCTTTCCAGCTAACGACGGAGGAGGTGCGTGCAGCTCCCGATGTTGTGACAGGTATGTATCTTCTCCTTATCTCTTTATTTATATTGAATTGTTGCTTATGTTTTGTGTTTTATTTTTAGGATCATTCCTTGTTAAAGGTGTCTCTGCCTTAGTATTATTTGATTCGGGGGCTACCCGATCATTTGTATCTCTCGCTCTTAGCAAGAGATTTGTTGGAGCTCCGGGGAAGCTGGATTGTCCTCTAGATGTTGAGATTGCTGATGATAGGTCTATTTGGATTGAGAGGGTTCATCAAGGTTGTACTCTGCAGATATTCAGCGAACAGTATCCGATTGATCTGGTTCCCATTCCTATGCGTGGGAACAAAGTCATTGTGGGCATGGATTAGATCGACTGTGAGTAGCAGTTGGTTCAGGTTCGGACCCCAAGTGGGGGAGAGCTGGTGATTCAGGGTGAGAGACCGTTGCGTGGGTCGGTTGTGTGCTCAGCAGCGAGGGCCAGACGATATCTTCTTCAAGGTTGTTCGGGTTTTGTCCCCTATGTCATGGATACCCAGGATAAGGGTAAGGTGACCGTGGATGATGTGCCAATTTGTCCATCTGTGGACTCGGCGAGTACAGTGTGCTGTTGCCGGGAATTTCGATTTTTTGAGCAGATTTTGTTAAGGATAATTACCAAAACTCGTTTTTATTGCCTAAAATCAATTTTTTATGTTTGGAATGATTATCATTATCAAAATTAATGGATTTGGTTAAATATGGATAATATAGGATTATTTTTAGTCAAATATTTGACCTAGTAATTTGTAAAAGTTTCAAATTGCACCTTATAGGTTTTATAGTTTAAATTCGAACTTAAAAGTTTTAGTTTATGAAATTTAAATAGTTAAACCCTAATGTTTTGAAAGGTTTCAAAACTTGCCCACAAGTTTTGGAATTTAATTTTAATTAAAAGGTATTAATTTTGAAATATTAAATTCTAAAACCCTAAAGTTTTGAAAAGTTCAATTTACACCCTTATGGTTTATTAATTTAATTAAGAGTTTAATAAAAGAGATAATTAATAAATCATAATTATATGGTTTAAGATTAATCAAATTAAAGGTCTAATTTATTAATAAGTTTAAACCACTTAGTATTTTAAAAGTATAAAATACACCTTATACTATATAACATTTAAAGGTTTAACATATTATATATGTATAAGTAAAGAGTCAGTCTTACCGTTAGTAGGCCTCATTCACGAAGCTGGTCTCTAAGGGGTGTTTAAGGAAATTGCCTATAAAGTGGCGATTGAATGGGTATCCACTCCTACCCACCGCACTCTTGACTAGTGGAGGGTCGTTAGTCGAATGGGTAGGATAGGACATAACCTTCCATTCTAAGTATAATGAAATACAAAGTAACTAAACACTTTTATAAATTCCTAAATCTTAGTTACTTTAGGAAAAATGTGGAATTGATGCTATTCCATGAAATTACACTTTGTACCCTTGCCAAGACGTTAGTGGAGCGTGTGTGGTTAACCGGCACACTAATTTGAGTCTAGCGAAGGGGGAAAAGGGTGACTCGATGTTTGTCATAGATCAATGGAGCGTGTGTGGTTAACCGGCACATTGATTAGGTGACTGTAACATTGGGGGCACCAAGTATATTTTCATGGTTATCCACACCTTGTTTGTGATCCTCGGCATCCCAGTCACAAACATGAAGGGCGTAATCGAAATTAAACATGCCATTGAAAAGTTCAATGAATCTCAAAAGATCTAGGAGTTTCAATTCATTTAAAACCTAATTTTCAATTTTCGTTTTTCATGGTGGAAATTGGTAAATCGTCATTTACCTACCTTCAAATGTTCTGCGATTTGGATTACGGCATCCCTCTTCCAAATTATAGAATATTGTGTTGGATCCTAGCCTCAATATTTCATCTGGGTGCTATATTGAGGATTTTATCAACTAACTTGAGTTTCTCCCGTTTTGTAGATGTCAAAATCTAACAACTATGGTCTTCCTGAATCCTTTGGAAAAGGTTTTCCACATGAAGATGATGTTCCACGATTGGATTGTGGAAATGAAAATCTTGCTTCACTTCCTCCACCTCCTCCAATAATTCTCCCTGATCCGCGTATTCGAAGACTTGAAAAGTTAAGGGTCACTCAAGCCTTATTGGCAAACAAACACGAAGATCGAATGATTGTATGTGCTCATGTCTTGGATATGAAGTTGCATATTGATAGACTGGGAATGTTGGGTGTCGAAGTCTCTAGGAAGCTGGTTGTTGACTTGGTTCTTCAATCACTTCCTGACTCATATGGTGAGTTCATTAGAGAGTACTATATGATGGACCACGACGTGACCCTCATTGATTTGACTTATTTGCTTATTACTCTAGAATTAGAAATTATTTGGGGGACTAGTCAAGCAAATTTGTCTGGTAAATCAATATCCCAACCTTCTATGGACAATGTCAACATTGGAAGTCCAGAAAAGTTTTCTCTACGTAAGAGAAAGGCCAAGTCTGAGATAATCCCTTCTGTCATTCCCAAAGAGTCTGTGTGTTTCTACTGCCAAGAGAAGGGGCATTGGTTGCGAAGCTGCCCTGACTACTTGAGAGATCTAAGAGATGGGAGAGTCAAGATGTATGACTCTACTTCAGGTAAAATCAACTATCTAACTCTATTAAGTTCCTATTTGTAGATTCTTAATACATGATGTGATATGATTCCATTTTGATGTTTTGTCGGATAAAAGAAAAGAAAGGAAGCTTAAAGGAAGAGTGAGTTGAGTCTAATCACGAAGAAATGGATTTCGATCGTACAATTCGAAGATCGAATTTTTGAGCTTCTGTTTAAGAGTTAGGATAGATTGCTTAGGAATATGTAATAAGCATAGTTTTCATTTGAATTGCGTTGTCAGGACAAGTTATTTCCGCGTTTTATAAATAAAATGAAATTTTGAGTTTTATCTTATTTATTCATCCTTGCAATGTTATTTGTGAAAATTGATGTTTCTATGTTTCTATTAAAAGCAATAATAGTGGATAAGATTCTTAGTTATTTTATTTGTAGTAGTGTCGTAATTTTCTAAGTAAGGAAAGATTCCCATCGCCCAAGTTTCAATTGGACAGAAGCTTGGAATCATATGATTTGAGTCATGTGATGTATGGAAATCTTGGTACTTTGGAAAATTAAGACTAATTCCTTGTTCTCACAAGCATGAGAGTCAAGTGAAGGACTAAAGAATCTGGTACACAATGTTGTGCACTGGTCAGATCCACCACAAAAAATAATAAGACTATTTGTCATGATTTTGTAAAAGTTTAGTAAATGTGGTTATGCTTAAAAGATTAAGTATGATTCCGAATCATTGGAAAAGTTTCAATGAATAGCAGAACGAATAAGAAGAATCAATTAGGCAGAAAGATAAAAGTTTCTCCAATCTGAAAAGATAGGAGAGTACTTAAGTATCATGTTTTTATGATTGACTTAGTGATTATGAAACTGTGTCACAATTCATCCTCTAAGGACACCTTAGTGCACTAGTATGGATAAGAAGAGGAATCAGAAATTGTTGAAATGGTTTAAATCAAAAACTGAATCATACTGCATTCCAGAATCAAGTCTTAGAGTCGTACTCGAAGATTGTGACTTGAGTGACATCATCTTAAGAAAAGGTTGAACACATTCATCAAATGTGGAGTAGGAAAATGTTTTCTTACTCTTTCACGTTTGAAATTGGTAAGTGGTGATGTCTTGGATAAGACAAAGACCAACTAAGACCAAATGTGTGTAGTGTTTGTCTTGATAAGGACCCACAATAACTCTTGAGTATTTGTTTGTCAAGAAATGTTTCTTAACAAGAGAGTCTTATATATCAAGAGGTCAGTGGGAGTCTTAAAGTGTTGGATTAATGTCTAAGTCCATAACTATATTTGGTATGTACTTGACCCGACCCGGCATGGTCCATTTTGGTTGCACTTCACCGGCACAATTTATATGGATAGTCTTTTGAGAATAGTATATTTATGATTTATATTAATATATTATAAGTTCTAATATATTAATATGGAATCATATTATTTAATTAGTATTGATCAAGAATTAATTTAGGATTAATTAAGTGATCAAAAAGAACTAATTAAATATGGACTCTTATATATATGGAATGGGCCAAGTTCATTTAGGTTGGGCTAAGCTTTCATGGATGGTCCATGGAGCTTTTAACCCATGGATCCTATGTAAATGAAAGGTCATGGGTATTAGGGTTTACATGGATGTAACCCTAATCCTCCATAATATATAAAGGGGTCCTTGGCTCACAAAATTGATACAAGTGTGTGAAAATAAGAGTGGGCCGTTTTTATTGTGCATACATATTCTCTCAAGTTCTTCCAAGGTGTTTTGGTGATTTGTGATTCCATTTGAGGCTTCCACACTATTGGGTCTAAGCTCTTAAAGCTTGAAGACATCAAGCTACATCAAAAGGTATGTCATCTAACTAGAACTTTGTAGTATAGGTGCTTCATAATATGCTAGTTACGATGAAACCTTGGAATAGTTAATATTTGCATGTATAATAGAGAAAACATAGATCCAAGGTTTATAGGGTTGCATGTACACCATAGGAGTGTTAGAATGCTCAAAACCCAACATAAAGATCTTGAAAAATTTTCAAGAACTAATCAAGAATAGACCTATTGTTTAACACTAGCACTCGACTTGAGGTTTGTAACCTATCGTGATGACATAGTTTTGTTTCTGTGCCATTCTAGTTTAAGTCAACTATGCATATGAGTTCTATGAGTTCTCAATTTATTGCATAGAGGTAAGGCACCCTGATCAATGGAAAGTACATTGATAGGTAGGGGTGAGCCGCTCAAAGACTTGGAAGCAATGGTAGGACCCTTGATGGCAAGAAATCAAGGTTGAACAAGTTCAGTCCATATGAGTTTGGATTTGTCACAAACATTGTCTTATGATTATGGTTATGACAAATTAACATGGATAGGAACACATACACCATAAAATCTAAGTGATAAGGTTTCTCTCCGCTTCATGAAAATGATTGTGAGGAAACGCTTTCACTAGGAATATTTTAAGGAGATAGCGATTGTGTAAATTGCATTCTCAAATTCGATTATGATTACGGCATCCCTCTTCATATTTCGAATTGTGAGATTTGACAATTAGTTTGAACAATTAATACTTATTGCTTTAAGTTCTGAAATTGTTTAGACACACATATGAGATATCTAAGGGAAGGTGTATGAGTATGAGAAGCTCAGATAAAGGCTTTACGAAGAATATCGTATTAGAAATATAAACTTTGGAAGTCAATAAGTATTGATTTGTAGAAGTTCAGCTATTTTCTGAGTACATGTCAAAGCTAGTGGGAGCATAAGTGTTATGCTAGTAAAAGTACTAATTATCATGTTAGTGGGAGCATGATTATTATGACGAAAGTTAGCAATATTAATTATAAAAAGAACAAAAGTTTCACTTTGCAAAGTTGCAGGGGTTGAAAGGATGTTTTGCTATAATTAAGGGAGAGAATATTGTACTTCATTTCAAAGTCTAAAAGTTTAGATCGAGAAATTTTATACAAATTTAGTCAAAAGATATATATGGATGTTATGTTGAAAAGATTCAACATATGGGAATCCTATATATGGCAATATTATAGCAAGAAACTGGTAAAATATCATGTTTTTCATGAATCGTATCCCATACGCTTCTGGTATAGGATCGATTGCATATGCTGTAATATTCGACCGTTCTGATTTTCCAAATGCCTATGGCATTAAGAGGGAAAAAGGACCAGAACCATATATGACTGAAAATAATTAAACAACTGTAAAGAACAATCTAAGGTTCGCCGAGGATTGGTCACTTGTGGGCAGTTGGAAGTAGATTATTGGATGGAACATATTGACATTATTATGAATATATATGATTCTATTTAGAATGAGTTGTCGTATGGCAAATATGGAAATGTTTCCATAAATGGAGTTAGATATCAAGAATCTATGTCTAGATTAGAAACTTTTATGCAAGAAGGATGTTCAAAGGAATATACTTTGAATGTAAGACTTCATATCCATGGAATTGCCTTGTAGCAATCGCCAATAGAGCACTTTGTAATATCATTGGCAAAGTCTTGGTAGCTTTGGTGCTGTGACATTACGAAAGGATCGTTGAATAAAATGTTAGAATCTAACATATTCTAATAATGGAAAGAATTTGGTATTCTTACACTAGTGATAAGGATTAGGAATTGTGAAATGAGCATCATAGGAAATGTTTTCAATTGATCTATTTCACAATGAAAGGACCATAGGTAAACATAGTGTGCATGCTTAGAGCATGGGACAACTATTGTTGCAATTTAAGTAATAAGTTGATTATCCGAAACATTATACAATGAATAATGTGTAATCAATATGGTGACTAAATAAAAGGTGTTTTATTTATACTCACAAGTTTGAGACCATATTGGATTCGATTATTCTTGTGTTTCACTTTGCATGTTTTGACTTCCCAAATAATAAGATTATTCAAACCATTCACAGTCGATAAATACTTTGGAAGTAGGTATTGAAGCTAGACTGTCGTGAATTGGTTTGTAGACTGTCTAAAGTGTATTAGACATAGCAAAACTTTGCTACAACGTTCATGAGTGCTTATGAATTAAGATTTGAGAATTGTATTAAACCCACGCTCACTTGAATCACTTCATGGATTTTATGACGAGTGATTAGTGAGACGATAATATCTTATATTCTTGAAACGGAGACATGTGAGTTGTAATTTACAAGTTGGTTGCACATTGATAATATGTAAACGCACCAGTAACTTGCTGTTATAAAACATATTGTTGTGTGTGATTTGATGAGTAAGTACAAGCGATCATTTGAGTCGAAGTTTATCCGTTCCTTTTACCCAATGTGGGATAAAAGCGATATATGTGGGCCCCTCGATGATTTAGTGATGACACCCTAAGCGTTTGGCCAATCCTGGACTAAATTGATGTGTTCAATTGTAGTCTGTTGTCAGTCGTCATAAATCGGAAATCGGGAAACAACACATGAACAGAGAGTATGATTAAAATCCATGTCTCAGTTCATACGATATCCAGAATGGAGGAATATATGATCCCTTATCTAAAAAACGCATTACTGATAAGATCAGAGTTCGACAGCGGCTTTTGAAAGCTACGATTGCTGATTAGGTTGTACATGCAAAATAGTTATTAGACTTATCCAAGTGGGAGACTATTGGATTAGGTGTCTAAGCCCATAACTATTTTGGTATGTACTTGACCCGATTATAAGCATGGTCCTTTTGGGTTGCCTTCGCCATAGCAACTGATAGGATGAATTATGGAGAAAGAGGTTTAATTATGATTTATTAATATATTATATGAATAATATATTAAAAGAGAAATCATATTGTTTAATTAATATTAGTCAAGAGTTAATTAAGAATTAATTTTGTGGCTAAAAGAGATTAATTAAATAGAGGGGACTGATATTGCAATTATATGATAGTTGCAAATTGGGCTATGGATTCCTAATGGAAAGGGCATTGGATGAAATCTATGGGAAACCCATATGATTTTCGTCCAAGGGCTTTCTAGAGGGACTCCATGGGTTGCTTAAGGCCTAAGCAGAGAATTAGGGTTTCACCTAAAACCCTAGCAGCCCACACAAGTATATAAAGACCCCTACGGCTCCCAAAAACAATGCTAAGCTTTCTCTAGAAGATCTTGGACATTTTTGGTGCTCCTCCTTTCTCTCCTAAGTCATCTTGTTGCTAGTGGTGTTTGTGACTCCATTAGAGGTGCAACATTTGAGGCACTAAGCTTTCAGAAGTCAAGATCAAGAAGGATTGTGATTGTTATTGCTACATAACAATCAAGGTAATGTTTCTAACCCTAATCTTATGTCAATTTCGATAATAGCATGTTAGATACAGGGTTTATGCTTTGGTATTCAATGTTGTTGTGTTCATAGTAGAAAACCTCGATCAAAGAAATTAGGGTTGCATGTACACCATATGAATGATGTAATGCTCAAACCCATCAATATGTATGCTAAGCGGGGCCCAAACTATTACACAATGGGGCTCGATGTCGGGTGGGGCCCGATGCCGGACGGGGTTCGATGTTAGGTGGGGCCCGAAGACAGGGCGGGGCCTATTGCATGTTATTATATGTATGGTATGTGGTACTTTGGGAAACTCACTAAGCTATATGCTTACAGTTTTCAATGTATGTTTCAGGTACTTCTAATTCCAAGGGGAAGAGTTCGGGTTAACTGCATCGTACATACCATTGGGATTCCGTATATGATATTACTCTGATTTTTATGACATTTGATATATTTGTTCTATTGAGATGTATGGATGATATTTAAAAATACTATTTATCTACTTTAATAATGTAAATTTTTGGGACCATATTTTGGGATGTTACATAATGAGATTATGTCCTATCAAATCCGTTCGGCTAACGACCATCCACCATATAAGGGAGCGGTGGATGAGAGTGGACACCCAATGGCGGTCATTATTTAGTCTAAGAATATCTCCTAAATTTTAGGGTTTATTTAATTATCTTTTAATTAACAATTAATTAAATTAATTAAATCATAAGGATAATTCACAACTACAAGATATAGGATATCAAATTACCAAGTTGAATATTCAGGTTTTAAACAATTAAAATAATATTAACTAGAGTAATTATCCTAATCAATTGTGAATTAAGAAAACAAATTCCCTGAACAGTAGGTTCACCATGTCATGGCAGACAATCGCCACGTCGTGGCAGAATGGAAAAAAAGACGAGTATTCGAAGATCACCACGTCCTGGCAGAAGAACACCATGACGTGGTGTCGCAACATAATGTCGATTTTGTTTCTCCTCCAGTTGGTTTTGTTCAAGTTCAAGCAATATACATTCAATTGTTAGACAATCATACACACTAATACCACTGATGGGTTTTACATGCAATAATGCGGATAAATCCTTATACACTTAAGGGTACATGCAACCTATTAGATCTATGTCATAACACTATTGAGGTAACATTCTGTTGTACAAAAAGAATCCTATATGCCCTAGCTATTTTCAAAATTAATGTACAAGTTAGGGATTATATACCTTTTAGTTATTGTCGTAGATAACTAATCAAAACCTTCTTGAAATACTCTTGGAAGCTAGCACCAGAAATCTCGTGTCTCTAATGGTTCACACCCAAACCCTAGCAACTAGGAAATTTTTGAGAGAGAGGATGGATGAGCTAATTTTTAGCCATCCTACTAAAGGAATGATTGGTCAAAAATATGAAGCTAGAAGACCCTATTTGCAGCTGATAAGAAAACCCCATATAACCATTACCTGATTAAAATAATAAAACTCTAAATCAGGTAATTATTTGGTTTCCTAATTATCTTCAAGGGATATTCTAGAAACCCTAGAATCATTCCAAAACCATCCATCACCTTATAGAAGGTTTTGGAATGCATTTTGTTCAACTATGGAATACTTACAACTAAGGTCCTTGCACTTTTAATTAATCTAATTAATCCTAAAATTAATTCTAATTAATTTTTGATTAAAACTTAAGTAAATATTACTATTTCTAATTAATATATTCATTTATTTCTATTTAATAATCATATAATTAATCAATAAATCAGTCTCTCTCTCTAAAAGTCATCATGTTCAATTACTAGGATTGAGGGCAACCCAAAAGGACTTTTCTAATAATTTAAGATCATACAAATTTAGTTATTGACCTAGACACCTAATCCAACAATAAATACCACTAATTTAATTACGATTTTGCCATTCTACAGAGCTATAGTGGATTCCGCGGAGCCCTCGAAGCTTACATCCGCAGAAAGCATATCTATATGTGGAAATCTGATTTTTTGTGACTAAAATTTGAAATTGCCCCGTAAAAATGTCTATTAGTGGGAAAATCCCCAAAAAATTTGTATCAAGATATAATCCGGTGCTACTCGAACTATTGTTGTTCGGAAACCTAACCACAATAGAATTGTCACAATAATCTTCAATGCCCTTGATATGGATCTCACAACTTTAATTCCAATAATATGATTTCTCAACAACGTCATATGGCAAGTTTCATTATAATCTTCATCATATTTAGTCGTCATTGTTAGTTGTTGCTTTCGACTCCCACACGAGGCCCCCTTGTTTGGTGGATATATATGCTCAAGAGAAATTATTGAATAACATATGATAATAACATATTATCATATAGGGTCACACCTTTATCAAGTTGGCACATACCGAATATTCATTATTAATATTATTATTAATAAATATGATCAACACTTGTATGTAACTAGAGAATAATTATTGCTTTGTGAAAATAATAACTAAAGAGAGTATAAACTATTTATTATATCATATAGTGTGATTTAATAAGTCATGTATAAAGTTTTGGAGACTTTGGATCCATAATGACTTAACTAGTTCCTTTAGTTCATTAGTTAGTGTAACTAAGTCACTTCTCTCTTTATTTTTCTCTCTCTAGAAACAGGAAAGTCAAAGGGATGGGAGGTTTTCCAACCTCCCTCTTACATACATCTTACTTGCAAGTTACCATCACTTTGCATTAATTAGAAGTATATGTGTTAGGTGTTGGTTATATATATATATATATATATATATATATATATATATATATATATATATATATATATATATATATATATAGAGTGTAACACTTAGTTTTTTGCTAGTTTTTGAACTTCCTTTCCCTTGTTTATTTACCAAACCCGAGGGCATCATGACTCCCTCCCTCTTGCTCCCTTTTGAAGCTAGTTGCAATCATTGGTGTTCTAAAGTGATTCTCCTTTAGTGCTTAATTGTATTAAGCACTTAAAGTCTTAAGAAGTTACAAATACAAGAAGGGAACTAGCATTTTATTGTGTCTTACTCTTAATGGTGGATACTTGTAGAAGATCAAACTTCTTGTTCTTTGCTATCTTCATCAACTCCCTAATTCCAAGTGGGATCAAAGGCTCCAAATGTTGTCTTCTTAACATCCCATATGTTTCTATAATATTTCTAGTTCATGTAATTGGATCCTCTTGGTGGTTTTGTTAAAATGGTCTATGAATAAACTAGTCATTTTATTTTCTTCTGTTGCCGCTAAAAATTGTTTTATATAAAAAATATCGTTATAGTTTCCCAAAACCCATCAGTGATATTAGAGCCTCTCTCTTACATGTTAGAAATATTTATTATCATGTTTTATAACCTTTGGTTTTTGAAAAATATGTTTGTTATTTCTTGTATCAATTAAACGACTAAGTATATTTTCTTTGGCAACTTGTAGTTTTATCATTAGTATTTTTTTATGCAACCAAATTTTCATTCGTTTGGTTGTTTAAACTTGTATCAGAAAAACAAAGTGTGTGTTTATATTTAATATGATGTTGTTTTGTATAAGCAATCCATTTGGACCATTGTGTTGTATTTGGTTGATAATTATTTATTCATGAGATGTAATAGATAAATAGGTAATTTTTTTCTTTTGTTTATTGTGTATGTAATAAATTAGTTAGACCAATTTTATTCTTTTACCAAATGTAATAAGTTGAAAAAATGATTATCTTTGGAAGAATATTTTATGTGTTAACCACTTGAGATGATAATCCCAAACCTTAGCTTATACTCATGCTTTTGGGCTTAATATGGTCTTAATGGTGTAAGTGGCATGACCTCTACAACACAAGGTGCCTTGAAGTTCTTTTTGCAAGCATGAGGTGTCTTGGAAAGTGGGAGCTTGAAGACATTTTGAAGTATCCATTAACTCCTTTAGGAAAAACTTAATAGTTCTTGTGTTGGCTCACAAAAACTATTACTAGAAAATTATTAGTTTTTACTCTTTTAATGCATGTTTGTGATGTTTATTTTTATGTTGTTATATGTTATGTTTTATGTATGAAAAGAGTTTTAACAAAATAAATAACATTTAATAATAAAATAGCATAACTTGGAGTTTGAGAAATAAATATTTAAAATATAAGATAAGATGTTTATAAATGAGTTTTTATTAAAGTGTTTTAAAACGTTCAAAATTGAGCTTTTATTAAAAATAGTTTTTACTCTAAAAGTTTTAATAGCGAACTTTATTATATTTAAAATTGTTTCAAATGTGTTTTAAACTATATCTAAGCTCCATGACTTTTATAATGCATAAGAGTTTTATTAAAAGACAAAAAATCGGTTTACAGCGTTATAACATCAAATTGTAATACTAGATATTATTTTTACGTCAAAAATTTATATATGGTATTAATTTCTTAAAATTTAAAGTGTTGTGTTGATATTATGTTTTATTCATGCTAAATGTTTAAGAACATAATTATCATCCCTTAGTTTTCGTTTATCAAATTATGATTTTTAACATAAGATATATGTAAAATGAGTTTTACTCTACGAATTCATAATTACGGTCATAAGATTTTGATTATTAAAAGAAGATTTAAAATTAAGATTTTGAAACTCATCCAAAACTCCAGGTCTTAATTATAAAATGTTTTTTATTAAAATACTATAATCGGTTCTTAAAGCGATGTACGACTAAACCTTGAAGATGAGATATTTGTTTATAATTGATCGCGGCTAACGGTTAATAAATTAAAGTTTTATTTGGAACCTAAAGAACCTTATACAAGATATATGTTTTTTTCACAAAAGGGTATCATGTATTGTTAGATTTATGAAATATTCATGAGACCATGTTTTTATAACTATATTTGTAAAACATAAGATAAAACCTTTTCTTAAAATGCAAGTCAATGTCGTCCTTTTTAAAATGCATGTGTGTGTCGTTTGTACGGCCTTTGTGTCATAAGGCCACCTGGTCATTAGGATTTTGTATTATGATCTTCGAGGTGGTTTTGTACTTTCTAGTGCCAGATGGGTCACCTAGACTCAAGTTAGTCACAATGCTACAAGTTTGTTCTAGTAAGAGGACTAGATCGAGAATCTTGTGCGATTAAGGTCAACTTGTAACATCCCAAAATCAAGACCCAAATTTTTTTGTTTAATTATATTACTTTAGAAATAGCTCACAGAAAACATAAGTAAAATTGTTTCAACACCAATTTACAGATTGCAAGTCTCGAACACCATAAAAGTTAAGTGGTAAAATATCAGAGTACAATCCCAGGAAACTCAATGCGGAAATCATGTGTGTGTGTGCGATGCGCTGCTACACTGCCGACTCCTTCCCTTTGGATGAAGAGGTACCTGAAACCAAAACTGAAACTGTAAGCACAAAGCTTAGTGAGTTCCTCCATCATACCACATACCAAACAACATACATATTGCCGGACAGTTCTGGGGTGCCCGACCTACCCATGTCAAGCCATTTTGGGGTGCTGACCTACCCATGTCAAGCCGTTCTAGGGTGCTGATTTACCCATGTCAGGCTATTCTGGGGTGCCAACCTACCCTCCGGTCTATCTCAACCGGACACGGTGACTATTTCACCCCTACTACTAGCATATAATATCATCTCATAATCATGTTGACATATAAACACATCAGACAATAGCAAACCAGACAATTATCACAAAGACAATTGTCTCCACTAAACAACTACTAGTGGGCCGGCATTGGTGCCTTAGACCCACATCTACTGGAAGGTGACTCACCTCAATGTCGCGTAGTGTCTGTACTGCCCTCGATGTGAAGATCGACTCTCCTCGACTACTCAGTCCCTACACGATAACTCTTCTAAGTTATCAATCCGTACTCACAACCCCTACTAGGGTCAACTCAAATCCGGGTCAAAGTCAACCTCCAGTTGACTTGACTCGTCGAGTTTGTCCACCAACTCGTCGAGTCCCTATTCTTATCAAAATGATACAGCCCCCGACTCTACTCGTCGAGTCTAGCAAGAGCTCGACGGGTTCTCCTTCAACCATAATATCGGGACCATCTTCAACCGACTCGCCGAGTTTATCCTTGAACTCATCGAGATCATCTTCATCATATGAATGTATTCAGTCTATGACTCGCCGAGTTATATGAACAACTCGCCGAGTCTATCTTCATGGTTTGGGAGATTGCCTTGGACTTGCCGAGTTTGCTCATACACTCGCCGAGTCCCATGATTCCCAGGTCCATAATCACGTCCATCTTTGTTGAGTCCCCTTCTAGACTCAACCAGATTCCTCAAAAACAGAAAAGGTCAGGGAATACCCAACTCGCCGAGTCCCAAGAACGACTCGCCGAGTCCCCCTAAGTCCATGTCCATAAACTCGATTTCTGTTGAGCTCATCTCATCCAAAGGGTAGGTCACTTAACCCCCCCCCCCCCCCGATCCGCAACCGATCCTACTCGAAGAGTTGGGCCTCCAACTCGCCGAATCCCAGTGTAAAATATGAAGTTTTGCTTGAATTTAATTACGTACCTAAAATCGGGCGTTACATAACTAAGCATGAGATGCCTGAGGCATAGATGAGATCAAACATGCCTAGTTTAACAATAGTTGTTTTGGATCCCACTATCTAGGAATTACATTTTGATGGAATTGATAATCGCTGCCTGCGGATATGGATTTAGTGGATGGGATAAATGCCACCTAACCATTTACTTGTGTTGTAACATGGATCATAAACTTTAATAAATTGTTGGTTTAGAAACAACAAAAGGTATTAATTTTTAAAGACTTAATATTGAAAATACTAAATAAAATTTTGTTAAATTATTATAAATTTGAGATATTTCCACAAGGATAAACAAAAATTATACATAATGAAAGGTCCCATTCCTAAACAACCTCTACAACCAGTCAGCCTCATCACGATGCTTGATCGAAGCATCATTGTAATGCTATTGATGTGTATCACATCATACTGGGAATAATGACCCTTGACCCACAGAAGGTCTTGTGTAGGAATGATGAGATTCTAAAAGATAGAAATCATCGTTGCTAAAACTACGAAAACAAACAAAGTATCTCGCATATACAAGTGAAGACTCAAATAATAAAAACTGCGAAACCCCTTTGCATACGAACTTCAACACTATTATTCAATATATATAAAAGAATTTTTAAATAAAGTTTCAATCAATCGTAATGTAAATGTGTCACACCCCCAAACCAAAACGGCGGAAACGTTCGGGGGCGGAGGACTTCAGGTAAGTATCACAACACATGCAATATAGTAATCAAAGTACAAACAACCATTGCATTAATAAGTATAAGTTTTACATAAGTGTTTAAACATTACATATTCAAACACCAAAGTAGGTACAGTAGAAGACAAGAGTCGCGGTACGGTACTAGGTAGTCTTCTCAAAAGCTTCGGGAGTGTACCTGTCTACTGGATTCCTGAGAATACAAGTTATTTGGAAAGAGTAGATCAGCATTTAAGCTGGTGAGTTCATAAGTATTTTAGTTCTGTTAAGTATACCCTAAGTTCTTTGGATAAGTTCACTGGTTTCTCTAGGAAATCCTATATTTCCTGAGGTGATAAACTGATAACCTCAATAGTTTCCCTCTGTAATTACTTAGTTTATACTAATTATATATAACCTAATATCAAACAGACATTTAAATGGGTGTATCTACCCTAAGCCCACAACCAAACAAGGAACATGAAGTAAGGCGGAAGTCAGACATTTCACTGTCAATCGGACATTACTTATGTATAACTCTGATGTAATAACTAAGCAATTATAGAATTAACCACTAAAGGTCCTTTATGTTATATTAGTTGACTAAGTTCCAATTGTAAAGGTAGTTTAATCCCATAAACCGTTTCACTTGTAAAGGTGGTTTAATCCCATAAACCGTTTCATTTGTAAGAGTGGTTTAATTCCATAAACCGTTTCATTTGTAAGAGTGGTTTAATTCCATAAACCGTTTCATTTGTAAAAGTGGTTTAATCCCATAAACCGTTTCCTTTATAAAAGTATTCTTAGTTATATCTGTTCTATAGTAAAACATTAGTATTAATCCTGGAAAATATTATATTATCCATAATACTGCTTTGTGGTTTTAAATGTTCCAAAACCAGAAGTACAAGTATATTTGTCATACTTGATTTCATGATATGTAGTTTTTACTGTAAGTAAAAACTAACCGAAGGTATATTTGGTCAGGATGTAATTATCTTTTCTTACTGTTTTAAGAGAAGTATATTACTTACTAATTTACTCGTTGTTTTATCCATGTGAGTTCTATTAACCATACTGATATGACTGATGTGCCTGCTGCGACGTTCTTCAGGCGTCGGAAACGATATGATATTTGACACCCTAGGCCTGCCGGCCAAACTGTAGCGAACAGTGAAGGTGCGGGATTGTCAGTCTCATATAGATCTATACACAAATTCACGCCCTCCCTACAGGAGATTCTGGTTAATAAGTCAGGACTGAAGGTCGTACTTAGATAAGTACACCATGAAGAGTCTCACAAATTTATTGTTTCAACGAGATTTACGATGTATTATTACCCCGAGATTGCTATCCCTGATACTCCGTATTGTACCCTTGTTAATGCAAACCCGGTATGATGTATTATTACCTCGTGATTGCTAACCCTGGTACTCTGTATTGTACCCTTGTTAATGCAAACCCGGTATGATGTATTATTACTCCTTTAATATATTATCCATATACTAAAAGTATTATACATATTCTGATATAGGTAAATGAATTGTTGGTACTTTCCTTGGAATGTGAATCATACTTGTATATTTAGTTTTGAATCATAAATTATACCTATTATAATCTATATGTTCTATCTGAATAGCATGATTTCTCATGGATGAACACCTTTGCTCAGCATGATACAAAGGTAATGATACCGAATGAAGTAACCTTTTATATTCATATATGTATAATATATATATATATATATATATATATATATATATATATATATATATATATATATATATATATATATATATATATATATATAATTAAGAAGGAAACGACCTTCGGACAAATAACACCACCTTAATTCCACATCCAAACAAGGAAAATGAAATAAGATAATTCATTAGTCCTAAGCCCTTCAAATCTTATTTATATATTTATACATATATAAACATGATTTTGGCAATTATAATTTGAAATAGTTTATAAAACCTTTTTCAAAGAATTTAATGGAGTTTACATGACTTTAAAGATTTAACATGGCTTTAAGTCATTTTGGAAGTATTTGGTAATCCTTAAAAACATAAGGAAACCCTTTGTGTGATTATTATCACATACAATTATTAACACAATTTATATTGTGTTAAACTTATATTCCCCCCCTAAAAGCAGTATTTAAAAACCATTAAAAAGGTAAATTATAGGGGTATGAACTCACTTTGATAAGTGGTGATTTGGGCAGCGTTTCGTTTCTATAGATGATCTTTCTCGAAGAAACCGCGAGTTTTTGAGTAAAAACCGGCTTTATGCGGGCTGCACTTCGACTGGAAAGAGGTTATCTTCTCGAGAATTCCGGGGCTTCGGGGCTTGCTTCGGGTTTTAGATACGATATCGGGGCCTTGGGGCGTCGTAAGAAAGTTTAGGGGGTGAAAAGGTGAAAAAGGGTGAATTTTGGGGTGAAAAACCTCTCAAATCCGAGAAATCTCGCACCCTTTATATAGGGGTGTGAGGGTTCGGCCGAGGGTGAGTCATCGGACAGGTGGCGAGGGTTTGGACAGCTGGCGAGGGAGAAGGTGAGTCAGCAGACACGCGTCAGAAGGAGAAGCGAGGAGCGTGGCAGTCTCGGATGCATGTCGGACCAGGAGAGGACCAGACTTCGGTCCAATCAGGAGGTGCCACGCGAGACTGCGGTCCAATCAGAAGATGCCACGTAGCAGACACGTGGAAGCCTCGCATGCGAGGGTGACGTGGCCGAAGAGGGTCCATGCGAAAATTCCCGATTTTCAACATTTCTTGATTTTCGTGCCAAAAACTTGTGAAATTCCTAACTTTCGCATACGAGCTCCGTTTTTGCCGTTCTTTATATGCACGCGTAGGTAAAATTATACTCTCCGACTTTCGCTTAGACTTCGTCGGCTAATTTTGACTTTATTTTTAATATTGTTATTTTTAACAGACCGGGACAGGAAATCCGTTAAAAATTCATAACTTCTTCATCCGACGTCCGTTTTCGTCTGTCTTTTTACCGTTATACTACTTTTGACGAGACCTTCGATTCTCATTTAAGTTGCGTTGGCTGAATATCGATCGATTTATATTTCGATTTTTTAGCTGTCTACTGCTAAACCGAAACATAGAAAAATCATAACTTCCTCATACGAAGTCAGATTTTTACGTTCTTTTTATGAACGTTATCGGTTTAACATATTCTACAACTTTCATTTAGATTGTTAAGGGTAAAAAGCCTTTTATCGAGAATTCACTTTTTACACTGAACAGTGTTTTGCCGGTTTTGTCGCGGATTTTCGATTGGTCATAACTTCTTCGTTATAACTCGGATTTTAGTGTTCTTTATATTTTTTAAAACCTTGTTACAATCTCTACCACTTTGTTCATCCCAATTACAATTATTGATCAATTTATTTTTGACCCTAATTTGACTGGTGTCACAAAATCAGAGTTAATTGAACATAGAAATCTAAAAAAGATCTTTGTTTCGACTTAATTATCCGGAATGAGTAAAAGTGTTGTTGCAGAGAGAGAGAGAGAGAGAGAGAGAGTAAGTTCAATGCGTAAGAGTGAAAAAGTTACAACATACTTATGTACCTACCCTATTTATAGGATACTCATGAATATAAAAAATACTAGGACTTCGACATTGAATAACGAACCTCTAAATGTGCCAAGTAAATGCATACATAACGAAGTCTTAGAGACCTTCATCATTTACAACTATTTGTTACCAAGACAACTACCTATGGTTCGACATATCACAAAATAGTTAGACCCTACATTCTCCCCCTTTGTGATCAATGGCGAATCTTCAGATTGAGGGTAGTGTCTTTATCGTTTGTAGCAAAACTTTTCAAATCTCCATGTATGAAAAGATGATCTTCCTTATCTCCGCCCTGTCTTCATTCAAATTCTTCTGACAGTTGTTGATGTGAAGAAGGATACTTGAAAGATGCTAGTTGCTATATCTTTCAAAATCATCGGTTTGAAATAAAAACTTCTTTTTCCCTCCTTTTGAATTCTTACAATGGAAAACAACACCCAAAGGTTGATGAATGATTTCTCCCTTTTCATAGTCATTAATATTGATTTTTCCTTTCAGCAAAGCCTTAGGAACTTTTGACTTCTTCTTGAGAACAATGGAGAGATCGATATCTGTTAATGCTAGATAAGCATAACAATAGTCCAGATAGCTTTTAATGCGGGCATACCCAATGATGTACGAAGATCTGTCTTGAATTGGGGATTTACATAAATCATCGAAGATCTTTGTAACCGTAATGAGATCATTAAGATTTATCAAAGGGAAGTCAGCAATGGTGAATTCGAATAGTACGTTGTTTGCGCTGGCAACAGCATATCGATAATTTTGCTAAACTCCTTCGAACAAAGTATCAGGAAAAATCGATATTACTTTGACTATCTTCACTAGAGACCACACATCTCCCCCTTCTTTCCTAACGCAACATGGAAACAAATTTTCAACTTCTTGAACTCATCAAGATCCTTATAATTCTCAAAAGTTTTGAACTGAGGAAAAATGAACATCAAATGATTAACTGGGAAATCCAGTTGATTGAAGTCGGAATCTTCATGGGCGTAACTTTTTCTTGGTTTCTTATCAAAATCATCCACGTCACCAAAAGTTTCACTTTCGATCGTTTCATAACACCATGCTTTGTTGGGATCACCCTTGTTAAGACCTGGTGGATCATTTGCTTTTAACCTTATTATGTTGTCCAGCTACCTTAATATTTCCAACTCAAGCTCTTGAAGCTTCTTCTTTTCTTCTGCTGAGGGTTCAACATGAACACCTTTACCTTTATCTTTAGTCTCTGAAGTTGTAACAGGTTTAGCTGTGGAATAACCTGAACCGCCTTCACTGATGTTCAACCCTTTCTATGATTGAAGCTTTGGCATATCGAATTCAACTTTTGGAGTAATTATTTTTGTTATCGAAGATGTCACAAACGATTTTATTGGGATCGAATTTGGAATCTGAGTAGAGATTACTTCACAACTACTTTGCCTTTGTCTTCTCCAAAATCTTTTGATAAACCAACCCCACTTTCTCCCCACTGTGACACTTTTTGCAGACAGATGTGGAGCATTTGTTGGTAATGCAAGGACAATGCTTAAGATTGAAGCAAGTACTATTTTGAAATAAGATTCCACTGACGAAACTACTTAATGAATTTTCTCTGGAGATATCAAAGTAGTTGATGGAAAACTAAACTTTGACAAGCTTTCATGAAATCTAGTAAGAGAGTTCTCAACGCTTGTGAACGCCTTGCCATCAGATTCCATCTTGAGTTTCAACTCATTAACATACTCTTTATTAAAAGCATGAATATCTTATATCATGGTTCGAGTAGCTCCCAGCAGAACATCAACTTTATCTTTAGTGCTCTCATAAAACTTATACAACTTCTTTACTTCCTTTGAAAATAGATCAATAAACTCTTTGATATTTGCTTCAATAGCCTCTTGCTAGGAAAGCACAAACTTCTCAAAAATTTCATGTCGCTCATGAGCAACATTTTTGAACTCTTTAACTTCATTGAAAAGATGTTTTGATTTGTGTTTTGATCAATCGATAGTAAATCAGAGTCAAGAACACGAAGATCTAAATAAGATCTGGTTTTAGCTCAATATATTTCAGAATGAGTACAGAGAAAGTTTGAGTACAGAAGTGCTCGAGGTTTAACGACTCTCTTCACTACTTACCCTATTTATACGGTACTCACGGAATCAAAAAATACTAGGACTTGACATTACATTGCGAATTGTAAAATGTGACATCCTCAAATTCACAGTCATTTTAAAAATTTTATTTATGCTTATTTTAAAAATCAGAGTATCCATTTTAAAAAATATGTTGCGGAATTTGTTCCCAGAAAAGAATGATAATAATATTTTCACAACATTTCCGAAGAAATGTATTTTTTTATATTAAAACATTGGTATGTCATTGTCAATACAGAAACATAATAATAAACAAACCTTACACTCTTTTCCACTAATCATTTACATCTCCTTTAATCTCTTAGTGTAATGTGTCTTCATATCAATACGTGTGATACAAATAAACTGAGTGGGTCAGGTTGGGAAACCTGGTGAGTACATAGGGTTTTCAACCAACAATAATATAATTATTATGTTTAATCATCAAACAATTAACCCGGTTACCCATCCCCATTATCTTTATTTATTCTTCCCTAAAGATTTACCCTAAGGGTCATCTCCTACATCGTATTTACCTCTCATCGCCTTACATCACATTTCCCTATATGTTTGTTCCTAAGGATCATCGCCTACATCGCATACACAATATTGATTCAGGTATTACTCCTCCAAAACGTGTCCAGTAAGGGTTAGAGTATTATCGCATGAATACGTAGTTACAACATCGCCTGAACTCGTAATTCATCACCTACATGTTATGAGCCTGTCGGTGTTTCCACATAACTTGTTTAGATTAGTCAGTGGTCGTGATCTATACTCTGGTAGATGACTACATCGATACATTGCAGGTCAAGGATTTGGCATCTCCTAATCATCTCTCATCTCGCATCACCTATTTATCATCGCCTATCTATCATCACCTAGTTATCATCACCTATCTCTCATCACCCGTCGCCACCCAATACATATAGGTATAAAAATACGTATACAGTTTAAATCACATAAAACATGTATAAATCGTTCATCTACCATAGATATCAGGAACACATATAATAAGCACGTATAGCATGTATTAATATTAAATACTTCATATCTATGTGTAAGATGAAATTAACTATGCACTCACTTGTTAAAGTGATGACTCGAAATCCGGACAACGCTTCGCTTATAACAATCTTCTTTTCCTTCAACGAAACCTAGTATCATTATTACTAGATTTTAGTCTAATATTTATTGCAACTAGTTATTAAGTATGAGCTATATTGTGTTATAATTGTTAAACAATACTTTTCAACTACTATGTATAGACCGGGGCCAGACATGAAACACCGGAGGGCAGGACCATTTTGGCATTTAAGCTGTTCTGTAATCCAACAACCATATGCAGCCCTTCAAGTCAGATTCCCCGTACCACGAGCAGTTAAAAGATATTATAATAACACTTTATATTTATAATACTTAGTGAATATATTGTTTATAGGTTCATAATAACGATAATGAACTTAAACACAAGCTATACTTAAAGTAAGGTAAGCATAACTCACTTACAGGGGGTTCGGCTAGGAGTCGGGCTCTGCAGGGGCAGAACTTCTGAGCCAAAAGCTCTTCTTCTCGGAGCTTTTCGGCGCTCCGGGACTCGCCTCTAGCACTTGGGAAGTGATAGGGAATGGGAGGGAGAGTTTGAGAGTATTGATAGAGAAAGAAAGGGAAAGGTGTGAAGAAATAAGATGATTTGTGCCTCTATTTATGGGCTGGAAATGGCTCAACACGTCGTGTTACTGAGCCCAACATGTCATGTTGGTGTGCCAGGTGTCATCATCTAATGACAAGGCGTAAGGAAGAAGCAACGGTCAGGATTGTGCCACGTGTCACTCACAGATTTCTCCAAAAACTAATTATCTTCTAAAATACTTAACTTTCGCATACGAGCTCCGTTTTTTACATTCTTTATATCTACGTGTAGGTATCAACGGGATCTACAACTTTCATTTAGATACCGTTGGCTAATTTTAAATTTATTTTTAAAGTTATATTTTAACAGGCTTAGACAGGTAAAGTCCGTTAAAAACTCATAACTTTGTCATCCGACATCCGTTTTCGTCTGTCTTTATATCGTTGAGCTCTTATTGATGAGATCTTCAATTCTAATTTAGGTTTTGTGGGCTAAAAATCGATCGATCTAAAATTCGATTTCCGGGCTGTGTACTACTGTGCGAAATCTTAGAAAAATCATAACTTCCTCATACGAAGTCAGATTTGGACGTTCTTTTTATGTACGTTCTCTGTTTAATGTATAATACGACTTTGGTTTAGATCGCTAAGGCTAAAAATCAATTTATCAAAAATTCACTTTTTCCGTTACGCGGTGCCATAATAGACTGATGGGTCATGTTCTAATGGGTCATGTTCTAATGACCTCTCATTGTATGATACAATGCTTAGACTCAGGTCTTTAAGAGTAAAATTCCAGAACGGAATATACCTTCCTTTATGTTCTAATGTGATATAATCACATTCTATCATGTAGAATTTTTAGCTACAATTTTCTTACTTTCACGGTGGTTGCGATACTTCTATTGACCGCTTCGACTATATCTTTCACTTCAATCTTCTGGCTTAAGTCAGATGCTACATCGAACTTGGTTCTCTGAACCACGTAACATACTCATCTTAGTCAGACTCAATTTAATATGACCACTAGGGTTGAAATAAAAATCATCTTCTTAGTCATTACCGAAACGGTGGTAACGGCATACATTTGAAAACAGAATCAATTACTAGTTCCTTGTTAACCTTGTGACTTTCCCTGCTCCAAGTGCGAGTCATGTGCTTCCGATAGTATAGGCCTCTACTACCTTTCACACCTACTCATACTCGTCCCAAGTATTGTCTCTCAGTTTTCCATGTCACCATAAAAGAAGTTCACATAGTCATTTAACACATCGGATAACATAACTAAGGTTTACATTATTTCTTGAAATGATTACATACGTATTTAAGTTCACCTTACACTATGCCTTTCATATTAGGATACACCACATAATACTATCCATATGGCTACTTTATAGATCATTACTCCAAATCCTTTGCATTGTCCCCTTCTTCATTAAGGATCATCTGGAATGCTCTTGCCTTTGGCTTCGGCGGCACATTTTGCCTTGCAGCTTCGTTGTTCTTTGGGCAGTTCTTCGAAAAAGCCCACCATATCCACATTTGTAACACTTCTTGTTGTTGAATGCACAATATCTAGAATAGTGACCAGTCCTCCTACACTTATAGCAAGTCACTTCTCCATCGAATCTTCCAAAGTGCTTCTTCTTGCATTTCTCACACCACTTGGTTCCACCACTACCCCCATACTTTTGGTCATCCAGGTTGGACTTCGAGAATCTTCCTTTCTTATTAGATCTTGAGGATACCTCAATCTTCCTCTTTTCTCCCGCCTTATCTTTTTCTAGACCCTTTTCTCTTATCTGGGTCTCTACATTCTTAGTTGCTCTAACGGCTGTTTTCAAAGTAGTTGCCATTTTGATGTTGGGTTTTTGAGCATTCTAACACTCCTATGGAGTACATGCAACCCTATAAACCTTGGATCTATGTTTTCTCTATTATACATGCAAATATTAACTATTCCAAGGTTTCATCCTAACTAGCATATTATGAAGCACCTATACTACAAACTTCTAGTTAGATGACATACCTTTTGATGTAGCTTGATGTCTTCAAGCTTTAAGAGCTTAGCCCCAATAGTGTGGAAGCCTCAAATGGAATCACAAATCACCAAAACACCTTGGAAGAACTTGAGAGAATATGTATGCACACTAAAAT
This sequence comes from Lactuca virosa, assembly GCF_052849685.1. NCBI lineage: Eukaryota > Viridiplantae > Streptophyta > Magnoliopsida > Asterales > Asteraceae > Lactuca > Lactuca virosa. Next base: position 291,894,755 of record NC_136429.1, on the reverse strand, counting down.
CGGCCCACTCTTATTTTCACACACTTGTGCCTATTTTGTGAGCCAAGGACCCCTTTATATATTATGGAGGATTAGGGTTACATCCATGTAAACCCTAATACCCATGACCTTTCATTTACATAGGATCCATGGGTTAAAAGCTCTATGGACCATCCATGAAAGCTTAGCCCAACCTAAATGAACTTGGCCCATTCCATATATATAAGAGTCCATATTTAATTAGTTCTTTTTGATCACTTAATTAATTCTAAATTAATTCTAAATTAATTCTTGATCAATACTAATTAAATAATATGATTCCATATTAATATATTAGAACTTATAATATATTAATATAAATCATAAATATACTATTCTCAAAAGACTATCCATATAAATTGTGCCGGTGAAGTGCAACCCAAATGGACCATGCCGGGTCGGGTCAAGTACATACCAAATATAGTTATGGACTTAGACATTAATCCAACAGTCTCCCACTTGGATAAGTCTAAATCTATTATTGAGTATGGCTTCAAAACCTAACTGGCAATCGTAGCTCTTAAAGCCGTTGTCGAACTCTGACCTTGTCAATGACTTGTCCATTAGATAAGGGATCATATATTCCTCCATTCTAGATATCATATGGACTGAGACATGGATTATAATCATTCTCTCTGTCCATTTGTTGTTTCCCGATTTTCGATTTATGATGACTGACTGATTGAACAAATCAAATCAGTCATGGCTTGGCCAAGCACTCACATGTGTCATCGCTAAATCATCGAGGGGCCCACAGATATCGGTTTTATCCCGAAGGTAAAAGGAATGGATAAACTTCGACTCATATGGCTTGTTCTACTACTTGTTGAATCATACACAAAGGCACGTTTTATAACATCGAGTTACCAAATGCGTTTTCGTGCAATCAATGTATAACCAACTCATAGTAACAACTCATATCTCTAGGTTTGAAGAATATAAGATATTATCGTCTCATGATCACTCGTGATAAAATCCATGAAGTGATTCAAATGAGCGCGGGTTGAATCCAATACTCAGAACTTATGAGCACTCATGAGTGTTCTAGCACCACTTTGTCCACCAACTTGGACCTCTACAAACCAACCCATGACAGTCTTGATTCATATCTACTTCCAACATATGACCGACTGTGGATGGTTTGAATAACTTAATCATTCAGGAAGAGCGACTTAGTTATTCTGGAAGTCAAAACATGCAAAGTGAAACACAAGAATAAATGAATCAAATATGGTATCAAACCCTATGAATATAAATAAACACTTTTATTTATCACCATACTGATTACTCATTATTCATTGTTTCGGTTTTATCAACTTTATACTTGAATTAAAAACACTAGTTGTCCCATGCTCCAAGCATGTACACTATGTTTTTCTTAAACAATAGCTTTGCCATACACTAAGTATGCACTCTATGTTTGTCTATGATCCTTACTTTGTGAAATAAACCAATTGAACATAATTTCAATGATTCTAATTTCACACTCCCAAATCCTTATCGAAAAATGTGAGAATTTCAAATTCCTATCATTTATCGAAATCTGTTTAGATTTTAAACTTATATGCACTGACCCTCCCGTAATGAATATGTACAAAGTCACAAAGACTTGTCAACAATCATTATAAGGTATTCCAATGGAGATCAACTCCATGGAAACTAAGTCTCATATTCAAAGTACATTGCTTTGGACATGCTTCTTGCATTAAGTTTTCTAATCTTACACATATAACTTCCACCTATGGAGACAACTCCATATTCTCATTTTGACTATCACTTCTGAATAAGAGATGCCTCTTTTCAGAATATGTCAATATGGTCCTTCCAAAATTAGCACTATACTTCCAACTGTCCCTGAGCAACCAATCTTTGGTAAACCTCAGATTGTCCTCGACAATTGCTTAATCATTTTAGTCATATCCAATTCTAGACCTTTTCCCTTCTTAATGCCTCTGGGCATTTGGAAAAATTTAGAAATGACAAATATTATAGCACATGCAATCGATCCTGTACCCAAAGCAAATGGTACACGATTCATGATGTCTCACATAAAGACATGATTCTAGACCAGTCTTTTGCTACAATATTTTTATTTGCCATGTTTTCAAAATTTGACTATGAAGAGGGATGCCGTAATCATAATCGAATTTTGAGAACGCAATATATAGAATTTCCTTAAGTTGAACCAATCCAACATGAAATTCATATATATAACTGATGGGTTTTCAGCATTCTAACACTCCTATGGTGTACATGCAACCCTAGAAACCTTGGATCTATGTTTGACTAAGATGCATGCAAATAATTATTCTTCCAAGGTTCTTATCCTAACTAGCATGGCATGGGGTACTTGAATCAAATAAAACTAGTAGAATTACTTACCTTGTAGTAGAAGTTGATTGCTTGGAGTTTGAGAGCCTAGCACCAATAATGTGGATGCCTCAAATGGAAGTCACAAATCACCACAAACTTGGAACTTTGAGAGAATAGTAATCACCTTCTTGAAATCGGCCCTCTTACTTTACTCACCACAACTCATGTGATTTCAAGAACCAAAGCCTCCTTTTTATAGTGTGGTGGATTAGGGTTACATTCATGTAAACCCTAATACCCATGTCTTTTCATTTCCATGAGATCCATGGGTTAAAGCTCCATGGAGTATCCATGGACTTTCCATGCAAGCCTAGCCCATTCCAAATAAGCATTAGCCCACACTATACAAATACAAGAGCCCATATTTAATTAGTCATACTTTTGATCTCTAAATTAATTCTAGATTAATTATAGATCAATACTAATTAAATAATATGATTTTATATTAATATATTAGGACTTATAATATATTAATAAATCATAACTTATACTATTCTCAAACAATTATCCATAAATTGTTCGGGTGAAGTGCAACCCAAATGGACCATGCCGAGTCGGGTCAAGTACATATCAAATATAGTTATGGACTTAGATACTATATCCAACAGTCTCCCACTTGGATAAGTCTAATAACTATAGTTGCAAGTATGACTTCAGGAACCGATCAGCAATCGTAGCTCTTTAAACTCTGTTGAACTATGAAGCGCCATTTTAGATAAGTGATCAGATAATCCTCTGTTCTAGATATCAGTCGGACAAATACATGGAACATGGTCTTGCTTATTGTCCAGCATTTGTTTCCCGATTTCCGATTTGTTTGACATAGAACTTAACTGAACACATCAATTTAGTTCTGACCGGGCCCGTTACATAGGTCAAAACAAAATCATCGAGGGGCCCAGATATCGCTTCTAATCCTAGAAAGAACAGATAAACTTCGACTCATATGTTTGCTCTACTACTTGTTGAATTACACACAAAATCACGGTTTATAACATCGAGTTACCAATGCGTTTTCGTGCAATCAATGCATAACCAACTCATAGGCAACAAATCATATCTCTAGGTTTGAAGACTTATATGATATTACCGTCTCACGATCACTCGAGATAAATTCCATGAAGTGATACAAGTGAGCGTTGGTTGAATCCAATACTCAGAACTTATGAGCACTCATGAGTGCTGTAGCCCCGCTTTGTCTAACATCTTAGACCTCTACAAGCCAACCCATGACAGTCTTGATTCATATCTACTTCCAACATATGACCGACTGTGGAGAGTTTGAATAATATGATATAAACCATAACATAATTATTCTGGAAGTCAAAACATGCAAAAAGAAATAATAGTAAATGATTGACAAGAGATAGCAACACTTTACTCATAAATAACAGCTTTTATTTATCATCAAATGTCAATTACATTTTACAAATTTCAAGATTATCTAACTACTAAAACTAATATCATCCTTCAGCCCTATGCTCCTAGCATGCTGGAGATGCTTAGCCCGAGTCAGTCCCTTCGTGAGGGGATCTGCTGGGTTCTTATCCGATGATACCCTCTTTGCCACGAGGATTCCTTCTTCTATTCGATGTCTGATGAAGTGATATTTTCTGTCAATGTGTCTGGATCTCCCATGATCTCTTGGTTCCTTGGCTAAGGCAACCGTACTATTGCTGTCACAGAAAATCTCCATTGGCTCCTTTATAGCTGGTACAACTTCAAGGTCTCCGATGAAGTTCTTTAGCCATATAGCCTCCTTTGCTGCCTCGCTTGCTGCTATATACTCTGATTCACAAGTGGAATCAGCCACTGTCTCCTGCTTGGAACTTTTCCAAGTAATTGCCCCTCCGTTTAGAGTAAAGACCCAGCCCTACTGAGAGCGGAAATTATCCCTGTCAGTCTGAAAGCTAGCATCACTGTACCCTACAACTCTCAAGTCCTCACTGCCATCGAGGGTAAGGACCCAGTCCTTAGTCCTACATAGGTACTTGAGGATATTCTTTACCGCAGTCCAGTGTGCCTTGCCAGGGTTCCCCTGATACCTTCTAACCATGCTCAAAGCAAAGGCTTCATCAGGTCGAGTACACATCATAGCATACATGATCGATCCTACAGCTGAAGCATAAGGTATTCGACTCATTTCTGCTATCTCAGCCTCAGTACTAGGGCTTTATGTCTTACTCAATCTGGCGTTACTCTGGATGGGTAACTCTCCTTTCTTGGAGTTATGCATGTTGAACCTTTTCAACACTTTGTCCACATAGGTGCTTTGACTAAGTCCAATTAGTCTTTTACTCCTGTTTCTCAAAATCCTTATCCCTAGGATATAGGCAGCTTCTCCAAGGTCCTTCATAGCGAAACACTTCCCAAGCCAGGACTTTACTTCCTGCAGGGTTGGGATGTCACTTCCTATGAGTAGTATGTCATCCACATACAGTACCAAAAAGCTGACTATACTCCCACTAGCCTTGATATAGACACAAGATTCATCTTCAATCCTTGAAAAGCCAAATTCTTTGACTTTCTCATCAAAGCAAAGATTCTATCTGCGAGGTGCCTGTTTTAATCCATAAATGGATTTCTCGAGCTTACACACTCTACTGGGGTACTCTGTACTGACAAAACCCTCTGGCTGAACCATGTAAACATCTTCAGCCAACTTTCCACTAAGGAAAGCGGTTTTGACATCCATTTGCCATATTTCATAATCATGAAATGCAGCAATGGCTAACAGAACCCTAATAGACTTAATCTTGGCCACTGGTGAAAAGGTCTCATCATAATCAACTCCCAGAGTTTGAGAATAACCCTTTGCAACCAGTCGTGCCTTATAAGTGTGTACATTACCATCCATGTCGGTCTTCTTCTTGAAGTTCCATTTGCACCCAACTATCTTACGATCAGGTACATTGTCAACCAAGTTCCAAACTTGATTGTCATACATGGACTGTATCTCGCTATCCATAGCCTCATTCCATTTAGCAGCCTCAGGGCCTGCCATGGCTTTCGTGTAGCTGTTAGGCTCATCCAGATTTACCAGTGTGTTATCACTGATAAGTGTCTCACCTTCTGCAGTAATATGAAAACCATAATAATGCTCAGGTGCATTCCTAACTCTGGTGGAACGCCTCAGAGGTATAGATTCTTCAGTCGGCTCAACAGGAGTTTCCTCCTCAGGTTGAGGGCTAGGGTTTGAGGTTCCTTCACCACTTGACTCTTGAATTTCCTCAAGGTCAATTTGCCTCCCACTGTCTCCTTGGCTCATGAATTCTCTCTCTCGAAAGAATCCTCTTCTTGCTACAAAGACCACATTATCACTAGGTCTGTACAAAATGTAGCCAAAGGATTTCTGTGGATAGCCGATGAAAATACACCTTTCGCTTCGGGGTTCGAGCTTATCGTGAGTCTCGCGTCTCACAAAAGCCTCGCAACCCCAAATCTTGATGTGGTCTAGATTGGGAACTTTTCCAGTCCACATCTCGTGAGGTGTTTTGGCAACCTTCTTTGTAGGGACTAGATTAAGGATATGGGCGGCAGTCTCTAAGGCATACCCCCAAAATGAGATTGGTAGCGAAGCTCGACTCATCATGGAACGAACCATATCCAACAAGGTCCGATTGTGCCTCTCAGCTACACCATTCAACTGTGCTGTCCTAGGAGGTGTCAATTGTGAGACAATCCCACATTCCTTAAGATAGTCAAGGAACTCAGTACTAAGATACTCACCACCACGATCGGATCGAAGCATCTTAATGTTCCTGCCCAACTGATTCTCCACTTCTTGCTTAAACTCTTTGAATTTCTCAAAGGTTTCTGACTTATGCTTGATTAGGTAGACATATCCATATCTACTAAAATCATCAGTAAAAGTCACATAGAACCGATTAGCATCTCTTATGGCGGTTCTGAAGGGTCCACACACATCCGTGTGTATGAGGTCCAATAAACCTTCACCCCTAGCACAAGTGCCAGTAAAAGGTGACTTTGTCATTTTACCAAGCAAACAAGATTCACAACTATCATCTGACTTTAGGTCAAATGACTCCAAGACTCCATCCTTTTGGATTTGGCCTATGTGTTTCTTGCTTACATGTCCAAGACGACAATGCCATAAGGATTCTTTATCTAAGCTAGTGGAAGAGTTAATACACAATACATTATTTCCTAGATTATCTACAACAGATACAGTTTCATACACGCCATCACAAGGTAATGCTTTAAAATAAAGAACATTATTAAAGAAAGCATCAATACTACCATTATTATTATCAAAATAAAAGGTAAAACCTTGTTTATACAATGCATGAAAGGAAATAACATTTCTTGCCATTTCTGGCGAATAATAACATTTATTCAAATCTAACGTAAACCCACTATTTAGCACTAAGGAATAAACTCCTATCTTGGTGACAGGTGAAGCTTTCCTATTTCCCATGATCAAGTTTATCTTTCCCTGCTCCACATTCTCACTTCTTTTTAGTCCCTGCAAATCACAACATATGTGAATACCACAACCTGTATCAAGGACCCAAGACTTAGAATGAGGTGAGTTATTAGACAATATAATGTATATACCTGCATGGTTGGGTTTTACTTTCCCATCCTTCAAATCTTGCTGGTACTTTGGGCAGTTTCGCTTCCAGTGCGACTTTTCATGGCAATAGAAGCATTTAGCCTCATTAGGGTTAGCAGAAGGAGTGACAAAACCTTTCTTGGTTTTGCTTGAAGATGAGCCTTCAAGGGTCTTACCCTTGGTACCCTTAGAAAGGTTCTTTCTCTTCTTCCCTTTGCCATGCCCGATTGCCAAGACATTGGCCGCAGTTGGAGTAGCAGTAGGAGTAGTAACAACCGACTTACCCTTTAGACCACTTTCGGCGGTCTTCAAGAGTCCTTGAAGTTTGCTGAGGGTGACTTCTTCCTTGTTCATGTGATATGTCATCCGGAATTGATCATAACACGATGGGAAGGAGTGCAAAATGATGTCTATTGCTAACTCCTCAGGGAAGTTCACATTCAGCTTCAGTAAACGGTCCACATACCTTTGCATTTTCTGCATGTGGCCCGTGATGGGTTCACCATCCTTCATTCGGGTTGTTATCATGGAGGAGATTATTTCATATCGCTCTTGACGAGCACTTTGATGGTAGCGGTCCATCAAGTCCTGGTGCATCTCAAATGGATAATAGTCCTCATAGGAGTTTTGGAGCTCGGCTGTCATGGTGGCCATCATGATGCATGCCACTTTTGTAGCATCTCTTTCATGTACCTCATATTCAGCAAGCTCTTCAGGAGTAGTAGTTGGCTCGGGTACCTTCAGCTCCTTGTCCAGAACATATTCTTTGTTCTCATACCGAGTGACCATCCTGATGTTTCTAATCCAATCTGTAAAGTTGGACCCATCAAAGATGACTCTCCCACAAAGATTCTTGAGAGAGAAGGAGCTAGTAGGGTTTGAGCCAGAAGCATTGTTATTGGAAGACATCTGAAAAGAAGAGGGAATAGATTAGATTAGATATAGAGATAGTCCTTAACAAAACACCCAAATGTAATATTAAGGCTAGGACCCAACACAATATTTTATAACTTAGAAGAGGGATGCCGTAATCTAAGTTATAAGATATTTGAAGGTAGGTGAATGACGATTCACCAATTTCCACCATGAAAAACGAAATATTTAATTAGGTTTTAATTGGTTCAGAAACTCCTAGATTCTTTGAGATTCATTGAGCTTTCTTCAATGGCATGATTCAATCTCTAGTGTGCCCTTCAAGTTTTGTGACTGGGATGCCGAGGATCACAAAACAAGGTGTGAAGTAACCATGCAAATTACTTGGTATCCTTAATGTATTACCCCTCAATCGATGTGCCGGTTAACCACACACGCTCCATCGATACTATGATAAACATTAAGTCACCCTTTACCTACCTTGTTAAGTTCAAGTTAGTGTGCCGGTTAACCACACATGCTCCACTAACGACTTAAACAAAGTGTAAAGTGTAATTTCATGGATTAGCACCTTATTCACATTTTCCTAAAATAACTAAGATTGGGAATTCAATAAAGTTTAGTTACTTTAGTATTATCATTATACTTTTAATGAGAATTTATAAGTCCTTGTCCTACCCGTTCGGCTAACGACCCTCCACCGATCAAGGAAGCGGTGGGTGAGAGTGGACACCCATTAAGTTGTCATTTTATAGGCAACAACCTTATACCCCTTTATAGACCGGCTTCGTGAATGAGGCGTACTAGCAGTAAGACGACTTGATCTTATACATATATAAATATTATTAAACTTACAATATTATAAAGTATAAGGGTTGAATTTTAACTTTTAAAATTCTAGGGGTTGGAACTAAAGTTTTTAATATGACTTTACATGTTCCAAAACTTGAGGGAAAGTTTTGTAAACTTTCAAAACTTTTCATTTCTCATAACTTATGAGTTAATGGTTATTAAAAATGAAGACACTTCATTTTTTGTAACCTATGTGTTCTTTTAATGGTTATTTATAAATGTGACTTTTGGTTATCCATAACTTAAGAACTAGTTATGGACTCCATTAAAACACATAAAGATCAAGAATTAATCTAATCAATTATTAGCACATAATTTCTATGATCTTCTTAACTCATATGTTTATGAATGTTCATATCAAAAATTTCAAGAATCGTAAGTACATATACAAAACTTGAAATTTTGCTACGAGCTTTTGAACAAAACTTCTATTTTCAAGTTTTTTTTTTTTTTTTGCATCAAGTATCAAATAAACAAACCAGGCTCTGATACCACTGATGGGTTTTCAGCATTCTAACACTCGTATGATGTACATGCAACCCTAGAAACCTTGGATCTATGTTTGACTAAGATACATGCAAATAATTATTTTTCCAAGGTTCTTATCCTAACTAGCATGGCATGGGGTACTTGAATCAAATAAAACTAGTAGAATTACTTACCTTGTAGTAGAAGTTGATTGCTTGGAGTTTGAGAGCCTAGCACCAATAATTTCGATGCCTCAAATGGAAGTCACAAATCACCACAAACATGGAACTTTGAGAGAATAGTAATCACCTTCTTGAAATCGGTCCTCTTACTTTACTCACCACAACTCATGTGATTTCAAGAACCAAAGCCTCCTTTATATAGTGTGGTGGATTAGGGTTACATTCATGTAAACCCTAATACCCATGTCTTTTCATTTCCATGAGATCCATGGGTTAAAGCTCCATGGAGTATCCATGGACTTTCCATGCAAGCCTAGCCCATTCCAAATAAGCATTAGCCCACACTATATAAATACAAGAGCCTATATTTAATTAGTCATACTTTTGATCTCTAAATTAATTCTAGATTAATTATAGATCAATACTAATTAAATAATATGATTTCATATATATATTCTTGACTAAGGATGATTAAGGTCTCAATCTAAGCCTTTAGAACTGAAATGAAGTATATCCTCTCCCTTAATTATAGCAAAACAACTTTTTCAATCCCCGCAGTCTCACGAATTGAAACTTTTGTTTTCTATAATTAACATTGCTAACTTGCAACACTAACAATAATTATCATGCTCCCACTAATATGATGATTTTTAGCATAACACTTATGCTCCCACTACCATTGACATGTACTCAGAAATCAGCTGGACTTCTAGAAATCAATACTTTATTGACTTTCTTACCAAAGTTCAGATTTCTGATACGAAATGCTTTGATAAAACTTTATCAAAATCATACACCTTTCCTTAGATAGCATGCATGTGTGTCTAAACAATTTCAGAACTATGAAAAGGGATGTCGTAATCATAGTCTCAATTGTTTAGACCTTTTGCCATCTGCTTCAAAACCATAATCACAAGACAAGGTTAGTGACCTTATGAACCTTAGATTTTATGGTGTATGTGTTCTTATCCATGTGAATCTGTCAAAACCATAATCACAAGACAAGGTTAGTGACAAATCCAAACTCATATGGACTGAACTAAATCTTAATTTCTTGCCACCTGGCAGTACAAGAGCCTGCCATTGCTTCCAAGTTGTTATGCAACCAATTGAGAACTCTAAGAACTCATATGCAAAACCAACTTTAACTGGAATGGGCACAGAAATAGAAGTATGTCAACAGGATAGGTTATAAACCTCAAGTCGTGTGCTAGTGAAGAACCTCAGGTTTTACTCTTGATTAGTTCTTGAGACTTTCAAGACCTTTAAGATTCCCACTGTCCTCTTGACATATAAGACTCTCTTGTCAAATATTCAAGGGATAGTGCGGATTCTTTATCACGACAAACACTTCACACAATTGGCCTTAGTTGGTCTTTGTTTAATCCAAAACATCACAACTTACCAACTTCAAATGTACAAGAGTAGGACACTTTTACTCTTACATTTGACAAGTGTTATAAACCTTTCTTTAAGATATGTCACTCAACTTATAGTCTTGGAGTATGACTCAAAACTTGCTTTGAAACGAAGTATGACTCATCTTCTTGATTTAACCATTTCAACAATTCATGACCCCTCTTCTTAGTCATAAGAATGCACTAAGATGTCCTTAGAAGACCAATTGTGATGTGGTTCTTAAATCATTAAGATGATCACAAAACATGATACTAAAGTACTCTCCCATCTTTTCAGATTTGAGAAACTTTTATCTTTCTGCCTAATTTGATTCTTCTCATTCGTTCTTCCATACATCGAGACTTTTCCAATGCTTCAGAATTACACTTAAGCCTGTAAGTATAACCATATTTACTAAACTTTAGTAAATCATGATGAATAGTCTTATCGATCTTTGTGGTGGACTTGACCAGTGCACAAGAATGTGTACTCGATCCCTTTAGTCATTTACTTGACTCACATATACATGTGAACAAGGAATTAGTCTTAATTTTCGAAAGCTGAAAGTTCTCATTCATCATACTATACAACTTGCATGATTCCAAGTTTCGATCCAATTGAAACTTGGGTGATGAGAAACTTTCCTTATTTGGTAAATTTAGACACTACCACAATTGAAAGAATCAAATCCATTTTCCAATATTGCTATCAATGGAAACATGTAAACAACAATTTTTCACAAATTCCATTGTAAGGATACTTAAAATAAATAAATCAAAACTGTTTTTTTTTATTTTAAAACTTCCGGAAAAACTTATCCTTACAATGCAAATGCATATGAAAAACTTGTTGTTATATATTCCTAAGCAATATATCATAACTCCTAAGCAACAGCTCAAAATTCTGATCACCGAACCATGCGATCGAAAACCATCTTCGCGATCAGAATCAGCATATACTTCCTTTAAGTTTCTTCACTTTTCTTTGATTATTAAAACATCAACATGTGACCAAGTCACATCATGTAATAAGAATCTCAGAATAGAAACTTAACAGAGTTAGATAGTGAACTTTACCTGAAGCAGAGTCAAACTTCTTGACTTGATCAACCTTATGATCTTTCAGGTAAATAGGCAGCTTCGCAATCAATGCCCCTTCCTTTGGCAAGAGAAACATATGGACTCACTGGGAATGGTACATGGGACTATCGCAGACTTAGGCTTTCTCTTTACCATTTGGTCAACCTAGTTGACTATGGTCAAACCCTTTCTTTGGTATGAGAAGGCTTTTCTAGATATCCAATGTTACCATTGTCAATGTCCATTGGGAAGTTGATCTCCTAATCAATTTGCTTTACTAGTCCTCAAATCATTGCTGACCAAGCAAATAGATAAGATCATTAAGGGCCATGTCATAGTCTGTTTCATAGTAGTCCCAAAGGAACTCACTAAGTGACTTAGAAAGTGATTGAACATCCAACCTTCTTAAGACTTTGACACCCAACTCTCCCGGCTTGTCAATATGTGACTTCATCTCCAAGATGCGATCACACATAGACCTTGCTTGCCAATAGGGATTGAGTGACCTTTAAACTTGTGGGTTAGGGAGAATAATTGGAGGAGGTGGAGGAAGAGAAGAATGACTTCCATGAGCCAAACTCGGGAAGTCATATTCATTAGGAAAGCTTGGTTTGGGAAGATCATTGTTGTCTAAACCAGACATCAACAATGGGAGAAATTCACGTAAAGTTGATTTAAGTCCTTAATATAACACCCAATATGATATATTAAGGCTAGGACCCAACAAACTATTTTATAGCTTGGAAGAGGGATGCCGTAATCCAAGCTATAAAATATTTGAAGGTAGGTGAATGACGATTCACCAATTTCCACCAAGATAAACGAAATGTATTATTAGGTTTTAATTGGTTTTGAAACTCCTAGATTCTTTTGAGATTCATTGAACTTTTCAATGGCATGTTTCAATCTCAAGTGTGCCCTTCAGGTTTTGTGACTGGGATGTCGAGGATCACAAAACAAGGTGTGAAGTAACCATGCAAATATACTTGGTACCCTTAATATTTACCCCTCAATCGATGTGCCGGTTAACCACACACGCTCCAACGATACTATGATAAACATTAAGTTACCCTTTGCCTACCTTGTTAAGTCCAGGTTAGTGTGCCGGTTAACCACACACGCTCCACTAACAGCTTAAACAAAGTGCAAAGTGTAATTTCATGGATTAGCACCTTATTCACATTTTCCTAAGTAACTAAGATTGAGAATTTATAAGTGTTTAGTTACTTAGTATTTATCATTATACTTATAATGAAGGGAGAATTATAGTCCTTGTCCTACCTGTTCGGCTAACGACCCTCCACCGGTCAAGGAAGCGGTGAGTGAGAGTGGACACCCATTAAACTGCCATTTTATAGGCAGTAACCTTATACCCCCCTTATAGACCGGCTTCGTGAATGAGGCATACTAATGGTAAGACGACTTGCTCTTATACATATAATATATTAAAATTTTAATATTATAATAGTATAAGGGTGTATTTTAGACATTTAAAATACTTGGTGGTTTAATCTATTAATTAAACTAGACTTTTAATTTAATTAAACTCAAACCATATATTTATGGATTAATAATACTCTTTTAATTAAACGATTTAATTAACTATTAATAAAGTCCATAAGAGTTAATTTGAACTATTCAACAAAACATCATAATTCCAATTATTAAACTCAAAATTAAAACCATTTAATTAATTGTTTAAGTTATGAACCCAAGAGTTTTAGAATTTAATTCTTTTTTTCATAAAAAACTTTTCTCAAATTCCAAAACTTGAGGGCAAGTTTTGTAATTCTTGAAAACCTTTGGATTCCATAACTTATGGAATTAATGGTGTTTTATGATGAAACTTTCCATTTTCCATAACTTAAGAACAAGTTATGCAATTCTTTAAAACATTAACACCAAATTTTGTCACTCCATAAAAACTTGGAATCAAATTTTTTTTTTAAAAACAAAACTTTCATATCCATAACTTATGGAAGTTTCAAAAACCCTTAAGATCACAACTTTAAAAAAAAAAACTTTAGAGCTCCAAAATTTTATGACAAAATATGTAACTCCTTAAAACATTTAGATCAAACTTTTAAAACTAATAAAATAATCATATCATTTTATCTTTTACTAAATTTGACCGAATTCAACTCATATAACAAATGATTCAAATTTTACAAATAATTCGTTTTTCACAAAACAAGTAATTATCTTAAAATTTGACAAACGTCATGTTTTTTTTCCTTTTTTTTCAACTTGAAAATAAAACATTTGCATCAATATAACAGAAAACAACCATGCTCTGATACCACTCTTGGGTTTTTGAGCATTCTAACACTCCTATGGTGTACATGCAACCCTATAAACCTTGGATCTATGTTTTCTCTATTATACATGCAAAGATTAACTATTCCAAGGTTTCATCCTAACTAGCATATTATGAAGCACCTATACTACAAAGTTCTAGTTAGATGACATACCTTTTGATGTAGCTTGATGTCTTCAAGCTTTAAGAGCTTAGCCCCAATAGTGTGGAAGCCTCAAATGGAATCACAAATCACCAAAACACCTTGGAAGAACTTGAGAGAATATGTATGCACACTAAAATCGGTCCACTCTTATTTTCACACACTTGTGCCTATTTTGTGAGCCAAGGACCCCTTTATATATTATGGAGGATTAGGGTTACATCCATGTAAACCCTAATACCCATGACCTTTCATTTACATAGGATCCATGGGTTAAAAGCTCCATGGACCATCCATGAAAGCTTAGCCCAACCTAAATGAACTTGGCGCATTCCATATATATAAGAGTCCATATCTAACTGCAAAGACGCTATTCTGCTTGTTGCTGCAATTGCAACCTCAAATACCATTTCCATCTTGGAGATCCAGTCCATGATCTATACTGGCATTGGGCTTCCCGAATGACTTGGATGTTTGGCACCCAAGAAGTTCTTATACATTCGGCCATCCCTATTAATCCTTCTGTCTGAGTCGTTACTCCTGACCACCCGGGGTTCAACTTGACTGACAGTACGACTGTAATTTCCCTCCTCCGACAGCTCTTCATTCAGTTCGGGCTGTAAAACAGGCACAGCAGGTTTATCCCTATTTTGTTGAAGTAGAAGCCTTGTTTCTTCCATCTGACGATCCAACATCATTTGTATCATTGCTTGTACTCCTGCTATTGTGATTGGCTCGGGTGCAGCTGCTACCTCTGGTGCATGCTCAATCACTCGTGGCTGTTGGTTCCCATTAGCATTTCCTAATCCACTGCGAGTTCTCACCATTTCGATCTATACACCAAATCAGACGTTCGGTGTGCAGTGAAGAGAATTAAGATATGAAAGCTTTATTTACAACAGACGTATCAATCTCCTTATCACTCCAAAAAGTTACATGCTAGTTCTAATACCGTAATTAATGTTCAGAAATCTGAACACATAAAATTTTCTAATCTGGTCGGCAACAAACCATAGATCCGATCAAACAATAGCATCATAAAGCATATAAGACATATTATAGCATAAATCATTTAGCACATAAAAGAAATTTAGGCATCTCCCCTAAATAAGCTTGTGCCCGTGTCTATTCAGGCACACATCCTAAATATAGTAGACACTCATCTCACAATCATCGCTTAGCATTCTAAGTTTAAGTTTAGAAATCCTAGAAATTCCTAGTTCGCTTAAAGTAATGCTCTGATACCAACTGTGACATCCCTAAATTCACGGTCATTTTAAAAATTTTATTTATGCTTATTTTAAAAATTAGCGTATCCATTTTTAAAGAAATTTGTTGCGGAATTTGTTCCCAGAAAAACATGATAACAGTATTATCAAAGCAATTCCGAAGATATGTATTTTTTTTATATTAAAACTTTGGGATGTCATTGTCAATACAAAAACATAAGCATAAATAGACCTTACATTCATTTACACTAATGATTTACTTCTCCTTTAATCTCTCAGTGTAATGTATCTTCATATCGATATGTGTGATACAAATAAACTGAGTGGGTCAGGTTGGGAAACCTGGTGAGTACATAGGGTTTTCAACCAACTATAATATAATTATTATGTTTAATCATCAAACAATTAACCCGGTTACCCATCCCCATTATCTTTATTTATTCTTCCCTAAAGATTTACCCTAAGGGTCATCTCCTACATCGTATTTACCTCTCATCGCCTTACATCACATTTCCCTATATGTTTGTTCCTAAGGACTTTTCCTAAGTATCATCGCCTACATCGCATAGACAATATTGATTCGGGTATTACTCCTCCAAAACGTGTCCAGTAAGGGTTAGAGTATCATCGCATGAATACGTAGTTACAACATCGCCTGAACTCGTAATTCATCACCTACATGTTATGAGCCTGCCGGTGTTTCCACATAACTTGTTTTGATTAGTGAGTGGTCGCCATCTATACTCTGGTAGATGACTACAACGCAAGATCGCATGTCAAGGATTTGGCATCTCCTAATCATCTCTCATCTCGCATCACCTATTTATCATCGCCTATCTATCATCACCTAGTTAGCATCACCTTTCTATCTTCACCTATCTCTCATCACTAGTAGCTACCTAATACATATAGGTATAAAAATATGTATACAATTTAAATCACATAAAGCATGTATAAATCGTTCATCTAGCATAGATATCAGGAACACATATAATAAGCACGTATAGCATGTATTAATATTAAATACTTCTTATATATGTGTAAGATGAAAGTAACTATGCACACACTTGTTAAAGTGATGACTCGAAATTCGGACAGCGCTTCGCTTCTAACAATCGCCTTTTCCTTCGAAGAAACCTAGTATCATTATTACTAGATTTTAGTCTAATATTTGTTGCGACTAATTATTAACTACGAGCTATATTTTTTATAAGTGTTAAACAATACTTTTCAACTACTATGTACAGACAGGGGCCAGATATGAAACACCGAAGGGTAGGACCATTTTGGCATTTAAGCTATTCTGAAATCCAACAACCCTATACGGCCCTTTAAAACAGATACCACGTATCGTGACTAGTTAAAAGATATTATAATAACACTTTATATTTTATAATACTTAGCATATATATTGTTTATGTTGGATTAAGTGACTAAGCCCATAACTATAATTGGTATGTACTTGACCCGATAGGAGCATGGTGCATTTCAGGTTGCCTTCATCAGAACAATTTGATAGGATGGATATTTGAGTAAGAGGTTATTTGTGATTTATTAATATATTATAAGTATAATATATTAATTGAGAAATCATATTATTTAATTAGTATTGATCAAGAATTAATTTAGTGATCAAAAGAGACTAATTAAATTAACGGGGACTGATTATGTAAATCAGTGAGACATATGGT
This sequence comes from Lactuca virosa, assembly GCF_052849685.1. Classification (NCBI taxonomy): domain Eukaryota; kingdom Viridiplantae; phylum Streptophyta; class Magnoliopsida; order Asterales; family Asteraceae; genus Lactuca; species Lactuca virosa. Next base: position 291,877,557 of record NC_136429.1, on the reverse strand, counting down.
TTGGGCTAATGATCCATGATTAATTTGTAATGGGCTAAGCTTATGTGAAAGTGCATAAATTATTAGTCCAAATAAGTTATGGATCAAAAGCCTAAGTGTAAGAATTAGGGTTACATATAACTCTTGGAATTGTACACTATATATGTAACCCACTAAAGCCAAAAATCGGACAAAGGGTGGATTATTCTAAGAGATGGACGATTTTGTGTGCTCCATAACCTCTCTCCTTATTCTCCACTTCTTCATGGTGTTTGTGACTTGTTTGAGGCACAACACTTGGGGTGCTAAGCTCTTATAAGCCCAAGTTCCACAAGCTACTACAAGAGGTAATATTCTAACTAGTTTTTATGGTTCAAATATCAATTGTATGCTAGTTATAGGCTTCATGCTTTGGATAAGTTTTTTTACATGTATAATTAGAGAAAACTTAGATCCAAAGCTATGAGGGTTGTATGTTCACCATAGGAGTGTTATAGTACCTAAAACCCAATAGTGGTATCAGAGCCATGGGTGTTTTCTGTTATATAGATGCATAGATTAATTGTTCAAAGTTGAAAAAGTTGAAAATTTGCACTCTGACAGAAGGACTCGACGAGTCCATACATGAACTCGACGATTCCATGTTCATCAGTGATGAACTCGACGAGTCCATTATCCGACTCGATGAGTTGGATCACTTGTTTGCAGTTTTCCGGGTTTTTTTGCCTAAATTGGATTAGAATCATTACCACAAACTATTTTGTATCACAAAAACTATTCTTTCTGATATGGTAGTGATTAGTCTCATCCAATTAAAAGATAAATTGTCAAATTTAATATAATTACAAGTTTATATGATAAAGCTAATTATTTAAAAAAAATTATTTGAAATTATCTTACTACAAGAGTTGTATTATGATGAAATTGATAAAATATAAAATGGTTATTTTATAAGTTTTAAATTTGATCTAAATGTTTTTGGAGAGTTACGAAACTTGTCTTTAAGTTTTGAAATTCTAAAAGTTTTTTTCTGAGTTACAACTTGTTTTGGAGATCAAAGGTTTTTTGAAGAGTTTCATAACTTGTCCTCAAGTTATGGAACATGAAAAGTCTCATTCATTAAACATTAACTCCATAAGTTATGGAATCCAAAAGTTTTCAAAAGTTACAAAACTTGCCATCAAGCTTTGGTGTTTGAAAAGTCTCAAATTATGAAGCATTGAATTCCAAGACTTAAGTAATTTGAAAAGTACTTTTAAATGGTGTAACTCTTGGGTTCATAACTTAAAAATTAATTAAATAGTTTTAATTTTGAATTTTATCTTTAGAACCTTGATGCGTTTTGAATAGTTCAATTACACCATTATGGACTTTATTAATAGTTAACTAAATGTTTAATTAAAAGAGTATTATTAAATCCATAATCATATGGTTTAAGTTTAATTAAAATAAGAGTATAATTTATTAATAGATTAAACCACTAAGTATTTTAAAAGTTTAAAATACACCCTTATACTATATAAAATTAAAGGCTTAATATATTACATATGTATAAGTAAAAGGTCAGTCTTACCGTTAGTAGGCCTCATTCACGAAGCCAATCTATAAGGGGGGGGGGGGGGGGTATAAGGAGACTGTCTATAAAATGGGAGTTGAATGGGTGTCCACTCTCACCCACCGCTTTCTTGATTGGTGGAGGGTCGTTAGCCGAACGGGTAGGATAGGACACAAACTACCACTAAAAGTATAATGAAAATAACAAGTAACTAAACATTTATAAATTCCCAATCTTAGTTACTTAGGAAAAATGTGAATTTGATGCTAACCCATGAAATTGCACATTGCACCTTATTGGTCAGTTAGTGGAGTGTGTGTGGTTAACCGGCACACTAATGTGGACTAATGAAGGATGGCAATGGGTTTCTCGTAAATTATCATTGATCAATGGAGCGTGTGTGGTTAACCGGCACATTGATTAGGTGACTAATGACATCGAGAGTACCAAGCTAATTTGCATTGTTATTCACACCTTGTTTTTCATCCTCGGTATCCCAGTCACAAACTTGAAGGGCATAATCGAGATTAAACATGTCATTGAAAAGTTCAATGAATCTCAAAAGAATCTAGGAATTTCAATTAATTTAAAACCTAATATTCATTTTCGTTTTTCATGGTGGAAATTGGTAAATCGTCATTTACCTACCTTCAAATATTTTTCAATTGGATTACGGCATCCCTCTTCCGAATTGCAGAATATTGTGTTGGTTCCTAGCCTTAATATTTCATTTTGGGTGTTATATTAAGGACTTAAATCAACTATCATGAATTTCTCCCTTGTACATGTCTAGTTCTAACAACTATGGTCTTCACGAATCATTTGGAAAAAGCTTTCCACATGAAGATGATATTCCACAATATCATACTTCACTTCCTCCACCTCCTCCAATTATTCTCCCAGACCCACAAATTCGTCAACTTGAAAAGTTCAAGGTCACTCAAGCTCTATTGCCAAGCAAACACAAAGATGGAAAGTCTGTATGTGCTCACGTCTTAGACATAAAGCTGCATATTGATAGGCTAGGAATGTTGGGTGGCGTCTTCCCAAGGAAGCTGGCTGTTGACTGGGTTCTTTAGTCACTTCCCGAGTCGCATAGTCTGTTTGTTAAAGACTACTATATGACAGATCACGACGTGACCCTTATCGATTTTACCTATTTGCTAATTGCTGCTGAATCAGTAATGATTTGGCGCACTGGCCAAGCAAATTTGATTGGAAGATCTACTTCCAAAGCTGCCATGGAAATAGGCAATGACATAGATAGTCCAAAAAAGATCCCTTCTCCTATGGGAAGGGAATCAGCTATGGTCAAAAGATTTGACCATAAGAGAAAAGCCAGTTCTGAGATAGTTCCATGTGCAAATGCCAAAGAGTCCACTTGTTTCTATTGCCATTTGAAGGGATATTCGAAGTGAAGCTGCCCTAACTAGCTGAAAGATCTAATTGTATGATTCTACTTCAGGTAAGTCCACTATCTAACTCTATTAAGTTCCTATTTGTAGATTCTTAATACATGATGTGAAAAGATTACATTATGATGTTTTGTAGAATTGAAGGAAGCTTAAAGGAAGAGTGAGCTGAGTCTGATCGCGAAGAGATGGATTTTGATCGCATGGTTCGATGATCGGATTTTTGAGCTGCTACTTAAGAGTTATGATAGATTGCTTAGAAATATTTAGTAACATAGTTTTCATATATATTTGCATTGTAAGGACAAGTTTTTCCGCAATTGTTATGAATAAAGAAAATTTTGATTTTATCTTATTTTATATTTTCGTACAATGGCATTTGTGAAAATTGATGTTTGTATGTTTCTATTGTTAGCAATATTGAAAAATAGATTCGATTCTTTCGTTTATGGTAGTGTCGGAAATTTACCAAATAAGGAAAGACTCTCATCACCCAAGTTTCAATTGGACAGAAACTTGGAATCATGCAACTTGTATTGTATGATGAATGAGAACTTTCGTCTTTGGGATATTAAGAATAATTCATTGTTCACATGTATACGTGAGTCAAGTGAAGGACTAGGGGATCTAGTACACTTTGTTGTGCACTGGTCAGGTCAACCACAAAGAACGATAAGACTATTCGTCATGATTTACTAAAAGATTAGTGAATATGATTATGCTTAAAAGATTAAGTATAATTCTGAATCATTGAAAAGTTTCAATGTATAGCAGAACGAATAAGAAGAATCAAATTAGGCAGAAAGATAAAAGTTTCTCCAATCTGAAAGGAAAGGAGAGTACTTTAGTATCATGTTTTATGATCATCTTAATGATTATGAAAACCATATCACAATTGATCCTCTAAGGACACCTTAGTACGTTTGTATGGCTAAGAAGAGGTATCGGGAATTGTTGAAATGATTAGATCAAAAGGATGAGTCATACTTCATTCCAAAATCATGTGTTAGAGTCATACTCCAAGATTGTGACATGAGTGACATATCTTAAGTAGGCTTATAACATATCATTAAATGTGGAGTAAAAATGTTTTCTAACTCTTGCATATTTCAAATTGGTAAGTTTTGATGTCTTGGATAAGATAAAGACCAACTAAGACCAATTATATGAAGTGTTCGTCTTGATAAGAATCCGCACTAACTCTTGAATATTTGTTTATCAAGGAATGTTTCTTAACAAGAGAATCTTATATGTCAAGAAGTCAGTGGGAGTCTTAAAGATATTGAAAAGTTTCAGGAACTAATCAAGAATAAACCTATTGTTTGTCGCTAGCACACGACTTGAGGTTCATAACCTATCGTGTTGACATATTCTTGTTTCTGTGCCCATTCCAGTTAAAGATGACTATACATGTGAGTTCTATGAATTCATAATTGATTGCATAAGGCAAAGCATCTTGATCAGTGAAAGTTCATTGATCAGTAAGGGTGATCTGCCCAACAACTTGGAAGACACGGTATGCCCTTATGCTACCAAGTCGCAAGAAATTAAGATTGAACAAGTTCAGTCCATATGAGTTAGAATTTGTAATAGACCTTGTCTTATGATAATGGTTGGGAATGACATATTCACATGGATAAGAACACATACACCATAAAATCTAAGTGTCATAAGGTTTCTCTCCAATTCATAAAAATGATTGTGAGAAAACGCTTTCACTAAGTAGATTTTAAGGAGATAGCAGTTGTGGTAATTGCATTCTCAAATTCGTTTATGATTACGGCATCCCTCTTCATAGTTCGAATTGTGAGAAATGGAAAATAATCTGAACATTCGGAACTTACTGTTGTAGGTTCTGAAATAGTTTAGACACACATATGAGCTTTCTAATAAAAGGTGTATGAGCTTAGATAAAGGCTTATCGAATCATCTCATATCAGAAACCTGAACTTTGGTAAGAAAGTCAATAAAGTATTGATTTCTAGAAGTCCAGTTGATTTTGGATACATGTCAAAGCTAGTGGGAGCATAAATGTTATGCTAGTAACAAAATAATTGTTATGCTAGTGGGAGCATAATTATTATGGTAAATTTTGCGAGTTAGCAATGCTATTTATAGGAAACAAAGTTCTAATTTGGAAAATTGCAAAGGTTGAAAAATTGTTTCGCTATAGTAAGGGAGAGGATACTTATACTTTATTTCGAATCTAAAAGTTTAGATTGAAGTATTAATCAAACTTAGTCGTGGATATATATGAATACCGTGTTGAAATATTTCAACATTGGAAATTCTATAAATGGAAATATTATAGCAAAAGATTGGTCAAGTATTATGTCTTTATGTAAGACATTATGAATCGTATCCCATATGTTTCGGATATAGGATCGATTGCATATGCTATAATATTCACGTGTTCTAATTTTCCAAATGCCTAGGGAATTAAGAGGGAAAAAGGACTAGAAGTGGATATGACTAAAGTGGTTAAACAACTATTGTCACACCCCCGAACCAGACGGCGGAAACGTCTGAGGGCTCGTGTGACTTAAATTGAAATATCATCACAATGAATATACATGAAACATAACATAAACATCACCATGCATTAATACATTACAACCGTCATTGTTCACATCAAGTACATTGTTTACATTACATAATCCCAAACATAAATTGTTTATCAAATGACATCACACAAAAGACATTCAGACACACGCTTGATAATTCTTCATTCTAACGGTTACTTGAGAACACAAGTTATTTTGAAAACGGTCAACATATATAATGTTGGTGAGTTCATAAGCAGATTTGATATGAACATGTTTTGTATTATTTGTAAAACCCAGAAAATCCGATATTTTCTGAAACAGAAATTGTTTACGAAAAAGGTGTGATGATCTATAAGTATACGTGTGAATGATTTCAATTCATGTAAAAGTGAAATGTTTTTCATAATAGTTCTTGTATTATATTTTTTGTAAGTAAAAGTGAATAATGTTGTTCCCCCGGAAAACCCGATGTCTTCCGATATAAATAGTCTGATGGTTTTGTATTATTGTATTGTCACAGCATATGAACATGATTTCCCAATGATTACTTAGATGGTAATGGATCTCTATGTGAGTCGTTATAACCATGCATAATAATGACTAATTCGCCTGTCTTGGCATTTTATCGAATGTCGGTCTTGAATTAAGATTTTGTCACCCTAGACTGGCCGAGTCTAACTGTAGCGAACAACTTAGGTATGGGGGAGTCACCCCCGTATAGATCTATACATAAACTCTCGCTCTCCCTCCAGGAGACTTTGATTATAACTACAGACTACGACCGACACTTATTGGTGTCACCCGTTATTTCTCACTAAATCCAAAAGAAATTGAATAACATTGTTTTACAACTCGATTTATGTTTACTTGAATAAAGGTAAGCCTAACAGACGAAAAGAAGAGGACTACGGAGGCCCGCAAACTTTGTATGTTATTACAGGCTGTCGAGTATGCTACGGACACGTTATAGCCCATTAAGCATATTATGAATGTTTAGGGTTTTATTAGCAATGCAAATGGACCATTAAGGCCCAATAGCATGTTAAAGCTGATAAATGCCCACTGGATATGTAATTGGGTCACCGGAAGCCCAATAAACATGTGTGATTATATTGGGCCCAATAATCATGATATTGGGCCAATAAGGCCCAATAGCACGAATAGAAGATATTTGAGCCCAACCATTGAATCATTTATAATTTATTGATCTTAAGTTCGTAATGTAGCTATTTGTTGTAAGTGAAATGTTTATTCAAAGTGTTAAAATACTTTGACGTTTGATTTATAACGAAGCTTTGGTTATACGTATATATATATATATATATATATATATATATATATATATATATATATATATATATATATATATATATATAACCATGCGTTATAAACTTAATATTTTTAACCTAATAATTTAGTATTCGTCTAATTGGCCCAAAACATTTAGTTTGACCATTTCAGCCCCTTTATCTATAAAAATGGCACTTTTAGTCCCCTTTTATGAAAATTGACATTCTTGGTCCTTAAACCGTTTTTCTTGACGTTTTAGACCAATACTTTATTTGAAATAATAAATTCAGCCCAAAACTATTGTATTTGCCATTTCCAGGCCTTAGTTGAAAAAAGGTTACATTTTTGGCTCAATTTCCGTAAGTTTTACAATTTTGACCCCAAAGTCGAAAACTTTGCGTTTTTAGTCCAATTTTTACATCAAAGTCATTTTCAGCCCTTAAAACAGTTTTATTCACGTTTTAAACTCATAGTTTGTCAACTTTTCCATTTCAGCCCCTCAAATACTTCATTTTTCACCACTTTGGGCCCAAAATCCATGAGGCCCAAATTTAAAGCCCATTAAATTAAAATTTATGTTTTTGACCTCTAGACAAGTGTTATTTTCATAAAAGTTAGATTTCTACGTAAATAATACCAGTTTGTCCTTATAAAACCGAAAATATCATATTTTACCCAAACTTTTATTATTTTTGCAAAAATGACACTTATAAGGATTTTGACTTTGTTTTCACTTCTTCAACCTAAAGATCCTTAGATCTTTGAAGTAAGTTGTTTATTATGTACGTTGTTTATGTATTCTTCACACTTTAGCCATAGATTTCATGATTTAGCAAATCATATCATATTTTCACAACATAAACCAAAGAAATCACATATAACAAGCATACACACATAGATCAACACCTAGTACTTGTATTCTCCCCCAAAAACAAGTAAAAACCGAAAAGAAGGGGGTATGAACTCACCTTGCTTTGTTGCTCACGGTTTTGAAGAAAAAATGGAAGAAGATGGTGTTGTTTTTGGCCCTAACAAGCTCCTTGAAGAGACCTCGAATTTGAAGAGTTCTATGGAGTATGATCAAGAATTTAAGGTTGTAAGAAGAGTAATTAAGTGTATAAGGAAAACATGTTTGCAAGATCTTACCACTAGTATGTAGCTTGAAGTGATTTTTGGATGAAATTCTTCTTGAAGCCCTTATGATTCTCGAAAATTTGGAGGAAGGATGAAGATGTTCTTGAGAGAGTTTGAAGTAAATTGAAATGGTGATGTGTGTGTGGAGATATGGTGTGTAATATGGAGGGGAGAGGAAGAAGTGAAGTGACTCTTATGGATGCATGTTGGTCCATGCATGGAGATATAGTGTGTAATATGGAGGTGGCACCTCCCAAAGTCAACCCTCCCCATAATACTTTTCTTTTTTTTTTCTTTTTTTTATACTTGGGCCGATATCTTGGGCTAGGAGGAAGGAAATAGATTAATTTGGCCCACTTCTTATCTTGGTTCGAAATTTTGAGGTCCATAAAGAAGTTTTCGGCCCATTGGGCCCTTAGGGTGGTTCACGGCCCAATTAGCATAAAAGATTAGGTTTGTGGCCCATTAGGGCTAATTAGATTAGTTATGGCCCAACAAAGTTAAGTAGGCTAGTTATGGCCCAATAAGGCTTATTGGAGTAGTTTATTTCCATTTTAGGCCCAATATGGCCCAAAATGTCAAATCTCATGAAGGTGGGTTGAATTAGAGCCCAATTAAGGGTTCTAAGCCCAAACTAGCCAAATTGGAAACTTAATGGTCAATTAGGCCCAATAAGGAAATCCTAATCCATAATGGACTTAAACCAGGATTTTTAGGGTTTCCAATCTTTTGTTGACTATTTGAAGTGTTTGCATAGGGTGATTGATGGAATTTTGGTGTTATTTAATAAACATCATGCATACTTTCAAGTTTTAGACACAAATGTTATCATTTTTAATGTTTACAAAAGAATTAGAATTCCTAGTTGTGACATCATCCCCCCGTTAGAGGGAATTTCGTCCCGAAATTCTTTTCGAAGCTAGATTTGAGAATGCGAGAATAGGTGAGGGTACTTTTGCTTCATCTGGTCTTCGCGTTCCCATGTGAATTCCGGTCCACGTTTTGCGTTCCACCAAACTTTCACAATCGCAATGCGACTTTGCTTAGTACGCTTCACTTCCCTGTCCATGATTTCAACTGGTTCCTCGATGAACAGGAGATTCTCGTTGATTTCGATTTCTTCCAATGGGATGACAAGAGTTTCGTCGGATAAGCACTTCTTCAAATTGGAAACATGGATCACGGGGTGTACACTGCTGAGCTCACCAGGTAGCTGCAGCCTATAGGCCACTGGACCGATTCGGGAAAGAATTTTGAATGGCCCAATGTACCGTGGGTTTAGTTTTCCCCGTTTCCCGAAACGAATCACCCCTTTCCAGGGAGAGACCTTTAACAACTCCCGATCCCCGACTTGAAATTCCAAGGGCTTTCGCCGTTTATCAGCATAACTCTTCTGTCGGTCTCGTGATGCTTGAAGTCGAGCTCTGATTTGAACTATCTTCTCTGTCGTTTCACGTATGATTTCTGGTCCTATTAATGCATTGTTTGGTGTCTGTCCTCTTGCTATCTGAGTGTCACCTACCTCAGCCCAACACAACGGTGATCTACATTTATGCCCATATAATGCTTCAATAGGAGCAACTTTGATGCTTGTGTGATAACTGGTGTTGTACGAAAACTCAATTAATGGTAAGTGGGTATCCCACGACCTTCCGAAGTCTATCACACATGCTCGAAGCATATCTTCAAGCGTTTGAATGGTTCGCTCACTTTGACCATCCGTTTGTGGGTGGTAAGAAGTGCTCATGTCGAGTTGTGTTCCCATAGCTTTCTGAAGTGATTGCCAAAAGCGTTAAGTGAATCTACTATCTCGATCTGAGATGATAGATATTGGTACTCCATGGAGTCTCACAATTTCCTCGATGTAGATTCTCGTCAATCGTTCCATCTTGTATGATTCCTTTATTGGCAGGAAATGAGCGGATTTTGTCAACCTAACAACTATTACCCATATGGCATCCAATCCATCAGTTGTCTTGGGTAATTTGGTCACAAAGTCCATGGTAATCCTTTCCCATTTCCACTCGGGTGTTACTGGCTGGTGTAATAGTCCCGAGGGCTTCTGATATTCTACCTTCACTTTAGCGCAAGTGAGGCACTTGCTAATGTAAGTGGCAATTTCTGCCTTCATGTTCGGCCACCAATAATGTTGCTTGATATCCAGGTACATTTTATTTGAACCCGGATGGATGGAGTATCGTGTCTTATGGGCCTCATTCATGACTACCTCTCTGAATCCCCCAAGTTTAGGAACCCAAATTCTGTTCATGAAATAATATGATCCATTCTCCTTGACTTCGAAGTTCTTTTCCCTTCCACGTAACGCTTCGCTTGTTCTGTTTTCTGTCTTCATGGCATCAAAATGGGCTTCTTTGATTTGCGAGGACAGATGGAATTGAATGGTTATTGAAAGAGTTTTCACACGACGATTTGAGTATTCCTTCCGACTCAAGGCATCAGCTACCACGTTAGCCTTGCCTCGGTGGTACTTGATTTCGCACTCATAATCGTTTAGCAGCTCAACCCATCTTCGTTGCCTCATGTTTAACTCCTTTTGATTTAGAATGTGTTGGAGACTCTTGTGGTAAGTGAAAATGGTGCACTTTGTACCATAAAGGTAGTGCCTCCAAATCCTCAAAGCAAAGACCACAGCCCCAATTCGAGATTACGGGTGGTATAATTCACCTTATGTGTCTTTAGTTGTCGGGATGCATATGCTATCACCTTCCCACGCTACATGAGTACACAGCCTAAACCCTGATTCGAAGCATCGCAGTAAACTACGAAGTCCTCAGTTCCCTCTGGTAATGATAGTACTGGTGCACTACAGAGAGCTCGTTTCAGAGTTCGGAAGGCAACCTCCTGCTTTTTTGTCCATTCAAATGGTATGCCCTTTTGTGTAAGCATGGTAAGTGGCTTGGCTGTTCTGGAGAAGTTCTGAATGAATCTTCTGTAATAGCCAGCGAGACCCAAAAATTGGCGAATTTATGTGGGTGTCATTGGGACTGCCCATCCTTCAATGGCTTTGATCTTAGAAGGGTCCACATGTATCCCTTCTTGGCTGACATCATGACCTAAAAAGTTTACGCTATGGAGCCAGAACTCACACTTAGAGAGTTTTGCGTATAACTTTTCGGCTTGCAGGGTTTCCAATATTTGTCGGAGATGTCGACTATGTTCCTCTTCGCTTCGAGAATAGACCAGAATATCGTCGATGAAAACGATGACAAAGTTATCGAGTAACGGTCGGCAAACTCGATTCATCAGGTCCATAAATGTGGCAGGGGCATTCGTTAGACCGAAGGGCATTACAACAAATTCATAATGTCCATAGCGAGTTCGGAAAGCGGTCTTGGGGATATCCTCTTCCCGGACCTTGAGTTGGTGGTAGCCGGATCGCAAATCTATCTTAGAGAAGTAATTTGCTCCTTGAAGCTGGTCGAATAGATCGTCGATTCGTGGAAGTGGGTAGCGATTTTTGATAGTGAGCTTATTCAGTTCTCTATAATCAATACACATCCTAAAGGATTTGTCCTTCTTCTTAACAAAAAGGACCGGAGCTCCCCAGGGTGAGAAGCTAGGTCGGATGAATCCTTTGCTCAAGAGTTCGCTAAGTTGGCTTGACAGTTCTTGCATTTCCGCAGGAGCCAACCTATAGGGCGATTTGGCGATGGGTGTAGCTCCCGGCACAAGGTCGATTCGGAACTCGACTTGTCTTTCTGGGGGTATCCCCGGAAGATCTTCAGGAAAGATGTCAGGGAAATCGCAAGCCACTGGGATGTCTCGAATATTGATCTCTTCCTTGGATTTATCCACGATGTGAGCCATAAATGCCAAGTCCTTCTTTTGTAGACACTTCTATGCCTTAATACACGAGATAAGACGAAGGTTCGTACCGGGTTTGTCTCCGTATATAATTAGGGTTTCGTAGTTAGGGAGATGAAGGCGAACGGCCTTCTCGCAACACATAATTTCGGCATGATGGGGCCTCAACCAATCCATGCCGATAATCACATCAAAACTCCTAATAGTTACAGGCATCAAGTTTATTTGAAATGCGTGCTGATTTAAGGTTAGGGTACATCCTACGTAGATTTCCCCAGTTGATTCTGTTTTCGCATTAGCCATTTTCACCGTAAAGGTTTCATTGAGCTTCTGGGGTTGTTGTTTTAGCAAATGTTTGAATTTATTACTCACAAAACTCCGCTCTGCCCCGGTATCAAACAGGATGCATGCATATGTGTTGTTAAGGAGAAACGTACCAGTGACAACAACGGGATCCTGAACCGCTTCTCCTTGACCTATGGTCAGCACTCTCCCTGCTCCTCCATTCCCTTGGTTGTTGACATTGGGGCAGTTTCGACGGAAATGCCCAGTCCTTCCACATCCATAACAGGTGTGGCTAGCCCCAACGTTGTTGTCGTGGTTGTTGTTGGTGTTGTTGTTGTTGTTGCGGTTGTAGTTGTTGTTTCCTTGTGGCTGGTTCTGGGGAGGATAGGTCCTACAGTATTTTGCCGTGTGACCCTTTCGGTTGCAATTGGTACAATGCATCTCCCTGCATTCGCCATTGTGATGGAGATTGCACTAGTTGCACTTTGGGAGATTTCTGGAATACTGCTTAGGGGCACTTGGGGTGGATGAGGCTGGAGCATGTGGTGTGGAGGGAACTTGGGTGGTTGCAGCATGAACTATTACTGTTTGTTGTTTCTTCGACAACTCTGAGCCTTGTCGTCCCTTCCTCTTGTTATTCTTTCCTTTCTTGTTATCACTCTCCTTCTTGCTTTCAGTTTCCTCTGCTTTCTCGCCCTTCTTGTTGTTGTGGTCGTACAACTTTTTTGCCAACCTCTTGGCACTGTCAAAGGTTTCAGGATTTGCGGCTATCACGTTTCCTTGAATTGGGGGAATTAATCCCCAGATGAATCGTTCGATTTTCTTCCCTTACGAAGTAATCATGCCAGGGCACAACAGAGACAGTTCACTAAACCTTGATATGTAGGCATCGATGTCGGAGTTTCGGACAGTGAGAATCCATAACTCTTGCTCCATTTTCTGAACCTCGCTACGCGGGCAGTATTCAGCCATTAGCATTTCCTTCAATTCCGTCCATGGCATGGCATTAGCCACCGAAAGAGTCATATCCTCCACATGTCCATTCCATCAGGTGAGAGCTTGATCAACAAATGTACATGCTGCAAACTTCACCTTGACTTCATTCGGGCATCCGCATATCTCGAACACCGATTCCACCTTTTCAATCCATCTTTTCAAGGTTATCATTCCCCCTGTGCCATTAAAGGTTTGTGGCTTGGCGTTGGTGAAATCTTTGTAAGAGCATGTCTTGGTAGGTCCTTTATTTATCCCATTGTTTGAACTTCCGGCCCCCTACCCGTTGCCTCCACCATTGTTCCCATTGTGGATCTGCGCCAGTGCTGCTGTGATTGCAGCTGATACAGCTGCTTGAAATGCAACTGAGTTGATTTCTGGTGGTGTCGGTGGTTGATTGTTTCCACGGTTTGGTCTTTGCGGCATCTTGTTGCTATGGAACAGAAAGATGTTGAGTACGTATTGTATTTAAGTTGGGAATTCCATGAATCGATTGTGCATCTAATTGATTCCATATATTTACACCAAACAATAAGAATATAAAACACATAGCAGATAACAACATCACGATAAAACACACAATATTTTCCACTAATAATATCCATACTTTGATACATGAAAATTTTGCTCGAAAGACCATACATAAGGGTACAAAGTTCGGCAGCATAACGACTCTATGAGTAGTGTAATTGCTTAAACATGGAGTCGGTAGTACATAACATGGCAAGCATAAGAGAACATAGCACTAGTAGGGGGTCTACTGATTCTAAACACACTAGGAGGCGCCCAACGGTGGTAGAGAAATCATATTCCGAAATGTTGTGCCAACATCTGGGCCATCTCGATCATCTCCCCGATGACCTCATCCCTTTCCAGTTCAGTCTGCACTGCTTGTGCCTCCATGGCAAATAGTTGCTGCCATAGTGCGGCAGCCTCTTCCTCCGGAGAACGATCCTCTCCCACGGGATTTCCTGGTGGGTCAGGGTGGTCCTGATGTGTCTCGTCGGTAGGTGGTTTGACGGAGGCTTCGTCTGTGTCTCTTTCCTCCTCTATGTCATCATCGGTCCCCTCAAACTCGTAGTCCGTATCCGTGTACTCGTCGGGCCCAATGTCGTGTGTTGCCCCTTGTCCTTCCTCGGGGTCGTCTTGAATCATTCCGTGGGCCACCAAGGCCTGGTGAAACTGAATGCCTTGATGCCTCTTCCATGGTGACTGTGATGAGGAACACGTAAGGAGGGTATATAAATAAACTATTATTATTCCTAAGATATTTTAGTTGTTATAGAAATTGGGTTGATGTTCTCCTCTTGGTTAACAAAAGGGTATGCCTTAGGTTTATTGACCATCGCGATCGCCCCAGGGCATGTGATAGTTGTATTCTAAAGGAAATGTAGTAGATCATGCTATATTCATCCCTAATACAACTGTGAACAGTCCTGGCTTAACCGAGATGTCAGGATTTTCCAATTCTCTTATTCGAATTGTTATTATGTTTACTTTTCTAAGTCGCACAAGTAGGAGTGTTTATTATTATATTTTATTTGTTTTGTTCAGAGTTATTTAGTCCCTCTTTGGGTTTATAGTTGTATATCAATGTGTGGTTAGAGATGCCAGTTCACAATAAACAGAGCTCTAATACAAACCTGTCACACCCCCGAACCAGACGGCGGAAACGTCCGAGGGCTCGTATGACTTAAATTGAAATATCATCACAATGAATATACATGAAACATAACATAAACATCACCATGCATTAATACATTACAACCGTCATTGTTCACATCAAGTACATTGTTTACATTACATAATCCCAAACATAAATTGTTTATCAAATGACATCACACAAAAGACATTCAGACACACACTTGATAATTCTTCATTCTAACAGTTACCTGAGAACACAAGTTATTTTGAAAATGGTCAACATATATAATGTTGGTGAGTTCATAAGCAGGTTTGATATGAAAATGTTTTGTATTATTTGTAAAACCCAGAGAATCCGATATTTTCCGAAACAGAAATTGTTTACGAAAAAGGTGTGATGATTTATAAGTATACGTGTGAATGATTTCAATTCATGTAAAAGTGAAATGTTTTTCATAATAGTTCTTGTATTATAGTTGTTGTAAGTAAAAGTGAATAATGTTGTTCCCCCGGAAAACCCAATGTCTTCCGATATAAATAGTATGATGGTTTTGTATTATTGTATTGTCACAGCATATGAACATGATTTCCCAATGATTACTTAGATGGTAATGGATCTCTATGTGAGTCGTTATAACCATGCATAATAATGACTAATTCGTCTGTCTTGGCATTTTATCGAATGCCGGTCTTGAATTAAGATTTTGTCACCCTAGACTGGCCAAGTCTAACTGTAGCGAACAGCTTAGGTGTGGGGGAGTCACCCCCGTATAGATCTATACACAAACTCTCGCTCTCCCTCCAGGAGACTTTGATTATAACTACAGACTACGACCGACACTTATTGGTGTCACCCGTTATTTCTCACTAAATCCAAAAGAAATTGAATAACATTGTTTTACAACTCGATTTATGTTTACTTGAATAAAGGTAAGCCTAACGGACGAGAAGAAGAGGACTACGGAGGCCCACTAACTTTGGATGTTATTACAGGCTGTCGAGTATGCTACGGACACGTTATAGCCCATTAAGCATATTATGAATGTTTAGGGTTTTATTAGCAATGCAAATGGACCATTAAGGCCCAATACCATGTTAAAGCTGATAAAGGCCCAGTGGGTATGTAATTGGGTCACCGGAAGCCCAATAAACATGTGTGATTATATTGGGCCCAATAATCATGATATTGGGCCAATAAGGCCCAATAGCACGAATAGAAGATATTTGAGCCCAACCATTGAATCATTTATAATTTATTGATCTTAAGTTCGTAATGTAGCTATTTGTTGTAAGTGAAATGTTTATTCGAAGTGTTAAAATACTTTCACGTTTGATTTATAACGAAGCTTTGGTTATACGTATATATATATATATATATATATATATATATATATATATATATATATATATATATATATATATATATATATATATAAAACCATGCGTTATAAACTTAATATTTTTAACCTAATAATTTAGTATTCGTCTAATTGGCCCAAAACATTTAGTTTGACCATTTCAGCCCCTTTATCTATAAAAATGGCACTTTTAGTCCCCTTTTATGAAAATTGACATTCTTGGTCCTTAAACCGTTTTTCTTGACGTTTTAGACCCATACTTTATTTGAAATAATAAATTCAGCCCAAAACTATTGTATTTGCCATTTCCAGCCCTTAGTTGAAAAAAGTCTACATTTTTGGCTTAATTTCCGTAAGTTTTACAATTTTGACCCCAAAGTCGAAAACTTTGCATTTTTAGTCCAATTTTTACGTCAAAGTCATTTTCAGCCCTTAAAACAGTTTTATTCACGTTTTAAACTCATAGTTTGTCAACTTTTCCATTTCAGCCCCTCAAATACTTCATTTTTCACCACTTTGGGCCTAAAATCCGTGAGGCCCAAATTTAAAGCCCATTAAGCTAAAATTTATGTTTTGACCCCAAGACAAGTATTATTTTCATAAAAGTTAGATTTCTATGTAAGTAATACCATTTTGTCCTTATAAAACCGAAAATATCATATTCTGCCCAAACTTTTATTATTTTTGCAAAAATGACACTTATAAGGATTTTGACTTTGTTTTCACTTCTTGAACCTAAATATCCTTAGATCTTTGAAGTAAGTTGTTTATTATGTACGTTTTTTATGTATTCTTCACACTTTAGCCATAGATTTCAAGATTTAGCAAATCATATCATATTTTCACAACATAAACCAAAGAAATCACATATAACAAGCATACACACATAGATCAACACCTAGTACTTGTATTCTCCTCCAAAAACAAGTAAAAACCGAAAACAAGGGGGTATGAACTCACCTTGCTTTGTTGCTCACGGTTTTGAAGAAAAAATGGAAGAAGATGGTGTTGTTTTTGGCCCTAACAAGCTCCTTAAAGAGACCTCGAATTTGAAGAGTTCTATGGAGTATGATCAAGAATTTAAGGTTGTAAGAAGGGTAATTAAGTGTATAAGGAAAACATGTTTACAAGATCTTACCACTAGTATGTAGCTTGAAGTGATTTTTGGATGAAATTCTTCTTGAAGCCCTTATGATTCTCGAAAATTTGGAGGAAGGATGAAGATGTTCTTGAGAGAGTTGGAAGTAAATTGAAATGGTGATGTGTGTGTGGGTAGCCTCGGCCGAAGATAAGAAGAGAGAGGGGAGAGGAAGAAGTGAAGTGACTCTTATGGATGCATGTTGGTCCATGCATGGAGATATGGTGTGTAATATGGAGGTGACACCTCCCAAAGTCAACACTCCCCATAATACTTTTTTTTTATACTTGGGCCGATATCTTGGGCTAGGAGGAAGGAAATAGGTTAATTTTGCCCACTTCTTATCTTGGTTCGAAATTTTGAGGTCCATAAAGAAGTTTTCGGCCCATTGGGCCCTTAGGGTTGTTCACGGCCCAATTAGCATAAAAGATTATGTTTGTGGCCCATTAGGGCTAATTAGATTAGTTATGGCCCAACAAAGTTAAGTAGGCTAGTTATGGCCCAATAAGGCTTATTGGAGTAGTTTATTTCCATTTTACGCCCAATATGGCCCAAAATGTCAAATCTCATGAAGGTGGGTTGAATTAGAGCCCAATTAAGGGTTCTAAGCCCAAACTAGTCAAATTGGAAACTTATTGGTCCATTAGGCCCAATAAGGAAATCCTAGTCCATAATGGACTTAAACCGGGATTTTTAGGGTTTCCAATCTTTTGTTGACTATTTGAAGTGTTTGCATAGGGTGATTGATGGAATTTTGGTGTTATTAAATAAACATCATGCATACTTTCAATTTTTAGTCACAAATGTTATCATTGTTAATGTTTACAAAAGCATTAGAATTCCTAGTTGTGACAACTGTCAAGGACAATCTAAGGTTTGCTATGGATTGGTTGCTTAAGGACAGTTGGAAGTAGAGTAATGGATGGACCATATTGACATTATTATGAATAGACATAATTCTATTAATAATGCATTGTCATATGGCAAATATGGAAATGTTTTCATAATGGGAGTTGGATATTAAGAATCTATGTGTAGGTTAGAAACTTTTATGCAAGAAGGATGTTCGAAGGAATGTACTTTGAATTTGAGACTTCGCTTCCTTGGAATTGTTTTGTTATCAATCTCCAGTGGAAAGTTTTGTAATATCGTTGGCAAAGTCTCTGTGACTTTGGTACCTTGACATTACAAAAGGATCATTGCATGATAGTTTAGAATCTAACACATTCTTATAGTGGCAAGAATTAGGTATTCTTACACTAAGTAATAAGGATTTGGAATTGTGAAATGAGCATCATTGAAATGTTTTTCAATTGATCTATTTCAAAAAGAAAGGACCATAGGTAAACATAGTGTGCATGCTTGGAGCATGGGATAACTATTGTTTTAATTCAAGTATTAAGTTGATTAATCAAAACATTATACAATGAATAATGTGTAATCAATATGGTGATTAAATAAAAGGTGCTTTATTTATACTCAAAAGTTTTGAGACCATATTGGATTCGATTATTCTTGTGTTTCACTTCGTATGTTTTGACTTCCCGAATAATAACATTATTCAAACTTTCCACAATCGATCATACTTTGGAAGTAAGTTATGAAGGTAGACTGTCATGAATGGGTTTTGTAAGATTGTCTAAGGTGTTAGACATAGCAAAAGGTTGATACAACATTCATAAGTGCACTTCAAATAAGATTTGAGTATTGGATTAAACTCACGCTCATCTAATCACTTCATGGATTTTATCACGAGTGATTAGTGAGACGATAATATCTTATATTCTTGAAATGGAGACATAATTGCAGTTTACAAGTCGGTTGCACATTGATGATGGTAAACGCACCAGTAACTTGGTGTTATAAAACTTATCATTGTGTGTGATTTGATGAGTAAATAGAGCAAGCATATGAGTCGAAGTTTATCCGTTCATTTTTCCCTAAGGGGATAAAAGCGATATATGTGGGTCCTTCGATGATTTAGTGATGACAACCCTAAGCGCTTGCCAAGCTTGGACTGATTTGATTTGTTCAATTAGTCAGTCGTCATAAATCGGAAATCGGGAAACAACACGTGAACATAGAGAATGATTATAATTCATGTCTCAGTTCATACGATATCTAGAATGGAGGAATATATGATCCCTTATCTAATGGACACGTCAGAGTTCGACAGCGGCTTTTAAGAGCTATGATTGCTAATCGGATTTTGGAGTCGTACATGCAATAATAGTTATTAGACTTATCCAAGTGGGAGACTGTTGGATTAGGTGTCTAAGCCGATAACTATAATTGGTATGTACTTGACCCGACAGTAGCATGGTCCATTTCGGGTTGCCTTCATTAGAACAATTTGATAGGATGGATATTTGAGTAAGAGGTTATTTGTGATTTATTAATATATTATAAGTATAATATATTAATTGAGAAATCATATTATTTAATTAGTATTGATCAAGAATTAATTTTGAATTAATTTAGTGATCAAAAGAGACTAATTAAATTAACGGGGACTGATTATGTAAATCAGTGAGACATATTGTTTTGGCTAATGATCCATGATTGATTTGTAATGGGCTAAGCTTATGTGAAAGTCCATATATTATTAGTCCAAATAAGTTTTGGATCATAAGCGTAAGTGTAAGAATTAGGGTTACATATAACTCTTGGAATTCTACACTATATATGTAACCCACTAAAGCCAAAAATCGGACCAAGGGTGGATTATTCTAAGAGATGGAAGATTTTGTGTGCTCCATAACCTCTCTCATTATTCTCCACTTTTTCATGGTGTTTGTGATTTGTTTGAGCCACAACACTTGGGGTGCTAAGCTCTTATAAGGCCAAATTCCATAAGCTACTACAACAGGTAATATTCTAACTAGTTTTTATGATTCAAATATCAATTGTATGCTAGTTAGAGGATTCATATTTTGGATAAATTTTGTTGCATGTATAATTAGAGAAAACTTAGATCCAAAGCTATTAGGGTTGTATGTGCACCATAGGAGTGTTATAGTACCTAAAACCCAACAGTTTATAGGTTCATAATAACGATAATGAACTTAAACATAAGCTATACTTAAAGTAGGATAAGCATAACTCACTTACAAAGGGGTTTGGATAGGAGCCGGACTCTGCGGGGGTAGAACTTATGAGCCGAAAGCTCTTCTTGTCAGAGATTTCCGGCACTCCGGGAGTCGCCTCTAGCACTTGGTAAGTGATAGGGAATGGGGGGAGAGTTTGGGAGTATTGAGAGAGAAAAAAGGGGAAATGTGTGAAGAAATGGGATGATATGTGCCTCTATTTATAGGCATAAAATGGATCAATATGTTGTGTTACTGAGCCCAACACGTCGTGTTGGGGTGCAAGGTGTCATCATCTGATGGCAAGGCGTGGGGAAGAAGCAACGGTCAGGATTGTGCCACGTGTCACTCGGAGATTACTCCAAAAACTAATTATCTTATAAAATCCTTAACTTTCGCATAAGGGCTCCGTTTTTGACGTTATTTATATCCACGCATAGGTATCGATGGGATCTACAACTTTCGTTTAGACTCCGTTAGCTAATTTTGACTGTATTTTTAAAGTTATATTTTAACAGGCTTAGACAGGTAAAGTCCGTTAAAAACTCATAACTTTGTCATCCAAAATCCGTTTTCGTTTGTCTTTATATGGTTGAGCTCTTATTAATGAGATCTTCAATTCTCATTTAGGTTTTGTCGGCTAAAAATCGATCGATCTAAAATTTGATTTCTGAGTTGTGTACTGTTATGCGAAATCTTAGAAAAATCATAACTTCCTCATACGAAGTCACATTTGGACGTTCTTTTTATGTATATTCTCGGTTTAACGTATAATACGACTTTGTTTTAGATCTCTAAGGATAAAAAGTAGCTTATCAAAAATTCACTTTTTACGTTACGCGGTGCCGTGCCGGTTTAGCCATAAAACTTCGACGGGTCATAACTTCTCCGTTATAACTCAGATTTCAGCGTTCTTTATATGTACGAAACCCTTGTGACATATACTATAACGTGGTTAATATTATTTACTATAAATAATCTTCTATCAAAAATTCATTTTTGAAGCTCATTGTCTCTAAATTGACTAGCCCGAATCTGCGGGCGTTACATAAAATGCCTAGTAAATAGATTACATAACGAGTACATGAGACCACTCGCTATTTATAGACTACTTGATAACAAGATAGCTACCTATTCGACATATCACAACAAAACATGACTCAAAATTCTCCACATTTGTGATAAACTTTTGAATATTCAAACTTTGGGTAGTATATTGATAGTCTGTAGCAAAACCTTCCGAATCTCCATATACCAAAGGATGATCTTCCTAATCTATGCTTTGTCTTTATTCTCGTTTCTCTGACAATTGTTGATGCGAAATAGGATGCAAGAAAGATGTGAATTTGAGTATCTTTCAACATTATCGGTACGAAATAAAAACTTTTTCTTATTTTTTTCTTTCCTTTACCAATGAATACAACTCCAAATGGATAAGGGAAAATCTCTCCATCTTTGTAGTCCTTTATGCTTATCGTTCCATTTGATAAAGCCCTAGGAACTTTTGATCTTCGGTTGAAGTGAGTAGAGAGATCGATATCAGTAAGTGCCAAATGAGCAAAATATGCATCCAGAAAAGTCTTGAGATTCCCATATCGTCAAATGTATGTTGCTTTATCTGTAATCTGTGTCTTGCTTAGATCACCCTTCAAAAATGCAGTCGTA
Organism: Lactuca virosa; assembly: GCF_052849685.1. NCBI lineage: Eukaryota > Viridiplantae > Streptophyta > Magnoliopsida > Asterales > Asteraceae > Lactuca > Lactuca virosa. The sequence goes on along the minus strand of NC_136429.1, from coordinate 291,855,647 downwards.
ACCAAATCATTCACATTCATGAGTGGAAAATATGCAATCGTGAATTAAAATGGAACATTTTTTGCACGAACCACCTTGTACCGAAAATTCTGCAAAATTCTCTGAAATAACGTATCAGGAGTAATCGATATGAATTTGTCTATTTTCACTAACGACCACACTTCCTCATAATTCTTTCCGAGCACTACATGGAATCGCATTTTGAACAATGAGCAATTAACTGGAAAGTCCAGTTGATTAACCTCTGTATTCTCAGTTGCATAACTCTTCCTTGTTTTGACCATAAAGTCGTTGTCTTCACTAAATGTTGTGCTTTCAATTAACTCGTGATTCCATACTTTATTTTGATCAACCTTGTTGAGACCAGGTGGATCATCTTTCCTTTGCCTCATGATATTGTCCAACTGCCTAAATATTTCCATTTCAAGCTCATGTATCTTCTTTTCTTTAGCTGAGGGCTCGACTTGAACACCCTTCCTTTTGTTTTTGGGATCGACAGTTTAAGTATTATTAACCACAGTAGAAATCGAACCTCCTTCTCCAATACTTATGCCTTTCTTTTGTAATTTGGATAAGTCGACATTGACATTTGGAGTAGTTTTTGTTGTTTTCAATGTTGTCACCACTGGTTTTTTTGGAATCAAGGTTTAGATTTGAGTATAAATTAATTTCCCCACAACTTTTCCTTTATCTTCAACATTCACCTTCGATGAACCAACCCCCTTTTCTACCCCTTGCGAAACATTCACAGAACGTGGAGCATTAGTTGGAAGTCAAAGGACTAGATCTAGTACAGATGCCAATTCATACTTAAAGCATGATTCAATAGAAGAAACCATGGAAGTAATCTGATCTGTAGAAATCGAATTCGATCAAGGAACATCAAATTTTGATAATCGCTCATGAAAGCCAGTAAGTGAATTCTCAATTTTCATGAACACTTGACTATCCCCTTCATTTTTCTCTGTTATACCTTTAAAATAATCTTTATTAAAGGCCCAAATATCTTCAATCAATGTGTAAGTGGATCCAATCAAAGTCTCAACATTAACTTTAACCTTTTCACAAAACTTATCAAGTTTTTTTATCTCTTGAGAAAGCATAGTACGAAGTTCATTAAGCTTGAACCCGATAGACTGCTTTGAAGAGTTCACAAGCTTCTCAGAAAGCTCATGTCGCTAACGAGCAACATCTTGTAACTTCTCAATTTCAGCATTGAAAGTGTGAGAATAAAGAGCTAACCATTCGTTAATTCTCTTATGAACATAATCAATCAAAGTCTTAGTCCTCGACTCTTGAGACTTTAATAGGTACTCAACCTCGACCCTATTAACAACATACTTTCCAGCACTATCATTTAAAAATTGAAGAATCAAATTCAACTTAGAATTGAGAATGTTGAACTGTTTACCATATATGATAACATTATCAGGAACATCATCTTCTTCTGGATTAAACTCCAATTCTGCAAACCCAACCATGACATCATCTTCATCTTCATCTTCATTAACAGTAACCTTTGATTCAGCTGATTGGGATGAAAACAAATCTGTAATAGGCTCTTGCATAACTTGTTGAAATGTTAGAGAAACCACAGGAACAGAAGTAGAAATGATTGTGGAAGTAAGTGGTGATGATGAAGGTGGTATAACGGCTGAAGTATCGAGAGTGGATATCAAAATCCCTTCACCCATATTAACATTTAAGTTCGTACTGGATATGTTCTTAATGATGTTTGAAGTAATACCCTCCTCCATGTTGGACTCGGAAATATTAACTTCAGGTGGCGTGACTTGATTCTTCTCAGGGATTGAAGTGATAATAGGTTCATCAAAATCGATGTTTGAATCCACATCAGATGTGTTCCCAGTAAAACCAAGAATACTTATCTCCTCGGAATTCGATTCGACATTGGTATCCTTTCGTGGTGAATTGTGAAATGTACCAACATCCTTTTTACTGTATTTTCTTTTGTTTCTTCACTATCTCTTTCTGTCTCAACTGTTCATAATGGTGTGAAAGTTGTAGTAGAAGGCTCATCAACAGTCAAAGCTCTATACTTCTGAAATCTCTCCAAGACACCAACAATTTTATGATTGTTCTTTTCTACATCAAAAACATCAGGAACTTCCTTAATCACAACCCCTTGTGTATGAAGGAACGTATTCAAAACATAAACATATTTTATGAAGGCCAAACTCATGTCATCTCATAAAGGCCAAACTCATATATTATGATTATTAGGGCTAGTGTATGAAGGAACATATTCAAATCATACACATTAGGGAATTATGTAAGAAGGACAATATTCTATACAAACATACCCTAAGCCCACTCAACTGAAGTATTAGGTAAATTGTGAACCATAATATGAGTAAAACACAATGGGTAGCTAGCCATACTGTCCAAAATGAAGATTATTTAGAAATCTAAACACACTCAATGTAAACATTGACGAGACTATATGTAATGAAGGTGGGTCACTTGACCCACCTATTTTTTTATATATAAATAAAGATATATAGAATTAAATTTGTGACCCACCTTAAATATTTATAGTGAACTATCCAAATATTTTTGGTAAAATAAAAATGTGTTGCCCATATTCCATATTTTAAAACCCAACTTTTTTAAGGTATAATCAAATATGAATTACGCAATATAATTTAAACTAAAAAAATAAATAATAATAATAATAATCGTGAATCAGTATTCAATCGCAAGAGTTGTTTCCTTCAAGTTTCAATTACCGCTTCCTAAATTACAATCGTCAATCACTATCTAGTGCACCACACCACAATTGATGATCATTTGTGTTATGAAATTATAAGAATGTTTAACCGTTGTTAAGACAGTGCAGTATAAGAAAAATAGATGATCAATTTTTAATTTATAGTTTGGTGTCATATATTGAAAAAAAATGTTTAAAAAAATATTACTAATGATATAATTGTTAAAATATATCAATATATAAGACCTAGTCGGATACAATTGTAATAACTTTAATTTCTTTTTTTCCTTATACGACTCGACCCGGTCCAGACTTGCAACTACTATTTATTGATTTTTTTCATTTTCTATCGGTTTTATTTAATAGTGAACCATGTGGTCTTACGTTCTAGACTTGCCACTAAATGTAAATGTCATATCTCATATGAATATCATGTGTTGCACCCACAAACTCCCAACATAAATGAATTCATGTATACATATAAAAAAATTCAACTTATCAACTTTCCAAATCATCAAAACAGCTAACCAAAAGAAAAGTTTCCAACTTATTAACTTTTCAAATAATCAAACGTCTTTCTAGAAATAAGCATTTTCATCTTATCAACATTTGAAATAATTAATACATCCTTCCAAAATTAACTTTCATGCAATCCACAAATAATACATATAGTAGGTATATAAAATATAGAAACGTTGTAGATCAAAATAATAAAACAAATATATATATATATATATATATATATATATATATATATATATATATATTGAGGTGGATAGATAGATGGATATATATATATATATATATATATATATATATATATATATATATATAGAGAGAGAGAGAGAGAGAGATTTCTACTCTTGATAAACTCACATTAATCTAACACTCCATATTTTAACCTTCAAAGGGATGAAGAAGTTTTTAATTCCTCCCTTCCTAATCAAGAATGGTTTGTGTTAAATGGGACTTGAGCATTTGGATAATGTTCATGGAGCATTTAGATCATGTTGATGGAGCATTTGGAGCACTTGGAACTAAATGGAGCACTTGGGGTTCATGGAGCATGTGACAAGGAACAGATCATCTGAGAAAGGAATGGATCGTCTAACAAAGGAACAGATCAAGTGCCAAAGGAACGGATCATACAGAAGGGGGTGTGGAGCACCTGGAAGAGGTTTGGAGAACTAAGGAGCGATATGGAGCAAGATTGGGACCTTGTTGTGCCATATGTTGAAGAGTTGGGCTAAGATGGATGTTGTTGCACCAAGGGCACTCCTTCTTGAGCCAAAGTACTCCCTCTTGTGCCATGGGGAATCCCTCTTGCGCCATGGGGTACTCTTGTTGCGCCATGGAATATGTTGTTGCGCCACGCATGTTCCCATTGCGTCATGGTGGTGATCTTGCTCTGACGTAGAAGTTATTGTGCAACACTTGATGTCGCTTGTGTCATCCATGTTTTTGTTATGCCATCATGGCGCAACACTTGATCCTTGATGAGCCAAGTATGTTATGAAGTCCTTTATGATGCTCAAGATCATTCAAGGATGCTCAAAAGTTTGTATTGTTCAAGGATCACACCATGTTCTGCCACCATGATGGATGTTAGGCCATTAGTGCTCATGATGCACCACTTGTACATCATGATGTTGCACTATGGCACAAGGTGCTCCATCATGTGCGTTGTTAATGCTCATGGGTTGTAAGACATCCACGAATGTTCAAGAAGATGTTGCATGGCGGATTTTGATTGGTTGACACCTTTCATGGGCCTATGGGCCAAAGGGCTTGGCCCATTAGGGTTTTAGGTCTGATCCCTCAAGTATAAATAGGGATGCATGCTAGGTCATTTTATGTCTTGTATCTTGAATTCTATAGTGATAGGAGAATCTATGTGTAATTGTACTTGTAGCCTTTGTTTGAGAGCTCTAAAATAAAAGAATACTCCCCCCTGCCCGTGGACGTAGGTCACCTTGACCGGACCACGTAAATAATGTTTCTTGTGTGCTTATAGTTTTGCTAGTTATCCGTTTTACTTCCTAACAAGTGGTAATAGAGCTACGGTTTGTATTCTTGTGATTGAAGATGTCTACTCACAAGTTTGATTTGGAGAAATCCAATGGTTCAAATGACTTCACATTATGGAAGGAGAAGATGAAGGCTCTTCTAGTTCAACAAGGATGTGCAGCGGCACTGGAAGGAGAAGCAAAACTGCCAAAGGACATGGCGGATGAAAAGAAGGTGGACATTCTGACGAAGGCACATAGTGCCATTCTATTGATCTTGACAGATGAAGTATTGAGGGAGGTCTTGGATCAAACAACTGCTTTTGGACTGTGGTCGAAATTGTGTGACAAGTTTCAGAATAATTCTCTGACGAATTGGCTATACGAGAAGCAACGTTTGTACACTCTTAGGATGTCGGAAAGCACCCAAGTGAAGGATCATCTAGATAACTTCAATTACATCATCTTGGATCTACAAGGAGTTGATGTGAATATTGAAGATGAAGATCAGGCGCTCATTCTCTTATGTACTCTTCCAAACTCATATGAGAATTTCGTTGATTCCATGCTTTATGGTAGGACAACGATCACTGGGAATGATGTGAAGGAATATCTGATGTCCAAGGAACTGAAAAGAAAAGTTTCAGTTGGAGATGAGGTGTCCATTTCCGGTTTGTTTGTAGGGACAGGAAGGACAAAAGAGAGGAATACGGAAACAGAGGGAGATCACATTCTAAATCGAAGTCTAAAGGTTCATCAAATGACAAGTGTTATAACTGTAAGGAGAAGGAGAACTTCAAGCAAAATTGTCCACAACTGAAGAATGGGAAGTGTAAGAGTGAATCAAGCAGCAATAACACTAATGTTGTGGTTCAGGAAAGTTCTGATGAAGAGGTCGATGGTGATGTACTTACTGTGAGTACATCAAGTTCTACTGATACTTGGGTCTTAGATTCTGGAGCATCCTATCACATGACGTATAATCGTGACTAGTTCGACTCCTTCAAAGAGTGGGATGGCACATTCAAGTTGGGTGATGATTGGGTGAGCAGTATCAAAGGTAGTGGCACGATGCAGATTAAGATGCATGATTGCATGGTCAGGAAGTTAGATTTCTGGTACGTTCTAGAGCTTCGAAAGAATATAATTTTTCTTGGAAAATTGGCTAAGAATGAGATGAGGTACGCTGGTGAAGGTACCTGGGTCAAAGTGACCAAAGGTTCTCTGGGTATAATGAAAGGGAATATGAATCATGGAGGGATCTATATCCTAGAAGGAAATACGGTTATGGGAATGGTGGCTATCTCCCAATCCTTAAATGAAGGTGATGACAAGACGAAATTTTGGCATCGAAGGTTGGGGGTACATGAGTGAGAAGGGCATGTCAGTTCTAAATAAACAAGAACTTCTTGGTTGAGAGGCTACCGGAAAGATAAAGTTTTATAAATCTTGTGTTAAGGGAAAGCATCGCAAAGTGAAGTTCAGTATCTGTCAACACAAAAGCAATGAAATCTTGGAGTATGCTCACTCAAATCTGTGGGGTCCTGTTCCAGTGAAGTCTCAAATAGGATGCTCATACTTTGTAACTTTCATTAATGACTATTCAAGGAAGGTTTGGTTGTTCTTTATGAAGACCAAAGATGAGATGTTTGGGAAGTTCAAGGAGTGGAAGACCATGGTTGAGAAAAGGACTGGAAAACAGGTCAAGACTCTGAGCACTGACAATGGGTTGGAGTTCTGCAATGCTCCATTTGACAATTTCTGCAAGGCAGAAGGTATAGTGAGGAACCGCACTGTACAACACACACCACAAAAAAGTGGAGTGGCAGAACAGATGAACCAAACTCTCATGCAGCGTGCAAGGTGCATGCGAATATTTGCTAACTTATCTAAGCAATTCTAGGTGGAAGCAGTTAACACTGCTTGTTATCTGGTGAACAGATCACCATCAACTGCAATAGACTTAAATACTCCTCAAGAGGTAGGGTCCGGGAAACCCTCTGACTATTCTGGTTTATGTGTATTTCGATTCCCCGCATATGCTCATGTGAATGATGGTAAACTTGAGCCAAGGACAATGAAGTTCATATTTTTAGGATATGCGATAGGAGTAAAAGGTTATCGACCGTGGTGTATAGAAGAAGGAAGAACTCCTAAATTTATCATGATCATAGATGTGACCTTTGATGAATCTGCCATGGGTAACTAGGGAGGAGGTTAAAACAAGTCAAGCAGGGAATAAAGATCAGGGTGCTAGCCAGAAGGTGGAGTTTGCAACTCAAACTCCAGATAGAGTTGTTATAAGTGACAAAGAGCAAGGTGGCAATGAACAGTCTGGACAAGATGAAACCACAGAGAAACCCATGAGATCTTTGTCCAGTGGTGCTGATGTTGGGAAGGATGATGTGTATGAATCTATAGAAAAGAGAAGATCAAATAGGGTCATTCGACAACCTGATAGATATGTGGGATGTGTGAATTCAGGTGAACTTGACTCCATTGCTTTTGCTTTAGCAACTAGAGAATACATTGACACTGAGGAACCTCAATCGTATCAAGAGGTTGTGGCGAGTAAAGAAGCAAATGACTGGTTAATGGCCATATGAAGAAATGAAATCTTTAGAGAAGAATGAAACATGGGATCTTGTTCCATTACCAAAGGGAGCAAAGCCAGTGGGATGCAAATGGATCTTTAAGAAGAAGGAAGGGATACCAAGAGTTGAACCAGCTAGGTTCAAGGCAAGGTTGGTGGCGAAATGGTTTTCTCAGAAGGAAGGAATTGATTATCATGAGCTGTTCTCACCGGTCGTGAAGCACAAAACAAATCGGGATCTTTTGGCCGTGGTGAGTGCATTGGATATGGAGCTTGAACAGCTTGATGTGAAAACTGCATTTCTTCATGGGAACTTAGAAGAGAAGATTTGTATGTACCAGCCATAAGGGTTCCTTGATTCTAAGAAGGATCATGTATGTTTACTAAAGAAATCCATGTATGGTTTGAAGCAGTCTCCAAGACAATGGTACAAGAGATTTGATTCATTCATGATCTTGAATGGTTACACTCGGAACCATTTTGACAGTTGTGTTTACTCAAAGGAATTGTCACCATATTCTTACATATATATGTTGTTATATTTTGATGATACACTCATCGTAGCCAAGGATGTGGCTGGAAAAAATGACTTGAAGGCGACCCCGAAGAATGAGTTCGAAATGAAGGATTTGGGAGCAGCAAAGAAGATACTTGGAATGGAGATACAAAGAGATAGAAAATTAGGGCGGTTATGTATTTCTCAACAGAAGTACATTGAGAAAGTTTTGTAATCCTTCAATTGAGATCAGTCCAATCCAGTTGGAACTCCTTTGGCGGCTCACTTTAATCTTGGTCCAAATACTATACCCACTACTAATGAAGAAACGAAGTAAATGAGTAGTGTTCCATAATCAAGTGCTATTGGAAATCTCATATATGCTATGGTCTGTACCAGACCTGATTTGTCTCATGCAGTTGGTGTGGTTAGCAGGTTTATCAGTAACCCAAGGAAGACTCATTGGGAAGTTGTAAAGTGGATCTTGCGATACTTAAAGGGAACAACTGATGTTTTCTTGGTGTATGGAGCTAATACAAAGAGTGACTTGTTGGGATGTTCTGACTCTGATTATGATGGTTATTTGTTGAAGCACATGTCACGGACGTGCTACATATTCACTTTGTTCGGATGTACCATCAGTTGGAAGTCAACGTTACAAGATATCGTTGCTTTTTCTACAACTGAATCTGAGTACATGTCCATGAAGGAAGGAATAAAGGAGGAGATATGGTTGCCAGGGCTTATTCAGAGTCTTGGTATGAATGTGGAGAAGCCTGTCTTGTATTGTGACAGTCAAATTGCTTTGAGTCTTGTTAAGAACCCCATGTATCACGAGAATACAAAGCACATTGATGTCAAGCTGAATTTCTTTCGGGATATTTTGGAATGAGACAAGTTTTCAATACTAAATATTGATACCAAGGTCAACCCATTAGATATGTTGACATGGTCGTTTCCCAATGAGAAGTTTATGCTTTTCTTGGATTTGGTTGATATTCACATGAGGTAGGTCCCTTCGGGGACGAATTACAGGAAGGGAGAAGAAGTTCTTGTTTAAGGTGGAGTTCATAGGATGCTTAGGTCAAGGTGGATATTGTTAAATGTGACTCGAGCATTTGGATCATGTTCATGGAGCATTTAGATCATGTTCATGGAGCATTTGGAGCACTTGGAACTAAATGGAGCACTTGGGGTTCATGGAGCATGTGACAAAGGAACTGATCATCTGAGAAAGGAATGGATCGCATGACAAAGGAATAGATCAAGTTCCAAAGTATCGGATCATACAGAAGGGGGTTTGGAGCACTTGGGAGTGATATGGAGCAACAAGGGGACCTTGTTGCGCCATCTGTTGCAGAGTTAGGCCAAGAAGGATGTTGTTGCGCCAAGGTACTCCCTCTTGCGCTATGGGGTACTCCTGTTGCACCATGGAGTATCTTGTTATGCCAAGCATGGCCTTGTTGCACCATGCATGTTCCTGTTGCGCCATGGTGGTGATCTTGCTCCAACTTAGAAGGTCTTGTGCCACACTTGATTCCACTAGCGCCATCCATGTTCCTGTTGTGCCATCATGGCGCAAGATGGACCATCTTGGTCCTTGATGAGCCAAGTATGCTATGAATTCCTCTATGACGCTCAAGATCGTTCAAGGATGCTCAGAAGTTGGTATTTCTCAAGGATTACACCATGTTGTGCCACTATGATGGATGATGGGCCATTAGTGTTCATGATGCGCCACTTGTACATCATGATGCTCCACTATGGCACAAGGTGCTCCATCATGTGTGTTTCTGATGCTCATGGTTTGTATGACATGGATGAATTTTGAAAAATATGTTGCATGGCGGATTGTGATTGGTTGATACCTTTCATGGGGCTATGGGCCAATGGGCTTGGCCCATTAGGGTTTTAGGTTTGATCCCTCAAGTATAAATAGGGATGCATGCTAGGTCATTTTGTGTCTTGTATACTGAATTCTAGAGTGACAGGCGAATCTCTGTGTAATTGTACTTGTAACCTCTGTTTGAGAGCTATGAAATAAAAGAATACTCCCTTCATGCCCGTAGACGTAGGTCACCTTGACCGAACCACGTAAATATTGTGTCTTGTGTGCTTATAGTTTTGCTAGTTATCCTCTTTACTTCCTAACAGTTTGAGAATTCAAGTTTCACCTATGAGTATTAATAAGTTTGTCAAAATCCTATTATGTTCCACATTAAGTAACTTATTAAGCTCTGAATTCCAAATGTGTAATTTTATAGTTTCAAAACCTCCCTTATGTTAAAACATGAACATAGGTGAAAATCATGCGTGATTTCGAATATGTGTGAAAAGTTTATGAGTAAAAAAATGTTGGTGACATGATTATGCTCTAGGTCTTGCCCAGGCTCAAAGAAGTGGATATTGGACTTAAGCTTGTTTGAATCATGTTGCAGGTGCAAAAAAAGTCAAAAGTATCCCTATTTTACCCATTTCATCATTATACTTTGTTCATATGGTTACGAAACTTTACTAGTGATTCTAAACAACCTAAATAAGTTTAATTATTATTTTATATCATTTAAGTCCTATATACTCTATGAACTAATGCTTAAGACATTTAAATGCCACAAGAGCTATCGTAAAGCTTATGTGACTATCAAACACCAACCATACTTCACTGTGACAACCGTCAATTTTTGGTCAAGTCAAAGTCAACTAAAGTCAACAAGTCAAACCGGTCAACTTATCTAACCCTTGTATATTAGGGTTTCCGTTATGCTTCTTATTGTACAACTCGCAAATCTTAATACAAAGTATCACTTAGAGTTTTCACGTGTTCGGAAATTCTAAACCCTAATCAGGGCAATTAATGAAACTACTCGATAAAACATTATTCCTTAACCCTCGGGGGCATATAACAATCATAACGAGACTTAATGGGATGTACAAACCTTACGTTACGAAGCCAAACACTCAAAAAGGTCGCAAACGAGATCTCTCCCAAATCTCTCTCTGTATGAGAAATCTCTCCAAGCGTGTGAAATCTCTCCAAGTATGTGAAATCTCTCCCAAATCTCTCTCTGTATGAGAAATCTCTCCAAGAATATGAAATCTCTCCCAAATCTCTCTCTGTATGAGAAATCTCTCCAAGTGTGTGAAATCTCTCCCAAATCTCTCTCTGTATGAGAAATCTCTCCAAGTATGTGAAATCTCTCCCAAATCTATCTCTGTATGAGAAATCTCTCCAAGTATGTGAAATCTCTCCCAAATCTCTCTCTGTATGCGAAATCTCTCCAAGTGTATGAAATCTCTCCCAAATCTCTCTTAAAATCTCTCTCAACTTCTTATAATCGCTCGGGGCATCCCGACCTGTATTTTAGTCGAAAACCGCTCGAAAACGGAAGTTTACGCAAAAAACAGCTTTAAGGAGCCGAACCCTCTTAAGGAGCCGAACCCTCTTAAGGAACCGAACCCTCTTAAGGAGCCGAACCCTCTTAGGAATCGAAACCCTAAGAAGCCTCCTGGACCGAACTTCACCTTCGCTTCTGACAAAATTCACCTTCGGTCCCTTCTGATGAGTCGCCTGCGAGATCTCTCGGTTCCAATACACAACCGAACCCTACCTTCGGTTCTATGCTCCTAAGACCGAACCTTCGCAACTTCGGCCCCAATTTCAGATTTTCCTATTTCCTTCCCAGTTTTTGACCCAATCTTTGTTTTAAGCCCGTTTTTCGTGATTTTAACGCGGGATTTTCACCAAAACTCGTAATTTAATATAAGAGACCCTAAATATTCATTTTTAATCATATTTTTGGGGGAAATCCTTGCCTAAGAATAAAATCTATTTGGTGAGATATTTAGGTGGAGTGTTGACTTATCCTTTAGGCAAAGACAGAAGTTACCTCCCATACCCACTCCTTGACTATTCCCAGTCACTATTCACTCATACCTAGTCAATCATTGTCCTTTCACCACCCCTCTCCAGCAAGATTCAATACTCAAAAGCTGAAAATCTCCTCTCTCCTTCCACCTTATTCACACTTTCTCAAAGAAGAACAAACACATTCTCTCTCACTTCCTCTCACCAAGAATTCGAGATTCAAGGCTGATCTTGAGCTCTTCACACACCTTGGTAAGTAAATCTCTTCCCACACTTGATTTCCTTACACTTCTTCACTCAAATTACGGGTTCCTTACACAAATATCGTCATATTTGTTGTTAGATCTTCGAATCATCAAGCATCTTCTAAGTGTTCTTGAGTTGAACACTTCTTTTCTTCATCATCCATCTTCTGAAATTACTCAAGGTGAGTTCATACCCCTACATTTTCATGTTTTCTTAAAGTTTTAAGGGGGGAATACATGTTAAAACACCAAAAACTTAACTAAACTCAAACAACAGCTTTCATCAGAAAAGTTGAGTCTTATTCACGGACTGTTTTGACTATCTTAAACTTAATATCTTTCAAAACTGTTTCATATGCAAATATTTCAGGTGCATACCTTTAAAATGACTACTTGCACATCTCCATACGATTTACGATTTATGGTGATTTTTACAAAACTGCTTATCATTTCAAAAACGAATTCGGACCAGTCTGTGAATATGAACATTTTAACACAAGTTAAAGACTTCTAAAAATCATAATAAAAATTATGAATAAACTAGACACATTTTGTGAACTCTCAAAATTTACGGATTCAGTTTTCGGCTTCGTATGATTTTTCTATGATTTTTCTAAAACAGTGTAGAAAGGTCAAAAACTAGATAACAGCTTATAACTTTCATCACACTTTGTAACATGTTGAGCAAAGTGTTAATCTTTGAGGATTTCATATTTTACATGTGTTTCTTGTTGTGGTATAATTATATAACAGAAAATACTCACTGAATTGTAAGAACCCTCCATCATTACCAATAGTACAAAACAAGGCAGGATAAACATACTTATATTTTTGCTACACATTCGACTTACCTAGAAAAGGGTTCTTATACACCACAAACAAATATGCTAAACTATAATAGGTATAGTTAGGTTGCATATACATTTAAAACATTATGATAAACCATAATAGGTATAGTTTACGTTTCATTTACATTACGAACTCATTACAAAAGGTTTTCATATAAAAGGGGGTACATTACAAAGTACCAGGTTTATACAAAAATGGGTACATTACAAAGTATCGGGTTTATACAAAAAGGGATACATTACAAAGTACTGGGTTTCATATAAAAGGGGTACATTACAAAGTACCGGGTTTATACAAAAAGGGGTACATCACAAAGTACCGGGTTTCATATAAAAGGGGTACATTACAAAGTACCGGGTTTATACAAAAAGGGTACATTACAAAGTACCGGGTTTTCATATAAACGGGGTACGAATACAAAGTACCGGGTTTACACAAAAATAGTTTTAGGGTATTAAAACTACATATCTTTTAGAATTGTTAGTTTTCAGCTATAATCGCTACGTGTACATGTTAGAGTTATATAAAATTGAATTGAAATCGACTTAGAATTGGTGGGCCCGCCCTATCTCATGTTCCTTGTTTGGTTGTGGACCTAGGGCAGACCCATTATATTCAACGGTTTATTTAATTTAAATTTTATATAACTTATATACGCTGAGTGATTATAGAAGGAATCTATGGGTCTTTCTAGGGTACATTACCGCATAACATAGGAGCATTCATTTCACACTTAATAAAGAAAATATTGGATTTTCTGGAAACATACTCTGTCGCTTTTACAAGGAAAACGGTTTCTTCCTCAAACAAAACTCTTATGAACTCACCAACTTAATTGTTGACACTTTTCAAAACTACTTGTATTCTCAGGAAATCAGTGATACAGGAAACCAACAGCATTTTGAGGATGGGACGTTTAATCGTCAAACAGTTCATTTTGTCATCATAATGTAATTGATTTTGAAACATGTAAACATATACTATGATGTAACATTTTAAATTATATTTATGATGGTTGTATTTACTTTGAGCACTATTATACTCGTTGTTGTGATACTATACATGAAGTTCTCCACTCCCAGACGTTTCCGCCATCCTTGGTTTGGGGGTGTGACATTCACAAACTGTTAATGGCTTTCCACATTACCAACCATCATCTTTATGACTTAATGATCACTAAATATGTTTTTCTAATCCACTTATTAAGCTTTGAATCATCTTAATAATCATTTAATTACTAAATTTCAATCGCATGTTATGATTCCATTTTAATCAATAAGATTCCAAGCACTTCCAATGAAGTTGTGAATTGTTAGGAAACCTTTGCAAACACTTAAAATTCTTTAAAATACTTTTAGGTTTATATCATTTTAGTCAATTTCCAAGTTACTTCCATGATTTTTGAAAATAGATTTGTTTCAAAAGCATTTCAACATATTCCAATGGTAGTTCCCCATTGGAATAAGTAATTCACATCAAAGTTTATTAGGAACCATGGAATCACATCAAACCCTAACTTAAGAACCAAGTACTTCAATAAATTAACTTGGATTTAATAAATCTGATTCTACTAACGAATCTAAAAGCGAATGTACAAGTCATTAAGGCACTTTTACCACTCATATATTGAGATTATGGCTCATATCACCCAATCCCATCAGTAGAGATGGAAATAAACCGTACATTGATTAGATAACAACCTCATGATGATCTATTTCAACTCAAAGTATCAATTAAGTAATGGATTTGGATGTCATCAAGGATCTAGGGTTTGCGAATCCCAAGATCCATCAAATGTTGAATCAAGCTCTAAAATGAAAAGAATGTTACTAGAAGCATATCCAAAGCTTGATTCAATACTTAATTGCTACTAGAACATAAAAAAACTCACAAAGAGTTCGTGAAAATAGAATTTGATGTTGAACAAAAAAAACCGTAGAATTGAATTTGAGATGAAATAGAGGAGAAAAGCTACCTTGCAAAAAAGGAGGTGAAGAGATATGATTAAAGCTTATACAATTTGAATTCAGACCTCAAAATAATTTAATTTGAGAAGAAATAGAGGAAAAAAATCCACCTTCCAGGCAAGGAAATGAAGAGACATTATCAAAGCCTCTGCTACCCAAATAATTTTCGTTGCAAAGTCGTTGATAAGACAAGTTAGTGATGCATTTATACTTGCTCGAAATCCATATATTTTTGTAGTGTTTACACGTATATAAATTCAAACTTAGTCGATAGGTTTCATGGACTTGTGTGATTATATACATTTATAACACACAATAATGTGATGAAAGCAAAACATATCCTAAGTATACATACCCCAAGATCCATAGGAAATTTGATACACGCTTTATATGTTATCCATCACCAAACTCAATTTACGAATTATGTCACTGCATCGAACAAAAAATTTAAATGCAAATACGATGGAAATCATACGTACAACATAGCAAACTAGTGTGATTTACATAATAATTCTATCACAATTCATAAACAACCATGGTTTTGAAAATCGGACCGGCCTTTTCAACCGGGAACCGGTCTCTGGTTACCGATTTTTTGAAGTCAAAAAACCATTTATTTGTGAACTAGTAAAAACCGGTTGGTTCAATAAAAACCAGGTTAAACCGAACCGATTCAACCTCTAAAAAACCGATTTTATCATAAAAAAGTGACAAAAAGATGATCAATCCCAAATCCGACTTTCCAAAAAATATTTTGACTAAAATAAAACTAGACTTGTAGTAAATCGTGTTGAACAAGTAGCGTATTTTATTTTAACATGAGAGAATGTACAAGGGAGCACCAATTTATAAAAGAAGCTCTCTCCCTTCTTTCTTATTCCCAAGATATGGGCATTCTTATTCACGAGATATGGGCAGGGCCGGTCCAAAGGTATTTGATGCCCTGGGCAAAAGTGTTTAAGGATACCCTATGATTGTATCGTAAAACCTTGATGAAGTCGTATATGTACATTCCAACCACGAAAATGCACATATATATCATGTAATGTCATTAATTGTTACAGTAAAACATCTAGAATTTTATTTAAAATACATATGTTAATACAAAAAACAATAACAAGTAGCATTTACTAAAATGCTACCATACGCATCTAACACGACAACCTATATTAAGATATACTACAATTACATAATATAATTATAAACTCATCTCCAATTCAACACAAACTCATAAGAAATACATACATCTTCTTTTAAAGCAATCTCCCCGCCTCAATCGAATCCTCTCTTCTTAATGAAATCTATTAATGTATATTATGTATCTTGTATTTAGCCCATTAGATTAGCCTTTTTGTATGTACGTATAAGCCCATTACTTTATGTATATAGTATTCAATTGATTAATGAAATTATTCAAGGGAAATCATTCTCCAATATGGTATCAGAGACTTTCTAACCTTGGTACCCATACACCAGCCGGCCCTACCTTCTCCTTCTCGATCCTGTTAGTCTTCTCCTTCTTCTCTATCTCTATTTTGTTCTTCTTCTCTATCAGACATGGTTGATAAAAATAAGCCCTTCACTTGCATCAATATCAAGTCCTATGTTCCTCTTATTCTTTATCTAAATGAATTAAACTACGATGCGTGGCAGGAGCTCTTTCTCACTCATTGTCGTGCCTATGGTGTCCATGGTTTTTTTGACAGCACAAACAAACCCATAGACGCAACAGACACCGATTGGGACAACCTTAACAATCTTGTCAAGTTCTGGCTCTATGGCACAATGACACAGTCATTACTCACCATGATCCTCAAACCAAAATCAACAGCCAACTCTATCTGGGAAGCCATTGAAGCCCTTTTTAGAGACAATAAACACTTGAAAGCAATTGAATTGAACAATGAGTTGTGTACTCTAGTCCAAGGCGACCGCTCTATACCCGAATACTGCCAGAAAATCAAAGTTATTTCTGATCTCCTAGACAACATTGATGCACCAGTCCCTGAAAAGACACTAGTTTCATACCTGCTCAACGGTTTAAACCCGAAGTTTGAAAGTGTTTCCATGCTCATCTGTCACAAAGATCCCCCACTTTCATTCCTTGAAGCACGCTCAACTCTTGTTTCTGAAGAGTTCCATGTCAACAGGAACCACACCCTGACACCCTCACCTCATTATGATCATGGATCCTATCCTACAGTTCTCGTCGCCAACAGCAACAAGCCCGACAACAGGCGGTCTCAGCACAACAGATCCTCCTCCAATCGGCGCAACATTGACTCCTCCAACCGTCGATCAGCGCCGTCTTCCTCGTCGTAGGTACATGCCACTGGTTGCTACCCTCCTCCTGCTCCGTGGAATCCATACTACTATCATTGGGCGGCGTATGGCTAGCCTGCCCCTCCACCATGGGCTGTTCCACGCCCTCATTTGGCTCCTCAACCACAACAACACCGCCGACAACCACCTGCAACCGGGATTCTTGGACGACACCCATCAGCCCAACCAGGTTCCTCTACTTCCCAGGGAGCATTTCACGCTACTACTACTGATCAGTCCTCATTTCCTCCTCTTTGGCATTGGTTTCCTCCTATGCCACCTGATCAACCAACTGATCTCCCTACTGCATACAACACAATAACACTCACTGAACCGGAAGATGCAAACTAGTATATGGATACGGGGCTGACATCTCATCTCGTCTAATGCAGGTATTCTATCTTCACTTACACACAATTCGGTTTTTGTTGGCAATGGTTCCACTATTCCCGTTACCCAAACATGACATAAAGTTATCCACTCAATCAATCACCCGTTACATTTGAACAATGTCCTTGTAACACCCGATATTATCAAAAACCTTATTTTTGTGCGCAAATTTACTACTGATAATCTTGCTGCCATTGAATTTGATCCATATGGTTTTTCTGTGAAGGATTTCCCGACCAAGCAGATCCTTCTTAGATGCGATAGTACCAGCGTCCTCTACCCAGTCACCTCTTCAGTAGTCACCTTACTCACTAATCAAGCATCTCTATGGCATCAACGTTTGGGACATCCCGGTCCCCGTGTTCTTCAATCTTTAATTTCTAGTCATTTCATTTCATGTAATAAAAACAATGTTCCATTTTCCTGTAATGCTTGTCGCCTTGGCAAGCACTCTCGTTTACCTTTTGTTTCACCTAATAATCATGTCACTGAGTTGTTTGAAATTGTGCATTTGATTTATGGACTTCATCCATTGTTAGCACTAGTGGCATCAAATATTACATCCTTTTTCTTGACAATTTTTTCATTTCTTATGGGTATACCCGTTTCGTAAGAAATCTGATGTCTATAGCAAATTTCTCCACTTTCGGGCATATGTTAAGACTCAATTCAAACAAGAAATCCAATCTTTTCAGTGTGACCATGGTGGTGAATTTGATAATCACCAATTTCACCCCCTCTTTGACCAAAACGGCATAAATTCTGTTTCTCATGTCCCCGCACATCTCACAGAATGGTCGGCCAGAACGCATGATTTGATCAATTAATAATGCCATACGTACCCTTCTCTTTCACGCACATATACCAATAACATATTGGGTTGAGGCCCTACACATGGCATGTCATCTTCTAAATATCACCCCTTCCACAACCATTAACAACGAGATCCCATTCACCAAACTTTTTCAAAAAAATCCATCCTACTCTCATCTCCGCATCTTCGGATGCCTCTACTACCCTTTAATACCCACTTCTCACAAACTTGAACCTCGATCCATGCCATGTGTATTTCTTGGATACCCATCACAACATCGTGGGTTCCGATGTCTGGACCTTCACACTCGAAAAAAAATTATCTCCAGAGATGTGACTTTCGATGAAACCTCCTTCCCTTTCCAATCTATGACCACCGAAAACCCACCTTCTTACTCGTTCCTTGACGACCACCCCTCACCTAATACTTTTTCCGCTGCCATTAACCCACCAACGGAACCTCCAATCAGCCCACCATCATCACCTAACCACCATCAACACACCAGCCACCCCACCGAAAATCACCAATACCACTCCCCCCTCTAACCGCAACTCCTCAAAACAGCCCTCTCCATACTGCCACCTCTCCAAACAGCCCCCACCCTCCTAAAACAACCATAACTAGCCCCTTATCGCCTCACTCCTCATCCCCCACCTCCAACCCATCCACTCAAAACAACCCGTCAAACTCCCCTCCTATTTCCGTTAATACACATCCTATGGTTACCCGTGCTCAACGGGGTATTTTCAAACCCATCTCCAAACTTAACCTTCATACCACAGCCGAATCTCCATTACCAAGATTCCACCTCCATGCTCTTAAAGACCCCAACTGGACCAATGCCATGAAAACCGAATTTAATTCACTTCTTACTAATGAAACATGGGTACTTGTTCCTAGACCAAAAGATGTTAATATTGTTCGGTCTATGTGGTTGTTTAAAGAGAAATATAAAGCAGATGGCTCATTGGAACGATATAAGGCACGACTTCTTGCAAACGGTAAAAGTCAACGGCCGGGGATTGACTGTGATGAAACATTTAGTCCAATTGTTAAACCGGCTACCATACGTACGGTTCTTAGTCTCGCCACATCCCGTGACTGGCCAGTTCACCAGCTTGATGTTAAAAATGTTTTTTTACACAGACATCTCAATGAAACTGTGTATATGCACCAACCGCCCGGATTTCATGACCCCAAGTTCTCGAATCATGTATGTCATCTTAAACGGTCTTTTTATGGTTTAAAGCAGGCCCCACGGGCATGGTTCAATTGGTTTGCTACATTTCTCAAGAAGCATGGATTTATACACAGCAAATGTGATTCGTCTCTATTTTTCTTCAGATCCGGGAGTGCCACTGCTTACTTGTTGTTATACGTTGATGATATTATTCTCACAGCATCGACCACATCTATTCTTCAGCATCTTATCAAACTCCTGGCTGCGGAGTTCGCCATGACCGATCTTGGAGTTATCTCATATTTTTTGGGCATCTCAGCAATTTCTAACAAAGAAGGATTGTTTCTCTCTCAACGTAAATATGCTCTTGAAGTCCTAGACCAAGCAAATATGCTTAATTGTAATCCATGTCGCACTCCTGCAGACACTCAGTCCAAGCTCAATGATACAGGACCACCCGTTGCTGATCCCACTCTTTATCGCAGCCTTGCTGGAGGCTTACAATATTTAACCTTCACCCGACCAGATATTTCCTTTGTTGTACATCAGATCTGCTTATGCATGCACGACCCGCGTAAACCCCATTTTCATGCATTAAAACGCATTCTACGTTATATTCGCAGTACATTAGATCTTGGCCTCCAGCTTCATCGCACCGCAACTACTGGTCTTATTGCCTACTCAGATGCCGACCGGGGCGGTTGCCCATCTACTCGCCGATCTACCAGTGGTTATTGTGTTTTTCTAGGCGACAGCCTGGTCTCATGGTCCTCTAAACGTCAACCCACGGTCTCGAGATCAAGTGTCGAAGCTGAGTACCACGGTGTTGCAAATGCAGTTGCCGAAACTTGCTGGTTGCGGAAACTCCTTCCTGAGTTATACACCCCCATACCCAAAGCTACTATTGTATATTACGATAATGTGAATACGGTCTATCTCTCCACAAATCCGGTTCAACATCAAATGACAAAACATATTGAAATAGACATTCACTTCGTTCGAGACAAAGTCGCCACTGGTCAAGTCTGTGTCCTTCACGTCCCTTCCGCACTTCAGTATGCCGATATCTTCACCAAAGGGCTTCCTTCGTCCCTCTTCAATGATTTTAGAAACAGTTTGAGCCTTCGGAGTGTTCCTACCGCTCGAACTGTGGGGGGGAGGGGGGGGGGGGGGGCGGTATTAATATATATTATGTATCTTGTATTTAGCCCATTATATTAGCCTTTTTGTATGTACGTATAAGCCCATTACTTTATGTATATAGTATTCAATTGATTAATGAAATTATTCAAGGGAAATCATTCTCCAATAAAATTCTTGCTGCAATTAATTATGAAGTTAAACAGTGAACATAATGATTCCTCAAACATATGAAATTTAAGACATTCACGGTGAACCCAAAAAATACGATAGAAAATTGTAATTACTAAATGGTGAACATAGAAATTTCTTTGTTAAAGACAAAATGAAATCAAATTATCCCTAACTGAACTGAAATATACCATAACATTAAAAAAAATATTTTTCTCAAAACATAAATAATAGCAGACTCGCATAACCAAGGCCATGTCTATATATACACTACATGGACCATTTTGGTGTTTACTCTTTTTGAAACATCATTACAAATTCAACAACGAAATTTCTCACGAAAACCGTAAATTGCATTCATACAATGATGTTCAACTATATTCAATGTTGTTTGCCTCTTTACATATTAGTGTATTTAATGTTGTTTACTCTTTACCTCTGAACCAGAAACTAGATTAAACATTACAACCTCCCAAATGGCTAAACATAGAACATAATGGATGAACATGAATAGCCGAACATGAATGGTTGAACCAGAAGAGAGATCAGGTGGCTGGAAATAAGAAATTTTATTGAACATTATAACCTCCCAAGTCACTGAATGGCTGAAAATTATACCTCCTGGAGGATTGAATGGCTGGAAATTATACCTCCTGTATGGCTGAAAATAAGAAATCAAATTAAACATAATTCATCCAGAAAAATACTTAGATTAAAAATAAGAACCCCAAACTTTCAGGAATCAGAACTACAAAAATTAGCTCGTAAAATTTCGAACTCCAAAATGATATATATGTACTGCTACTGGGCATAACTACTGGACTGTATTGGGCCGGCCCTTTGTGGGACTTCCATTTAGAAGTTTCTAAGTTTATTAATTACATATATGAGTAATGAGTGGGTGTTCAAATTTCAAAGGCTAGACAGGAAATTCTTGTAAATAAGCATATGATTTTATTAATTATAATTTTACATTTAATTATAATATAATAATGATGTCATCCGTTTTTTTGGACCGATCAAACTGATTGAACCATCGAACTGACAAGCCAACCGGTTCAATCTCCGGTCTAGTTTTCAAAACATTGTAAACAACTCACAAAAACAATTCATACAAAAATTAATCCATAAACACGGTTATTACTATATACTCAACTTCAATCCGTGTGTGTTACCTAATGTAATACGAGTATATTTTACAATACTTTGAATATAACATATTGTTTATTTTTTGTTATTATACATTTCTGTTAACACAAAATTTACGATGATGTATCGTTTACATATTCTTCATAAATGGAACTCCATCAACTTCCAAATAATGTTACGTCTTGCGGGAATATATGGTTACGAGATGATAACATGAATGTATAAGCATATGTTACTTGGTTGGTAAATGAAATCTTTGTGTTACTTGATAGATAGTGCGTCGAATATATAATTTTATAATATTCTTACCAGAATATCCAAATTTCTTTTTTGTAAAATAAATGAACAATGAGTTTATTTATGGGAGAGATATAACTAATTGCCTAATTAATACCACTAGTTGAGTAATTGACTAATTGGCGGAACCTGTGCATCATTTGACCCATTCTCGTTGACCTTAGTATCATGTATCTTGGCGGCTTTAGAGTGCCACTGGACCCATAAATGCCTACACATTTCTAGCCTTCATTGGTCAGACGTTCTATCACACAAAAATAAAATCGCAAATGTTCTACATTAGTATACTCCACAAATATCACGACAATTCGTTTGTTTTCATTTTGTTTTGTGGCTTTCGTAGGACTAATCACAAAGAATCATATCTCTAACAAAATATGAGGGTGCATATATGATTTTTGATATATTACATCGGAAAAATTACACGTAAATTTTTCATAAATTTATGATTTTTGATATATCACGTCGGAAAAATTACACGTAAATTTTTCATAAATTTTACAGTACGTCGAAAAATTTTAAAAATAGCATGTACTACCTTTGCAGATAATTGGACCCGCCCATGGTAATACGTATTACAAAATAATATTTGTTTTTTATATCTCAAAGTTATCATGTAATTTGAAAAAAAATGATTTTTCAAAGTTATGTAATTTCATAAGTCTATTTCTAAGGCTGAAAGGAATGGTGTCAACGAAACCGCACTCCCTCCACTGCCACATAAGCGCCACGACATTTTTACCACTCAAGTGTGGTTTCTTGCCACACCAAGAGAGTGGTGCCACATTTTTATTTTCTTTTTTTATTGTTTTTTAGCTATTTTAATTAAAACTTATTTTTTAATAAAAAGCATAATTTTTACTTACTTGAAAATTAAAAAAAACATTACATTGAAAATTCAAAAACCATTACATTGCATTACAAAAAAAAAAAAAAAAAAAAAAAAAAAAAAAAAAACATGACATTAAAATAAACCTAAAGTGTTTTAGAGAGATTGGTAAAAAAAATTTAAATTTGAGAGAGAAAGGTTTGTATTGTGTAAAAAAAATGAAGTGTTTGTATATATATATATATATATATATATATATATATATATATATATATAGGAAAGAAAGGCAAAAAGGAAAAAAAAATTAAAATTTATTGCAAAGACCGTTCAACGGTCAAAACACTCAACAACCAATCACGATTCGCGGTATTCTCCAGCCGTAATGCGGCCAAAACCGCAGTCTGGGAGCGGTGTGCGCGGCTGAGGTGGCACAAACCGCGGCCACACCCTCCAACCTAACAAATAAAATATGATGAATATTTTACGAATTTCATTAATTTTGCCAACATAATTAGTTGAAAAAAGTTATTTTCAACAAATAAATTCGCCAATACCTAGTAAAATATTGTTGTTTTGCAAAATGTCATTTTTCTTCTCTTTGTAGAATTTCCAATTTCATATAGGAAGTTCATGTTTCAATTCCAACACATCTCACTGACAAAGGTTTTTGTTTCAAATAGTGTTAACTAGCTCAAACAATAAAATCAAAGAAGTTAAAAAAATTCTAAATTCCTCATATATATATATATATATATATATATATATATATATATATATATATATATATATATATATATATATATTAATGTATCTTATATTGATAGCGACACAGATTTATAAATGTCTATATATATTACAGTCTTTCCATAAAAAAACATTTAAACATATATCTTATATAAGATTAGAGGTGGCATCTAACATCCCACTTATTTAGACCCTAGATCGGGACATTTGGAAGATAGTCAAGACATCTTCAGATTGGAACTCAAAACAATCAAAGTCCTTTAGGTCAAAAGTCTACAAAAAATCTATAATTTCTACTGAAAATTCAGCATGACCTTTTGGTACGCTGGATATATCAATATATAAATAAATTGTAACGATCGGAGTTCGGGTAATTACTCTTTTTCCCCTTGGAATGAAATTTTTTTGCATGAAGGGTCCCTACGTACGTTGGGCGTACATATGGTGACCAAAACCCTAAATTTTGGGGCAAGTACCATATTTAAACATTCTAAAGCCATTTGGACCTTACCCTAACCAGCCTCCATTACTTTCAAACGTCCCTAAAACCCTAAATCCTTTGTGACCAACTATTGAGCTTGGAAGTGCCTCAAATACCTCCTTTTTGGTGTGCTAGCAAAGTGAAGGAAGTAGAAGCAAGCTTTAAACGTGGGAAAAACTTTTGGATCTTACATTTGGAGCAGCTTGGGAAGCTTGTGGAGATAAAAAGCTTTCACCTTACTTATCCTTTTTGCTTGTTGAGTTATGGTTTCTAGAAGTCCACTTTTGAGTGCATAAATCCTTTCTTGGGAGTTTGGGCTGTTGGGTTTTTATTCAGAAATCCGGTTTCACAACCGGTAAAAAAGACAACGGAAGCTTTAAAAATGTTGAATAAAATTAAAACAATTTTACCCACCAAGGATCACTTTGCAAGAGTTAGAAAGATTAAAACAACCATAGAATGGAAAGCATAACAACCTTTGAAGACTTTGATCCTCATGGGAGGTTGGAAGTTGATGAAGTTTGGAACGAAACTCTAAAGCAAGAGTTCTTTACAAGTATCCACCAAGCAAGAGTAGAACCATCAAAACATGCTAGTATTCACTTGTAATTTTTTTTTCATAAGCCTTTGAAATATATACCAAATATATGCTCAAATGTGAAGCAACAAAGGGGCTTTGTCTAGCATCAAAATGCAAGAGAATGGAGAAGAAGAAGAGCCTTCATATTCCGAAATTTGGCAATCCTCTAGAGAGCATGGAGCTCTTGGACTTGGCTCTAAGAAGAGGAAGAAGAAGAAGACTTGCAAGAAGTGTGTTCAAAACCCTTCCATGCTCTCTCTTATATAATGGCCAAAAAGTGAAAGGAGACCATAAAGTAAAAAGAGAGACAACTTTGTCCCAAGCATGACAAAAAAATAAACAAGGCACGCATGCCTTGTCTCCTCCCATTTTTCGAAAAAGGCATGTCCAAAAAAAGACAAAAGTTGTCTCATGGCTAGTTTATATATACATATATGTTATCTTTATAAAAATCAATCATTTTTATAAAGAATTTCTAACATATATATATATATATATATATATATATATATATATATATATATATATAACTAGTCATATATAAATATCTTATTTTATATAAAACTACCTTTTATATAAATTGTAACTAGCTTATTAAGATATAAATATGAATATATAAATATCTTATTTTATATAAAACTATCTTTTATATAAATTGAACTAGTTTATTAAGATATATAAATATAACTTATAAATAATCATACTTTATGATATTTGTTATTTATCCAATAAATATTATTTCCACAAATAATAAATAAAATATTATTTCCATGAAATAATAATTTTCCAATTAAATACAAGTGTTGATATATATTTATTAATAATCAATTTACACTAATAAATAATCAATTGACGGTAACTTGTTATATGGTGTGACCCTATAGGATCATATATTATTAGCAATATCATTCTATAATGACTCTTTGGCATACTAGATCTTTCAGTCTCTCACTTGCACAAGCCTCATCATAGATTGATATAGACAGTGCTGAACGTCTAGCAACATTTCACTGCCCCCAATAATATATGACGAAGAATGCCATTCATCAACATCCAATTACCAAAAGCTCTAAGCTTCAATTGATGTATTAAGGTAAGTTTATCAATTATCCCTTTGTTATAGACATCTTGTTGAACATGAGCCTTGGATCGCAATCAATCTCATTTGTAATTCAACTTTGGGTAACGCACGTTAGATGTCTAACTCTTAACACATAAGAGGAACAAATCCCATCTTGACTACATAAGCCTCTTGCATAGTTCACACCATACCCGAATATGACTTTTATAACTGCCCGGCTAAGGAACAACATTTGGTCATATCAATGCATAACACTCCTTACACTTAAGTCCCACTATGTATCTTAGGTGTTAACGATACAAAGATAGTACCTTTTAATCAAGTATCAATCATAACTGCGATCTATGAGATGATCTTGATGCAAGTCCGTTTAGTACTAGTTCTCTGACAATTACCTATGAAACTTGGTTACAACCACTTGTCTACTTTCATCTAGTGAGAGTCAACCAATCCATTTCATATTAGTTTTACTTCATAAATGTTCCCACAATCATGACCGACTATGAACCTTTAGAATAATAAGATTATTCAGGGATTAAACATGTTAATATAGAACACAACAAGTATTAATGTAATGATCATATCCCAGTATATTAAAACTTTATGTAATTGTTGTTGTTACTATGTTCCAATATCCAAATACTAAATTCAAATCAAAATCCCATTATTAGAATAATAAAAGTCTTATGGCTGAAGTGTGACCACTCATACTTAACTTAAAAGGAAAGACTTTATTAATGGGTTCGACTAAATTTAATTTTTGTGAATTCTGCGAATACAATCATCTCCATATTTGACATTACCTTAAGTATATTTAAATATTTCGGAGAATATAATTGGTGCTCTTATGTGACATAGAGCTTCTTAGCTTGATTAAGTACACTCTATTACTCACAAAAGATTTCTAGGTTATCCATGAATGGAAGGATTCAACCTAGTTTTTCAATGATCTAGTTCATCCAATTATATTTGATTTCAACTTCTGAAAAGTAGTGTATTCTTATTTAGTAGATTGTGCTATTTTTTTGCTTGGATTTCATTCCAACTAAACTTGCTCTTCATTCCATAATGAAGTCATAATCCAATTATAATTCATAATTATCTATATTTATTTAGAAATCAAAATCATATGTAGCTCTTTACATTAAGATTTTGTTCTAAACCACTTATCTCATATGCATTCTCTTAGCTCTTCTTAAGTACTCTTAGAATGTTCTCACAGTCATCTAGTGACTTAACCATGTATTCAATTTTGTATCTCATGATATGACATAAATGATGGATTCATTTGCCAAGAAAATAGAATATAAATCATTTCATCTAGCTCAACCTATGTGCTAGGTCCATTTGAGACAATAAAAAATGGTGTCATGTGACAGTGTCAAGAATTTTCCAAAGGAATCTTGTATCTTGACCTCTTTCAAGATATTGTCATTTCATGCAAAAATAATTTTAAAACCTTTAACATTCATCTTTATCTATCTCTTATAGATTTTACATTCCAAGAATGTATCTTTTCATTCCTAAGTCTTTCATTTTGGAAATACTTCCCGAGTCAAGGTGAAAACCACCTTGCATAGTCGGAATGTTATTTCAAATGATTAAGTGTGTCTCTTTCATACAATATTAGGAATATCACTATCCTCCCACTAGTTCTTAGTAAACACACGCACGTTCCTTTTCATTTTGATATAAAAGCATACCTTGTATCTTTATATGAAAATTACTATTCCAACCTTGAGATATTTGCTTTATATCCACAAGTGGATCTTAATCCTTACACATTTGGTTAGGATGACATCGATTAAGAAAAACCTCCAGGCTAAGCTATATAGATATCTTCTAGTAGATGTCTATTAAGAAAAACGGCCTTTCTTGAAATCTCTTTTCTATATCTCATATTAAGAATATGAAGTTATAGTAAATAATATCCTTGTTGATCTAATCATAGCTACTTGTGAAAAGGTTTGATCATAGTCAATGTCATGAGTATGATAAGGACCATAGTCAATGACATGAGTATGAGAAAATCCTTATATAACAAGTATTACCAAATGTATATATATATATATATATCCATGTATATATTCTTCCTAGAAGAATCTCTTACTCCTTCTACCCTTGCTATAGAGAGAAAGATTAATCAAACCCATACTTGATTATTAAACATGGATTACATCTCAATGTTCATGACTCTAAGTCATTTGTCAGATTCAAGATCTGATATAGCATTTTGGTAGTTAATGGTTTAACTAGAAACCATCAAGAACTCATCAATGGGAGATTCCACATTTCTCAAGTCATAAATGATTTATACCATTATTGTGAACAATTTGTGTTTATGAATATCTATTATTCATGTTCAATAATTCCTTGTTGAAACTAGTGCCAACAATTGTTACATCAGGTTGTGGCTCTTGAGCTGCTTCAAGTTCCATGTGCCTCCCACTTGCTTTGTTATTAGAAGCTTGATTTCTGCTAACTCATCTCTCATAGGAATAAAGGAACTTATTCTTGGTGGGTTTGTATATAATAATCTAAATGCCCTTTTAGAATATTCTACAATTATGTAATTAGTTGGTGTTTGTATTCTAGATACAATTAATAGTGATTGAAGTATAATCCCAAAAAAGTTAAAAGGAGGACATTTCTACCGATTAGAATGTAAACTATATCAAGTAAAGTTTAGTTCACCCTTTTATCATCACGAAGGCTTTAGATGGTACTATTGGGTTGTATCTTGTTCTCAATCATAGACATTCATTAGAAAGGAAGTCATACACCAAAGTGTTTAGTTCCTTAATAACTATTTTCTCTACACTTTAGTGAAAATATTATTAGGAATCTTTTATATATAAATAAGATTCACATATGTCAAATAAACTACATTATTTGCCTTCAAAGATCCCTTTCTTGAAGTTGAAATATGTGGATTTCATTTATACAATAAAGATAACAATGTCATAGATAAGTTTGATTTAAAACAAGTTTAATTCAAAAGTGCTTGCATATAGAACTTAATTTTATTTATAAAATGTTGCTATTTACAATGTAATTCTATTAAGAGATCTAGTCTCAGAAATAAAAGTCAACCATTCCAGAACGTATTATCGTTATGAAAACGGATCTAGTAAATAATCAAACATTTAAAAAAATAACTGAGACATAAATATTTAGACATGTTAAATTTAAAACATACATTGTTCCAAAACAAACATTGTTTTATATTACAAGTAATTTATGTTCTAAGCATAAATAATAAACTAAACTTCGAGTGTGTAGTTCCAACTTGCTTGTGCTAAGCTAGTTACTCTTCTATAAATATTTTCAATCAAGTTACTAATACTAGATTAACATTTAAGTACCAAGTACTTGAATGTTACACGAAAAGTATGAGTTTTATCCAGTAGATACCTGAAGTACTAGTCTCTTTCAGACTTTCTCTCTAGATAAGAGGAGCAGTTCCTCTACTAGTGTCTAGTTTCTTCACAAAAGAAAAAAGATCCATTTATGTGGGCCTTATTAGATTTCTTGGGTTTAAAGGTGTTTATTCCATAAAACATGGGCCTTTTATATCACACAAGGTGACTCTTTTAGCCTTGCACTATTCCAACAAAATATCACTATATTTATTGGAATATTGCTTAACCTGTTATATCATCAGATATATGTTTAAATTATCCAAGACTTCCTAGAAGTCATGAATGACTATTCCTAGCTTGATGTTAGAAGCATCTTGAGTATCACTGTGATGCATTTACTAGGTATCATATTCAGGTTTATTGCTCAAAGCAATTTGTTTAGGAATAGGTCCTTTAAGTGTATACAATTTCACATCTCTCACGAGATTGTCTCTTAAGACATGAACCCATTCATTGAAGTTGTATCTATTGAATGTTATTGTTTCGTTAAGTCGTTTAAAGAGAAATGACAATTCATGGTTATGAGAGTGGATTATATATCTACAAAAATTTAACAAAATTCATTTAGTATTTTCAATATTTAATATTTAATAATTAATACCCTTTTAGTTTCTAAAAACATTACTTATCAAAGTCTAGGATCCAAGTTGCAAAACAAATAAATGGTTAGGTATCCTTTATCCCATTCATCCGAATTCAACCTGGTAGATTTCGATTATCAATTATATATTACCATATAATTCCTAGATTTATGGGATCAATATTAACAAATTTAATTAGACATGTTTGATCTCATCTATGCCTCAGAACTCTCTTGCTTAGGTATCCTTTATCATAAGATATTTCCAATCAAATCATCCAATTTGAAAACTTGTGTAATCGGCCTATAACTTGGTTATAGAAAATGCGTAAACACCCCGGCCATCAAAAGATAACACCAAGCAGTTAGGTATCCTTTATCCCACCAGTGCATACAAGAGATGTGCGAGTGTTCTTTAAAAATGATTGCATAGATTTGAGCTTTGTAAGGGGTCCTTGATGTTTTTTTTATAGTTCTAGTTTAAAAAACATGTCATATCATGGTTATTGCATGCATTCAATAAACCATGGTATACCCTTTTAAAAATCTTATTTTATGAAAAATTACATTTTAACAATGTTCCTTTTATAAAACCCGGTTTTATAAAACTGACGCGATCAAATTTAAATAACTAGTATTAAGTCGATGCTTGAGCGCTTTAGAACATTTGTAAACCTTTTAATAAAACTTATTTTTTATAAAATAAGGTTTGGAGTTTGATAAGTTTATAAATCTCATCCCGAAATTTTACCAGTTACTAGTTTTAACGATAAATGTTGTTTTATTGTAAAACTATTTTTAGCATCTTATGTTAAAAGGTAAATTTCATTAAAACCAAACTCCTTGTGATGTTTATTTATGTTCAAATATTATTTTGCATTTGAAAAACTAATTTATCAACCATAACATAATAATAATAACATAAACATAAAACAACACAAGCATGCATAACAGTTATAACATATGTGCATAAACCAGCCATTACCTAGTAATAATTTTGTGAGCCATCACAAAATTATCAAGTTCATTCCTAAAAGGACATAAGGGACCTTTATCTTGTAAAGTCTTCAAGTGGGAGAGGGACCTTTATCTTGTAAAGTCTTCATGTGCTCCCACTTGCTTCAACACCTTGTAGCAAGTTTATAAAAATAATTTTATAAAGTTTGAGAAACTTTTATAAAATCAAATTTATAAACTTTTGATATTCAAAATGGCCACCATCTTCATTCTTGTTACATTTTTATAAAAATAAACGATTTCTAAAACTAATCTATAACTTACAAAAATTAATAAAAGAAAACTATCTATTTAATTATTACATACCATATGAATAAATAAACAATTACGACCATTTTAAATAAATCAACACATTCAACAACACAAAGGTTCATGGCTAGTTTATGCACATCATACATATTTATATATACTCAAAATTATATAAAACAACTCTTTGTTTTTATAAGACAACTTTTATGACCAAAAAGATGCATGTAAACTTTTGGTCAAAAAATAACAATTATAAACATTTTAAAGTTATAATAGAAAATATGTATGGATTTTTCTTGCAAAGAGAAAACCATCCATGTTTTCCAAAAACAAAGATTTCATCAACTAAACAATTAATCTAACTAATCTTGCAAAAATGGCTCTGATACCAATTGTTGGGTTTTTATTTAGAAATCCGGTTTCACAACCGGTAAAAATTACAACGGAAGCTTTAAAAATGTTGAATAAAACTAAAACTATTTTACCCATAAAGGATCACTTTGCAAGAGTCAGAAAGATTAAAACAACCATAGAAGGGAAAGCATAACAACCTTTGAAGACTTTGATCCTCATGGGAGGTTGGAAGTTGATGAAGTGCGACACGAAACTCTAAAGCAAGAGTTCTCTACAAGTATCCACCAAGCAAGAGTAGAACCATCAAAACAGGCTAGTATTCACTTGTAATTTGTTGTTCATAAGCCTTTGAAATATATACCAAATATATGCTCAAATGTGAAGCAACAAAGGGGCTTTGTCTAGCATCAAAATGCAAGAGAATGGAGAAGAAGAAGAGCCTTCATATTCCGAAATTTGGCAATCCTCTAGAGAGCATGGAGCTCTTGGACTTGGCTCTAAGAAGAGGAAGAAGAAGAAGACTTGCAAGAAGTGTGTTCAAAACCCTTCCATGCTCTCTCTTATATAATGGCCAAAAAGTGAAAGGAGACCATAAAGTAAAAAGAGAGACAACTTTGTCCCAAGCATGACAAAAAAATAAACAAGGCACGCATGCCTTGTCTCCTCCCATTTTTCGAAAAATGCATGTCGAAAAGAAGACAAAAGTTGTCTCATGGCTAGTTTATATATACATATATGTTATCTTTATAAAAATCAATCATTTTTATAAAGAATTCCCAACATATATATATATATATATATATATATATATATATATATATATATAGTCATATATAAATAACTTATTTTATATAAAAATACCTTTTATATAAATTGAGCTAGTTTATTAAGATATATGCATGATGGACAACTCCAGAGATTAGGGAGGTTAGATCTGAGGTTCTTTGGCTTGATTATAGCATAAAAAATGTGAACTTGATGACTTCTATGGCTCCATGCATGAGTTAATACCCTTGGAAAGGTCTTAATGAGATAGAATGGGTTGTTGGGAGTATATATGGTATGACTTTATGCCTTAGGTGTTGAATCTATATGCCCAAGAATCATTATGGAGTGATATTGCTGATAATATATGATCCTATAGGGTCACTCCTTTATCAAGTTGGCACATTTTGTATATTTATTATTAATATGATTATTAATAAATAATATCAATTCTTGTATTTAATTAGGGAATAATTATTGTTTTGTGAAAATAATAATTATAAAAGAGTTTAGCTAGTTATTATTTCATATGGTATGAATTAATAAGTCATGCACAACATTTTAGACTACTTGGATTCTTTTGTCTTTTACCTAAAAACAAAGATTATATTTTATAAACTTTGAGTTTATAAAAATTGAAGAATCTTTCTTATAATTAAAGGTATGGCCAAAAATATTAAACAAAGATGGAGGTTGCTTTTCAACCTCCATGCTTTGTCTCCCATGCTTCTAAAGGCTATATATATTTTAGAGTATTTTTATGTAAAGCCCTTACCTTGCATGGAGTATATAAAGAGTGCCTTATGCATGAGAAACTAGCACTTCTTCTTTTTCTCTTTTTCTCTCTTAAAACCGTGGGCATGAAAGGGCTTGGAGCTCTCAAACTTTTGAAGATTATTCAAGTCTTTTGGTGGCTTAAAGTGCTTCTCTTTTAGTTCTTATTTTAGTTAAACACTTAAAGGCTTAAGAAGTACTTTATACAAGAAGGAACTATCATTCCAAGTGCCTTAATCTTGATGGTGGATACTTGTAGAGAAAATCATACTCTTTGATTTTTCTATCTTTATCAACACCCCAAAACCAAGTGGGTTCAAAGGCTTCAAAGATTATCTCTAAAACATCCTATGGTTGTTTTAATATCATTCTAACCTCTATAAATGGATCCTAGATGGTTTGGTTTTGTTATAAACTCGAAAATAATATTGTTATTTTTAAAGCTTCCGTTGTCGATTTTATGAAAATCGAGCTTATATTTTTGTATCAAAACCCATCAATGGTATCAGAACCATCTTTTATATGTTAGAATGATTTTTTATGTTTGATAATCTTTGGTTTTTGGAAAACAAGCATGAATTTCTTTTGTTTAAGAAAAATCCATATTTGTCTTCTTTGGCAACTTCTTGGTTAAAATTGTCTATTTTTATATATAACCATTTTTCATGCATTTTGGTTATATAAAAGTTGCCTTAGAAAAAAAAGAGTTGTTTTTTATAATATTTGATATGTTATTGTGTATAAACAAGCCATTTGGACATTTGTGTTGTGCTTGGTTGATATTTATTTATTCATAAGATGTAATAGATAAATATGTATTTTTTTCATTTGTTGATTTGTTGTAATAAATTAGTTAGACTAATTGTATTTATTACATAGTGTTATTTGACTATAAAGAGTAGGTGAGTTTTCAAGGGAGAAAACATACATGAATAAAAATCTTCTTAGATTTAAGCTAACATCTCAAAGTAAGAATCTTATATATTATAAGATAATTACATAGTATGATTTGATTATAAATCAAGATGACTCTTGTGTTTTTCTACAAAGCTAGTGGGAGCACAGTAACATTCCTAGCCTTGTATGTAGTTGACATACTAACTCTTGGAATAAATATCTATATAGATAGATGTGACATCCCCAAAATCACGGCCAGAAAATACCGATTTAATTTATGCTTTTAAATAAAATCAGAGTAATCCTTTGATTAAAAGAGTTGTTGAATTTGTTCCCAAAACAAAATATGATCAAATAAGATGTATCAAAGCATTTCATCAAGAAATGTATTTTAATTATATAACAAAACTCGGGATGTCATGTTCCGATACAGACACAAAAGCATAAACGACACATTATAAGCCTTACAACAGTTATATACAACTACAGGCCTATAAACAAAATGACTTGATGATTCATCCATCTTATGCCCTCACGCCACTACCTGTAATGCAAATAAAACTGAGTGGGTCAGGCTTGGGAGCCTGGTGAGCATATAGGGTTTTCAACCCACAATAAATAATTATATTTAATTTCACCAACCAATAATAATCTGATTACCCATTCCCGTTATCCTCACTTTACGTCCCTAAAACAACAACTATCACAAGGGACCTAATCTAGGATTTTTCATCGGGGTGGACATTACTACAAAGGGGTTTCCTTGACAATAGATGTCCTAAAGGAAACCATGAGGGGGATAGAGTACACCGGTGAACACATCATTCGCAACACCTACAAGTTATGAGCCTGCTAGCGTTCCACTGGACTGTCTAGAAAGAGTTCGTGGTCGTCATCCATACTCTGCTAGATGACTAGATCAACAAAAACATCGAGGCCTCTCATCATTTTATTTCATCACACACCAACTGTCTACCCATGTTCTACCCAACATATTAGTAGATAAAATATATACATTTATATACAGCTTAAAACCTGTACAAAACATCCATTCAACAACTAGTTCAAATAAACAAATAATATATAAACACATAGCACGTATTTTATAAAGAATACTTCATATCTATGTGTTGGAAGAAACGAATATACACTCACTTGATCAGAAGATGATCGGACAGCACTACGGCTCTAAGAGTAGTATTCTTCGGTGAAACCGGGATGCTTTCTTGAAAACTGGGCTTCTCGCGGGCAGAGTTTCGGCTCGGAAACTTTACTACTCGGGGTCCTCAGGGCTTCGGGACTTGCTTCGGGTCTCGGGAATGATACCGGGGCTTCGGGGGTATAAATTGCACGTAAAACAATGTAATACGGGAGGGAGGAAAGGAATTGAGCAACAAAACTCGGCTGGCCTTCAACTTCTATTTATAGGGCCATTTCTGCACTCACATCGTGAGATTTAAGTGCTCACATCGTGAGAACAGTAGGTCACTACGTTCGTCATTCATCCACTTGCTCTGGAGGGTGTCCAGTCTGTGCTCACGTCGTGAGCACTGTGCTCACCTCGTGAGCTCTGACACAGCCTCGAATTTTGTGTTCCGAAATTCAGAAATTCATATCTTTTGCATACGAGCTTCGTTTTCGACGTTCTTTATATCCACGCGTAGGTGAGATCATTCTCTACAACTCTCGTTTAGACTCCATTGGCTAATTTTGAATTTATTTTTATTATATTATTTTTAGTAGGCCGAGACAGGAAAACTCCGTTAGAAAATCATATCTTCTTCATCTGACGTCCGTTTTCCTCTGTCTTTTCACCGTTGGACTACTATCAACGAGATCTTCGATTCTTGTTTAGATCGTTTTAGCTAGAAATCACTCGATCTCATATTCGAACTTTGGGCTGCATACCGCTAAGTCAAAACTTCGAAAAATCATAACTTCCTCATACGAAGTCAGATTTAGACGTTCTTCTTATGCACGCTCTCGGTTTAACTTATTCTACGACTTTCGTTTAGATCACTAAGGCTAAATATCGCTCTATCTTAAATTCATATTTTACGTCATTCAGCGTCGCGTCGGTTCTGTCGCGAAACTTCAACAGGTCATAACTTCTTCGTTATAACTCGGATTTCAGCATTATTTATATATTCGTAAACCTCGTCACGACCACTACGCCTTCATGTATCAATATCGGGTTTATCTAACATTTCATTTTGACGCTTATTTCTATCCTTAATTCATTTTAGTCACACAATTAAGCACAAAACACATAATACTCAAATAATACATCTTTATTATTTCAAAACGAGTTACAAAGGTTAACCTAGACTATTACATCATCGTTAATTCCTAGCCTAGAAACACGGGCGTTACAATTCTCTCCACCTTAGGATGATTTCGTCCCCAGAATCACACATCAACAAACAAATGTGGATAGCGACTCATCATGTCACTCTCTGTTTCCCAGGTGAGATTTGACCTATTCGTATGTTTCCAACGGACAAGCACTAATTCGACCATCTTGCGTCGCAACTTCTTAGTCTTTCGGTCAACGATTGCCTCAGGTTCTTCAATTAACCTCTTGTTTTCATCAATCCTTAATTCC
Source organism: Lactuca virosa (assembly GCF_052849685.1). NCBI lineage: Eukaryota > Viridiplantae > Streptophyta > Magnoliopsida > Asterales > Asteraceae > Lactuca > Lactuca virosa. The sequence goes on along the minus strand of NC_136429.1, from coordinate 291,819,054 downwards.
GATATTGGAATCATGTCGGGAACTTCTCCCGTGAACTTCCTCAAATAACACACATGGAAAGTGTTATGAATTCCATTCAGTTCTTCGGGTAATTCGAGCTTGTAAGCTTGGTTCCCAATCTTCTGATGAACTTTAAACGGTCCAATAAACCTTGGACTTGACTTTCCCCATTTGCCAAACCTTATAAGTCCCTTCCACGGCGAGACTCTAAGCAAAACCGAATCTCCAACTTCAAAAGTCATCGGTCGTCTTTTATTGTCAGCATAGCTCTTTTGACGATCCTGAGCTGCTAACATTCTTTCCCTGATTATTTTCAGCTTTTCAGCAGTTTGATGGACTATCTCCGGTCCCATAAACTGCTTTTCCCCAGCCTCAAGCCAACAAGACGGCGTACGACACTTCTGTCCGTACAAAGCTTGATAAGGTGCCATCTTTATGCTCGAGTGGAAACTATTATTGTAGGAAAATTCTACCAAAGGTAAGTGTTCGTCCCAGTTACCTTGGAATTCCAGGGTACATGCTCTCAGCATATCTTCAAGTGTTTGTATCGTTCGTTCGCTCTGACCATCAGTCTGTGGATGGTAAGCTGTACTTAAACACAACTTGGTACCCAATTCCTCTTGTAGACTTTTCCAAAATCTTGAGGTGAAACGACTGTCACGATCCGATACAATCGTTAACGGAACACCGTGAAGCCTCACTATTTCCTTCACGTAAGAATTCGCAAGCTTATCCATAGACCATTTCTCATTGGCTGCTATGAACTGCGCACTCTTAGTGAAGCGATCAATGACCACCCAAATCATGTCGTGATCATTCTTTGTTCTGGGCAGTTTAGTGACAAAATCCATAGCAATGTCTTCCCATTTACCCATAAGCACCGGTAAAGGTTCTAAACTCCCGTATGGTTTCTGATGTTGTGCGTTGACCCGCGCATATGTCGCACACTTCACCACGTACTTTGCAATATCAAGCTTCATCGTCGGCCACCAGTAATAGGGTTTCAGGTCCCTATACATTTCAGCGCTTCCAGGATGAATTGAGTACATGGTTTTGTGAGCTTCTTCCATCAGAAGATCTCTTATTCCTCCTGACTTAGGTACCCAAATACGATCTTGGAATACCTTCAGTCCATGATCGTTTGTACCAAACACTAACGTTTTGCCCAAACGTTCCTCCTTCCGGTCATTCTTTTCAGAAGCTTCTTCTTGAGCTTTCTTTATACTTTCCACAATGGTTGAGACAACTTCTATTCTCAACGCTCTTGGCCTTTTTCTTTCAAGATTGACTTTCCGACTGAGAGCATCAGCGACAACATTTGCTTTACCAGGGTGGTAAAGTATCTCACAATCGTAGTCCTTAAGTAACTCTAGCCAGCGTCGTAGCCTCATATTCAATTCTTTCTGATTAAAGAGATATTGGAGACTCTTATGATCAGTGAAAAGTTTGCACTTCGAGCCATAGAGGTAATGCCTCCATATTTTCAGAGCAAAAACTACCGCAGCCAACTCCAGATCGTGAGTGGGGTAGTTCTTTTCATGCTCTTTCAGCTGTCGAGACGCATATGCTATCACCTTTTCTCATTGGGTCAAAACACAACCCAACCCAACACCAGACGCATCGCTATACACAGCGAAGTCTTCAACTCCATCGGGTAGAGAAAGAATCGGTGCTTCACATAGCTTCTTCTTTAGCAACTCGAATGCTTCTTTGTGCTTATCACTCCAAGCATAAGTAGCTCCTTTGTGAGTCAAAGATGTTAATGGAGTAGCAATCGAAGAAAAGCCTTGGATAAACCTTCGGTAATATCCAGCTAATCCCAAAAAGCTTCGGATCTCTGTGGGACTTTTTGGTTGTTCCCACTTCATCACAACTTCAATCTTTGCTAGATCAACCATTATTCCTTCTTGGTTGACCACGTGACCCAAGAATTGGACTTCTCGAATCCAAAAATCACATTTGGAGAACTTAGCATACAACTTCTCCTTCTTCAAGACTTCTAACACTTCGCGCAAGTGTCTACCATGCTCCTCTTGGCTTTTTGAGTAAATCAGAATGTCATCTATGAACACTATCACAGATTTATCAAGGAACGGATTACAAACCCTGTTCATTAAATCCATGAATGTTGCGGGAGCATTGGTTAGTCCAAACGACATAACCAAGAACTCGTAGTGTCCATATCGTGTTCTGAATGCAGTCTTCTCGATATCTTGCTCTCTCACCTTCAGCTGATGATATCCTGACCTAAGATCGATCTTCGAGAAATAGCTCGCACCTTGAAGCTGATCGAACATGTCATCAATCCTCGGCAACATATATCTATTCTTTATCGTTGCCTTATTCAGCTCTTTGTAGTCAATGCACATTCTCATACTCCCGTCTTTCTTTTTCACGAATAACACCGGAGCTCCCTAGGGTGATGAACTAGGTCTTATGAAACCTTTGTCCAATAACTCCTGAAGTTGCATCATCAGCTCCTTCATCTCCGTTGGTGCTAATCGATAAGGTGCTTTTGCTATTGGCGTCGTTCCTGGTAACAAGTCAATACGGAATTCTACTTGTCGATCAGGCGGTAATCCGGGAAGATCTTCGGGAAATACTTCCGGATAATCACACACGACAGGAATGCTCTGCATCTCCTTTTTCTCCTTCTTAGCATCGATCACGAATGCCAAATATGATGTACATCCTTTGGCCAAACACGTTCTGGCTTTCATTAGAGAAATGATCCCATAATTCACTCTGTGTTTGTCCCCATACACCATAAATGACTCTCTCCCTGGCGGGTTTACTTTTACTATTTTCTTTCTGCACAATATTTCGGCATCATTGGCGCTAAGCCAATCCATTCCCAGCACGATGTCGAAACCATTTAACTCAATAGGCAATAATTCCTTGTGGAACTTATTCCCATTCAAATCAATTAATATGTTTTTCATACGATGGCTAACAGGTACAAACTTGCCACTAGCAACTTCGACTAATAAAGCATTATCTAGTCTATCAACAGGCAAAGCTAGTTTTCTACCAAATTCATGTGAAATAAAGGAGTAGTTGGCTCCTGAATCAAATAAAATTTGGGTAGGCAATTCGTTTACGAGAAAAGTACCTGAAGCGACATCAGCTTCTTCTTTAGCATCTTCCAGTGTCATCTGAAAGGCTCTCGCCTTCGGCTTTGGTGGAATGTTGGGTTTTGCTGCCTCCTTCTTTTTCGGACAATCCCTCGAGATGTGCCCCTCCTCACCACACCCATAGCAGACTTTCTTGGTAAGGGTGCATTCGTTGGCATAGTGCCCTGACTTTCCACATTTGAAGCATGTGGCTTCCCCGCCACATTTCCCAAGACGCTTCTTCTTGCATTTGTCGCACCATTTCGCTTCGCCTCCTCCACCTCCTCTCGAACTAGACTTCAAGAATTTACCCTTTTTGCTGGACCCTGAGGGTCCGTCGAACTTCCTCTTCTCACCAACCTCTGACCTCTCCAGACCCTTCTCCCTAATCTGGGTCTCAACATTACTAGCAGCCCAGATGGCGACTTTCAATGTGGTTGCTTGCTTAACCATTGGACCAAAGTCCGCTGGTAATCCGAGGGCAAACTTGTTGACCTTTGAGAGTTCTGTTGGAACTAGGTATGGGATAAGCTTCATCTTTTCTGTAAAACTTGCAGCGTATTCAGTAACGCTCATTTTTCCCTTCTTCAAATTCTGAAACTCATTATTGATTTCCAGAAGGTTCTGCTCGGAGCAGTATTGTAGTTTCAATTGCACCACAAAGTCTTCCCAAGACATCTTGCTAGCTTCTCCCTTGGGCATCGAATCGGCTAGTAGCTTCCACCAACTCAACACTCCAGATTTTAACAAAGGGATCGCAAGAGCGGTCTTCTACCTGTTGCTGCATTCGCAACTTTCAAACATTGTCTCCATTTCGGAGATCCAGTCCATAACTTGCACCAGTGTCGGGCTTCCAGATAGACACGGTGGCTTGGATGCCATAAAATCCTTGTATTTACATCCACGCCCATCATTTCCTCCATTCTGGTTGTTGTGTCTAACCACCTGTGGGTTGGCTTGACCAATAATCCCACTGAAGTTTCCTCCTTCCGACTGCCCTTCACTTAATTCGGGCTGAACAATCGGCATCGAAGGTTCTTCACGATTTTGTTGAAGCAGGCGTCTAGTTTCTTCCATCTGACGATCCAACATCGTTTGAATCATCAATTATACACCAACCATTGTCATCGGCTCAGGTGCTGCTGCTACAACAGGTATTTGGTCGATTACAGGTGGTTGATTCCTGTTTTCGTTCGCGTTTCCAACTCCGCTCCTTGTTCTTGCCATCGTTGATCTATACACTGAATAAGGTGAATTTAGATCCTCATCCATGATAGATAATTAAATCGTCCTTATCACTCCGAAACGTTTACATGCTAGTTCTAATACCGTTGTCATACGCTTAGAATCCTAAACACATAAAGTTTCCAGATTCGGTTGGCACAAACCGTAGATCCGAACAAATAATATCATATATGGCAGACATATAACATTTAGCACATAAAAGCATTTTAGGAAACTTTCATAAAATAAACTAGTGCTCGTGTCTAAAATATAACCGACACTCATCCCACAATCTTCACTTAGCATTCTAAGTTTAAGTCTAGAAATCCTACAAATTCCTAGTTCGCTTAAACTAATGCTCTGATACCAACTGTGACATCCCCAAAATCACGACCAGAAAAGATCGATTTAATTTATGCTTTTAAATAAAATCAGAGTAATCCTTTGATTAAAAGAGTTGCTGAATTTGTTCCCAAAACAAAATATGATAAAATAAGATTTATCAAAGCATTTCACCAAATATCTCTCTATCTTAAATTCATATTTTACGTCATTCGGTGTCGTGTCGGTTCTGTCGCGAAACTTCAACAGGTCATAACTTCTTCGTTATAACTCGGATTTCAGCATTATTTATATATTCGTAAACCTCGTCACGACCACTACGCCTTCATGTATCAATATCGGGTTTATCTAACATTTCATTTTGACGCTTATTTCTATCCTTAATTTATTTTAGTCACACAATTAAGCACAAAACACATAATACTCAAATAATACATCTTTATTATTTCAAAACGAGTTACAAAAGTTAACCTAGACTATTACATCATCGTTAATGCCTAGACTAGAAACATGGGCGTTACAATAGATCATGGCGACTTAAAGGGTTAAGTAAAATTGCATTAATTGTCAAGGATCTTAAAGAGCTTAAGATAAATGACTCTGAGAGAATCATCTTGTCAAAAACCACATGACATGAATTTGAGCAAAATCCTAGTGAAAATGTTTTTGAACTAGATAACATGATTGTATTCCATATGTTGCTGCAATTGGATTAATCATATATGTCATGATTACGCATAAAGGCCAAATAAGTTGTATGCTTAGAGCATGTCGAATGATACCAGTATGATCTGAGAACAAGTCATTGTGTGACTTATAGGAACATTCTAAAGTACTTGTGAGAACTAGAGAAATATTCTTAATCTACAAAGTATTTGAAAGAAAGCTATGTTTAAAGCTGTTGCACATGTGCTAAATTTTCAAATAGATTGAGACGACTCTGAGTCACAATCGGGCGTGTCCTCATTATGAATGAAGAGAAAGTTACATGGATAGTGTTTCCATGAAAGTTTTAATTACAGTTACACATCAGAATTAGAGTACATCATGGTTTTCGAGAACCACATACAAAGATGCTTAATGTATAGTTCATTATGACTAAGAGTAATTCAATTACGCAAGTATTGGTATCTAAGTCATATTTAAGCATCTAATACATTCTCAATAGTTTTTCTTTATATATATATATATATATATATATATATATATATATATATATATATATATATATATATAACTTAAAATTTTAGTATTCGCAAAATTTATACGAATCGAGTTTGTCAAATCTACTTAACAAAGCTCTTTCATTAGCTAAATCATGAAAGTCAAGTTGGTGCTATAGGGCTAGCTTGTTGGTATAAGTAGATATATTTGGTTGAAATTTAGTATTTGGATATTGGAACAATACAAGCAACATATATTGTAATGAATGATATATAGGATATGAGTCTTTCATTAAATAATTGTTGTGTTTTAGTTTAGCATGTTTAAATCCTTGAAGAACTAGGTTATTCTAAATGCCGATAGTCATTAATAGTTGTGGGAGCATCTATGAGGTAAGACTAATATGAGTGGATTGGTTGATTTTCATGGAGATGAAAATAGCAAGAGCTGTTACCAACTTCATAGGTACTTGATTAGGAGAACAAGTATTGGACCTGACCCGCATCAAAATCGCTTTATGGATCATAGTCATGAGTGATATTTTGATCAAGTTTGTATCTTTGTAATCTTAGAACTGAGATACATATTTGGGACTTGACGTGTATGGATTGTTGTGCTTTGACATGGTTTAACGTTGTTCCGTAAAAAGGAGTCACAAGGGCCATCGTTGGGTAGGACATGAACTACATTGATGGGCGTATGTAGTCGATATGGGATTTGTCCCTGTTATTCGTTGAGAGTTAGACATCTAAGGCCTTAATCAAAGTTGAACACTAAATGAGATTGATCGTGATCCATATCTCATGTTCGACATGATGTCTGAGAAAAAGGAATTATTGATACCACACCTTTAGTAACAATTGTAGCGTAAAGCTCCTGGAATTAGTTGTTGATGAGATGGAACCCTTCATATGTTGTTAGGGGCAGTAGCCCGTTGCTAGACGTCAGCTACTGTCTATGTTAGTCTATAATAAATCTTGTGAAAATGGGAGATTGTTGAATCTATATGCCCAAGAATAATTATGGAGTGATGTGGATAATAATATATGATCTTACAGGGTCACACCTTTATCAAATTGACACATTTTGTATATTTATTATTAATATGATTAATAATAAATAATATTAATTCTTGTATTTAATTAGGGAATAATTTTTGTTTTGTGAAAATAATAATTATAAAAGAGTATAACTACTTATTGTCTCATATGGTATGAATTAATAAGTCGGGCACAACCTTTTGGACTAGTTGGATTCTTTTGTCTTTTACCTAAAAACATACTTTATATTTTATAAACTTTGATTTTATAAAAATTGATAAATCTTTCTTATAATTAAAGGTATGGCCAAAAATATTAAACAAAGATGAAGGTTGCTTTTCAACCTCCATGGTTTGTCTCCTATGCTTCTAAAGGCTATAAATACTTTAGAGTATTTTAATATAAAGCCCTTACCTTGCATGGAGTATATAAAGAGTGTCTTATGTATGGGAAACTAGCACTTCTTCTTCTTCTCTTTTTCTCTCTTAAAACCGTGGGCATGAAAGGGCTTGGAGCTCTCATTCTTTTGAAGATTATTCAAGTCTTTTGGTGGCTTAAAGTGCTTCTATTTTAGTGCTTATTTTATTTAAGCACTTAAAAGCTTAAGAAGTACTTTATACAAGAAGGAACTAGCATTCCAAGTGCCTTAATCTTGATGGTGGATACTTGTAGAGAAAATCATACTCTTTGATTTTTCTATTTTCATCAACACCCCAAAATAAAGTGGGTTCAAAGGCTTCAAAGGTTATCTCTAAAGCATCCTATGGTTGTCTTAATATCATTCTAAAGAGGTACGGTAGGCGTACACTCACAGAGAGCTTTGGGCCTCCTGCGGACTTCGAACCTTTAGGCCCTAATAGTTTTGGGCCTGGACTTGCTGGTGATATAGGCGTAAATTTCTCATTTTGGCCAATGTTGGTATGATTGGGTCTATTGGGCCTTGTGGCCCAATATAGAATTGGACTTTGATGCTAGGCCCATTAGTGAAAGAAATACTTATGGGCCATCATTGAGTGACTTATACTTAGGATTTTGGGCTCTTTGACTAGGTTGCGTTATAATCCTAATTAGGGTTATTTGTATATTGTTCATTGTGATATTTTGGACTGGTAGTCGAGCAGCTATTGTTTTCAGCAGACTGAGGTGAGTCTTCTCACTATACCAATGGGTCGAAGGCACAATGTCGGCACATTACTTGATGTGAGATTTCAATAGTTTAATATCCAATGGTTTTGTTATTTGGTATGTATTGACTTATGTAAATACCATGGGGGAGCCCATGGCCCTTGCATGTAAGACCATGGGGGTAGCCCATGGCATTCCATACGAAGATCATGGAGGGAGTCCATGGAAAACCTATATATATATATATATATATATATATATATATATATATATATATATATATATATATATATGTGTGTGTGTGTGTGTGTGTATGTGTGTGTGTGCATGGCATTATGTGGTTATGTGTTTTGTGTATTTTGGGAAATCACTAAGTGTGTGCTTACAGTTTTGTTGGGTGTTTCAGGTACTTCGGGTTCTAAGGGCAAGGGCCCGGCTTGATGGTGCAGCATGCACTCTCCAGTATTTCCACACTTGTCATTTTTGATACTCTGATCTTTTGGAAATGAGTTTATGTAATGGAATTTTGGAAAAACAAATATGGTTGAAATTTCTAATTATTAAACGAAAAATTTTATCTGAATTTTTGGGATGTTACAAGTTGGTATCAGATCCTTGGTTTGAGGGATTCAGGCACACTCTCAGGTGTGTCAGAACTCAAATTGAGGAAATGCTAAACCCTTTTCCAAAAGAAACAAAATTTAAATTTTTCCTGAAAACAATTTTCTTAAAGTAAAAGGGGGAGAGTACAAAGCGTGTAATCGGTCGAGATCAAGTAAGTGTTCCCAATGTATTAGCCATGCTAGAGATATATTCTTGGAAATCGATGTTGAATTGGTTATTTGCTAAGTGTATGCTTTCAAAGTTGTATATGTATAGGATTGCGTATCCCTAGAATGATGGATTCTGCCTTATTCTTGTTCCTTGTTTGGTTGTGGTTTAGGGAAGAAGCTTTATTTGACAGTCTATGTGATTCTATTTGTGTATAACTTGCATGAATAGGGCAACTTGTTATGATTGATTTTGGTTTTTTGTTCAATGAGGATTGAGAAATCCTAGAATAGTCTAGGATCTGAGTTTGTGATGTGTTCCGTGGGTCATGTTTATCTGTGGTTGGGTGAATTAGAGGTATCAGGCATGACTTGGGGAAGGTACAGGTAGGTGTGGAAGGTAGTATTGGGCCTGTACTATTGGAAGCACATGACCTGTACCCGAATCAAGGGCAGACTTGGAGACTCTAAGGAGTCCGGTGAGGAGGAATCCCTTCAAACTCCCTTATCAATTGCTCTTTATGTTTTATTTTCAGTTGAGGATGGTGATGATTACGCGAGGAGGTTCGAGTTCGGGATCAAGATCAGGTTCAGGCTCTGGTGCAGAGCCAATTGATGAGACTCTGAACGGGCTTATCGCGGCTGAGGTTATTCGTGGCATCCTTGACGCTACCCCAGTGATATTTGGTATCGTCAAGGAGGGGATCATGGAGATTATGGAGGAGCGGCTCAGGTCTTTCCGAGTCGAGATTGTTGCGGGTCAGATTGGGACTCGAGCTCCCTCATTCCAAGAGTTGAAGGCATGTGGTGCGCCTGATTTCTTTGGGGTTAGGGACCCCATCACTATTTGTCGCTGGGTTGCAGACATGGAGAATGCCCAACGCACAAGCTTTTGCCCCGAGGTGGCAAAAGTGGGGTTCGCGTCATGTATGCTGAGGGATCGGGCGTGAGATTGGTGGGAGGAGGTTACCCGCGAGGTGGGAACGACGGTTGTGGCTGAGATGTCTTGGGAGGAGTTTGTGTGGAGGTTTGATCGGGAGTTTGCACCGGCCATCGAGGTACCACTTTTGGTGAGGGAGTTTCAGGACCTTCATCAGATGACAGAGACTGTGACGGAGATCACCGCCAAGTTCAGAGAGAGGGCACTGTTGGTTCCGAAGTACGTTGAGAATGAGGAGATGAAGAAGACGAGGTATCACTCCATGTTGAGGGATGATATCGTGAGTGTGTGAGCTTTTCAGGGTGCAAAACCATGAATAACATGGTAGAGAACGCCCGAGAACGGGAAATTGAGTTGGAGCTCCGGACGAAGCGAAAGCCTGAGCAGGTTCAGGAAATAGTGGGTTAGGCTAAGAAGCCTAAGACCTCCGATCCTCCCAGTAGGGGCCAGCAGGGTCGGGGTCGCTGTGCCAAGTGCGGAAAGCCGCACAGTGGAGCCTTTCGGGTAGCAGGCTCGACACGTTATGATTGTGGCCAGCCGGGCCACTTGAGCAGGGATTATCCGAAGAAGGATTTGATTTGTTTTCACTGCAACCAGATCGGTCATAAAAAGGCCGACTATCCGAGATTGTCTAGAGGAGCAGTGGTGGGGCCTACGCCCACCACTATGAGGCTTACTGATGGCCTCCCGGTCAATACGAAGGCTCCTGCGGTGAAGAGCCGCGCATTTTAGCTGACCACAGAGGAGGCCCGAGTAGTGATGGACGTCGTGACTAGTATGTGACTTATCTCGATCTTATTTATTTTATTGTATGCTTAAGTTTTTATGATTTTTATAGGTACTTTTCTGGTCAATGGATTGTTGGATTATGTTTTTTTATTCGGGCGCTACCCGATCCTTTGTATCTCTTGCACTCAGCAAGAAGTTCTGAGATGCTCCGGGGACTTTGGATTCCCCTCTCGAGGTAGAGATTACGGATGACCGTACCGTGAGCACTACGAGGGTATTCCGGAGGAGTATTATAAATATGTTCGGCGAGAGATTTCCTCATCGATTTGGTACCGATTGCTTTGCGGGGATTGAAAGTACTCATCGGGATGGATTGGTTGGGGCCCAATGGGGCCGTAATTGATTGTGAGTGACAGCTGGTGAGAGTTCAAACCCTAAGTGGGGGAGAACTGGTTATTCATGGTGAGAGAGCCTCGCATGGCCCAACTCTCTATTCGACTGCGAGGGCTAGGAGACTTCTTCAGCAGGGATGTTCTGGGTTTCTGGCTTATGTCTTGGACTCAAGGGCGGAGACTAGGGGTGAGCGTGGTGCGGTTCGGTGCGGTTATTGGCCAAATCGTCACCACTAACCGCAAATGCGGTTAATCCATTTTCAAAACCGCTTGGTGCGGTTATTTTTGCGGTGCGGTTAGGAGGTTATTTTTTGCGGTGCGGTTTTGTTTTGTTTTTTTTTTGTATTGTGTTCGGTTATTAACCGCATGGATTTGGTACGGTTATTTTGGGTGCTTTTTAACCACAGTTTAGATTTCAAACATATTACTTGTAATAATAATAAAAAGAATAAGGTATAAGACAATTAACTTAAATCACAAACTACTAATATCTTAAAAACATGAAATCACTAGTAGTTAACAATAAATATCTTAAAATTGTGAAATTTCACCATTTTTCAAAGTTAAACAAAAAAAAAAACCAACACATTTGTCTTCTAGAATTTCATCTTTCTTTCATCCATGAAACTTGTCTTATTTTCAATATTTAATAAAAAAATGTATATAATATATGCGGTGCGGTGCGGTTTTTTTTTTGCGGTTTTTGAAAACTAATAACCGCACCGCACCGCAAATTTGCGGTTTTTGTAAAACAAAAAACTTCACCATCGGTTTTTATTGCAGTTGCGGTTTATCGGTTGCGATTTATGCGGTTTTATGGTTAGTGCGGTTTTTGCTCACCCCTAACGGAGACCATGGCAGAGTTGAGCAGGGTACCTATTGTGCGAGATTTCCCCAATATTTTTCCGGATGAGTTGCCAGGAGTGCCTCCCGAGAGGCAGGTTGAGTTCCAAATTGATTTGATGTCTGGTGCGGCTCTGATAGCCAAGGCACCGTATCGACTAGCTCCGCCTGAGATGCAGGAGTTGTCTACGCAGCTGTAAGAGTTGCTAGACAGGGGATTTATTCGTCCGAGCAGTTCCCCGTGGAGAGCACCGATCCTGTTCGTGAAAAAGAAGGATGGGTCGCACAGGATGTGTATTGATTATCGGGAGTTAAACAAGCTAATGGTGAAGAATCGTTACCCGCTTCCGAGGATCGATGACTTATTTGATCAGCTTCAGGGTGCATCTTGGTTTTTCAAGATTGATCTTCGGTCGGGGTATCATCAGATGAGGATCAGGGATGAGGATATACCGAAGACGGCCTTCAGAACTCGTTATGGTCATTACGAGTTTGTGGTGATGCCATTCCGGCTCACCAATGCCCCAGCAGCGTTCATGGATCTCATGAACCAGGTTTGTAGGCCGATGCTGGATCGGTCTGTGATTGTTTTCACTGATGATATCTTGGTTTACTCTAAGACCAAGGAGCAGCACGAGCAACATTTGAGGGAGGTGTTGGAGACCCTGAGGAGGGAGAGGCTTAATGCCAAATTCTCCAAATGCAAGTTTTGGTTGCGTGAGGTGCAATTTCTGGGGCACATTATCAACCAAGAGGGTATCTTGGTGGATCCGAACAAGATTGAGGCGGTGATGCGTTGGGAGGTTCCGAAGAACGCATCCAAGATCCGGAGTTTTTTGGGTCTGGCGGGGTACTATCGGAGATTTATCCAGGATTTCTCCAAGATTGCAGTACCTTTGACCCGCTTGACCAAGAAGAGTGTGGCCTTTCGGTGGAGTCCGGATCAGCAAATGGCATTCGAGACATTGAGACAGAAATTATGTGAGGCCCTGATTATGGCGCTACCCGAGGGATTGGATGATTTTGTGGTGTATTGTGACGCTTCTATTTCGGGTTTGGGAGTTGTCCCGATGCAGAAGGGACATGTGATTGCTTACGCCTCGAGGCAGCTGAAGCTTCATGAGGCGAATTACCCCACTCATGACTTGGAATTGGGGTCGGTGGTATTTTCCCTTAAGATTTGGAGGCATTACTTATATGGGGTCCGATGCACCATTTTCACCGATCACAAGAGTTTGAAATATTTGATGGATCAGTCGAATCTGAATATGCGGCAGAGGAGATGGTTAGATGTAGTGAAATATTTGTTGGATTAGGTGTCTAAGCCCATAACTATTTTGGTATGTACTTGACCAGATTATGAGCATGGTCCTTTTGGGTTGCCTTCACCATAGCAACTGATAGGATGAACTAAGGAGAAAGAGGATTAATTATGATTTATTAATGTATTATATGAATAATATATTAAAAGAGAAATCATATTGTTTAATTAATATTAGTCAAGAATTAATTTTGTGGCTAAAAGAGATTAATTAAATAAAGGGGACTGATATTGCAATTATATGATAGTTGCAAATTGGGCTATGGATTCCTAATGGAAAGGGAATTGGACGAAATCTGTGGGAAGCCAATATGATTTTCGTCCAAGGGCTTTCTAGAGGGACTCCATGGGTTGCTTAAGGCCTAAGCAGAGAATTAAGGTTTCACCTGAAACCCTAGCAGCCCTCACAACTATATAAGGACCCCTAAGGCTCCCAAAAACGTGTCCAACCTTCTAAGAGAAACCCTAGGACGTTTTTGGTGCCTCCTGCCTCTCTCATTGTTCATCTTGTTGCTTATGGTGTTTGTGACTCCATTAGAGGTGCAACACTTGAGGCACTAAGCTTTCAGAAGTCAAGATCAAGGAGGTTTATGATTGTTATTGCTACATAGCAATCAAGGTCATAATTCTAACCCTAATCATATGTCAATTTCAGATTTGTATGCTAGTCAATTAGGGTTTATTGCTTTGGTATTAAATGTTGTATGTTTACTTAGAAAAACCTAGATCAAAGCAATTAGGGTTGCATGAACACCATAGGAATGATGTTATGCTCATAACCCAACAGTGGTATCAGAGCCTAGGTCGTTTTTCTAGTGAATAGATGCAAAAGTGAACCACCAAAGATCTTGAAAATCGATTTTTTGGGTTTCTGAGTGGCAGACTCGCCGAGTCCATAAATGGACTCGACAAGTAGGTCCTACTCGACGAGTTCCATTATGGAGTCGACGAGTCCATGGCCCTGGCGCCGAGTTTTTCGATTTTCTTGCCAGATTTTGTTGAGGATAATTGCCAAAACTCGTTTTTCTTGCCAAAATTCGATTTTTTAAGTTTGGAATGGTTATCCTCATGAAAATTGATGGATTTGGTTAAATATGGATAATATAGGATTATTATTAGTCAAATATTTAACCTAGTAATTTGTAAAAGTTTCAAATTGCACCCTATAGGTTTTATAGTTTAAATTTGAACTTAAAAGTTTTAGTTGTTGAAATTTAAATAGTTAAACTCTGATGTTTTGAAAGGTTTCAAAACTTATCCTCAAGTTTTGGAATTTAATTTTAATTAAAAAGTATTAATTTTGAAATATTAAATTCTAAAACCCTAAAGTTTTGAAAAGTTCAATTTACACCCTTATGGTTTATTAATTAAATTAAGAGTTTAATTAAAAGAGATAATTAATAAATCATAATTATATGGTTTAAGATTAATCAAATTAAAGGTCTAATTTATTAATAAGTTTAAACCACCTAGTATTTTAAAAGTGTAAAATACACCCTTGTATTATATAACATTTAAAAGTTTAACATATTATATATGTATAAGTAAAGAGTCAGTCTTACCGTTAGTATGTCTCATTCACGAATTTGGTCTCTAAGGGGTGTTTAAGGAAATTGCCTGTAAAATGGCGATTGAATGGGTATCCACTCTTACCCATCACACTCTTGACTAGTGGAGGGTCGTTAGCCGAACGGGTAGGATAGGACACAACCTTCCATTATAAGTATAATGAAATACGAAGTAACTAAACACTTTTATAAATTCCCAAATCTTAGTTACTTTAGGAAAAATGTGGAATTGATGCTATTCCATGAAATTACACTTTGTACCTTTGCCAAGACGTTAGTGGAGCGTGTGTGGTTAACCGGCACACTAATTTGAGTCTAGCGAAGGGGGCAAAGGGTGGCTCGATGTTTGTCATAGATCAATGGAGCGTATGTGGCTAACCGGGACATTGATTAGGTGATTGTAACATTGGGGGCACCAAGTATATTTGCATGGTTATCCACACGTTGTTTGTGATCCTCGGCATCCCAATCACAAACATGAAGGGCATAATCGAGATTAAACATGCCATTGAAAAGTTCAATGAATCTCAAAAGATCTAGGAGTTTTAATTCATTTAAAACCTAATTTTTAATTTTCGTTT
The DNA here is from genome assembly GCF_052849685.1 of Lactuca virosa. NCBI lineage: Eukaryota > Viridiplantae > Streptophyta > Magnoliopsida > Asterales > Asteraceae > Lactuca > Lactuca virosa. The sequence goes on along the minus strand of NC_136429.1, from coordinate 291,803,902 downwards.
TTCATGGTGGAAATTGGTAAATCGTCATTTACCTACCTTCAAATGTTTTGTGATTTGGATTACGGCATCCCTCTTCCAAATTGTAGAATATTGTGTTGGATCCTAGACTCAATATTTCATTTGGGTGATATATTGAGGATTTCATCAACTAACTTGAATTTCTCCCGTTTTGTAGATGTCAAAATCTAACAACTATGGTCTTCCTGAATTCTTTGGAAAATGTTTTCCACATGAAGATGATGTTCCACGATTGGATTGTGGAAATGGAAATCATGCTTCACTTCCTCCATCTCCTCCAATAATTCTCCCTGACCCACATGTTCAAAGACTTGAAAAGTTCAAGGTCACTCAAGCCCTATTGGCAAACAAACATGAAGATGGAAAGTCTGTATGTGCTCATGGCTTGGATATGAAGTTGCATATTGAAAGATTGGGAATGTTGGGTGTCGAAGTCTCTAGGAAGCTGGATGTTGACTTGGTTCTTCAATCACTTCCTGACTCATATAGTGAGTTCATTAGAGAGTACTATATGATGGACCGAGACGTGACCCTCATTGATTTGACTTATTTGCTTGTTGCTGCTGAATTATAAATGATTTGGCGGACTGGTCAAGAAAATTTGTCTGGTAAATCAATGTCCCAACCTTCTATGGACAATGGCAACATTGGAAGTCCAAAAACGTTTTCTCTACGCAAGAGAAAGGCTAAGTCTCAGATAGTCCCTTGTGCCATTCCCAAAGAATCTGTGTGTTTCTACTGCAAGAGAAGGGGCATTGGTTGCGAAGCTGCCCTGACTACCTGAGAGATCTAAGAGATGGGAGAGTCAAGATGTATGACTCTGCTTCAGGTAAAATCCACTATCTAACTCTATTAAGTTCCTATTTGTAGATTCTTAATACATGATGTGATATGATTACATTTTGATGTTTTGTAGGATCAAAGAAAAGAAAGGAAGCTTAAAGGAAGAGTGAGCTGAGTCTGATCACGAAGAAATGGATTTCGATCGCATAATTCGAAGATCGGATTTTTGAGCTGTTGTTCAACAGTTATGATAGATTGCTTAGGAATATGTAATAAGCATAGTTTTCATTTGAATTGCGTTGTAAGGACAAGTTTTTTTCCGCGTTTATAAATAAATGAGATTTTGATTTTTATCTTATTTGTTTATCCTTGCAATGTTATTATTGGAAATTGATGTTTATTTGTTTCTATTGTTAGCAATATTGAAATGGATATGATTCTTAGTTATTTGTGGTAATTTACCAACTAAGGAATGATTCTCGTCGCCCAAGTTTCAATTGGACAAAAACTTGGAATCATGCAACTTCTATTGTATGATGAATAAGAACCTTCGTATTTGGGAAATTAAGACTAATTCCTTGTTCACATAAGTATATGAGTCAAGTGAAGGACTAGGAGATCTAGTACGCATTGTTGTGCACTAAGCCAGGTCCACCACAAAGAACGATAAGATTAGTCATCATGATTTACTAAATGTCTAGTAAATTTGGTTATGCTTACAAGATTAAGTGTAATTATGAATCATTGAAAAGTTTCAATGAATGGCAGAACGAATAAGAAGAATCAATTGGGCAGAAAGGTAAAAGTTTCTCCAATCTGAAAAGATGGGAGAGTACCTTAGTATCATGTTTTATGATCATCTTGTTGATTATGAAACCATATCACTATTGATCCTCTAAGGACACCTTAATGCACTAGTATGGATAAGAAGAGGAATCGGAAATTGTTGAAATGGTTAAATCAAAAGATGAATCATACTTCGTTCCAAAATCAAGTCTCAGAGTCGTACTCCAAGATTGTGACTTGAGTGACACATCTTAAGAAGTTTTAACACACTCATCATATGTGGAGTAGAAAAATGTTTTTCTTACTCTTGCACGTTTGAGATTGGTAAGTTGTGATGTCTTGGATAAGACAAAGACCAACTAAGACCAATGTGTGTAGTGTTTGTCTTGATAAGAATCCTCACTAACTCTTGAATATTTGTTTGCCAAGAAATGTTTCTTGAAAAGAGAATCTTATATGTCAGGAGGTTAGTGGGAGTCTAAATGATCTTGAAAATGTTCAGGAACTAATCAAGAGTAAACCTATTAGACACTAGCACACGACTTGAGGTTCGTAACCTATCGTGTTGCCCTTTTTTTTCTGTGCCATTCAAGTTTAAGTCAACTATGCATATGAGTTATATGAGTTCTCAATTGATTGCATAGAGGCAAGGCACCCTGATCAATGGAAAGTACATTGATAGGTAGGGTTGATCCGCTCAAAAAAAACTTGGAAGCAATGGTGGGACCCTTGATGGCAAGAAATTAAGGATGATCTAGTTCAGTCCATATGAGTATGGATTTGTCAAAAACATTGTCTTATGAATATGGTTATGATAGATTCACATGGATAGGAGCACATACACCATAAAATCTATGTGTCATAAGGTTTCTCTCCTTCATAAAAATGATTGTGAGGAAACGCTTTCACTAGGAAGATTTTAAGGAGATAGCGATTGTGTAAATTGCATTCTCAAATTCGATTATGATTACGGCATCCCTCTTCATAGTTCGAATTGTGAGATTTGGCAATTAGTTTGAACATATAAGACTTATTCCTATAAGTTATAAAATGGTTTAGACATACATATAAGATATCTAAAGAAAGGTGTATGAGTTTGAGAAGCTTAGATAAAGGCTTATCGAATCTTATCGTATTAGAAATATGAACTTTGGAAGTCAATAAGTATTGATTTCTAGAAGTCCAACTGTTTTCTAAATACGTGTCAAAGCTAGTGGGAGCATAAATGTTATGCTGGTATGGATATAATCATCATGTTAGTGGGAGCATGATTATTATTTTTGTTGCAAATTAGCAATATTAATTATAGAAAACAAAAGGTTTCACTTTGCAAAGTTGCAGGGGTTGAAAAATTGTTTTTCTATAATTAAGGGAGAGAATATTATACTTCATTTCAAATCTAAAAGCTTGAATCGAGAAATTTTAATCAAATTTAGTCAAAGGACATATATGGATGTTATGTTGAAAAGATTCAACATAAGGAAATTCTATATATGGAAAGGATAATTGCGTTCTCAAAATTTGGTTATGATTACGGCATCCCTCTTCATAATCAAAATTATGAGAACATGGCAAATATAAATATTATAGCAGGAGACTGGTAAAGTATCACGTCTTTATGTAACACATTATGAATTTTGTCCCATACGTTTCGGGTATAGGATCGATTGCATATGCTATAATATTCGACCGTTCTAATTTTACAAATGTCTAGGGCATTAAGAGGGAAAAAGGACCAGAACCGGATATGACTAAAAATGATTAAACAACTGTCAAGGACAAGCTAAGGTTCGCCAAGGATTGGTCACTTGTGGGCAGTTGGAAGTATAGTAAAGAATGGACCATAATGACATTATTATGATTATATAGGATTCTATTAATAATGAGTTGTCATATGGAAAATATGGAAATGTTTCCATATTGGAAGTTGGACGTTAAGAATCTATGTCTAGATTAGAAACTTTTATGCAAGAAGGATGTTCAAAGGAATGTACTTTGAATGTGAGACTTCATATCTATGGAATTGCCTTGAAACAATCTCCAATAGAGTACTTTGTAATATCATTGGCAAAGTCTTGGTAGCTTTGGTGCTGTGACATTACCAAAGGATCGTTGCATAAAATGCTAGAATCTAACATATTCTAATAGTGGCAAGAATTTGGTATTCTTACACTAGTGATAAGGATTAGGAATTCTGAAATGAGCATCATTGGAAATATTTTCAATTGATCTATTTCACAAAGAAAGGACCATAGGTAAACATAGTGTGCATGTTTAGAGCATGTGACAACTATTGTTATAATTCAAGTAATAAGTTGATTATCCGAAACATTATACAATGAATAATGTGTAATCAATATGGTGACTAAATAAAATGTGTTTTATTTATACTCACAAGTTTGAGGCCATATTGGATTCGATTATTCTTGTGTTTCACTTTGCATGTTTTGACTTCCCGAATAATAAGATTATTCAAACCATCCACAGTCGATAAATACTTTGGAAGTAGGTATTGAAGCTAGACTGTCGTGAAGTGGTTTGTAGACTGTCTAAAGTGTATTGGACATAGCAAAAGTTTGCTATAACGTTCATGAGTGCTTATGAATTAAAATTTGAGCATTGGATTAAACCCACGCTCACTTGAATCACTTCATGGATTTTATCACGGGTGATTAGTGAGACGATAATATCTTATATTCTTAAAACAGAGACATGCACTACAAATAAAATGACTTTTAGTGGCACAAAGTTTTAGTGGCATTTTGCTTTTGTGCAATTATAACCTACCTTATTGCCACTTTTGTTTATGCCACCATAACTTTTAAGATATAGTGGCACTTTATATCTTATGACACTATTTTCCATGCCTATTAGTGACATAAAAAGTTAAAATGCCACTAAAACATTTTATTTTATATAATAGGAAAAATAAAACACTTTATCAAATAACCCAAAATGTAAAACTTGAAAACATTTTCATTACCGCCTCGTCGTCCCTACTTTGCGGGAAAATGAAAATTTGTATCACATAATCCCGCTTTTAGGAGGAGGTTGTCGATTCAGAATTAGGAACGAGCTTTCTTCGTGGTTCCCTGCACACATGCTCCCGCTCCGCCCTACTCCGCCGCTCAATCGTCTAGACCTAGATCGTCTGCCATACTCTGCTGCTCTACCGCACTACCCCAGTTGCCCGCCTTTCAACGCTCTTCCACACTGCTCCGCCTCCTTCTACTCTGCCAAGCCCTAGATCACCTGCCCTTCTACGTGTTACTGTAAGTTTCTTTCATGCTAGTCATTTTCCATCTCGCTGTAACTTTTCTTATGTAAATTTTCTAGAAGGCATTGTTGCAAGGAAAGGAAAAGTTAGTTTTGATGATTGTAATCCTACTTCAGGTTAGGGCTAATGTATGTTCTATATTGGCATAGAAAGTCATCGGACCTTATAATAGAGTGGACCGACGATTCTGTAGGCGTAGATATCGTTTTTGGCTTTGTTATTTTCGTCTCTATCGTGTGTTCATGTAACTAGTTGAAGGAGAATCGTGAGAATAATGGGAATATTGTTGTGAATGGGGTAAGGTTGGGTCTATTTAGGTTTATGGTTTTTCTATACGTGCTCTTTACGAGGGTTTTAGTTCCTGCATTCTTTCCCGATGGGGTGAATTATAGGGTACTGGAAAACAATATTCTTATAATTTGTATGGTGATGTTTTACATTTAACGCCATCTAATCAGGATGGTGATGACAAAGCAATCCAGGTGGTTGTATGGAAATCGAGTATTCCTTCTTGTTTTGTTGTTCTTACTAATGTATAAATGATACCTCAACTATTTAATCTTCAAGTAGTTTTTTCCTAGAGCGATTTGATATGTAATGATTGTTTGAGTTTTAGCTTTATTCATGACATTTAAGTGGTAGGTTGATGGTATTTTGTGAGTCATTAGCCATATTTGATTTCAGAAGTTTCACTCCCATTGTAGTCTAGCTTTGCACACTTGTATTTGTAAATTATCCTACTTTTAGATTATTTCTATGACCATATGACCCTTCCTCCCATATATTCAAACTTCACTTTTTCTTGGATTTAGAACATGAAGTCTTTAATAATCTTTTTATACTTCTTAAACAAAATGAAGTCAGACTAAATTTTATGATGTTAATGGTGCCAGTCTGTCCTTTGTATATTTTTTCCTTATGGTAAGCCCAAAACCACAAAACATGCTATGTATAATGTAAACTAAATTAAATAGTTTGTCAATAATTCAAATTATTCATCTTTACTGTAGGTTTCAACGTGGAAAAAGTTCAGTACAAGAATATGATGCTCATGGTTTGGGATATTGGTGGGCAAGAAAAGCTTCAGACCTTGTGAAGGCATTACTTTAATGACACAAATGGATTGGTAAGAAATAAGAATAACAATAATTTGTCTTGTATTTTAAGCTATTTTTTATTTAACAAGTCAAATCGTTTAGTGATTGTAATTTTTTTTTTAAATCTACTTTAAGAGGCCAAAACAGTGACATAAGTTATCTCATCTTGTTGTTGGGATGTAATCTCTTGATTTTTAAAATATGTACTATACTGAGATTATTATTTATAGATTTATGTTGTTGACTCTTTGGACCAAGATAGTATTAGAGAGCTAGGTATCATAATTATATTTTGTATATTGGTTTAATTAGAATGACGGCAGGGGAGGACACACTTTTGATCTCTATTTTTTGTTAATTGGAAAAAAGAGGAGTCACTTTATTTTATCCACTGCATTCCTCTATTACTTTGGATTTTTTTATGTACTATATATCTATGTCATTATATGATTTTGAAATTGTTTATTTGCATATATGAATTTTGATATGTAATTTCATAATTTGTGATTGTAATTAACTGTTTATATTAAGTCCGAACTTAATAGTTTATGTGAATATTTAAACTTCGAAACTACTTCAGATGGTTTGTGGATGATGGGTATGCAAGTAACATACATAGGATGACACCCATGAGTGTTGTGCCACAAGGTAAACACGTGCCTAATTTTACAAGTTTTTATTTTATTTTAATTTTTTAAAAGTTTTATGAGATGAGTTTGTATACTCTTATAGTAATTTACTTTGATGCTTCTTTTTTTGACCGGATAAAGTATGGTTTTGGTTTGATAAGAGAATGGTTTTGAAGAATATTTCTTTAATTGGTATGTCTTTTTAGGATTTTTATTACATAGTTATACATAAAGTCTCTGCTTCTTTCTAAGACTGAATAAATACACTAATAGCTTCATGGATTGATTTTCTTTTGGTTAATATTTTTGTTTCTCTTTCTAATTCCAGGTTTTAAAGGAACGGGACAAGAATGATCAAGAAATGGAAGTCCATAGAGATGGAGAATTACTATATTTTTTAGATGGAAAGGCGGAAAAAATGGGCAAACACTTGAAAATCCTTGTAAATTAAGCATCGATATCCATTGGGAAGCTCTTGAAGTTGCATGCTAATATTTAGTTCATGGTCAATCAAGTTTCGTGTTTCTTCGGCAACTAGTATTTAGTTTGATAGTATTTTGTTTTGAGTACTAGCACAACATTTAGACACATTAGACCTTTTTGAAAACATTTGTGTTTTCAATATTTTGAATATTGTTGTTATACAAGTTTGATTTGAATTAATGATTTTGTTTTTCCGTTTTTTATCTTAATCTTCTATTATTATTTTATATCACATTTAAAAATTAAAAAGTCAGACCTAATTATTAATATATGTATATTTTTGTGTTAAAAAAGTGTTGCTAAAACAAGAAAATAATATTTATTTTAGCAGTCTAGTAGTGGCATAAAAATAATGCCACTAAAACCTACAGGTGTTATAGTGTCATAGTAGAAAAGTGCCACTAAAATCCAATAGGGCTGCAACGACACAACCGAAAAGTGCCACTTAAGGCCTTTAGTGGCAACGTTTTTAGTGACACTTTTTTTTGTGTCGTTGATTGCCCAGTAGGCCTTTAGTGGCACTTTTTCGGTTTTTAGTGGCACTTTTTCCGTGCCACTAAACGTCATTTTCTTTGTAGTGATGTGAGTTGTAATTTACAAGTCGGTTGCACATTGATAATATGTAAACACACCAGTAACTTGGTGTTATAAAACATATTGTTGTGTGTGATTTGATGAGTAGGTACAAGCAAGCATTTGAGTCGAAGTTTATCTGTTCCTTTTACCCAATGTGGGATAAAAGCGATATCTGTGGGCCCCTCGATGATTTAGTGATGACAACCTAAGCGCTTGGCCAAGCCTGGACTAAGTTGATGTGTTCAATTGTAGTCTGTTGTCAGTCGTCATAAATCGGAAATCGGGAAACAACACATGAACAGAGAGTATGATTAAAATCCATGTCTCACTTCATACGATATCTAGAATGGAGGAATATATGATCCTTTATCTAAATGACGCGTTTCTGATAAGATCAGAGTTGACAGCGGCTTTTGAAAGCTACGATTGTTGATCAGGTTCTGAAGTCATATGCAAAATAGTTATTAGACTTATCCAAGTGGGAGATTGTTGGATTAGGTGTCTAAGCCCGTAACTATTTTGGTATGTACTTGACCCGATTATGAGCATGATCCTTTTGGGTTGCCTTCACCATAGCAACTGATAGGATGAACTAAGGAGAAAGAGGATTAATTATGATTTATTAATGTATTATATGAATAATATATTAAAAGAGAAATCATATTGTTTAATTAATATTAGTCAAGAATTAATTAAGAATTAATTTTGTGGCTAAAAGAGATTAATTAAATAAAGGGGACTGATATTGCAATTATATGATAGTTGCAAATTGGGCTATGGATTCCTAATGGAAAGGGCATTGGACGAAATCCATGGGAAGCCCATATGATTTTCATCCACGGGCTTTCTAGAGGGACTCCATGGGTTGCTTAAGGCCTAAGCAGAGAATTAGGGTTTCACCCTAGCAGCCCTCACAACTATATAAGGACCCCTAAGGCTCCCAAAAACGTGTCCAACCTTCTAAGAGAAACCCTAGGACGTTTTTGGTGCCTCCTCCCTCTCTCCTTGTTCATCTTGTTGCTTACGGTGTTTGTGACTCCATTAGAGGTGCAACACTTGAGGCACTAATCTTTCAAAAGTCAAGATCAAGGAGGTTTACGATTATTATTGCTATATAACAATCAAGGTAATAATTCTAACCCTAATCATATGTCAATTTCAGATTTGTATGCTAGTCAATTAGGGTTTATTGCTTTGGTATTAAATGTTGTATGTTTACTTAGAAAAACCTAGATCAAAGCAATTAGGGTTGCATGAACACCATATGAATGATGTTATGCTCATAACCCAACAAGATTATGACTGCGAGATTTTGTATCATCCTGGGAAGGCCAATGTGGTGGCCGATGCTTTGAGCCGTAAAGCGGAAAATTCTCCGATCCGAGATGTTTTCTTGAGGATGAAGGTTACAACACCATTGATGGATATGATCAAGGGGCACATGTGGAGGGATTGAAAAAGGAGAATTAGAAGACTGAGCGGATTAGGAGGCAGATTCCATTGTTTGTTCGAGACAGCTGGGGATTACTGACTCAGTGCGGCAGGGTTTAGGTTCTGGAATTTGGGGGAGTGAGGCAAAAGATTTTGGAGGAGGTGCATAAGTCCAAGTTTTATATCCATCCGGGGGCCACAAAGATGTACCAAGACTTGAGATTAAGCTACTGGTGTTTGAGCGGTGTTTGACCTGCAGGAAGGTCAAAGTCGAGCATCAGATGCCTCATGGAAAGGTTCAGCTGTTACCCGTCCCCATGTGCAAATGGGAGGAGATCACCATGGACTTTATCACAAAGTTACCCAAGACGGAGCGGGGAGTTGATTCTATTTGGGTTATTATGGACAGGTTGACCAAGAGTGCTCATTTTATTCTGATTGCTGAGAGTATATCTGCCGAGAAATTAACGGATATCTATGTGCGAGAAATGGTAGTCAGTCATGGAGTGCCGGTATCGGTGGTCTCAGACCGCGATGTTCGATTGACCTCCAGGTTCTTGAGGAAGTTTCATGAGGAGTTAGGTACTCAGTTGCTTTTTAGCACAACTTACTACCCCCAGATTTATGGACAGAGCGAGCGAATGATGCAAACGCTCGAGGATATGCTTCGAGCATGCGTGTTAGACTTTGGAAGGAGTTGGGATACTTACCTTCCACTAGCAGAGTACTCATACAACAACAATTATCATGCTAGTATTGACCGACCGCCGTTCGAGATGTTGTATGGTCGGAGGTGTAGGACTCCGGTTTGTTGGGGGAGGTTGGACATCGAGTCATGGGAAGCACCGAAGTGGTCCTTAAGACCACCGAGTTGATTCAGCAGGTGCGTGACAGGCTGCGAGTCGCGCAGATTCGTCAAAAAAGCTATGCTGACCGACGCCAATCAGATCTTGAGTTTTAGGTAGGAGATTTTGTTTTGTTGAAGGTGTCGCCCTGGAAGGGCGTCATCCGCTTTCGAAAGGGCATGTTGGGACCCCGATTCATTGGTCTGTTCAGTATCTCAACCCGAGTTGGCAAGGTTACGTATCGATTGGATCTCCCTGATGAGCTGAGTCAGATCCATAACACCTTCCATGTGTCTCAACTGCGGAAGTGTGTATCAGATGAGGATGCAATTATTTCATTGGATGATATTCAGGTGGATAAGAGCCTGAACGATGTTGAGAAGCCCATTGCTGTTCTGGATAGAAAAACTAAAGCTCTTCGAAACAAAGTGGTGATGTTGGTAAAGGTACAATGGCAGCACCGGAGGGGCTCCGAATGGACTTGGGAGCCGGAGGACGAGATGGGAGAGCACTACCCAGACTTATTCGCATCAGCAAACTTTGAGGACGAAGTCTAACCCAAGTAGGGGAGATTTATAACGATCAGAGTTCGGGTAATTACTCTTTTTCCCATTGGAATGAAATTTTGTTGCATGAAAGGTCCCTGCGTACGTTCGGCGTACATATGTGTACGCTTAGCGTACCAGGGAGGGCTGAACGCAGGTGTGTACCACGTACGTGGGGCATACCGAGAGGTAAGCTGGGCGTACGTGGCTGGTGACCAAAACCCTAAATTTTAGGGCAATGACCCTATTTAAATGTTCTTAATCCATTTGGACCTTACCCTAACCAGCCTCCATTACTTTCAAACGTCCCTAAAACCCTAAATCCTTCGTGAGAAACTCTTGAGCTTGGAAGTGCCTCAAATACCTCCTTTTTGGTGTGCTAGCAAAGAGAAGGAAGTGGAAGAAAGTTTTGAACGTGGGAAAATCTTTTGGATCTTGCATTTGGAGCAGCTTGGGAAGCTTGTGGAGGTAAAAAGCTTTCACCTTTCTTATCCTTTTTGCTTGTTGAGTTAGGGTTTCTAGAAATCCACTTTTGAGTCCATAAATCCTCTCTTGGGAGTTTGGGTAACTCCAGAGGTTAGGGAGGTTAGATCTGAGGTTCTTGGCTTGATTATAACATAAAAATGTAAACTTGATGACTTGTATGGCTCCATGCATGAGTTAAGACCCTTGGAAAGGTCTTAATGAGATAGAATGGGTTGTTGGGAGCATATATGGAATGCAAAGGCATAAAGTTGCCAACTTTATGCCTTAGGACCCTTAAAACGTATAAGATCTGAAGTTTGAGCGAAAAGTATGCATGTATTAAGAACTTAATGGAGTGGGATGCAAGTCAGCGTGTACAATGGGGGTACTATGTTTTACGCTACGCGTACAACCCCTAAATCCAGTACGCTAAGCGTACTGAAGAGGTACGCTGGGCGTACGCTCTCAGAGAGCTTTGGGTCTCCAGCAGACTTCAAACTTTTGGGCCCTAATTATATTGGGCATGGACTTGCTGGTGATATGGGGCTGAATTTGTCATTTGGGCCAATGTTGGTATGATTGGGTCAATTGGGCCTTTTGGCCCAATATATAATTGGACTTTGATGCTAGGCCCATTAGTGAAGGAAAGACTTTTGGGCCATCATGGAGGGACTTGGACTTAGGATTTTGGGCTCTTTGACTAGGTTGAGTTATAATCCTAATTAGGGTTATTTGTATATTGTTCAGTGTGAGATTTTGGATTGGTAGTCGAGCAGCTATTGTTATCAGCAGACTGAGGTGAGTCTTCTCACTATACCAATGGGTTGAAGGCACGAATGTTGACCCATTACTTGATATGAGATTTCAATAGTTGAATATGCAATGGTTTTGTTATTTGGTATGTATTAACTTATGTGAAGACCATGGGGGGAGCCCATGGCACATGCTAAGACCATGGAGGGAGCCTATGTCCCTTGGCTGTAAGACCAAGGGGGTAGCCCATGACATTCCAGACGAAGACCATGGAGAGAGTCCATGGCAAACCTACGTATATATATGTGCATGGCATTATGTGGTTATGTGTTTTGTGTATTTTGGGAAACTCACTAAGCGTGTGCTTACAATTTTGTTGGGTGTTTCAGGTACTTCGGGTTCTAAGGGAAAGGGCCCGGCTTGATGGCGCAGCATGCACTCTCTGGTATTTCTGCACTTATCGTTTTAAATACTCTGATATTTTGGACATGAGTTTATGTAATGGAATTTTTGGTAAAATAAATATGGTTGAAATTTCATATTACTAAATGAAAACTTTTATCTGAATTTTTGGGTTGTTAAATAAATCAGCCTAAAAAAATATGTAGCAACTAAACTATTACAACACGACTGTAATGTATGTTACTAAACTCAAATACACTAAGCGTTAATATCATGGAATAACTATACCATCAATGGAGAAATCTATCTTTCATTTATGAATTCTATCTAAAAAAGTCTCGTATGACTAACAAACCTCCAACGTCTTCATCCAATGCTAAGAAAATCTGGTTCTTGGGAATACATGCCACCAAAGTAGTATGTAAGATGAAAACCTCTCATGAGATACACATGTTATAATATAATTCATACACATTTCAAATCGTTTGAGAGAACAATTACCTTAAAACTCATTTCATGCTAAAATACAATGCATGATAAAATAAAAATTCAATATTTAGGAAGAGCATACCCCTTGCCAGTGTATGAAGTTCGTATCACTTTGGTTATGTAGCGAATCACATGGGGAGTCTATTTCCCTTTCATGTATCCATTGGATCATGTTGGGAGTCTTACCCTTTTCGGTAACGTACTGACATCATTAGCATATGGATAAAATCAAATTAACCTTATATGATATATTCCCCCAAGGTTGTTCCTTGGTAGTCGAGTCCAATTGTACAAACATGTGGTACCATTCTAATAGTGTTGGTTGGTACATATTACACGATTATGTATAGAACATCACAATACAATTCATATGTGATTTCCATTATATGTATGTATGAGCAAGCACCACACTCTTTCTAATGACATTTCATATTCAAACATGAACTGTTATGATGCAACATGTCTTAAATGCATATCATAGAAAAAAGAGTTCCATAAGTACTATATATATTCTTGGTGTACAAATGATATTTCATGTAGAGCTCATGCAATGAAAATAGTATAATTTGTAGCATGTATCTCAAGTAAGAAAGAGTCCATATGTACTCACTTGGGCGACTAGGTAGCAATATCATCCTAGGTCCACTTTCCTTGCAATCCAAGGCTTGTAGTGTAATGCCTGGATCTTGAGGTACATCGTTCATAACCAAATTGTCATTTTTAGGCATAGACGGAGCTTGCTTAGGGCAAGGGGGGGCTGTGCCCCCCCCCCCTGATTTTTTTCTCACAAATAGTCCTTACTCTTTAGATTTTATACATATTTAGCCTATAAATATAAAATTTATGTTGTGGCCCCCCCTGCTCTCCGATTTTCATATATATTATACTTTCGGCCCCCCCAAAATAAATGTCCAAGCTCCGTCACTGTTTTTAGGGATTGCCACGGCGTGGTGGAGGCACCACCATGACGTGGCAAGGCGAAATGGGTTACATGTTCATTCAAGTCGCCACGACGTGGAAGTATTGGCCATGACGTGGTGGCGGTTGGCATACAAACTTTATTTTTCCGGGCTGGCTCCCTATTTAAATGAATCGGGAGGCTAGGGTTTGCTCATCCTCAGCATCCATCAGTTCCCTCAAGCCTCAAAGAAACCCTAATCACTTTCCTCCATTATTGAGCTAGTTTTGGTGTTCCTTGAAGCTAAAGGAGGAAGAAGGAAGAAGAAATAAACAAAGATCAAGCAATAAAGTCTCTATTTTTCACCCTAGCACTCTTCTGGACCTTTGTAAGTACCCAAGACTCGATTTTTATCATGCTAGGTTGCTAGATTTTGAGTTTTATCCGATTAACTTCTTGTTCTTGTTTGTTAAGATGATGAGATCTCATAAAGTTTCCAACTTAATGAATCTATGGGACATTTGGAGTATTTTGTGCCATGGATCTGGAGCTTGGTTAGGTTTCTTGTCCATGCATGAGATTAGGTCATAAAACCCTCATTTTGACCTAATATGGGTTCAAGACATGCATTAGTCATGCATTTCTATAAAGCACCAACTTTTAAGTTAGTTTTGGTGCTAGAATCACTTTTGGAAAGGCTGGATTTCGGACCTTATGGAATAAGTGCTTATTGATTAAGTTCTTGCATTAAGCCTTTTTGGGACCTTTGGATGGTCCTAATGGATAATGTTTGAAACTTTATCCTTCAAGGTCACATTTTGGTCCAGATCTGAGCCTTTGGGTTCTTAGAATCGGAGAACACAGCTTAATGCATTAAGTTGTTGGAACCTCGGCAACCACGACGTGGTCCTACGTCACCACCACGTGGCGGCTGGGATTTTCCCGCTTGTTTGCTCGTATGCGGACCATGACGTGGCCAAGGAAGACCACATCGTGGCGACCGATTGATGTCAACATTGATTGTTGACTTTGACCATTGACCTTGAGGGTTGACTTTTGACTTATAGAATTTTGTTCAACTAATGATAGGTAGATTTAGGTCTTGCCTTGTGTGATTATCTAGGTGACGTAACACCTATTGTGGGGGGTTTTGAGAGCGTGTTGGCTTTTGAGCTGCTTTGCGATGTGAGTTTCCTTCACCATACTCGTGGGTCGAAGGCACCAATGTCGGCCCACTGAATTATGTTTAAAGGTTGATAGTTATCTTTGTGACAATTTCTTGTTATGCTTGTATGTGCTTGTTGTCTCTGTGACTCTTGCTGTTATGATTATTTTTTAGTGTAAGTATTTGATTTGATTAGTTGGGTTGATGGGGTTGATCTTATGAAACTGATATTCATGTTCTTAAGATTACGTTTCACGTTAGGTTAGAATTGAAATAATATCTTTTAATTATATGTATCTCATGGTTTAAAGGTTGTGATAATTATGGGTTCTAATTAAATTATAGGAAAACTAACTCTTAAATACGTTCCCATATTTATTTTTATAATCATATATTTTTTTATTGAGTTTATGATCTCTATTAATTTCTGTCTGGAATTTTACTACATGTAGATGTGATCTCTTTTTGATTTTGCTCGTGATCACAAGATGTTGAGTGCTCTTTCTTGAAAAAAAAAACAGATTGAGATTATGCTCTCAAAATGCTCAAGGATACATTGCAATGATGATGGTTCTTCTATATGCTAATTATACTTATTAGACCTAAGTTGGTATCAAGATTATTTAGGCTACTTTGTTTTAATTATTTATGAGTTTTAAGGATATGTTGCATGCCCAAATGAGTTTCAATTTCCTTCAACTGAAACTGTTAAATTCTATGTTATGGCTCCTTGAATTCTTGCAGGAATACAACTAATTCTATTCCTTATGTCATGTTATATACTTTATGTTCCAGTTTTTAAGGGAAAATATTCAATAGATATCTTGAACTTACATAAAAATGGATGTTGCACAGATCATCAAAATATTACCTTAGACGATGGGAGAGGCGTTACATTTTATGTGGTTGTTATGGTTTATGTATTAGGAGATCTATCTTCATTAACTTGGTAAGTATTTTTATAGATGTTTCTTTATGGGTCGTATTTTGATGGATTGTTTTATTGTTATATTTATATATTAATTAAGTGATTATTTCTTCCCTTTAATGATAGTTTGCATTAGGGATATCAAAAACTTCCATGGGACCCCGATTCTATATGGGACTATTTTTTAAAAACTTTTGGGGCAGGACCGGGACCGGGGGCAAGATTAAACCCCGTTTTACTTTCGGGGTTGGGGTCGAGAGTGAACACTTCCGTTCTGAAATACCCACGGGGGCCCCGTTGTGTGTGTGTGTGTGTGTGTATATATATATATATATAATCAAGATCAAATAAGAAAGAAAAATTTGGTAGGAAGGTAAGAAATTTTTATATACATATTTTTTAGCAAACAAACAAAATGAATAATTAGATGATTCAAAAGTAAAATGATTCACAAGAAAGAATTCTAAAAAAAACACCTGCATGATTCATTTTTAATTAAATCAAGAACAAATTCACTTTTATGCCAATTTTAATGAATACCAACAAAATCATTATAAAAATGAATCATCTAGATGTTTTTTGGGAATTTTATTTGTGAAACATGTTATTTTTGATTAATCTAGTGATTCATTTGTTTTGTTCACCAAAACAATATGTAGAAAAAAAACTTCTTACCATATATATATATATATATATATATATATATATATATATATATATATATATATATATATAATCTATTTTTAGGGTTTAGGTTGTTTAGAGCCTTTCATCGACAGCTTGTCCGCTTCTTGCCTCAACTTCGTAGTTGAGCCAACACCCTCAAGTCTCAATTTCTAATCACCGCATCACCCCTTGTTACCGGTCGCCTCCCATCGCAGCCTCAACCTCCACCTCCGGGAGGAGACGAAGCGACCATTCCTCGGTCCTTCGATAATGTCATTCGTCAAAAGTCAACGCTATGTTCCTTAGGGATCAGTCCTCAGACAATCAAACGACCATCGCCTCCCATCGTAGCCTCCAGCTTCTGCCTGCCACTAAAAACCTGCGAATTAAACTTGATTCTTCTTTGTTCTAGTTCAAACGAAACTATGTTGCTGGGACATTTTTGATTTCCTTTCATCTGATGTGTGCTATGCTATTCAGATTTCTGATTTCTTTTCTATGCTATTCCGAAATTCAGATTTCTTATGTTTGCTAATTGTTATTATATTGATGTGTTTTAATTTTTTATGTGGTGTTTGAATAGATTTGTCTTCAAAGAGACTATGTTTTTGATTTCTAATGTTTGGTAATTGATATGAATTTTTTTGATGTTGCTGTGACATTTTTGATAATTTTCAGGTTAGGTAATATGATGTTGCTAATTGCTATGATGTTGCTGTGATTTAAGTTTTGATGTTGCTATGATTTTGATAATGGAGATCTCCAGAAAAGTCCCAATATTTTGGGAAATTTTTTAATAAAGTCTTAAATTTTATTTTTTGAACAGAAAAGTTCCGAATTTGAACTTTTTGAATAGAAAAGACCAAGAAACCTGCAAATTTATTCACTTTGGCCCTTTTTGAAATGTTCAACAGGTCATAGGACCAAATTGTTAATTTGTCCAAAATAATGAGATTTTTCTGAAGATTTTGTCAAAATTTGTATATAATGTATAATTTTTTTTTTTACGTATTTATATCTATTTTTACGTATTTATGTATTTTTTAAGTTTTTATATGTATATGTTTACATATTTTTATGTATTTTAAATTTATAAACATATATTTTGTTTTACGTATTTATGTGTATTTTAACCATTTTACATATTTTTATGTGTTATTTTTTTATGTATTACGTATTTATATGTATTTTTATTTATTTATGTATTTTTTAAATTCTTTTATATAGATGTTTATGTACTTAAAATGTATAAACATTTTTTTACGTATTTATATGTATTTTTAAGTATTTTACATATATTTTATGTATTTTTACGTGTTTTTTTTATGTATTACATATTTATATGTATTTATGTCTTTTTTTAAGTTTTCTTTATAGATGTTTATGTATTTTTATATATTTTATATGTATAAAAGTATATTTTACATATTTGTATGCATTTTTAAGTATTTTAACTATGTTTTGTATATTTTTTTGTGTTTTATATGTACTATGTATTTATATGTATTTTTACGTATACATATGTATTTTTACGTATTTATGTATTTTTTTAGTTTTTATATAGATGTTTATGTATTTTAAATGCATAATCGTATTATTTTTACGTATTTATGTATTTTTGTTTCAAGTCGTCTTCGCGATTTCATCTAATACGTAAAAATTCATAGAAATATGTAATACATAAAAAACACTTAGAAATACATACAAAATATGTAAAATACTTAAAAATACATATAAATACGTAAACATATGTTTATACATTTAAAATACATAAGAAAATATATAAACATCTAGAAAAAAAAACATAAAAAAATACATAAATACGTAATACATAAAAACTAATACATAAAAATAAATAACAATTATGTAAAATACTTAAAAATGCATATAAATACGGAAAAAATACGTTTATAAATTCAAAAACACATAAAAAAATGTAAACAAATACATATAAAAACTTTAAAAAAATACATAATATGTAAAAATAGATATAAATACGTAACACATAACAAAATAACACATAAAAATACATAAAAAAAATATGCAAAATACTTAAAAATACATATAAATATATAAAAAAAATACATTTATACATTTATATACAAATAAAAATTTGAAAAATTACATAAATACGTAAAAATAGTTATAAATACATAAAAATATGTTTATACGTTTATATACAAATTTTGACAAAATCTACAGAAAAGTCCTAATATTTTGGAGAAATTAACGATTTGGTCCAATGACCTGCTGAACAGGTCAAAAAGGCTAAAGTGAATAAATTAGTCGGTTTATTGGATTTTTCTATTTAAAAAGTTAAAAAATCGGGATTTTTCTGTTCAAAAAATAAAATTTAGGACTTTATCAAAAATTTTCCCAAAATATTGGGACTTTTCGGGAGATTTCTCATTATGATAATTTCCAAAATATAGAATTTTTTTAGCAAAAAAAAGTCAATTTTAAGTCTATAAACGGGGGCGGGATCAAGGGCTAGTTATTCGGGGGATTCGGGGGCAGGACTGGGGGCGGGGGCATGGGCAACTATTTCTGCTCCCGTTGACATACTTAGTTTGCACGTAGGAATCGGGGGCTTGGTTTGTTGTTGGAATTATTAATTATGGAATTCTAATGGAATTAGCACATGAATATCAATTTTATGAAGCAATAATTATTATTTCAATGGTGGTTCTGATCATGTTAAATGGAAAAAACAAAACTTTGTATCTTGCTTGTAGCTCTGATTTGATCTTGAATTTAGAGATCTTATGTGGTTTTCTTCAACATCATAAGATAATAAAGGTAAACTCAACTTGATATCATTGAGCATATGAATTTGCATTGATTATTTGGATTACTGGGGTTGATCTTATGAAATTAATATTCAAGTTCTCAAAATTACTTATCACATGGTTAGATTAGAATTAAAAAATATTTTTTATTAAATGTGTATCATGCTTTAAATGTTATGATACTTATGGTTCTATTTTAAAATATAGGAAAACTCACTCATTAAAGCCTTACTCATATTTATTTTTATAATAAAATATTTTTGTTTGTAGAGTTTATGGTCTCTGATAATTTAATTTATTTCTGGAACTATATTCCTAAAATGGAAAAGGATCCATTGCAATGATGATGGTTATTCTATACACTAATTATAATTATTAGACCTAAGTTATAAAATAGATTCTTTAGGTTACTTTGGCTTATTTATTTAAGAATTTTAGGGAAATCTTGCATGACCAAGTGCGTTTTTATTTTCTTCAATTGAAAGTGTTAAATTTTATGTTTTAGCTCGTTGAATCCTTTTTGGAATACTATTAATTCTATTCCTTATGTCAATTTATACGTTTTACATTCTAGTTTTACAGGAAAATATCCATTAAGAGGTTCTGAACTTGCATAAAAAAGGATGTGCCATAGATCATCAAAATCATAGATTAAATGATGGGAAAAAGGCATTGCATTTTATGAGGTTGGTATAGTTTATGTGCCAGAAGATCTATCTTCGTTAACATGGTAAGTCTTTTTTTAGATATTTCTTTATGGATTGTATTTTGATAGATCGTTTTATTATTATATTGATACATTAATGAAGTGATTAATTCTTCAGTTTAATGATGGTTTTCACATATGAATCAATGGACTCTACTATGTGATACTTATGTAACTAGACTTCTAACTCACTGTAATACATCATTATCTATATACTTTAATTGATTTGTTTATTTTTGTTATTATAACATCCTTTTTTGACAAATCACTTTTAATATTTTTCCACATAGGAACCAGATGTACAAAGGTTTTAAAGATTGATGTTTTGGAGAACTGGCTACTAGATGTCACATAGATTTTTTCTACATGTTCATCAAATCATAACAATGTACTTTCCTTGGCTAGCTGTTGGAACTATTGATTATCGAATTTTGATGGAATTAGTGACTCGAATATTAAGTTTTTGAAGAAATAATGATTATTTTAGTAGAGGTTTTGATTATGTTAAATGGAGAAAGAAATATAGATCTTACTTGTAGTCATGATTATTTGACCTTGAATTTACATATCTTATGTGGTTTGCTTCAACATCATAAAATAATAAAGGTAAACTCATCTTGATATCGTTGAGTGTATGTATTTGAATTAATTAGTTGGATTGTTGGGGTTGATCTTATGAAATTGATATCCAAGTTCTTAAGATTACTTACCACATGGTTAGGTTAGAATTGAAATAACATATTTTAATTAAATATGTCTCATGGCTAAAAGCTTGTGATAATTATGGATACTAATTAAAAATATAGAAAGACTTAATCTTAAAGCCTTGCTCATATTTATTTTTATAATCATATATTTTTGTTTATGGAGTTTATGATCTCTATTAATGTATGTTTGGATTTATACTACATGCATATATGATCTCTTTTGTATTCTTCTCATGATCGAAAGATGTTGAGTGCTCTTTTATGAAAGAAAAAATGAGATTATACTCTCATAATGCACAAGGATCCATTGCAACGATGATGATTCTTCTATACACCAATTATAATTCTTAGACTTAAGTTACAATACAACTTCTTTAGGTTACTTTGTCTTATTTATTTAAGAATTCTATGGAAATGTTGCATGCCCAAATAGTTTTTTTATTTGCATCAAATGAAACTGTTAAATTTTATGTTGTGGCTCCTTGAATCTGATGGAATACTATCAATTATATTCCTTATGTCATGTTAAATGCTTTACAGTCAAGTTTTACACGAAAATATTAATTAAGATGTCTTGTAATTGCATAAAAACAGGTTGTACCATAGATCATGAAAATATTACCTTAGTAGATTGGAAAGACATTACATTTTACGGGGTTGGTATGGTTTATGTTCTAGAAGATCTATCTTCATTAACTTGCTAAGTCCTTTTTCAGATGTTTCCTTATGGATCATATTTTGATGGACCGTTTTATTGTTATATTGATATATTAGTGAAATGATTATTTATTCACTATACATTAGTGAAATGATTATTTCTTCACTTTAATGATAGTTTGCATGTAGGGATGAATGGACTCTACTATGTGATACTTATGTTGCTAGACTCCTGACTCCCTATAATACATTTATAGCAATGGACTTTCATTGATTTGTTTATTTATGCTATTATAACAACTTTTTTTTTTTGATAAATCACTTCTGATCATGTTAAATGGAAAAAACAAAACTTTAGATCTTACTTGTAGCTGTGATTTGATCTTGAATTTAGAGATCTTATGTGGTTTGCCCCAACATCATAAAATAATAAAGGTAAACTCATCTTAATATCGTTGAGTGTATGCATTTGCATTGATTAGTTGGATTGTTGTATGAAATTCATATTCATGTTTTCAAAATTATTTATCACCTGTTTAGGTTAGAATTAAAATAATATATTATAATTTGACGTGCATCACGGTTTAAAGGTCGTGATAATAATGGGTTCTAGTTAAAAATATTGGAAAAGTATCTCTTAAAAGCCTTGCTCATATTTATTTTATAATCATATATTTTTGTTTATGTAGTTTATAATCTTTATTAATTTATTTATGGAATTATAATGCATGTCGATATGATTTCTTTTGTATTTTTCTCATGATCGCAAGATGCTGAGTTCGCTTTCATGAAAAAAAAAATCAGATTGAGATTATACTAAAAAATGCACAATGAGCCATTGCAATGATGATGGTTCTTCAACACATTATATATAATTATTAGACCTAAGTTATAATATAGATTCTTCAGGTTACTTTGTCTTATTTATTTAAGATTTTTATGAGAATGTTTCATGACCAAATACGTTTTTACTTGCGTTAATTGAAACTGTTAAATTTAATGTTATGGCTCCTTGAATCCTTTCTGGAATACTAATAATTATATTCCTTATGTCAAGTTATACGCTTTACGTTCCAGTTTTATAGGAAAATATCTATTAAGATGTGTTGAACATACATAAAAAAAGGATGTGCCATAGATCATCGAAATATTACATTAGACGATGGAAAATGCATTACATTTAATGGGGTTGAGATGGTTTATGTTCCAGAAGATCTATCTTCATTAACTTGGTAAGTTTTTTTAGATGTTTCTTTATGGACTGTATTTTAGTGGATCGTCTTATTGTTATATTGATGAATTAATGAAGCGATTATTTCTTCACTTTAATGATAGTTTGCACATAGGGATGAATGGACTCTACTATGTGATACTTATGTTGCTAGACTCCTGACTCCCTATAATACATTTATAGCTATGTACTTTCATTAATTTGTTTATTTATGTTTTTATAACAACTTTTTTTGATAAATCACTTCTGATCATGTTAAATGGAAAAAACAAAACTTTGTAGCTACGATTTGATCTTGAATTTAGAGATCTTATGTGGTTTGCCTCAACATCATAAAATAATATAGGTAAACTCATCTTGATATCGTTGAGTGTATGTATTTACATTGATTGTTGGATCGTTGTATGAAATTTATATTTATGTTTTCAAAATTACTTATCACCTGTTTAGGTTAGAACTGAAATAATAAATTTTAATTTGATGTGTATCATGGTTTAAACGTCGTGATAATAATGAGTTCTAATTAGAAATATAGAAAAACTATCTCTTAAAATCCTTGCTCATATTTATTTTATAATAATATATTTGTGTTTATGTAGTTTATAATCTTTATTAATTTATTTACGGAATTATACTTCATGTCGTTATGATTTCTTTTATAATTTTCTCATGATCGCAAGATGTTGAGTGCTCTTTAATGAAGAAAAAAAAACATATTGAGATTGTACTCTCAAAATGCACAAGGATCCATTGAAATGATAATGGTTCTTCTATACCTTAAATATAATTATTAAACCTAAGTTGGAATATAAATTTATTAATGTTACTTTGTCTTTTTTATTTAAGAATTTATAGAAATGATGCATTCCCAAGTGATTTTTTTATTTTCTTCAATTGAAATGTTAAATTTTATGTTGTGCTCCTTGAATCTTTGCTGGAATACTATTAATTTAATTCCTTATGTCAACTTATACGATTTACGTTCCAGTTTTACAAGAAAATATCCATTAAGATGTTGTGAACTTGCATAAAAAGGATTTGCCATAGATCATCAACATAGTACCTAAGACAATAGGAAAGGAATTACATTTTATGGAATTTGTATGGTTTATATGCCAGAAGATCTGTCTTCATTAACTTAGTAAGTCTTTTTTTAGATGTTTCTATATGGATCGTATTTTGATGGATAGTTATTGTTATATTGATTCATTAATGAAGTTATTATTTCTTCCCTTTAATGATAGTTTTCATGAAGAGATAAATGGACTCTGCTATGTGATACGTACATTGATAGACTCCTAACTCCCTATAATACATTTATAGCAATATGCTTTCATTGATTTGTTTATTTTTGCTATTATTACTCCCTTTTTTGACAAATCACTTTTAACTTTTTTCCACCTAAGAACCAGATGTATAAAGGTTTTAAAGATTGTTGTTTTGAAGAACTTACTACTAGATATCACATAGAGTATTTTACATGGTCATTAAATAATAACAACGTACTTTCCTTGGTTTGTTGTTGTAATTATTGATTATGGAATTTTGATGGAATTTGTGACATGAATATCGATTTTATGAAGCAATAATGATTATTTTAGTGGAGGTTCTGATTATGTCAAAATGGTAAAAACAAAACTGTGTATCTTACTTCTAGTTGTGATTTGATTTTGAATTTAGATATTTTCAGTGGTTTGCTTCAACATCATAAAATAATAAAGGTAAACTCATCTTGATATCATTGAGTGTATGCATTTCCATTAATTAATTGGATTGTTGAGTTGATCATATGAAATTGATATCCAAGTTCTCAAGATTACTTATCACCTGGTTATGTTAGAATTGAAATAATATATTTTAATTAAATATGACTCATGGTTTAAATCTTGTGATAATTATGAGTTCTAATTAAAAATATTGAAAAACTAAATCTTAAAGCCTTGTTCACATTTATTTTAATAATCATATATTTTTATTTATGGATTTTATGATCTCTATTAATTTATGTATGGATTTATACATGTAGATATGATCTCTTTTGTATTCTTCTCATGACCGAAAGATGTTGAGTGCTCTTCATGAAGAAAAAAAAAGAAAAAACAGAATGAGATTATACTCTCAAAATGCACAAAGATCTATTGCGGTGATGATGGTTCTTCGATACACTAATTATAATTATTAGACCTAAGTTAGAATCTAGATTCTTTAGACTTCCTTATCTTATTTATTTAATAATTTTAAGGAAATATTGCATGCCCAAACGAGTTTTTATTGGCTTCTATTGAAACTAATAAATTCTATGTTGTGACTCCTTGAATCATTGGTGTAATACCATTAATTCTATTCCTTATGTCAAGTTATACGCTTTACGTTCCACTTTTACAGGAAAATATCTATTAAGATGTCTTGAACTTGCATAAAAAGGATGTGCTACTTATGTTGTTAGACTTCTAGCTCCCCATATTATATTTATAGCAATGTACTTTCACTGGTTTTTCTGTTATTTTTATCTTGTTTCGCCATTAATGCTATATGGATCCCTCGTTAACAATGTATTTTCGTGGTTTTGTTGGTTAATTTGTTTATTGTTGTTGTATGTGAAAATAGGTTGTTTCAGACCATATATAGTGAAATAGAATACGTTTCAGAAAGTAAAATATTAAATACTATCGAATAAAGTGTGGTTTGTTTAACGGTACTTGATTATGTGTTCAAATCTAATACTCCCCTTATACAATAGGTATTCTATTTAGAAAAAACAACAATATTATATAAATGTTTCTCTAGTAGTGTACCGCCATAATAAAATAGTTCATGGGCGAGTATATGTATGGCCAATGTGGGTCATATCAACCACCTAGTTTTATCAATAATACTAGAAATTATATACCAAAATATTTAGGAACTATCTTGAAATTTTTGAAGAACCTACCTTTAAAAAAAGAAGAAGGAAAAGAGAGATGAAGAGGTTTTGGGTGGAAAAGAAAAAGAAAGAAATCAATTGGTGAAACACACATCTTGAAGCTTTTGAAACGCGAGCTATTAAACTAAAGAGAGACAACTAGGTTACAAATCATTTAGAAGGAATGGGCTTTTGCCACTTTTGTTCCCAAATCCGTTAATTAGTAGAATGGACGAAAAAAAAGCTATACCAAGTTGTGCAAAAAAAAGGTATACCAATCATGTCTTTTATTGATAATTATTCTATATAATAAAAATGAATATATATATATATATATATATATATATATATATATATATATATATATATATATATATATATATATATATATATATATATATATATCTTGTTTATTGACTTTTGTAGTTTTCGGATCGTAATTCTATACTTATCTTGTTATTATTATTATTATTTTTATTGTTTTACTTTTAAATATCCATATCATTTTTCCTTTAAAACAAATCAAAAAAAAAAGAAAACCTTTACTCACATATTTGATTAATGACTATTCGTGAGTAATAATTGGCTTACATATATATGTTTTTATATATGTATAGGTACTTAGCTTACCTACCATGTCATTTAAAGGAAAGTTATATATATTTAACTTACACATTTATAAACAAATATATGTATCCGTTAAATAAATTCAGCTTTATTCTAAATTTAAATTGATTTGAGTAAAAAACAAGATTTTTGAATGATGGGCTTGGTCTTGGTCCTGTCATCACTAGATTTTATACATGTTGAATCGGTTATTTTTCTAGTTGAACCGGTCCAATTAAACCTAGTTTTTTTTAACCAATCCTAGTTAGAGAACCACATAGATTTCTATTCTAGACTCGCCACTAAAATGTCTTGACAAAAAGCCAAAAATAAGAAAAGAGGGCAGAAATGAAAATGCTTGACATAAGCTAAGATAAAAAAAAAACATAACAAATTGTGTTTCATTTTTTTTCTGTTCATTAAGAAGAATTATAAAACAACGTGGTAGCATTTACTATGATTCATAAGACTTTTATATATTGTATACTTGTAAATTAATTTTAAATCCTTCTTAATAAATAAAAAACTTTTTGCCACATGTCACATTCTCATTGATTTAGTCCTATGTCATTTTGTGGTTATTTTCAATTAATTTTTTTTCCACATAGCATTTTGTGGTTGTTTTCTTTTTATTAATTTTTATATAATATTTAAATGTAATAATTGCAATAAATGTAATAATAAATGCATATCAATTTCATTAATTGACTTACTTCTAATTTTAAATTTTCTAAATTAAAGTTCTTATTAGTTTCCTTTATTTATTTATCTAAATTATTTGTTTAATTTAAAAGAAAAAACAAACAATTTAATTTTAATAATTCAATATTTTTTTATTTTTTCTTATAAATTCAAACTTCTCAAATGCTTAGAATTTCATATTTTTTTCTTTAAAATGAACCCATGTAATACATGGGTATTACACCTAGTATCTGATAAACAGTTAAACACTCTATTTATGTAACAGTATATTATAAAAATATGAGACCAAAATAAATAAAAGTCTTATACCCGTGACTATGTGGCAAATTAAAGCCACTGCTAGGACTGATTCACCCTTTTTTTGGCCAAATAGGAGTTTGGAGCCCACCTGATAAACGCCAGATGGTTTTACGTTACATTCAAAATAGCACACATTCACACAAATATTTCACCAATACTCGCACATACTAAAATATCTGTATTATACACATAACTATTGGTTCTTCACACGTCATGTTGGGGAACACCTTCTCTCGCATAAAGACAATCTTGGCACGAGGTTATACTCTCACCCACTTAAAACCTGTTTCTTTCCCCGGATATATAGCAAGTTACTAGGACTTTTCTTTTGAGTTTCAGAAAAGTCCAACACTGTCTTACATGAGGCTTTTGAATGACACTGAACATGAAATGCTTTTGGTGTGAACCAAACACTCATCACCTGGCCCTCTCGAACTCTCAGTTCTTGTATAAATAGAGAAAGAAAATGCACTTCTTTTCGTACATCAGTTTCAACATCTTTTCTCTTATATAGTGTGTTTCTCTGTATTTCTTTTCTGGATTAATGGCTTCAAGTTCTAACGTCTGGACTTGGGCAGAAAACAAGCTATTTGAAAATGCGCTTGCTAAGTATGACAAGGACACCCCTGACCGATGGCAAAATATCGCAAAGATCACTGGCAAGACTGTAGAAGAAGTCAAGATTCATTACAAAAGGTTGGTTGATGACCTGAATGCTATCGAGGATGGGCAAATTCCTCTGCCAGACTATGAAAAGACTGAAGCGAAAGCATGCACTAAGCCAGATGAAAAGAAATAAATTTGAGTATGCATGGTTTCATGTTGAATGTCTAGTTAAAATTATGTAGTGCCTACAATAGGGCCTATTAATTAAATAAAGCTCATTCCCCTCGCTCGCTCTTTGTGTCATTTCTCTTGTGAGTTAACTCAAACGTGGAAGTATCTGTCTGATGTTTTTTATATATGAAGAAATCAAAATGAGTATGTGAGATATTGTTTTACTGCTAGTACCTATCCTATGTTATTTAGACCTTCTGGTATACATAAGACCAATGAGCTCGTGGTCTAGGTGGCCACGAACCACAATCGTGCACACAGTAGCGGTGTGTCGTCGTGGGTCGCGGTCGTGGCAATCCGTGTTGCCCACAACGATCTCCAACGGCCAATGTAATTGTTTGGCTTCTTTGACCTCCATTTACCTCCCTAACGGCTAGTTTGAATTTTATTACTTTTTTACCTAATATTTATCTATAAATACCACTATAAACCTTCTCAATACATCCTTATTTCTTTTCTTTCTCAATACACAATATACACACAACAACTTTCACAACCAATGACTCCCAAAATTATGAATTGGTCAAAAAAGGAAGAGGAGAACTTAACACTAACATGAAAGACGGTTTCAGAAGAACCATATACTCGAATGCATGGTGATTTTTTGGGTAAAAGTTGAAACGTTTTCCATGATTTAATGGGTTGCCGAAGTCGTAGTCTTGATCAAATATATTCGAAGTTTCGCGATATGAGGGTTAAATGCCTTGAGTTTAATGGAATTTATAACTTTGTTATAAACAACGTACACAAAGGCGAGTCGGTTGTTGTGGTCATGCATCAATATGAAGATACAAACCACCAACTATTTACACACCTCAAATATTGGCTAAAATTGAAGGAGTGCCCAAAATTCAATCATTAAAAAAAGTAAGGTTTAAAAAACTAATTTAAGTTGCTTGTGGTTGTATTTTTATGTTTTTTTTAATTTTATTTTAAGTTGTTTGTTTTAAATTAATGTAATGGTCTTTTAATCGAATAAGAAACTAGTTTAAAAAAATATATGTTTTATTGTACTTTTAAATTAAATTTAATTAAAAAAAATGAGGTGGAGTGATGTATTTAGTGGTATCTATCACATGATTAGTGGTAGAGAGTGGTGATGATGTGACACTAACAACTATAATGGTTAGTTGTGGGTATAACGGATGATCTTATATGAAACTACATCCGCCTAACCACCAAAGATTATGGTTTAGGTATCAATATCTATATACTCACAACTAACCATTATAGTGGTGGGTGCCACCTCATCACCTCATCCGTGGGTTCAAGTCCCACGGATGGCGCCAAATGATGCGACATCGGCTCCGACCACCTGCTCTGAGAAGATGCTTCTACGCCGGAGACGGATCTGCGAGGTCACAACAGACAAGGCCGTTAGAGCCGCCCCAGGGACTGTCCCCCGGGAGCGGACTCCGACGGTCAAGTTAGATCATCTGGAAGATCTGAGACGGTTCTCTTTAGCTAGAGAGAACCATCTTGGTGCCGGTGGTGTATGGTGGTTGACGGCGGAGTGACGGCGGAGGGTGGCGGCTGAGCCACCCGGCTGGAGTTTAGGGTGGCGGCTGAGCCAAAGGGAAGGATCCCTCTCCATGGTGGAGATACTATTCATTATATAGGGGACAATTAAGTCAAGGGGAATTAGGTCAGGCCTTGGGCCAGCCCAATTCAGGCCCAGCGAGCAAGGAGCTGGGCGAGGCTGCCCGGAGGCGCCGGGCGGGGCTGGCAAGCGCGCACTAGGCAAGGCTGGCGGGCGCGCACCAGGAAAGGCTGGTAAGGGAGCACCAGGAGAATCCCCAGTGAGGCTGGCAAGGGGGTCCCCAGCAAGGCTGACAAAGAAGAGCCTGGCCAGGGAGCGTCAGGCTGGGCCGACGGGGGAGTCCCCAACAAGGCTGGCAAGGGAGTCCCCAGCGAGGCTGGCGGGAGCGCACCAGGCAGGGCTGGCACGCTAGAGTAGTCTACGCCATGCTAATGGATCATATATCATCAATATATATAAATTAAAATGTAGAGAGAGGTAGAGAGAAATAGAGAAAAATAGAGAGAAGGAAGATGATTTAGTATGATGATTAGTGCTCTCTAGCACAATTGACCACCAAAATGTACCATCATTAGCCGCCACAAACATTTGGGATGGTGTTTACGTTCGTGGTTAGTAGCCATGTACACCACGAATGGATTTGTGGTATGTATCGTAGATGGTCTAATGTTAGGTACACATTATATTATACTATGAGAGAGAGAGAGAGTAATATCTAGGACGGGTTACACCTTAATTATTTTTTCTTTTTCATTAAAATAACTAAATAAGCCATCCAACTATTTCTCCAGGGGATTCAAACAAAACAATAAAAGTGCACATACCGTATATGGAATGAACACTCTTTAATTATACTTTATTTAGAGTTGCAGTAACCTCCCTCGTCGATCAATGCATCATCGTCATATATAGTTCATAATCAAAGCATATTCATCGCCATGTATGTAACATATGTCTCATTTGGGTAATTTGCCAGATCATTGAAGTCATGACAACAAAAACATAAATATGGGTTACCCTACAGATGTCATATTGTGGAGCACGATGAAATGTTTGATCTACATCAGGCTAACGCGACCTATAATACATCTTCAAATCATATTCATAATTTCGATATATTCATATAGACTACCGGCTAGAAAAGGAAGTTTTGAATACCTAAAGAGAACAATTTTTTTTAAAAGGCAATAGTAATTCTGAATTTGGCATGAACTAAGATCAACTTTAGTGCTACAAGTTGTCTATATTGAGCATGGCGTAACATTTTCTTCCCTGTGTACATTGATTTATTTTAATGAAAATGGAATATTAATTTATAATTGGGCAAGCGGTTTCAATACGACGAATTAATTAATCCTATCAACTTTTTTTCGATAAATTTTACTTTCTAAAAATATATACAGTTGTAATTAACCTTGCATAAAAAATATGGATTTTCTAATATGTGACTTGTTGAACATATAAGAATCATTAATAGAAATATTAATTTTAAGAAAGATTACCATAATTAAATGTGATAAACATTAATTATGTATAATATTACCATAATTAAATGTAAAGTATATTAATTATAAAGAATATTATTTATAGGGAGCTGATCCGTACACAACAAATTTTCTCCATACACAACAATTGGTGTTTTAAAATGTTGTATTGTACAACTACATAATGCATGAATTGTTGTGTATGACAAGAAACTGTTGTGTACAAATCATTTTCCTTATTTATAATTAATGTTTATAATATAATTATGGTAATATTAATCATAATTAATACTTCAATCAATGCACATGTTATAAAATCCCTAAAAAATATAGAGCAAATCAGAGTTGGAGGATGAATACTAGGACAGTTTGATAATTTCAAAAGAGAAATTAAATATCCTCAAACATTTTGTTCCTATCAATCCTCCTACCCATTTAAATGATGACATGTGTCATATTAGTATCTAAAAATATCATTAAATTTCATTAAATGAGCATTAAATGTTACACATGTCACCATTTTATTGGATAGAATGATATATAGGAACAAAAAGTAAGAGGATATTTAATTTCTCATTTCAAAAATATCTATAAAAGTAAAACATATGCAATCATCCTGATGATGTTCCGGATATTATGTACGATTGATTAAGTGTAAAAGGTAATAACATAATTATTATAATTATAATCATACTTTTTGTCAATTTTTTGTATTTTGAAAATGTAACCAATATTAACAATATTTCAAAATTTAATCACCCAACAAAAAATATGAAATTACAGTACAATGTGATTAGTAGACCTTTCACAATTCAATATAAAAAGAAAAAAGAAAATACATATTAAATCATTTTTTATAGGATATTGCATGATATTGTTTTAATTTGTATATGATTTACCATTAATATATATATATATATATATATATATATATATATATATATATATATATATATATATATATCATCTTCGGGCAACATCATCTACTCCCACAGTGGTGTTTGGTCGGTTGAGGTGGCGAATGGTGGTGATAAAAAGTGATTTTTGTTAGTGGATGTGGATGGTGGACAATCACCACCATCATGAAACTAATCTAAAATATTGAACGCAAGTAGCTACTGTTAGTATGTGCTTTAAGAATAAAGGGGTTGAGAGAGAGGTTTTCCAAAAGTATCATGAAGGGCAAAAAAAGGTGTGAGTCATGCCCATATGATGTTGGTGATAGTAAATAGAGGGGTGGGGGTGTTTTCACCGAAGTGGATGAGGATGAGATTGAGCGTTGTGTAGTGTTTTTTTAAATGAACATACAAGATGGTGTTACCTTTATTCTTTGAGATTGGGTTGACCAAATAATGATGAAAACATTCATGCGTACAAAAGTTAGTTTAATGGTAAATTGTGTACGAAAATATGAGAAAATGAAGGAGTGGGTGTCTTGTCATTGAAGGGGATACGTATTAGATTGCATGCTTTTTAGTGTTTTATAAAACAAACATTTAAACGGTGGTATTTATTTTCTTTGGAATTCTGTTAGCGGGAAAAGACGACCGGTAATTTGATGATAGTTGGAAAATCTGAAAATGACTAAACGTGTACAAAAGCTAGAGAGTTTAGTGATGTTTTTTCTTGAAAAAAATTACATATATGGTCAATATTGTATATGCGGCATAATAGGCACTTTGAGTACATGTTAAAAAAATGGAAATGTTCAATCCTTGAGTTTTGTCAACATTGCGTTTATGGTCCTTTTTCACACACGGTGTCCAAAACTTCTCATTAAATTTCTATAAAATGACATTTTTATTTTTCCTTTTTTCATATTTTCCATATATTATTATTACTTCCCTAAAATGTAGAGATCATTTATGTAAAGTACTATAACTATTAACCTAATCACCATCTTGTGTGTGCTTTGGTGGTAGCAGACAGAAAACCTAATCACCGGGTACACCTTCATTAATTTGAAAACCCAAGCACCCATACCGCCCTTCTTCATCTCCTCCGTCGTTGAACTGTCATCGAATTCTACATCTTCGTTTGCTTGATTCATTGCTGCAAATCACGGTACATACCCAAAGCCGACCTGGGTACTAGGTAACCCGGGATATGGCTCAGGGCATCAAATGAACACGGGGTATAATTTACCTCCTATTTCCCTAGATCATGTGTTAACAAATTGTTCAAAAATGATGAGGTAATAGACAGAAGAATAAATGAGAAAATGAAATGGTGTAGCTTATGCATTTGGTTCCCTTCCCACAATCGTGATCAAGTGCAACAGTAATAGACATCAACTAGCTCTCAAAATAGGGGTAATTTGCCAATTTCAACAAATCATAATGGCTTCATCCATCATCGTCATCGCAAACGGCTAATCAGTGGCTTAAAGGAAGCTGATTTGTTTTAATGTTGTGGATTTTGGCTTGTTTAGTTGTGTTACCTAAATTGCCACTTATTTTATGATATTCATTTCTGTAGGTCTAAATTTAAATTAACAATTTGTATATTATAGTAAAAGGAGGTAGGAATCATGAAACTAATTGTTGCTACATTATATTGATAGTTGATAAAAATTATCATGTTATTCTTTTATTATTTGATGGATCTGAAATTTTCAACTAGGCTAAATTTATATCAATTTTGCTCATAAGGTGAGTTAATATTTCATTAATTGTCTCACCAAAAATGGATTTAATAATTATTGTCATGAGTATTCATTTTTCATGGTGAAAACATATTAAGATCAATGTTTTTTGAAAAAAGGCCACAACCATCAAGAAAAAAAAACAATTACAAAATGTCAAAGGGGAGCAAACCCAAACCTCCCACTTACAATTTCCAAATTTACCCCTATATTTCAACCAATTAAAAACCAAAACAAAAACCAAAACAAGAACATTATGCGTCAATTTTGTGGAGCATGCAAGAATCTTGTTGAACCACATATCATTCCTTGCATTCCACATGCACCAAAGGAAACCATAACAAATGGCAAGAATAATTTTTCTCTTTTTTGGACAATTACCCCACAAAGTAGCGAAATCAACAAGGTTGGTAACCGAAGAAAAGCGGTGCGAAGGAATTTTGCGCCAATTAAAAATCCATGAAAAATTATTCGCCGCCAAGGAGCAGTCCAAGAGGATGTGATTAGTGTCATCCACTCCGCTATAACACATTTGACGAAATGCATACCTCTCGTGGAAAGAGCCATCGTCGTGGGGATGCGCCCCAAGCAGGCATGCCACACAAAAGCAATGCATTTAATGGGGACCTCGGGCGGCCAAACAATAGGGTTAAACGCTTGAGCGGTCAATTTGCAGTCAAAATGGGCTCTTAAATCTCTAACGTATAATTCACCATCACTAGATAAATTCGATCTCCAAATAAAACATCCCAAAAATACTAACATAAAGTTTTCGTTTTTTGATTAATAAAACGTTAATACATATCATTTCCACAAAACCAATGTAATCAAGATTTATCAAAACATCATCCAATCAGAGTCAATCACAGAATGCAGAAACATGTGGTGTGTGCTCTGCAATCATCCCGAGCCCTTCCGATTGAAAACCGAAGTACCTGAAACATAAACTGAAACCGTAAGCACAAAGCTTAGTGAGTTCCCCAAGATACCATATACCATATATAACTAAGCACACAACGGGCCCCGCCCGCACTCGCATATCGGGCCCCATCCACTGAGATACGGGCCCAGCCCACACTTGCATAACGGGCCCCGCCCACTGAGGTACGGGCTGTCACAACCCCAAACCAGAACGGCGGAAACGTTCGGGGGCGGAGGACGTCATGTACAGTATCACAACAATGCATAATAGTAAACAAGAAACAACATCATCCATTGCATTAATAATATAATTTAATACAAGTGTGTTCTGTATAGTTTATAAGACACCGGAATATGAATCAAAATAAAAGACAAGTCTTGAACGTGCTCCGTCTTCTCAAAACCTGGTCATCGGTACCTGTCTACTGGTGACCTGAGAATACAAGTTATTTTGAAAGCATAGATCAACATTAAAGCTGGTGAGTTCATAAGTATTTAATGTCATTGTTTGTATATGTTTGATGAAAGTGTTTGTAAATGTTCAATGTAAAAGTTTGTAAGTGTTTGAATGTAAATGTTTGAATACCTCCTAGAAAATCCTATATTTTCTACTAAAGTAGTCTTCTACCAAGACTCAACTGTTTTGTAAGTTTGTTCTTTTATAAAAGTGAGTGTTTTTCCCAAGTATGACTATCATTAACAAAATATAGTTTTCATTACCGTTTATGTGAGAAGATCACAATGTGAATGAAATGGGAAAATAAGTATGTATTGTAGTTTTATATATAAGTAACTACCAATGTACTAACTACCTTAAACCTGTTTGTTTAATTAAGGTAAAATGTGATGAGATTATAACCATACTTGATTGACTAGTAAAACACGACGTTCGAGACGTCGAAATGGTATGACATTCGTCACCCGTAGACCTGCAGGTCCCACTGTAGCTAGCAGCAACGTGTAGGATGGTCAATCCCGTATAGGTGTATACACAAATTCACGCTCTCCCTCCAGGAGACTCTGGTTACAAAACGTGGCACAACAGTATATTGTCGTGTCATGAAGTAGTGGCTCACATTAATGTTATAGTATTCTTGTATTTGTATAGTATGTTCTCTCTGTTCTAGTTATAGTATGTTCTCTAGTGTATTGTATGTTCTCTCTGTTCTAGTGTATAATATGTTCTCTCTGTTCTAGTGTATAGTATGTTCCTCTTTGTTTCTCATTATAGTATGTTTTAACTGACTCATGTATGAACTGACTCTTGTATGTTTCATTGTTCTAGAACTAGTGCGTGGTAATCCTCTAAACTATACCTATTATAGTTTACTAGTAATGTTGTTTGAATGACTGAGCACGTTTGTACACCTTTGCTATGCAAAGGTGTTGAACTTATGTAAGAACTTTTATATTTATACACATATACATAATATATAACTAAGATTCAAACGACACTCGGACAAACAACCGGATACTCTAAGTCCACAACCAAACAAGGAACATGAAATAAAGTGAGTTATCAGTCCTAAGCCCTTTCAACCTTACTTATATAACTATATATATATATATATATATATATATATATATATATATATACATACATGATTTTGACAATATATAAGTTTAAAAGAGT
This sequence comes from Lactuca virosa, assembly GCF_052849685.1. NCBI lineage: Eukaryota > Viridiplantae > Streptophyta > Magnoliopsida > Asterales > Asteraceae > Lactuca > Lactuca virosa. The sequence goes on along the minus strand of NC_136429.1, from coordinate 291,768,007 downwards.
TTTAATAAAGAGTTTAGCATGTAAAAGAGTTTTAAACATAAAAGGAATTTTAACCATTTGAATGGTTACAGATGACTTGATGTCAGCTTATAAAAGGTTTTGAAATTGTTTATTTGATAATACAGTTTTGAAGTATAAGAACTCCACTTGTTGGTAGTTATTAATCACATGTGATTGATATAATAACTATAATGTTTCTACTTGTATTCCCCCCCCCCCCCCATAAAAGCATTTAAAATCATTTAAAAGATAATTTAAGGGGGTATGAACTCACCTGTAGTGAGTGATACGAATGTAAGTTCGATATAGGATGCTAAGTTTCAAGTGAAGCCTCGAGCACAAACGGATCCTATTAAGCATATAATGATACATATATGTACATAATTAGTGTATATACAACTAATTATGCAAGGAAACCACCTTAGGGACTAGGAAACACTTATATTGAAGTGTTACAATCACATTTGATTGCATCAAAGGGGTTTAAGGCCACACAAGAGTGTGTACGGCCAAGGTGTCTACGACCATTGTGTGTACGGCCACATGGGTGTACGGTCATGGTGTGTACGGCCGTACACTCATGGAAGAAGTATGCAAAAAGAGTGTTTTATGGCCCTATCTAGCATCCACTAAGTTTTCATGATCCTAAGCTGGGACATGAGGTGAGTTTAAGGCCATATCATGCACTTAACAAGGGTTTACGGCCATATGAGGTGTGTACGACCGTACACCCTTGAAGGTCTTGCATTAGATGATGATTCAAGGCTAGGAATCAAGTCTTTCACAAGCCTAACTAGAAGATAGAAGAGAAACTCACCCTTTTGAAGGCTCCTAAAGAGTTCACGGCTCAAGAACAAGTAGGTGTTCTTGGTGTTCTTGGTGAAAGTGTTGAATACTTGAAGATATACCCAAAAAGACGAATTTCATGGATGAAATCAAAGGGTGATACTAGATCATGAAGGATAACAACTAAGAAATGGAAGGAATTATTACATTATTGAAGATCAAGGTGAAATGCTTGATGATACTTGAGAGAGAATTAACTTTTCTTGACTTGGAAGTGTGAGAAATGAATAGAAATGAAGGTATAACTCATATATGGGCATGATTTCACGGCCACCATGGGTGTACGGCCGTACACCTATGTGTACGACCGTACACTCCTCATGAAGGAGTGTTTGGCCCGAATGTGACACGATGAAATTTAGTAACTCATTCCTATACCCTATCCTTGAATGTACAAGACTTAGAACACTCAAAAAGACTCTAAACAATGCTAAAAGATAGCAGAAACGAGTCTGACATTGATTGAATTGAATGGCTATACAAGATAGAAATTTCGGGTTGTCACACGGGCCCCGCCCACACTCGCATATCGGGTCCCGCCCACTGAGATACGGGCTCCACCCACACTCACATAAGCATATAATCATATAAACATTCAAACACATGCAAAAATCACAAAGATAGTAACATACTGTACAATGATCGGGCCCCGCCCACAGACAAATCGTATATGCATAACCAGATGCAGAATAACCATCGGTCTCCGCCTAGTAAGCATACAAGCACATACACATGCAAGAGTCGCGCAGACATCTAGAACCCTACATAGCAAACCATGGGCCGACATTGGTGCCTTCGACCCGCAAAACATAGTGAGGAAACTCATCTCGCACTGTCGTATCTCATGGAAAGAACCTCTGGCTGCTGGCTCTCAAGAATCCCCAACGCTATCAATCAGAAGTTAAACATCCATAAATAATCGGTTCCGACCTATACTAAGTGTCCAAACTAGGGTAAAAGGCCTTCTTACCCTCTTTATAACTTGGCCCCAAAGCCAAGGCCCAAATCATCCGAAGATCAACCCTGATCAAATTTCTGGTCAAAATCAAAGTCAATAGTCCATGTTGATCAATCACGCCGTGTTGACTTCCAAACACGCCGTGTTTCACCATCATATAAATAACCAGGAAAACCCCAGCCAACACGCCGTGTTTGCTCGAGTTTGCACAACTTAATACATTAAGTTGTTTTCTCCAATACCAAGAGCTCCAAAGCTCAGATCGAGCCCATAATGTGGTCAAGAAGGATAAAGTTTCCAACTTTATCCATTGGAACTACCCAAAAGGCTCAAAAATCAATCCATAAGGGTTAATAATGCAAGGACTTAACCAATAAGAACTTAATCCATAAAGAAATACCCCCAAAACATAGATCTGACTTCCTTGAGTTGGAAAACCACATAAAGTTGCCAACTTTACGTTCATGCATGTGTAAATGAAGCTCTTAAGCTTAAAAAGGACTTAATAAGTGACTTAACGCATGCATGTAACCAATTATCTCATAAAGCTTGCACCTTTATGCTCAAAGAGTCCAATACAAACTCATATCTAGAATAACAAGCGTTTAAACGACTTCACTCTCTCATCAACCCAAAAAGGGACAAAAAACACAACAAAGCACGATATGAATAGATCTAAACATCTACAAGTCAAGGTTCAAACTTGATACCTTAGAAAGCTTGCACAAAAGAAGATGATTCAAGATCCAAAACCTTTCCACCATGCAAGACAACTTCAAGATCTCCTCTTCCTTCACAAAGACCAAAAATGAGCACCAAGAACTTCTTACTAGCTCAAGAACACCACCAAGAGACTTAAAGATCGATTTAGGGTTTTAGTGGCAATGTGGCTGGTAAGGAGGCCAGCCATGAGGACTTAAGGCCTTTATATAGGGTGCAACACCCTAAAAATTAGGGTTTTCTCCACTAACTGCCAACACGTCATGTAATGACATAAACACGTCATGTTGGCCTTAATGGAAGCAGCGTCCTTCCAATCTAGACACGCCGTGTTGGTTCCTCCAACACAATGTGTCCAACCCTCAAAAGGGGATTTATTCCAAACAATTATTCCTCAAGATTTCAGGTGTTACAACTCTCCCCCACTTAAATTAAATTTCGTCCTCGAAATCATTCCTTACCATCCTAGGCACGCTAGACAGTCGGAAGAATAAAACCACAACCTCGAGCATACAACGACATTTCCAGGGTTACCGAGCCCAACCTTAGCTGAACTCTCCAAACCCGATGATGAACGAATCCTTAATCCCTTGCAGAAAACCATTTCTACCTTTCCTGAAGCCGGAAGTATGAAGTCTCGAATTGGTCTGACTCCCGCACAAACCGCCCACACCGAATCACTACCATACCGAAACCTTATTGAACTCCAGACCAACAAAACAATTCCAATCCTTGGTTATCTTGATGCTTCCATTGGTAACAAAATCACTGGTCATTTACTGCTAAAGAACACTTATACTTGACAAAAGGCTCAGATAATCCTTCGAGTAGAAGCCTCATCCCTGCAACGGTTAGACTTAGATAAGAGCTGCGCAACAGGGTCAAATCATTTACTCTAAGATTATTTAATCCAAACTGCAAGTGACCTACGCATCCTACGAATGACAAACAAATCCACACACAAGTCCCAAATCACTAACACTGCTTTGACTTATCTCGATGCCCCCTAGCTTCTTTCCAAAAGCAGTCGAGACCTCCCTAGTCCCAACTTGTCTGCCACTAATTGAAACACCAGATTCCCGCCCGGTTGCTGAGTCAAAATACACACAGTCGCCCCACGTGACTTCCGAATGAAAGCCTCATCTAGTAATAATTGCCTAAGCTATCCCGCCACTTATGGCTCCAACCGATCATAACAGCCCGACAAACCTTACGCCACCAAATCCAATGCTAAGAGCGAATTCTACAAGACCAACTGTAGTCTTATATCACAACTGGTCTCCATCGACCTACCACTTCCTGATTCAATGCTTGTTGTGGTCTTCATATAGCCTTACGAACTGACCCACCCTAGTCTAATCCATCTGAAGAAATATATGACCAAATCATATAATGAAATCTATCTGAAATTCCGAAACCCCATACTTGCCTGACCCCCACACAGATAGAACCACATCAAAACACAAGAGCCTGATCTCCCAACAAAATTGAAACCATCCATTAACCCTAAACCCTTCCATTCATATTCCTTAACTCATATCCTATAGAAGAGAAGGCCTTTCACATAAACAACCACGATTCCCAACGCAAGTTCCCACCAAGAACCATCTTAGTACCCAAATTATAACCCGATATCAAAGGATTTACACTTGCATTTCACCCGAAACTTTCTGATTCATAGAAACCGCTCACTAATCCGGGGTATAGAGATTCCCAAACCATCTCTGAGACTACCAGCCTTGCACCTAGTCCTCCCACCAGGTTCCCAAGAGTCCAAATGACAAGGCCACCCAACCCAAACATCCCTCTGCACCACTTATTGACCACACACACTCAATCCTGAAACCCAAGATCCAATACCTTGACCCAACGATCTCTACCAGGTCCCACCTGCATTGCCATAGTCACATGGGCCTCGCCCACGGGTCCCACCTAAACTATACCACAGAGCGACCTCGCCCACTGGTCCCACCCATCTAGAGCTACATAGGCTCGACTCCGCCCCAGACCTCAATGGTCCTCAACCTAAAACAAAGAAATACTCCTCGATAATCCTGACCGGCGTGCCCAAGGCACGAACTGATTCCCCTTTTACGCTCATGACCACCTCCAACTGTAGTCCACCTCGAACTAGTGAATGCTACGACCCCATCACAGTCTTACAATACTTCTAAACAACCATGGTTATAACTCCTGCTTACACCACACCCAAACCATCTCAACCCCAATTATCCTAAATCAAACCCGCATTCGACTGAAATCAATCAGGTGTTCGGGTCATGCTTCGAACCCCAAAGCCTGCATCAGACAAGAACATGCAGCGAGGCTCTAACACAACCCTCAACCTGGATCCATCCACAAACTTGCTATACATGACAAAAAGACACCGACCAACTGCTGGAAGTTCCCTGAACTCCCACTTACACAACCTCAATCTAATTGGCCACTTGGGTTGTCTCTCTTCCTGACCAGGATGCGAAACTTGTTATAGTTCCACACCCGATCCAACTCCTGGAAATTCTGATCGATTCTCCCCCACTTGGATTCGACGAAGCCCTCTCATCCCATAAGTTTGATGAATTCCCAACCCATCAAACTGATAGGTTTTGAGCAAAACAACATTCCTATGGTGTTCATGCAAACCCTAATGCTTGGATCTAGTTTTTCTAATTGTACATGCATAATTGTCCAAGACTTGTAAAACCCTAATCTAACATATCACAAAAATCGAAACCATGTCTAATAAACTAGTTAGAAGGTTACCTTGATTGTTGCTTGTAGAACTTGAGCCTCTGAGAACCTTAGCACCTCAAATGTTGTGCCTCTAATAGATCACAAACACCAAAACAATTGGAGAAGGAAAGAGAGAGAGAGAGGGGAAGGCTAAAAATCGGCTCCTAGAACTCTTAGGGTTATGTGTAGCCGATTTTAGGTTTCCAAGGGTCCCTTTATATAGGTGAGGAGTTAGGGTTTCAATCAAACACTTATCCGGTTGCTTAGGCTCTAAGCAGCCCATAAGAATGTTCTGGAATCCCTATCTTGGACGAATTCTAAGGCCTTATCCCCAAGAATTCGTCCACCCCTATCTCTAGGGTTTCTTTACCCTACTTTGAAACTATCCAATAATTACAATATTAGTCCCTTAGCTTTAATTAATATCTTTTGATCACAAACTTAATTCCTAATCAATTCTTGACCAATATTAATTAAACAAATATGATTTCTCCTTTAATATACTATTCATATAATATATTAATAAACCATAATAACCTCTTTCTCTATTTTTCATCCAGTCAAGTTGCTTTGGTGAAGGCAACCCAAAAGGACCATGCTACAATCGGGTCAAGTACATACCATATATAGTTATGGGCTTAGACACCTAATCCAACAGTCTCCCACTTGGATAAGTCTAATAACTATACATGCAAGTACGAATTCAAAATCCGATTAGTAATCGTAGCTCTCAAAAGCCGCTGTCGAACTCTGACACGTCCTTTAGATAAGGGATCGCATAGTCCTCCGTTGTCAAGATATCGTGTGGACAATCACATGGAACATAGTCATACTTATTGTCCAGCAGTTTGTTTCTCGATCTCTGATCTGTCTGACATAGAACTTAATTGAACAGATCAACTCAGTCCTGACCGGGCCCGACACATAAGTCAAACCAAATCATCGAGGGGCCCAAGGTATCGCTTTAACCCTCATAGGATAAAAGGAACAGATAAACTTTGACTTATACTCATTTACTATTTACTCATCAAATCATACACAACAATGCATTTTATAACATCAAGTTACTGATGCGTTTACACATTATCAATGCATAACCAACTTGCAAGCAATAGACCATATATCTAGGTTTAAAGACTATATGATATCATCGTCTCAAAATCATTTGTGATTAATTCCATGAAGTGATTCAAGTGAGTGCGGGTCATGAACGTTGCAGCAAACCATATTTCAAGAGCACTCATGAACGTTGCAGCAAACCTTTGCTATGTCTAAAGACTTAGACAATCTACAAACCAATTCATGAAAGTCTTCTTTCATACCTACTTCCAAAGTATGAGCGACTGTGGACAGTTTAAATAATCTTATTATTTAGGAAGTCAAAACATGCAAAGTGAAACAATAGTAAATAATTAACATAAGATAGTAACTTTACTTATAAATAAAACACCTTTCTTTAATCATCAAATGTTAATTACAATTTGCTATTACAATTTTCTAAAAGCTATCTAATCACTAAAACTAATATCGTTCTTCAGCCCAATGCTCCTAGCGTGCTGCAAGTGCTTGACCCTACTCAGTCCCTTCGTGAGGGGATCTGCCGGATTTTCTTCTAACGATACCCTCTTAACTACGAGGAGTCCCTCTCCTACCCGTTGTGTAATAAAGTGATATTTCCTGTCGATATGTCTGGATCTGCCATGATCCCTCGGTTCCTTGGTTAAGGCAACCGCACCTTCATTATCACATAAAATCTCCATAGGCTCCATTATGGATGGCATAACTCCAAGGTCTCTGATGAAGTTCTTCAACCATATCGCCTCCTTTGACGCTTCGCTCGCTGCTATGTACTCTGATTCGGACGTTGAATCAGCTACGGTCTCCTGCTTGGAACTTTTCCAAGTCACTGCTCCCCTATTCAGAGTAAAGACCCTGCCCGACTGAGAGCGGAAGTTGTCTCAGTCGGTCTGAAAACTGGCATCACTATACTCTCGCACTGTGACAACCCGAATTTTTTTTGCTATATAAGTCCAGTCAAACGAGAGTCAGGTTTCTGCTATCTTTTGGCCTTATTAAGGGACTTTCCGAGTGTTCCAAGCCTCATACATTCAAGGAAGGAGTGTTAGGATATAGTTATTGCAGTTCAAAACCATCAAACGAAGCCATAAACTCCAACACAAGGCGTTTACGGCCGCAAACTGGGAGTTTACGGCCGTAAACTCTTGGCTGGCCGTAAACTCTCTCCTATATATATGAGAACACTTCATTTTCCTCATTCTTTTCCTTCCTTGGCTGAAATCTCCTCAAACTCTCTCACGTATCATCAAGTTCTTCATCCAAATCCTCCAAAAACGTAAGTGTTCTTCCCTATAGTTGTTGTTATCCTTCTTAAACATGTATCATTCTTTGATTCATCCATGAAAACATCCATTTTGTCTAGATCTTCATAATCTTCAACTTTCACCAAGAACACCAAGAACACACACTTGTTCTTGGTGGCCGTGAACACCCCAAACCCTTCCAAAGGTGAGTATTCCTTCAATACACTTGCTATCTAGTAGAATCAGTAGTCTAAACACCTGGAACAAACAATTTGAGGATGATCTCCAGGAGTTTACGACCGTAAATTCCCTTGGCCGTAAACCCATAGACCGTAAACACCCCTTTGGCACAAAACTTCATGTGTTTACGACCGTAAACACATAGGGCCGTAAACCCCTAGGGCCGTAAACACATAGGGTCGTAAACACCTTGACCGTAAACTCCATGGCCGTAAACCCATGGCCGTAAACACCATTCATTGGCCTTAAACATCCCTTAGATGAATCACATGTGATTCTAACACTTGGTCCAAGTGTTTCCTAGTCCCTAAAGGTGTTTCCTTTCATATAGTTGCTTATAAACGCTATATTCATGCCAATATATGTCATTATATGTCATTTAGGACTTGTTGTGTCTCGGGACTTCACTCGTGGAACTTCTCATCCTTACGCGCTTATTCGTTTGAATCACCCACATAAGGTGAGTTCATACCCTGTAATCAATCTTTTAAACTATTTTAAATGCTTTTAAGGGGGGGAATACAAGTTGAACACAATGATAATTGTGTAACTGTTTGTTATAAACATTTTCCAAAAAGATTGCTTATGTCATTAATAAGTAGTCAAAACATTTCAAAAACTCTTTTAAAGTTATGTTACTTTATAGTTTAACAAAACTCCATTTTTAAAGTACAAGCATAACTTAGTAGTAAAATGAGTCTTTTCAATAACAGTTCAAGTAAAACACTAGTAAGCTATAAGGGGTATAGTTTAGAGGTTCAGTTCATACTAGATGCTAGAACATACTATAAAGAGAAACAGGGAGGTAGATACAATACACGATAACATAAAGAGAAACAGGGAGGTAGATACAATAACGATAACAAAAAGAGAAATAGGGAGGTAGATACAATACATCAGAGAGACACATTATACACTATAACAGAACGAACATAATATACACTATAACAGAACGAACATACTAAGATGCTATAACATGAGAACACTACATGATCTAATTATACCAATGAATCACTAACTCATTGTTCTAAACAAAAGGTGATAGTAAAATTGGGTATACATGATCACATAACTTTAATGTGAATTCTGCACGACCTAGCAATTTGTTTGCGGAAGTCGTGTTTGGTCCCCAGAATCTCTTGCAGGGAGAGCGTATAGTATGGGTACTATTCCTCACATTATGATCTTAATAAAACAAACATGTTTTAAGGTAATTACTACTACAGGATGTCAATTCAAAAGACAACTGTGTACTTATAATTTCCCATTACTTTCATTTTCTGACAGTTCCACTTGAAAGTTAATGCGAACTATTTTCGAGTCAAGATAGTTATAAACTAGGGAAAACTTACATTTTACAAACGACACACAGAACAGTCGAGTATAGTACATTCAGTAGAAAGGGGTGGGGGCTATAATGCTAACTTTATGATTCCTTAGTGTCTGCATTCAAGGATATATATTAATCGGATCCGACAGGTAGTAGGATGTGTGCCTTCCGCTTCATTTCCTGTTCCTTGTTTGGTTGTGGGCTTAGAGCAGATACACCCAACCTACTATCTATCCGAGCTTAGCTAAATATATGTTCCATATACACCAAGTAATCATAAAGGGTACCATGTATGGGTCAGGTCATAGGACACAGATTCAATGCACCGTTTTCTAGTACAAAACATACTTTTCAAATAAAGAACTTTTGGTATTCAAAACTAGAAACTTAACCAGTAAAGGGTTTAATCCATTTTATTAAACCAGTAAAACTTAAAGGACCTTAGGTGGTTAATTCTATAATACCTTAGTTTATACATCAAGGTTATATATAATTAATATCTGATAGGTAGTTGGATGTGTGATTTCCGCCTCATTTCCTGTTCCTTGTTTGGTTGTGGGCTTAGGGCAGATTTACACAATTAACTATCTGTTCGATATTAGATTATATATAGCTAGTATAAACTAAGTGATTATAGAAGGAACCACTGTGGTTACCATTTTTATTATAAGAAATAAGGGTTTTCTTAAAGAATCTTTTCATCAAATATAAAGGAACTATTACAGTTAACTCCGTGAGTACCGAGTGAATACGCAGGGGTTATATACAACGATGATCTAACAAACAATGGGATGTGTGTCTTCCGCCTCATTTCCTGTTCCTTGTTTGGTTGTGGGCTTAGGGCAGATACACACAACCGATTGTTTGTTTACTCTAGGTTTTATGTAACTCGTATCCATTTAATACTCATAGAAAGGACTGTAGAGTCATTTTTACTTATCTTTCATCAAAGCAGGAAATATAGGATTTTCTGGAGGAACAGGCAAACTTTTCTAAAACAAGAACTTACTACAACTTACTACAACTTTCTACAAACTTTCTTACTACTTACTACATCACTAAAATCTTATGAACTCACCAGCTTAAATGCTGATCTACGCTTTCAAAATATCTTGTATTCTCAGGAGACCAGTAGACATGTTCGCGCACTGGGATTCAGAAGATGGAGCAGTATAGCTTCATGTCTTTTTGTTATTTGCTATGTATTCTATATTATGTGAATCACATACTTTGTAAACACTTTCTTTCTAATGAAATGGCTGTTTATTACTTTTCTTACTATGATGCATGTCTTGTGATACTAAACATGACGTCATCCGCCCCAGAACGTTTCCGCCGTTCCGGTTTTGGGGTGTGACAGATTGGTATCAGAGCATTTTTTATAGTGAACTAAGTATATCAACCGATAAAAGATATACAACTATAAATACAATGGGGCCGAAGTGCTCTGGATAAGAATATATTTTAAATATATAATGATACCTTATAAAAGTATACACACTTGCTTATACATATATACATACTAGAACAAGTATCACAAGAAGAACAGAACAGAAGAAGTTAAAGGTTGAACACTATGGTCAAACCTGGACAGTTATGTAATCATACCTAGGATCAATATAGCCTGATCAACTATATTAATTCGAGATATGACCGACATGTGTTTGGGAGTGATGTGGTGTTGCAACGGTCTTAAAACTTACCTAATACTAAGTCAAGAGAATACTAGATCAAGTACATTAGAGTTAGAATACTATAGGAGTATTCTATGATACTATAACGCGATAATAAGTTTAAAACATACCAAGTAGATTACAATAAAATACTATATGAGTATTTTAGGCACCATATAAATAACTTATGTGATAACTTAAAAGACCCTTACGGATAGGTCTAGAATCTTACAATGTATACTTCCAAGGTTATATATAATTGAGAATTTATAGACTTAGAATTTGTGATCTACGCTTCATTACCTGTTCCTTGTTTGGTTGGGACGTCATTTCCTATGAGTAGTATGTCATCGACATACAAAACGAGGAACCTAACTATACTCCCACTAGTTTTGACATATACGCAGGACTCATCCTTGCTTCGCAAGAAACCAAACTCTTTAACTTTCTCGTCGAAACAAAGATTCCATCTGCGAGATGCTTGTTTCAATCCATAAATGGATTTCTCAAGCTTGCACACTCTATTAAGGTGCTTTGCATCGACAAAACCCTCTGGATGACTCATGTAAAGATCTTCAGCCAACTTCCCGTTAAGGAAACCAGTTTTGACATCCATCTGCCATATTTCATAATCATGAAACGCAGCTGTGGCTAGCATAACCCTAATAGACTTTATTTTCGCAACTGGTGAGAAGGTCTCATCATAGTCAACTCCGGGAGTTTAAGTAAACCCCTTCGCAACCAACCGTACTTTATAAGTGTGTACTTTCCCATCCATGTCGGTCTTCTTCTTGAAGATCCATTTGCACCCGACCGTCTTACGACCCGGTACATTGTCAACCAAGTTACAAACTTGATTGTCATACATGGACTGAATCTCGCTGTCCATTGCCTCTTTCCACTTCGCAGACTCCGGGCCTGCCATGGCTTCCTTGTAGCTGTTAGGTTCATCCAAATTTACTAGTGTACTATCACTAATAAACGTATCACCCTCACTTGTTATATGAAAACCATATAACACAGGTGGAACACTAACTCTACTGGAACGTCTAAGAGGTAAGGAATCGTCAATCGGTTCAATAGGAGTTTCCTCCTCGGTTGAGCGCTAGTGTAAGAGGTTCCTTCATCGCTTGATTCTTGAAGCTCTTCAAGATCAATTTGCCTCCCACTGTTCCCTTGGCTTATGAGTTCTCGCTCTCGGAAAACTCCTCTCCTCACAACGAAGACAACATTGTCACTCAGTCTATTGAAGAGATATCAAAAGGATTTATGTGGATAGCCGATGAAAATACACTGCTCACTACAAGGTTCGAGCTTGCCGTGAGTCTCTGTTCTTACAAAAGCCTCGCAACGCCAAACCTTGATGTGTGCCAATGTGGGAGCCTTCCCTGTCCACATCTCGTGAGGTGTTTTGGTAACCTTCTTTGTAGGGACTAAGTTAAGGATATGGGTGGCAGTTTCTAAGGCATACCCCCAGAATGAGATAGGTAACGAAGCACGACTCATCATGGAACGAACCATGTCCAACAAGGTTCGATTACGCCTCTTAGCCACACCATTTAACTGCGGTGTCCTAGGTGGCGTCAATTGCGAAACGATTCCGCATTCCTTGAGGTAGTCGTGGAATTCAAGACTAAGGTACTCACCACCTCGATCAGATCGGAGCATCTTAATTTCCTGCCCAGCTGATTCTCCACTTCCTGCTTAAACTCTTTGAACTTTTCAAAGGTTTCTGACTTGTGCTTGATTAAGTTGATATAACCATATCTGCTATAATCATCGGTGACAGTCACATAGAAGCGGATTGCATCCCTTTTGGTGGATCGAAAGGGCCCACACACATCGGTGTGTATGAGATCCAATAAACCCTCACCCTTTTCACAAGTACCAGTGAAGGGTGACTTAGTCATCTTTCCAAGTAAACAAGACTCGCACACATCATCGTCCCTAAGGTCAAATGACTCCAACACTCCATCCTTTTGGATTTGGGCTATGCGCTTCTTATTGACATGTCCAAGACGATAATGCCACAAGCATGGTTTATCCAAATCAATGGAAGAATCGATATACAATATATTATTTCCTAAATTGTCTACAACCATCACAGTTTCATATATTCCATTACAAGGCAATGCTTCAAAATATAAAGTACCATTATAGAAAGCATTAATAGAACCCTTTTCATTATCAAACGAAAATCTAAAACCTTGTTTATACAAACCATGAAAAGAAATAATGTTTCGTGTCATTTCTGACGAATAACAGCAATTATTCAAATCTAAACCTAACCCACTACTAAGCACTAAAGAGTAAACTCCAATCTTGGTGACAGGCGACGCTTTCCTATTCCCCATGATGAAGTTTATCTTCCCATGCTCCTTATCCCTGTTGGAATAGTGTCTAAGCCCATAACTATTTTGGTATGTACTTGCGAGCATGGTCCTTTTGGGTTGCCTTCACCAAAGCAACTTGATAGGATGAATTATGGAGAGAGAGGATTAATTATGATTTATTAATATATTATGAGAATAGTATATTAAGGGAGAAATCATATTGTTTAATTAATATTAGTCAATAATTAATTAAGAATTAATTTTGTGGCTAAAAGACATTAATTAAACTTAGGGGACTGGAATTGTAATTATAAGATAATTACATTTGGGCTATGGATCACCTTGGAACATAGGTTGGACGAATTCTATGGGTAGCCCATAAGGAATTCGTCCAAGGGGTGTTCTAAAGGGAGTCCATGGGTTGCTTAGGGCCTAAGCAGTCAAATTAGGGTTTCCTTGTTAGATAACCCTAATAGCCTCACTATTATATCCACCCATGTGGTACTGGTGAACTGATTCCTTAGGGTTTCTAGACGTTTTTTAGTGCCTCTCCTCTTCTCCTTCTTCATCCTCTTTCCCTTGGTGTTTGTGAGCCATTAGAGGAGTGACATTTGTGACTCTAAGCTTTTAGAAGCCAATTATTGGAAGGAATAGATTGTTATTGCTACATAACAATCAAGGTAAGATCTAAACCCTATTCTTATGTTAATATTGATTATCACATGCTAGATCTAGGGTTTAAGGCTTTGGATGATTATTGCATGTTCATTAGACAAACTAGATCCAAAGCTTTATGGTTTGCATGTACACCATAGGAATGATGTAGTGCTTATAACCCATCAGTGGTATGAGAGCCTAGGGCTGTTTGTTAATGAATTTGATGCTTATTTGATCGAATATTGCCTGAAAATCGAATTTTTGAGGTTCTGACTGCTTGACTCGCCGAGTCACTTGGTGAACTCGCCGAGTCGGCTGTACTCGACGAGTCCAGGTCTGGACTCGACGAGTCAAAGGGTCAGGCAGCGTTTTCTCACGATTTACTTGCTGTTTTGGCTTGGGATACTTACCATAAACGTTTTTAATTACTAAAATCCGATTTTTATTGATTTTGGGTGAATCTCCTTGCCAAAATAGTAGATAATTGCCATTTAATCAAATAATTGTTGCCTTATAAGATAATGTCTAATTATTTAAGTTATTTGGTGAATTATCTTGCAAGTAATTGGACTAAGTCAAAATTAGATAACCATAATTAATTGTTAATTGCCTTATTTGAATTGTTGATCTAGAATGTTCTTGATAAAGTTTGGAAAAGTTTCATTTTTCACTCTTTAGATTTTATAGTTTAAATTTGAACTTTAAAAGTTTTTGTTTTGAAATTTAAATAGTTGAACCTTAATATTTTGAAAGGTTTAAAAAACTTGCCCTCAAGTTTTGGAATTTAAAATTTTGATTAAAAGTTTAATTTTTGAAATTTTAAATTCTAAAACCCTAGTTTTGAAAAAGTTCAAATTACACCCTTATGGTTTTATTAAGTTAATTAATAGTATAATTAAAAGAGAGTTAATAAATCCATAATGATGTGGTTTATATTTAATTAAATTAAAAGTGTAATTTATAAAATTAAACCACCTAGTATTTTAAAAGTGTAAAATACACCCTACACTATATATAACATTAGAAGTCTAATATTATATATGTATAACTTAAACTGCTAGTCTTACCGTTAGTAGGCCTCATTCACGAAGCTGGTCTATAAGGGGTGTTTAAGGAAATTGCCTATAAAATGGCGATTGAATGGGTATCCACTCTTACCCACCGCACTCTTGACTAGTGGAGGGTCGTTAGCCGAACGGGTAGGATAGGGCAACCCCTCTCCTCATTAAAAGTATAATGAATAAAGTAACTAAATGTTTTACTAAAATCCCAAATCTTAGTTACTTTAGGAAAAAGTGAAATCGATACAATTCCATGGAATTACACTTTGTACCGTTGTCGAGACAATTAGTGGAGC
Source organism: Lactuca virosa (assembly GCF_052849685.1). Lineage (NCBI taxonomy): Eukaryota > Viridiplantae > Streptophyta > Magnoliopsida > Asterales > Asteraceae > Lactuca > Lactuca virosa. The sequence continues at coordinate 291,752,839 of NC_136429.1, read as the reverse complement.
GTGTGTGGTTAACCGACACACTAAGTTGGGTTTGGCATTGGTAGCGAAGGGCAACTCGATGTTTGTCATAGATCGATGGAGCGTGTGTGGTTAACCGGCACGTCGATTAGGTGACTGTAACATTGAGGGCACCACGTACATTCGCATGGTTATTCACACCTTACTTGTGATCCCCGACATCCCAGTCACAAATGAAGGGCATAATCGAGATTAAACATGACATTGAAAAGTTCAATGAATCTCAAAAGATCTAGGAGTTTCAATTCATTTAAAACTTAACCTTCTTTTCATTTTTCATGGTGGAAATTGGTAAATCGTCATTTACCTACCTTCAAATGTTCTGCGAGTTGGATTACGGCATCCCTCTTCCAATTTGTAGGATATTGTGTTGGGTCCTATCCTTAATATCTCATTTGGGTGTTTTATTAAGGACTCAATCAACTAAACTTTAATTTTTCTCCCGTTTCATAGATGTCAAAGTCTGACAACTATGGTCTTCCTAAATCCGTTGGGAGAGTACTTTTGTATCATGTTTTATGATCCTCTTAAAGGTTATAAGAACCATATTACAATTCATCCTCTAAGGACACCTTAGTGCAATAGTATGGCTAAGAAGAGGAGTTGTGAATTGTCAAAATGGTTAAGTCAATAAGATGAATCGTACTTCATACCAAAATCAATTCTTAGAGTCATACTCCAAGATTGTGAATTGAGTGACATAATCTTAAGTAGGAATGTTCTTACACAAGCACATTTTTTGTAAGTTGTGATGTCTTGGATAAGACAAAGACCAGCTAATACCAAATTGTGTGTAGGTTTGTCTTTATAAAGACATACACTGACTCTTGAATATTTGTTTTGTCAAGAAATGTTTCTCGACAAAAGATTCTTATATGTCAAGAGGTCAGTGGAATTCTAAAAGATCTTGAAAAGTTTGAAGAACAAATTCAAAAGTAAACCTATTAAACACTAGCACACGACTTGAGGATTGTAACCTATCGTGTTGACAAAATTTTATTTCTGTGCCAATCCAGTTGAGTGATTATGCATATGAGTTCTACGATTTCTCAATTGAATGCATAAGGGCAAACACCTTGATCAATGAAAGTACATTGACTGGCATAGGTGAGCTGCTAAATAACTTGGAAGCAATGGTGGGACCCTTGATGGCAAGAAATTAAGAATGAACAAGTTCTGTCCATAAGAGGTTGAATTTGTCACAAACATTTTCTTACGATTATGCTTATGACAAATTTGCATGGATAGGAACACATGCACCATAAAGTCTAAGTGTCATAAGGTTTCTCTCCTTCATGAAAATGATTGTGAGGAAACGCTTTCACTAAGAGAGGTTTTAAGGAGATAGCGATTATGTAAATTGCATTCTCAAATTCGATTATGATTACGGCATCCCTCTTCATAGTTCGAATTGTGAGATTTGGCAATTAGTCTGAACATTTGGGACTTAGTGATATAAGTTCTGAATTAGTTTAGACACACATGTGAGATATCTAAGGAAGGTGTGTGAATTTGAGAAGCTTAGATAAAGGCTTATCGAAGCACATCGTATTGGAAATATGAACTTAAGAAATTCAATAAGCATTGTTTTCTAGAAGTTCAGCTGTTTTCTGAATACGTGTCAAAGCTAGTGGGAGCATAAATGTTATGCTGGTATGGATATAATCATCATGTTAGTGGGAGCATGATTATTATTGCAAGTTAGCAATATTAATTATAGAAACAAAAGTTTCACTTTGCAAAGTTGCATAGGTTGAATAGTTGTTTTGCTATAATTAAGGGAGAGAATATTATACTTCGTTTATATCTAAAGGTTTAGATCAATAAATTTTGATAAAATTGTTGGGTTTTGAGCATTCTAACACTCCTATGGTGTACATGCAACCCTATAAACCTTGGATCTTTGTTTTCTCTATTATACATGCAAATATTAACTATTCCAAGGTTTCATCCTAACTAGCATATTATGAAGCACCTATACTACAAAGTTCTAGTTAGATGACATACCTTTTGATGTAGCTTGATGTCTTCAAGCTTTAAGAGCTTAGCCCCAATAGTGTGGAAGCCTCAAATGCAATCACAAATCACCAAAACACCTTGGAAGAACTTCAGAGAATATGTATGCACACTAAAATCGGCCCACTCTTATTTTCACACACCTGTCCCAATTTTGTGAGCCAATGACCCCTTTATATATTATGGAGGATTAGGGTTACAACCATGTAAACCCTAATACCCATGACCTTTCATTTACATAGGATCCATGGGTTAAAAGCTCCATGGACCATCCATGAAAGCTTAGCCCAACCTAAATGAACTTGGCCCATTCCATATATATAAAAGTCCATATTTAATTAGTTCTTTTTGATCACTTAATTAATTCTAAATTAATTCTTGATCAATACTAATTAAATAATATGATTCCATATTAATATATTAGAACTTATAATATATTAATATAAATCATAAATATACTATTCTCAAAAGACTATCCATATAAATTGTGCCGGTGAATGCAACCCAAATGGACCATGCCGGGTCGGGTCAAGTACATACCAAATATAGTTATGGACTTAGACATTAGTCCAACAGTCTCCCACTTGGATAAGTCTAAAACTATTATTGAGTATGACTTCAAAACCTAACTGGAAATCGTAGCTCTTAAAGCCGCTGTCGAACTCTGACCTTGTCAATGACTTGTCCATTAGATAAGGGATCATATATTCCTCCATTCTAGATATCATATGGACTGAGACATGGATTATAATCATTCTCTCTGTCCATTTGTTGTTTCCCGATTTTCGATTTATGATGACTGACTGATTGAACAAATCAAATCAGTCCTGGCTTGGCCAAGCACTCACATGTGTCATCGCTAAATCATCGAGGGGCCCACAGATATCCCTTTTATCCCGAAGGTAAAAGGAATGGATAAACTTAGACTCATATGGCTTGTTCTACTACTTGTTGAATCATACACAAAGGCACGTTTTATAACATCGAGTTACCAAATGCGTTTTCATGCAATCAATGTATAACCAACTCATAGTAACAACTCATATCTCTAGGTTTGAAGAATATAAGATATTATCGTCTCATGATCACTCGTGATAAAATCCATGAAGTGATTCAAATGTGTAACATCCGGATTCCCAGGTATCTTAAATTATGTATTTTATTGAGTTTTGGAGAGAGACTCGGCGAGTAGGCGCTCAGACTCGCCGAGTAGAGTCGTGAATCTCCATCCGGGTTAATGACTGGACTCGGCGAGTCCATACGTGGACTCGGCGAGTCCATACGTGGACTCGGCGAGTCCATGCTGTTTAATGAAACCTTAATTTCTCGGTTTTGGGGACTATTTAAAGGCCCTTATGGCCGCCATTTGAGGTCACCAGTCATAGAGAGAAACCCTAGAGTGCTTGAGCGTTTTGGGAGAGGAAGGAAGCCATTTTTTTTGACATTGGGAGTGTTGTTTAGCAAGAAGAAGGAGGTACTAGCCAAGAGGAAGCATAGGAGATTGCTATTCTGTGGATTTGGAGCTAAGATCTTCACATTTGAGGTAGTAATTCGACTCCCCTTCTGTTCTTATGATGATCATATGGATTTAGGGTTTCTTAGACCCTTTATTGCTTAGATTTGAAGCCCAAATAGTCCCTTATGATGAGGAGGCTTTGGATCTGGATCCATAGAGGTCCAGAGAGCCTTATTCATTAAGCTTTTTGAATAACAATGGAGGCTATGACCTTGAGTTATGGTATTTGGGGCTAAATCATCATATATGATCAAATAGATGTTGTATGTGCATCAAGATGGAAACTTTACGTGGTTATTGGGTTTGGGAATGATAGATCTATTGGTTAGAGGACTGGATCTGACCTCAGGAAGTTGTTTGAGGATGTGCATGGAATGAACTCGCCGAGTCCATGAACGGACTCGACGAGTAGAGTCGGGTAGCCCCGCGACTCGCGATCTGTGACGACTCGTGGAGCATAGGGTTGACTCAGTGAGTCGGAGGGAATTATAGGACTGGAGTTCAAGGCGGAACTCGCCGAGTCCATGAACAGACTCGCCGAGTTGAGTCGGGGTGGCCCCACGATTCATGCCAGGTGTCACCCGTCGAGTAAGGGGAAAGACTCGACGTGTCATGCGAGATCAGAAAGATAGTGGGCACGTGTAGACTCGCCGAGTCGCCCAAGTGCACTCGGCGAGTCGGGTCAAAGTTTGACCGTTGACCTTTATTGACTTTTAGGGTTTGGTCAACTTTAGGGTCTTTGAGCCATGAGAGGGGTAAAATGGTCTTTTACCCTTCTGAGAGTACTAAGAGGAGGAATAGTCTAGCCTTGAGAGATGTATTGATTCAGAGTGTTTATTTCATATGATTAGGCGGAGGCTAGACCCGACTTTACAGAGTTCGAGCTTTACCGAGTTAACCGAGGTGAGTCTTCTCACTATACTTTACCTAGAGTGGTAATTAGAGCTATGAGACAGTGTATTGTGTATGCTTTTGCATGATGTGATTTCTATGTGTTATATGCTATGTATGTTATAGAGTTTTCAGAGTTAGGACCGGAAGGTCCACAGAGTTAGGGTCAGAGGACCCATAGAGTTAGGGCCAGAGGGCCCACAGAGTTATGGGACTGGGGGGTCCCATAGAGACACTTTGACCAGAGTGTCAAACAGAGTTATAGCTTCGAGTGGCTAATATGTGTTATGTGTGGTATTTTGGGGAACTCACTAGGCATTTATGCTTACAGTGTTGTGTTATGTGTCTCAGGTACCAGCGAGGATCGCGGGAAGGCGCCGGCTTGATCAGTACACACGCGGGGAGATTTTATTATGATCTTGGGAGATGATGTTATGTGATACAATGGTGTTTTTATAACGATTATGAATGAAAACGTGTTTTATAAAATGTGAAAAATTGTTTTGAAAATTTGGGTGTTACAAGTTGGTATCAGAGCCTTGGTTTGAGGGATTCAGATTCATCTTCGGGCGTATCTGAACTGAAACTGAGGATTTGAGAGAAATTTTGATGACTAAAAACTTTTTAAAAGAGTAAAAAGAGTTTTGAGACAAACAGAGCAGAGCCGTGTGTACGATCAGCCAGCGCCCGAACGGTGATTTCCCAAAATACCCTTGTAATTAGTGTTATGAGATATAATATGTTATGATATATGATGAGTTATGCTATGCATGCTAGAGTAGACTAGGTATTCTTATTAGGACTAGAGTGGCCTGATATGTGATGCCTTAGTCTAGGAGTTTTGCTGCTAGGGATACTTGAGAGTGTTTAGATAGCAGCGAGGAGTTTATGAGAGAGCTGCTAGTGAGTAGCATATGGTTAAAGAGAGTAGAGTACTTGGGACTTGGGATCCAAGGAGGAGGACTTAGAGTGGATGCTGATGCGGTGTGGACGGTAGTATAGGGCCCGTACTACTGAAGACACCGGAGCAGTGCGCACCCTAAGTAAGAATCCATTGGGTACTAAGGAGCAAGTAGGGTGGAGTTATCGAGTGCGAGTATACTCGAGCGAGTCCCTGATATTTATTATGTTGCATTTCAGAGACATCATGGTTGGGACACGCCACACACCAGAGAGCAACGGTACTAGTGATGAGGAGATCCGTAGGATCATTCATGAGGAGGTGGCTGCGGCCATCAGGGCAGAGATACCAGAGATGTTCGGGTCTATCAAGACCACACTGATAGAGACATTTGACGAGAGATACGCTGCTCTTTCTGAGGCTGCGGTTGCTGCGGCCACTGCAGCTATAGCTGCGACTAGGCCGCAGGGTGGTGATGCGTTGCTGTTTCGTGAGTTCAGCAACACAAAACCACCGGAGTTTGATGGGACCCAGGACCCGATTGCAGCGATGAGGTGGATATCAGACATTGAGGGGTGTTTCTTTACTTGCTCATCTCCAGAGCATTTGAGAGTCCGGTTCGCGTTGAACCAGCTTCGCTTGGGAGCGAAGGACTGGTGGAAGTTTGTGACGGCGCACTATTCGCCTACTGAGCTTGTTGCAGTGACCTGGGAGAGGTTCACTGCTATGTTCCGAGAAGAGTACGTTCCCCAGGTGGAGAGGGAGCGTTTGGCCCAGGAGTTTTTGACCCTCAAGCAGGGTACAGAGTCTGTTACAGTGATCACCAGGATGTTCCATGAGCGGGCGATGTTCTGCCCAGAGCACGTGTCCTCCGAGCAGGCACGTATGAGCCGATATCTGAGCATTTTGAGGAGGGATATACGAGAGTTCGTGGCGAACTCGACGTACCGGACATTTGCCGAGCTTCAGGCAAATGCCCGGAAGAGGGAGATAGAGCTGGAGACTCAGGCTAGGGAGGAGGCGGAGTCTCAGGGGAGGGATCGGCGACCAGCACAGTCTCAGCCGGCAGCCAAGCGGGCTAAGCCTGCCGATTCGAGATCAGGGAGCCAGAGGGGCCGCACTTGTGGCAAGTGCGGCAAGAGTCATGATGGAGTGTGCAGAGCAGGGTCTTGCTACAAATGTGGCAAGGAGGGGCATATGGCCAAGGGTTGCCCCAAGGGGTTTGCAGTCTGTTTTCACTACAACCAGACCGGACACCGGAAGGCCGAGTGTCCACAGTTACGAGGGTCAGCTCAGGGAGCTTCTCAGGGATCTGCTCCTGCTGCTGTTCGAGCTACAGAGAGTCGGCCGGCGAAGGCTGAGGCGCCGAAGGCTCGCGGGAGAGCCTTCCAGTTGACAACGGAGGAGGTCCGCGCAACACCCGATGTGGTAGCTGGTATGTATTCTTTCCTCTGTTTATTTTGAGTTTGTAGTGTTATGCTTATATTGTGATATGCGTAGGTACATTTCTTGTGTGTTCTGTACCTGCCTTGGTGTTATTTGACTCAGGTGCGAGTCGGTCTTTTGTGTCACTAGCGTTTAGTCAGCACATCAGTACCCAGCGTGAGGCGTTGAGTCGACCTCTACGAGTTTCCATAGCTGACGAGCGAGCGGTGTATGCTACTGATGTGATTCGAGGATGTGTACTCGAGATCTTCGGTGTCGAGTTTCCGATAGATCTGGTCCCGATTGCTATGGGGGACGTATGTGTCATAGTGGGCATGGATTGGTTGAGCCGTTTCGGAGCTGTGATTGACTGTGAGCGACAGTTGATGACGATACGAGACCCCAGTGGGGGAGTACTTACGGTGTACGGCGAGGGTTCCCATTCTGGGTCAGCATTTTGTTCGGCCGCTAGAGTGAGGCAGAGTTTACAGCAGGGCTGTAGTGGGTTTGTGGCTTATGTGGTGGATACGAGAGTAGATGCAGAGAGACCGAGGTCGATCGATGAGGTCCCGATAGTGCGCGAGTTCCCAGATGTTTTCTCCGAGGAGTTGCCGGGTGTGCCTCCCGAGAGGCAGGTAGAGTTCCGTATTGATTTGGTTCCGGGGGCAGCGCCTATCGCCGAGGCGCCCTATCGCCTTGCGCCACCAGAGATGCAGGAGTTATCCTCGCAGCTTCAGGAGCTGCTGGGGAAGGGGTTTATACGGCCGAGTAGCTCGCCGTGGGGAGCGCCGATCCTTTTTGTCAAGAAAAAGGATGGTTCACACCGGATGTGCATTGATTACCGGGAGCTGAACAAACTGACGGTCAAGAACCGTTACCCCTTACCGAGGATCGACGATTTATTCGATCAGTTGCATGGAGCGTCTTGGTTTTCCAAGATCGACTTGAGGTCTGGATATCATCAGATGAGAGTACGAGATGAGGATATCCAGAAGACAGCGTTCAGGACTCGTTACGGGCATTACGAGTTCGTGGTGATGCCTTTCGGGCTCACCAATGCACCGGCGGCGTTCATGGATCTCATGAACAGAGTATGCAGACCGATGTTGGACCGTTCGGTGATCGTGTTCATCGATGATATACTGGTATATTCGAGATCCAGAGAGCAGCATGAGGAGCATTTGAGAGAGTTACTTGGAGTTTTGAGATCGGAGAGGCTTTATGCCAAATTCTCCAAGTGTGATTTCTGGTTACGAGAGGTCCAATTCCTAGGGCACCTCGTTAACCAGAATGGGATATTGGTCGACCCGGCCAAGATTGAGGCGGTTATGAGTTGGGAGGTGCCGAGATCCCCCACCGAGATCAGGAGTTTCTTAGGGTTGGCTGGCTATTATCGGAGATTTATCAGGGATTTCTCCAAGATCGTCGTGCCACTCACCAGGTTGACCCGGAAGGGTGTTGCTTTTTCATGGGGACCAGAGCAGCAGGCCTCCTTCGAGACACTTCGCCAGAGACTATGCGAAGCCCTAGTGTTAGCCCTTCCGGAGGGGATGGAGGACTTTGTGGTGTATTGTGACGCATCGATATCGGGGCTGGGAGCGGTGCTGATGCAGAGAGGGCATGTGATAGCATACGCATCGAGGCAGCTGAAGCCTCACGAGACGAGGTATCCCACGCACGATCTGGAGTTGGGGGCTGTAGTGTTCGCCCTCAAGATCGGGCGTCACTATCTGTATGGGGTTCGGTGTACCATATACACGGACCACAAGAGCTTGAAGTACTTGATGGATCAACCCAACCTGAATATGCGCCAGAGGAGATGGTTGGACGTGGTAAAGGATTACGATTGTGAGATCCTGTACCACCCGGGCAAGGCTAACGTTGTAGCCGATGCCCTGAGTCGTAGGGCGGAGAGCGCCCCGATACAGGACGTTTGTATGAGATTGACAGTGATGACTCCGGTGTTGGACACCATCCGAGGGGCCCAGGCTGAGGCCATGAGACCGGAGAACTGCAAGAGAGAGCGGGTTATCAGATATGTATCGGAGTTTGTTACCGATAGCAGAGGGCTTATGACCTTCCAGGGTCGGATCTGGGTGCCATTTGTGGGCGGGGCACGTACCATATTGATGGAGGAGGCACACCGATCGAGGTTTTCGATCCATCCCGGGGCCACTAAGATGTATTTGGACCTGAGAAGAGATTATTGGTGGCCCTGTATGAAGAGGGATGTAGCATGGGTTGTTGAGAGGTGCTTGACCTGTCGCAGGGTTAAGGCCGAGCACCAGAGGCCGCATGGTAAGTTGCAGCCGTTGGAGGTTCCCGAGTGGAAGTGGGAACAGATTACCATGGATTTTATCACCAAATTGCCAAGGACTGCAAGGGGCGTCGATGCAATTTGGGTGATTGTGGACAGGTTGACGAAGAGCGCTCACTTCCTTGCTATCAGTGAGAGCTCCTCCGCTGAGAGGTTGGCAGAGTTGTACGTGAGGGAGGTGGTATCACGGCATGGAGTGCCGATCTCAATCGTCTCAGATCGAGATGTGCGTTTCACTTCCAGATTCTGGAAGAAGTTTCATGAGGAGTTGGGTACGAGGCTACATTTTAGTACCGCATACCACCCCCAGACAGATGGGCAGAGTGAGCGGACGATTCAGACGCTCGAGGACATGCTTCGGGCATGTGTGTTGGATTTCGGAGGGAGTTGGGACACATACTTGCCCTTGCTGAGTTTTCCTATAACAACAGCCATCATTCGAGCATCGGTATGCCACCCTTTGAGCTGTTATATGGGAGGAGGTGTCGGACTCCTATTTGCTGGGGTGAGGTCGGGCAGCGTGTGATGGGTAGTACAGAGATAGTACTTCAGACGACTGAGCAGATTCAGCAGGTCAGACAGAGGTTGATGACCGCTCAGAGCCGCCAGAAGAGTTATGCGGACAGACGTCGCTCGAGGCTTGAGTTCCAGGTTGGTGATTTAGTACTCCTGAAGGTATCTCCTTGGAAGGGGGTGATCCGATTCAGGAAGAGGGGTAAGTTGGGACCTCGGTATATTGGTCCTTTCAGGGTGACTGCCAGGGTGGGCAGGGTAGCGTATCGTTTGGAGCTACCTACGGAGTTGAGCCAGATTCACGATACCTTCCACGTGTCTCAGTTGAGGAAGTGTATCGCTGATGAGTCGGAAGTGGTTCCGTTAGAGGACATTCAGGTGGATGCGAGCCTGAATTATGTTGAGAGACCGGTTGCGATTGTGGATCGAAGGATCAAGACTTTGAGAAACAAGGAGGTGCCATTGGTTCAAGTCCAGTGGCAACATCAGAAGGGTTCTGAAATGACCTGGGAGCCGGAGTTAGAGATGCGCGAGCAGTATCCAGAGTTATTTGTGGAGTGAGACTTCGAGGGCGAAGTCTGATTCTAGTGGGGGAGAATTTTAACATCCGGATTCCCAGGTATCTTAAATTATGTATTTTATTGACTTTTGGAGAGAGACTCGGCGAGTAGGCGCTCAGACTCGCCGAGTAAAGTCGCGAATCTCCATCCGGGTTAATGAAACCTTAATTTCTCGGGTTTGGGGACTATTTAAAGGCCCTTATGGCCGCCATTTGAGGTCACCAGTCATAGAGAGAAACCCTAGAGTGCTTGAGCGTTTTGGGAGAGGAAGGAAGCCATTTTTTTGACATTGGGAGTGTTGTTTAGCAAGAAGAAGGAGGTACTAGCCAAGAGGAAGCATAGGAGATTGCTATTCTGTGGATTTGGAGCTAAGATCTTCACATTTGAGGTAGTAATTCGACTCCCCTTCTGTTCTTATGATGATCATATGGATTTAGGGTTTCTTAGACCCTTTGTTGCTTAGATTTGAAGCCCAAATAGTCCCTTATGATGAGGAGGCTTTGGATCTGGATCCATAGAGGTCCAGAGAGCCTTATTCATTAAGCTTTTTGAATAACAATGGAGGCTATGACCTTGAGTTATGGTATTTGGGGCTAAATCATCATATATGATCAAATAGATGTTGTATGTGCATCAAGATGGAAACTTTACGTGGTTATTGGGTTTGGGAATGATAGATCTATTGGTTAGAGGACTGGATCTGACCTCAGGAAGTTGTTTGAGGATGTGCATGGAATGAACTCGCCGAGTCCATGAACGAACTCGACGAGTAGAGTCGGGTAGCCCTGCGACTCGCGATCTGTGACGACTCGTGGAGCATAGGGTTGACTCAGTGAGTCGGAGGGAATTAGAGGACTGGAGTTCAAGGCGGAACTCGCCGAGTCCATGAACAGACTCGGCGAGTTGAGTCGGGGTGGCCCCGCGATTCATGCCAGGTGCACCCGTCGAGTAAGGGGAAAGACTCGACGTGTCATGCGAGATCAGAAAGATAGTGGGCACGTGTAGACTCGCAGAGTCGCCCAAGTGCACTCGGCGAGTCGGGTCAAAGTTTGACCGTTGACCTTTATTGACTTTTAGGGTTTGGTCAACTTTAGGGTCTTTGAGCCATGAGAGGGGTAAAATGGTCTTTTACCCTTCTGAGAGTACTAAGAGGAGGAATAGTCTAACCTTGAGAGATGTATTGATTCAGAGTGTTTATTTCATATGATTAGGCGGAGGCTAGACCCGACTTTACAGAGTTCGAGCTTTACCGAGTTAACCGATGTGAGTCTTCTCACTATACTTTACCTAGAGTGGTAATTAGAGCTATGAGACAGAGTATTGTGTATGCTTTTGCATGATGTGATTTCTATGTGTTATATGCTATGTATGTTACAGAGTTTTCAGAGTTAGGACCGGAAGGTCCACAGAGTTAGGGTCAGAGGACCCATAGAGTTAGGGCCAGAGGGCCCACAGAGTTATGGGACTGGGGGGTCCCACAGAGACACTTTGACCAGAGTGTCAAACAGAGTTATAGCCTCGAGTGGCTAATATGTGTTATGTGTGGTATTTTGGGGAACTCACTAGGCATTTATGCTTACAGTGTTGTGTTATGTGTCTCAGGTACCAGCGAGGATCGCGGGAAGGCGCCGGCTTGATCAGTACACACGCGGGGAGATTTTATTATGATCTTGGGAGATGATGTTATGTGATACAATGGTGTTTTTATAACGATTATGAATGAAAACGTTTTTTATAAAATGTGAAAAATTGTTTTGAAAATTTGGGTGTTACAAAATGAGCGCGGGTTGAATCCAATACTCAGAACTTATGAGCACTCATGAGTGTTGTAGCACCACTTTGTCCACCAACTTGGACCTCTACAAACCAACCCATGACAATCTTGATTTATATCTACTTCCAACGTATGACCGACTGTGGATGGTTTGAATAACTTAATCATTCAGGAAGAGCGACTTAGTTATTCTGGAAGTCAAAACATGCAAAGTGAAACACAAGAATAAATGAATCAAATTTGGTATCAAACCCTATGAATATAAATAAACACTTTTATTTATCACCATACTGATTACTCATTATTCATTGTTTCGGTTTTATCAACTTTATACTTGAATTAAAAACACTAGTTGTCCCATGCTCCAAGCATGTACACTATGTTTTTCTTAAACAATAGCTTTGCCATACACCAAGTATGCACTCTATGTTTGTCTATGATCCTTACTTTGTGAAATAAACCAAATGAACATAATTTCAATGATTCTAATTTCACACTCCCAAATCCTTATCGAAAAATGTGAGAATTTCAAATTCCTATCATTTATCGAAATCTGTTTAGATTTTAAACTTATATGCACTGACCCTCCTGTAATGAATATGTACAAAGTCACAAAGACTTGTCAACAGTCATTATAAGGTATTCCAATGGAGATCAACTCCATGGAAACTAAGTCTCATATTCAAAGTACATTGCTTTGGACATGCTTCTTGCATTAAGTTTTCTAATCTTACACAGATAACTTCCACCTATGGAGACAACTCCATATTCTCATTTTGACTATCACTTCTGAATAAGAGATGCCTCTTTTTCAGAATATGTGAATATGGTCCTTCCAAAATTAGCACTATACTTCCAACTGTCCCTGAGCAACCAATCTTTGGTAAACCTCAAATTGTCCTCGACAATTGCTTAATCATTTTAGTCATATCCAATTCTAGACCTTTTCCCTTCTTAATGCCTCTAGGCATTTGGAAAAATTTAGAAATGACAAATATTATAGCACATGCAATCCATCCTGTACCCAAAGCAAATGGTACACGATTCATGATGTCTCACATAAAAACATGATTCTAAACCAGTCTTTTGCTACAATATTTTTATTTGCCATGTTTTCAAAATTTGACTATGAAGAGGGATGCCGTAATCATAATCGAATTTTGAGAACGCAATATATAGAATTTCCTTAAGTTGAACCAATCCAACATGAAATTCATATATATATTCTTGACTAAAGATGATTAAGGTCTCAATCTAAGCCTTAAGAACTGAAATGAAGTATATCCTCTCCCTTAATTATAGCAAAACAACTTTTTCAATCCCTGCAGCCTCACGAATTGAAACTTTTGTTTTCTATAATTAACATTGCTAACTTGCAACACTAACAATAATTATCATGCTCCCACTAACATGATGATTATTAGCATAACACTTATGCTCCCACTAGCTTTGACATGTACTCAGAAATCAGCTGGACTTCTAGAAATCAATACTTTATTGACTTTCTTACCAAAGTTCAGATTTCTGATATGAGATGCTTTGATAAAACTTTATCAAAATCATACACCTTTCCTTATATAGCATGCATGTGTGTCTAAACAATTTCAGAACTATGAAAAGGGATGCCGTAATCATAGTCTCAATTGTTTAGACCTTTTGCCATCTGCTTCAAATCTACTTGGTGGAAGTGTTTCCTCACCATCATTTTCATGAATCGGAGAGAAACCTTATGACCCTTAGATTTTATGGTGTATGTGTTCTTATCCAGGTGAATCGTCAAAACCATAGTCACAAGACAAGGATAATGACAAATCCAAACTCATATGGACTGAACTTATGCAATCTTAACTTCTTGCCACCTGGCAGTACAGGGCCTGCCATTGCTTCCAAGTCGTTATGCAACCAATTGAGAACTTTCAGAACTCCTATGCAAAGCCAACTTTAACTGGAATGGGCACAGAATATGTCAACACGATATATTATAAACCTCAAGTCGTGTGCTAGTGAAGAACCTCAGGTTTTATTCTTGATTAGTTCTTGAAATTCTTTTTAGGATCTTTAAGACTCCCACTATCCTCTTGACATATAAGACTATCTTGCCAAATATTCAAGAGATAGTGCGGATTCTTTATCAAGACAAACACTTCACACAATTGGCCTTAGCTGGTCTTTGTTTTATCCAAAACATCACAACTTACCAATTTCAAATGTACAAGAGTAGGACACTTTTACTCTTACATTTGACAAGTGTTTTAAACCTTTCTTTAAGATATGTCACTCAAGTTACAATCTTGGAGTATGACTCTAAGAATTGTTTTGGAACGAAGTATGACTCATCTTCCTGATCTAACCATTTCAACAATTCATGACTCCTCTTCTTAGTCAAAAGAATGAACTAAGATGACCTTTAGAGGACTAATTGTGATATGATTTCTAAATCATTAAGATGATCACAAGCATGATACTAAAGTACTCTCCCATCTTTTCAGATTTGAGAAACTTTTATCTTTCTGCCTAATTTGATTCTTCCCATTCGTTCTGCCATACATTGAGACTTTTCCAATGTTTCAGAATTATACTTAAACTTGTAAGTATAACCATATTTACTAAACTTTAGTAAACCAAATAGTCTTAACGAGCTTTGTGGTGGACATGACCAGTGCACAAGAATGTGTACTCGATCCCTTTAGTCCTTCACTTGACTCACACATCCATGTGAACAAGTAATTAGTCTTGATTTTCCAATGCTTGAAAGTTCTCATTCATCATACTATTCAACTTGCATGATTCCAAGTTTCGGTCCAATTGAAACTTGGGTGATGAGGAACTTTCCTGATTTGGTAAATTTAGACACTACCACAAATGAAAGAATCAAATCCATTTTCCAATATTGCTGTCAGTGGAATTATATAAGCAACAATTTTCCACAAATGCCATTGTAAGGATACTTCAAATAAATAAAATTAAACAATTTTCTTTTATTTTAAAACTTTGCGGAAAAACTTATCCTTACAATCCACATGGAAAATTGTTGTTATCTATTCCTTAGCAATATATCATAACTTCTTAAGCAACTGCTTAAAATTCTGATGCGATCGAAATCCACCTTCGCGATCAGAATCAGCATATACTTCCTTTAAGATTTCTCTCTATTCTTTGATTCTTAAAACATCAACATGTGACCCAGTCACATCATGTAATGAGGATCTCAGAATAGAACTTAACAGAGTTAGATAATGGGCTCTACCTGATGTAGAGTCAAACTTATTGACTTTAACATCCTTAGGTAAATTTGGCAGTTTTGCAATCAACGCCCCTTCCTTTGGCAAAATAAACATATGGACCCTTTGGTAATGGGACTATCTCAGACTTAGCCTTTCTCTTTACCATTTGGTCAACCGGGTTGACTATGGCCAATCCCTTTCCATTGGGAAGAGAATGCTTTTTTCTGGATTTCCAGTGTCACCATTGTCACTATCCATAAAGTTTTTGGGAAGTTGATCTTCTAATCAAATTTTCTTTACTATCGTTCCAAATCATTGCTGATTCAGCAGCACCAAGCAAATAGATATGATCATTAAGGTTCATGTCATAGTCTGTTTCATATTAGTCCCAAAGGAACTCACTATGTGACTTAGAAAGTGATTGAACATCCAACTTTCTCAAGACTTTGACACCCAACTCTCCCGGCTTGTCAATATGTGACTTCATCTCTAAGATGTGATCACACATAGACCTTGCTTGCCATTAGGGCTTGAGTGACCTTGAACTTGTGGGTTAGGGAGAATAATTGGAGGAGGTGGAGGAAGAGAAGTATGACTTCCATGAGCCAAACTCAGGAAGTCATATTCATTAGGAAAGCTTGGTTTGGGAAGATCATTGTTGTCTAAACCAGACATCAACAATGGGAGAAATTCATGTAAAGTTGATTTAAGTCCTTAATATAACACCCAATATGATATATTAAGGCTAGGACCCAACAAACTATTTTATAACTTGGAAGAGGGATGCCATAATCCAAGCTATAAAATATTTGAAGGTAGGTGAATGACGATTCACCAATTTCCACCAAGATAAACGAAATGTATTATTAGGTTTTAATTGGTTTTGAAACTCCTAGATTCTTTTGAGATTCATTGAACTTTTCAATGGCATGGTTCAATCTCGAGTGTGCCCTTCAGGTTTTGTGACTGGGATGCCGAGGATCACAAAACAAGGTGTGAAGTAACCATGCAAATATACTTGGTACCCTTAATATTTACCCCTCAATCGATGTGCCGGTTAACCACACACGCTCCAACGATACTATGATAAACATTAAGTTACCCTTTGCCTACCTTGTTAAGTCCAGGTTAGTGTGCCGGTTAACCACACACGCTCCACTAACAGCTTAAACAAAGTGCAAAGTGTAATTTCATGGATTAGCACCTTATTCATATTTTCCTAAGTAACTAAGATTGGGAATTTATAAGTGTTTAGTTACTTAGTATTAATCATTATACTTATAATGAAGGGAGAATTATAGTCCTTGTCCTACCTGTTCGGCTAACGACCCTCCACCGGTCAAGGAAGCGGTGAGTGAGAGCGGACATCCATTAAACTGCCATTTTATAGGCAGTAACCTTATACCCCCCTTATAGACCAGCTTCGTGAATGAGGCCTACTAATGGTAAGACGACTTGCTCTTATACATATAATATATTAAACTTTTAATATTATAATAGTATAAGGGTGTATTTTAGACATTTAAAATACTTGGTGGTTTAATCTATTAATTAAACTAGACTTTTAATTTAATTAAACTCAAACCATATATTTATGGATTAATAGTACTCTTTTAATTAAACGCTTTTATTAACTATTAATAAAGTCCATAAGAGTTAATTTGAACTATTCAACAAAACATCATAATTCCAATTATTAAACTGAAAATTAAAACCATTTAATTAATTGTTTAAGTTATGAACCCAAGAGTTTTAGAATTCAATTCTTTTTTTCATAAAAAACTTTTCTCAAATTCCAAAACTTGAGGGCAAGTTTTGTAATTCTTGAAAACCTTTGGAATCCATAACTTATGGAGTTAAATACTTGTTTTATGATGAAACTTTTCATGTTCCATAACTTAAGAACAAGTTATGGAATTCTTTAAAACATTAACTCCAAATTTTGTAACTTCATAAAAACTTTAAATCAATTTTTTTTAAAAAAACTTTCATATCCATAACTTATGGAAGTTTCATAACTCTTAAGATCACAACTTTAAAAAAAAAAACTTTTGAGCTCCAAAATTTTATGACAAAATTTGTAACTCCTTAAAACATTTAGATCAAACTTTTAAAACTAATAAAATAATCATATCATTTTATCTTTTACAAAATTTGACCTAATTCAACTCATATAGCAAATGATTCAAATTTTACAAATAATTAGTTTTTCTCAAAAACAAGTAATTATCTTAAAATTTGACAAACGTCATGTTTTTTTCCCTTTTTTTTTCAACTTGAAAATAAAACATTTGCATCAATATAACAGAAAACAACCCATGGCTCTGATATCACTGTTGGGTTTTGAGCATTCTAACACTTCTATGGTGTACATGCAACCCTATAAACCTTAGATCTTTGTTTTCTCTATTATACATGTAAATATTAACTATTCCAAGGTTTCATCCTAACTAGCATATTATGAAGCACCTATACTACAAAGTTCTAGTTAGATGACATACCTTTTGATGTAGCTTGATGTCTTCAAGCTTTAAGAGCTTAGCCCCAATAGTGTGGAAGCCTCAAATGGAATCACAAATCACCAAAACACCTGGGAAGAACTTGAGAGAATATGTATGCACACTAAAATCGGCCCACTCTTATTTTCTCACACCTGTCCCAATTTTGTGAGCCAATGACCCCTTTATATATTATGGAGGATTAGGGTTACATCCATGTAAACCCTAATACCCATGATCTTTCATTTACATAGGATCCATGGGTTAAAAGCTCCATTGACCATCCATGAAAGCTTAGCCCAACCTAAATGAACTTGGCCCATTCCATATATATAAGAGTCCATATTTAATTAGTTCTTTTTTATCATTTAATTAATTCTAAATTAATTCTTGATCAATACTAATTAAATAATATGATTCCATATTAATATATTAGAACTTATAATATATTAATATAAATCATAAATATACTATTCTCAAAAGACTATCCATATAAATTGTGCCGGTGAAGTGCAACCCAAATGGACCATGCCGGGTCGGGTCAAGTACATACCAAATATAGTTATGGACTTAGACATTAATCCAACAAAAATTTAGTCAAAAAGATATATGAATGTTATGTTGAAAGGATTCAACGTAAGAGAATTCTATATATGGAAATAATTGTTGTGTTCTCACACTCGATTATGATTACGGCATCCCTCTTCATAGTTCGAATCGTGAGAACATGGCAAATAGAATTAGAAATATCATAGCAAAAAACTGGTAAAGTACCATGTCGTTGTAATGTTCGACCGTTCTAAAATTTTCCAAATGCCTAGGGCATTAAGAGGGAAAGAGGACTAGAATCAGATTTGACTGAATTAGTTAAACAACTGTCAAGGATAATCTAAGGTTCGCCAAGGATTGGTCGCTTGTGAACAGTTGGAAGTATAGTAATGGAAGGACCATATTGACATTATTATTATTAGAAATTATTCTATTAATAATGAGTTGTCATATGGAAAATATGGAAATGTTTCCTTATTGGGAGTTGGACGTTAAGAGTTTATGTCCAAATTAGAAAAACTTTTATGCAAGAACGATGTTCAAAGGAATGTACTTTGAATGCGAGACTTCATGTCTATGGAATTGTCTTGTAACAATCTCCAATAGAGCATTTTGTAATTTCATTGGCCGAGTCTTGGTGACTTTTGTGCCATGACATTACAAAAGGACCGTTGCATAAAGTGTTAGAATCTAACATATTCTATAAGTGGCAAGAATTTGGTATTCTTACACTTGTGGTAAGGATTGGGAATTGTAAAATGAGTGTGATTGAAAATGTTATTCAATTATACTATTTCACAGAGTAAGGACCATAAGTAAACATAGTGTGCATGCTAAGAGCATGGGACAATTGTCGTTATAATTCAAGTAAAATGTTGATTACCCGAAACAACAAATAATAAGTAATCAATATGGTGATTAAATAAAAGTGTTTTATTTATACTCAAAAGTTTGGGGCCATATAAGATTAGTATTATTCTTGTGTTTCAATTTGCATGTTTTGAATTCCTAAATAATTGAGTTATTTGAGAATAATCGAATTATTTGAACGTTCCACAGTCGCTCATACTTTGGGAGTAGGTATGAAAGAAGATTGTCATGAATTGGTGTGTAGATTGTCTAAAGTGTATTAGACATAGCAAAAGTTTGCTACAACGTTCATGAGTGCTTACGAATATGACTTGAGCATTGGATTAAACCCACGCTCACTTGGATCGCTTCATGGATTTTATCACGATTGATTGGTAAGACGATAATATCTTATATTCTTGAAACCGAGATGTGTGAGTTGTATCTTGCGAGTCGGTTGCACATTGATAATATGTAAACGCACCAGTAACTTGGTGTTATAAAACGTATTGTTGTGTGTGATTCGGTGAGTGAGTACAAGCGAGCATTGAGTCGAAGTTTATCCATTCCTTTAACCCAAAGTGGGATAAAAGAGATATCTATGGGCCCCTCGATGATTTAGTGATGACAAAGGAAAGTGCTCGGCCGGGCCAGGACTGATTTGATTTGTTCAATTAGTCAGTTGTCATAAATCGGAAATCGGGAAACGACACATAGACTGAGAGAATGATTTCAATCCATTTCTCACGTCTATACGATATCTTGAATGGAGGAATATATGATCCCTTATCTAAAGGACGCGTATCTGATAAGATCATAGTTGACAGTGGCTTTTGAAAGCTACGATTGCTGATCAGGATCTGAAGTCATACACATAATAGTTATTAGACTTATCCAAGTGGGAGACTGTTGGAATAGTGTCTAAGCCCATAACTATTTTGGTATGTACTTGACCCGATTGCGAGCATGGTCCTTTTGGGTTGCCTTCACCAAAGCAACTTGATAGGACGAATTATGGACAGAGAGGATTAATTATGATTTATTAATATATTATGAGAATAATATATTAAGGGAGAAATCATATTGTTTAATTAATATTAGTCAATAATTAATTAAGAATTAATTTTGTGGCTAAAAGACATTAATTAAACTTAGGGGACTGGAATTGTAATTATAAGATAATTGCATTTGGGCTATGGATCACCTTGGAACATAGGTTGGACGAATTCTATGGGTAGCCCATAAGGAATTCGTCCAAGAGGTGTTCTAAAGGGAGTCCATGGGTTGCTTAGGGCCTAAACAGTAAAACTAGGGTTTCCTTGTTAGATAACCCTAAAAGCCTCACTATTTAAGGACCCCTATGGCACCAAAAACGTGGCGAACTGATTCCTTAGGGTTTCTAGACGTTTTTTAGTGCCTCTCCTCTTCTCCTTCTTCATCATCTTGCCCTTGGTGTTTGTGAGCCATTAGAGGAGTGACATTTGTGACTCTAAGCTTTTAGAAGCCAATTATTGGAAGGAATAGATTGTTATTGCTACATAACAATGAAGGTAAGATCTAAACCCTATTCTTATGTTAATATTGATTATCACATGCTAGATCTAGGGTTTAAGGCTTTGGACGATTATTGAATGTTCATTAGACAAACTAGATCCAAAGCTTTAGGGTTTGCATGTACACCATAGGAATGATGTAGTGCTTATAAGCCATCAATCCCTACTTCTTCTTAGACCTTGCAAATCAGAACAAATGTGAAAACCACATCCTGTATCGAGGACCCAAGACATAGCATGTGATGAGTTGTTAGAATGAATAGTATAAATACCTGCAAAGGACAGTTTGATCTTTCCATCCTTGATATCTTGCAAGTACTTCGGGCAACTTCGTTTCCAATGCCCTTTGTCGTGGCAGTAGAAGCAATCAGCATCCTTCGGGTTCGAGGAGGGTGCAACGGGACCAACCATGGTTCCACTAGAAGATGTGCCATCCTGGGACTTTCCCTTGTGGTGGCTCTTAGAAGGAGCCTTCCTCTTCTTACCCTTCCCTTGCCCAATAGACAAGACGAGGGCAACAGTAGTAGGAGTTGATGCAACGGATTTTCCTTTCAGACTACTCTCAGCAGTCCTTAGCAGGCCTTGAAGTTTGCTTAGAGTGACCTCCTCCTTGTTCATGTGGTAGGTCATACGAAACTGGTCGTAACAAGGAGGTAAGGAGTGTAGAATGATATCTATGGCCAGCTCCTCATCAAAGTTAACATTTAACTTCAGCAAGCGGTCCACATACCTCTGCATTTTCTGTAGGTGGGTCGTGACAGACTCATCGTCCTTCATTTTGGTAGTGATCATCGAAGCGATGATCTCATACCTCTCCTGCCTCGCGCTTTGATGTTACCTATCCATCAGATCTTGATGCATCTCATAGGGGTAGTAGTCCTCGTAAGATTTTTGGAGTTCGACGGTCATAGTCGCGAGCATGATGCAATGAACCTTCGTAGCATCTCGCCCGTGAGCTTCGTAAGCAGCGATCTGCTCGGGAGTAGCAGTGTTGACTTTGAATTCTTTCAGCTCCTTGTCGAGAACATACTCCTTGTCCTCGTAACGGGTGACCATTCGGATATTGAGGATCCAATTATTGAAGTTGGTCCCATCAAAAATCACCCTCCCACACAAATTCATGAGTGAGAATAAGCCGGAAGAGGTCGAGCCTGAAGCGTTGTTTTTGTTTGAGGCAGACATCTGATAGAGAAGAGAGACAAAGTTTGATTAGATAAGAATCCCCAATTAAACACCCAAATGAGAAATTAGGGCTCGGATTCAACAACATTATTCACAATTTAGAAGAGGGATGCCGTAATCTAAATCGCAAATAATTTGAAGGTAAGTGAATGACGATTCACTAATTTCCATAATGAAAAACAAAAATAAAATTTAGTTTTAAATGTATTGAAACTCCTAGATCTTTTGAGATTCATTGAACTTTTCAATGGCATGTTTAAATCTCGATATGCCCTTCAAGTTTGTGACTGGGATACCGAGGAACACAAACAAGGTGTGAATAACCATGCAAATGTACTTGGTGCCCTCAATGTTACAGTCACCTAATCAATGTGTTGGTTAGCCACACACACTCCATTGATCTATGACAAACATCGAGTCACCCTTTGCCACCTTTGCTAGACCCAAATTAGTGTGCCGGTTAACCACACACGCTCGACTAACGTCTTGGCAAGGGTACAAAGTGTAATTTCATGGAATAGCATCATTTTCACATTTTCCCTAAAGTAAATAAGATTGGGAATTTTAAAAAATAATTAGTTACTTTATTAACCATTATACTTTTAATGAGGAATTAGTTGCCCTATCCTACCCGTTCGGCTAACGACCCTCTACCAATCAAGGAAGCGGTGGGTGAGAGTGGACACCCATTAAACTGCCATTTTATAGGCAGGAACCCTTTTTTTTGAACCGGCAAATACAATATAATCTACTCCTAAACTAACACCTATTCCACCTATGTCCACTACGGGACTTGAACCCTCGACCTCAAAGAGGGAGGACACCACCTGATACCGCTGGGCTAGAAGCCCTTACCCCTTTATAGATCGGCTTCGTGAATGAGGCCTACTAACTGTAAGACTAGCTTAATCTTATACATATATATATTAATTAATCTTATAATATTATAATAGTATAAGGGTGTACTTTAAACATTTCAAAATACTAGGGTTTTAATCAAATTTAAAATTTTCGAAAATTAATCCCTTTTAATTTTAAAATCTTAAATATTAAAACTTTGATTTAATAATTATCCAAAATTAAACAATTAATTTAAATTATTAAATCTTGGAGGATTATCCATTAAATTAAACAATTAATTTAACCTAATCCCTTTATCCCCTAAAATTGGAAAATTTGGGATGGGATAATTTAAGGATCTTTAATTATCTATTTAAACAATTAAAGGGATAATTACAAAAGATGGCATTATCCTAATCCTAAAATCTTGGAATCTTATCTTGGGGATAAGGCATTTTCGAAAACCCTAGGGTTTGACAACCCTAATTTCGAAATCTAAGCCCTAGGGTTTATTAGCCATACCACTGATAGGTTTTGAGCAAAACAACATTCCTATGGTGTTCATGCAAACCCTAATGCTTGGATCTAGTTTTTCTAATTGGTCATGCATAATTGTCCAAGACTTGCAAAACCGTAATCTAGCATATCACAAAAATCGAAACCATGTCTAATAAACTAGTTAGAAGGTTACCTTGATTGTTGCTTGTAGAACTTGAGCCTTTGAGAACCTTAGCACCTCAAATGTTGTGCCTCTAATAGATCACAAACACCAAAACAATTGGAGAAGGCAAGAGAGAGAGGGGAAGGCTAAAAATCGGCTCCTAGAACTCTTAGGGTTATGTGTAGCCGATTTTAGGTGGCCAAGGGTCCCTTTATATAGGTGAGGAGTTAGGGTTTCAGTCAAACACTTATCCGGTTGCTTAGGCTCTAAGCAGCCCATAAGAATGTTCTGGAATCCCTACCTTGGACGAATTCTAAGGCCTTATCCCCAAGAATTCGTCCACCCCTATCTCTAGGGTTTCCTTACCCTACTTTGCAACTATCCAATAATTACAATATTAGTCCCTTAGCTTTAATTAATATATTTTGATCACAAAATTAATTCCTAATTAATTCTTGAACAATATTAATTAAACAAATATGATTTCTCCTTTAATATATTATTCATATAATATATTAATAAACCATAATAACCTATTTCTCTATTATTCATCCAGTCAAGTTGCTTTGGTGAAGGCAACCCAAAAGGACCATGCTACAACTGGGACAAGTACATACCATATATAGTTATGGGCTTAGACACCTAATCCAACACAAACCTCATATAGCATGAACCACTTATGACCTGTGTTAATCAATACTTGCGTTCCATTGCTAGCCAAACTCAATGATCGCCCAACTCCTGAAATCCTGAAGAATACTCTTGAAACCTTAACCAATCTGATAATCCAAATCACCTCCTATGATACCATACCAGTTCCTTGAGTTCTTATGCTGGCGACTAGCAACCATAACCCTTGCCCTGAACTAACGATTCTTCATCCCAACTTCCATTCCCAAAGAATCATTGAATTCTAACTGTCTACTACCCACGCGAATATAAAACTCCCTTGACATTTCCAATGACCAACAACTCATGCAACTGGCATCACCATCTTCCTGCTACCGCTCCTCTCCTAACAACGATAGTGCTTGAACCCAAAAATTCTTCCATAGGAAACTGTTGATCATACCAGAACAGACGATAAAACCACTAAACCCTGACTTCACTGGAGAACTAATCCGCTAACCCTGATCAAAGATCCTCCAAGCAATACCCCTGAATTGATCCCGACAAAGACCCAGATCAACAACTGAACACGCTGAAACCCGCTCAACAAGATACGACCCTCTAAAGATTTATTGAAGACTCTCGGCATGCAGGATGGCATATAACAATCCTTGATAACCCAGAAAATATAAGAGAACCAACCCAAGATATAACTTACCCAAACCCAAGCAAAATTCCAACGCCATACAGATTCTTGATAACAACCCAGAAGAAAAAACAGAAGATAGCATACCAGCAAAAGCATCTGAAGGAATCCTGACTTCCCCCTCCTGAGTTTCCCCGACCATCCTGAGGACATGGTGCAAAACTCCCCTCCGATCCCAAAAGACATGAACTAATAATACGATCCTCCTTGCTGAAGGATTCTAGGGATCCACAAGCTTTGGGCTCCAGATGAGCCCCCAACTGTCCTACTACAACCTCGACCCAAAAGGCCCCGAAATGACCATCCAAGATCTCCAAAATCCCTTCCTTGGCTGAACCAAAGACCACCGGGGCCTATTCCAAAATACCGCGAGAAATCTCCGATCAGATGAGCTCCCACATCCGCGCATCGATCGGGTTAGTACCTGCTCCTGAGTCGGAACTAGAACCTAAACCCCTTCCTAAGTGCTCAACACCATACCGAAAACCACATGTGAACGATCAGAAAATACCCAAGGATCCTCATCTCACAGGCTCCCTAGAATCTCCAAAAGTCTCCCCGACTCGAGTATGGATCCTTTCCTTTTAGTAGTACGGGCCCAATACTACCTTCCACACATATCCATACTTTCCTCAAGAATCCTCCTGAATCCTCTTAGTCACCTTCTCAATCCATACACCAAACACTTGCTAACCAACGCAACAAAACTCACCGAAGCTAATCCATAAGCTTTCTTAAGATCCCAACCTCACCCTGCCATCAGCTGTTGAAGAACTCCCCATAATGTCAATTAGCTACCTCATAAACACAATCACATGCAATAAAGCTCAGATAATCTTTCGAGTAAAAGACTCATCCCTACAACGGTTAGACTCAAACAAGAGTTGCGTAATAGGGTCAAATCCATCACTCTAAGATTATTCAACCTTTATTACATGTGACTGAACATATTCACTTAATAGCTAACTCACATTACTTAAGAGTCCCACAAATCACAAAGCAAGCAACATTCGTGCAGTAGCACTCCAATGCATAGAATAATCATGAGCATCCAATCCCACATACTACAATTCATACTAGGATCTCCCACTCCCGCTACTAATTACCTTACGCTTACACGTTATACCCAATCTAGCATCCCATGCTTCCTAGGCAACAAGGCATCACATATCAGGCCAACCTATCACTGGCTAATCAGAACTAGCATGCAAGTCTACAAGCTCAAACAACAGGCATACAAAGACATCTCTCCTAGCATTCTACCATGAAAAACCTGAGTAGATCCTTAGCCCTAACTAGCATGCGATTCACAAATTCATAAATCAAATCATACCAGATAGCATGTATGGGTATTTTGGGAGAAACTTACTTGATCTCAGCTGATTGCACGCACCACACCCTTTCTTATCTTAGAAAACGCTTTTCTTAAAAATGCTTTTCTTTTTGAAAGCTTTACCAAATCCTCAGTTTGAGTTCAGGCACACCCGAGAGTATGTCCGAATCCCTCAAACCAAGGCTCTGATACTAACTTGAAACATTCCAAAAATACTAACATAAAATTTTCGTATTTTGAGTAATAAAACGTTAATACATATTATTTCCACAAAACCAAGTTAATCAAGATTTATCAAAACATCATCCAATCAGAGTCAATCACAGAATGTGGAAACATGTGGTGTGTGCTTTACAATCATCCCGAGCCCTTCCGATTGAAAATCGAAGTACCTGAAACATAAACTGAAACCGTAAGAATAAAACATAGTAAGGTCCCCAAGATACCACATACCATACATAACTAAGCACATAACTGACACCGCCCACTGAGATACGGGCCCCACCCACACACTCATATCGGGCCTTGCCCACTGAGATACGGGCCCCACCCATAATCACATAACCATATAATCATGTAAACATTCAAACACATGCGGAAATCACAAAGATAATCGCATACTGTACAATCATCGGGCCCCGCCCACATACAAATCATATATGCATAACCAGATGCAGAATAACCATCGGGCCCTACCTAGTAAGCATACAAGCACATACACATGCAAGAGCCGTGCAGACATCTAGAACCCTACATAGAAAACCATGGGCTGGCATAGGTGCCTTCGACCTGCTAAACATAGTGAGGAAGCTCACCTCGCACTGCTGGATCTCACAGAAAGAACCTCTGGCTGCTGGCTCGCAAGAATCCTCGCACTATCAATCACAAGTTAAACATCCATCAATAATCGGATCCGACCCACTCTAAGTGTCCAAACTAGGGTAAAATGCCTTTTTACCCTCTTTATAACTTGGACCAAAACATTCCAAGATCAACACTGATCAAACTTCTGGTCAAAATCAAAGTTAACCGTCCATGTTGACCAAACACGCTGTGTTGACTTGCAAACACATCGTGTTTCGCCATCATATAAATAATCGTGAAAACCCCAGCCAACACGCCATGCTTGCCCGAATTTCCACAACGTAATACATTAAGTTGTTATATATGATACCAAGAGCTCCAAGGCTCAGATCTAGCCTATAATGTGGTCCAGAAGGCTAAAGTTTCCAACTTTATCCATTAGAACTACCCAAAAGGCTTAAAACTCAATCCATAAGGCTTAATAATGCAAGGGCTTAACCAATAAGCACTTAATCCATAAAGATATAGCCCTAAAACATAGATCTGACTTCCTTGAGCTGGAAAACCACGTAAAGTTGCCAACTTTACGTTCATGCATGTCTAAATGAAGCTCTTAAGATTAAAAAGGACTTAATAAGTGACTTAACGCATGCATATAACGAATTATCTCATAAATCTTGCACACTCAAGGAGTCGATACAAAACTCAGATTTTGAATAACAAGCCTTTAAACGACTTCACTCTCTCATCAACACAAAAAAGGACCAAAAACACAACAAAGCTCAATATGAAGATATCTAAACATCTATAAGTCAAGGTTCAAAATTGATACCTTAGAAAGCTTGCACAAAAGAAGATGATTCTGGATCGAAAACCTTTCCACCAAGCAAGACAACTTCAAGATCTCCTCTTCCTTCACAAAAACCAAAAATGAGCACCAAGAACTTCTTACTAGCTAACACCACCAAGAGTTTTAAAGATCGATTTTAGGGTTTTAGTGGCAATGGGGCTGGTAAGGAGGCCAACCATGAGGACTTAAGGCCTTTATATAGGGTGCAACACCCTAAAAATTAGGGTTTTCTCCACCAGCCACCAACACGCCGTGTAATGGCAGAAAAACACCCCGTGTTGGTTTTAATGGAAGTTGCGTTCTTCAAATCCATACATGCCGTGTGGGTTCCTCCAACATGTCGTGTCCAACCCTCAAAAGGGGATTTATTACCAAGAATTATTCCTCAAAATTCTAGGTGTTACACCAAATGTCCGGTCCAATGACTCTGCGAAATTGTCCGATCCACTTAACAACGTCTTCCAACTCCAGCAGCTCTCGGGGACTATTGGACCTCCTTTTCTAGGCCCACAAAAGGGAATATTCGGTCCATCTCTCAGCAATGAAGCAAGATTTCTTCTTGTCCAGATCATAAAGAGCATGGAATTTGCTTACTAGGTCTCCACTTTCCATCCAATCATCACCAAACTGAAATTTAAACAAATCTTACATAGTAATACCAATATCACCAACCAATGCAATAATATTTACAATATTACTCCACGTTCCAGGGAGAGCCCAAAATTGCATTGTCTTCCTACCATAATTATGAATGTTGCATATCACACGTTTCCAAAGAGTTCCAATTTTATTTTTAAATGCCATAACCATTTAAATAACAATGCCTAATTTAATGACGTCAAAGATCCCACTCCAAGCCCTCCTTTTGATTTCTGTCCAAGCACAATTTTCCAAGCAACCCAATTGATTTTGTTCTTCTCTTCACTTCCTCCCCACAGAAAACGTCTTTGTAATTTTTCAATATAATCAATGATTGCCACCGGAGCCTTAAAAAGTGAAAAATAAAATAAGGGGAGGCTACCAAGAACCGACTTGATAAGAGTGCGCCGACCCCACAGGAAAGAGTTTTAGATTTCCATTGCGAAATCTTGTTTTGGATACGGTCGATAACAGGTTCCCAGTTCATCTTAAGTTTCATGTGTGCTCCCACAGGAACTCCAAGGTATTTGAAAGGGAAGGACATTGCTTCACATCCAAGGATTCTAGCACAACTAGCAATTTCGTTGTCTGATACACCAATACCAAAAACCTTAGATTTATGGAAATTAACTTTAAGGCCCGAAGAGGCATGAAAACACCTCAATATTCTCGCCAAATGTGCAAAATTGGTACTTGACCATTCGCCGATAAACATAACGTCATCGGCATAAAATAAGTTTGAGATGGAAGGTCCGTTGTTAGAAATAAAAATTCCGTTAAATAGAAATTTGTCAGAAGATGTCTTCATGACGCCATTTAAACCCTCCATGGCAATTATAAAAAAGAATGGCGAAAGAGGGTCTCTTTGACGAACCCCTTTTGAGATAGGAAATTCTTTCGTAGTGGAATTACTGAGAAGAATAGAGGCCCGAGAAAAGAGAAGACAACCTCTTATCCATTTGATCCATTTCCCTGAAGCCCATTTGCTTCATGACGGAAAAAGATAATTCCAATTTATTGAATCAAAAGCCTTACCGAAGTCGACCTTGAAAATAAAAGATTTATTTTTAGTTTTTTTTGGCCCAAGAACACACCTCGTTGACAATCATAGGACCATCAAGAATATTACGCCCCTTGATGAACGTAGTTTTGAACCTCACCAATGATCAATCCAATAACTCTTTTTAGTCTCGAAGCGAGGACTTTAGCAATGATTTTATAAACACATCCGAAAAGGCTAATAGTCCCAAATTCATTAAGAGTAAGAGGATCTTTAACCTTTGGAATCTGTGTGATGAAATATGAATTTCTCCCCCGAGAGAGATAACTAAATTCTTCAAAATGCTTGACAAATCTCATAACGTCTTCTTGCATGATCTCCTAGTAATGTTTAATGAATTTGAACATAAAACCGTCCGGGCCAAGGGCTTTATCGTTCCCGCATCCCCAAACTGCCTCTTTTATTTCTATGACATCAAAAGGAGCCTCAAGGAAAATGATGTCGACCACAGAGAGCTTTGTGAAACTAGAATTGAGAAGCAGGCGACGATTTCGAAAGTCCTTATGAAATTTATTACTAAAATATCTCCAAGCCTCTTTCTTGATCTCGTTGACATTTGTGTTCCAACTCCCATTCACCATTTAGCCTTAAATAGTAGTTTTCTGTTTTTAATTTTTCGGGAGCTATGAAAATATTTAGAGTTTTCGTCCCCCTCACATAACCATTCGACTTTTACCTTTTGAATTAAATCAAGCTTTGCAAGATTCTCCAAGTTAAGGATGCGTTGCTTATTCTTTCTTCTCTCCCTGATTTCAACATCCGTGAGGGGCCTAGCTTCGGCTTCTAATTCTATATTGTTCACTTTATTTCATAAATCACATAAATCCTTATTTTCTTTTTCAAACTCCTTTCTACGCCAATCTTTTATAGCATCTTTAACACACTTGAGTTTGTTAGAAAGATAACGATCTGGAGTACCCCAACCTGTATAGTTACTCCAAGCCAACCTGATTATATTGTCAAAGTCCTTTCTAAGCATCCAAGAATTGAAAAATATGAACGGAGGAGGGCCAAAATCTATTTGGTTCGAACGAAGCATAATCGGAGAATGGTCTGAATGCTCTCTGGGCAGGGCAACAACTGAAGCAGACGAAAA
This sequence comes from Lactuca virosa, assembly GCF_052849685.1. Classification (NCBI taxonomy): domain Eukaryota; kingdom Viridiplantae; phylum Streptophyta; class Magnoliopsida; order Asterales; family Asteraceae; genus Lactuca; species Lactuca virosa. The sequence continues at coordinate 291,722,455 of NC_136429.1, read as the reverse complement.
ATTAGATAGGAAATTAGGACAAACCAAAACACGATCCATCTTACTTAGTTTGCAGCCAACATCACAAAAAGAAGTGAATTTCCAGCCTCCCATGTTCAAATCCAACAGACCAACATCCCTTATGAATTTGTTAAAGGCCACAACTGTTCTGGGATAGAGAGTGCAGTTGATTCTTTCATCAGGTCGTCTATCTACATTGAAATCTCTAAAAATAACCCAATTCCCCGGTCTGGCGGCCATCAAGTTTGTCCGCTTATTCCACAACACCTTTTTTTCTTTTTGCACTTGAGCGGCATAAACATTTACAAAAATAGTTTCTCTTCTAATTCCAACCCAGCTTCCCATAACAGCCAAGAAATATATAGATTTGGTGCAATCAGTAGCATGAAAATAAGACTTGTTCCAAACACTAATAATTCCACCTGACTTGCCAACCGATTCAACGAATTCAAAACCAAAGTTTGAATCACCCCACCAAGATCTGATATCAATAGGAATAGAAGAGAGTCTAGACTCTCGCAACCCAAAAACATCAACGTTATTTTCCCTCCTTAAACACTTTAACCAATCTAATTTATGCGACTCATGCATTCCTCTTATGTTTAGAAACATTAAATTCGTGGGTGTATCTTTTTTCAACCTTCTCCAAGCAACATACCAGCAACCTCATCACATTCATCTGATCATCTCCAAATTGAAAGCCAGCTTGTTTCCCAACGCCTACAGTTTTCTCTAATTCTCGAGAATTCGTCTGAGAGACGAAAATGGAGGAGGAAGATTGTTGAGATCCCATAGCACTCCGATTAAGATCAGTGGAAGATGTGCTTTTGGAACCTTTCCCTTTTTTTCTCCTTCTTTTTGCTGCTAAATCGCCCAATTCAAATTCTGGACTGCTTTTTAGCGGGCTTGACATGGGCCTAGAATTTGGCCCACATCCGGAGCCTCTAAGATTAGGCCCATCTCCATGAGCCCCATCTGCGGAATTTGGGATCCCCATAGAAATTACTCCTTCAACAACATTCAAGGCGTCAGGCGTCTCATCGGTTTCCACAGTCCTTGAATCATGTTCCCGCCTTTCTCCTCTCTCATCCGTCGAGGCATCAACCAGAGGTCAGTTCGCCGACGGAGAGCCAATAGCAACAGATTTTCCCGATTCATCTTCATGTGTCACTGGCCTAATCTCCCCTTCTTCAAAATCCATTCCATCTGGTTGCCATGTGTCTGAAATACCGTGTTCGTCGTCGATGTCTTCCTCTGAATATGAAATCGAGTTAGGGACAAAATGTTTGAACGGAACCCAATCATCATTAACTTCGAAGACACAAATCCTGAACTTGCAGTTATCAATCAACACTGAAATTTCTTCATTCAATTTTTTCCTTGAAGCCGTGAGAATACAAATCTTTCCATGAGACACGTAATTACAATTCCAAAAAGGGCTGGTGTTGACCATCACCTTTCCAAACATCCCAACAATAGTTTCCATATTTGATTCGTCCAACGCATGGAGGGGCATACCAGTTATCTTAAGCCAAGCAATTCTTTCAAAACGAGCATATTCTTAGCACTCTGAACCACCCAAACAAACCATTTCTGCCAAACACTTTTGTTGACTTTGAAGTTAAGCGCCGCCCTAATCGATGAGAATTTGATGATAACTTACATTCCACCAATATATTTGGATTCAATAACGTCATACCCCTCCAGTTCCAAAAGCGATGAGAAAATACATAAAATGTCAAATTTTTTTACCTCAAGCTGTTGCTTCAAACTAAAACGATACAGATGGGATGATGATTCTAGGCATTGGTTATTAAATGAGAATATGATCTAATGTAGCTAAGGAAATAGGGATGTTTTAGCTGGCAGTCATGGTTTTTATCCATATGAGATTAGAATCCATGTACCAAATTGTTGCTAATGACAGCTACTAGAGAGACCAAATTGTCAAAATCAAGATAATAGAATGTCTAGACATAACTGACGAAGGATATTTTAAACATAGTTGAAATACGTGAGTTACTATGGTTCTTCAGTAAAGTAAAGAGGAGCGATCTCTCTCTAAATTCTGGTCAATTTTCTTTCTCAAATTCATGAAGAGATTGATTTTCGTATACCCAACACTGGCAACAAATCTTCAAGTAGGGTAAAAAAAATGTCTCGAATTCTGATGGTAAGTAACATAAATGGTCAATGTAGTTTAGAGAAGTAATAATAAAGTACAAAAATATGAAAAAGATAAAAAATAATTATTTTACAGAAATTTAACGGGATATTTTTGACGCCGTGTGTGAAAAATACCATATCCACAATATCGACAAAACACATGGATTGAGTTTGTCCATTTCTTTGAATATGTACTAAAAGTGCCTATTACCCCATACCACAATGACCTTTTATATAATTCTATATGATTTGGTTTTAACACTTAAACCAGTTTGACATGCAATGGGTAGTCAAAATGATATTTTCTTTTTAACAAAATCATGAATTTAACGTTAAATTTAATTTAATGTTAAATCGTATATAAAATATTTAAAAAAATATGAAAATGATAATTTTTAAACAAATAAAATCATTTTCCTATTTGAGATTATACGTAAGAAAAAGATAGAAATAAATGCTACGATTGAATAGATTTTCAAATTCTCGATTTAATATATAATACTGCCGAGAAAAAGATAAAAACTGACTTACAGATACACAAATAAATATAATTGCATTGCTATTTTAAATATATAGTCATATTTTATATTAGCTATTTCTCTTGGGAAATATACGGAATATACTTTTGTCTCTTAAAGGAACCAAGTAATTGTCAAATCAATAGGTAAGACAACATCTTACATTCGACATTCTTTCTCTATCTTCTCGACCAAAATCTTACTAAATCAAAATGCTTTTGTTTTACACACAGCTAACATGTTTCGTAATTTCGTTGCAATTTTTACGTAACAGATTGGAATATGCAACATGACCTCCGAGGATTTTACTACAAATTATATTGCCTTTAACGTAGTCATAGCTACTAAATAACTTTTTCTAGCTTCTTTGCAAGGTCTTTCGTAATATATCCATCGTTAAAAAAAAAACTAAATGAGTATACTACAATATTTAGTAATAGGTTTACAACCCGTACAAACATATGTTTTCAAGTTAATAAGTTTTATTTTTTTGAATTAAATCTAAACTTTATTTTCTTCTTTGGAAAAATACGAATTTTTTTTTAGTTTTTTTCTTTCCTAAAAATCTCCGACCTCGAATTTTTTTTTTTAAATAACCCTCAACTTCCTCTTTTTTTTCTTCAAAAAAACCCTCACATCTGATAATTTTTTTTAGAGAAAAATGCTTAAAAGGTCCAATCGAAAAAAAATACAATGTATTTTTGAAGAAACAAATAAAATTACGGTTTAATAAAAAAACAAAATATATTAGGTTTTTTTTATGATATTAATCTTCTGTTTTCTATGGAAAGTGTCAAATCAATTTTTAAATAGCGATCTAAGTATCTAAAAATCTTATACATTTTCAAAAATGAAATTCATATGCAACAATTCCAATAGATAAAGTTTGGTCCACCCATTAAAGGATTAATGATAAAATTGACAAAAAAATATTAGTTTTGTATTATTTAATCATTACACGTGTTAATTTAATCATTACACATAATATCATGCTCATTTAAACCTTAAACTTTCAAAATTGTCACAATACATGGTTATCAGGTACGGAAACAAAGTTCTCACTTCAAAAGTTGTGTCACTTCATCGTCATCTCAAGTTTACTAACACACCACAAACCTAGGAAATATGCTTCACTCAAGCTAACCACTTTTATATATATATATATATATATATATATATATATATATATATATATATATATATATATATATATATATAAAAGAGAAAAAGAAAGTTGTTACGAATCATACTTGATAAGTCTTCAAGTTAGTTGATAATAAAGAAATTATCTTGTTTCCGTTTTTAAATTTGGTAATTAGGATCTTCCTTTTTTAAATATGGTAATTAGGATCATTTAGTATTTGAGTCGATCTTAGAGTCTTTGTTTTCTTATTGTAGTCTTTTGTTTATCCATATTTAAAGGGTAGTCATTCATGGAATAAGATATGTGGGAATTTTGAAATAATCAATAGAGTATTATTATTAGTTTAATAGATTAGTTTAGTCTCCTACAAAAATGATGGGTAGGTTACACGGGAGTTCACAACACCTTCAAGCCCCAACACTAGTCATATCATGATATCAAGGTACCCGACCATAACAAATTTGGTATCAGAATCGCTCGTGATGTCTACTCAACAAGAAGAATGGATGAAGAAGCTAGAGGCATTCATGGTCCAACAATCTCAGAGAACGCTTAAACTGAAGGGGGCAGTCGAAGCCTTGTAGGCCAAGCATGTGGCGTTGGAAGAGGGTTTATCACAATCCCAAAACAATGTCAATAAACAAGGGTCTGAAGAAAGGGACGAAGAAGAAGATATAGACCAGGAATTTGAGGATAGCAGCGGGCAAGGTCGAGGAAAGGGAAAGGGAATTGTTACCGGCAACGCACTAGAAAGCAAGATGATTGGTTCCTTCTAGGTGTTAGGTCGTGGTAGGGGGTTGTTAGGATCAAACCCCTTAGGATCAGGGCGTGGAGTAAGAAAGGGATTCGATTCTTGGTGCAATGCAGAACCACAACCATTTAAAAACCATTGGGATTTAAACAAATCCGAAGGATCGGGGCACAATCATCATATGGAAAAAGAACATGTGCATAAAATTTGGGATGAATTTGACAAAGGAGTTTACTGTGGCGATTGGGTGCCTAACAATCGGGTGCTTAGATTCGCTAAGATGGAGTTTCTGGGGTATGAGGGCAAGCGTGACCCCCTCGAATGGCTACAGAAGTGTGAGGACTTCTTCGAAGAACAAAAAAACTGCCAGAGACTTGGGTCTGCCAAACGACTTTCGCCCTAGTGGGTCAGGTAAGCGGGTGGTACCGGAATCTGAGAAGGATTAGAAATCATTTGAACTAGGTCGAGTTTTTGGAAGAATGCAAAAAAAAAAAAAAAAATCGGTCCGCCTATGAGCTTGAATCCCTTAGGGGAATTAACCCGACTTCGATAAGACGGGACGGTAGAAAACTACTGCGAATACTTCGAACCGCTACAAAGATTAGACGAAATGGGTAACACCGAAGAAGAGCATTTTGCACTTTTATGTGGGAAATATGATAAGTATGAGGTTGAATTTGAGAGACCCATAACTATATACTAATAATGAATCTAGCAAGTCAAATTGAGCTAAGGGTTGAAAGATCTTTTATGGCCAAGAGTCATTATAGAGTGATATTGCTAATAACATATGATCCTATCAGGTTGCACCTTATAGGAAGTTACCATCAATTGACTATTTATTAGTATAATTTGATTATTAATAAATATCAACACTTTGATTTAACTGGAAAACATTATTTTGGGAAATAATATTTTATCAGTAATTGAGAATTTTTTATTTATTGAAGTAATATTTATTGGAGAAATAATAATTTTTGAAATAAATCATAGAGTATGATTATTTATAAGTTATATTTATATCTTATTAAACTAGTTGGAGTTTATTTATACAAAAAATAGTTTTATATAAAAGAGGTATTTATATATATATATATATATATATATATATATATATATATATATATATATATATTAATTTTGTGTTCCCTTAGGAACAGTGATCTCTTTCTATTGGTCTAATTTTTTTTTTAATTTTTTAATTTATTTAATTTCTCCGGTTTATTCCACCACCGCCAAACATTCTGACACTATCAATATACGTGGCTTATATATTTCCATACCCCCTCACCTACCACTCCTGTTATGCCATCTTCCTGTTCCACCGCCTACTTCTCTCCATCTTTTACGTCTTCTAACCGTTCTATTCCACTTCTCCAATTTACATCTTCTCCATTTTCTTTCGTTTGTGCTTTCTTGCTTGCTTTCTTCCGTTTTTCTACGGTTTATGTTTGTAATGTTCATGTTATTTTCTTCTACCCACAAAATCGCTACCCTACTCCATCTCCATCTTTTCTGTTTACAATCCGGATGGGACTGTCTTTCCCTCTTCTTCTTCATCTGCTTCGAATCAACCCACCCGAATCACAGTGAAGTCACAGTTTCCACCAGGACCCTACCCTTCTCCGATAATTGGAAACCTTTTAGAACTTGGTGACAAACCCCACTACTCCCTCGCAACGCTCTGTAAACGTGCTTGGAAGCGTAACAACCATGGTATTTTCATCACATCATATCGCCAAAGAAATCTTTCGAACACAAGACCAATCGTCTACTAGCAGAGTGATACCCGATGCAGTTAGACTGATTGACCACCATAAATATTCCATGGTGTGGCTGGTGGCAGGAGATCCTTATTTTTTGTTGCAGGTTTTCTGCAAGCGTTTTGGTGGTTTTGATTTTGATTTGGTGTTTTGGTGGCTTTGATTTTGATTTCTATTTTTGTTTTCCATCCTCATTTTTCATCCTCTGATCAAAGCTTTATTTATGGGCGAACCTACTTGTGAATGAGCACTGTGACTAGGTCTTGTGTTTTATCTGTAGTTCTTGGTTAATGCTTCAAATTGTTCATTTTCTGATTAAATCTTCAATTTATTTTTTAGCTATTAAATGTGTTGCATTGCTTTTGGGTGTAATGAGCACCAGCTTGGGTATTTTCTAAGTCCTGTGATTTGGATATAGACCAATGTTGGGGGCAAATTTATGCTAAAATGTATAAAATTTGATTATGCAATTTATTGTCTGAAAATGGTTTAAGCTTATTATCCCTTTGAATTCCATTTGATGAGGTATGTTTGGGATTTATTCGTCCTATTTTTATGAATAAATTTGTCTATTTCATCCCGTTTTGATTTTTTTTTCGGGTTAACTTACTATGCAGATAGTGGATGTTCAAACCCTTAAACCAAATGTATGTTTCTTTGTTGTAATCAGGGTATTACATGTACTGAAAAATTATAACCTAACTGATAATTTGGTATGGGGAAACTGACTTCCCTCTGTCATGTCCTTGCTCCCTGCCTCATAATTGGTCTGGCACAACTGACTTGCTTCCTTGATACCTTAATACTTAGACTGATGCAAAAAAGAAATCCATTTGCTTGCTAATCACAAATGGAAGCTTATTATTTAAGTAACTTTCAATTGTTGGTTAGAAGATAAGACTGTTTTGAGTAAGAAAATTCTCTTGGTTTGTTGTGAGTAGGTGAATGTGTGGAGAAATTATATAAAATAGATGAAATTATTTATATTGATAAATATTCAGCGAGATATCCAGATAATTAATTAGTATTACATTTTACTGTAGGTTTAACCACAAAGCTTCAGGTAGACAACAACACTAAGAGCCTAGAATCATTGTCAACATTGTCTTAGAGTTTAGAATGCTACTTAAAGGAATCCGAACTCCAAAGGTATTTATGAACCTTCTCTCACGTTCATTTTTCTTTAATTTATTTTCTTTGTGGTTTATTTATTACAGCAATAACAACAATATCCAAATCAGCAGAAATCAAATATTATTAAAGAACCATTTGTTGACACTGAGATACAAAATGTCAAAACGGTAATACTGTTATTTCTATTATAAAATACTTTCAAAATGGGAATTAGTTGAGTCAATGGGTTTGTGTGTCCAGGTTAATGTGCTAAACTGTTAAGATTTGTTTGAAGATTTATGTGATGTTTATTTGGCAAAAGAGCAGTATTACCAAGAGGAAATGGAACGAACGAAAGGTATTGTTTTTTATTTTAATTAATTTTTTTTTTATTTTTAAGTCAATAAACTTTGTTATTAATATGATAAAATTATTAAAGGGTCTCATTTAAAAAAAATAATATAATTTGTTTTTAAAGAAAAAACATAATTATTCGTTGATTTGAATGTATTTTACAATTTATTATGGAGAAATTTACAAATTTAGCCAAATTTCTTAATTATTTTTAAAAAAATAATAAAAAATTACAATTTTTTTTGTAATTAGACACCCAAATTACAGGTGATTAGCCAAATAAACATCCGCCATTTTATACCTTCTAAGTACAATTTGTAGCATCTGGTCTGCAATTTTAAACATAAAAAAATCAAAAGGACATCCATGATGGCCCTTAGTCATATGAAATTGCAAAAGAAAAAGTTAAAAAAAACTTTTATAGCTACTCATTTTTTTCAAGCCACAGGCAGAAAATTGGGCCAAATCGCAACCCAAGTATATGAAATCGAGAGGGTAGTAAATAGCAGGTGAGCCTAGCCATTTTTGATTTCAGTAACTATTTTCGGAAAAATACTGATCTTTTACTTATTTTTTAATAAGTCATTTCTTACTTTGATTTATATTTCTTAATTTTTGTTCTTTTTAAATTACTTTAATGTCGGAGAGGTCCAAGATCTCATACAAGCAGCTCAGATGAAGCTACAAGAAGGAGTCATCATGGATGACAAGTCTTACAACATCATCTCCACAACACCACAAGAAGAGTACAAAACCCTGAAGAACATCCTTGAAGATGCAAAATCGGACGACCTGTCCATGGAAGACAATATCGCATTCATGATCGGATCAATCCATAAGAGGATCTCAATTTACAAACATCTAATGAAAAACAAATCCGGTAATTAGATGAAGTTTCCCTTCCAATAAATAAATGAATAAACTATGTATGTTGACCTCCTTTTGATAGTCGCTTAATCAAAATCCGACCCCCGCAATGGCGGGGGCACTATATATATATATATATATATATATATATATATATATATATATATATATATATATATATATATATATATATATATATATATATATATATAGTGGGAAGATCAATAGAAAATGCATAAACTTAAAAAAAAATCTTGGAAACCCTAGAAATACATAAAAATACTTTGAGATATCTATTTTTTTGACTTTACAAACCTCAAAATCGCAACTTTTTATTCGGAATCGTTGAAAAAAAAATAATACTTTTTTATAATTTTTTTTTTCAGCGAATTGGTATAAAAAGTTGCGCTTTTTTGCTCTATAAAGTCAAAAGAAAAAATAGATTAGATATCTCACAGTTTTTCTTTTCTATGTATTTCTATTGATTTTTTAGGTTTTAAGGTTTCCAAAGTTTTATGTATTTTTTATTGATTTTTCCCTTTTATATATATATATATATATATATATATATATATATATATATATATATATATATATATATATATATATATATATATATAGTTAAAGAGACAAGATTGCTTTATGAATTGTTTATTGCTAATATTTTGCTTCTTACAGCTCTCTAGTTTAATATGATTAAATGGATGACTAGTGTGATTGTTGAATTGTTTATTATTCGTCCATGCTTTGTAAGAAAAAGTGACTTTTACTTTTGATTTTGTGTCTTAGCTTTTCTATACACTAGCTTGTATATAAGAGAGTTATTAGACAAGAGTTGGGGTTAGTTGTCACTTGCATTTTTTTTCTTCCTCTTTTTCTCTCTCAAATCCATGTATTGTAATTTGGTGCACTTTCTTGGAAGATGAAGTTGCTTCTCCTTAAATTGTTTATTTGATATAAACATCTAAGGGTTAATAACAACTATACAAGTGATTACTAACATATTATGGTGGTTTGTCTTGGTTGGTGGATACTTCTAGAGAACTTTTGTTTTATAGTTTCATAATATCTTTATCAACTTCCAACCTCCCATGAGGAATCAAAGTCTTCAAAGGTTGTAATAATTTCTTTCTATGGTTGTTTTATCTTTCTAAATCTTGTAAAATGATCTTTTGGTAGGAATAAAACTAGTTTTATTTTATACAAACTTACAGTCTTCTATTGCCATCGTTATGTTTTTGAAACAATTTTGAATAAAAACTCAACAATTGATATCAAAGCCTTTTTTGCAAGCTTACTTAGATTTTTTGTTAAGTTGATGAAATCTTTGTTTTTGGAAAACATGGATGGTTTTCTCTTTATAAGAGAAATCTATACATATTTTCTTTAACAACTTTATAATTATTATTTTTGGGTGACAAAAGTTTACATGTATTTGTGTCACAAAGGTTGTTTTAGAAAAACAAGAGTTGTTTTGTATAAATTTATTTCTATGAATGTGTATGATGTGCATAAACTTGTCATGGACCATTGTGTTGTTGCATATGTTGATTTGTTGAAAAATGTTTGTAATATTTATTTATTCATATGGTATGTAATAATTAAATAGATTAGTTTTCTTTGTTTATTTTTGTAAGTAATAGATTAGTTTTTATAAATAATTTATTTGGTTCAAAATGTAACAAGAAATGAAGATGAAGCCATTTTTGAAAGACCAAAAGGTGATTTCGCAATTTATACGTGTGCAAGGAAATTTGCAACACTTCTGTAAATTATCGCTAAAGTGTTGCTGTTGGCAGACTCATTTGTGTTGTTGGTCCCTTTTGTGACACTTTCTGAAAGTGTTGCATGTGGCTGAATTATTTACCTTTTAAGTAGCTTTTCAATTTTTGCAAGCAACTGATGTTTTCTTAAGTGGGAGCTTCAACAAAAACATTAATAGAAGTTTTTTGGTCATTTTTAATGTCCTTTTAGGAATGCACTTGGCATTTTGTGATGACTCACAAAATGTCATTAGATTGTTGGTTTATGCACATAATTTTTTAATACGTTTGTGTTGTTTTTTATTTATGTATTTACTATTATCTTATGGTTGATAAATTAGTTTATCAAATCCAAAATAATATTTTGAAAATAAATAAACACCAAAAAGGAGTTTGATTTTAATAAAATTTACCTTTTAACATAAGACAGTAAAAATAGTTCTAAAATAAAAAAAAGTTTGATTTACTAAAACTAGTAACCGGTAAAATTTCGGAATTAAAATCATATAAGTTTAAAATTGAGATTTTTAAATTATCAAACTCCAAACCTTATTTTATAAAAGGAAGCTTTATTACAAGTTTACAAATGTTCTAAAGCGCTCAAACAATATAACTTAATACTAACTATCAATTTAAAATTTGACCGCGTCAATTTATAAAACCGGATTTTATAAAAGAACATTGTTAAAACGTGATTTAACATAAAATAAGATTTTTTTAAAATATACTATGATTTATTGGATGTATGCAATAATCATGATATAATATATTTTTTAAAACTAACATTATAAAAACATCAAAGAGCCCTTATAAACCTCAAATCTATGCAATCCTTTTTGAAGCACATTTCTTGTATGCACTAGTGGGATAAAGATTACCTAACTGCTTAGTGTTATCTTTAGATGACCGGAGTGTTTTCGCGATTTGTATAACCAAGTTATAGGTCGATTACACAATTTTTCAAATTGGATGAATTGATCGGAAATCTTTTCTGATAAATGTCACCTAAGCAAGAGAGATTTGAGGCATAGATGTGATCAAACAGGTCTAATTAAAATTTGTTAATAGCAATCCCATAAATCTAGGAATTATATACTAGTATGTAATTGATAATTGATATCTACTGGTTGGATTCAAATGAATGAGAGAAATGTCACCTAACCATTTATTTGTTTTGCAACTTGGATCCTAGACTTTGATAATTAATGTTTGTGGAAACTAAAAGACTATTAATTATTGAAGATTAAGTATTAAAAATACTAAATAATTTTTGTTAAAATATTTGTATATATATATATATATATATATATATATATATATATATATATATATATATATATAGAGCTAGGTTCAAATGTTTAAAGTAAGTATTGTGTTATTGTATGCATAATTGTGGGCCAATCAAAACTAAATAAAAAATTAAATAATTAAATAAATAAATAAGGTTAATTTAGTCATTTGTTTAATAACTTCCAAAAATAAACCCGTCACCATCTTTCCCTCACCCCTTGTCGCATACATTAACCCGAACCCTAGATTGGATGCTCTAGCCGCAACCTCTTCAACCGCCGCCGCCCAGCTGAGATTGACCGCCTCAGCTGCTGTCGATGCTGCCCTAAATAGCCGAGCATTCTTTTGCGACGCTACTGCCGACGAAGCTGGAAGCCTGGAGCTGAATCTTGCACGATGTCGTCGCCTGTGACTGCAAGGATCGATGAGTTTGCGGTCACCGCCGCTTCTTCCTTCCCCGGTGATGCTGGGAGCAATCGGGACGATCGTCGGGGCTAACGAATGGACCTGGTTCGCAGCTGCGTGGTCATGAGCGATCAGAAATCCTCGAGTAAGAGCATCTGATATCTCTCTATCTCATCTCCTTTGCTCTTCTAGTGGATTGATGTCACGAACGACGCTGTCCCATAAATATTGACGATGCCTCTTTTTTGACTGATGAAGAACCCACCAGAAGTCTTCACAAAGGTATCGTTCTTAGTTGCTTTAAATTTTATCAAATTCTGATTAATTAGGGCTATACTTCAACCCAAACCGATTGTTAGTATAGTTAAATTAGGTGTTTTTATCGTTCTCTCTATTGTAAGAACTATATTTTTTCCAAGACTACTTTGTGATTCATGTTCAATATTGTATCAGAATACCTTATGTGAATTGGTTGTATAATGTGATTGATTTACTGTAAATCAATTAAGTTTAATCGATAGGTTTAGATGAGTTTTTTGGGTTTGATTGGTTGAACACAAATCACGGTTGTTTTGGTTGCTTATTTGACAGATGAATGCTTCAACTGAATTGAAAGCTGTTTTCATGCACACCAAGTGCTCGCTAAAATGCTTCAATTGAATGGTATTTCTTCGTTTATAGCATTCTATCAGAAAAGAATGTTTTTTATGGTAATCATGAACATATTCTGTTAGAATCCCTCGAATTAATATAATTATTGGTAAATGAATTCCAATTCTATCAGAATGGAATCACGAATTCCAATTATGTTCGAATGGAGTATGGATATTTTCTCACTAATTTATTCATTGTATTTTCTACAGAAGCTGATGCTTGAAGAACGGACCACGAAATTTGAACGACGCCTCTTAGCAACATTATCCTTTTAGAATGTATTAGTGTTTTTGTTAGATTTTGATGTTTTTTTCCAGATTTGAAATTTTTTTAGTTTTATTCTTTAAAAATAAATGTAATTCTTAGCAATTGTTACATGTATTCTATAAGAATTAATGTAATTTTTGTTTTAATTTTTCAATTGATGGTTCGAAAATTTTGTTATTCTACAAGAAATTTTGTTATTTTTGAACATACTCAAACATATTCTGTCAGAATGTCCGAACTAAAAACCTTATAATTTGTAAGATCGGATTTTTAAAATTAATAAAATCTTTGATCCCTTAAAATATGCAAATTTCCCTTATTAAATATATGTTAACTGACTAAAATACCCTTCTAGTTAAATTAGATGGTATTTTTCAATTATATTTAATTAAATAATATGTATTAGTCACTTTCTTAAAATAAGTAAAATGATTGGCTCACATTTATGCATACAATAACACAATAATTACTTTGAATAGAATAACCTAAGCCTATATATATATATATATATATCACTCACATCACCACACATTGTCCTTTTCTTTAACGACTTGAAAAATAATAACATTCAATAGATACAACTTCAATGAATGGGTTCATGTTTTGAGAAACAATCTCACGAGAGATCTGAAATTATATACACGTAAATATCCTCGACATATACAACCTTCTTTGAGCAATAGATCTGAACATGATACATAGTAAATGCATCACTGTGATGCTAAAGATGCTTTTAACATCAAACTAGAAAATGTCTTTCCAGATTTCCAAGAAGTCTTGGATATATATATATATATATATATATATATATATATATATATATATATATATATATATATATATATATATATATATATATATAGACACACACACACACACACACATCTGACGATATAACAAGTTAAGCAATATTCCAATAAAAACAATGATATTTGTTTTGTACATGTTCAAACAATGGAATAATGCAAGGATGAGAAGAGTCACCTTGTGTGATCTAAGAGACCCATGTTTTATGGACTGAACACCTTTAACCCCAAGAAATCCAAAAATGCACACATAGATGGATCTTGTTTCTTTTGTACAGAAACTGGACAGTAGAAGAGGAACTGCTCCTCTTATCTGAAAATAAAGTCTTGAAAAGACTAGTACTTCAAGTATCGACTAGATAGAACTTATACTTTTCTTATAACCCTAAGTACTTGGTGCTTAGTGTTAATTTAATATTTGTAAATAGATTGAAAATATTAAAGAAAACTAACTAGATGAGCATAGAAAAGTTGGAACTACACTCTCGAAGTTTAGTTTATTATTTATGCTTAGAACATATATTACTTGTAATATAAAACAAAGTTTGTTTTGGAACAATGTGTGTTTTAAATTTAGCATGTCTAAATTCATATGTCTCAATTATTTTATTTAAATGTTTGGTTACTTACTTAATCGTTTTTTGTAACAATAATATTCATATTCTGAAATAATTAACTTCTATTTATGAAACTAGATCTCTTAATAAAATTATAAAGTAAATATCAATATTTTATAAATAAAATTAAGTTTTATGTACAAGGAATTTTGACTTAAACTTGTTTTAAATCAAACTTATCTATGACATTGTTATCTTTATTATAAAAATGAAATACACATATTACAACTTCAAGAAAGTGATATTTGAAGGCAAATAATATAGTTTATTTGACATATGTGAATTTTATTTATATATAAAAGATTCATAATGACATTTTCACTAAGCTGTAGAGAAAATAATTATTAAGGAACTATACTCGTATACTGTGACATCCCCAGTTTCATGGTCAGAAAAGACATTTTTATTTATCCTTATTTAAAAGCAGAGTATTTTATATAGCGAAATTTGTCCCGTAAACAGTATTTCCGAAGAAATGTTTTTCATTGATTATTAAAATATGGGATATCATAACTGATACAAGAAATATAAGCATAAACGTAAATATTATTGGCCTTACAATATCTAATGGCCTACATTCCCTTTATTCTCTCATTAGGTCCAAACATCATATACATTCGTATTCATACACGTGGTACAAAGAAACTGAGTGAGTCAGGTTGAGAAACCTGGTGAGTACATATGGTTTTAAACACATAATATTATATTTAATTTTTTATAATTATATAATTCACCTCAAACAGTTAACCTGATTACACATTCCCGTTATTCTCACTTCCTGATCCTAACTGATAATCTCAAAGGATATATCCTAAAGGATCTCTAAGTGAACAATGTTGCCTCAAGGATTCCTTAGCGACATGTTCTAATAAAATGATCATGGGGTGAACGGAATACCCACATGAATAAATCATTCATACCTACAGTTCATAATCCTATCCGTATAAGGTTCCGTAACATCTATTGGTCGAGGACCTGCCCGTATATAGTTAAGTAACACCTATAGGTTGTGGACTTGTCCGCGTACGATTCATCAATGCCTACATGTCCTAGACCTGCCCGAAATACATTTTATTAACACCTATATGTTGTAAGCATGCCTGCGTATGATACACTGGCACATACAGGTGGTAAACCTACCTGTGAATGGCTTATAAACATTACAGGTTGCAAGCATGTCCACGTTTGACCCAAATTGGCTAGAATAGTATGTGGTCATCATAAATAACTACATTACTAGTCTCGTAGTACTATAAAAGTCTCGTCCTCTCATCATTATTTTCATTTCTCTTTACCTTTCACTGAAAGATCTAGTATGCTCAAGAGTCATATAAAAGTGATATTACTAATTAACATATGATACTAATGGGTCATACTAACAACAACTTGATGCTATTGGTTATTTATTAGAAATTAATTTTAATAAATATTCAATAAACTCTTATAATTAATTGGAAATTACTTATTTTATGGAAATATTAATTTTCAATGGCAAGTAACCTAATATGGGAAAATGACACTGTAGCACATGAAACTTTTGACATTTGTCTAATTTGGTTACTAAAGTTTTTTTTTGGGTACATTAGACCACTAAATTCCATTTTTACCTTCTAATTACATCATTTTCAAAAAATTAGATGGTTTACGGGTTCCGCTGCTTATGTGGTTGGGTTATGTGTCCAATAAGCTTCTGTGTAACACAAAGAAGGTGACTCGTCCAACAAACCTTATTAACTGAAAACTTGAATTGGACCATTATTCAAATGCTACTTACCCTTTTGTGAAAATTCAAATCCTCTCCACAGACTCTTGTCACCCTGAAGAACAATGTCTTGCAGCTCATCCACTTCAAGGAATCAGCTACAAGTGACTCGCGTTCAAGTGTGAAAAGGTGTAAAGCTTTGCGATTGTGATGTTCCAACTAAAGAATGAACGTGTTGGAAGATAACAAACCCTAGGAGGCATTTCTAGAATTGTCGAAACTGTTTGGTAGGTCCCTATAATCCCGATCATGCTACCTTTGTTATAGCATAAAATTTAGGGTTTGACTATGGTGTTTCTTTGTGAAAAGATGATCATACTAGAGTTGTATTGTGAAAAAAACCCTAATTTTATTTTCTTCTTGAGTAATCTTCGTGACCATGAATCAAACCCATTTCGTTAATACATTTAAAGGCATGTGATTTCCTTAATCTTTAATTATCATCTAAATCAAAGCAGTTGCATTTTTAATGGATTGGCAATTTACAGACTAGGCTCAAGAAATGTAACTTCTTTGAATGGAAAGATGATGAACAAGAAGAAGGATACTACAAAAACCTTAGCAGAAACTTGATGCTAAAGAGGATTTATCTGAGATGAATAATTTGAGGACAAGGATTGCTAAAATGGAGTTCCTGCTTTCAAAAGAGAAGTGTAAGGTGGAAAAGAGTGAGGATGTTTCTGATTCGAGGAACGTAATAGGCAAGTACAGTATGGTGGTTGCATTATTGTTTGATGACTTGGTATTTTGTGTTTTTAAGTTAGGGAGTGATTGTTGTTAGTTGGGGGTGGGTGGTTGGGTTGGTGTAAGCTTTTTTTATGTTTTTGTAAAGGCAGACTAGAAAACTCAGTAAAGATTGGCATTTTGTATATTTGGATGCTACTTTTAGTTAGAATTTTGAGTTGTTAACCTTGGTGTGTTGACGTTGTAAGCTGGTAAGTCCCTAATGAAAGGGCATTTTATAACTTTTGTAAAGCCAGATTGAAAGTCCCAATTGTATGGCATTTTCTATTATCAGATGCTGGAAATGTTTATGTTATTGAAAGAGGAATGAATTGTTTTCCTTTTTTTATATATAATTAAATTGGTTGCAGTGCATGGTATTATATTGGGAATAAAGCAAAAAGTGATCCATGTGAAAGTACACTGGACCATTTTCATTTAATAGTCAGTGGATGTTTTTATATTGGAAAAATGGGACCTTTCAACCTATTAAAAAACCATATCTGGGACCATATAACATATTCACATGCATGCACATAATTCCAAATTATTCCATGCAGAAATATACATAGCCATCTTTCATAAAGACCTCCTTCATCACATTCACATGTATTTACAAAATACCCTTTTATGTTAAGAAATTACTTAAAAAGCCAACATACTTTCATAAGTGACCAAAATACCCTTTATGTCATTAATTTACTTGAAAAGGAAACATACTTTCATAAGTGACCAAAATACCCTTTTATGACTTAAAAAGGCAACATACTTTCATAAGTGACCAAAATATCCTTTTATGTCATGAATTTACTTAAAAAGGCAACATACTTTTATAAGTGACCAAAATACCCTTTTATGTCAATAATTACATACAATCCGCAATACACTTTAGAACTTTACTCTAAAACTTTAGAAAACTACCCTTTTCTATCCTTAATTTACTAATAACAACAACATAGAATAAAAATGAGCAACATAACCTTTTCACATCACATGTACATAACAAAGACATTGTCACACCCCGAAACCGTAATGGCGGGATTGTTCCGGGGTGGAGGACGTCATGCGTAGTATCACAACATTTGTATAGCAAGCATAGTAAACACAACCAAACATTGAATACAAATATGAAAAGTGTTTACATCAGTTTGAAACTTGTTTTAAATACATCAAAAGTGTGTATAATATAGAAAACATGGCTCTTATTTCTCCGACTTTTCCAAAAGTGAGAAAAGGTACCAATCTATCATTGCCCTGAGAATACAAGCAGTTTGAAAAATATCAGCATAAAGCTGGTGAGTTCATAAGCATTTAGTTTTAGAGAAAAATTGTTCTTTGATTCCTTTGAAGAGTGTTCCTCAAGAAAATCCTATATTTTCTTATGAAAGGTAGTTTAGAAAGAGTATCTATTAGTAGATGATAAACCATCAGTTTTAGAAAACATGTTATCTATCCTAGAGGTAGAGATGCCAGTTTAGAAATCCCTGAATACTATCAGTATATATATAAAAGTAGTTTTATTACTCAAAATAAAACTAATGAAGGGTAGAGTCCGTAAACAAAGTTAATTTATACTTGTTTGCGAGTCGTATAACCATACTTGATATGACCGAGATACCTTTATAACGTTCTTCAGGCGTTAAGCTAAATGACATTTGTTCACCCCATGCGTGCCCGCCTAACTGTAGCTAGCAGTTCAGGTGTGGGATTGTCAGTCCCGAATAGATCTATTCACAAATCTCACGCTCTCCCTCCAGGAGACTCTGGTTATACTAAAAGGATTTATCACTATACACCTAAGTGCACAGTATTGAAGTAGAGCCTCACAATTCTGTATAATCTAGTTTACTAGCGAGAAACAGTATAAAACAATAATTATCCTTGAATAATAGTATTTTATACTCTCGAGAAAATAAATAACATAAACTACGTCTGCCATAGTTTATATATGTTCATTTATGAAATCTGATTAAGTAGAGACTGCCCAGAGGGTTATCCCAAACTATACCCATTATAGTTTATTAGAGTTGATATAGAAGCTTTGTAAGAACCTTTCTGAAAGCGATGAAGTTAGATTTCCAAATTAGGAGTTTCCCTTCAACATATTACAAAAGGAGATAAAATATCCGAATATGTTATTAAACATGGAAATCATTAAATGTATTAGTAAGTTTAAAACTTAATAAAATACTTTGAGTTTGGCTTGTATTCCCCCCTGAAAACATTAAAAACACGGAAAATGTAGGGGTATGAACTCACCTCGGGTGATTTGAATGAAGGATCGATACGGAATGCTGGATGTTCAAGTGAAGCCTTGAACACGATTTGATCGTTTTTAAAGCCTTGGGAGGGTTTGTGGTTGAAGAAGCTTAAGAGAAATGGTGTTGTGTGCTGCCAAGGTGTTAAAGGAATGAAAGGAAAGGGGTCTACCCTTTATATAGGAGTGTGAGCGCTGTCAAAAGTGAGTGTGCTGCCAGGAGGTGTGTGTGCGGCCGCACACCCATGTGTACAGCCGTACACTCCCTCCAAAGGTGTGTATGGCCTTGTTTTGACAGTATAAGACTTGCTGACTCATTCCTAGACTCAACCTTGGTCATGCTCAAGCTTAGAATCACTTAAACGAACCCTTGAATAGTACTAGAAATCGACAGAACAAGTTGAATATTGATTGAATTGATTAATTGTACAAGATTGAAGTTCCGGGTTGTCACAGACATTACCTTGATTAAAACAACAATCCATATAAACATACATTAAAGTCAAATGAAAATTACCCTCATCCTAATACACATACATTAAATCCAAATTACACAAAGACAAATTCAAATAACGAACCATCCTATATTAATCAATTAGAAGAGCTTTTCCCTTAAGATTTCCTGGATCATTAACACCACCAATTGTCTTGCCTAATTTTAGCTTCAAGATTCTCTTTGACTTTCTTCTCCTTATCCTCTTCAAAATCTTTGAAATTGGTCTAACTCTACCTTGCTGAACTTGGACATTAGGAATAACCTCATCAAATTGAATATTAGCACAAAAAACCTCCTCACCCACAACACCCTCAACATCCTCAATAACCTCCTCACCCACAACACCCTACTCACATTCATAACTTCTAGCTGGAGTAACTTGCATATACCAACCAAAATCCCCTGCACTACTAGATTCAACATCATTAGGAGTAGATTGCATATTATTTTGAGTAGTATCC
The DNA here is from genome assembly GCF_052849685.1 of Lactuca virosa. Lineage (NCBI taxonomy): Eukaryota > Viridiplantae > Streptophyta > Magnoliopsida > Asterales > Asteraceae > Lactuca > Lactuca virosa. Next base: position 291,702,278 of record NC_136429.1, on the reverse strand, counting down.
ACCTCAATTGGAGTCATTTCAACCTCCTCATGTTGTTGAGGTTCACTTCTACTACCCTACATGGCATGATATAATAATGTAAGCGGCAAATCATATGTAAATAAATTTAAATTTGAAATGGTTTTACCTATCATGCATTCTGCTTCACACAAATTTTTTGTTTCTTTTGTCTCTGCACATTTAACTTTTGGGATATTCTCTCTAGAAAAGTGGCCTTGTTGTAACCTATCTCCTTTCATATACTACATTTAACTTTCTTTCCATCCTTAGAAACCTTGTGTTTTCCTTTATTCTTTGTAGTGGATTTCTTCCTGTTAGTAGCTGGCCTACCATGCATCCCTCTACTAATAGGAGGCATTAGTGGAGTATAATTTATCTCTGGCCACATGTTACTCCCATTCATGTGGGTAATTCTGTAACTGTAGGCCTTCCTAAATGTGGTGGTGCTATACATGTTGTCTACATAGGCTTCTACATCCTATTAAGATAGAATATGCTAGCTACGGAATGAGCACATCCATATCCATTTAATTGTCACAACCTAGAAGAACATGTTTTCCTTTCTAAGTCCACCTCATATGCGTCTGCTGCGCCCCTAACCTCAAACTGGTTTAATCCGCTAGGTAGTATCTGATAATGCCTATGAATTTTTTAAGCAAATTCATCTTATCCCTTATCTCTGAAAAAATATGATTTCCCCATTGTTGTCCCTTTAATTTCATGTTGTACAATCTGTCCATCATGTACAATCTTAACTCCTCTAACATGGTGATTATGGGCTTCTTCCTAGCATCTACTATTACAACATTAAAACTTTCAGAGAATCCATTTTCAACCGCATCACAACACCTGCTAGGATGAACGAAAGCTCTTGACTAGGTTTTTAGATCTTTCTCTACAAGATATTGATGGGCATCTGGGTTCAATGTCTCAATTTCCTTTATCACAACATTAAAAGCATTCTTAGTTGTAGCTTTAGATGCTTTCCAAAACAAGGTATGATATATGGCACCAGTGAATCTCTTCTTCAAATTTTTTCAAATATGTCTATCACATTGCCTGTGCTCTACATATGGAAGCATCTCTTTAACAACCTCTATCAAACCCTATATTAATAAGAAGGTTTAAATCAAATTGTCTAAGAAGGTCACGCACTCAGGGAAATTCCTGGTTCACGGTAGTATAACTTTTTACAATCTGCATGCATGAAACATTCGAAGAAGGTCACACACTCAGAATAAGTCATAGAAGAAAAGTCAACATCATTGAACATGGTTTTCACACAATCAATGTAAGAGAAAGGATTACGAGTAAATACCCCTTGGTAGTTGAGTTCCATCATCGTAAATAGTCCATTAGGTTCCGATTGTGCCATTACAACGACTTCTTTGGTACTTCAGATCGATCACAAAAATGCTTCACAAACCCTAGCTCAATTTTGTTTACAGTGAAAAATAAAGAATGAAGGTCGATAGGTGAAGATGATAAGTTTTAAGCTTCATATATCATTTATTGACACGACATATCTCACATGTCATCAGATTAGCCAAAAAAATATTAGTTGATACATATACAATGTCAACTAGGAAATCATTTAAAAGCAGGGAAAATGACTAAATTGACAGGTCAAATACGATTTTAGTGGTCTAATGTACCAAAAAAAAAACTTTAGTGACCAAATTAGACAATTGCGAAAACTTTGATGTGCTACAGTGTCATTTTCCCAACATAATATAGCATATAGTATTATTTATTAAGTCATGTATATTATTTTGGACTACAAAGACTTTTGTCTTTTAGCCAAAAGCCAAATTTTGTATTTTATTAAAGAAGTATACAAAATTTATAAACTTTTACCTTTTTTATTTTTATTTTTATTTTTATCTTTGTAAGAAAGAATAAAAGAAGCATGGCCTTTTGATTTGTTTAATCAAAAGCATGGCTAGTTCTTATAGGCATGGGGGACATGTTCCTTTTATAACATGAGTGCTTAATTGGTTAATGACTCATGTGTATTGTTTTAGCTTTAAGAGATTGCATGAAAGCCTCTCATCTATTACCTTTTTATTAGCCAAAACCGTGAGTATGCTTGGTATACTCACTCTCTCCTGTTTTTGCTTGTCATACTCCCCTTGAGGATTCAAAGTCTACAAAGGTTGTTATACTCTTCTTCCACTTTGGTTGTTGTTTTCTTTCCAAACTTTGCAAGAAGATCCTTGGTGGGTTATAAATTTGCTTATGTTATTTCGAAATCTCAAGTCTTCCGTTTGCCAAACTTGCTAGTTTATGAAACTAATTTTGAAATAAAACCCAACAATGGGTACCATGAGTCACCTTGCAAGTTTAGTTAGCTTTTTTTATTTTCATAAATCTTAGTTTTTGGAGAATATGGATAACTTGTTTTTATATAAAAATAAGTTCATTCATATATTCTTTAACAACTTTTGTAATTGTTATTTTTTGTGACAAAAACTTACATGCATTTTTTGTCAGTTGAAGTTGTCTTAGCAAAAGAAAGGTTGTTTTATGTTTATATGTATTTTTGAGTGTATAAACAAGCCATGGACCTTTGTGTTATTGTTGTTGGTTGATTTATTAAAATGGTTTGTAATATTATTTTATTCATGAAGTATGTAATAAAAGTAGTTAGTTTTTATTATTGTTATTTTTTATGTAATAGATTAGTTTTAGACTAGATTTGTTTTATAAAATATGTAACAAGATGAAGATGGATGCCATTTTTGAAGTTGAAGCGGATGCCCATGGTTTTATAGAATTTTTATAAAAGTTCATAATCATTATAAAGGTTTTATAAAATTGCAACAAAATAGATTGTCAATGCAAATGGGAACTTGAAGTCAACATGAAGAACAACTTGAAGATTTTCTTCTATTTGGTCCCTTAGGAAAGGACTTGACACTTTTATGTTGGATCATAAAAGTGTAACTAGAACTTGGCTTGTTTTACACTATAATGCATGTTTGTGTTGTTTATTCTTATGCAGATATTTTGCGTGGTTGATAAATTAGATTTTCACAAACTCAAACTATTTTTTTTGGACAAAATAAACATCACATGGAGTTTTGTTTTCAATTTACAAATGAGAACATAAGATGTAACAAGTTATAACTTTAAAATAAAAACTGGTTTTATTAAAACATTAATAACGATAAATTTTGAAATTGTAAAATTATAAGTCTAAAATGGTGATTTTATAGCTTATTCAAACTCCAAAATATTTATAATAAAAGGAAGTTTTATTAAGTAATAAATAACTTTCTATATGGCTCAAACTCAAACTTAATATTGGATATTATTGTTAAAATTGAACCTCATTAAAATATAAAACCGGATTTTATATTTAAACCTTAAATGCGATTTTTTTTTTGGAAAATCGATACCATGATTGGTTGGAGGCATGGAATTATGATGATATCATATTTTTTAAAACCAGAATTATAAAACATATAAAGGCTATTTCAAACCTCAAATCTGTGCAATCCATTTTGAAGAACACTCCTATATCTCTTTTATGCACTAGTGAGATAAATGTCACCTAACCGCTTAGTGTTATCTTTTGATGACCGAGGTGTCTTCACGATTTCTATAACCAAGTTATAGGCCGATTATATATGTTTTTCAAATTGGATGATTTGATCGGAAATCTTTTGTGATAAAGGTCACCTAAGCAAGAGAGTTTTGAGGCATAGATGGGATTAAGCATGTCTAATTAAATATGTTATTAGCGATCCCATAAATCTAGGAATTATAGCGTAAGATATAATTGATAATCGATATCTATTGGGTTGGATTCAAATAAATGGGATAAACGTCACCTAACCATTTATTTGTTTTCCAACTTGGAACCTAGACTTTGATAATTAATGTTTTGGAAACTAAAAGGGTATTAATTATTTAAGAGTTCAATATTGAAAATGCTAAATGAATTTTGTTAAAATTTTGTAGACAAATAATCCATTCTCATTATCATGATTTGTTATTTTCTTTAATGAAGGGGTTCATGTCTTGAGAGACAATCTCGAGAGAAATATGAAATTGTATACACTTAAAAGTCCTAGATCAAAACATAACTGTTTTAAGCAATAGACATCAACATGATACCTAGTAAAGGCGTCACTATGATGCTAAAGATGTTTCTAACATCAAAATATGAATAGTTATTCCCGACATCAAGGAAGTCTTGAATAATTTAGATATATATATCTGACGATATAATAGGTTAAGCAATATTCAACAAAATACAGTGATATTTTGTTTTAAACTAGTTCAAACATTTGAAATAGTGCAAAGCTAAAAGAGTCACCTTGTGTGATCTAAGAGGCCCATGTATTCTGGACTAAACACCTTTAATCCCAAGAAATCCAATAAGCCCACATAGTTGGATCTTGTTTCTTTTATGGAGAAACTGGATACTAAAAGAGGAGCTGCTCCTCTTATCTGGAAAGAAATTATGGAAGAGACTAGTACTTCAGGTATATAATAGATAGAACTTATACTTTTCATATACACTTAAGTACTTGGTACTTAATGTTGATAAAATATTTTTAAATGGCTTGCAGATATTTATTGAAGAGTAACCAGCTAAGCATAATCAAGTTGGAACTACACTCTTGGTGTTTAGTTTGCTAATTATGCTAGGAACATAATGTACTTGTAATATAAAACAATGTTTGTTTTGGAACAATCTATGTTTTATGAAACATCCAAAAATTTCAAGGTAAAAATTTCATTTTTATTACAATCAAAACACCCGTTTATCTTCTACTCAAACATTTAGAAGTATTTCATTATAAAATAGTTATTAGAGTACAATCCCAAAATCACAAAGTTGTGAAAAAACATGGGTGTATGCGCTGCGATCAAGCTGGGCCCTTCCCTTTTGAACCGGATCTACCTGAAACCATAAATAATAAACTATAAGCAAAGCTTAGTTAGTTCCCCCAAATACCACAAACCATACATACAATAGAGAATGCTATGTGCCAACCATAGTCTTGCCATTATTCCACGAGCTGTATCATGGTCTTTCCTTGCCAGGCCGGGGGCCAATACCCTGGGTCTTACAGACAAGTGCCAAGAACCGCATCCTGATCTTCCATGCAAGCATCACAAAGACAACAAGCATACAATCTAAAACTATCAACCTACTTAACTGCCAGGGTCTGAGCCCTGGTCTTGTATACAGATTTGATAGGAGCCACCTCCCGATATTTCATACAATGCCAAGGGCCACCCCTTGGTCTTCCAATAATACATAAGCCAATGAGCCGACATTGGTGACTTCGACCCATTGTACAGTGAGGAGACTCAACTGAGATAACTAAAACCCACATATAAATCTCTGGATGTAGATCCGTTAAAATCTCCACGCTATCAATCATAAAATAACATCCAGTTAATAATTGGATCCCAACTCACACTAAGAGTCCAAATAAGGGTAAAATACATTTTTACCCTTTGCCAAACTTGGCCCAAGGCCAAGACCTAATCCAATTGTCCAAAAAGCCCAAAATCTAAAATAATGAACCAGAGCCCATATATGGCCCAATTTTCTAAATTAGGACCAATCCCTTTCATAGGCCTTCACCAAGAAAGTCCAATAAAATCTCAACAGCCCAATAAAAGAATTCTGATGGACAAAAAAGGCCCAAGACAACCAAGGTCCAACATGACCAAAAACCGAGAGCCCAAAAAGACCGAAACCCAATCTGCTGAGTACGTGGGAATACTCAGCTTGTATGCTTAGCATACACGCTTGAGGGCTTATACACGCAACGTACCTGCTTGTACGCCTAATGTACTCCACCAACTTGGCCAACTTCCCATTTTTAGCTCTTAATCGATTAAGACTTCAACCCAAAATCAGATCTGACTTCCTTAAGGTGGTTTATCACGTAAAGTTGCCAACTTTATGTGCATGCATGGCTAAATGGGGCTTTAGAGCTCAAAAGAGCTTAATAAATGACTTAAAACATGCATAAGCTAAAAACCACCATAAATTTTGCACCTTTATGCTCAAGAAACCCTTAATGTGTCCAGATCTATAAGGATAAGCTCCAAAAACATCATTTGCTCACAAAACCAACCAAAAAGGGACCAACATGACCATCAACAAGCTAAGGAGTAGATCTATGAAATAAGGTGCAAGTTTTGAACTTTATACCTTAAAAGCCACTAAATGAAGGTGCTAAAGCTGGATCTCAAGGCTCTCCACAAAAGAATGAGTCTTCAAGCTTCTTCTTCTACGACTTCAAGATGCACAACACCCACCAAAAGCTTTTCAAGAGCTCAAAAACATCACACAAAGGCTAAGGAACGAATTAGGGATTTCAAGGGTATAGAGGCTAGTTAAACAAGTCAAAAAGAGGCTATCTATGGTTTATATAGGGTACAAACCCTAAAATTAGGGTTTCTAAACTGCTTACACATGCTAAGCGTAGTCCACATACGCCCAACGTACGTGGATGAGTTCCGCGACCAACCTACATGAGTACACCCATCGTACAAGGAGTACGCCCATCGTACTCCAACTTCCCCGAAGTTGACAGTTCTTCCCCTTTAGGGTCCAAATCCGCAAAACCTTACACCCCTAAGGGTCCAAAGTGAAAAGTACAATGAACCAATTGTTACAATTCTCCCCCACTTAAATTAGATTTCGTCCTCGAAATCAATCCTTACCATCTCAGACACGCCAGTCAGCCTGAGCAACTCAACCACAACCCCGAGCATACAACGACCTTCCCAAAGACAACCGAACCCAACCTAAGCAGAGCTCCCATAACCCGACGACGAACAAATCCTTTCTCAACATAAATCAATCCCCTGCAGAATAACCACTCCTACTCTTCCCGAAATCTGAGATCTTGAACTTTTCTGACTCCCCGACAGACCTTCGATACCCAACCACTGCTAATTCCATCCCACTTGCATTCCAAACTAATCAAAACACTTTCAACCATGGATTATCTTGTTGCTTTACTGCGAACAAAATCATTGACTATTCATTGCTATATAACACCTTTACTTAACAGAAGGCTTAGATAATCCTTCGAGTAGAAGACTCATCCCTGCAACAGTTAGACTCAAACGAGAGCTACGTAATAGCTTCGAATCAAATACTTTGATATTATTTAATCCAACCTTCAAGTGACTTAGCATACTCTCCGAATAACAAGCGACTCCACACACGAGTCCCAAATCACTAATACCGCCTCAGCTCCTCCTGTTTCCCCTAGTCGCTTTCCAAAAGCAGCGGAGACCACCCTAGTCCCAACATACCTGCCAAATAACCAATTCACCGGATTTCCACCCGGTTGTTGAGACAATTTGTCTTACACAGTCACACCATGCGACTTCCAAATGAAGGCCTCATGTGACAAGAATTATCCTAGCTATCTCGCCACTATGGCTCCAACAACCTTTCTGATCCAACCGATCATAACCAAACGTCATCCTGACACCATGAAATACAATGCTAAAAGTGAATGCTACATGACGATCTGTAGTATTATATCACAATCGGCCCCATACGGCCCACCACTTCCTTAATTCCATGAATGTTGTGGCCTTCCCACAATCTCACAACCTGACCCACCCTTGTCTAATCTCATCTAAAGAAATCTACAAGCCACCTCATAGATTTTCCATGCCCTCACAACTACTCAAGAACTGATGAATGCTACGGGCCACCCCGCAATCTTAAAACACTCTTACACCGCCTGCCAATCTAGTGAATGCTACGGCCACCCCACAGTTTGACATCACTCCTATACCACCTGGCAATCAAGTGAATTCTACAGCCACCCCGTAGTCTGACAACACTCCTATCTTGCCATGGCCACCATCCATGGTCTTACCATTCATCTACCAATCCATCCATGCTCATCCTGAGTCGAACACGCATCTAATTATACCCTAATCAGGTGTTCGGGTCATGCTTCGAACCCCAAAGCCTTAACCAGACAAAAACAAGCAGAGAGGCTCTAACACAACCCTCAACCTGGATCCATCTATATGCCTGCTATCCATTACAAAGAAGACGTCGACCAGCTGTTGGATGTTTCGTGAACTCCCAACTTGCACGATTTTCAATCCAGACGGCCACTTAATTCGTCTTCCTTCCCGACTGGGATGTGAAACTCATCCTAGTTTCACGCCTGATCCAGTTTCCAGAAATACGAACGATTCTCTCCCACTTAGATTTGTCGAAAATCTCCCAACCCACAAAATTTGATGCATTCCTAACCCATCTTACCTCCTTACAGTTTGAACCGCCGATGACCCGCACTTACCAATACTAGTATTCCATCACTATCCAATCCCAACCACTCTTGAAATCTAGATGAACGCTCCCCTAAATCTTAGCAAGTTCGACAACCCCAATTGATTCCCATGATACATCACCCAAATCCTTAAGTCCTTTACGCTGATGATAAAGACCAGAACCCTTGCAATAATAGATTCCCCTGGCACTTCCAGTGACCAACCAAGCTCATGCGACTGCCACCGCTCCTTCCAAGTCTCATCTTCAACAAGATATTTGTAACAAAGGGATAACAGATAAACTTACCTAATACATAAATTGAAGATTTAAGCTTTTAGGAATTGGATGTTGATGAAATGAATTCTCAGTCGTGTGTTATCGGGGGCAGTGAAATGCTGCTAGACGTTCACCATTGTCTATATCAATCTCTGATGAGTCTTGCGCAAGTGGGAGATTGAAAGGTCTTGTGTACCACAACTTATAGGAAGTTACCATCAATTGATTATTTATTAGTATAATTTGATTATTAATAAATATCAACACTTGCATTTAATTGGGAAACACTATTTTGGGGAATAATATTTTATCACTAATTGGTAATTTATTATTTATAGACATAATATTTATTAGAGAAATAACAACTTATGAAATATATGATAACGTATGATTATTTATAAGTTATATTTATATCTTATTAAAGTAGTTGTAGTTTATTTATATGGAAAATATTTTTATATATAAAGTGATTACTAAATGAATTGAAGGTGAGTGTATAGTTCGTACGATTTTATTTTCTTTTCTATTTTGTCTTGTACCATATTAAATGAATTGATGGTGAATTGTAAAGTTCTAGACTGCAACTTAACTGTATGATACAATGCAACATCCATAAAAATCATGAAAAATTTAAACTTTTAAAACCATCCCAAAAATCATAAATTGTTTACAACATACTTTTCGAAACATGTTCCATATCAGAGTTTCCCAAAATCATAAGTGAAAACGCGAGGATGTGTACAGTCACGTCTTCGCCTTCCCGCGATCGTTTGAAGTACCTGAAACATAACCCAACACTGTAAGCCCAAAGCTTAGTGAGTTTCCCCTAAAGTACCAACACAACACATAATCTGGTATGCCCCACCGGACTACAATTTATCTGGTATGCTCACAAAACCTTTAGCATGACTGGTACGCCTCACCGGGCCTTCAGCCTATTTGGAACGTTCTCTGGGCCTTCGTCCTGACTGGTACGCCTCTTGGGCCTGCAGTTTATCCGGGATGCTCTGGGTCTCTCGGCGTTCAGCACATAGCAGGATCGCCTTAACCCAACATACCATCACATATCAACATATACCATATCAAACCCTAGCTAGCATATACATACAATCATACAGATCTAACATATCACTAAGCATAACATCATCCTATATACCAAGATATAGATCTAACAGATCCTCATAGCAGGCAATCATGCGATAAACCAGGATAACAATCCAAAAGGGCCGACCTTGGTGCCTTTGACCCAAAAGTACAGAGAGGGAAAACTCACCTCGCAAATCCATAAAGGTAGCTGAAAATAATATCGCTCCGCGAGTCCACTCTACAAGTCACCTATATATAGGGAGAGACCTAGTCCTTAGGCATCATAACAAAATACCAAAAATTCCCTAAGGTCAAACTAGGTCAAAAGTTAACGAATAGTCAACGGTCAACAAAAAGTCAACCCATCTGAGTACGCCCAGCGTACTCAGCTTCTACGCCTCGCGTACTCAGCCCTTGACGAAAAATGGGCAGTTGACCATGTACGCCCAACTTACGCAGCAGCCATGCCAAACCTCCATTAAGTACTTAATTCAACAAGTCCAAATGTCTAATTCCAGATCTAACCCTAAAAAGGTGTTCCAAACCATAAAGTTTCCAACTTTATGGTTTTGCATGCTTTAATAAGCCCCAATACCATAAACCTAGTTTTTCTTAACCACTTAAGACTCTATAACTAGCATGAAAGCACCAGGATAGCATTTTTACGACTTAATGCACCTTAAATCCTCTAAAAGGACATGTACTTTGGTCTTAGAGTAGCTCATACTCATCAAGTCCAAGAAAAAGGGACTAAAACTCATAAAACTTCTCATGGAAAGGTCTTAAGGAAATAGAAGTCAAGATTTAAGCTGTATACCTTATGAAGCTTCCTAAGGAGGCAAGATCCCATATCCACAAGCTTGCTTCTACACCAAGGCTCCTCAATACATCTTCTTTCTTTCTTCAACACACCTAGAACACACACTTACGCTCAAAACACACACTGAAAGGATTAGGGTTTGCAAAAACGTCTCAAGGAGAGTGGAGGCTGAAGAGGTGAGGGAAAATGAGGCTATAAGGATGGTTATATAAGGGCTTAACCCTAAAATTTAGGGTTTCCAAACCTGGAGAGTATGCCCCGCGTACGCTAATGTACTCCCAGCGTATGCACGTACACATCACGTACTCCCATTCTTCCAAATTTACAAATTTTTCACTAGGGCTTCCAGTGGACACATTCTTCTACTTAGGGACTGGAATGCAACATAATTAAAATATAATGTTAAAATTTGGAATACCTCGCCATAAGGATGTTACAGTTCTCTCCCACTTGATCTAGACTTGGTCCTCGAAGTCTGCTGCAGTGAATAACTTTGGATAATGCTCCTGTATCTTAGCCTCCGGCTCCCAGGTCCACTTGAAGCCTTTCTGATGCTGGCACTGTACCTTTACCAAAGGTATCTCCTTGTTGCACATGACCTTAATCTTCCTTTACAGAATAACTACCGACTTTTAGATATTGTTCAGGTGCTCATCGACCTGAATATCATCTAAGGAAACCACCGCATCCTCATCTAATACACACTTTCGCAGCTACGAGACATGGATAATGTTGTGAATCTAACTGAGCTCCTCAGGAAGATCCAACCTGTAAGCAACCTTGCAAACCCTGCCAATCACCCGAAAAGGCCCAATATACTGGGGACCCAACTTTCCCCTCTTCCTAAAGCATATCACACCTTTCCAAGGTGAGACCTCCAGTAATACCATATCGCCGACCTGAAACTCCAACTCGGATCGGCGCCGGTCGGCATAACTCTTCTGCCGATTCTAAGCAGTCCGCAGTCTCTGCCTGATCTGCTGAATGAGCTCTGTGGTCTAAAGGACCAATTCATTCCTTCCCATTAGCCTGTGACAAACCTCACCCCAACAAACCGCAGTTGACATCTCCGCCCATACAAGAGCTCGAAAGGCAGAGCACCATTACTGGATTGATAACTGTTGTTGTAGGAGAACTCTGCAAGAGGTTGGTAGGAATCCTAGCTCCCATCAAAATTGATAACTCAATCCGCAACATATCATTAAGGGTCTATATCGTCCGGTCACTCGGACCATCGGTTTGCAGATGATAAGTAGTGGACAACCAAGATGCACCTGCAACTGATCAAAGATGTCAACAATCCGCAGAACGGGATAACGGTTCTTCACCGTTAACTTATTTAACTCCCGATAATCAATGCACATCCGATACGAACCGTCCTTATTCTTGATGAACAATATCAACGCTCCCCATGAAGAACTGCTCGGCCTGATGAACTGCTTGCCTAGCAGCTCATGCAGATGAGATGACAGCTCCTAAATCTCAGGCGGTGCCAAGCGGTATGGCGCCTTGGCAATCGGGGCCGCACGCGGAACAAGGTCAATCCTGAACTCGATCTGCCTCTCGGGAGGCACACTAGAAAACTACTCCGGAAACACATCATCAAAATCCATAACAACTGGAACCTCTGAAACTAAAACCTGATTCCCAACTCGAGTCTTAACCACATAAGCCAGATAACCTGCATACCCGTGATGAATATACTGTCGACACCTGGCTGCCGAACAAAACCCTAAACCGGCCCTGGTTCCCTCTCCATAAATAACCAGTTCTCCCCTACTTGGGGTTCGAACTACCACTCGCTAGCCCTCACAATCAAATCAATCGGATAAGGCACCCCGAAGATCTCCAATACACAACCCTAATATACTGAAGATGCAGAAATCCCGTGTTTGTTGGTGATAGAACCCGTAACAGATACTCTAACTCCCCAATAGGCATATCAAACTCTCTACTGAACGATCGAGATACAAAGGACCGACTCGCACCCGTGTCAAACAACACAATAGCAGGCAAAGAGTTTACTAGGAACGTACCTAAAAGAGGTAGAAAAATGTAAGCATAAAACAAAACATAATCAACAAAATAATGGATAGATATACTAGTCACAACATCTGGAACCGCTCTGGCCTCCTCGGCAGTGAGGTGAAAAGTGCGACCTGGAGCCCTCAGGGGCTCCGCCCTCCCATGAAGCCCATCAGTGAACCTCAAAGTAGCTGGAACCAGGGAATGCACCAGCTTGGCGGTGAGCAATGGACAGTTGACCTTCACATGGCTAACCTGATCACAATGATAGCAAATCCTAGAACACAGAGCTAGGGCCAGCTGGCGGCAATCCCTTGTATTGTGCCTCTTTTCCACATTTGTGGCACACACCTCCTGATCGACAACCCCCCCCCCCATTAACCTTGCCGCACTTCCCAGAAGTGCGGCCCCTCTAACTCCCAGATCTAGAATCAGCGGCCTTGAACCGCTTCGGCGCTGGATGCGACTGCGTCGGGGCCGGTCTCTGATCTCTCGTCTGAAGCTCTATCTCAATCTCACGCCGCTTGGTGGCCTCCTTCATCTCCAACAAAGTATCATAACGCTAGGTGGAAACAAACTTCCTGATATCCTTATTGAGCATGCTCAAGTAAAGGGTCATCCGAGCCTGCTCAGAAGCAGCAAACTCAGGACAAAACAAGGCCCTCTTTGTGAACATCTTGGTGATCTCTGTCACCGACTCAGTCCCTTGCCTCAGGTCCAAAAACTCCTGGGCCAACCTCTCGCACTCCACCCGCGACACATGTCTAGTATGGAACATCTTCGAGAACTGCTCCCAAGACATAGCAACTCCCTGCTCAGTAGAAGACGATCCCTTAAAAAGTCTCCACCAATCCTTCACTCCGTACCTCAGAAGGTTCAGAGCGCACCTGACCTTCTGGTCAGCTAAGCAAGAGCAGGTGAAAAATCAGGACTTCAACAATACGAAGCTCCTGACTTTTGATGGAGTTTAGGACCTGATCCTGTACAATAGCCACAATCTCTTTATGGAGAATCTCCCTCATCCTGTCGTAAGACATAGCTGGCCCACCCTGATCCGGATCCGGATCCATCCTCAAATCGTCTCGTCATCACCATACTGAAAATAAACCAGGAAGATATCAGATAATGCACATATCATATCTGGGGAGCCAACTCCCAACAAAGCCCTAGGGGTTATGACTTCCTTGTTACACGTACATGTCTTATGATTTCAGTAGTACAACCCCATACTATATTCCACACCTAGCCGTACTTGTCTCAAGGATCATCAAAACAACCCTAACTATATATATTAGCATACACATACACGAAATCATCAAACCCTAGATGAAGGCTAAATATCTCGAAACTAGCCGGCTGACCGCATACAACTCATCCATGAAACTTCCTCCAACCCTGCATCACTTGTGTATTCTAATCATACATAAGACTGGACCCTATAGACAATCGAATATCTGATCCTACCCTAAGCCCTTCATTAAACAAGAACATGAATAAGGCCAAACCAAACATTCTCAGGCTATAGAATCTTAGTTATGTATAACCATGATGCATACACTAAGCAACTACAATAATGATGTCAATTTCATATGAAGAAGAAACTTAGGCTATCATGCATCATATAATTAGGCAATTCTATCATTCAAATTCCTGAAGATCCCTAGCCTATCACTAGCATGCTGTTCTGACATATCACAATATCAAATAATAGTGTGGTAACTTAGGGTCTACTTATTGGCTCCGGCTGATCGTACACATCGCATCCTCCTTGATTATTTTGAAAACACTTTGAAAATCGTTTTTAAAATCTTTTTCCTTAGTTTGAGACTGGATTCACATGGGTGTTCATCCAATTCAATCAAACCAAGGCTCTGATACCAACTTGTAACATCCATAAAAATCATGAAAATTTTAAACTTGTAAAACCAGCCCAAAAATCATAAATTGTTGACAACATAGTTTTCAAAACATGTTCCATATCAAAGTTTCCCAAAATCATAAGTCAAAACACCAGGATGTGTACAGTTACGCCTTCGCCTTCCCACGATCGTGTGAAGTACCTGAAACATAAACCAACACTGTAAGCCCAAAACTTAGTGAGTTTCCCCCAAAGTACCAACACAAAACATAATTGTAATAACAACAACAAACAGAATGCATACGGAGCCTTCAGTTTGACTGGAATGCCCCACCGGCCTACAATTTATCTGGTATGCTCACAGAACCTTCAACATGACTGGTACCCCTTACCGGATCTTCACGCTATCTGGCTCTTTCACCGGGCCTTCGGGCTGAATGTTACGCCTCTCGGGCCTGCCGTCTATTCGGGACGCCCTGTTTCTCTCAGACTTCAACACATAGCAGGACCACCTCAACCCAACATACTATCACATATCAACATATACCATACAAAACCCTAGCTAGCATATATACAGATAGTCATACAGATCTAACAAATCACTAAGCATAGCATCATCCTATATACCAGGATACAGATCTAAATGTCACAACTAGGAATTCTAATACTTTTGTAAACATTAACAATGATAACATTTGTGACTAAAACTTGAAAGTATGCATGAAGTTTATTCAATAACACCAAAGTTCCATCAATCACTCTATGCAAACACTTCAAATAGTCAACAAAAGATTGGAAACCCTAAAAATCCCGATTGAAGTCCATTATGGACTAGGATTTCCTTATTGGGCCTAATGGACCAATAAGTTTCCAATTTGACTAGTTTGGGCTTAGAACCCTTAATTGGGCTCTAATTCAACCCACCTTCATGAGATTTGACATTTTTGGGCCATATTGGGCCTAAAATGGAAGTAAACTACTCCAATAAGCCTTGTTGGGACATAACTAATCTAATTAGCCCTAATGGGCCACAAACCTAATCTTTTATGCTAATTGGGCCGTGAACCACCCTAAGGGCCCAATAGGCGGAAAACTCCTTTATGGACCTCATGATTTCAAGTAAGGATCAAGAATTGGGCCAAAATGAATCCTCTTCCCTTCTTAATGCAATTCTCGGCCCATTTAAAAAGAAAGAAAAGATTAGAAGAAGAATTAAGAGAAAATGGATTAAGGAGAAAAATTGTGAGCATGCCACCTCCTTATTGCATGGTGGACATCCATACAATGTCCCCTCACCCTATCTCTTTTCTCCTTCTTCTACTCTCGGCCGAGAGCATCAACACACACACACACACACTTAATTCACTTCCAAATACTTCCAAATTCTGTCAAGAACACCTTCATTCTTCTATCAAAAATTTCGAGATTAGCAAGCATTCCAAGAAGGTTCTTCACTCATATCACAAATCTTTGGTAAGTTTTTACTTAGATCCATGGATAAACTTCTATATCTTACCAAAAATCTTCTCTTAATTCATTCAAATTCATGATCATGCTTCTTAGAACCCATCTAAGCCCAAAGATTTATCAAAAAGCTTGCTAGGGCCGAGAATCACCTCAACCCCTTCCATTTCTTCTTCAAAACCGTGAGCAACAAAGCAAGGTGAGTTCATACCCCCTTGTTTTCGGTTTTTACTTGTTTTTGGGGGAGAATACAAGTATTATGTGTCGATCTATGTGTGTATGCTTGTTATATGTGATTTCTTTGGTTTATGTTGTGAAAAATATGATATTATTTGCTAAATCTTGAAATCTATGGCTAAAGTGTGAAGAATACATAAACAATGTACATAATAAACAACTTACTTCAAAGATCTAAGGATCTTTAGGCTTAAGAAGTGAAAACAAAGTCAAAGTCCTTATAAGTGTCATTTTTGCAAAAATAATCAAAGTTTGGGTAAAATATGATATTTTCGGTTTTATAAGGACAAATTAGTATTATTTACATATAAATCTAACTTTTATGAAAATAACACTTGTCTAGGGGTCAAAAACATAAATTTTAGCTTAATGGGCTTTAAATTTGGGCCTTACGAGTTTTGGGTCCAAAGTTGCGAAAAATGAAGTATTTGAGGGGCTGAAATGGAAAAGTTAACAAACTATGAGTTTAAAACGTGAATAAAACTGTTTTAAGGGCTGAAAATGACTTTAATGTAAAAATTGGACTAAAAATGCAAAGTTTTCGACTTTGGGGTGAAAATTGTAAAACTCACGAAAATTGAGCCAAAAATGTAAACTTTTTTCAACTAAGGGCTGGAAATGGCAAATACCATAGTTTTGGGCTGAATTTATTATTTAAATAAAGTTTGGGTCTAAAACGTCAAGAAAAACGGTTTAAGGACCGAAAATGTCAATTTTCATAAAAGGGGACTAAAAGTGCCATTTTTATAGATAAAGGGGATGAAATGGTCAAACTAAATGTTTTTGGGCCAATTAGACGAATATTAAATTATTGGGTTAAAAATATTAAGTTTATAACGCATGGTTTTAAATATATATATATATATATATATATATATATATATATATATATATATATATATACGTATAACCAAAGCTTCGTTATAAATCAAACGTCAAAGTATTTTAACACTTCGAATAAACATTTCGCTTACAACAAATAGCTACGTTACGAACTTAAGATCAATAAATTATAAATGATTCGCTATAACGTGTCCGTAGCATACTCGACAACCTGTAATAACATACAAAGTTAGTGGGCCTCCGTAGACCTCTTCTTTTCGTCTGTTAGGCTTACCTTTATTCAAGTAAACATAAATCAGGTTGTAAAACAATGTTATTCAAATTGTTTTGGATTTAGTGAGAAATAACGGGTGACACCAATAAGTGTCGGTCGTAGTCTGTAGTTATAATCAAAGTCTCTTGGAGGGAGAGCGAGAGTTTATGTATAGATCTATACAGAGGTGACTCCCCCACACCTAATATGTTCGCTACAGTTACACTCGGCCAGTCTAGGGTGACAAAATCTTAATTCAAGACCGGCATTCGATAAGATGCTAAGACAGGCAAATTACTCATTATTATGCATGGTTATAACGACTCACATAGAGATCCATTACCATCTAAGTAATCATTGGGAAATCATGTTCATATGCTGTGACGATACAATAATGCAAAACTATCATACTATTTATATCGGAAAACATCGGGTTTTCCGGGGGAACAACATTATTCACTTTTACTTACAATAACTATAATACAAGAAACTATTATGAAAACCATATCACTTTTACATGTTTTGAAATCATTCACATGTATACTTATGGATCATCACACCTTTTTCGTAAACAATTTCTGTTTCAGAAAATATTGGATTTTATGGGTTTTACAAACAATACAAAACATTTTCATATCAAACCTGCTTATGAAGTCACCAACATTATATATGTTGACCGTTTTCAAAATAACTTGTGTTCTCAGGTAACCGTTAGAATGAAGAATTATCAAGCTTGTGTCCGAATGTCTTTTGTGATGTCATTTAATAAACAATTTATGTTTTGGGATTATGTAATGTAAACAATGTACTTGATGTGAACAATGATGGTTGTAATGTATTAATGCATGGTGATGTTTATGTTATATTTCATGTATATTCATTGTGATGATATTTCAATTTAAGTCACACGAGCCGTCAGACGTTTCCGCCGTCTGGTTCGGGGGTGTGACAGGTTGGTATCAGAGCTCTGTTTATAGTGAACTGGCATATCTAACCACACATTGATATGCAACTATAAACCCAAAGAGGGACTAAATAACTCTAAACAAAACAAATAAAATATAATAATAAACACTCCTACTTGTGCGACTTAGAAAAATAAACATAATAACAATTCAAATAAGATGATTGGAAAATCCTGACATCTCGGTTAAGCCAGGACTGTCCACAGTTGTATTAGGGATGAATGTAGCCTGATAAACTACATTTCCTTCAGAATACAACTATCACCTGCCCTGGAGCGATCGCGATGGTCTGTAAACCTAAGGCATACCCTTTTGTTAACAATGGGGAGAACATCAACCCAATTTTTATAACAACTAAAATATCATAGGATTAATAATGGTTTAATTATATACCCTCCTTACGTGTTCCTCATCACAGTCACCATGGAAGAGGAGCATCAAGGCATTCAGTTTCACCAGGCCTTGGTGGCCCACATAATGATTGAAGACGACCCCGAGGAAGGACAAGGAGCAGCACACGACATTGGGCCCGACGAGTACACGGATACGGACTACGAGTTTGAGGGGACCGATGATTTCGCTACCACCGTTGGGCGCCTCCTAGTGTGTTTAGAATCAGTATACCCCCCTACTAGTGCTATGTTCTCTTATGCTTGCCATGTTATGTACTACCGACTCCATGTTTAAGTGATTACACTACTCATAGAGTCGTTATGCTGCCAAACTTTGTATCCTTATGTATGCTCTTTCGAGCAAATTTTCATGTATCAAAGTACGAATATTATTAGTGGAAAATATTATGTGTTTTATCGTGATGTTGTTATCTACTATGTGTTTTATATTCTTATTGTTTAGTGTAAATATATAGAATCAATTAGATGTATAATCGATTCACGGAATTCCCAACTTAAATACAATACGTACTCAACATCTTTCTGTTCCATAAGAGCAAGATGCCGCAAAGACCAAACCGTGGGAACAATCAACCACCGACACCACTAGAAATCAACTCAGTTGCATTTCAAGCAGCTATGTCTGCTGCAGTCACAGCGGCACTGGCGCAGATCCACAATCGGAACAATGGTGGAGGCAACGGACAAGGGGCCGAAAGTTCAAACAACGGGATGAACCAAGGACCT
Organism: Lactuca virosa; assembly: GCF_052849685.1. Taxonomy (NCBI): domain Eukaryota; kingdom Viridiplantae; phylum Streptophyta; class Magnoliopsida; order Asterales; family Asteraceae; genus Lactuca; species Lactuca virosa. The sequence goes on along the minus strand of NC_136429.1, from coordinate 291,683,028 downwards.
ACCAAGACATGCTCTTACAAAGACTTCACCAACGCCAAACCACAAACCTTTAATGGCACAGGGGGAATGATAACCCTGAAAAGATGGATTGAAAAGGTGGAATCGGTGTTCGAGATATGCGGATGCCCGGATGAAGTCAAGGTGAAGTTTGTAGCATGTACATTTGTTGATCAAGCTCTCACCTGGTGCAATGGACATATGGAGGCTATGACTCTTTCGGTGGCTAATGTCATGCCATGGACGGAATTGAAGGAAATGCTAATGGCTGAATACTACCCGCGAGGCGAAGTTCAGAAAATGGAGCAAGAGTTATGGAATCTCACTGTCAGAAATTCCGACATCGATGCCTACATATCAAGATTTAGTGAATTGTCTCTGTTGTGCCCTCGCATGATTACTTCGGAAGGGAAGAAAATAGAACGATTCATCTGGGGATTAACTTCCCTAATTCAAGGAAACGTGATAGCCGCAAATCCTGAAACCTTTGACAGTGCCAAGAGGTTGGCCAAGAAGTTGTACGACCACAACAACAAGAAGGGCGAGAAAGCATGGGAAATTGAGAGCAAGAAGGATAGTGATAACAAGAAAGGAAAGAATAACAAGAGGAAGGGACGACAAGGTTCAGATTCTTCAAAGAAACAACAAACAGTGGCAGTTCATGCTGCAACCACCCAAGTTCCCTCCACACCACATGCTCCAGCCTCATCCACCCCAAGTGCCCCTAAGCAGTATTCCGGAAATCTCCCAAAGTGCAACAAGTGCAATCTCCATCACAATTGTGAATGCAGGGAGATGAATTGTACCAGTTGCAACCGAAAGGGTCACACGATAAAATACTGTAGGACCTATCCTCCCCAGAACCAGCACCAAGGAAACAACAACAACAACCGCAACAACAACAACAACAACAACACCAACAACAATCACGGCAACAACGCTGAGGCTAGCCACACCTGTTATGGATGTGGAAGGACTGGGAATTTCCGTCGAAACTGCCCCAATGTCAACAACCAAGGGAATGGAGGAGTAGGGAGAGTGCTGACCATGGGTCAAGGAGAAGCGGTTCAGGATTCCGCTGTTGTCATTGGTACGTTTCTCCTTAACAATACATATGCATGCATCCTGTTTGATACCTGGGCAGAGCGGAGTTTTGTGAGTAATAAATTCAAACATTTGCTAAAACAACAACCCCAGAAGCTTAATGAAACCTTTACGGTGGAAATGGCTAATGGGAAAACAAAAGCAACTGGGGAAATCTACATAGGATGTACCATCAAATGAATATCTAAAACCTTGTCTATACAAACCATAAAATGAAATGATGTTTCTTGCCATATCTGGAGAATAGCAACAATTATTTAAATCTAATCCTAATCCATTACCGAGCATTAAAGAGTAAACTCTGATCTTGGTAACAGGCGACGATCTTCTATTCCCCATGATCAAATTTATCTTTCCATGCTCCACATCCCTATCTCTTCTTAGGCCCTGCATATCAAAACAAATGTGAAAACCACATCCTGTATCAAGTACCCACGAAATGGATTGTGATGAATCATTAGATTTAATTATGTAAATACCTGCGTAAGATGGCTTCATCTTACCATCCATGATGGCTTGTAGATATTCTGGGCAACTTCTATTCCAATGCCCTATTTTGTGGCAGTGGTGGCACTCTGCCTCTTTCGGGTTAGAGTTGGGTTTCGCAGAACCAACTTTGGTTCCACTAGAAGAGGTGCCATCTTGGGACTTTCCCTTGTGGTGGTCCTTTGAGGGAGCCTTCCTCTTCTTACCCTTCCCTTGCCCAATAGCCAAAACAGGGGCAGCGGTCGGAGCGGGAGTTGATGCTACAGACTTATCCTTGAGATTGCTCTCAGCAGTCTTTAGGAAGCCTTGAAGCTTGCTCAAGGTGACCTCTTCCTTATTCATGTGGTAGGTCATGCGGAATTCGTTGTAGCAAGGAGGCAAGGAATGAAGGATGATGTCAATTGTCAGCTCTTCATTGAAGTCGACATTCAACTTCTGCAGGCGGTCGACATACCTTTGCATCTTTTGAAGATAAGCAGTGACAGACTCTCCGTCTCTAATCTTGGTCGTGATCATCGAAGTGATGATCTCGTACCTTTCTTGCCTTGCAATTTGATGGTACCTATCCATCAAGTCTTGATGCATCTCATAGGGGTACATGTCCTCATAGTACTTTTGGAGTTCGGAAGTCATTGTCGCCAGCATGATGCAATGGACTTTCGTGGCATCACGCTCGTGGGCCTCAAAGGCAGCGATCTCTTCGGGAGTAGCAGTGTTCATATCGATCTCCTTCAGCTCCTTGTCAAGGACATACTCTTTTTCCTCGTAACGGGTGACCATTCTTATGTTACGGATCCAATCATTGAAATTGTTTCCGTCAAATATCACCCTCCCACACAAGTTCATGAGTGAGAATGAGCCGGAGGAACTCGAGCCGGAAGCGTTGTTGTTGTTCATGTTCGACATCTGGAAAGGAAAAGAACAAAGTTTGATTAGAAAGGAATCCGTAATTAAACACCCAAATGAGAAATTAGGGCTAGGATCCAACAACATTATTTACATATTAGAAGAGGGATGCCGTAATCTAGCATGCAAATAATTTGAAGGTAAGTGAATGACGATTCACTAATTCTCCATCATGAAAAACGAAAAGGATTAAGTTTTAAATGTATTGAAAACTCCTAGATCTTTTGAGATTCACTGAACTTTTCAATGACATGTTTAAATCTTGATATGCCCCTCTAGTTTGTGACTGGGATGCCGAGGATCACAAAGTGGGTGTGAATAACCATGCAAATATACATGGTGCCCTCATTGTTACAGTCACCTATTCGATGTGCCGGTTAACCACACACGCTCCATCGAACTATGACAAACAATGAGTCACCCTTTGCAACCTTTGCTTAGAACCCAATTAGTGTGTCGGTTAACCACACACGCTCCACTAACGTCTTAGCAAGGGTACAAAGTGTAAGTTGATGGAATTGCATCAATTCACTTTTACCTAAAGTAACTAAGATTGGGAATTTTGTAAAAACATTTAGTTACTTTATATAGATTCATTATACTTTTAATGAGGAAAGGTTTGCCCTATCCTACCCGTTCGGCTAACGACCCTCCACCAATCAAGGAAGCGGTGGGTGAGAGTGGACACCCATTAAACGACCATTTTATTGGCCATAACCTTATACCCCCCTTATAGATCGGCTTCGTGAATGAGGCCTACTAACGGTAAGACTAGCATTTTAAGTTATATATATATATATATATATATATATATATATATATATATATATATATATATTAATCTTATAATATTATAATGTATAAGGTTGAATTTTAAACTTGTAAAATTCTAGGGTTTGAAATTCAAATATTTCAAATTAAACATTTTAATCACAAATTTAAATTTCAAAACTTGAGGACAAGTTTAGAACTTTTCAAAACACAAAGGATCAAATAGCAAATAATTTTAAATTAAACAATTAATTTAATGATTATATAAATTTGACCTAATTGAGATTATTTATGAGATAATTTACCAAATCAATTCAAATAATCAAATATTATCAAATAGGAGATTTACTATTCAAATGATTTGTAATTATCTCTTGTTTTGTTAAGGATATTGTCAAAAAGGTAATAAAATTCGGATTTTATTTGTTTAAAACGATTTAGGTAATTATCCTTACGCAAAACAGAAAATAATCCCGAAATATCCTCTGCCTGACTCTCCGACTCGCCGAGTCCCTTTATGGACTCATCGAGTTCATCCTACTCATCGAGTCCACAATGGAACTCGCCGAGTCAGTCAAGCAGAATGCACAAAAACGATTTTTCAAGCAAGAACCAAAACTTAAAGCATCAAATACTATTGAAACCATACAAGGCTCTGATACCACTGATGGGTTTAAGCCAAAACAACATCCTATGTGCTCATGCAAACCCTAATGCTTGGATCTAGGTTTCTCTAATTGTACATTCTATCATGCAAGGCTTATAAACCCTAGATCTATTGAGAAGAATTCGAAATTATAAGAAACAAATCAGATCTAGATCATTACCTCTTGTTGCTTGCTTGAATCTTCTTGTCTTTGAAGCTTAGAGTCACAAGTGTCACTCCTCTAATGCTTACAAACACCAACTAGCAAGAGGATAGTATATGAGACAGGGAGGAGGCACATAAAGTCAGCTCTAGGGTTCTTGGAAAACAAGTGGCCGAAAATTGCATGCATAGGGTTCTATTTATACTGTGGGCAGCTAGGGTTTTAGTCAAAACCCTAATGGACAGCTTAAACCCTAAGCAGCCCATGGAACCTTCTGGAATACAGGCCATGGACGAAAATATGATGTACTCCCATCATAATTTCGTTCACCCCTTTATCCATTAGGTTTCCCAGCCCAAAATACAACTATCACACATTTGATAGTTTAAGTCCCATTTATTCAATTAATCTCCTTTAGTCACCAAATTAATTCCTAATTAATTTATGACTAATACTAATTAAATAATATGATTTATCTTTTAATATATTATTCTTATAATATATTAATCAACCATAATATCTTCTCTCTCTCTCCATAAATCACCCTGTCAAGTTGCTATGGTGAAGGCAACCCAAAAGGAGCATGCACAACTGGGTCAAGTACTTACCAAATATAGTTACGGGCTTAGACACTAATCCAACATAATTTTCTTGATTCGGTTTTAGTTGATCAAGGGATTTCACATAATTTCTCGTCACCATATACACCTCAACAGAATGGTTTGGTTGAGAGAAGAAATCGTTCTCTCTGTGAAGCAGCACGAACAATGCTTACATATGCGAATCTTCCTCAATATCTTTGGGCTGAAGCTGTTTCCACTGCATGTTTTACACAAAACAGATCGTTTATTCATCGTCGTTTCAACATTACTCCTTATGAAATTCTCAATAACTGAAAACCTAATGTCAAATTCTTTCATGTTTTTGGTTGCAGGTGTTTTATCATGAATCTCAAGGATAATCTTTCGAAATTCCAGTCCAAAGCTGAAAAAGGAATTTTCTTGGGATACTCTCATAATTCGGTTGCATATCAAGTTTTGAATAAACGAACACGCAAAGTGCAAGAAACATTTAATATAACCTTTGATGATTGTTATGTTAATATGTGGCATTGTAATTGGGTCAACTGGTGAAGGGGGAAGTAGTTCAAAACCTAAGGAAGCAACAATAACGTCAGACAAAGGGAAAACAATTCTTGTTGAAAAGACGAAAGAAAGGCTGAGATTGAAGAAGAGATGGATAAAGAACAACAAATTCAAAGTATTATGAGGCTTCGTAAAAATGATCCTCCTACTTTGAACAAGGGGGATCCGAGTAAGCTTCACAGTTATGAAAATATTGAAGCCAGAGTTGCATACAACGAAATGTATGAATTCAAGAAAAAGCCAAGGAAGAGTTATGCAATTGAGAACTCTAATATGAATCAGCTTGATTTTCCCATCAATGAGATGATGTTTCTCACTGCTCAATATTAGGTTGTAAATAGATTCAAGAACAAGCACGATTTTTCTCACATGAAGCTGAGGTTCCATGAAGTGTTGGGGAAGGAGCAAGAAGAGGTTTGGTCATTGGTGAAAATTGTTCAAGTGCTCAGTATAACGAAAGGTGAACTTTTCAAAAATATGCTGCAAAATTTTCGATATCACGTTGTGAGGGCAAATAAAGTACCTTTCGATTTTTCCATTGTTAATTTCCCTTTGATGAACTTAAATGATTTGATTCAAGTTGCATATATACTCAAGGATTTGGATGCTTCTAAACTCCAAAACACAAGCAAGGATGTGTTACATTTGGGTCTGGGTCATATAAAGCTTTTCATAGACAATTACTATGATTGTCTAGCTTTGACAGACGTTCAGTTGGCTGCAACAATGGAAAAAAAAGTTACTGTTCCTCAAACCAAGACAATAAGTGAAGCTCAGTTGATGAAGTATGTGGATGGTGAAATATGTTTGAAGCCATTTGGTATAGTTTTTGCTGGGAAGAGTAAGAAGGGAAAATCATCAAAGTTCTTTTTCCAAACAAGCGAAATTGAAAGATATACAACTCCTCATTATACAAACTTAATTGTGTGTATGAATAGTTGTAAGAAGAATAACGATGGAGATAAGGCTGAACAGAAGAACGTGATGAATTGGTATGCTGAAATTCGAAGAACATTACACATGGCTGCTCAAGTTTTGATCAACTGATTTCGACACTGCTTACAAAGGGGGAGATTGTAAGGGTCGAAGTAGTGTCGTAAGGTGTTGAAATGTAATGTTATTTTGCAAAGGTGTTTTATGTCGAAACTATGAAGTTTAGTCCTTTGTAATGTTTTTTGTATGCTTTATTGTTTTCCTATAAATAGGGAATGTTAATTAGAGTTAGATAAGAGTTTTGGAGATTGTCTGGTCTATTTTCTCTCTGTAACCATGAAGCATAATACGAGCTGAAACAAGATCTTATTTACATTCTGTGTTCTCAATTCTCGATACTCTGATTTTGATTTCATTACTTGATTCAATACTTCATCAATGCGTCTCAGTAAGGACCCTCCGGGAGTGTGGACCCTCCGTTCATGTGTCTTAGTGAAGACCCTCTGGTCTCATAGCTCGGGTCAGAACCTCCAGTCCTGTATCGCAGTGAAGACCCTCCGGTCTCACAACTCGGTTTGGACCCTCCGGTCCTATCTCGGTAATGCACAGAAAAATATAACAAATATCACAAAGACAAGATCCATAATATCACATAACTCAATAAAAGAACATAGGACCCTCCGGTCGATAACTCAAATAAGACCCTCCGTTCACACAACATTACCACTCAGGTAAGTATAGTGAGAAGACTCACCTCGTAAGCAAGCAAGTAAATCTAGTACCCCACGAACAGTCTAGACTCCGTCTACACAATATAATTACCTCTAATAACCACCAAGCTAGCTCTTCCACTAGGTCTCAAAAGGTTGAAAAGACCATTTTACCCCTCCATGGTCTCCAAAGTCCACTATTGACCAAACCCTAAAAGTCAATGGAAGTCAAAACTTGAGTCAACAGTCCATCTTGACCGAACTCGGCGAGTGCACCTACGTGACTCGTCGAGCTCCCACTTGTCCTCAGAAAATCGGGAAAAATCTAACTCAACTCGTCGAGTTGTCTCACCAACTCGCCGAGTTGTAGCGCATTCAGACTATCAGGGAAACCCTTCTTGACTCGTCGAGTTGGCTCATGCACTCGTCGAGTCCCACTAGAACAAATCTCATTTTGATGATTCTAAGCAGAAATAATGTCCCAAACTCTAGATCTAGCCTCCCAAGGCTGAAATACCATGTAAAGTTGCAAGCTTTACGTCCATGCATGGCATTTAGGGCTCAAAATGCCATAATAAGCTCTATATGGGGTCTAATGCATAAAAGCTTGTCTCTAGCTTGATAAACTTGGATCTTTGGACTCAAGGGACCTCCTTCAGTCCAGATCTGATGTCTCAACTTCATGTCATGCTTAAATGACTCAATACCCAAAAGATGGATGGAAGAAAGCCCTAAGACTCACTAGAAATAGATCTAGCAAAAGAAATGATCAAGGTGGTAGCTTTTTACCTCTAAACAGAAGCTAACACTGAAGAACACTGGATCCAAAAGTCCCTCCTCGTTCCAAGCCTTGATGCTCTCCAACCTCCTTGCACAAGTGCACCAGAACACACAACATTAGCCTATCTTTCTCTCACACAATGATATAGCTTGAGTAGGGTTTCTCACAGAGTGTTAGGGTGACAAGGGAGGCGGAAATGTAGGCTTAAGGTCCTTTAAATAGGACACAATCCCTGAAAATTAGGGTTTTCTCACCTAGCTCCTACTCATCGATTTGGGGTCCTCCAACTCGTCGGGTAGACTCTAAAAATCACGTGGCATCTCCATCTCTACTCGGCAAGTTGGGGCCACCAACTCGTCTAGTTGCCCTAACAAAATGAATATAAATTAATTAATATTATACCTGGGAGTCGGAATGTTACATTGTGCAAGCCAAATATGAGCTAGACATGGAAAATGTTTATGAATATCCATCTTTTCCTGATAAACATATTTTATATGAAGTTGGAATTGGTGATTCATTTTCATCTTGGCATGATTGGTGTCATCCTAAAGTGGTTTTAAGTAATTTTATTTCAAGGAGAATGATTATGGAAGCAGGGTTCCATGATAAAACTAACATTGTAGATTTATGTGTTGATGGTATTATCAGGTGGCCTAAATGTTGGATCAAATGTAATCAAGAAATGTTTGGTAATGAGTTTGTTATTGGGAGATCTGATCAGAAAGATTTTACTATTTGGGTGGATGGAAATGGAAAAAAATGGCCATTCTCAATATCTATCATTTGGAATGATATCCGTGCCCAAAAAGATTGTGTGAACTTTTCAATACTGTTTGTTTTAGTCGCAATATTACTAGTCATTCTTTTATCTTATGGTTGGTGATTAATGAGAAAATCAAGTCTCAAGATAAAGTAAAAGGTTGGGAGCATCTGATTAATTTGACTTGTTCCATCTGTATGTCCCAATTGGACTGTGTACGCCATCTATTTTTTGAATGTGATTTGCTTAAAAAGATTTGGAATTATTTTGAGGGAATGGCTAATATTTTTGATTATCCTGATGATTTGGGTAATACTATTGGATATTATGTTGATAAAGTCAAAGGGAATTATTTGGAAAATATACTCAAAAGATTATGTTTGGCTAGTGCTGTCTATTTTATTTGGAAAGAATGAAATGGGAGAATTTTAGAAATAAAATTTGTGGTTTTGACACAATCATTATGGAAATAAAAGACTGGATTAGACTAAAATTGATGGGAATGAGTAATCAAAGTCTTAGTTTGAATGATGAATGTGCAAAAGATGGGGAATTCTGAAAAGAGGATCGAGGGAGAAGGAGGGGCAAAATAAACGAAAAGAAAAATTATGATGTGGATATTTGATTTGAGGGTTTGGGATGTGTTTTTTAGATTGGTCTATGTTTTCTTGGAGTGGTTTCATAGATGCAGGACTTGCATGGGTAAAGTTTTAAGGGACTATTGTTGGATTGTTATTTGGATTACTTGGATCTTGTATCCTATTATTTTTAAAGGAATTGACGGCTTTAGTTTAGTTGGGAGTAATATTCTATCTAATACCATCTGTGCCTTGAAGAGTAATATGAGGAATATGATCTTTTCTGAGATTATTCTTTCATATTATTCTAGACATGTGATCGATGCCATGTCAATTATGATATGACCTAGGTTTTTCTTGGGGATTTTGGGTATTGTTCTCTTAAAAATTGGATTGGTTTTTGCATCCTTTTGTTTTTCCAGATTGGTTTATCTTTTGGGCTTATTTTTTTTATTGACTAGTAAATTTTTTTTGAATGGATTCATGAATAATGTACATTATTATGGATTTAGGAAAATGTGAATATTTGCTAGTATTCACATTTTTTTTATTACTTTTATTTGTTCTAGTTTTAACGAGACATCATCCTATCGAACCCTTTTAGGAAAATGTGAATATTTTCTAGTCCATGAATAATGTACATTAGTCCATATTGTCTATTTATTTAGTGTTTGTGGTTAACCGACATATAATGTCACACCCCCGGACCAGAACGACGAAAACGTCCGGAGGCGGGTGACGTCATTGTTCAGTATCATAACAATTGAATATAAATGAAACATAGCAAATCCAAACATCATACATCAATATAACAAACTTACATTGTTTTACATCTTGTTTATGTTCTTGAATTACACAAAAGAGACAACCTTGAGTAATTTCCAAACCACATTAAAATAATGTTGAATCCGCATTCCACTAATATGCTTACTGATTTCCTGAGAATACAAGTCGTTTGAAAAGCATCAACATAAAATATGTTGGTGAGTTCATAAGCATTTTGTATAAAAATCTGTGGTAGTTGGAAAACCAGAAAATCCCATATCTTCTTATCAAAGTAGTTGTAAGTCTTGTTTCCAATCAAGTATAGTGGCATGTGTGTTTTAGTTTATCGTTTTCGAGATCATATAAAATCATTTTCCCCAGAAAATCCTATATTTTCTGATGTTTACATTTGTAGTCTTGAAACCCTAAGACTTTGTGTGGTAAAAACTTCGCTTAACGTATCCAAACAATAGTTGTTTATAATCGAAAGGTGTAACTTGCGTAAAGTTCTTAATAATAACTGGTATATTCTAAGTGAGTCGTTATAACCATACTAACATGACAGAGTGCCTGTTCTGACGTTCTTCAGGCGCCGGTTTCGTTTAAGACATTTGTCACCCTAGACTGGCCGGTCTAGCTGTAGCGAACAGCGAAGGTGCGGGGTGTCAACCCCATATAGATCTATACACAAATTCCCACTCCCCCTCCAGGAGACTCTGGTTATAACTCTTACAGGACTTTGACCGTACACTATTATACATACACACACACACACATATATATATATATATATATATATATATATATATATATATATATATATATATATATATATATATATATATATATATATATATATATATATATATATATATATAGGTACAGTGAAGATGCGTCTGACTAGAATATTAACAGGTGTTTGTGCAAAAAGCGTTGTAATCCGTTATTTATTACATAAATAACAATACTGTACTCGTTGACTAGATATTTCGTTTTTGTTTATAGAAAATATTCCTTTTTAAATCAGGCTTGTGAAAAATGACCCAATATTCTTGATGTTGGCAAAAATGGTCCTTCATTTTATAATTTATCAAATAAGACTCATATTTGTCAAAAGGTGGTTGAAAGCTATATGCATTGTTGAAAGTGGTCCATTTCCTCCAAAATACTTGTTTAAGCAATTTTTGATGTAAATACTTATGGTTTTTGTCATAAAAATTTGTAAATTATATTTTGTAACATACTAGTTCTTGATTCTTTACATATTTTGTGAAATATGATTCAAACTCTTGAAACTTGCTCAAGATTTCGAATTCTTGGAGTTTTCATAACTTTAACACATATAACTTAGCATACAAGCATAACAAGCAAATATATCAAGATTTAAACAAGGCTTTGACTTGTATTCTCCCTCAAAAACAATAAAAACCCAAAAATAGGGGTATGAAGCTCACCTTGAGTTGGTTGATGAGTTGATTGGAGTGATGGGGTGAAGATCTCAAGCCGAAACTCTTAGATGAGTTGAGGAACTTCCTTGGAAGGAATGTTGTCCTAAGAGTTTTTGTCACATATCATTATGGGCGAAATAATGTGAATTTATCTTGAAAATTATATAAAATACTAGATGAGTGGAAAAACTTACTTAAAAACTCTAAGGAGAACTTGAGAAGTTAAGTCTTTAGCAAGACTCTTGCTCTTACTTTTGAGAGAAGTATTGGAGAGAATATGAGAGAAGTGAGAGAATGGTGGAGCTTAAAGCTCTCTTATGTCGTTGCTTTAAGGGGATAAAAGGAAAAGGGGGGAAAATATGTGCATGGAAATCTGAAGGTTCAAAGCATTGTTATTTGGTGGGTAATGCATAGGTTACTGTGATTTGCATGGAGAATGGGAATTACATCAAATCATAAAATCAAACCCTCTTATCCTTATCTTATTCTCATCTTGATTTAAAATAATACCTTTATAAATATTAAATATTATTTTATGTAAATATGTTTTAAATATTCAAATTTGGCATAAAATAGGGGTTTAAGGGGTATAATTTATGGAAAATACGAGTTTGGTGGGATTCCCAACGTCAAATCCTCGTAAAATGACGAAATGGTCCGAAATGGTCTAAAATCCGGAGTCAAATGGTGAGTTCCGAAGTCCCTTATCAGGTTACAGAGTCAAACCACGAGTTCTGAAGTCCCTCATCCAGTTCCGGAGTCGCACATTCGCTTCCGAACTCGAGGTTGCGAAGTCAACTCATCCGGAGTCGTTTCCTTTTGAGACTGCAAGGGCTTCCGGTCCGAAGTCAGAGGCCTGTCCGGTGCGGTGAGGAGGTTCCGGAGTGGATATTCTTCCGAGAGGGTTTGGTCCGGAGCATGCGAGATTGTCCGGGGCATGTGAGATCTTCCGGAGCATGCTGAATTCCGAAGCAAAACAGAAGGTTCCGAATCAAGATGGTTCCGAAGCGAGATTGCCCGATTCTTGAGAAAGTCCGAAGTCACTTAAGGGGAGTTCTGAACTAGGCTTTCTCTTTCAAGTTTTCTCTTTTCTTTTTGAGTTGGTTTCCAAAAAGGAAACTACATATGGAGATTTGAGATACATAGAGAGATTTGGGAGAGATAGAGAGACATATATGTTTTGCATTTTAACAATACATGGTTCATTAGGAACCATAATGTAAACTTTATCGTGATAGTACAAGTCTTACAATAGTTGATTTTTACATGAGGACATAATTTCCTAGCTAAAAATGCTAGTTGTGACATATAAATTTGAAACATAAGAAGAAGATGATAGGACACTTATAGTCGTGGTTTGTTAGCAAAGACTGTGTAGTTAACCGGCATGCCAATTTGAGGACCATCGCATAATAAAGGGTCACTCGTTATTGCATAGTTGGTTCACCATTTTATTTGTGAGACCTCGGTATCCAGACATAGATAGAGGATGTGAAAATATGAAATTAAGATTCCATTGAATAGTTTTAATGAATCTCAAAAGATTTAGGAATTTCATAGTGATTGAAAATGGTAAAGTTCATTACCTACCTAAAATAAATTCATGATATGATTACAGTATCCCTATTCATAAATCGAATTGAAAATACAGATCCTAGCATTAAAGTAAATTGAGTAATTATTTAAGGATCAAAATCAACTAACTAAACTTTGTTTCTCCTTTTAGATTCTGGGTATCAATGTTCTTCCTCCCCTACCTCCTCCACCCACCAATTCCAAGTTTTCCCTCATTTTTGTTCTTCAAATAGAGAACCTTACTAGCAGGGCTAATTGTCTCGATCTGATGAGAAACCTAGGGATCATATTGAGGTATACCAATCTTGAATCCATGCTTGATGAACCGATCCTAAATATCGATGACAACTCAACTGATGAAGAGAACTTTGCTCAAGCCAAGCATGTGGATGACGCAAATAAGGTTTCTTGCATCATGATTATCATCATGTCATCAGACCTTCAGAAGGATTTCAAGAACACTTGGGCACATGAAATGAACTTGAAACTAACTGAAAATTTTCAACAAAATATGAGGCAAAAGTTATTTTAGATTGGCAAAGCCTTAACGTCATGCAAACTCAAACAAGGTAGTTCGGTGTGTGCTCATGTTCAAAAAATGAAGAGCTACTTGGATAAACTTGAAAACGTCAATGTTGTCTTTGATAAGAACCTAGATGTGTACCTAGTCCTTGGTTCTCTCCCTAGTTCATTTAATAATTTTAACATGGTTTATAAATTAAATAGTGCAAACAAGACATTGATGGAGCTCTATGGCCTTCCCCAGACAGCTGAAGTCGGTGTAAAGAAAACTCATAGTACACCTCAACCTCAAGTGCACTCCATTCAGAATGGTGGTGGACGCAAGAGAACGCGTTCCAATCCAAAGAGGAAAAGGAAAGTTTTCGCTTCACATTCCTAAAAGGGAAATGTATCTGTTCCACTTATGAGTTATCCTAAAGAAGAATTGTGCTTCTACTGTGGCGTTAAGGGAACTTGGAAACGAATTTGCCCAAAGTAATTAAAAGAATTTCAAGGATGGTAATGTTCAAGCATCTGGGTCTATTTTAGGTACTTATATGATCAAACTTGATAATACTACTACCACTAAGTCATGGGTCCTTGATACGGTATATGGTGATGATATATACCATGTATTGCAGGGACTAAAGGAAATAAGGAAGCTTAGGCATGGCGATTTGAATCTAATCATGGGTAATAGACGAAAATCGTGTTAATCTGAAGCTTAGTAGGGGAGTTTTGACTAAGTTAGTTAATTTTTGTTACTCTTTGGAGATGTCTATAAACATTATTTCATTCCATGCATTGTGTAAACAAGGTTTTAGGTTTTCGTTTGATAATGAAAAGGGTGACATTTTAGTTTATAAAGATGGTTATTTTATATTTAAAGCTTCCCATTGCAATGGAATTTATGAAAATGGTTTGTGTGCTTATAATAATAGAAAGGTTAACTTTAATATTGATTCTTCTAATATGTTAGGAAAACTCTATTCGGAATGAATCTTGGAATCATTCGACCTAAAATCAGATGATGTATGTGAGTCTTGCTTGTAAGGCAAGATGACTAAATTACCATTCACACAGACTTGTGAAAGAGGTGACGGATATGTGTGTTGACCCTTTAGGTTCTCCCCAAGGGAAAGTAAAGAATATTACGTTACATTACAAATGATTTTAGTCGATATGGTTATGTTTGTATGATTAAACATAAGTCAGAAACTTTTGAAAAGTTCAAATAGTTTCAAAACAAAGTAGAGAATCAATTGGGTAGGAATATAAAGGTTCTCTGATCCGACAAAGGAGGAGAATAACTTAGTATCGATTTCAACGATCATCTTAGAAATTGTAGAATAGTTTCACAATTGGCCCCTATAAGAACACCATAACTTAATGGTGTTCCTGTAAGGACAAATCGAACTTTTTTGGACATGATTCGATCTATGATGATGCAGGCTTCATTACCAATCATTTTTTGGGTTATGCACTTAAAAAAAGAGCCTATATCTTAAACCATGTTCCAACTAAGAAGGTTTCAAAGACAACTCATGAAATATGGACATGAAAAGTTCCTTCACTCAACCATATCAAGGTCTGGGGTTATGAGGTTGTCATTTGGCACGAAACCCAATATAAAATTGATGCCAGATCTGAGAAGTGTCGTTTTGTTGGTTATCCAGAAAAGGCTTTTGGATATTTATTTTATAAACCTAGTGAAAATGTGGTGTTGTTTAGCTCGTAGAGGAGTGTTCCTTGAGACAGAACTTTTATCTCAAAAAGTTAGTGGGAGTCATATTGACATTAAGAGATTCAAGAGCAAACCAAAAAAAGAACCTTTAGTTAACACAACAGCCTGTTGAGCCCAATGAAATATCATTACCTCTTCACAGATTCGGTTCAGTTAGCAACCCTCCTAAGTTTTATGGTTTCCATATAACGAAGGAAGGAAACATGTTTATTAGTGACAAGACACTAGCAAATTTGGATGAGCTGGCTAACTACAAGGAATTAATGACAGGCTCTAAGGCTGCCCAATGGAAAGAGGCAATGGACAGTGAAATTCAGTTTATGATGGATAACCAAGTTTGGAATTTGGTTGATCCTACACCTAGTCTTTAGAAATTAATTTGTGAATGGATCTTCAAGAAGAAGACCGACATGGATGAGAATGTGTACACATTCAAAGCTAGGTTGATGGCAAAATGTTTCAATCAGACTCAAGGAATTAATTATGAGGGAACGTTCTCACTATTATTTAAGATTAAGTGTATAAGGATACTCCTTTCCATAGCTACCTTTTATGATTATGAGGCATGGAAAATGGCTGTTAAAATGGATTTCCTTAACGGGAAAATTTCAGAGGATATGTTCATGACACAACTTGAAGTGTTTGAACATGCCCAGTATCCGAATAGTGTGTGTAAGCTTAAGAAGTCCATTTATGGAGTCAAACATGCATATCAAAGCTGCAATCTATGCTTCCATAAGAAAGTCAAAGAGTTTGGATTTATAGATGTCCAGATGAGTCTCGTGTATATGTCAAAGCTAGTGGGAGTGTCATTGTGTTCTTAGTGTTGTATGTATATGACATACTACTCATAGGAAACAATGTTCCATAGTTAGAAATTGTAAAATCTTGGCTCGGGAAGTGTTTTGCAATGAATGACTTAGGAGAAGCGGCATATATACTTGGTATAAGAATCTATAGATATAGATCGCAACGTTTAATAAGACTTAGTCAAAGTACATATGTGTATAATTCAATATGAAAAATTCCTAGAAAGGAAGAGTTTGTATGTATCATGGCATAAAATTGAGTAAGACTCAATGCCTTACTTGTAGTGAAGAACATGATATAATGAGTCATGACATGAACTCATCGTGATGTACCGCATGCTTTGACCGTGGTAAGTTAATATCAGGAAAATCTGGGACTTTGTCATAGGACAACGGTGAAGAACATTATGAATTATTTAAGAAATACTAAAGACATGTTGCTTGTATATAGTGGCGAACAAGAACTGGTTGTGAAGGGATATAGTGATGCAAGTTTCCAAACAGATAAATATGATTCAAAGTCACAGTCTAGATGGGTTTTCACAATAAATGGTGGTGTGGTGATATGGAAGAGTTCCAAACAGGAGACAATGGAAGACTTTACATGAGATTATGAATATATTGCAACAAGTGAAGCATCCAAGGAAGCTACCTGGATCAGAAACTTCATAGGCGACCTTAGAGTTGTTCTGAGCAAAAAAGATCCATTGGATATATGCAATGATAATGAAGGTTCAATCGCCCTACCTAAAGAGCCTAGGGATCATTGAAGGTCAAGGAATATAAAGGGGAAATACCATTACATTCGAGATAGAGTTGATGATAGAGATCAAGTTATGCAGCGAGTATCATCAGAGGAAAACCCATTTGGTCCGTTCAGAAAACGGATGACCAAGGAAAAACATAGTGTGCATGATAGGAGCATAGGCATGAGAGATGATGTAAAGTATAGTAGTTAGTTGAATACTTTGAAACACTTAGAACAATGAAATAAAGTTTTTAATTTTTATGGTGATTAACCAATGGAGATTTATTTATGTTCACATGTGATAGCATTTACAATTAATTTATTATTGTGTTTCGTTTTTCATGTTTAGATCCCCACTTTCTAAGTATTAATTTACTCAAAATCCACAATCGATCATACTCTTGTGATTAATTATTATATTAAGATTTTTGTGAAGTGTTAGTATATTGTCTATAGTAATTAGACATAGCATGGAGATTGTCACTAACGTTCATTAGTTCTTAATAGAGATGTAAGTATTGGAGAAACCCACTCTTAAAAAGATTACTTCATGAATTCAGTCACAAGTAATTCTGAGATGATAATATCTTTTATTCTTAACACAGAGAGACACTTGAGTTCTTTGAATACGAGTTGGTTGTGTATTAGTTTTACTCAAATGTTATCCATAACTTATGGTCATAACGGGTAAGGCTATCCATGATTTTGAAAAGCAGAAAAAAGATGTGTAGTCGATGTTTATTAGTTCCTTTTCGCCTTAATGAGAAAAGCGATATCGTAGGCTTCTCAGTGATTTGAGGATGGAATTGAAGTGCTAGGACTAGCCCATACTAAATTGATGTGTTTAATTAGTAGTCTGATTTGATCATCACAAATCAGAAATCGAGAACTAAAAGTTGAACTGTTAGTTTAATTTATTATCCATGACTTAGTTCACAACGATATCTTGTAGAAACAAAGGAATAATTGATCCCTTGTCAAAGTGCTGAGTTTTATAAGATCAGAGTTCGACAATTGTTTTGGAAGGAACGCTTTATTGGTTGTTCGAAGATTATATAGAAAATAGTAGTTGATGACGTGTGCCAGTGGGAGACTCTTGGAAAAAGGTGTCTAATGTCATAACTAATTGGTATAACTTTGAGGAGAATAACAAAGTTCTTTTTGGGTTGCCCTCAAGCGCTAAACTGTCCATATATATTTAAGAGACTGAGATAAATAGTTTATTAATTTATTACAAGTTAATAAATTAATTAGAAACTATTTAAATATAATTAGAATTAATTTGGATTTATTTAAAGGTACATAGGTTGAATGGTAATTGTTCATTAGTTAAGCAACAAGAACTTTTTGGATGTCCATGCGAGTGGAATGTTCTGCAGGGCTTCCAGAAGGTTTCCAGAATCTTTCAAATAGCTGATAAGGATAAATATTCGAATCAGGATTAAATCTGATTATTTAATTAGTTTAAATTAGATTTAAATTTTAAATACCACATCAATATAAAGACGCCTTTATACCTTAGATAAATATATCTTACTTTCCAAAAGGTTGATAATTTCCAATTTTCAACCTCTCTCGTCTCTCTCTCTCTCTCTCTCTCTCTAAAAGTAACTCAAATTCATCAAGTGTTTAACTGACAAATTCGATTTTTTCAAAAGGTTAGTAATTCTATTTATCATGTAGCTCTATATTCATAGTTTTTTGAAATTATGTTGTCATAATAGTAAAACCTATATCTTGGGTGCATGTACACTAAGGATTTATATTGAATGCTTATGTTGCATAAATTTTGTATATAGTTTCCTACTAAACCCATGAAATTGGACATTATACATGGACTTGTCCTCAAGCTATGACTGATCATAAGACAAATTAGTTATGTCTAGTCCAACTGGAGAAGAATAAGGTATGCTTTACGTTTTGATTTTAAATCATTTAATAATGAAGCCAAATATGAGGCATTGAGAGCAAGATTACAACTAGCAAAAAAAATAGATAATAAGAAAATAAAATCATTCACTGACTCGATGATAGTAGTAAACCAAATAAAAAAATATACGAAGTAGAACGACACAATCTCGCAAAATATGCAACAATGGTCAAGGAAACGGATAAGGAACTCAACACATTTAGACTTGAACAAATCCCACAATTGATAAACAAAGAATCAAACACATTGAGAAAACTAACATGATCAATATTTCCTCACCTTACTAAATGAGTTTTAGTTGAAATACTGAAAACAAAACGCATAGACAACAATAATACAATCTCTACAATTGGCTCATTCGTAGACTAGCGAACGCCAAAAATCGAGTACCTTTCGATAGGAAAACTATTGGAAGATGAGAAACCAGTAAGGAGAATAAGAATCAAGGCACCGTCCTTCACAATTTGGAACGTCACACTATACAAGAGATTATATTTTTCATTTTATTTAAAATGCTTAAGTTTACCTGAAGCACAACACATATTAATGGGAGTACACGAAGGAATACACGAGGCTTATGAAGGGTCAAAAACCAACCATTATCCAAAAGATCACAAGACTAGCATTCTAGTGGCCGACAACTTACAAAGTCGCTAAAACTACTACCACATATAATGTTGGGGCCAATTTCTATCCCATAGTAAACTAGTTTCCCCGAGGGTTTTTTCCCAGAATTTTCAATATAAGAACTACTCACTTCCCCCGAGAGGCTTTTTGTGACCATCTAGAATCACCATATTTCCTCTAAGAGACTTTTATCATGGTTGACTAGTCATTGACCACATCCCTCCTAGATGCTTTTCATCTCCAATGACTCTTACCCTATATCAAACAATCAACGTAATAAAAGAGTTCGCAAAAACTCAGATGAAGCAACAAAACATGGAATAAAACCATAGGAGTGGATAAGATTGATTCCCACTTCTTTAAACGCCTAGATTCATATCATTAATCTCTAATTAGCCTAAAAATGATGTATTATATTCTAATACTTATTAAATACTTAATTATGGTTATATTTAAAATAATGCGTTCTGATTTCTGACCATTTTACCTCTTTAAACTCCATACTTTTAGAACTATAGCTAGATAATGTTGAAGTAATCTTCACAAGGTTTCTGAGGATATAAAAAACTCACTATAACAATGTTTATTCAATTTTCCATGAATTTTACAATATGAGAAGAAACATGTAGAAATGGTCACCAACACCCAAGGAAGATTAAGGATCAATCTTTGGCAAAATATATATTAAAGTAGATACCCCTATAAACTCAATCCAAAACCTAATATCAACTGGATTTTTTCTAGAATTTATTTTACATTTTACAACATGGTCATTTCAAACAACCATCATTCTGGACAAGCATGTGAAGAATTCTAATTTCTTCCAACTTTGGAATGGAATCATGCTAAACCCATTTTATGGAGAAAAAAATTAGACATAATTAGTAGAATCTAAAAAGGAACCTCATACAGTTTGGTGTTTTCTATATTTATTTTATGAGCTTTTACAAAATAACTAAAGTTATTAGTGAAATATCTAGACTAGCATGCATTGTAAGAACCCATTAAAGGGATTTGACTTTGGGTGAATAATTGACCAAAAGGGAAATTTAGTCATTTAGAGGAATTTCATGAATTAAAAAGAGATAACTTCATGAAATGAGTTAAGATAACTCTAAGTCACATTTATAAGATGAGATAAACGAGCTCAAGAGAAGAAATGCATAATATGGTGAATTTATGCTATAAAGGGTAAAATGGGAACTTTATGCTTTTGGGCCAAGTTTGTGACTTAATAGATTAAGTCCTGTATACATTTTGTAAGAAGTAACTTAAAAAAGTTGTAGACCTCATCTCCACCTTAGTGTGGATATAAATATCATAGAAAACAATTTTAACACAAAGAAGTTATGATTGTTACAAGATTGTGTAACGCTTGTTTCAGGTATCATTTATTTCTCTAACATTTAGGGTTTTGGACTAGGACTCGACGAATTGGGGAGCTCCAACTCGTCGAGTAGGGATCATTATAGACACGGGATGAAGGGTCTACTCGATGAGTTGGAAGGCCCCAACTCGACGAGTAGGCGCTGGAAAGGAAAACCCTAAAATTCAGGGCTTGTACCCTATTTAAAGGCCATAAGCCTCATTAGTAGCCTCCCTTATCGCCTCCATCGTCCAGAGAAACCCTAGTTCACCCATTTCCTCTCATTGTGTGTGTGTGTGACTTTTGGTGCTCTTTTGAAAGGAACTTGAAGCTTGAAGAGGTTAGATTGAGTAGAAGGTAGTAGATCCGGGATTTCCTCCAGTATTGCAGCTACATTGAGGTGTAAAGTCAAAACCTTGGCCTTTTATTTCTTAGATCTTCTTCTATGAAAGTTTATGGCCATTATTAGACTAGTTTGGGACTATGCTTGGATGTGAGCGTGTGATGATGATATGGCTTCAGATCTGGATATCTCAGGGCCTTTGTGGACTTAATGTTACCAACTTTATCAAGTCTTGGCCCTCCTTCATGCTCTAAGTCCCCTGATAAGCTTGTTTGAGTGTTTTTAGCCCTTTGATGCCTTGCATGGATGTAAAGTTAGCAACTTTACGTGGTATCTTAACCCTAGGGGACTGGATCTGTAGTTTGGGGCTTTAGATTCAACTAGAAGGGACTGAATATGCTAAGACAGGGAAAAAGCAACGAGTTGCGCCAATAACTAGACGAGTTGGATATGGTTTTCCCATCTTCTGGATACTGAGCGAACTCGACGAGTTGATAAGGTAACTCAACGAGTTGGCTAGGATTTTTCCCGATTTTTTGAACACTGAAAGGACTCGACGAGTTGGGTCAACGGGGATAGTTATCCTTGACTGTTGACCTTGACTTTGACCATGGTTGACCAAGTTTGACTTTGAGGGTATTTTGGGTATTTCTGGATTTTGACAAAGTTAGTCACATGATGGTTGTAGGCAGTTGAGTTGGAGCTACGAGTTGGGACTTATCTTATTAGTTCAACATTTCTTGAGAGGTGAGTCTTCTCACCATACCAATGGGTTTAGGCACCAACGCCGGCCATTATATGATATGTGGACTGTTAGTGGATTATGTGATATGTTGGTATGACATTTGTATGGAAGACTCCGGGGGGTTCCCGTGGCAGTAGATTAAGACCATGTAGGAGTTTCCATGGCATTTGGTAAAAGTCCTTGGAGGGTTTCCATGGCATCCTAGTATGTTTGCATGTTTAGCTTGTATGATATTTCTTTGGTTAGCCAAGACCATGTGGGGGTTCCCATGGCAGGTAGTTAAGACCACGTGGCAGTTCCAGTGGCAGTTAGTAAAGACCATATGGTGGTTCCCATGGTAGTTAGTGAAGACCATGTGGGGGTTCCCATGGGGGGTAGTGTCACACCCCCAAACCGAGACGGCGAAAATATTCGGGGGCGGAGGACGTCATGTACAATATCATCACAAATGAATAATAGTAATCAAAGCAACAACAACCATTGTATTGATAGTATAGTGTTTACATCGTACTCGAAACATAGCTTGAATGACTCCAAATGTATATAGTAAAAACTAAGACTAGAAAGCTATTATGCTCCGTCTTCTTGGAAACCTGTGCGTGTACCTGCCTACTGGTTTCCTGAGAATACAAGTAATTTTGAAAGTGTATCAACATTTAAGTTGGTGAGTTCATAAGAATTTTTTTTAGAAAATAAGTTCCTTGTTCATTGAAATTGTTCGTATGTTCCTCCAGAAAATCCTATATTTTTTTTATAAGTAATGATAAGTAATGTGATCATACCAGTTCCTTCTACGATCACATAGTGAAAACAAGTTATGTATAATCCAGATCGAATGGACAGTTGAATGTATGGATCTGCCCTAAGCCCACAACCAAACAAGGAATGGGAAGTAAGGCGGAATTCATACATTCCACTGCCTATCAGATCCTCATTATATATGACCCTAACGTATTCACTAGGTTATCATAGAGTTAACAATAATGGTCCTTTTAGAAATGTAACTTGTACTGTACTAGATAAGTAGTGTGTCGTAGTTGTATTTGTATGCAACCTTTATGTATATACGCTCTTGGATAAATGTTCCTCCAGAAATGTAAGTTTCTATGTTATAAAATAGTGTACTCCTAGGAACACCCGTAGCTTCCTTCTATAACCCCCAGTGTATACAAGTTATATAAAATCAAGGTCGAATGAAATGTCGAATGTAATGGGTTTGCCCTAAGCCCACAACCAAACAAGGAACAGGATCTAAGGTGGACCTACCCATTCCCAAGTCGATAGAGTCTAAATTTTATATATCTCTGACGTATACTTGTGGCAATTATAGAAGGAATCTAACCATCCTATATGAAATGTAGTCTTAACTACCCTAAGACCGATATGTGTGAATGTTTGTTCTTGAAAATAGTGTGTTGTTGTAGTGCATAAATAAAACTTCTTTCTTTGAAAATGTAATGTATGTACAAGAAAAATCCAATATTTTCCTTATAAAATGAGTTGTAGTCTTAAGACTCAAAGACCGAAATGTACAAGTATTTTCCATACTTATGATAGTATATGCAGTTTTAAATAAATAAATCCCTTTTGAATCTAAGAATCCCCGTAAACTATATGTGTCGTTGTTTCCCTATGTGAGTTATTATAACCGTGCAATTGACATAGTAAGCCTGTTACGACGTACTTCGGGCGTCAGAATGTTTTGACATTTGTCACCCCAGACCTGCCAGTCTAGCTGTTGCAAGCAGCTTAGGTGCGGGATTGTCAGTCCCAATATAGACCTATATAGAAGTATCACACTATCCCTACAAGAGACTATGGTTATAATACAGGACTTTAGCCAGCATTCTAGAGAGTACAATGAAGTAACGTCTCACAAATTTGATTCAACGAGTTTACGTGTAGTGTGAATGAAAATCCTTCTTGAATGTATGAATCCCCTTAAACTATATGTGTCGTTGTTTCCCTATGTGAGTTATAATAACTGTGCAATTGACATAGTAAGCCTGTTACGACGTACTTCAGGCATCGGAATGTCTTGACATTTGTCACCCCAGACCTGCCGGTCTAGCTGTTGCAAGCAGCTTAGGTGCGGGATTGTCAGTCCCAATATAGATCTATACACAAGTATCAGGCTTTCCCTACAAGAGACTATGGTTAATAATACAGGACTTTAACTCTAAAGAGTACAACGAAGTAATGTCTCACAAATTTGATTCAATGAGTTTACGTTTAGTGTGAATGAAAACCCTTTTTGTAGTATGAATGAAACCTTCCTTAGTATGTTCGTAGTGTTATTGTATCATAAACTATACCTATTATAGTTTATCATGTGTGTTTGTAATGATGGAAGACCCTTATGTGAATGATTATTTCTGTTTCATGGAAGTAAACTAACATGAAATACAATCAATATATAGCAATTTATTGCAATGCACTTTGCTCAACATGTTACAAAGTGTTAATGAACTTATAAACTATTTTACTAGTTTTAACTTTTCTGTCACTGTTTTTAGAAAAATCATAGAACAATTACTGTAAGTCGAAAACTGAATCAGTATACTCTTGGAGTTCAGAAAATGTGTCTAGGTTTTTCATAATTTTTGTTTAATTTTTAGTGGTCCCTAACAAGTGTGAAAATGTCCATCTTCACAGACTGGTCCGAAATCATTTCTGAAATGATAGGCAGTTTTGTAAAAATCGCCATAAATTATAGAAAAATCGTATGAATGTGTGCAAGTAGTCATTAGAAAGGTATAAACCTCAGCTATTTACATATTGAACAGTTGTGAAAAATATTAAGTTTAAGATGGTCAAAACAGTTCGTGAATACACCATAACTTTTCTGTTGAAAGCTGTTGATTTAGTTTAGAATATGTTTTGGGTGTTGTAACTTGTATTCCCCCCTAAAACTTGAATAAAACATGAAAATGTAGGGGTATGAACTCACCTTTTGTGATTTCTTGTGGAGGAAGGTTGGAAATGTGGAGTTTCAAGTCAAGAACACTTGAAGGTTGTTTGAAGATTTGAAGATCCTAAGAACAAATATGTGGATATTTGTGTAAATGATGCATGATTTGTATGAAGATGTGAAGATTGTGTAGAAGTTAAAGGAAAATACTTACCAAAAATAGAGGAATCGCTCAAAAACTCCCTAGAGAATTCATGTTTTAGAAGGAGAGAGAGCGAGAGAGAGAGAGAGAGAGAGAAAGTTTGTTTTTGGTGAGGAGTGAAATCTTGGATGAGAAGAATGAAGATTTCTTGGGTAGATTTGATTAAAGAAAATCTAATGGTGTGTTGAGAGGAGTTGAAAAAGGACAATGATTTGACTAGATAGAGTGTGAATAGTGACATAAAGTAGGCGTAACGATGACTTGTGTCATAACTTTATGGGAAAAGTCAAAGAGTGCCTTTACGTCCTCTTGATATTATCCTAAACAAAAATAAGATTTATATTTAATAAATCTTCAAGATGTGGATAATATATGAGTTTAGAGGGTCTAATATGTCAAAAAAATGAATTGGGTGAAAATCCCACGTCAAAATCATCAAAAACGGACTCAAAAGTAAAACGGGCCAAAAACTGGACTTGAGAAGCAAGAGGGTTCGCTGCTGAGAAGGTTCACAGGCGAGAAGGTTCGCATCCAAGAGGTTCGCATCCGAGAAGGTTCGCATCCAAGAGGTTCGCAGCCGAAAAGGTTCGCATCCAAGAGGTTCGCAGCCGAGAAGGTTCGCATCCAATAGGTTCGCATCCAAGAGGTTCGCATCCGAGAAGGTTCGCATCCATGAGGTTCACAGCCGAGAAGGTTCCCATCCAAGAGGTTCGTAGCCGAGAAGGTTCGCATCCAATAGGTTCGCGGCCGAGAAGGTTCGCATCCAAGAGGTTCGCATTCTAAGAAGGTTCGCATCAGAAGGGTTTCGCATTAGGAGGGTTTCACATGAGAAGGTTTTGTTTCTTGAGAGGGTTTCGCACCCATTGTGCTGTATTTCATATTTTCTTTCCGTTTCGAGTGTTTTTCAACTAATTGAAGGGTCGGGATGGCATGGATGTTTATGAAAAGTTAAAAGATATTTTGAAAGAGATTTGGGAGAGAGAGAGAGAGAGAGAGAGAGAGTGAGAGAGATTGAGAGAGACTTTGCCGATGGCCTTTATTAGTGTTTGGCCCCGTAGAGCAAGGTTTGTAGATCCCACTATGACTCCTTATGAGTGTTATACACCCTCGAAGGGTACGTAATAGTGCTTTATAGAGTCGTTACATCACTCACCCTGCTTAGGGTTTAGAATTTCTGAACATCTGAAACTTCTGAGTGACACTTTGTTATTAAGATGGAGATATGTACACTAGTAAACATAGAGTAAGTCCTATCATACAAGTACTAGTTGATTTGAACGGTTTGACTCGTTGACTTAGTTTGACTTTAACTTGGCCCGAAATTGACGGTTGTCACATGTAGTTAAGACCCCGTGGAGGTTCTAGTGGCACTCGAAATAAGACCTTGGAGGGTTTCCATGACATCCTTATATGTTTGTATGCATGGCTTATATGGTTTATGTAGCTTATATAGCTAATATGGATTATATGTTTATGTGGATTGTGTGGGGTATGCTCTGGGGAACTCACTAAGCATTAGCTTACAATTTGTTGGTTGTTTCAGGTACTTCAGAGCCTAAGGGCAAGGGCAAGGCTTGATGACACGACATGCACTCTCCGGCGATATATGAATAAAATGTTTGATGTTGTGGATTTTTAAAACAATGGTGATTGGTACATCATGTTTATTGGAAATGATTTTGTTATATAAAAATGAAAAATTTTATTGGAAACTTGGGTCGTTACAGATTAGAAGAAAACCATCCCAAACGTCGAATAGAATCAGCTAAGGAAGCTACTGATATGCAACTATCACGATTTTCTATGTGTGTTGTCGCGACATGATCTTTAGAATGGGAAAACGGACACAAGTTCATGGTAAGTATAGGGCAATGCACTTTTCACCGTGATGTGGTGGCGAAAGAAGAATGCTATTCGATAAAGGCATCACGACTCGGTCAAAGCGAGACCACAACCTAATAACGCGCACCACAGCTCAGTAAGGTTTACACCACAGCACGATTTTGCAGTTCAGTAAATAGACTTAAGTCTGTATAGGGTTCATTCTAATTCATTTTGTTCCCCAATTCGATGGAGAGCATATTGATGGCAATTTTGAACCCATGATGATGCCAAGATGAGTTAGATATGCGGGATTGCAAAGATCAACAACCTCTTCCCCTTAAGCTAATGATTTCTCCTTTGTATGAAGCTTTGAGCTTCAATGGTGAAACTACTATATCAACTAGATTGTTTGAATTATTAGGATTATAACTCAATTAGTATTATATTGAGAGTATTAAGAAGCTTTGAACAATATTTGTATGTCTTTTCCACGGTGAAATACATATATGGAAAGTTAGGGTTTAAAACCCTAACTACTAAGGAAGATAAATTCATGCAATAAAGATGACAATGTAATAAATTAGATACTATGAGATACATAATTCATTGGATAAAATTAGATTTAGATGGTAGAAGATGAGATGTTAGAATTTTGATCAACTAAGTGATAATTTTGATATAGAGATTGAATAAGCTCTTAATAGACCAAGACAAGTTCTAAGGAGCTTGATATGTTGTATGAATAGGCCTTGAGCAAAAAAGATGGACCAAGATGCGTTAACTGAATATTTGAAGCCAAGGGTAGTTAGTCTTAACTAACTAATAGGGTGAGTTATAACTCACTCTCTCACTAGATTATGTATTCATGTTTATATATGTTTATGTTATCATGTATGCATGTTTAAATGTTAGTGGTATTTTTTTAAATACCCATAACTCACTAGATGAAGATAGTGCATGGTTATATGAATTATAACCTTATGGATGATTATCTTTATATGAGTATATGTTATTGGTATTGTGTTAAATAACCATAATATATTAAACGAAAGACATAGTATGAAAGTGTGATTAGAGGTAAATGGTATTATGTTGAATACCCATAAGATGTTAGATGAAGATAAATGATGATTATATGTTTATAATCATGTAAATGAGTATGTGTGTATGTTTAGATAACAATGGTATTATCTTAAATACCTACAAGCCAATAGATGAAGATATAGTGTGTATGTATGGTTAGATATGGAAGGTGTTGTGTTAAATACCCACCATATATTAGATTAATAAAATGTATAGATCCATGGATATATCTTAATGATAATGTGTTAAATACCAATATGTTAGTAGATGAGATTTATATTTCGTACTTAATGAATTAAGAAGTAGATTGGTAGTAGAAGATCTCTTAATGAGATAACGAGATAAATGTCATGTGACATGTGATTTGTAAGACTATGTGGAGACCATAGCAATCACATGAAAGATATTGAGAATGTAGAAAGATGATTCATATGGGAATAAGATTATGATTCCTATGGGAATATGGTTATGTTTCCTTCGGTGATGAGATTATGATTAATTCGAGAATGAATATAGACAATTCCTACGAGATGTAGATAGATGATTCCCATGTGAATAAGATTATGTGTGGCTAGAGAAGATCGAAAAAAGGGTTCCAGGAGATGTAACATCGTGATTTTCACCCAATTTTTTTATTTTCAAAACATTTATTTAGAAGAATACGTTAGAGGAAGTCTTATTTTAAGTTTAAAAGAAACATCACCAATGTTACATTTATTTTCAAAAACAGCATTCATCAAAATATAGTTCATAAACCAAATCAAAAACAATTTCTCTAAAACAAGTGTTAAGAAAACTCCACGACTAGTCCTAACGGTATCAATAGTAAGACATAAACTGTAATGTAACTATCCAAATTCCCCATCCTCACCAAACCGTCAAACTATGCAACCTGTACCAATGCAAGGCAACAACAAAGTGTCAGCAAATGCTAACTGATTCAACCATAAGTACAATGTTAGGAAAAGACACATAGCATATCATCACATAGATCTCATGAATCACATCGCATACATACATCACACAAACAATATACATCACATACATCGCATGTTCTTCACTACAGTATCATTAGGGTCTATCGTTATTATTTATCTTTTAATATTTGATAATTAATAATTATTCCTAGCCATGCATCCATCACTAACCCACAAAGAAGATTCACCACACATGGGACCATCACTAACTTGTAAGGAATATTCCCCACACATGGGTCCATCACTAATCCATAAGGTAGACATCCTGCACGTAAGTCCGACACCAACCTGAAGGCAAAACTCATTCACTAATAAGTGACCGACCCAAGCCTACCCCACTGGGTCCATCACTAACCCTGCTTCCATCACTAACCCAAGAGGTAAAAGCCTCATTCACTACTAATGTGACCGGCTCGACCTAATACACCAAGTGGGGCACAAATCTCACTCGTAACATTGATGTCAGTTTGTTGCGTTAGCTACTCTGATGTTGCACATACAAGTATGCACGTTGTCGTTCAAGAGTGGTACTTGTCATTGTACTTATCACTAGAACTTCCCACTCAAACATGATATTTGATCTAGCGCCACCACTATGCGAATATCACTCCAGTCCTTGAACACCGTAATGTCCATGAACCATGTCCCGAGTGGTGGCCTAGAAAAACCACTTGACATCTCCATTTGGCTTAGGCTCTTTTCCTCTAGGTATCTTCTAACTTGTAAGGCCCTCACAAGTATCCGGAGAGGGTACACTCACCTAAGTCTAGGTTGCTACCCTTTATACCCCACTAAGTGTATTCCCCTTTTTAATTAATAAATTATTAATTCATCACATAAGGATTACACTACAAACCTGATTACGTAATCATGCTCAATTTCAATTAATAATATTAGATGTTGTATTACTTCCATACCTCATATTATGTAAATGTACAACATGGTATCACAAGTTAAGGCATTTTACATCTTCTATATAATCACGCTAATATCATCACTTAATCATTAAGGCATATTATATCACTAGCATACATTGTCCTAACCAACATAGACAAATATTACCAATAAATTATTGCATGCATATATTCACACACAATCAACACAAACCTCACCTTCTATATTGGACCTATCACACCCTCACATCAAAATAGAAAGAAAAAAGTATAGCATGAAGGAAAGATCATTCAATTCAAAATATCATTTATAATTGGGGTACATTCACCCTAAACGACCTAGGTTGATTCCATTCCCTCTAAGATGTGGAATCCCTAACGAGTACTTTAAACAACCACATAGACTGACTCACCTTTGTCAAAGAAGCACCCTTTCCACACTTCAAATCTTCTAGAACCTGACGTATCAAACACTCCCCTAGTTAAACACAAATAGATATATTAGTAGAAGTTTACATGAGAAAATAATAGCATTTTACTACCTAAACATGCAAATTAGTCATTAGGTGAAAATTTCAGATTTTGACCTAAAACAACAGCCTGTTCAAGGCCAACTTAGCACCACTTAAACCTGTAAAACTTTCAACGTTATTCAATGTTCAGGCAGCTCATACTTTTATCATTAAAAGTGCTACTCGCACAAGTCCAACCGATTTTTGTACAATTTTATATGAATTTTACAGGACAGCATGTCCATGCAGCTAATTTCAGACTGGTCAGTGAAAAAGACGATTTTCACCTTGGTTAGTTATAATATCATATCTTGTTAAAACTTGTGACAACCCGAAATTTCTATCTTGTAAAGCCATTCAATTCAATCAAAAGTCAGACTTGTTTCTGCTACCTTTTAGCATTGTTAAGGGTCTGTTTGAGTGTTCTAAGCCAAGTACATTCAAGGATTGAGTGTTAGGAAGTATCTACTAGAGTTCATTGTGCAGCATTCAATCCAGAAAACTCCATCACATGGAGTTTACGGCCGTAAACTAGAGCTTACGGTTGTAACCTCTTGTTTGGCCGTGAACTAGCCTCTTAAGTATGATATTCCTTCATTTTTATTCACTTCTCACAACTCCAAGTCAAAAACACTCAATTCTCTCTCAAGTATCATCAAGAACACTTCCATTTCTCTAAGTTAATATCCTTCTTGATCTAGTAAAACCCCATGATTTCATCAGTGAATTCATCTCTTTTTGGGGTTAGATCTTCAAGAACACCAAGAACACCAAGAACACACTTTGGGTCGTAATCACCTTTCAAGCTTCCAAAGCGTAAGTATCCTTTCCATATACGAGTAGCTATTAGAAGCTCTTGATTAGCATCCAAGAATCAACCATTTTAGCAAGAACATCAAGAGTTTACGGCCGTAAACTCTTCATATGGCCGTAAACCCTTCTTAGTTCATGAGTTAGCCGTGAACCCTTCAAGTCATGGCCGTAAACTCTAGCTTGTTCATGTATGGCCGTAAACTCCTTGGCCGTGAACACATCTTGGCCGTAAACACACCCTTGTGTAGCCGTGAACACCCTTTATACAATCATATGTGATTGTAACACTTTATTCCAAGTGTTTCCTAGTCCCTAAGTTTGTTCCCTTACATGATTAGTTGTTATATACACTAATTATATACATATATGTGTCATTATATGCTTAATAGGATCCGTTTGGGCTCAAAACTTCACTTGGCATACTTTGCATCCTAATCAATCTTACATTTGACTCACTCACTACAGGTGAGTTCATACCCCTAACTTATCTTTTAAATGATTTTAAATGCTTTTATGGGGGGATACAAGTAGAAAACATTATAGTTATAGTATCAATCACATGTGATTTATAACTATCAAACAAGTGGATTTCTTATACTTCAAAACTGTGTTATCAAACAAACTATTTCAAAACATTTTATAAACTGACATCAACTCATCTATAACCATTCAAATGGTTAAAACTCTTTTATATGCTAAACTCTTTATCAAACTCTTTTAAACTAATATATTGTCAAAATCATGTCTATATAGATATACTTATATAAATAAGGTTGAAAGGACTTAGGACTGATAACTCGCTTTATTTTCTGTTCCTTGTTTGGTTGTGGACTTAGGGTATCGGTTGTTTGTCCAAGTGTCATTTGAATCTTAGTTATATATTATATATATGTATTTAGATATAAAAGTTCTTCCAATCAGTTCAATACCTTTGGGTAGCAATGCTGTACAAACATGATCAGTCATTCAAATAACAGTACTAGTAAACTATAATAGGTATAGTTTAGAGGTTTACTACTTACTATTTCTAGAACATTGAAACATACAAGAGTTATTTCATACATGAGTTAGTCCAAACATACTATAACGAGAAACAGAAAGAACATACTATAACGAGAAACATAGAGAACATACTATACACTAGAATCGAGAGAACATACTATACACTAGAATCGAGAGAACATACTATACCCTAGAACAGAGAGAACATACTACACACTAGAACAGAGAGAACATACTATACGAATACAATAATGAAATAACATTAATGTGAGCCACTACTTCATGGCATGGAAATATACCGATGTGTCACGTTTTGTAACCAGAGTCTCCTAGAGGGAGAGCATGAATTTGTGTATAGATCTATACGGGATTGACCATTCTACACCTTGCTGCTAGCAACAGTGGGACCTGCAGGTCTACGGGTGACGAATTTCATACCATTTTGACGTCTTTGAACGTCGTGTTTACTAGTCGATCAAGTATGGTTATAATCTCATCACATTGTACCTTAATTAAACAAACTGGTTTTAAGGTAGTTAGTACATCTGTAGTTACTTTATACAATACTGTTGTACATCTTACATTTTTCCATTACATTCATATAGTGATCTTCTCACATAAACGGTAATGTAAACTATTTTATGGTAATGATAGTCATACTTGGGAAAAACACTCACTTTTACAAAAGAACAAACATATAGAACAGTCGTGTCTTGGTAGAAGACTACATTACATTATAAGTAGAAAATATAGGATTTTCTAGGAGGTATACAAACATTTACATCAAACACTTACAAACATTTACATCAAACACTTACAAACACTTTCATCAAACTTGTACAAACAATGACACTCAAATACTGAACTCACCAGCTTAAATGCTGATCTACTCTTTCAAAATAACTTGTATTCTCAGGTCACCAGTAGACAGGTACCGAGGACTAGGTTTTGAGAAGACGGAGCATGTTCAAGACTCGTCTTTTATTTTGATTCATATTTTGGTGTCTTTCAAACTATACACAGAACACACTTGTATTAAATTATATTAATAATGCAATGGATGATGTTGTTGTTTGTTTACTATTTTGCATTGTTATGATACTGTACATGACGTCCTCCGCACCCGATTGTTTCCGCCTTTCTGGTTTGGGGGTGTGACAGATTGGTATCAGAGCTTTGTTTATAGTGAATTGACTATATCAACCCATAAAATATATACAACTATAAACAGATCGGGATTAAATTACTCTGACCAAGAGTTCATACTTTTAAATCATAAAATATTTAACTAAAGTATACATACAAGCGTTCATACTAGGATCAGTGTCATAGTAGAACAGAACAAAAGTATTGCAGTTGTTGGACAACACAAGTAGGCTTGGGGACATATAATCAGATCTGGGAGTGATATAGCCTGATCAACTATATATTTCCGAGATGTGATTAGCATGTGCCTAGGAATGGTTGTGGTGTTGCAACAATTCTAAAAACTTACCAACACTAATACAATGAAAACTTTAGAACAAAACATAAACTTAAAATACTATAGGAGTATTTTGTGTTACTATAATTACTTATGTGCAAACTAAAAGGTCCTTGTTTGGTTGTGGACTTAGAGTTATGGTCACTTATTCGAAGGTCTATTCTATCTTGGTTACATATGACTGGTATGCACTACACAAATATTGGAGTAACTAGTAAGAATCATCATATAATTATCTTTAGTAGTACGTCTATTAACTATCTCTTTTGCCCCTATTCTCGCATAGATTTCATGGCGGGATTTCATCCTCATGGAGATTCGTACTTCCCTAACCAAGGAAATGGTGGATGGCTCGATGAAGAGCCAGAAGAGAATCATGCAATTCCTCTAGATGATGACTTCGCAGAAAACTTTCCAGAGGATTCTGACTCGGAGCCAGAAATCAATGATCTATCCCTAGTAGCTCCAATCCAAAATCCTAACCCTCGTCCGACTTTTCAAGGCCCGAGGCCTTTGTGGGCGGAAAACTTAGGAAGATGGAGTCAAGAGCAGGGTCAACCCGTACCATACAACGGAGACAGAAGCTTCTACAATTTGAGCGAGGGAGGCTCTGCAGACAGAATCATACCTATTCTGGTTCGCTAGGTTGATCGAAATGACGAGCAGGGTAAGGCAGCCATCAACCGAGTTATGGAAGCTGATGTTGATGCGGAAGTCAATACAGTCCGCATTCGCCATCTTGAAGATGCTCATGGGAGAGCTATGAGAGACAATGAGGCTCTGCAGCAAGAATTAGCTGCAACTCGAGCTGAAGTCATAGAGCTCCGAGCACGCCAAAGAGTACATGAGAGACACCTGCTAGATGTGGTGCGTCATATGGCCGAATTAAGGGTTCATCTGAGAGGTGCCCGTCGCCAGTAGGAGATGATCTACTCATCCCTTCTGTTGGTTAAGGAATAGCCTTCTTATCTATGCTCTAAGTAGCACTTTTTTCCTATAAACTTCATGTTTATGTTAAGACCTTGAACTTCTAGCTTGTTAGGTCTTTGTGCTGTCAAAATTTTCTTATTCTGGTGTGATGTAAGACCTACTTCAAGGTTATTTTTCCCGAACTTGTTACATCTTTAATGCCAATATTCTTGACAGACACCTAATCCTTTGGGAAATCTTTATCCAAATGCTTTCATCCTTCTACTATTAGATCTCTATTACAATCATACTCTCATCTGTTTAGTTGGGCTATGGTGAGTTAGTCCATGGATCACTCTCATTTTCTCACTATTAAATTCTTACTATCATCTTCATCTTTGTGAACTTATAGCTACAAGATGCCTCAACGTCGATCAACGAGACGCAATACACCGATAGCTCTAACCAAACCATCACTACCTCCTCCACAATACAATCCAACAGCTATCCAAGTTCCAGTGGCTACGGCTGTTACGGTAGCCCTAGCTCCATTCAACATGACCGGTACTAGCGAGAGTGGATCGGGTGTTAACTACACCCAAGGTAGTAGTCACGGGCACCCTAGGGAGTGTTCGTATAAGGACTTCACCAACTGCAAGCCCAGGACCTTTAACGGGACTGGTGGAATCATTGCCCTCTCGCAATGGTTCGAAAAGACGGAGTTGATCTTCGAGATCTGCTCCTATCCGGAAGGGAGCAAAGTTAAATTTGCTGCCTACACGTTCGCAGACAGAGCCCTGACATGGTGGAATGGCATTGTCAAGTAAGTAACCCAGATAGTGGAAAATGCTATGGGCTGGGAAGCTCTGAAGGAGCTCATGATTGAGGAGTACTGCCCGAGGGGTGAGGTTCAGAAACTTGAACAAGAACTTTGGAGCCTAACCATGAAGGGCTCCGACATAGTTGCCTACACCGCCAGGTTCATCGGTCTGGTGGCTCTATGTCCGGGAATGGTCCCCACTGAGGGAAAGAAGGTCGAGAGGTATATCTGGGGGCTGATGCCTCCATTTTAGGGGAATGTATTAGCTTCAAACCCCACTATCTTCAACAGTTCCAAGCGATTGGCACAGTGGATCATCGATCACAGAGTTCGCACCCCGACAACGACAGTAACCCTGGCCATCCCAAAACCATCCAAGGCCGCCGACAACAAGCGTTAGTTTTTGGACAACCAGAAGAAGAACGCGGCGCAGAACTCTGCCAAAAACCAGCAGGTCGTGGCTATTCATTCCGCGATAGCACCTACTGCCACTAAGCCGATGAAGCAGTATGCGGGAAGCTTGCCCAAGTCCAACAAGTGCAGCTTCCACCACATTGGACCCTGCCGGGAAATGCAGTGTACAAACTGCAATAGGAAGGGGCACACTGCTCGTTTCTGCAAACCTCCGGCTAGGCCAATCACCCAAGTCCCCGACGTTGGTGTGGGCTAGGCTTGCTATGGTTGTGGCGAGGTGGGTCACTACAAGAGGAACTGCCCGAAGGCAGGGAACGCAGGCAAAGTGGGAAGAGTTTTGGCTATAGGCCACGAGGAAGCGGTAGAAGACCATACAGTGGTCGCTGGTACGTTTCTCCTCGATACTCATATGCATGCATAATGTTTGATAGTGGAGCGGAGAGGAGTTTCGTGAACCAAAAATTTGCCCACCTACTTAAACAACAATCACGTACACTTAAAGAACCGTTCACTGTAGAAATGGCTAACGGAAAGATGAAGAGCACTAACAGTATATACATAGGATGTACTCTAACTCTAGATAGCCATTCATTTCCAATCGACCCTATGTCGGTCTCAATTTAAAGTTTCGACGTCATTATCGGCATGTATTGGTTGAGCCTCCATCATGCCTCCATCATGTGTTTTGAGAAGGTCGTTTTTCTTAATCTACCGTCTAATGAAACCCTAGTTATCTATGGTGACAAACCAAGCACGAGCCTTCGAATCATTTCAAGTATACAAGACCAGAAGTACTTACGGAAGGAATGTCGCGCATTCCTTGCTCATGTAGTCGATATAAACCAAGAGACGAAAGACATAAAGAACATCCCAGAAGTACGCGACATTCCCGACATCTTTCCAGAAGAACTACTAGGATTACCTCCACAACGTGAAGTCAAGTTCAGAATCGACTTAGTTCCAGGGGCTACCCCAGTAGCCAAATCGCCTTATCGTCTAGCACCAGCTCAGATGCAGGAGCTATCCTGTCAACTTAACGAACTGCTCAATAAGGGCTTTATTAGACCAAGCTTCTCACCCTGGGGAGCATCGGTCTTGTTCATCAAGAAGAAAGACGGATCGTTCCGTATGTGCATCGACTACAGAGAACTAAACAAGCTTACCGTCAAAAATCGTTACCCTCTTCCTCGCATAGACGACTTATTCGACCAACTGCAAGGGGCGAATTACTTTTCAAAGATTGATCTGAGATCCGGGTATCACCAATTACGAGTGTTAGAGGAGGATGTTCCCAAAACAGCCTTTCGAAGTCGTTATGGACACTACGAGTTTGTAGTGATGCCATTCGGATTAACCAATACGCCCGCGGTATTCATGGACTTGATGAATCGGGTGTGCCGTCCTTACTTAGATCAATTCGTTATTGTATTCATCGACGACATTCTTATCTATTATCGTAGTAAGGAGGAACATAGTCAACACTTACGTCAGATTCTACAAAACTTACGAGCAGAGAAGCATTATACGAAGTTCTCTAAGTTTGAATTTTGGATCTGAAGAGTCGAATTCTTGGGTCACGTGATTAGCGAAGAGGGAATTCACGTGGATCCTTTCAAAATAAAGGCCATTGAGAACTGGTCAGCTCTGAGGACGCCTACCGAAATTTGTCAATTTCTAGGCCTCGCTGGCTACTATCGCAGGTTCATTCAGAACTTCTCTAAGATCGCGTAACCGCTTACTACACAGACCCAGAAAGGTGTGGCCTTGGACTGGGAAGAGAAACAATAGAAGGCGTTCCAAACGCTGAAGCAAGCCTTATGCAGCGTACCGATACTATCCCTCTCAGAAGGGATAGAAGACTTCGTGGTTTATTGCGATGCATCCAACCAAGGGCTTGGCTATGTTCTTATGCAACGAGGTAAGGTCATCGCCTATGCCTCAAGACAGCTAAAGACACACGAAGTCAACTACACTACACAAGATCTTGAGTTAGGAGCAGTGGTATTTTCTCTAAAGATCAAGAGACACTACCTGTATGGTACAAAAAGCACTATCTTTACAGACCACAAAAGCCTTCAACACATATTCGACCAGAAGGAACTCAGTATGAGACAGCGACGGTGGGTCGAGCTACTCAATGACTACGAATGCGAAATTCGTTATCATCCCGGTAAAGCCAACGTAGTAGCTGATGCCCTAAGTCGGAAATAATACTCTGGTCGTAGAGTCAAATCATTGACTGTGACTATCCATTCACATCTGTCCACACAAATTAAGGAGGCTCAGATAGAAGCCTTGAAGCCTGAAAATCTGGCGGGTGAGTCCCTTAGAGGGATGGATAAGAACTTGGAAGTCAAGGGTGGCGGAGCCTTATATCTCATGGATCAAATCTGGACACCGATGCACGGTGGTTTTAGAGACTTGGTGATGACCGAAGCGCACATCACTTGATATTCCGTCCACCCAGGTTCAGATAAGATGTATCTGGATCTCAATAAGTTATACTGGTGGCCTAACATGAAAGCAGAGATTGCTACCTTCGTGAGTAAGTGTCTTACTTGAGCCAAGGTTAAGTTCGAATACAAGAAACCCTCAGGGTTACGTCAACAACCGGAGATACCTGAATGGAAGTAGGAGCGGATCACAATGGACTTCATAACCAAGTTGCCCAAGACAACGGGTGGTCTCGATACCATCTGGGTGATCATAGACAGGTTAACAAAGTCCGCACACTTCCTGCCTATCAAAGAGACTGACAAGATGGAGAAACTAACAAGAACCTACATTAGAGAGATCGTACGACTGCATGGTGTTTCCATATCCATTATCTATGATAGGGATAGTAGATTCACTTCAAGGTTCTGGCAGTCGCTACAAGGTTGCCTAGGAACTAGGCTGGACATGAGTACAGCCTACCATCCGCAAACCAACAGACAAAGTGAGAGGACTATTCAAACTCTGGAGGATATGTTGCGAGCCTGTGTGATAGATTTTGGGAAGGCATGGGATACTCATTTACCACTTGTCGAGTTCTCCTACAATAACAGTTATCACACAAGCATAAAGGCAGCTCCATTTGAAGTCCTCTATGGCCGAAAGTACAGATCCCCTCAGTGTTGGGCTGAAGTGGGTGATATGCAGTTAGCTAAACGACGAGTTCCTGACATCACTCTTACAGGTCCGTAGATTATATGGGAAACGATATAGAAAATCTTTCAGATTCGTGAACGATTGAAAGCCTCTAGAGACCGACAGAAAAGCTACGCAGACAAGAGAAGGAAACCTTTGGAATTCCAGATTGGTGACCGTGTTCTATTGAAGGTCTCACCCTGGAAGGGCTTAATACACTTCGGAAAGTGTGGAAAGCTAAATCCAAGATACATAGGGACTTTCGAGATTCTCGCTAGAATCGGCCCTGTATCCACGTTTCGAACTTGAAAAAGTGTCTGTCCGACGAGACTCTTGTTATCCCACTCGACGAGATCGAGATCAACGAGAGCCTCAACTTCGTGGAAGAGCCAGTAGAGATCATGGACCAAGAGGTCAAGCAAACGAAGCAAAGCCGTATCCCGATAGTGAAGGTTCGCTGGAAGCGAGAGGATCAAATGAAACTGAAATATCCTCATCTTTTAATTAGTTATCTGTAATTGCTTAAACTCTAATTTCGGGACGAAATTCTATCTACCGGGGGGATGATGTGACAACCCGAAATTTCTATCTTGTCAAGCCATTCAATTCAATCAAAAGTCAGACTTGTTTCTGCTACCTTTTAGCATTGTTAAGGGTCTCTTTGAGTGTTCTAAGCCTAGTACATTCAAGGATTGAGTGTTAGGAAGTATCTACTAGAGTTCATTATGCAGCATTCAAGCCAGAAAACTCCATCACATGGAGTTTACGGCCGTAAACTAGAGCTTACGGCCGTAAGCTCTTGTTTGGCCGTGAACTAGCCTCTTAAGTATGATATTCCTTCATTTTTATTCACTTCTCACAACTCCAAGTCAACAACACTCAATTCTCTCTCAAGTATCATCAATAACACTTCCATTTCTCGTCAAATTCGTAAGTGATTCTTTCCTTTCTAAGTTAATATCCTTCTTGATCTAGTAAAGCCCCATGATTTCATCTGTGAATTCATCTCTTTTTGGGGTTAGATCTTCAAGAACACCAAGAACACACACTAGTTTCTTTGGTCCGTAATCACCTTTCAAGTTTCAAATCGTAAGTATCCTTTCCATATACTAGTAGCTATTAGAAGCTCTTGATTAGCATCCAAGAATCAACCATTTTAGCAAGAACATCAAGAGTTTACGGCCGTAAACTCTTCATATGGCCGTAAACCCTTCTTAGTTCATGAGTTAGCCGTGAACCCTTCAAGTCATGGCCGTAAACTCTATCCATTTCATGTATGGCCGTAAACTCCTTGGTCGTGAACACATCTTGGCCGTAAACACACCCTTGTGTAGCCATGAACACCCTTTATACAATCATATATGATTGTAACACTTCATTCCAAGTGTTTCCTAGTCCGTAAGGTTGTTCCCTTACACGATTAGTTGTTATATACACTAATTATATACATATATGTGTCATTATATGCTTAATAGGATCTGTTTGTGCTCAAGACTTCACTTGGCATACTTAGCATCCTAATCAATCTTACATTCGAATCACTCACTACAGGTGAGTTCATACCCCTAACTTATCTTTTAAATGATTTTAAATGCTTTTATGGGGGGGGGGGATACAAGTAGAAAACATTATAGTTATAGTATCAATCACATGTGATTTATAACTATCAAACAGGTGGATTTCTTATACTTCAAAACTGTGTTATCAAACAAACTATTTCAAAACATTTTATAAACTGACATCAACTCATCTATAACCATTCAAATGGTTAAAACTCTTTTATATGCTAAACTCTTTATCAATCTCTTTTAAACTAATATATTGTCAAAATCATGTCTATATAGATATAGTTATATAAATAAGGTTGAAAGGACTTAGGACTGATAACTCGCTTTATTTTCTGTTCCTTGTTTGGTTGTGGACTTAGGGTATCGGTTGTTTGTCCGAGTGTCATTTGAATCTTAGTTATATATTATATATATGTATGTAGATATAAAAGTTCTTCCAATCAGTTCAATACCTTTGGGTAGCAAAGGTGTACAAACATGATCAGTCATTCAAATAATAGTACTAGTAAACTATAATAGGTATAGTTAAGAGGTTTACTACTTACTATTTCTAGAACATTGAAACATACAAGAGTCAGTTCATACATGAGTCAGTCCAAACATACTATAACGAGAAACATAAAGAACATACTATAACGAGAAACAAAGAGAACATACTATACACTAGAACCGAGAGAACATACGATACACTAGAACCGATAGAACATACTATACATTAGAACATAGAGAACATACTATACACTAGAACAGACAGAACATACTATACAAATACAATAACGAAATAACATTAATGTGAGCCACTACTTCATGGCATGGCAATATACCGTTGTGTCACGTTTTGTAACCAGAGTCTCCTGGAGGGAGAGCGTGAATTTGTGGATAGATCTATACGGGATTGACCATCCTACACCTTGTTGCTAGCTACAGTGGGACCTGCACGTCTACGGGTGACGAATTTCATACCATTTCGACGTCTTTGAACGTCGTGTTTTACTAGTCGATCAAGTATGATTATAATCTCATCACATTTTACCTTAATTAAACAAACTGGTTTTAAGGTAGTTAGTACATATGTAGTTACTTTATACAATACTGCTATACATCTTACATTTTCCCATTACATTCATATAGTGATCTTCTCACATAAGCGGTAATGTAAACTATTTTCTGGTAATGACAGTCATACTTGGGAAAAACACTCACTTTTACAAAAGAACAAACATACAAAACAGTCGAGTCTTGGTAGAAGACTGCATTACATTATAAGTAGAAAATATAGGATTTTACATCAAACAATCTTACAAACATTTACATCAAACACTTACAAACACTTTCATCAATCTTATACAAACAATGACACTAAAATACTTATGAACTCACCAGCTTAAATGCAGATCTACTCTTTCGAAATAACTTGTATTCTCAGGTCACCAGTAGACAGGTACCGATGCCCAGGTTTTGAGAAGACGGAGCATGTTCAAGACTCGTCTTTTATTTTGTTTCATATTTTGGTGTCTTTCAAACTATACACAGAACACACTTGTATTAAATTATATTTTTAATGCAATGGATGATGTTGTTGCTTGTTTACTATTTTGCATTGTTATGATACTGTACATGACGTCCTCCGCCGCCGAACGTTTCAGCCGATCTGGTTTGGGGGTGTGACAAAACTCATGAACAAATTAGACTCAAAATGAAAACTTTGATAGTTTGCAGATCATTAATCCGACTTCTGATGATTTTTCTAATTTTTTTTCAAAACAGGGACAGAGTGCTAATTTTGCTGAATTTTCCAGCTCTCAATTTCAAGGACTTTTTGACCACATAAGCTATTAATTCATTACCAAAAGCACCTAAATAGAAAAAAAATTGTGTTCTTAACAGTAGAAACTTGTCAAGAAACATTAATATCAACTCCATCATCACACCAAGGTTCAAATTAGTAATCAACAAAGAAAACAAGGTCTCCAAAACATGGAGTAATACATGAACATGAACTAAGAAATCTTGACGGTGTTCATAACCAAGTTTTGAAAGAAATAAACCATCAAAATACACCTAATATAACTAGAATTAAACATATGAACATTCAAAGATTGTAAGGACAAAAAAAACATCAAAAAAGAAGAAATTAGCAAGATAATCCATCAATTTCTCATCAATTGGAAAGGAATTAACATAAAGTCTTACAATGGAGAAGATTTGATCCCAAAACTTCAATAGCATAGAAAAATCATGTCAATTGCCACTCTGCTGCCTTGATTCACCGATGAATTCTCCCCCTCCTTCCTTGCAATCGTTTTTTTTGCTGCCCAACACTCCCCTACACGTTCGACTCTTTTTTTTGCTAATCGACACACGCATACAAGAATGTGGTTCATGAGTTGTTCAATTTGTAGCAGTCTCCTCATGCAATCGTGACAAAAAGAAATGGACAAATCCTTAATTCCTCATAAACCCGTCGTTTAATCTCTTAGGGGGTTATGGACGAAAATTGCTAATCAGTCCCTCTATTATTAGCCTTGTGCCCTTCTACTCCAACCCTAGTTTCCTTAACAATTTAGGTTTTTTTAATGACAATTTAAACCCTCCATTCCATTTAAACCTTCTTAATGAAATAAAATTACATTTTTTTTTGCCTCAAATCAATTTAATTAAAATGAATGCAAATTAAATATAAATTAATTCTTTTAGATATTAATTAATATCTTTTTTTAATTATTCCTTTTTAATACTCGAAAAATCAAAAAAGCTTTACTACAATTAATTCTCGAGTAACAGAAGGTTAGTGTGACACCAGTCAAATTTTGGTCAAAAATAAATTGATCAATAATCGTAATTGGGATGAACCAAGTGGTAGAGTTTGTAACAAGGTTTCCAAAAACATAAAGAACACTGAAATCCGAGTTATAACGAAGAAGTTATGACCAATCGAAAATCTGCGATAAAACCGGCAAGACACTATTCAGTGTAAATAGTGAATTTTTGATAAAAAGGCTTTTTAGCCTTAACAATCTAAATGAAACTTGTAGAATATGTTAAACCTAGAACGTTCATAAAAAGAACGTAAAAATCTGACTTTGTATGAGGAAGTTATGATTTTTCGAAGTTTCGGTTTAGCAGTAGACAGCTAAAAATTCGAAATATAAATCGATCGATATTTAGCCGCCGCAACTTAAACGAGAATCGAAGGTCTCGTCAAAAGTAGCACAATAGTAAAAAGACAGACGAAAACGGACGTCAGATGAAGAAGTTATGAAATTTTAACGGATTTCCTGTCCCGGTCT
This sequence comes from Lactuca virosa, assembly GCF_052849685.1. Taxonomy (NCBI): domain Eukaryota; kingdom Viridiplantae; phylum Streptophyta; class Magnoliopsida; order Asterales; family Asteraceae; genus Lactuca; species Lactuca virosa. The sequence goes on along the minus strand of NC_136429.1, from coordinate 291,639,614 downwards.
GTTAAAAATAATAATATTAAAAACAAAGTCAAAATCAGCCGACAAAGTCTAAACGAAAGTCGTATGCGAAAGTTATGATTTTCGCAAGTTTTTGGCACAAAAATCAAGAAAAAATAGAAAACCGGGAAATTTCGCATATATGACCTTCGGACACGTCATCATCGCATGCGGGCTTCCACGTGTCGACTGCTGATAGGACTGAAGTTCGCGTGGCACCTGCTGATTCGACCAAGTCCGCGGTCCACTCATCTGCGGACAACCTCGCATGAGACACACCGCACATCACCCTCGGACACCCCCTTCGCACGTGCCGTTCTCCTATTGGACCGAAGTCCGGTCCAGTCCGAACCTGCCACCTGCGAGCCTGCTGTCCGAAGCGAGCCCCATTCCTTCGCCACCTGTCCGACACACGTCAGCCTCGCGTAGCCTCGGATCCGAGGCTTCGGCCTATATAAGGCATGCGAGGGTTCCGAATTATTTTACATTTTTCACCCTAAATTTCACCCTCTTTCATATTTTCCACTCCCATAAGCTTATATACAACCCCTAAAGCCCCAGTATCAAGTCTCAAACCCTAAGCAAGCCTCGAAGCCCCGAGATTCCCGAGAAGTTAACCTCTCTCCAGTCGAAACTCTGCCTGATTTAAGCCGGTTTCTCGACAAATAAACTCCTTTCTGGGAAACGAAACCCTGTCCGATTCACCACCTATCAAGTGAGTTCATACCCCTATAATATACTTTTTTAAATGGTTTTATATTCTTTTTAGGGGTGGGGGGGGGGGGGAATACAAGTTTAACACAATAATAAATTGTGTTAATAACTGTATGTGATAATAATCACACAAAGTGTTTCCGTATGCTTTTAAGAATTACCAAATACTTTCAAAATGACTTGAAGCCATGTTAAATCTTTAAAGTCATGTAAACGCCGTTAAATTCTTTGAAAAATGAACACAAGAACTTTGTGTTATAAAATCATGATTTCAAATCATGATAAAACAACATTAAACCATTAAAAACACTCAAAACATTAAACTCTTTTATAAACTTATATTTTTCCCCAAAGTTAATATTTGTATATATATATATATATATATATATATATATATATATATATATATATATATATATGTATATAAATAAGATTTAAAAGACTTAGGACTGATAACTCATACTGGGTCCTTTTCCTTGTTTGGATGTGGGTTTATAGTACCGGTTATTTGTCCGAGTGTCATTTAAATTTTACTTATATATAAAATTGTATATGTATATAAATATAATAGTTATTTCATCAGTTTAACTACCTTTGCAACATGCTGAGCAAGGGATTACACGCAAACATAGTTAAATACACATTCAGAAAGTACATATAAATTATAATAGGAAAAGTCCTGACATTATAACCAGAATCTCCAGCCGGGGATTGAAACAAGTTGTGTGTAGATCTATATCGGGATTGACAACCCCGCACTCAGGCTGCTAGCTACAGACAGGCATACACGCCGATGAGTTGCAATTGTTATCACCAGTTTAAACGCCCACAAAGCGTTTGTTTCAGGCCATCAGTCATAGTATGGTTATAATAACTCATTAAAAAGATATTAACAATACGTTAGTGTATAAACAACTAAACGAAAGTACACCTTCAAAGTACTAGTTTATAGAATACAAAATACAATGGTTCAATTCAGTTTTCAATAACAGCTGGTGGAGCCAGGCACACTCTCAGTTACAAGTTTTCATAAAGGAATACAAATACAAAACATTAATACAAAGAGAACGGTTTATGGGATTAACCACTTTTACAAATGGGAACCTAGTCATTTACTTTCGGTAAACTAGTATAACATAAAGGACCTTTAGTGGTTAATTCTATAATTCCTTAGTTGCTACATCATAGTTATACATAAGTAATGTCCGATTGACAGTGAAATGTGTGACTTCCGCCTTACTTCCTGTTCCTTGTTTGGTTGTGGGATTAGGGCAAATACACCCATTTAACTGTCCATTCGATATTGTGTTATATATAATCAGTATAAACTAAGTAATTACAGAGGGAAACTATTGAGGTTATCAATCTAGCACCTCAGGAAATATAGGATTTCCTGGAGAAACCAGTGAACTTATCCAAAGAACTTAGGGTATACTTAACAGAACTAAAATACTTATGAACTCACCAGCTTAAATGCTGATCTACTCTTTCCAAATAACTTGTATTCTCAGGAATCCAGTAGACAGGTACACTCCCGAAGCTTTTGCGAAGACTACCTAGTACCGTACCGCGACTCTTGTCTTCTACTGTACCTACTTTAGTGTTTGAATATGTAATGTTTAAACACTTATGTAAAACTTATACTTATTAATGCAATGGTTGTTTGTACTTTGATTACTATATTGCATGTGTTGTGATACTTACCTAAAGTCATCCGCCCCCGAATGTTTCCGCCGTTCCGGTTTGGGGGTGTGACAGATTGGTATCAGAGCAGTGTTTATAGTGAACTCAGTATATCAGTCATAAAAGATATACAACTATAAACCCATTGGGATAAAAACACTCTGACCAAGAGTTATACTTTAAAAATATATTAATATTTTATAAAAGTATAAGTACATGCAGAGTATATATACCAGAATGAGTATCGCAAGAAGAACAAAACTAAGGTATTTGGATGTTGGACATTGCAGTTAAACCTAGACAGTGACGTAATCATATCTGGGATCAATATAGCCTGATCAACTATATTCATTCGAGATATGACCAACACGTGTTTGGGGAGTGATTGTAGTGTTGCAACTGGTCTAAAACTTACCTAAGTACCAGAAGAATTCTAGAACCAAACATAAAGACTAAAATACTATGGGAGTATTTTAGGATGCTATAACAAGATAACTGAAAACTTGTCAAGTTCTTATATCTAGAAGTCCAAGAATCAAACTCATAACGAAAATAACATGGAGGTATTTTACATACCTTTGGGAAATGTTAAAAAGATCTTTGCTGATAAGTCTATAATTACTAAGTGGATACGTTAAGGTTATATATAGCCGAGATTTTATAGACTTAGAATATGTGATTTTCACTCTACTTCCTTTTCCTTGTTTGGATGTGGTTTTAGAGTAGGATTACTTATTCAAAGGCCTATTTGATCTGGATTATATATAATCGGTACACACCATGTCATTATAGGAGGACCAGGAAGGATCACCTTCGTAAAAATTCAAATTTTCTCATAGATTCTTTAGACATTCCCATTCTCGTATAAACCCGTTAGATAAACATAGTTACTCCAGCAATCAATAGAAGAGTCAAGGAGGATCCAACTGGATTTCATTAGGAGAATCCCAAGAAAGAAACATATGAAGTAAATAAACTATAGAAATCATTTAGTGCCCTTACCTTATTAAGGACACCAATGAGAGATTCGCATGAACTTCCGAGATTTAAAATCTTCATTACGAAGTAATGGGGATCAGTGTCAGAATCAGAAGTAAGACAGCTCAGGATTTCAATATACCTACAGAGGAGAAGGACACCCTATAGATACCAGGAGAGAACAAATCATTACCACCCAGAATAGAACAGAGAACAAAGGAAAACCACGCATGATTCATGTGAAGTGTTTGAGTATCATTTCATCTAAGTAATAACCAGTAAATCGATTCAACCTAGTGAGTTAGTGATTTCATTACTCACATTAGGTTTTGAGTTTATCCTCTTTTCCTGTCACGGCTAATAACAATAAATCAGATCACGAAATCTTAATTGATAGTGATTACTTCCCAAATTAAGAAGTCTATTTTATGTAGACACTGTTATGAATTATTTTCGAATATTTTCAAAAATTGGGGAAACGATATCCACCAAACGAAGGTAACTTAGTTCGGATGATACTCGGTTCACAACCATTCTAGAAACTTATTTCTATTCCTTACCAGGACTGTATCATAGGGATGCAGGTCGAATCATTGAGAACAATATAAGAAAACGAAAGATTTATACATAGATACAAATGATTAGAATACATATAGAGACACGATAGTCGCTTACGAGCTCATTTTCTTATCATGAAACAAAATCATGCCTCTAAAGAAATGTAACCAACCCACCAACGAAACACCAATCCTTCAAATATACGCGACTACGTTTCAAGCTGCGGTCACAGTAGCTGTAGCAACTGTCATGGGACACCTTAATGCTAACAATGAAAATGTTAGCAGTAATGCTATCGGTAACCCCGATCGTGGTGATGGCCAAGTACAACAACGAGCACCTACTTGTAATAACACCTTGAACCTTAAGCCTAATATCCTGAAACGAAAGTTCGAGAACAAGAAAGGGAGTTGTTCAACTCAAGAACCTAACAGAGGGCAACGAACTCGGGCAGTCAATACCCCCATCAGCCCTGTTATTCTAGCACCAACCAAGTCGTACTTAGGAAACCTCCCACACTGCAACAAGTTCAACTACCATCATCATGGAGTTGCCGAGAGCTGCACTGCAATAGATGCAACTTAAAGGGGCATACGGCCCGCATCTGTAGAACTCCGGTTGAGTTCATCAGTTCAACTGCCAATGTTGGAACCATTCCCATATGTCACCTTTGTGGTGAAATAGGACATTACAAGAGGGACTTTCCAACAGAGAAGAACGACGGGGGAGCATGAGGATTTTGATCCCAATACATGGGAAAGCATCAAAGAACCCTGCTATATTTTGGTACGCTTCCAAACCCCGATAATTATCTAAAACAATGATTACTCTTCCGTTCAAATTAAATCACAACAATTATATAAAATTTGAAACCCTAACAGGTAAGCTATGATGACTTAGTGTATACATAAGGGTCATTTATAATTAAGATTTGTAGACGTAGAGTGAGTAATCCGGCCTCATTTCCTGTTCCTTGTTTGGTTGTGGATTTAGGGCAGGGTTGCTCAGTCAAAGGTCTTACCAATCTTAATTATACATGACTTGTATACACCAAGCGATTATAGAGAGACCTAGTACGGATAGTTTCATGAAAGTTCATAATTTCAAATTATCAGAACCCTCGTATTGGTAGTACCCGCCAATTTCGAATCAAAATGGGGTTCGTAGCGATAATAACAGAATAAAACCAGAAGCGCTGAAAACTTAGGTACATAGGATATCATCCTAGTAATCATTCGTCCCAGAACGACTTAATATCTATTTCATCGAGAAAATTCCGACATCTTCATTCGACATGGTTTGGCATGGCCCTTACCATGTGAAAATTCTTATGCTGTATAAGAGAACTTTTCCTTAATCAGCTGTAAGATGAAATTCTTCCAATCCATAACACAAAACCCTTAGGTTGTCTCTCATTTCAAAACTTCAGAAGTACCCATACGAAGGGCACCCCGCCATTCTAGCCTACTCAGTAGATATGAAACTTCAAACGAAAAGCACCGAAGTAGTCATAGAAGTCAGTAACTACCGAAGTACCCCAATAGATCTCATAGGAAAATCATTGAACCGCAGGTCAAGTTCAAGAATAGAGACTAAGAACCCATTAAGTTAATCTATCGCTTCTAAGTGTATACACGAGAGTGGTATATAAGTTAGACTTAACAAGATTAAGGATGTGTGATTCCGCCCTATCTCCTGTTCCTTGTTTGGTTGTGGACCTGGGGCAGAGTCACCCATCCGAACGTTTTGTGAAATCTAAATTATATACGACTTATATAGACGAGGTAATGGTGGATGAGCCAAGTATGATTCTGATCATGAACTTCGGAGCAAAAGCCAGCATCATGTATTCTACCAGGTGGAATTCAACAGGAGACCACGACAATGGGTCGAGCTACTAAATGACTACGAATTCGAAATTCGTTATCATCTCGTCAAAGCCAATATAGTAGCTGACACCCTAAGTCGGAAAGAGTACCCAGGTCATAGTGCCAATCATTGACTATGATAACCCATTCAAATCTCTCCACATAAAGTAAGGAGGCTCAACAGGAAGCCTTGAAACCTGAAAATGTGGCAAGTAGAGGAGATGACTAGAACGTGTGAGTGTACGGTATGCCAATATCTGTTATCTCCACTGAGATAATAGAATCATCTCCCAGTTCAGGCAGTCACTCAAAAATCTCTACGAACCAGAGTAGTCATGATTCTATGTGATCAACTATGGTAATGAATGGGATATCCATTTACCAATTAGTCGAGTCCTTAATCACGCTAGCATTTAAGTTGCTCCATTCAAAATCTTCTGCAGTCATCAGTGCAGATCCTATCTGCACTGGACTAAATTACGTAATACGCAACTAGCTAGAGATCAAATTTCTACACAGCACCCTCACTGATCTGGAATTCATCCAAGAAACTACCAAAAACAAAATACGAATCGGGAAGCACCATATAGCTTCCAGAGTTAATCAGAGAAGCTACGGCTTCGATAAAAGAAAACCCTTGGAATTGCAGGATTGATGAGCTTGTCATATGAAGGTCTCACCCTGGAAGGACAAGATACGCTTGAGAAAGCGTGGAATACAAAATTCAAGGTACATAAGACCATTTGAGATTCTTACCAGAATCGGTCTTGTACTTTTAAACTTAAACCACTACAAAAACTTAATAAAATTCATCCCATCCTTCACATATCTAATCTAAAGAGGTTTCTATCCTATAAAACACTTGTTATTTCACTCAATGAAATCAAGTTAAATAAAAGTGTACACTCTGTAGAAAAACCAATGAAAACCATGGATAGGGAAATCAAAAGAACCAAGCAAAGTCTTATCCCGTTAGTGAAGGTTCGGTGGATTACAAACCAAGGACCTAAATTCACTTGGGAAGAAGAGATTAGACCTGGTCCATGAGTATCACTTTATACTTAATTTCGGGACGAAATTCCCTCTAACGGGGGGATAATGTGACACCAGTCAAATTTTGGTCAAAAATAAATTGATCAGTAATCGTAATTGGGATGAACCAAGTGGTAGAGTTTGTAACAAGGTTTCCAAAAACATAAAGAACACTGAAATTCGGGTTCTAACGAAGAAGTTATGACCAATCGAAAATCCGCGATAAAACCGGCAAGACACTGTTCAGTGTAAAAAGTGAATTTTCGATAAAAGGCTTTTTAGCCTTAACAATCTAAATGAAACTTGTAGAATATGTTAAACCGAGAACGTTCATAAAAAGAACGTAAAAATCTGACTTCGTATGAGGAAGTTATGATTTTTCGAAGTTTCGGTTTAGCACTAGACAGCTAAAAATTCGAAATATAAATCGATCGATATTTAGCCGCCACAACTTAAACGAGAATCGAAGGTCTCGTCAAAAGTAGCACAACAGTAAAAAGACAGACGAAAACGGACGTCGGATGAAGAAGTTATGAATTTTTAACGGATTTCCTGTCCCGGTCTGTTAAAAATAATAATATTAAAAATAAAGTCAAAATCAGCCGACGAAGTCTAAACGAAAGTCGTAGAGTATGATTTTACCTACGCGTGCATATAAAGAACGGCAAAAACGGAGCTCGTATGCGAAAGTTATGATTTTCGCAAGTTTTTGGCACAAAAATCAAGAAAAATAGAAAACCGGGAAATTTCGCATGCATGACCTTCGGACACGTCATCATCGCATGCGGGCTTCCACGTGTCGACTGCTGATAGGACTGAAGTTCGCGTGGCACCTGTTGATTCGACCAAGTCCGCGGTCCACTCATCTTCGGACAACCTCGCATGAAACACACCGCACATCACCCTCAGACACCCCCTTCGCACGTGCCCTTCTCCTATTGGACCGAAGTCCGGTCCAGTCCGAACCTGCCACCTGCGAGCCTGCTATCCGAAGCGAGCCCCATTCCTTCGCCACCTGTCCGACACGCGTCAGCCTCGCATAGCCTCGGATCCGAGGCTTCGCCCTATATAAGGCATGCGAGGGTTCCAAATTATTTTACATTTTTCACCCTAAATTTCACCCACTTTCATATTTTCCACTCCCATAAGCTTATATACAACCCCTAAAGCCCCGGTATCAAGTCTCAAACCCTAAGCAAGCCTCGAAGCCCCGAGATTCCCGAGAAGTTAACCTCTCTCCAGTCGAAACTCTGCCTGATTTAAGCCGGTTTCTCGACAAATAAACTCCTTTCTGGGAAACGAAACCCTGTCCGATTCACCACCTATCAAGTGAGTTCATACCCCTATAGTATACCTTTTTAAATGGTTTTATATGCTTTTTAGGGGAGATACAAGTTTAACACAATAATAAATTATGTTAATAACTGTATGTGATAATAATCACACAAAGTGTTTCCGTATGCTTTTAAGAATTACCAAATACTTTCAAAATGACTTGAAGCCATGTTAAATCTTTAAAGTCACGTAAACTCCGTTAAATTATTTGAAAAATGAACACAAGAACTTTGTGTTATAAAATCATGATTTCAAATCATGATAAAACAACATTAAATCATTAAAATTACTCAAAACATTAAACTCTTTTATAAACTTATATTTTTCCCCAAAATTCATATTTGTATATATATATATATATATATATATATATATATATATATATATATATATATATATATATATATATATAAATAAGATTTAAAAGTCTTAGGACTGATAACTCATACTGGGTCCTTTTCCTTGTTTGGATGTGGGCTTACAGTACCGGTTATTTGTCCGAGTGTCATTTAAATTTTACTTATATATAAAATTGTATATGTATATAAATATAATAGTTATTTCATCAGTTTAACTACCTTTGTAACATGTTGAGCAAGGGATTACACGCAAACATAGTTAAATACACATTCAGAAAGTACATATAAATTATAATAGGTATAATTTATACATAGAACAATAATTCATGATTTAAGTATACTAGAATACACTGTTTTACAAGAAACCAAGGTTTTGACTCAGAAGAAATCAAGGGTTTACACTTATCAAATACATGTTTGGAATACTAATTCAAGAACATACTGTCAATCATTTATTTCAGAATGATTGGGTTTTCATAATTAATATACATGTAACGTTTATATGCTTTTTATGAGACATTCAATTTAGGTTGTTTAATTCATTTTAGACAACATAGGAAAAGTCCTGACATTATAACCAGAATCTCCAGCCGGGGATCGAAACAAGTTGTGTGTAGATCTATATCGGGATTGACAACCCCGCACTCAGGCTGCTAGCTACAGTCAGGCATACACGCCGATGAGTGGCAATTGTTATCACCAGTTTAAACGCCCACAAAGCGTTTGTTTCAGGCCATCAATCATAATATGGTTATAATAACTCATTAAAAAGATATTAAGAATACGTTAGTGTATAAACAACTAAACGAAAGTACACCTTCAAAGTACCAGTTTACAGAATACAAAATACAATGGTTCAATACAGTTTTCAATAACACCTGGTGGAGCCAGGCACACTCTCAGTTACAAGTTTTCATAAAGGAATACAAATACAAAACATTAATACAAAGAGAACGGTTTATGGGATTAAACCACTTTTACAAATGGGAACCTAGTCATTTACTTTCGGTAAACTAGTATAACATAAAGGACCTTTAGTGGTTAATTCTATAATTCCTTAGTTGCTACATCATAGTTATACATAAGTAATGTCCGATTGACAGTGAAATGTGTGACTTCCGCCTTACTTCCTGTTCCTTGTTTGGTTGTGGGATTAGGGCAGATACACCCATTTAACTGTCCATTCGATATTGTGTTATATATAATAAGTATAAACTAAGTAATTACAGAGGGAAACTATTAAGGTTATCAATCTAGCACCTCAGGAAATATAGGATTTCCTGGAGAAACCAGTGAACTTATCCAAAGAACTTAGGGTATACTTAACAGAACTAAAATACTTATGAACTCACCAGCTTAAATGTTGATCTACTCTTTCCAAATAACTTGTATTCTCAGGAATCCAGTAGACAGGTACACTCCCGAAGCTTTTGAGAAGACTATCTAGTACCATACCGCGACTCTTGTCTTCTACTGTACCTACTTTAGTGTTTGAATATGTAATGTTTAAACACTTATGTAAAACTTATACTTATTAATGCAATGGTTGTTTGTACTTTGATTACTATATTGCATGTGTTGTGATACTTACCTAAAGTCCTCCGCCCCCGAATGTTTCCGCCATTCCGGTTTGGGGGTGTGACAGTTAGTGTCATTAACGGAAAGATTTTCGGGTCATTACAATTCTCCCCTCCTTAAAATGATTTCGACGTCAAAATCAGATAACCACCTAGGTTACCTCTGACCTGCACCCTTCCTCCTATTGGAACTTAATGGGTTTAGCTCGATTCATCCCTCGCCTCTTGGTCTCCCTCTAAGTGAGATATCCACCAACTCTCCCATCTGATGCATCAATTAGTCGACTCATCACTTGTCTATCAGTGTGACACTCAACACTTTACTTTCCTTGATTATCAAAACAAATAATTCTTATCCAATGAGAGCCTGTCAATGTCACCCTTTGACGGTCTACAGTTGAAAATCCTTGGCTACCTCCTCAAAAAGACATACATTGATTACCTTGAGCCCTATATCACATTAGCCCAAGGAACCTAACACTTGCTCTCCAGAAACATCAAATGATGGAAATGAACCCTACAGTTCTCTCCTCACAAGACAGACATACCTTCACATGAAACTCAAAGAATCTTAGCCTGACTGGTAGACAACCAAAACATATCCATGATGACATCGTTAGACTTGATCTCAATCGGAGTCCAAGTCAAAGGAAAAAAAACGTGTCTAACCATCACAATAAGACACTCATCAAACATTTCTTCAAACTTGGAATCAAGATTCCCTACCGCTATCGTAATGTCTAACACAAAAATTCTAAAAAACTCTAAACTAACACAAAACAAGCACATGAAGAAGCAAATACAAATGATCTACGACTACTAGGATCCAACACAATTACACGTAGCAACAAAACAGTTAGATAAAAAAGTTATGAGAGTACCTCATCATCAAGTCTATTCTCCTTGACGATCATCTGAAATGCTTACGCTTGCACTTTTGGTGCATTAGTTTTCTTACCAGTGCCACTTGGATACACTTTAGGATTTATGCACTGCACACTCATATGCCCTGTCTGAAAACAGTTAAAGCAGAGTGGATCAATAGTCTTACACTCTAATTGCTTGTGTCCCAACTTTCCACAACGTTTTCAACTCATAGTACTATCACTACATGACACCTTATGTGAGGAATGACACCTAATACAGAAGCTCGACCTGTCATCCTTTTTGTCCTGGTGACTCTTCTTTGTCCTAGAGGATTCAGACGAACCCTTACATTTACTCTTCTCCCCAGCCATCATCATTGTACACGCTGATGTAGCCAAATCAACCCCAATCCAAATAGCCTCATCCATGGCAGCCGCCAAAGTACTGTGCTGCCTCACAGTAGCTCGATACACTACTGGTAACCCCTCAACATAATATTCCACCTGGTTTTCCTCGATTGGAAAGTGCAAGGAACTCCTGTTGGATCTTCCTTAACTACCCCGGTGGACAGAACCCTCATATTTCCTCTTCACCCCAGCCTTGATCACTGTACACCTCGATGTAGCCAAATCGACCTCGATCCAAATAGCCTCATCCATGGCAGCTGCCAAAGTGTTGTGTTGCCTCACAGTAGCTCGATACACTACTGGTAATCCCTCAACATAATGTTCCACCTATTTTGCCTCGGTGGGACAATAATTTTTGCCGAACTGTAGCTTCTCAGAGAACAATGAATTGTATTTCGCAACTGACATAGTTCCTTTTTCTAGTGTAAGGAACTCATGATCGATCTTTGTTATCTGCCCCGGTGGATAGAAACGCTCCTGAAGCCTTTGGATAAACACCACCCAGGTCATGGCTTGAAGTGTAGCCTTAGGAACAATAGAATCCAATACCTTCCATCGCTCAAGAGCATCACCATCCATCTTCAGTACTGCATAATTGACTTTCCGCGACTCCGTGAAGTTGCCCGAACAGAAAATATGTCTCATCTTATGCGACCATTATATGCACAATGTTGGGTCATCTCCTCATTGAAAGACAGGTGGTTTACGGTCAATGAATACTCTGAAGGCACTACCCCGCCCCTCGTCTGATTCTGTAGTGGGCTCCTTGCTCCACTCCCAGGTAACTGAGCGGCTCTCAGCTATCACCTCTCGTGGTTCCTTATTATCCTCTTCTTCATCCTTCGGGGCTAAAAGACCAGCAGCTCGCATAGCCTGCTGCATCCAATCCATTGCTTGATCGCGTCTTTGCAACTTAGCATCTTATGCCTCAAGCTGCTCCCGAAGGTCTGCAATGATAGCAGCACTCGCAGTGTTGCGCTCGCTACGTGTTGGTTGGGCTCGTGGGTGACGACCAACAGGTGGGGCCTAAAAAGCAAACGCTGACGTCTCTTGGGTACAGTTGACTTGGTCTCTAGCAATACCCCCAACAGTAGCATCCTCATCAGCGCGACATGCTCCTAAATAACAAAGAGTATTAGGTATACAAGAATTTTAGGAAGGGAAAGTTCAGAAAGTTACATATAGCAATCCTATATATCTCACCTCCCCCTATGATCCTAAATCACCTAATTTAGTCAGTCTACACTATGTGTCTGAACACCGACCTTTGTATTCAGTTCACTCACAGCATGACGCTGATATCAAATTGTAACATCATGATTTTTCACCCATTTTTTTTTATTTTCAAAACATTTATTTAACAGAGTACGTTACGAGAAGTCTTATTTAAAGTTTAAAAGAGATATCACCAATGTTATGTTTATTTTCAAAAGCATCATTCATCAAAATATAGTTCATAAACCAAATTAAAAACAGGTTCTCAAAAACAAGTGTTAAGGAAACTCCACAACATGTCCAAATGGTATCAATACTAAGACATAACCAGAATGTAACTACCCAAATTCCGCATCCTCACCAAGCCATCAAACTATGCTGCCTGTACCAATGCAAGGCAACAACAAAGAAAGAAACAAATGTCAATAAATTCTAACTGAGTTAACCATAAGTACAATGTTAGTAAAACACACATAGCATATCATCACATACAACTCATGAATCACATACCACACATACATCACACACACCATATACATCACATATATCGCATGCTCTTCACTAGAGTATCATTAGGGTCTACCGTTATTATTTATCTTTTAATATTTGACAATTAATAATTATTCCAAGCCCTGGGTCCATCACTAACCCACAAAGAAGATTTCCCACACATGTTTCCATCACTAACCTATAAGGAAGATTCCCTACACATGGGTCCATCACTAACCCGTAAGGTAAACATCCCGCACGTAGGTCCATCACTAACCTGAAGGCAAAACCTGTTCACTTCTAAGTAACCAGCCCAACCCTACCCTACTGGGTCCATCACTAACCTTGGGTCCATCACTAACCCAAGAGGTAAAAACCTCATTCACTACTAACATTATCGACTCGACCCAATGCACTAAGTGAGGCGTAGCTCTCACTCGTAACATTACTCCCGGTTTGCTACGTTTGCTACTCCGATGTTGCACATACAAGTATGCACGTTGTTGTTCGAGAGTGGTACTTGTCAATGTACCTATCATTTGAACTTCCCACTCAAACGTGATATTTGATCTAGCGCCATCACTATGCCAATATCACTCCAGTCCTTGAACACCATAGTGTCAATGAACCATGTCCCGATTGGTGATCTAGAAAAACCACTTGACATCTCCATTTGGCTTAAGCTCTTTTCCTCTAGGTATCTTCCAACCTGTAAGGCCCTCACAAGTATCCGGATAGGGTACACAGACACCTAAGTCTAGGTTGCTACCCTTTATGCCCCACTAAGTGTATTATCTTTTTTAATTAATAAATTATTAATTCATCACATAAGGATTACACTACAAACCTCCTTATGTAATCATGCTCAATTTCAATTAATAATATTAGATGGCATATTACTTTCATACTTCATATTATGTGAACGTGCAATAATGTATCACAAGTTAAGGCATTTTACATATTTTATATAATCTTTCTCATATCATCACTTCATCATTAGTACATATCATATCGCTAGCACACATTGTGCTAACCAACATAGACAAATATTACCAATAAATTACTTTATGCATATATAACACACAATCAACACAAATCTCTCCTTCTATCAAGGACCTATCACACCCTCACATAAAAATAGAAAAAAAAAGTATAGCATGAAGTAAACATCATTCAATTCAAAATATCATTCACAATTGGGGTACATGCAACCTAAACGGCCTAGGTTCATTCCAATCCCTCTAAGATGTGGAATCCCTAACAAGTACTTTAAACAACCACAAAGATTGACTCACCTTTGTCAAAAAACCCCCTTCCCACACTTCAAATCTTGTAGGACCTGAGGTATCAAACCTTCCGCTAGTTAAACACACACACACACACACACACACACACACACATATATATATATATATATATATATATATATATATATATATATATATATATATATATATATATATATACACATACATATATATATTACTAGAAGTTTACATGAGCAAATAATAGCATTTTACTACCCAAACATGCAAATTAGTCATTAGGCCAAATTTTCAGATTTTGACCAGAAACAACAGTCTGTTCAAGGCCACTTTAGCACCACTTAAACCACTAAAAATTTCAACTTTATTCCATATTCAGGTAGTTCATGCATTTATCTTTAAAATTACTACTCACACAGGTCCAACCGATGTTTTTACAATTTTCTATGAATTTTACAAGACAGCATGTCTGGGCAGATAATTTCTGACGAGTCAGTGAAAAAGATAATTTTGACCTTGGTGGGGTACAATATCAGATTTTGGGAAAACTCATGGACAAAATACACTCAAAAATAAAACTTTGAGAGTTCATAGATCATCAATCCGAGTTCTGAAAATGTTTCTGTATTTTTTTCAAAACAGGGACAGATTGGTAATTTTGCTGAATTTTCCAGCTTTGAATTTCAAGGACTTTTTGACCACTTAACCTCTTAATTAATAAAAAAAGCACCCAAAAAGATAAAAATTGAGTTCTTAACATTAGAAACTTGTCAAGAAACATTAATAGCAATTTCATCCTCACACCAAGGTTCAAATTAGTAATCAACAAAGAAAACAAGGTCTCCAAAACATGGAGTAATACATGAACAGGAATTAGGAATGGTTGAGGGTGTACATAACCAAGTTTTGACCGCAATAAACCATTAAAATAAACCCAAGAGAACTATAATTAAACATATGAACATTCAAATATTGTAAGGAGAAAGAAGATGTGATCAAAAACATCAAAAAAGAAGAAATTAGCAAGATGATCCATCAATTGGAAATGAAGTAACATAAAGACTTATAATAGAGAAGAATCGATCCCAAAATTCAATAGCATAGAAAAATCTCATCAATTTCCACTCTCCTTCTTGCGTCACCGATGAATTCTCCCCCTCCCTCCTTACGATTGTTTTTTTTTGTTGCTGCCCAACACTCCCCTACACGTTCGGCTCTTTTTTTTTGCTAATCGACGCACGCACACAAGAACATGGTTCATGAGTTGATCAATTTGTGCCAGCCTCCCTATGGGATCGTGACAAAAAGAAAAAGACAAATCCTTAATTCCTCATAAACCCATTGTTCAATCTCTTAGGGGGTTATGGACGAAAATTGCTAATTAGTCCCTCTATAATTAGTCCCTCCATTCCATTTAAACCTTCTTTATGAATTAAAATTACATTATTTGCCTCAAATCAATTTAATTATATTGTATGCCAGTTAAATATAAATTACTTCTTTTAGATATTAATTAATATCTCTTTTTTTAACTATTCCTTTTTACTAGTCGTAGAATCAAAATAGCTTAACTACAATCAATTCTCGAGTAACAGAAGTTTAGCGTCGTTAACGGAAGGACTTTCGGGTCGTTACATGAGTGGAACAAGGTAAGAAGTTTCTTTATAGAAACTAGATATAATCCGTGAGAGATTAAGAGTAATGGATATGTAAGGTATCGACGTAATCCACGAGGGATTCAAGAAAAAAAGAAGTGTCAAAGGATTTGAGATCCTTGTTGTTCCTTTATTGATAGATGTACTATGCTATGTGACAGTTTGTTTCTTAATGAGAATATATAAGTAAGGTGTGAGAAAGGATGATAAGAGTATAAGAAATGTAAAAAGATAAGGTGGGAGAGGGGGTGAGACGAGTAACGATTTGATATTGAGAAGAGTGTCAGAAGAGGTGTAAATAGAATAGGAAAAAAGCATGAGATGAGATGAATATAGAGCATGAGACGATTATGAAAAAAGATGGTAAAACATGAGATGAGAAGTGATGACGAAAGAATAGAGTGTGAGAATAATAGATTAGAATGCTAGATTATGAAGAGAAAGAAAGAAGAAAAGTAGAGTATAATTTCATGAAAATAGAGTATGATATAACTCACCAGACTTATGGTCTTAATATTGTAGATTTTTCATGTATTGCAGGTTCAGGTAGTAGTGGTTGTACAAGTGGAGTTGGAAGCACCAAGAACTTAGACTAGCAGTAGAGTTTATTTTTATTATACCCTTGTTGCTATATATTATGATTATAATCTTATTGTAAACCTGAAATAGCCTAGGTTGTATGATGTTTTTTGATTTTAGAATTCTGCACTTTTAGAGAAAACTCTAATAATCCCTAAAATATTTAGATGGAAATTTTTGGGTCCTTACATGAATTCATTGAAAAACATGAACCTCTGGGTTTGGAATAAGTCAAAACGTCGGTAAGGATGAAGGCACACAACAATACCTTTCTAAGGACATTAATTTCATACAATTTGGACATACTTACGATTTTATATGATTTTTCAAATATGGGAGACAGTTTTAGAATTTTGCAATAATAACAAGTTTAACCGTACTTTTTTTCCTACTCATTAAGTACTTAACTATTAAGCTCATGACCATTCAATTTGGTGAAATGCAAGTTCAAAACATGTATATTGAGATGTGTAGAAAAGATCCGACTTAAAACCCATATAACAACAACTAAAAGGAAGATTAGGGTTTAGCTTTCAATCTAAACCATTTAACACTTAATCCAATGAGAAAATGGATGAATAAGAGTTATAGCTCAGTCACCACGGATTGGTGGTGACTTGGTGGTGCATTGTGGTCTTATGGTGCTTAAAACTACATATCAAAGTGTATTGCTAGAAAAGGAAAGTGCTTAGATTCAAACTAAAATAGTCATGGAGTTGGAGCTCACAAGACCTCACCACCACTTAATGGTGGTGATGAGGTGATGGAGGGCGACGATAGTGGTGGCTAGTGGTGGTTCCTAGTGGTTGTGTGAGAAAAGAAGAAGAATAAATAAGATATATTATAAAGACGTATCTTACCTGTTTAAGAGCTCCAACCATGAACTCCTCTTCTGGCCACCGATCTCCGGTGACAATTCCAGTAGCTTCTCCCCTCCCCTATTCGGTGTTTCCTTGTTGTTTCTTTTTTGTTTCCTAATCTTCCCTCTCTCGTTGTCATTCTTTATTTTTTTTTTCACGTCACACAGAAACACAGATACACCATGGGTTATGGATTATACGAAATTATTAAAGAGGGTAAGGGTCAAATTTCCTTTTCTTTGGTTGCAAGGGAACCAAAAGTAGCCATTGTTTTTATTATTATGAAGAGGAATTTAGCTATTGGCAGCTTAGGTCCCTATGTGTAATATTTTTACAACTAAGATATGGGAAAACCTCATTTTAGTCCCACTAATTTATTTTAACCGCTTATCTAGAATATACTTTATTATAGGTTAAATATTTGTTTTAAAATTATTATTATGAATATTTATTATTTATTATTATTAATACTTTAATTATTTTAAGTATTAGTTAAATTTCAATAATGTTTACAAAATATCTCATATTTATTCAATTACCTTGTTAATTTAGAATATATTAAAACTTATTTATATCAATTATACTTAAATCTCCATAATTATTTCATTTTTAATAACTAAAATATCAATATATTTCCATTTTTTATGATTCTTAAATTTATATTCATCTATTAAATAATTAAACGGAGAACAGGGCATTGCAGATAGAATGAGGGATGCAAGGAAGCTATCGTCCTTGTAGGAACTAAACCATGGGCATCTTATCCCATGAACTGTACACTCTATTCCTATACTAGAGGCTGTATGGACACATTTGTGTGTTGTAAACGACTCCATACATTATTGTTTATTTTGATAATTTTGATTCCTTGTTATAATATTATACATACATACACACATACACACACACACACACACACACACACACACACATATATATATATATATATATATATATATATATATATATATACATATATATATATATATATATATATATATATATATATATATATATATATATATATAACATCTCAAAAATCATAACAAATTTTAAACTTTTTAAAACAACCGATTACTTAAAAAGTGTTTACAAAATCACTGTTTTCAAAATATTATTCGATTTAGAGTCTTCGAAGATCCATCAACATAAAAACCGACGATATGTACGGTCACGCCTTCGCATTGCCATGGTCCTTAGAAGTACCTCAAACAAAACTAAAAATGTAATGAGTTCCCCCAAAGTACCACCACGTGACTAAAACAAACAACTACATGCATAACTGATCCATCAGACTAATTGGAACGCCTCGCAAGGTCTACAACCTACCTAGACCGCACCCGAGCCTTCGACATGACTAGACCGCCTCGCAGGGCCTATAGCTATCTGTACCGGGCCTTTGGCCTAACCAGACCGCCTCGCAGGGCCTACAGTCTATCTGGACCGCCCCAAGTATCTTGGCCTTCGGCCCAAAGTAGGATCACCTCCAGCCAACCAACCATAACATGTCGAAATATACATAATAATCAATAACTAGCATATACAGGCAATCATACAGATCTAACAGATCACCACGGCATAACAACATCCTATAGACCAAGATATAGATCTAACAGATTACTAAAGCATAGCAACATCCTACATACCAGGGTACATATCTAACAGATCGCTACAACATAGTTACATTCTATATAACAGGATACATATCTAACAGATCACTATATCATAGCAACATCCTACATACTAGGATACAAATCTAACTGATCACTACAGCGTAGCGACATCATATATAACATGATACAGATCTAATAAATCACTATAGCATAACAACATCCTACATACAAGGATATAGATGTAACATATCACTACAGCATAGCAACATGCAGTAAACCATGATATCAATCCAATGGGCCGGCCTTGGTGCCTTCGACCGGTAAGTACAGTGAGGAAAACTCTCATCTGAGTCTGAACGATAGTTGATAAAGTACCGATGCTGATTCTCATCTCTAATCGTCACCTAACAATCCAAATGACCGATTCTCAAACACAATCCAAAATATCCAAAATATCCAAAATACCCTTAAGTCAAACTTGGTCAAAGTCAAAGTCAGCGATTCAACACAACCGAGTTGACTTATGCCTCGTACGTAGGGCGTACTCCGGAGGTATGCAGGGCGTACAAGCGTCTGAGGCATCGGGGCCATATTTTCATACGCGCAACGTACCCTACGGTACGCCCAGCGTACACAATTTCCCTCTTCTTGACGCATTCAACCCTTCATACTTCGACTTAAGGCTTCTAATTACAGATCCAAGGCTAAAATATCCTCAAGAGTCGTAATGTTTCCAACTTTATGACTTTACATGTCCATTAAGTGCCCAACACCAAAGATCCTAACCTCTTAATCCATTCAGACCATGCATGAGAAGAAACTAGTGTCAAAGATTACATTTTTATGACTCAAGAGGCTCCAAAACATCTAAAAGGACAAATCAAATGGATTAGAGTAACCCCTAATCATAATACCAAGCTTAGGGGACCAAAAGAACATAAAATCAAGCCCTAAACAAGATCTAAGTATAACTTCACCAAGTTAAGAACTCTATACCTCCAAGAGATGCCAAACGATGGTGTGATACTGGATCTAAGGTGCTTCACTCCTCCAAGATGGTCTCTACTTCCTTCTTTCTTCTTCAAAGGCACCAAATACGTACACTCAAGCTCAAAAATGCTCAAAAGGTAGATTAGGGTTGCAAAAACGTTTTGAGAGGATGCAAGATGATGAAAGGAACCAGGTTTGATAGTTAATGAAGAATAAATAGGGTCCAAACCCTAAATATTAGGGTTTGGGACTTCACCCTGTACGCCCAGTGTACGCAAATGTACACCCAGCATACATGGCTCTGCCCCACAATTCCAAAAATGGAAATAATAGCCCTTCTCATCTACAAGTCTTACCTTTTAAGGAACAAAATGCAATAAATCTCAATATAAGGGTCAAAGTGAAAGTGCCTCAAAACAAGATGTTATAATTCTCCCTCTGTTGACTTAGACTTCGTCCTTGAAGTCTGCTGCAGTAACTAACCCAGGGTAGTGTTCCCATATGTCCACCTCGGTTCACTAAGACGGTCCTCTCAGAACCCAATCCGAACTAAAAGTTAGCTCATTCAGGCGGCTTCCTACCCATACCATCCTTGACTTGCTAA
Source organism: Lactuca virosa (assembly GCF_052849685.1). NCBI lineage: Eukaryota > Viridiplantae > Streptophyta > Magnoliopsida > Asterales > Asteraceae > Lactuca > Lactuca virosa. The sequence continues at coordinate 291,618,969 of NC_136429.1, read as the reverse complement.
CTTTCATCACTAGATAAACCATTACAACCCTCCCATAATTTTGGAAATCCAATACCTCGAATGACTCTTAAGCAAGCAAAACTATCTCGGAATGCAGTTATTATCATATCTCTTTACAATCTGAACCATACGAAACCCTTCCGACCCTCACTTGCCTTGCTGATACCATTGGGGATTAGGACTCCTGACCATTCACTGTTCTTGAACACTTCATCCGAAAACAAGGCGGCTCCAAACATGAGCCTCAGTTAGATAACCAATACAGCGAAGCACATACAACACCAACATATTCCACAACTTCTTGACTATAAGACCAAAATTCTAGTGAGAATCACAGAGTCGGGGACTCTCAAAACTACAAACACCAAATCAACTCTATCCATATGCTTCTTAAGACTGGGAACCCATCCAGTATAAACTTCAAAACCCATATTCCAAGACTGATATCCATCCATTCGCTGAACCCACCCCTTGAATTTGACTATGATCACCACCAAACACGTGGAATGAAGTACTGAAAACACATCTATCGGGAATTTCAACTAATTCAAAATCCATAAGATGTACCAAAACCCTTAAATAAACCGTTGACTCCCTGACACGCCATTACCAACCCTACTCCTACGAGCAAAGATGAGAAATCCAAGAATTTTTGCATTTGCATCCAACCCTTATCAGCTTAGGTGTACCACCACCTGAAAAATCACTAGAGACATTCTCAATGAACTTCATGACTCGAAACTCCATAACCAATACCCAAACCTTGGTAACCAAACTCCTAGTAACAGATTGCGAACAAACATAATTTATATTGCAAACACTCCGAAAAGACTTTCTGATGCATGAATGATACTCCCAACAATCCTTAACTGCTCACTTCATCCAAACCAGCTGGTTCGTGAGTCTCCTGACTTCCATCAATGCGCTAACACCGAAAGTACCACAAGCAGAAGAAATAAACAATCATGATTACTGAGCTCACAACTTATGCCTGGAATACCCCTACAAGGTCCTCAACATAGGTCAGGATTGCCTCTGAGCCCACAACATGAGTTTGAAATGGCCTACCCAGTCCTCAGCCCATGCCTGGAATGCTCCCGGTATTACACCGACCCTATTGACATTCTATCATTTGCCTGGAAGCTTACGACCAGCACCACATGGGCCTAAAGATACTCAACCTCATTCCACTGCCTTTTAGGAACCCAATCAACATTCCTCTCAATGCTAACTGAGCACAACAATGCCATTCTCTTTTACCACGCATAATTCCTTTCATAGTACAAGCTGCCACCAACGCAAGATCCAGTGAAAACAGGGTCGCACACGACCCGAGAATAGGATAAACGATCGTGCTCTTGTTCCAATTCAACGGCTATAACCCAAATAAGAACCATGCATATACTTTGAACCAAGTACTCCATTTCTATCTCGTCCAACCCACGTACACCCCTCACGATAATATCTAATGAACTTATCCCAATACGCACCCTTAGGAAACCTATAACCTTACACAAAAGGGGCGAAGTACCAGAGTTCAAACGAAATGATGAACCTTAATCACTAATAAAAGACATCCTCATGAACGATCAAGACAAGATCCCATACCTTGATTGAGACTAAACAGAACCCATCAATACGTAACTATCTTGATAAAACTTTGAAGGTTATCCAGAAATGCTGCTAAAACTCTAGTTGGATCCGTCCAAATACCAACCCTGCCAACACGACATGCGAAAAATTAGATTCCACGCAGATCTAATGTATCATCGGGAAAGTGAGCTACACTGTCCCCACATTCTAGACTCCCAATAACCAAGTACATCTTCCAACTGATACAGTCAAACTTGATGATAGGTCGATGAATCCGTTGAAATTCAACTGATACAGTCCAACACTTCTGAAGAATCTTCGCTTTGATGATGTATGAAATGACTAATGATCGAGAATACATTGACACATAATCCACTGAACCAAAACCCATGCGGAGCTAAACATACCCATCTCTGAAAATGATTTATCGATCGACAACTGGCCAATCTAGATTGTAAATAACAAAGCATACAACGAGCTGACAAGTCCCTCAACCCAAACGATTGTAGCGCCTCCTCATCTATTCGTTGGCATCCCAGAAAGGAACCAATGGCTACAACGAGCTTCCTTGACCGACTAATTCTTGCTACAAGACAACTCGTGTATTTCCAAGATACATACATCCGATAGCCACTTGCTCTACATCCCTAACATGACCAAATTATAAACTGAAATCCTGCATACCCGCACCGTAGGTCCCTATGAACATTTCTTCTGAAACTGCAAAATCGAACAGAATGATTATCCTCCAAGCAGAATATGTAGTTCTCCACCATTGAGGGTTTGAACTACCACCCACTGGTGTTGTAACCAAACCATATCTCAAACAGGATCAACTAAGTACAAACCATCCCCGACTCTTGGAATGTATAACACATGCAGGATGATCTTCTAGATAAAGACCAAGCAAACCCTAAGAGATTCTAATTTTCAGATGAAGAACTTAGAAATTTTCCAATCATAACTACGTTTAACATTAAGGATTTCATGCAAACGCATAAGAAAACACCAACTTACTATCCAAAACATACATTCCTCTCCTGCAATCCCGACCGTCAATCTAGTACCTGACCTGCCTACATCCAAAGAAAACAGACCATTGATCGCATCACTAACCATCCATACCACATAAATTCTCCTACGCACTCCCACACTGATATACTTCCGCCAAACGCTAAAGCCAACTGGCCCCATGTTGAGTTTACATCCAAACTTTGAAAATCACATGTCTGCTCACTCCTTCTTGGAACTCGGAAAATTGAAAGGACATAGTCCTTTCCATTTATAGCAACATTCCAATCCATCAGTCAACCACTCAGCTTCCAACTAAAATCCTCAAGACGATCATGACAATCGTTTCCTTCTTAAGTCTTGCAACTCAATGCACGACCTCGATGAAAGCCCTCAAGACCTCAAAACCAACATACTCATCTTGGTCTACACCATTCCACCCTAACTGACATCACCACTGAGTCCCCAAACAATTACCAGACCCATCCTCATGCCTGAACAACCATAACCAAAAGATTGGCAGATACGGAACCACTGCCACAAATCTGTTGGATTAGTGTCTAAGCCCGTAACTATATTTGGTAAGTACTTGACCCGGTTGTGCATGGTCCTTTTGGGTTGCCTTCACCACAACAACTTAACAGGGTGATTTATAAAGAGAGAAGATATATTATTATATTAGTATATTATGAGAATAATATATTAAAGTAATAATAATATTATTTGATTAATATTAGTCATAAATTAATTAGGAATTAATTTGGTGACTGAAAGAGATTAGTTGAATAAAGGGGGCTTAAACTATCAAATGTGTGATAGTTGTGTATTTGGGCTATGAATCCTTATAGAACTAGGGGTGACCGAATTTAGGGTGTTTGGACTCCTTGAATTCGTCCAAGCCTTAATCTAGAAGGATCCTTGGATTCCTTAGGGCCTAAGTTATTCAATTAGGGTTAAGGAAGTAACCCTAGTAGCTCATAGTATAAATAGACCCTATGGGTTGAGGAAATCGGCTAGCCTTGCTTCTTTGGGAACCCTAGAGCCGATTTCACACCTCTCCTCTCTCTCCAAATCATCCTCTTGCTAGTTGGTGTTTTTAAGCCATTAGAGGAGTGACAATTGTGACTCTAAGCTCCAAGAACAAGAAGATTCAAGCAAGCAACTTAAGGTATTCTTCTAGATCTGATTTCACGTGATATGATTCCATTGTAACCTCTAGATCTACTATTGTAAGTCTTGGATACATTGCATGTTCAATTAGAGAAACCTAGATCCAAGCATTAGGGTTTTCATGTGCACATAGGAAAGTTCTTATGGCTCAAACCCATCAGTGGTATCAGAGCTTTGATTGATTTCTATTGAATTGATGCATTGTTTGATTGTTCTTGCCATGAAAAATTGTTTTTTTGTTCTATTGACTGACAGACTCGGCGAGTCCCATTGTGGACTCGGTGAGTAGGATGAACTCGGCGAGTCCATAATGGGGCTCGGCTAGTCGAATCGTCTGTCTGATAGATTTTCGGGATTTCTTGTTGTTTTGCTTGAGGATACTTGCCTAAATTGTTTTGGGACCATAAAATCTGAATTTTATCATATGTTTGACTGTATCCTTGACAAAACAAAAGATTATTACCATTTGATTAAATAATAATTTCCTTATTTGATAATAATTGATTATTTGAATTAGTTGGTAAATTGTCTTGCAAGTAATATTGACTAGGTCAAATCTAGATAATCATTAAATTAATTAGTTGATTTATATTATTTGTTATTTGATCCTTTATGTTTTGAAAAGTTCAAAACTTGTCCTCAAATTTTGAAATTTAAAGTTTTGTGATTAAAAGTTTTAATTTGGACTATTTAAATTTCAAACCTTATAATTTTACAAGTTTTAAAATTCAACCCTATACTTATAATATTATAAGATTAATATATATGTATAACTTAAATGATAGTCTTACCGTTAGTAGGCCTCATTCATGAAGCCGATCTATAAGGGGAGTATAAGGTTATGGCCTATAAAATGGCCGTTTAATGGGTGTCCATTCTCACCCACCGCTTCCTTGATTGGTGGAGGGTCGTTAGCCGAACGGGTAGGATCCGGAAAATCTTTCCTCATTAAAAGTATAATGAATCTATAAAAAGTAACTAAAATGTTTTCATAAAATTCCCAATCTTAGTTACTTTAGGAAAAAAGTGAATTTGATGCAATTCCATGAAATTACACTTTGTACCCTTGCTAAGACATTAATGGAGTGTGTGTGGTTAACCGGAACATTAATTGGATTCTCAGCAAAGGTGGCAAGGGGTGACTCATTGTTTGTCATAGTTCGATGGAGCGTGTGTGGTTAACCGGCACATCGAATGGGTGACTGTAACAATGAGGGTGCCATCTACATTTGCATGGTTATTCACACCCACTTTGTGATCAGCGGCATCCCAGTCACAAACGAGAGGGGCATATCGAGATTTAAACATGCCATTGAAAAGTTTAATGTATCTCAAAAGATCTAGGAGTTTTTCAATACATTTAAAACCTAATTTCTTTTTCGTTTTTCATGGTGGAGAATTAGTGAATCGACATTCACTTGCCTTCAAATTATTTACTTGTTAGATTACGACATCCCTTTTCTAATTTGTAAATAATGTTGTTGGTTCCTAGCCCTAATTTCTCATTTGGGTGATTAATTGGGGAAATTCTTTTCTAATCAACTTTGTTCTTTTTCCTTTTCAGATGTCGAACGCAAACAACAACGCTTCTGGGTCAAACTCCTCTGGTTCATTCTCACTCATGAACTTGTGTGGGAAAGTGATCTTCGATGGGACCAATTTCAGTAATTCGATCCGCAACATTCGCATGGTCATTCGCTACGAGGAAAAAGAAGATGTCCTCGACGAGAAGCTAAAGGAGATTGATATCGAAACTGCTACTGCCGATGAGATTGCGGCCTACGAGGCCCACGAGCGTGATGCCACGAAAGTCCATTGCATCATGCTCGCGAATATGACTGCTGAACTCCAAAAGTCCTATGAGGACAAGTACCCCTATGAGATGTATCAGGATCTGTTGGAACGCTACCACCAGAGTGCTAGGCAAGAGAGGTATGAGATCATCACTTTGATGATCACTACCAAAATGGGTAGTGGAGAGTCCCTTACCGCCCATCTGCAAAAGATGCAGAGATATGTTGATCGCCTGCTGAAGTTGAATGTGAACTTCGATGAAGAGCTAGAAATTGACATCATCCTTCACTCATTGCCTTCCTGCTATAGCCAGTTCCGCATGATCTACCACATGAACAAGGAAGAGTTCTCCTTGAGCAAGCTTCAGGGCTTGTTGAGGACTGCTGAGAGCAACCGCAAGGATAAAACTGTTGCATCACTTCCTACTCCAGCTGCTGCCCCTATCTTGGCAATAGGGCAAGGGAAAGGTAAGAAGAGGAAGGCCTCTTCAAGGGGCCACCACAAGGGAAAGTCCCAAGATGGCACCTCTTCTAGTGGAACCAAAGTCGGTTCTGCTAAGCCCAACTCTAACCCTAAGCAGGCAGAGTGCCACCACTGCCATAAGATAGGACATTGGAAGAGAAGCTGCCCAGAGTATCTGCAAGCCATCAAGGATGGGAAGATCAAGCCATCTTTCGCAGGTATTTACACAATTAAATCTAATAGTTTATCACATGCTACTTCTTGGGTTCTTGATACAGGATGTGGTTATCACATATGCTCTGATTTGCAGGGACTAAAAGGAAATAGGGATGTGGAGCGTGGAAGGATGAATCTGATCATGGGAAACAGAAGATCGTGGCCTGTGACCAAGATTGGAGTATACTCCTTAGTGCTTAGTAATGGTTTAGATTTAAATTTGAATAATTGTTGCTATTCGCCAGATATGGCTAGAAAGATCATTTCATTTCATGGTTTATATAAACAAGGTTTTAGATATTCATTTGATAATGAAAAGGGTTCTATTTATGCTTATTTTAATAATGTTTTATATTTTGAAGCATTGCCTTGTAATGGAATATATGAAACTGTGATGGTTGTAGACAACTTAGGAAATGATGTGTTGTGTGTGGATTCTTCCAATAGTATGGATAAAGCATGATTGTGGCATTGTTGTCTTGGACATGTCAACAAGAAACGCATAGCCCAACTCCAAAAGGATGGAGTGTTGGAGTCATTCGACCTTAGGGACGATGACGTGTGCGAATCTTGTTTACTTGGAAAGATGACCAAGTCACCCTTCACTGGCACTTGTGCGAGTGGTGAGGGTTTATTGGATCTCATACATACAGATGTATGTGGGCCCTTTAGATCCATCACAAGGGATGCGAATCGCTTCTATGTGACTTTTACAGATGATTATACCAGATATGGGTATATCTACTTGATCAAGCACAAGTCAGAAACCTTTGAAAAGTTCAAAGAGTTTAAACAAGAAGTGGAGAATCAGTTGGGTAGGAAAATCAAGATGCTTCGATATGATCGAGGTGGAGAGTACCTAAGTCTTGAGTTCCACGACTACCTCAAGGAATGTGGAATAGTTTCACAATTGACGCCACCTAGGACACCACAATTGAATGGTGTAGCTGAGAGGCGTAATCGAACCTTGCTAGACATGGTTCGTTCCATGATGATTCGTGCTTCACTACCCATCTCATTCTGGGGGTATGCCTCACAGACTGCCGCCCATGTCCCTAACTTAGTACCTACGAAGAAGGTTGCCAAAACACCTCACGAGATGTGGACAGGGAAGGCTCCCTCGTTAGCACATATCAAGGTTTGGGGTTGCGAGGTTTTCGTAAGACGGGAAACTCACGACAAGCTCGAACCTCGTAGTGAGCGATGTATTTTCATCGGTTACCCACAGAAATCCTTTGGATATCTCTTCTACAGACCAAGTGACAATGTTGTCTTCGTTGCGAGGAGAGGGGTTTTCCGAGAGCGAGAACTCATAAGCCAAGGAGACAGTGGGAGGCAAATCGATCTTGAAGAGCTTCAAGAGTCGAGCGATGAAGGAACCTCTAACACTAGCACTCAACCCGAGGAGGAAACTCCAGTTGAACTGATTGACGAGTCGTTACCTCTCAGACGTTCCGAAAGGGTTAGTGTTCCACCCCAGTTTTATGGTTTTCATATCACTATGGAAGGGGATACGTTCATTAGTGATAGTACACTAGTGAATATGGACGAACCTAACAGCTATAAGGAAGCCATGGCAGGCCCGGAGTCTGCGAAATGGAAAGAGGCTATGGATAGCGAGATCCAATCCATGTATGACAACCAAGTTTGGAATTTGGTTGACAATGTACCAGGTCGTAAGACGGTCGGGTGCAAGTGGATCTTAAAGAAGAAGACTGACGTGGATGTGAACGTGCATACTTATAAGGCGCGATTAGTTGCGAAGGGTTTCACTCAAACTCCTGGAGTTGACTACGACGAAACCTTCTCACCAGTTACGAAGATAAAGTCTATCAGGGTGATGCTGGCCAGTGCTGCATTTCATGACTATGAAATATAGCAGATGGATGTCAAAACCGCTTTCCTTAATGGGAAGTTGGTTGAGGATGTTTACATGGCTCAGCCAGAGGGTTTTGTCAATGCGAAGCATCCCAATAAAGTGTGTAAGCTTGAGAAGTCCATTTATGGACTTAAGCAAACGTCTCGCAGATGGAATCTTTGTTTTGACGAGAACGTCAAAGAGTTTGGTTTTCTGCGAAGCGAAGATGAATCGTGTGTATATGTCAAAGCCAGTGGGAGTGTAGTAAGCTTTCTCGTATTATATGTCGATGACATACTACTCATAGAAAACGAGATTCCGACATTGCAGGAGGTTAAGTCCTGGCGCGGGAAGTGCTTCGCTATGAAGGACCTCGGAGAGGCTTCCTATATTCTGGGAATAAGGATAGTGAGAGACAGAAGTAAGAGACTAATAGGACTTAGTCAGAATACTTACTTGGACAAGGTACTAAAACGTTTTAGTATGGAGAATTCAAAGAAAGGGGAGTTACCAATCCAGATTAATGTCAAGCTGAGTAAGACTCAGAGTCCGAGTACTGAAGTGGAGATAGCAGAGATGAGCCGAGTACCATACGCTTCCGCAGTTGGCTCAATCATGTATGCTATGACTTGTACTCGCCCTGATGTGGCCTTCACTTTGAGCATGGTCAGCAGATATTAAGGGAACCCTGGCAGAGCACATTGGAACGCGGTCAAGAATATTCTTAAGTACCTTCGGAGGACCAAGGAATGGTTTCTAGTCCTCGGTGGGAGTGATGACTTAAAGGTGCGAGGGTACAGTGACGCCAGTTTTCAGACCGACAGGGACAACTACCATTCACAGTCGAGTTGGTTCTTTACCCTCAATAGAGGAGCAGTGACTTGGAAAAGTTCCAAACAGGAAACCGTAGCTGATTCAACGTGCGAATCAGAGTACATTGCAGCGAGCGAAGCGTCAAAGGAGGCGATATGGTTGAAGAACTTCATTGGAGACCTTGGAGTTGTGCCAGCCATAAAGGAGCCCATGGAGATTTTCTGCGATAATGAAGGAGCAGTTTCCTTGACCAAGGAACCAAGGGATCACGGTAGATCTCGACATATCGACAAAAAATATCACTTTATTCGACATCGGGTGGAAGAGGGACTCCTCGTAGTGAAGAGGGTATCGTCAGAGGATAACCAAGTAGATCCGCTTACGAGGGGACTAAGCAGGGTTAAGCATTTGCAGCACGCTAGGAGCATTGGGCTGAAGAACGATATTAGTTTAGATTAGATAGTTTGTAAACGTGTAATAGATAAGTTGTTATTAACATTTGATGATTAAATAAAAGTGTATTATTTATTAGTAATGTTACTGTCTTATGTTAATCTTTTACCTATTGTTTCATCTTTGCATGTTTTGACTTCCTGAATAATTGAGTTATTTGATAATAATCGAATTATTCAAACGGCCCACAGTCGTTCATATGTTGGAAGTAGATATGAATGAAGACTGTCATGAATTGGTGTGTAGATTGTCTGAAGTGTATCAGACATAGCAAAAGTTTGCTACAACGTTCATGAGTGCTTATGAACTTGGTTTGAGCATTAGAATAAACCCGCACTTGCTGGAATCACTTCATGGAATTTATCACGAGTGATCGCAAGATGGTAATATCATATGGTCTTAAAGCCTAGATATATGTTTTATTGTTTGCTAATTGGTTGTGCGTTGATAATGCGTAAACGCATTAGTAACTTGATGTTATAAAACGCATTGTTGTGTATGATTTGATTAGTGGATAATAAATGCATATAAGTCGAAGTTTATCTGTTCCTTTTATCCTAAGAGGGTAAAAGCGATATCAGGGCCCCTCGATGATTTGATTTGACTTATGTGCCGGGCCCGGTCAGGACTGAATTGATGTGTTCAATTAAGTTCTATGTCAAATGTATCTGAGACCGAGAAATCAATTGCTGGACAATAGGTATGACCATGTTCCATGTGATTGTCCGCACGATATCTAGACTAGAGGATTATACGATCCCTTATCTGAAGGACAGGTTACTGATAAGATCAGAGTTTGACAGCGTCTTTGAGAGCTACGATTGCTAATCGGATTAGGCTTGCATTTATATTTACTAAACTTATCCAAGTAGGAGACTGTTGGATTAGTGTCTAAGCCTGTAACTATATTTGGTAAGTACTTGACCCGGTTGTGCATGGTCCTTTTGGGTTGCCTTCACCACAGCAACTTGACAGGTTGATTTATAAAGAGAGAAAATATATTATTATATTAGTATATTATGAGAATGATATATTAAAGGAATAATAATATTATTTGATTAATATTAGTCATAAATTAATTAGGAATTAATTTGGTGACTGAAAGAGATTAATTGAATAAAGGGGGCTTAAACTGTCAAATGTGTGATAGTTGTGTATTTGGGCTATGAATCCTTATAGAACTAGGGGTGGCCGAATTTAGGGTGTTTGGACTCCTTGAATTCGTCCAAGCCTTAATCTAGAAGGATACTTGGATTGCTTAGGGCCTAAGTTATTCAATTAGGGTTAAGGAAGTAACCCTAGTAGCTCATAGTATAAATAGACCCTATGGGTTGAGGAAATCGGCTAGCCTTGCTTGCTTGGGAACCCTAGAGATGATATCACACCTCTCCTCTCTCTCCAAATCATCCTCTTGCTAGTTGGTGTTTGTAACCCATTAGAGGAGTGACAATTGTGACTCTAAGCTCCAAGAACAATAAGATTCAAGCAAGCAACTTAAGGTATTCTTCTAGATCTGATTTCACATGATATGATTCCATTGTAACCTCTAGATCTACTATTGTAAGTCTTGGATACATTGCATGTTCAATTAGAGAAACCTAGATCCAAGCATTAGGGTTTGCATGTGCACATAGGAAAGTTCTTATGGCTCAAACCCATCAGAATCATGGTATCAAACCCTGCTATCTTCCCCAACCAACCCCTAGAATCTCCGAAATCTTCCTCGATTCAAGTATGGATCCTGTGCTTCTAGTAGTACGGGCCCAATACTACCTTTCATGCCTACCCATATACTTTCCTCAAGAATCATCTCGGGTCCTCTAAGACACTTACTCATAATAGTACTCCCAATAACTGCTCAATAGCATAGCAACCGCACTAAATTAATTCCTAGGCTCCCCTAGGATCGACATCTCAGCCTACCATCAACTGCCCAAACGACCGCCCATTGGTGCCAGTTAACTACTGGATGAATGCAATCACATGCAACATAACTTAAACAATCTTAGATTAAAAGATTTAACCCGACAATGGTTGGACTCAGACAAGAGCTGTGTATTAGGACCAAATCCTTTACCCTAAAATTATTTAACTCATGCAACATGTGACTTAATGTATTCAATTAGTAGTTATTTCAAACCTGAAGGAGTCACAACAATCAGTAATAAAACTCTATAGGAAATACGACATCATTAATCGGGCAACTCTATCAAGCAACTCCTGAAGATCCTTATCTTACAACTAGCATGTTGTTCTATCATAAACAAAATATCAGATAACAATGTTGGTAACTTTGGTATACTTAATGGCTCTGACTGCTCGTACACATCACATCATTTCTTGATTATTTTTTTAAAAAACCATTTTGAAAATCATTTTCAAAACTTTTGCAGTTCCTTAGTTTTTATTGATCAACTAATTTGTTATGAAAAATACTAACGATTCGATATTAGTTTTCAAAACTAACTGTTTGATTGTTTGCTTATTAAGATTGAACTACAACATTCACCAGGCGATCGCTATTATTTCAATGTCGAAAAGTGTTTTTATCAAATTGCATCGATGTAGGGTGTGTTCAGAAAAACTAGTTAATAAGGGTAACAAGTTGCGAGTTGTGGGTTGTGGGTAGGTAGTAGCTTGTAGCGTTGTGTTAAACGATACGAGAGATAATTTTTAGATTTACAGTGGTTTGTTTAAATTAAACGCTAAAATCGTGTAGTGTCAATGATAATTTTTTTTTCAAAACAGAACGTTCTGTTAAACATCAGAAGCATTTGGTAGTAAATTTATTTTTTGATTATTCCTGTACGTTAAAAAATAAATAAATAAATAATAATAATAATAATAATAATAATAATAATAATAATAAATTATAAGACAATACACAAAAAAAACAAAAAGTAATCGGACCCTAAAGCACTTAGCAAATTTATTAACTTCAATAATGGATCTGGGTATATATCACTAACGCAAGTATATAACTAGGTCATAAGATTTGCCGTCTAGAGCATTTCGACGTTCACATCACGACGAAAATTCATAGTCATATGGGGATATTCGTGGAGAATATTATTTTGAATAATTACTAAACATCTTCTAACTAGGGTATATTATGAATAGATGTCAAGATCGGACATCGTTTAAGTTATTCATTTTAATGTAATTATGTGCATGTTGTGATGTGCTTATCCATTGAAGGTCTAATCTTTTCGAAATTTGGTAATTTCCATTTGCCTCCTAGAGTTTTACCTAACTACATTATAAGCCCTAGCTAGGACTTCATATATTCTTATGTATTTTATGTTACTGATATCGTATTATATCTTTCGTCCAAAAATTATAGTCTATCTTTCTTTTTTAGTTTTTTTTTTCTCAAAATAATAGTCCACTTTTAAAAATAAATAATATTTTTACCAAAACATTCTCTCTTTATTACTTAACCAACTAAACATTTAATGGAACATTAAATACAAAGTAACCATAAAATTGTTATTTTATTATATAAAGTTAGTGGTATTTTAATATTTTTTTAATCTGTCTGTTTTTTTCTGTAGACAATAATTTTGGAACGGAGTGAATATATATTTTTTTTAATGTATTTTACTTTATTTATGCTTATATAATTTTGATCACATCTTCACCGAGAGATGGTTTGAATACTTTCTCGACAATTCTTTAATTTCTTTTCATATTTAGCATGAGTCAAATCGACAGGGTGTTTGAGTAAATACTACAAAATTGAAGGTCTAATACGACAATCTTACGCTTTGTGTTTCTATATAAATAGCTGCCTAAACAGCATTTAGTTTAAACTATAACTAACTAGAGTATTATGAGCTACGAGAATTATGACCCATGTTTCCCGGATCAACCAGTTGTCGATCAATACCTCCCGGTCTGGGCTAATCTTCCCGCCTTCCGGTCCAAGCCGGCTTTCATATGGGCAGAAGACGGTCTGCCCGGTTTGCAGTGCTCCAGTCTCACTTATGAGGGGCTAAACAACTCAGTCTACTCGATTTCCTCTCAATTTCAACAATCCTTTCAGAGAGGTGACACCCTCGTTATCTTATGTTCCCCTGGACTCGAGCTTGTTCAGATTCTATTTGCATGTCAACGTGCTGGACTCACATCGGTGCCAGTTATCCCTCCAAACCCAACTTTTTCAAACAACGATCACCATCACCTCATTCGTGTTTTGTCTCAAACACAACCAAAAGCAGCTATTGCAAACCGGGGTTACATTGCAAAGGTTCAAGAATACTTAAACCTTTCTGGCTCCGAAAACCCCTTTTCTAAACTATTGCACAATTTGTTGTGGATATCGGTGGAAAATCTTATGGAGATAAATGTAAGCTCATATCATAACTTACATTTATCGTATCCCGGTTGCAAGGTAGACGAGGTGTACTTGGTCCAGTACACCTCTGGTGCAACCGGGATACCTAAGCCTGTCTTGGTGACAGCTGGAGCAGCTGCTCATAACGTTAGATTGGCAAGAAAATCCTACGACCTTCATCCAAATAGCGTCATAACCTCGTGGCTACCACAGTACCATGATTGTGGGCTTATGTTTCTCTTGTTAACAATTGTTTCAGGAGCGACTTGTGTGTTAACCTCACCTAACGCGTTCATTACCCGACCTAGGCTTTGGCTTGAGTTGATAACCAAGTTCAAGGCAACTTGCACTCCGGTACCCTCTTTCACATTGCCATTGGTCATGAAACGTGGTCAAGTGTTTGATAACAGACTCCTTCCTGTTAACCTAACCACCATGAAAAACTTGATAATCATCAATGAACCAATATACCATAAACCAGTTGAGCAATTTGTGGAAATGTTGAGCCCATTTGGTCTAAAGGCTTCCTCGATTTGTCCATCCTATGGGCTAGCTGAGAATTGCACTTTTGTCTCAACAGCATGGAGATCAAGAGTGCAAGAAACTGATATCCCTACCCATAAGAAGCTATTACCAAGTGCTTGCCTGAAGTACGATGAAGAAGAGGAATATGAAGATCAAATGAATATGGTAATCGTCAATGACGAAACAAATGAGCTGGTGGAAGATGGTATCGAAGGTGAGATATGGATTGCTTCTTCCCCAAGCAATGCATCGGGCTACTTGAGCCACCCATCTTTAACTCAAGAAGTTTTTCAGAGTAGGTTGAAAGGAAGATTCAGCCATGAACGTTTCATTAGAACAGGTGACAGAGGGATCATCAAAGGCGCTGAGAGATTCCTGTATGTGACAGGTCGTTGCTCGGACATTATAAAACATGAAAACAGGGTCGAAACTCATGCTCATTATCTGGAGACTGCAGCATTCGAATCGTGTATAAGGTTTCTACGTGGAGGATGTATTGTAGCCTTTGATGTTCATGGGGATACAACAGCTATTGTTGCAGAGATGCAGAAGAGTAGTGAGGAAAACGAAAGTATGTTTAGAGGAATATGTGAAGGAATAAGAGGTTTTGTGATGAAGGAAGAGGGTATCCAGGTAGGGTTGGTTGCCCTAGTGAAGAGTGGAAGTATTCCAAAAACAACGTCTGGAAAGATACAACGATGGCTTGCTAAAGAAAGATTCTTGAGTGGAAAAATGGAAGTGCTGATGAAGATGAAGTTTAGTAAAGAAGAGGATGAAGAATTCAAGAAATCTTTCCTGAAAAATCTTATGATTGATAAGTGGGAAAGTAAAAAGGTTTTATTATACAGTAATTTATGAAAATGTTGAAGGTAAGCTTGTTACGACTTATGATAATTTCAAAACCATGGTATATCCCTCGTATGCCATTAATTAAATATCGCACGAAATAAAAGTTACATATTTAAGAAATGAGATGCTAGTCTGTGATAACGGTTTTTGTATCATCGAACTGATGTCACATATGAAATGCTGTCGAAGAACATGAATTAAACAAAGTAATTGTTCGTCAAAACTTATGATATAACTAATTCTACTTTCACCTTTCATCCAATTATAAGAATAATTCTCCTTTCAGCTTAATTTCATCCAATTATAAGATATATTAAAAAGCTCAGTGTAACATTATAATAACATATTGCAGGGTATTAAAATATAATCCAAATTACACGTTTGATGGTTTTCACACTGTAAAATTCGTTTTTTATGAATTGTACGTTTCTATACTGTTCCAAGAGGCTTAGGGAAAGAAACCACTTAATTTTTTTGTTCTATTGAAGATTTCAATAGACATTCAACTTCATTGAACACCAGTGTGTCATACAATTATAATTGAGTTAATCCATTAATAGCAATTAGACATTTCATATCATTTGGGCATTATGGATGCTCGAACATTCATGGTTGGTGAAATGAAGTAGCCTTATACTACAAGAATAACCATGTGTACAGACGACACCTATCCCGATGGCATTTGTCGTCAGTAAAAGTCTAGCTAGCTATGCCGACGACATGTCGTCGGCACAGTTTTTTCCAACTTTGACCCCATTTGTGTGACCGGAAAGGCTAAGAAGACGACATGTTGTCATCGTAGATTTGGCGGGAAGGGGAAAAAGTTCGTGGTATATTGAATACTTATACCGACGACATGTCGTCGGTATAGGCTATTAAAAAATTAATTTCAGTTTATTTATATTATGTGTCGCACGGAAAAAAACGGTGTCATTTTCTTAAGCCTATGTCGGCGACATGTCGTCGGCACAAAAATGGGGTGATCCGCGTGAAATAGTTGTCCCGACGATGTGTCGTCGGTAAAAATGTTTTTTTTTTTTAATTTATTTTTTTAATGACGTAAATAAGAAACGATGTAGTTTTGGTTTCCATATACCAACGACTTGTCGTCAGCATAGGGTTTAGCTTTAACAAAGCACGAACCTGGTTCATTTTGCAGAAATCGAAACCCTTCACTTTGTCTCTCGTGCTGTCGGCGACACAAACGTCCTCCGGCCACTCCCCTTCACCGGTGACTAAAAGGTATGGTTCTTGGTCCTTGTTTTCTTCTTAGTTGGTTATTGCTCGAGTTTTAACTCCGATTTTGGGGATATTTTCCGATTGTTGGAGCCCTTAATTCACAGCCTTCACCATTTTTGAAGTATCATCCGACAACAACCTGCACCACCGCCGGAGAAACTTATTGTAACACCCGTTTATTTATTAAATAAATAAATAAAATAACGAATGAATAGTATCCCTAAAATAACTAATTATATACCAAAGGATGGTCTCGAGGGGCCAATTGTCATAAATTTAGAAGTTGAGGGCTGAAGGGTAAATTCTGGACCTTAATTGAAAAGAATTTGTCAAGAAAGGGGCGGTTTTGTAAATTTTGGATTAGTTTCGCAAAGATTTTAGAAGACAAGGGCTGTTTAGTAAATCCGGACTTATTATGCAAGAAATTTACGTATTCAGGGTTTGAAAGGTAAATATTGGCTCTGCTTTGAAAGAAAATATGAAGGGAGGGACTGTTATTGTCAATATGGGAAACATTTTGATGAAGCGGGTATTAAGGGTTCTAAACCCTAACCGTATCGACCATTCTTATACAGCCGTCACCCTCCAACCTTATACCTCCCTCCAGCCGCCACCATTCACCTCTTCAATCACCGACGCCCTTCAATCGTGTTCCGATCCGGCGAGTCCAGCCGACTGCCGCCGATGCCTCGCCATCCAAACGCCTTAGCGACCACCGAAGCCACCGCTGCAACCATTGGAACGACCTCAATCGTTGCTGCTTCGCCGGGGGTTGCCTCTGTCGCAGCCCCGCTACCGGAAACGATGTGTTCGCTGAGACCGCCGCCAAGATCGACGATCGACTGGGGTTTTGCTGCTGCGAGCGTCGTGAGTGACCGGAAGATCGATGGTAAGCCCATCTGCCTTCCACCGCTGCTTTATCTCGTCACCATCAGCCACCATGGGTGGTGGGTGTGAGTTCGTGTGGCGGTTAGCTTGCTGTCACCGGAAACGAGCTCCTGAAGGCCACTATCTGCCCACCACCGTCAAGACCGCCGCTGCCACCTCTCCATGGTGCTGCCGAACCTACTACTGCCATGTGTTTTCTGCCACCCTTGACCACCGTGTGTGGGTGGCAGCGGGTATTCACTAGGTGTGAGTCTATTTTCCGATGGAGTGTAGCATGAAGTGTGTGTGTGTGTGTTATGCATAACCAGGAAATCGAGGATTAGCCACCGCCACCATCTGCCGCCGCCGGCCACCACAAGGTGGCTGTGTGTGTGTTTATCTTTTAGTGTATGTTTATATTTGAGATTTAGTCTTGTAAAATGTAATAAAAAATGGAATAATAGAAATCTCAAACCACCATCGTAGGGTGGTGGCTGCCGCCTCCTGCCGCCACCGGCCGCCGTGTCGGGTGGCGGTGTGCTTGTTGTGTTTGACTCGTTGGATGTTTGGACAGAGGGACTAAAACCCTAATGGGCCTAATAAACCCTAATGGGCCCAATGAAGCTTAATGGACCCAAAAGCCCAAACATGTGACTAATGGGCTTAATAAACTCTAATGGGCTTATGGACTTGATTGTGGGCCTATTGGGCTAATATGGGTTGGAAACCCTAATTAGGGTTTGGAAAACCCTAATGCAATGAAACCCTAATTTGGCGAATTAACCGGGACACACAGGAATTATTTAATAACGTGAGATATTAAATAATAATCATTAGCAAGGATTAATCTAAGCGATATTGGACTTCATGGATTAAGTCCTTAGAGGATTAAGTCCTTAATGGGTTAAGTAGGAAACTTAACCCTAATCGTCATTTTATGTGAAACCCTAATTTCACTTAGGTTTATTGTTGGGCCTTTCTATTAGGCCTTGATGATTGAGTTATAGTGGGCCATCCAAGATCAAGCAAATGGACTAGAATAATGAATGTGCTTTGAGGTAAGGCCCATATGAGGAGTTGGGCCTAATTTGGAAAATTGGGCCATAGATGGGCCATAGTTTGGGCCTTTATGATTATGCGATATTGGGCCATTAGAATGTTGGACTGGACTAAATGGTTGGGCCTTATGGTAAGACCTTGTAAGGGTTTGGGCCCAATTTGGAAAATTGGGCCATATGATGGGCTTTGAATCATAGTTGACTTTTGGGCCTATGGATTGGGCCTTGGGCTTGAATAAGCCAAGCTAGGGGTAATGTAGTAATTACCCAAAGAATGTACTTATGGTTATGTAGTGGGACCCAATTATTAATTGGGTGTTATTTCAGTGTTGACAGTTCGGGAATCTGTCATCCAGCAGCTGGGGTTGAGTCTGCAGGACTTCAGCAGAGTGGGATTGTGTCAATGGGACTTCAGCAGTGTGAGGTGAGTTACCTTCCAGTAGCGGTGGGTCTACGGCCACAATGCCGGCCAACTAGTAGGAGTTGTTGTAGATGATTGTCTTTGTGATAATTGTCTATGTTTGCTATGTTTGCTACTACCTGATATGTTTATGTGCTAGCATGATATGTTATATGTGATAGTGGTAGTAGGGGGAGAATAGTCCCCAAGTTCGGTCGTTAGGACCGACGGGTAGGTCGGGCACCTCAGAATTGCCTGACAGTATGTTCATGCTATGATATTATGTGGTAGTAGTAGGAGGTGAAATAGTCCTCGGATGTCGGGTGAAATAGACCGACAGGTAAGTCAAGCACCCCAGAATGGCTTGACCTGGGTAGTCAGGCACCCCAGAATTGTCTGGCAGTATATGTGTGTTATATGGTAGTGGTAGGGGTGAAATAGTCCCCGGTAGTCGGGTGAAGTAGACCGACGGGTAAGTCAAGCACCCCATAATGGCTTGACCTGGGTAAGTCAAGCACCCCAGATTGGCTTGACCTGGGTTCGTCAAGCACCCCACAATGGCTTGACCTGGGTAGTCAGCCACCCCAGAATTGTCTGACAATATGTTATTGTATGGTGTGTGGTATGATGGGGGAACGCACTAAGCTTCGTGCTTACGGTTTACAGTTTTGGTTTCAGGTACTCGTTTTCAAAGGAAAGGAGTCGGCTTGATCGCAGCGCATCACACTATGTTTTCCGCACATGAGATCTTTTGGATTACACTCTGATATGGTTTTTATAATAATATGTTTTGATTACTGACGCTTTGGATTGACACGAGATATTATTATGAATGTTTTTATACTTATGGCTTTATGTAATAACCTATTTAAAAATGAAATTTTTGGCCTTGAATTTTGGGATGTTACAAGTTGGTATCAGAGCCTTGGTTTGAGGTATTCGGACATACTCTCGGGTGTGTCTGAACTCAAACTAAGGGCTTGGTATGAAAATTTTCAAAAGTGAAACCATTTTATAAAAAGGAGTTGAAAAGAATCTAAAAAGAGAAAAGAACTTTGAGAAGAACAAAGTGTGTGATGCGTGCAATCAGCCGAGCTCAAGTAAGTTTTTCCCCAAGATACCCATACATGTTATGTTATGGTATGTTATGATATGATTATGAGAATTGCATGCTAGATTAGGGCTAAGGATCTAGGAGGATGCCTTATATGCCTATTGTATGTGCTTGTAGACGTGCATGCTAGTACTGACCAGTCAGTAATAGGATAGCCTGTTTAGGTTATGCCTGATTGTATGAGCCTTTGAATTGCATGTACAAATTCCTGATTAAAGGATAGAATGGTTTGATTGGAATATGATGGTTAGATTTTCCATTGTCTGAATGCTGCTTGCTTTGTGCTTTGTGGGACTCTTAGTAATGTGAGCTAACTATTAAGTGAATATGCTAAGTCACATGGGACACAGGCCGGATAATCTCAGAGTGAGAGACTTGACCCTATTGCGCAGCTCTTGTCTGAGTCCAACCGTTTTAGGGATGGGTCTTTTACTCGAAGGATTATCTGATCTCTGTTGCATGTGGCTATATTCATGAGGTAGCTAGTTGACATTACTGAGAATCTTTCAGCAGCTGAGGACTGGGTGAGTTCGGGAACCTAGGAAAGCCTAGGATACGTTTCAGTGGGTTAGTAGTGAGGTTCAATGAGACTTGGGTGTACCAGTTTGAGGAAGTGACTTGGAGGATTCAGGAGGATTGTTGAGGAAAGTATGGATAGGTGTGGAAGGTAGTATTGGGCCCCTACTACTGAAAGTACAGGATCCATACTCGAATCAGTGAGAGTCTTGGAGAATCTAAGAAGCTTCAGGGAAGAGATTGTGACCCAGTTTGGGGACAGAGGATGTTCCAGTTGTTGCAGCTTAGCCATTGGCAAGTGAGTTAGTGAGCGTGGCAGGGTGTCAGACCCTGAAGGATATGATTTCCAAGAAGTTGTAGATGCGAGATCGATTTGGAGCGCTTTGAGAAGAGAGGTTCGTACCAGGTGCGTATAGTTGAGGGTCGTGGGAAGTGACCCGTCACCTCCGATCATCGGGTGAAAGGCCAGTAGGACCGGAGTCAGTGCGATGTGTACGAGAAAGTACACGAGGGAGTTTGTCACTCCAAGGGTTTAGGCTACTACAGGTGTGGCAGGGTTGATCATGTCAGCTGGAGGTGACTAGGATTCCTCCAGATGTTGCGAGTATGTCATCTTTTACTGCTACTAGATGGATGTTGGGAATACATATCGCTTTGGAATTGTGAGCGAGTTTGGATAAGTCGGATCTCGAGTCGGTTTTCTGCTAGTTTTTGGGTTATCAAGGATCATATATGCCATCATGCATGCCGAAAAGTCCTTGATGAACCCACAGAGGGAGGCATCTTGTAGAGTGGGTTCCACGCGTACCGTTATCACTTCGGATCCTTGTCGGGATCTATGCAGGACTATTATTTAGAGGATACTCGGTCAGGGTTGGAGTGATAGTTCTCCAGTGAGGTCAACGTTCAGGGATTCTATCATTGTTCAGGTATGGTCGGTAATTGTTTATTGGTGAACTTTGAAGTTCAAGGCACTACTGTTGCTAGGACAGAACTGGTGACAGGAAGAGGGTAGTGTCAGTCGCGGGTGTTAGATGCATAAGTAGTTGATCATTGGATGTTCAAGAGAATTGTGTTTTCGCATAGGCTGTGTTCGGTTAGAGTTCAGTGGTACTGCAAGATTGGGAGTGGGGACGAGGATTCGTCAGCTAGAGTGAAGATTAAGGTCTTCAATTGACAGCATGTTAGATGGATTGAGGTGACAGACTGGATCAGATTTCAAGAGTACTCATCGAGATTTTTGAGGATGGGAGATCTCAAGGTTTAATCGGCGATTAAGCGCTAGCATTGGCAGGCACAGGTTGTCATCAGTGGGATATTAGAAAGCGAGAAGGATTGGGAATCCTTCAATTCTCATGTAATGTGAAGACTTAGTCGAATCTAAGTGGGGGAGAGACTTTTTATAAAGTTCTCCAACTATGAGTTCTGGTTGCGCAAGGTGCAATCTCTTGGCCACCTTGTCAACCAGAAGGGTATTCTAGTTGATTCGGCCAAGATAGAGGCCGTGATGCAGTGGGAGATTCCGAGGTCTCCATCTGAGATTCAGAATTCCCTGGGTCTAGCGGATTATTATCGGAGATTTATACGGGACTTCTCCGAGATCGAGGTTCCTTTGACCCGACTGACCAAGAAGTCGGTGGCCTTTCGTTGGGGGCCTGAGCAGCAGGCAGCCTTCGAGACTCTCAGACAGCGGTTGTGCGAGGCACCGATTCTCACCCTGCCAGAGGGTGTAGATGATTTTGTGGTTTACGGTGACGATTTGATCACAGGCATGGGTGCGGTACTAATACAGTGGGGTTGCGTGATAGAAGGTTTCGGGAACCAGGTTAGAGTTCCGGTTAGGACTCGAGTTCAGTTGAGGGTTAGGTCGAGTGCGTGTTCGACCCGGGTTGGAAAGTGTTGTAAGACTACGGGAGTAGCCGTAGCATTCACTAGCAGTCAGATAGTATGGAAAGTGTTGTAAGCCTACGGGTGTAGCCGTAGCATTCACCAGGTTGGCAGATAGTGTTAGAGTGTTGTAAGTCTGCGGGTGTAGCCGTAGCATTCATTAGCAGCAGATAGTGTGAGGGGTGTTGTAAGTCTGCGGGTGTAGCCATAGCATTCACCAGGTTGGCAGACAGTGTTAGAGTGTTGTAAGTCTGCGGGTGTAGCCGTAGCATTCACTAGCCGCTAGATAGTGATAGAGTGTTGTAAGTCTGCGAGTGTAGCCGTAGCATTCACTAGGTTCGTAGATGGCATGAGCGTGTTGTTAGAACGCGGAAGGAACAGTAGTACCCCCAAGTTCGGGTGCAACATTGAGGATATGGAAATCCACAGATTGGATTTTAGAATTTCCCAGAAGGATTAGATCAGGTTGAGCTAGTGATAAGACTGTAGGAGTACCACTACAGTTATGGGATCAGGGAAGCAATGGACCATATAAGATTGCTTGCGATATAAGGCTACCATCGGTTAGGTGGCAATCACTTTTAGCCTGTATTTGGTGACATCAGGATTCGACATATGGACCCGATCGTTTGGATCAGGAGGTTGTTAGAGCCTCAGTGACATGATAACTAGTTCCAGAGAAGGATTTTTGTTCAGAAGTCGTGTGAAACGACTAGGTGGGAGCCCTTTTAGCTCAACGACCGGGCCGAAACCCGATATTTCAGATGATTGGCGAGCAAATTGAGACCCAGGAGGTCTCGGTACCTTTTGGGAAGCAGCCATGTGGCAGCATACTGCTTCAGGCAGTTCAGTGTTCGGGCAGTTTCAGCGTCTGGGCAGTATTAGTATTTGTGTTTTGGGTTGCAAGTTCGGACGGAATAACAGATTGTTTGGGTTATGTTAAGTCAATCACAATGGGATTATCTGAGCTTTAGCCGAGCATAAGTGACCTGCAGCGATAATTGGGTCTGTGATTTCCGTTTTCTAGTGGGAGCCTCGAGTTATCAGAAGTTGAGTAGCCAATGGAAGGATTAAGTGGACTGGGTTCAACGATAATGATTCAGAATGGGTGGTCTGTCAAGGATTCAGACCATCTCGAGACAACAGATTCAGGCGAAGTGGAAGTAAACTTGTTGCGAGGGACCCGTTCACATATAGATTTTAGGGCCTTGCGGAGATTGGTCATGGCTGCCCTGGGAAGGCAAGGGTATGTCCTGGGATGGTGACCATGTTACTAGAGTGGTTGGGTGTGTAAGGAAGGATAAGGAATTATTTCGAGAACGAAATCTAATTTAAGTGGGGGAGAGTTGTAACACCCGTTTATTTATTAAATAAATAAATAAAATAATGAATGAATAGTAGCCCTAAAATAACTAATTATATACCAAAGGATGGTCTCGAGGGGACAATTGTCATAAATTTAGAAGTTGAGGGTTGAAGGGTAAATTCTGGACCTTAATTGAAAAGAATTTGTCAAGAAAGGGGCGGGTTTGTAAATTCTGGATTAGTTTCGCAAAGATTTTAGAAGACAAGGGCTGTTTAGTAAATCCGGACTTATTATGAAAGAAATTTATGTATTCAAGGTTTGAATGGTAAATATTGGCTCTGCTTTGAAAGAAAATATGAAGGGAGGGACTGTTATTGTCAATATGGGAAACATTTAGATGGAGCGGGTATTAAGGGTTCAAAACCCTAACCCTATCGACCATTCTTATGCAGCCGTCACCCTCCAACCTTATACCTCCCTCCAGCCGCCACCATTCACCTCTTCAATCGCCGACACCCTTCATTCGTTTTCCGATCCGGCGAGTCCAGCGGACTGCCGCCGCTGCCTCGCCATCCAAACGCCACAGCAACCACCGAAGCCACCGCCGCAACCATTGGAACAACCTCAATCGCTGCTGCTTCGCCGGGGGTTGCCTCTGTCGCAGCCCCGCTACCGGAAACGATGTGTTCGCTGAGACCGCCGCCAAGATCGACGATCGACTGGGGTTTTGCTGCCGCGAGCGTCGTGAGTGACCGGAAGATCGATGGTAAGCCCATCTGCCTTCCACCGCTGCTTTATCTCGTCACCATCAGCCACCATGGGTGGTGGG
Source organism: Lactuca virosa (assembly GCF_052849685.1). Taxonomy (NCBI): domain Eukaryota; kingdom Viridiplantae; phylum Streptophyta; class Magnoliopsida; order Asterales; family Asteraceae; genus Lactuca; species Lactuca virosa. The sequence continues at coordinate 291,594,673 of NC_136429.1, read as the reverse complement.
TGTGAGTTCGTGTGGCTGTTAGCTTTCTGTTACCGGAAACGAGCTCCTGAAGGCCACCATCTGCCCACCGCCGTCAAGACCGCCGCTGTCACCTCTCCATGGTGCTGCCGAAGCTTCTACCGCCATGTGTTTTCTGCCACCCTTGACCACCGTGTGTGGGTGGCAGTGGGTATTCACTGGGTGTGAGTCTATTTTCCGATGGAGTATAGCATGAAGTGTGTGTGTGTGTTATGCATAACTGGGAAATCGAGGATTAGCCACCGCCACCACCGTGAGGTGTTGGCTGCCACCATCTGCCGCCGCTGGCCACCACAAGGTGGTTGTGTGTGTATTTATCTTTTAGTGTATGTTTATATTTGAGATTTAGTCTTGTAAAATGTAATAAAAAATGGAATAATAGAAATCTCAAACCACCATCGTAGGGTGGTGGCTGCCGCCTCCTGCCGCCACCGGCCGCCGTGTCGGGTGGCGGTGTGCTTGTTGTGTTTGACTCGTTGGATGTTTGGACAGAGGGACTAAAACCCTAATGGGCCTAATAAACCCTAATGGGCCCAATGAAGCTTAATGGACCCAAAAGCCCAAACATGTGACTAATGGGCTTAATAAACTCTAATGGGCTTATGGACTTGATTGTGGGCCTATTGGGCTAATATGGGTTGGAAACCCTAATTAGGGTTTGGAAAACCCTAATGCAATGAAACCCTAATTTGGCGAATTAACCGGGACACACAGGAATTATTTAATAACGTGAGATATTAAATAATAATCATTAGCAAGGATTAATCTAAGCGATATTGGACTTCATGGATTAAGTCCTTAGAGGATTAAGTCCTTAATGGGTTAAGTAGGAAACTTAACCCTAATCGTCATTTTATGTGAAACCCTAATTTCACTTGGGTTTATTGTTGGGCCTTTCTATTAGGCCTTGATGATTGAGTTATTAGTGGGCCATCCAAGATCAAGCAAATGGACTAGAATAATTAATGTGCTTTGAGGTAAGGCCCATATGAGGAGCTGGGCCTAATTTGGAAAATTGGGCCATAGATGGGCCATAGTTTGGGCCTTTATGCTTATGTGATATTGGGCCATTATAATGTTGGACTGGACTAAATGGTTGGGCCTTATGGTAAGACCTTGTAAGGGTTTGGGCCTAATTTGGAAAATTGGGCCATATGATGGGCTTTGAATCATAGTTGACTTTTGGGCCTATGGATTGGGCCTTGGGCTTGAATAAGCCAAGCTAGGGGTAATGTAGTAATTACCCAAAGAATGTACTTATGGTTATGTAGTGGGACCCAATTATTAATTGGGTGTTATTTTGGTGTTGACAGTTCGGGAATCTGTCATCCAGCAGCTGGGGTTGAGTCTGCAGGATTTCAGCAGAGTGGGATTGTAGCTATGGGACTTCAGCAGTGTGAGGTGAGTTACCTTCCAGTAGCGGTGGGTCTACGGCCACAATGCCGGCCCACTAGTAGGAGTTGTTGTAGATGATTGTCTTTGTGATAATTGTCTATGTTTACTATGTCTCCTACTACCTCATATGCTTATGTGCTAGCATGATATGTTATATGTGATAGTGGTAGTAGGGGGAGAATAGTCCCCAAGTTCGGTCGTTAGGACCGACGGGTAGGTCGGGCACCCCAGAATTGCCTGACAGTATGTTCATGCTATGATATTATGTGGTAGTAGTAGGAGGTGAAATAGTCCTTGGATGTCGGGTGAAATAGACCGACGGGTAAGTCAAGCACCCCAGAATGGCTTGACTTGGGTAGTCAGGCACCCCAGAATTGTCTGGCAGTATATGTGTGTTATATGGTAGTGGTAGGGGGTGAAATAGTCCCCGGTAGTCGGGTGAAATAGATCGATAGGTAAGTCAAGCACCCCATAATGGCTTGACCTGGGTAAGTCAAGCACCCCAGAATGGCTTGACTTGGGTTCGTCAAGCACCCCAGAATGGCTTGACCTGGGTAGTCAGGCACCCCCAGAATTTTCTGACAATATGTTATTGTATGGTGTGTGGTATGATGGGGGAACGCACTAAACTTCGTGCTTACGGTTTAATGTTTTGGTTTCAGGTACTCGTTTTCAAAGGAAAGGAGCCGGCTTGATCGCAGCGCATCACACTATTTTTTCCGCACATGAGATCTTTGGGATTACACTCTGATATGGTTTTATGATAATATGATTTGATTACTGACGCTTTGGCTTGACACGAGATATTATTATGAATGTTTATATACTGATGGTTTTATGTACTAACCTATTTAAAAATGAAATTTTTGGCCTTGAATTTTGGGATGTTACACTTATATCTGATGATTCAGCTACCTTCACTAGTTTCTTTTTAGTTGGTGATTGCTCGAGTTTTAACTCCGATTTTGGGGATATTTTCCGATTGTTGGAGCCCCTAATTCAAAGCCTTCACCATTTTTGAAGTATCATCCGACAACAACCTTCACCACCGCCGAATAAACTTATTGCTGGCGATTCAGCTACCTTCACCACCGATTTTGATGTAAGTTTGTGATTTCTCTCTTTTTTTTCGTGTTTTTTCTTGTTTTGGCATGAAAGTGTCTTTATGCAACCTAGTGTATAATTGATTTATGTTTATGGTCACTGTGGTTTATTGGCATGAAAATGAAATTATGAATGATTTGTTTGATTTTGTATTTGGATGTATACATTTGTATGAAATTGAAATTGGATGTATACAATGTTAGGTGCTATAAGGTATGATTGTATGAAATTGGATGTATTGCTTAATTGTTTGAAATTGGAATTTGAATTGGATGTATTGTATGCTTAATTGTATGAAATTGGAATATGAAAGTGGTATTGTATGTCTAAAATGAAATGGAAATTGGAATTGAATGTATTGTATACATGTATGATTATGTGATATTTAGGTTTAAAAGTTTGAGTGTATATAAGATGAAGTGATAAAGTTCTTAATTGATAAGTTATAGTTTTTCTTTATTTAGATGCTATTATTTGGATTGTAAAGTGCTTAATTGATAAGTTAAAGTGTTTGATAAGTTCAAGTGTTTGTATTTACATGTATGATTGTATTAGATGTTTATTATGTTTTTATTTTCTTGTTAATATGGTTTCGAAGTGTTTAATTTACTTAGTGACTTAGTGTTGGTCATTACGACTTTAGCTTAGTTAGGTTATTATTGCAAAGTATTCACCATCTCGCATGTTAAAAAAAAACTTATAACGAAAAAGAAAATATTAAATTAATTGTAAAATTAAATGAAATTAATTTTAAAATCAAATTAATATTAACCAACACCGTATTCAACATCTCGCATATTGAATACGGTGTTGGTTGATGCATCTCTAACATTTGTTAAACATATGACTACATATGTTGTGAGGGGCATGGAGGAGACGGTGGGGACCGACCTCCATACAAGAGCGCAGGCAAGATACCGACGGGTTGTCAATCTAGTTAGTTACATGAAATTCTTAAATACATTGGATATATTTTTAAAGTTATAAATTTATAAATTTTCTATGTGTCAATGTTGCAAACCAGCCTCGTCGGCATGGAAAGGGAAGATGCTTAAAGATGCGAAAAAAGTTCAATGCCGGCGGTCATAAACCTTCTCCCGTGGAAGTTGATAGCGCAGGGGACCTATAAATTCATAAATCAAAATGGCAAAATGTTTACAAGGTTTATCTCAAATTATGTCATGTACCACTCCGTTATAGGTCTTGGAGGTGTGTTCCTTTCCTTTACTATGAAACTATGAATCCTGAGATTGAAGTAAGTACACAATACTTTTTATATGTGAAAATTTTTATACTTTTTAAATATTTTTTTTACTCATTAAATTTTTTTTATTGCTGACATTTTTTTATCTTGATATATATCGGGGTACATATACGTGGGAAGTCGTTCGAACGGCTATACAGGGCGACTGCCAAAGAGCTTATAAAGAGCACAAACATCAAATGAGAAAATATTTTGATAGGGTTGGAGGATATGTTGATGTGGAAGGTGCAAGACAATGTACACCGGATGATATGGACGACGAAGCTTGGGATGACATGATTGATCTTCTCTTTTTGGACGAGGGTTATAGGAATCAGTGCGATACATGTAAAGAAAGTAGGTCCAAACTTCCATATACAAGTTCTCATGAAATTAGATCATATGCAGACAGACGTTGCGAGGAGGTAATTAAACTTATTTGTATTATATAAAATTTTTATTAACACTTATATAAATATTTTAAATGTTTTTGGCTTATTATAGAAAGCAAAATGACAAGACCCACAACATATGGATGGTTGGAAACATATGCAATTTAAAGAAAGTCGGGGTTGGTGTTCACTGCAAGCGGAAGTAACTTGGGTAAGTAATAAACAAAGTTAATACGTTATTTGATAAATATGTTGTTGTTATTATTATACCTACGACTTTGTACAGACGACAATTCGTCTCTATAAGCTTTTCCGATGACATGTCGTCTACATAGTTGCTGAAAATGTCGTCGGTATAGGTCTCATTCCTTGTGGTGTTATGGTGGTTATTTTAGATATATGATGTAATGGTGGAAGTATATAAATTTGTTAAGTTATTGTATTGTTTCTTACTTCTTTTTTTTATTAATTGACACAACTTAATTAAGAAAAAAAGGGCTTAATAGAGAAAGTCAAGAGAATGAGTTTTTTTTTTCCATAAAGTCCAAACTTTTTCAAATTTTCTCATTTAATATTGGCTAAATGCAAGAAGAAATAGCAATGTACTTATTAAGGCAATGCACTTGCAAAGCATAACCAATTGGAGCATTGTACTTCCAATTATAACAGTGAAAATTGTTTTGTATTTGGATGATATTGCTATAACTATAACATTTTCCATTGTACAATAATATTTTAATAGAAAAGAATTGGAAGTACAATGCTATAATTAGGTAGATTATCCACATAACAAACCCCCATTAATAAAGCAAATTAACTTACAATGACGTAATAGAAAAAATTGGAATTAGGATGTATAACAAAAAAAATAGAATTTATGGATATCTATTATCTCTTTTCATCTATAATGAAATGAAAGAGATACCAATGTACTTTCATTGATATGTTTATTATAACATTAACATTATACTTAATTTTTTCCTATCACAACATTATACTTTGAAAAATATACCCAATTATAATAATGTTTCATTTCTCACTGCTATAATTGGGTGGATTTCTCAAAGTCAATTGTCTTTATAAGAGAAAGATTGAAAGTAGAAGGCTAAAATTGGTTAGGTTTCTCAGAACAACATCTTAGTATGAAAAAAAACTAAAAGTAGAATGTTGTAACAGAAATAAATGAACATAAGATGCTATAATCGAAAATAGATGTTATTTCTTGCATTTACAAATTCAAACAAATTTGAAAGATACAAACCTTCAAACATATTGTAATAAAAAACCCATCTAAATAATCTGGATCTACCAAGAAAAAGTAGTGTACTAGAAAATATGCATAAATAAACCTTTCTTGCTGACAACAACGTCGCTAATAGCAACCTCTTTTAAGCATACGACAGAAATAAACGCACTTAACTCAGCGACGATGATTAAAATGTTATTGCTTTATTGTGTTAAAAATTTATGTAGAATAACACAAACCAAATACAAAAATAAGTACATGGAGAACCCTTATACAATGCCAAAGTGTCGCACTGAATTTAGCAGATACGACCAAAAATGCCCTAATTTAAATACATAATGCTCAAAGATCAACTTATAGTGTCTAGATCAATGAGATGAGCAATCAATTCTTCTAACTACACATTTTGCCCTAGTTTCGCTCTAGATTCAATAATCAGAAGTGTGAATTGTATGTTTAAGAATAAATTGCGTGAGAAAGCGAAAGCTTACTCAGGGAAAGAGAAAACGTTTGTTTGAAGCTTACTGTGTAACATCCTGATTTCCAGGTATCATAATTTAAGTATTTATTTTTGAGTTAATAAGAGGGACTCGGCGAGTTGACGCCTAAACTCGTCGAGTAGGATCGCGACTGATGACTCGGATTAATGAATAGACTCGACGAGCCGGTGAGTCGACTCAACGAGTCCGCGCTGTGGACAGAAACCCTAAATCTTTGGGTCAGTGACCTATTTAAGGGACCTTATGGCCTTTATTGGCGGCCACACACACTTGAAAGACCCTAACGAACCAGAGAGCATAGAGAGTGAGGGAAGGAGCTAATTACACCACCATAGTGCATTCTTGCAAGGAAGGAAGGGAGATTCAAGCTAGGCTGCTTAGAGGGGGCTCAGAACCTCTTCTATTTCATCAAAGGCTTCTGTTTGAGGTAAGAATCCATGCATTTTTTCGTATATATAGTAGATCTCATGAATCTAGGGTTTCTTTACCCCTTTTTGTTGAGATTATGGAACGTAGGGAGTCCCATTGTGGCATATGACATTAGATCTGGACCTTGAGAGGTCCGGAGAGTCCCAATCATCCAGCTTTATGCATTCCCATTGGAGTTTTGAGTCTAGGTTGTCATTTTAAGGGCTATTTCTTCAAATAGAGCTTGATGTGTGGTGCATGGACATAAAGATTGAACCTTTACGTGACTTTTGGGTGCTAGAAGGCCAGATCTATAAGTTAGAGAAACAGATCTAACCTCAGAAGGTCAAATGAGTGTTTCCATGGAGGAAACTCGTCGAGTCCATAAGAGGACTCGACGAGTCGGATCGGGTTGCCCCGCAATTCGTGATCAGTGGTAACCCGTCGAGTGAAAGGTTAACTCGACGAGTCGAGTGAGGCCTTAGGAGGATTCAGAGGACACGCATGGACTCGCCGAGTCACCCGAGTGCACTCGATGAGTCTGGTCAAAGTTGGACCGTTGACTGGAGTTGACATCTGTTGACCTTGGGGGTTTGGTCAAACTGATTCATGAGAGGCCATGGAAGGGTAGAATAGTCTTCTACCAATTCTTTAGAGATGAGAACATGAGGAGAGTATTGATTAGAGATATTATCATTTTGATAGGCGGAGGCTAGGTCGGGGATATCGAGCACGAGAGTTTACTAGACATCGTACGAGGTGAGTCTTCTCACTATACATTACCTAGAGTGGTATCTATGTGTAGACCGGAGGGTCTTATGTGTTATGTGTATGTTTGAGATTATGTGCATTGTGATATATGTATGCTATGTGTTATATTGACCGGACTGGAGGGTCCAACGACTCACGAGGCCAGAGGGTCCTCGAGTAGACCGGACCGGAGGGTCCAACGACTTAGATCGGACCGGATGGTCCAACGAGCTAGACCGGACTGGAGGGTCCAATGAGCTACGGGACTGGAGGGTCCCGCTGAGACACATTGACCGGAGGGTCATACCGAGTTATAGCCTCGAGTGGCTTATGTGTTGTATATGGTATTTTGGGGAACTCACTAAGCATTTATGCTTACCGTGTTATGTGATATATGTTTCAGGTACTAGCGAGGATCGCGGGAAGGTGCTGGCATGATTTGTACACACTCACAAAGGATTTTGTATTTGAGATTCTGGGATATGTTTTACCGTGATAACATTTGATACACCTGAGTTTAGATGATTTATATGAGATATGTTATGTTTGAAAATTTAGGTCGTTACAAGTTGGTATCAGAGCCTTGGTTTGAGGGATTTGGATGCACCTTCGGGCGTATCTGAACTCAAACTGAGGATTTGAGAAAGTTTTTCATAAAAGAAACAATTTTTCTAAAAAGAGTAAAAGATTTTCGAGAAAAGCAGAACGGAGCAGTGTGTATGATCTGCCAGCGCCCGAACGGTGATTTCCCAAAATACCCTTATATTATGTGTTATGAGATATTATGTGATATGCTATGCATGCTAGAGTAGGCTAGGTATTCATATCTAGGACTAGGGTGGCCTGATTTGTGATGCCTTAGCCTAGGAGATTACTGCTACTATGAGTTACTTCGAGAGTGAGTAGATAGCAGCGAGGAGCTTATGAGTGGTCTACTGGAGGGTAGCCTGTGTTCAGCGAGATATAGTGTACTTGTGATCTGGGATCCTAGGAGGAGGACTGGGGGTGAATACTAATGCGGTGTGGAAGGTAGTATAGGGCCCGTACTACTGGAAACACCGGATCAGTGAGCAGTCCAAGTAAGAATCCTTAGGGTATTAAGGAACAAGTAGGGTTGAGTATCGAGTACGAGTATACTCGAGCGAGTCTCTGATTTCTTTTGTGTTGTGTTTCAGAGACATCATGGTTGGGACACGCCACACACCAGAGGGCAGCGGTGTTAGCGACGAGGAGATTCGTCAGATGATTCATGACGAGGTGGCCACGGCGATCCGGGATGCCATTCCGGAGATGTTTGGTTCTATCAAGACCACGCTGATTGAGACGTTTGACGAGAGATATGCTACTGTTACTGAGGCGGCTGCTGCTGCAGCCACTGCAGCTATCGCTGCCGCGAGGCCACAGGGGGGTGACTCGTTGCTGTACCGAGAGCTCAGCAACACGAAGCCACCAGAGTTGATGGGAGTCAGGATCCGATAGCCGCGATGAGGTGGATCTCTGACATTGAGGGATGCTTCTACACATGTTCTTGTCCGGAGCATCTAAGAGTACGGTTCGCGCTGAACCAGCTTCGCTTGGGAGCGAAGGACTGGTGGAAGTTTGTGACGGCAGACTTCACTCCTGTAGAGATTACAGCGGTGACCTGGGAGAGGTTCACCACCATGTTCCGAGATGAGTATGTTCCCCCGGTAGGGAGGGAACGGTTGACACAAGAGTTCTTGTCCCTCAAGGAGGGGACGAAGTCCGTGACTGTGATTACACTGATGTTTCATGAGAGGGCGTTGTTTTGCCCAGAGCACGTGTCTACCGAGCAGGAACGTATGAGCCGATATCTGAGCATACTGAGGAGATACATTTGTGAGTTCGTGGCGAACTCGACATACCAGACATTTTCCGAGCTCCCGGAAAATGCCCGGTAGAGGGAGATTGAGCTAGAGACTCTGGCCAGGGAGGAGGCCGAGTCTCAGAAGTGGGATAGGCGGCCGATACAGTCTCAACCGGCAGCCAAGCGGGCAAAGCCCGCCGATTCGAGATCCGGAGGTCAGAGGGGCCGCACTTGTGGGAAGTGCGGCAAGAGCCATGAGGGAGTATGCAGGGTAGGGGTGTGCTACAAGTGTGGCAAGGAGGGGCATTTCGTGAGGGATTGCCCCAAGGGGTTTACAGTTTGCTTTCACTACAACCAGACTGGCCATCGGAAGGCCGAGTGCCCACAGCTACTTCACGGATCAGCACAGAGATCTGCACCTGCTGCTAGAGCTACCGAGGCCCGGCCAGCGAAGGCCGAGGCACCGAAGGCTCACGGGAGAGCCTTTCAGTTGACAGCGGAGGAGGTTCGCGCAACGCCCGATGTCGTGGCTGGTATGTATCCTTTTATTTACTTATATTGAGTTTGAGATTTTGTGCTTATATGGTGGTATGCATAGGTACTTTTCTTATGAGTTCTGTACCTGCTTTGGTGTTGTTTGACTCGGGTGCAAGTCGATCTTTCGTGTCATTAGCGTTTAGTCAGCACATCAGTATCCGACGAGAGGCGTTGAGTCGACCTATGTGAGTTTCTATAGCTGACGAGCGAGCGGTTTATGCTACTGATGTAATTCGAGGATATGCACTCGAGATTTTTGGTTTTGAGTTCCCGATAGATTTGGTACCGATTGTGATGGGGGATGTTTGTGTCATCGTGGGCATGGACTGGTTGAGCCGATTCGGAGCTGTTATCGACTGCGAGCGTAAGTTGGTGACTATACGAGACCCTAGTGGGGGAGTACTTACGGTGTATGGCGAGGGTACCCGATCTGGGTCAGTATTTTGCTCGGCTGCCAGAGCGAGACAGAGTCTACAACAGGGTTGTAGAGGGTTTGTAGCCTATGTGATGGATACACGAGTTGCCGCAGAGAGGCCGAGTTCTGTCGATGAGGTACCGATAGTGCGAGAGTTTCCGGATGTTTTCCTCGAGGAGTTGCCGGGTGTGCCTCCCGAGAGGCAGGTGGAGTTCCGCATTGATTTGGTTCTGGGGGCAGCGCCTATTGCCAAGGCACCCTATTGCCTTGTGCCACCGGAGATGCAGGAGTTATCCTCGCAGCTTCAGGAGCTGTTGGGGAAGGGATTCATCCGACCGAGTAGCTCGCCGTGGGGAGCGCCGATCCTTTTTGTCAAGAAAAAGGACGGTTCACTCCGGATGTGCATTGATTACCGGGAGTTGAACAAGTTAACGGTCAAGAACCGTTATCCATTACCGAGGATCGATGTCACACCCCCAAACCAAGGATGGCGGAAACGTCCGGGGGTGGCGGACTTCATGTATAGTATCATAACAACGAGTATAATAGTGATCAAAACAATACAACCAATCATAAATATAATCGAAAAAGAATTACATGGTTTCAAGTGTTACATATTTCAATGATTGATTACAACATGATATAAAAATAGTTGTTCAACGCCGTAGCGTTCCATCCTCAAAAGCTTGTGATTACCTGGTTTCGTTGATTTCCTGAGAATACAAGTAGTTTTGAAAAAGTGTCAACAATTAAGTTGGTGAGTTCATAAGCTTTTTAGATGAAGAGTTTGGAAACCGATCTTTGTAATGAATTGTGTGATACCAAGAAAAATCCAATATTTTCCTTACAAAATTGATGTGTAGTCTTTAATTTCAAGACCGAAAGTGTACAGTAATATCCATACTTATTGATATAAAAAGTGATTTTAAATCGACATAAAACCCTTTTTGATTTGACAAAATCCCCATAAAATTTATGTGTTGTTAACTCCCTATGTGAGTCGCTATAACCATAGTATGACTAATGAATCTGCCACGACGTTTCTCAGGCGTCGAAAAAGATAATGACACTTGTCACCCCAGACCTGCCGGTCTAGCTGTTGCATGCAGCTCAGGTGTGGTTTGTCAAACCCAATATAGATCTATACACAACTATCACGTTCTCCCTACAAGAGTCTCTGGTTATAAGTACCAGGAATTTTAACCCGTACTCTAGGAGTACTAAGAAGAATGTCTCACAATTTACGTTAACAAGTTCTGTGGGAATAAAACCTTCCGAAATGTGTTTGTTGTGTTAATGGAAACATAAACTATACCTATTATAGCTTATCAAAAACGTTTTGTAATGGTAGAAATCCTCTTTGTATATGATGTAAACCTTTATAATGAGGTAAAAGATATGTAATATAACCAACATGTATTTATATATGATAATACACACCTTGCTCAGCAAGTTACAAGGTGTAAATGAGTTACTGACAATTTGCTAGTTTTATCTTTTCTGTTTCTGTTCTTGGAATAATTATAGAAACATCATACGGAGTCGAAAGCTGATTCCGTAAATTCTGAGGGTTTAGAAAATGTGTCTAGTTTGTTCATAATTTTTATTATGATTTTTAAAAGTCTCTAACTTGTGTGATAATGTTCATTTTCACAGACTGGTACGAATTCGTAGCTACAATGATAGACAGTTTTGTAAAAATAACCATAAATTGTAGAAACATCGTATGGAAATGTGAAAGTAGTCATTTTAAAGGTATAAACCTGAACTATTTGCATCTAATACAGTTTTGAAAACTAAAATGTTTAAGATGTTCAAAACAGTCCGTGAATGGAACGACACTTTCCTGTTGAAAGCTGATGTTTGAGTTTAGTTAAGTTTTTGGTGTTTTAACTTGTATTCTACCCCTAAAACTTGAAGAAATCATGAAAATGTGGGGGGGGGGGGGGTATGAACTCACCTTGTGTGGTTTCAGTAGATAGATGATGAAGAAAGGAAGTGTTCAACTCAAGAACACTTTAGAAGATGCTTGAAGATTCGAAGATCTAACACAAATATGATGATGTTTGTGTAAGATATCCATGATTTAAGTAGAAAGAAAGAGAAATAATCATGTGAGGAGTGATATTACTTACTAGGAGTAGATGAAGAACTTGAGATCAGCTTTGAATTTTCGAGATTAGAGAGGGATAGTGAGAGAGAATGAGTTCTTGCTTCTTGGTGGAGTGTGAGTGAAATGGGAGGAGAGATAAGGGTTTTTCTATCCTTGGATCAAGGTGCTTGGCTGGAAAGAGTGGGAAAAGGACGATGGAATGACTAGGTATGGTGGAATAGTGACTGGGGATGGTCATGGAGTGGGTAAGGGAGGTAACTTGTGTCCTTGCCCAAAGGTAACTTGGTTATGAAGTCCATGGTTAGCCGCTCTCACTTCCTTTCGGGTATCACTGGTTGTTGTAGGAAATGCGAAGGGTCCTGTTATTCTACCTTGACCTTGACACAAGTCAGATACTTGTCCACATATGTAGCGATGTCGGTTTTCATGTTCAGCCGCCAATAATGTTTCTTAAGGTCCAGATACATCTGGTCTGGACTTGGATGAACTGAGTGGCGAGTTTTTGTGTGCTTTGATCATGACGTCATTTCTGATTCCATCAACTTCGGTGTCCAGATCCGGTTCATGGGATAACATGCCCTATCGCTCTTGCCTTCTTGGTTCTTACGATCGGTGAAGATTGTACACCTTGTGTCGTGGAGATAGTGCCTCTAGATCTCTAGGGTGAATACTACCGCTCCTAGTTCGAGGTCATGCGTGACCTAGCCGACCCCGTACGTCTTTAGCTGTCTTAAGTCATAAGTAGTAACTTCTCCTGGGAACACTGCATAGGGCCTGCTGTAGTGTTTCTCGATTGATTACTTCGGTAGGGAGCATATGGGTTGTTTCGGATGGTAGAACGTTCACTCGCACTCCTGGGTAGCCTTGTCCCGAAGTTCCTGGTAGGACTCGTAACTGGTCTATCTATTTTTAACTTGTGCATAAAGGTCGTATGTAATTAGGGTTGGTAAGACAGTTAGATGGGTTACTCTGCCCCAAGTCCACAACCAGACAAGGAACAGAAAATAGGGCGGAAGCACACATCCAATCTCCGTAGAATCTTAATTATATATTATCCTCGCGTATACACTTAGTAGTGATAGACTAACCGTATTCGTCCCAAGCTTCCGTGCTTGATCTTGACCTGCTATACGAGTGATATTCTTGAAGGGTTTACTAGGAATAATTTGAAAGGGTTACAGAAGGTATAACACACCTCCAGAGAGTGCTTTGGGGTTTCGCAGTGAAGGATGACCAGGGAATCAGAGTCAGATTTAGGGTTGTGAGAGACGAGGGTTTCGATATTCAGCTGGTTAGGTGGAGGGTCTTCTCGTAACATAGGCAATTGATAAGATGATGATCCAAACCAATCCATATTGAATGACGACACCAGATTTTCTCAATGACACATGTATTAAGTCGTATTCGTAATAGGTATTCGTTAGAGTGATAGTGCATCCTATATTTTTTTTTAGTGTTTTCTATTTTGATCGATGTTATTGTTACTGCAAATGATTTATACCACAGTAGCTAGTGCTGATAGTAAGTGTGTTCTGATAGCTATTAATGATACTTTATATCGTGATCTCCGGCCGATCATTCTATGATCGATCGGTATATGCAAGTCGTATGTCATTTGATATTGATGAAACCGATGAGTGAATGGCTCTACTCTAATCACACCACTAGACATGGAATAGGAATTAGGACGGAATTATTCGCTTTAAGTCTGTAGTATTTTGATTATAATTAATCCTGATGTATACATCAATTCATCACAGCTCTCCGGTAATGATCCTAAGGTCACATATGAGTGTCTTTGATTTGATTTAACGAGAGGGTATTTTAACTACTTTTTTTTGAAAGACGGTAATTTTTAGCGAACATACCAAATTCATTACAAACATATGGTACTTAAACGTTTTTGTTATTGGAAACACCACAAAAGTCCTAATAAGATTCCTTGTTGCTCTTGCTGGTTTGTTTGTCACACTCCTCCTGCTCCCCCGTCATTCCTCTCAGTTGGACAGTCTTTCTTGAAGTTTCCCGTTTCACTAAATAGGAAGCATATTGGACTTACACCAGTATTGGTGGTTGAAGCGATGTGCTGGGTCGGGGTCCTGCAGAAGCGGACGGTATGTCTTTTCCTGTTGCAGTTGATACAGCGTGGAATCCGTCAAGCTCCTGTGCGATGGTAGTTACACTTGTTACACTCTGGAAGTGTTCCCATATATTACCTGTCTGGTGCTTGAGTGACATATGTTGTGGCTGATGTCGAGGAATGTGTTGTGACTGCTGTTGTAATTGTAGGGGCAGCCACGGATTGCTGTCTCTTAGCGAATTTTTGAGATGGGTTGCACTTCTTTTTGTTCCAAAACTTCCGTTTCTTGCTCTTAGGTTTGTGGTCTGAGTTATTTTCGTTGGTAGACGCCCGCTGGTGTTCTTGATTGTTATTGCAGTTAGTATTTCCGACACCATCTCCGCGCCCGTTGGCGTGGTTAGCATTGAGTTGCACGATGACGGCTGCCACGGCTGCCGTGACTGCAGCTTGAAAAGTAGCAGAGTCTATCTTCAGGGTTGGCGCCTTGCTAGTTGGTTGGTTACCTCTTGGTGAAGACATAATTCTGTTTCATGATGAAGAACGATTTCGTGAGTGGGGATGATTACCTCAAGTGCATTCTTACAATTTATATTCACATATATAAATTTCGCACATTGCTACACTATTCTTAGTGTTTCTGCTAAACACTCCCGAGATGGAGTTACGGAAATGGGTAGAAGTAGGTTTTGTACGAATGTTAAGTTTACCTATCCTAGTTACTATCTTTGCCAAAACACTCTTAGCTGAGGAGTTTTGATGGGATCCGGTGTATCAGTGCTAGTATGATCGTACCCTATAGGTCTACGAAGAAGGCACCTTTCAACCAAAATGTTTTAAAGGTGAGACGATAATGAGTCGTTAGAAAGGGCTATGCGTCGTGGGTTATCTAACTAAGTTTATCTTAGTTCTAAGTGTATTGTATTTCGATTTTTATGGTGTTCTGAAAGCAATTCCTAATGAAAGTCTATAATGAACCCATGTATTTTAGTAGTTCTGTATCCAAGTGAATCCTTGTAATTTGATCCAAGCTAGGTCCTTCTTACGACCACTTGATGTAGGCTTAGTTGCATGAGTAAGACTTAATAGACCTTTGAGCCTAATGGGTCTGTCGTAAGCTCATTTTGTTGATATGATTCTAGTAATTTTAGTTTCAGAGAAAATTTTGACCTCGATGCAGGTCTACACCAAATCATTGTAAGGAAAAGTTTTGACAGCAAATAAATCCCCCGATTAGAATAACCACTTAAACCGCAGGGTTGAGCTTACACATAGAATAGAGTAGCACTAACGCATACTCATGAACCTAATCTACAAGGTATTGTGAGCAATATGAACTCTACTCACGACGATCTGTCCCTTGCGATGCATGAGACAAAGTCGATGCACCTTGCAGCTCTGCCAATCGACGCTTGGCTACAACCATTCTCTCTTCGAGTGTCGTGCATCTACCCTGTTTCTCTTTTGCCTCCGCCCGAGCGGCAATAAAGTTCTTAAGATGTTGGTCTCTAGGATAGCAGTCTCTTTCTAAGTCTCGGGTACGTGAGATGGTAGTGTCTGTAGTAGCGTGCAGTTTCCGTACTCGATTTGCACTCCCCATGTTTTAATCCCCGATGTTCGCGATCTGCCGGGTCTTCGCCGGGAGGGCTCTGTCAGTCGGTCCCCCGTGGTTGAGTTCATAGCAACCTCGTTGGTCTCCAAATGGTGATCGCTGTTGTTGCTGTCGACTCCAACCCTCGATCACGGTTGGCCAACGGGGCACATGTCCGATGTAGTCGAAGCGGTTTGTGGAAACCTTGGCTATGTATGGAGGGTTGATCACCTCCGGTTCCTCTTCTGATTCTTCCTCGTCTTCATCTTCACTTGTCATTATTTTGATTTCCTCATCTTCAGATTCTTCTTCCTTGTTTTCCTCGGGTTCTTCATTGGGGTCTTCTTCGGGTTCTTCTCCTAACCATCCACCATTTCCCTGGTTAGGAAAGTAGGGGTCGCCTGGTAAGTAGAGTCTTTCCATGTTATACGTGCGAGAATAGGAGGGGTAAGAAGCATCTATTAGTCGTATTCCTAGAAATACTTCTAGGGGTTTGATCCTCATTAGTTACTTCTATAATGACATAGTGCATACTAATTACATATAACAAAGATATGATAGACCTTCGAATAAGTGATCCTACCCTAGGTACACATCGAAACAAGGAAAAGGAAGTAAGGCAATGACCACAGATTCTAAGTCTATGATCTCTAAGTTATATATAACTTTAGAGTATCCACTTAGTGACTATAGATCTATTATTAAGGATCTGTTTAGTTTTCACATAAGTTATAATATTACAAAATACTCCTATAGTATTTTTATATGTTATGTTTGGTTCTTAGCAACTTTCTTATATGGGAAGTTTTTAGGCTTGTTGCTCACTACGACCATGCCCCGGCATACAATAGTCACACCTCGGATAAATATAGTTGATCAGGCTATATTCATCCCAAGTCTAATTACATATCCCAAGGTCTACTCGTAGTGTCCAACTCCTCATTTTACTTTTGTGTTTTCCTTAGACGTGACACTATACCGGTATGCATGTATGTACTTATACTTTTAACGAGAAACTATTTATTTCAAAAAGTATAGTTATTTGAAACCGTTTAAATCAGAGACTTTAGTCCCAATGCATTTATATTTTGTATATCTTATGTGGTTCGATATACTTAGTTCACTATAAACAATGCTCTGATACCAATCTGTCACACCCCCAAACCAAGGATGGCGGAAAAGTCCGGGGGTGGCGGACTTCATGTATAGTATCATAACAACGAGTATAATAGTGATCAAAACAATACAACCAATCATAAATATAATCGGAAAAGAATTACATGGTTTCAAGTGTTACATATTTCAATAATTGATTACAACATGATATAAAAATAGTTGTTCAACGCCGTAGCGTTCCATCCTCAAAAGCTTGTGATTACCTGGTTTCGTTGATTTCCTGAGAATACAAGTAGTTTTGAAAAAGTGTCAACAATTAAGTTGGTGAGTTCATAAGCTTTTTAGATGAAGAGTTTGGAAACCGATCTTTGTAATGAATTGTGTGATACCAAGAAAAATCCAATATTTTCCTTACAAAATTGATGTGTAGTCTTTAATTCCAAGACCGAAAGTGTACAGTAATATCCATACTTATTGATATAAAAAGTGATTTTAAATCGACATAAAACCCTTTTTGATTTGAGAAAATCCCCGTAAACTTTATGTGTTGTTAACTCCCTATGTGAGTCGCTATAACCATACTGCGACTAATGAACTTGCCATGACGTTTCTCAGGCGTCAAAAAAGATAATGGCACTTGTCACCCCAGACCTGCCGGTCTAGCTGTTGCATGCAGCTCAGGTGTGGTTTGTCAAACCCAATATAGATCTATACACAACTATCACGTTCTCCCTACAAGAGACTCTGGTTATAACTACCAGGAATTTTAACCCGTACTCTAGGAGTACTAAGAAGAATGTCTCACAATTTACGTTAACAAGTTTACGTGTAGTGTGCGTGAGTGTAAAACCTTTTTCTGTGGGAATAAAAACTTTCGAAATGTGTTTGTTGTGTTAATGGAAACATAAACTATACCTATTATAGCTTATCAAAAACGTTTTGTAATGGTAGAAATCCTCTTTGTATATGATATAAACCTTTATAATGAGGTAAAAGACATGTAATATAACCAACATGTATTTATATATGATAATACACACCTTGCTCAGCAAGTTACAAGGTGTAAATGAGTTACTGACACTTTGCTAGTTTTATCTTTTCTGTTACTGTTCTTGGAATAATTATAGAAAAAAAATCATACGGAGTTGAAAGCTGTTTCTGTAAATTCTGAGGGTTTAGAAAATGTGTCTAGTTTGTTCATAATTTTTATTATGATTTTTAGAAGTCTCTAACTTGTGTGATAATGTTCATTTTGACAGACTGGTACGAATTCGTAGCTACAATGATAGGCAGCTTTGTAAAAATCACCATAAATTGTAGAAAAATCGTATGGAAAAGTGAAAGTAGTCATTTTAAAGGTATAAACCTAAAATATTTGCATCTAATACAGTTTTGAAAACTAAAATGTTTAAGATGTTCAAAACAGTCCGTGAATGGAACAAAACTTTCCTGTTGAAAGATGATGTTTGAGTTTAGTTAAGTTTTTGGTGTTTTAACTTGTATTCTCCCCCCTAAAACTTGAAGAAATCATGAAAATGTGGGGGGTATGAACTCACCTTGTGTGGTTTCAGTAGATGGATGATGAAGAAAGGAAGTGTTCAACTCAAGAACTTTTGAGGAGTGATATTACTTACTAGGAGTAAATGAAGAACTTGTGATCAGCCTTGAATTTTCGAGATTAGAGAGGGATAGTGAGAGAGAATGAGTTCTTGCTTCTTGGTGGAGTGTGACTGAAATGGGAGGAGAGATAAGGGTTTTTCTATCCTTGGATAAAGGTGCTTGGCTGGAAAGAGTGGGAAAAGGACGATGGAATGACCAGGTATGGTGGAATAGTGACTGGGGATGGTCATGGAGTAGGTATGGGAGGTAACTTGTGTCCTTGCCCAAAGAATAAGTCAACACTCCACCAAAATATATTACCCGCTATATTTTTAATCTTAGATAATGATTACCCTCAAAATGTGATTAGATTATGGAAATATGGGGTCTTATGTCAAAATATAAGTTTGGGTGAAAATCCCGCGTTAAAATCATGAAAAAGGGGCGTAAAACGAAGTCGTGGTCGAAAACCGGGTGAAATGGGTCTTACAGCGAAGCTTCTCGGATGTGGGCCGGAGGTTCGGTCCTTGCTGCCATGGACCGAAGGTGAGTAGGAGAGAAATAGCCCGAAGGCAAAATGGATCAAAATAGACCGAAAAGCGAAGTGGGGAGGTTCGGTTCGAAGGGAGGGGTTCGGGTTCGGAGGGTTCGGTCCTCAGCAGGCTTCGGGTTCGGTTCAAGCCACTTCGGTTCAGTAGTTCGGGTTCGGTCCTTCATGGTTTGGTTCGAGAGGCTTCGCCCATTAAGGGAAGGTTTCGGTTCTTTAAGGCTATTTTTCAAGAAATCTTCCCATTTTGAGAGGTTTTTGACCCGGTTTAGGGTCGGGGTGACTCAAATGATTATAAAAATTTAAAGGAAGTTTTGAGAGAGATTTGGGAGAGATTTTTAATAGAGAGAGATAGAGTGAAAGAGATTGGGAGAGACTTCTTTTGTGACCTTTTTGAGTGTTTAGCTTTGTAACGCAAGGTCCGTAAACCCCGTTAAGCCATGTTTAAGGATCTTACACACCCCCGAAGGGTATGCAATAGTGTTTTATCGTTTTGCTACATCACTTACCCCGATTAAGGTTCAAGAATCCTAAACATACGAACTTTTGAAGTGATGACTTCTTATTAAAATAGCGAGTTGTACAGCAGCTAACATATTGCAAACCCTAATATACTAGTGTTAGTTGAGTTGACCGGTTTGACTTATTGACTTTATTTGACTTTGACTAGACTGAAATCTGACGGTTGTCACAATCGACGATCTGTTCGATCAGTTGCAGGGAGCGTCTTGGTTTTCCAAGATAGACTTGAGGTCTGGATATCACCAGATGAGGGTGCGTGATGAGGATATCCAGAAGACGGCGTTCAGGACTCGTTATGGGCATTACAAGTTCGTGGTGATGCCTTTCGGGCTCACCAATGCTCCAGCAGCGTTCATGGATCTCATGAACCGAGTATGCAGGCCGATGTTGGATCGATCGATGATTGTGTTCATCGACGATATTCTAGTGTATTCGAGATCCAGAGAGCAACATGAGGAGCACCTAAGGGAGATCCTTGGAGTGCTGAGATCGGAGAGGCTTTATGCCAAATTCTCCAAATGTGATTTCTGGTTACGAGAGGTCCAGTTCTTGGGACATCTCGTTAATCAGAGTGGGATTTTGGTCGATCCGGCCAAGATTGAGGTTGTCATGAGTTGGGAGGTGCCGAGATCCCCCACCGAGATCAGGAGTTTTCTGGGGTTGGCCGGCTACTATCGGAGATTTATCAGAGATTTCTCCAAGATTGTCGTTCCCCTCACCAGATTGACCCGGAAGGGCGTTGCTTTTACTTGGGGTCCCAAGAAGCAGACCTCGTTTGAGACTCTTCGCCAGAGATTATGCGAAGCCCCGGTGTTAGCCCTTCCGGAGGGAATGGAGGATTTCGTGGTGTATTGTGATGCGTCTATATCGGGGTTGGGTGTGGTGCTTATGCAGAGAGGACACGTGATAGCATACGCATCGAGGCAGCTGAAGCCTCATGAGACGAGGTATCCCACCCACGATTTGGAGTTGGGGGTAGTGGTGTTCGCCCTCAAGATATGACGCCATTATTTGTATGGGGTTCAGTTTACCGTATACATGGACCACAAGAGTTTGAAGTATCTGATGGATCAGCCCAACCTGAATATGCGCCAGAGGAGATGGTTGGATGTGGTAAAGGATTACGATTGTGAGATCCTGTACCACCCGGGCAAGGCTAACGTGGTAGCCGATGCTCTGAGCCGCAGGGCGAAGAGTGCCCCGATTCGAGATTTATGCATGAGGATGACGGAGATGAATCCGGTATTAGATACCATCCGAGAGGCCCAAGCAGAGGCTGTGAGACCGGAGAACCGCAAAAGAGAGCGGGTGATTGGGCAGGTATCCGAGTTTGTGACGGATAGCCGATGGCTTATGAGCTTTTATGGTACGATTTGGGTGCCGTATACGGGCGGGGCACATAGCACTCTGATGGAGGAGGCGCATAGATCGAGATTCTCGATCCATCCCGGGGCCACTAAGATGTATTTGGACCTGAAGAGAGACTACTGGTGGCCCTGTATGAAGAAGGATGTTGCATGGGTAGTAGAGAGGTGCTTGACCTGTCGCCGGGTTAAGGTCGAGCACCAGCGTTCGCATGGCAAATTGCAGCCATTAGAGGTTCCCCAGTGGAAGTGGGAACAGATTTCTATGGATTTTATCACCAAATTGTCGAGGACCGCGAGAGGTGTTGATGCAATTTGGGTGATTGTGGATCAGCTGACGAAGAGCGCTCACTTCCTTGCTATCAGTGAGAGCTCTTCTGCAGAGAGGCTGGTAAAGATATATGTGAGGGAGGTGGTGTCATGGCATGGAGTGCGGTCTCGATTGTGTCAGACCGAGATGTACGTTTCACTTCTAGGTTCTGGAAGCAGTTCCATGAGGAGTTGGGTAAGAGATTGCACTTCAGTACTGCTTACCACCCACAGACGGATGGACAGAGTGAGCGGACGATACAGACGCTCGAGGACATGCTTTGAGCATGTGTTATGGACTTCGGGGGAAGTTGGGACACATACCTACCTTTGGCTGAGTTTTCTTACAACAACAGCCACCATTCGAGTATAGGTATGCCTCCCTTTGAGCTTTTATACGGGAGGAGGTGTCGAACTCCCATCTGTTGGGGAGAGGTACGGAAGCGAGTGATGGGTAGCACTGAGATAGTGCTTAAGACGACTGAGCGGATACAGCAGGTCAGACAGAGGTTGCTGACAGCCCAGAGCCGCCAGAAGAGTTATGCGGATAGGCGGCGATCCGAGCTCGACTTCCAGGTTGGAGATTTCGTACTCCTGAAGGTATCTCCTTGGTAAGGAGTGATCCGATTCAGGAAGAGGGGCAAGCTGGGGCCCCGATACATTGGTCCGTTCAGGGTGACCGCGAGAGTTGGTAAGGTAGCATACCGTTTAGAGCCACCTACGGAGTTGAGCCATATTCATGATACCTTCCACGTATCCCAGTTGAGGAAGTGTATAGCCGATGAGACGGCTGTAGTGTCGCTAGAGGATATTCAGGTGGATGCGAGCCTGAATTACATTGAGAGGCCGATCGCGATCATGGATCGGAAAATCAAGGTTCTGAGGAACAAAGAGGTCTCCCTGGTTCAAGTCCAGTGGCAACATCAGAGAGGGTCCGAGCTGACTTGGGAGCCGGAGACGGAGATGCGGGAGCAGCATCCAGAGTTTTTTGCAGAGTAAGACTTTGAGGGCGAAGTCTGATTCTAGTGGGGGAGAATTGTAACATCCGGATTTCCAGGTATCATAATTTAAGTATTTATTTTTGAGTTAAGAAGAGGGACTCGACGAGTTGACGCCTAAACTCGTCGAGTAGGATCACGACTGATGACTCGGATTAACGAATAGACTCGACGAGCCAGTGAGTCGACTCAACGAGTCCGCGCTGTGGACAGAAACCCTAAATCTTTGGGCATGTGCCCTATTTAAGGGACCTTATGGCCTTCATTGGCGGCCACACACACACTTGAGAGACCCTAACGAACCATAGAGCGTAGAGAGTGAGGGAAGGAGCTAATTACACCACCATAGTGCATTCTTGCAAGGAAGGAAGGGAGATTCAAGCTAGGTTGCTTAGAGGGGGCTCAGAACTTCTTCTATTTCATCAAAGGCTTATGTTTGAGGTAAGAAAGCATGCCTATTTTCGTGTATATAGTAGATCTCATGAATATAGGGTTTCTTTACCCCTTTTTGTTGAGATTATGGAGCATGGGGAGTCCCATTGTGGCATGTGACATTAGATCTGGACCTTGAGAGGTCTAGAGAGTCCCAATCATCCAGCTTTATGCAGTCCCATTGGAGTTTTGAGTCTAGGTTGTCATCTTAAGGGCTATTTCTTCAAATATAGCTTGATGTGTGGTGCATGGACATAAAGATTGAACCTTACATGACTTTTGGGTGCTAGAAGGCCAGATCTATAAGTTAGAGAAACAGATCTGACCTCAGAAGGTCAAATGAGTGTTGCCATGGAGGAAACTCGCCGAGTCCATAAGAGGACTCGACGAGCCGGATCGGGTTGCCCCGCGATTCGTGATCAGTGGTAACCCGTTGAGTGAAAGGTTAACTCGACGAGTCGAGTGAGGCCTTTGGAGGATTCAGAGGACACGCATGGACTCGCCGAGTCACCCGAGTGCACTCGACGAGTCTGGTCAAAGTTGGACCGTTGACCGGAGTTGACATCTGTTGACTTTGGGGGTTTGGTCCAACTGATTCATGAGAGGCCATGGAAGGGTAGAATGGTCTTCTACCCATTCTTTAGAGATGAGAACATGAGGAGAGTATTGATTAGAGATATTATCATTTTGATAGGCGGAGGCTAGGTCGGGGATATCGAGCACGAGAGTTTACTAGACATCGTACGAGGTGAGTCTTCTCACTATACATTACCTAGAGTGGTATCTATGTGCAGACCGGAGGGTCTTATGTATTATATGTATGTTTGAGATTATGTGCATTGTGATATATGTATGCTATGTGTTGTATTGACCGGACCGGAGGGTCCAACGACTCACGAGGCCAGAGGGTCCTCGAGTAGACCGAACCAGAGGGTCCAATGATTTAGACCGGACCGGAGGGTCTAACGAGCTAGACCGGACCGGAGGGTCCAACGAGCTAGACCGGACTGGAGGGTCCAACCAGCTACGGGACTGGAGGGTCCCGCTGAGACACATTGACCGGAGGGTCATACCGAGTTATAGCCTCGAGTGGCTTATGTGTTGTATATGGTGTTTTGGGGAACTCACTAAGCATTTATGCTGACCGTGTTAGGTGATATGTGTTTCACGTACTAGCGCGGATCGCGGGAAGACGCCGACATGATTTGGGAGCTAGAAGGCCAGATCTATAAGTTAGAGAAACAGATCTGACCTCAGAAGGTCAAATGAGTGTTGCCATGGAGGAAACTCGCCGAGTCCATAAGAGGACTCGACGAGCCGGATCGGGTTGCCCCGCGATTCGTGATCAGTGGTAACCCGTTGAGTGAAAGGTTAACTCGACGAGTCGAGTGAGGCCTTTGGAGGATTCAGAGGTCACGCATGGACTCGCCGAGTCACCCGAGTGCACTCGACGAGTCTGGTCAAAGTTGGACCGTTGACCAGAGTTGACATCTGTTGACTTTGGGGGTTTGGTCCAACTGATTCATGAGAGGCCATGGAAGGGTAGAATGGTCTTCTACCCATTCTTTAGAGATGAGAACATGAGGAGAGTATTGATTAGAGATATTATCATTTTGATAGGCGGAGGCTAGGTCGGGGATATCGAGCACGAGAGTTTACTAGACATCGTACGAGGTGAGTCTTCTCACTATACATTACCTAGAGTGGTATCTATGTGCAGACCGGAGGGTCTTATGTATTATATGTATGTTTGAGATTATGTGCATTGTGATATATGTATGCTATGTGTTGTATTGACCGGACCGGAGGGTCCAACGACTCACGAGGCCAGAGGGTCCTCGAGTAGACCGAACCAGAGGGTCCAATGATTTAGACCGGACCGGAGGGTCCAACGAGCTAGACCGGACCGGAGGGTCCAACGAGCTAGACCGGACTGGAGGGTCCAACCAGCTACGGGACTGGAGGGTCCCGCTGAGACACATTGACCGGAGGGTCATACCGAGTTATAGCCTCGAGTGGCTTATGTGTTGTATATGGTATTTTGGGGAACTCACTAAGCATTTATGCTGACCGTGTTAGGTGATATGTGTTTCAGGTACTAGCGCGGATCGCGGGAAGACGCCGACATGATTTGTACACACTGACAGAGGATTTTGTATTTGAGATTCTGGGATATGTTTTACCGTGATAACATTTGATACACTTGAGTTGAGATGATTTATATGAGATATGTTATGTTTGAAAATTTACGTCGTTACATACTGTTTCGGCAAGTAACCTTCGCAGGCAATCTAGAGTATTAGCAGTAGCAGTGTCGACTCAGCGAGTCGCTCACTCCATCTCTCTTTCTATTTTCCTTCCCTTTTGGTTTTTCCCAAATTGAGTGCAAGTCTACACATATTTATATTTAGGATACAATATATCGTAATATTTTATTTGTTATGCAAAAGGATAGATAAATTCTATAAATTATTATCGTAATTATTTTTTATTAGTATTCTATATTTTAAGTGAAAAAAATAATTAACCACATATATTATTTATTTAAAAATAGAAATTAAGAACTTTACTAAAATAACTATGACTTTTCTTGTATATGGTCATCTGCGAAAATTTTACATGACCTATGGATATTGTTTTAGTATTTAAGTGGGAAATTTGAAAAATTATTCATAATTAAGGGAGATTTTTATAGATAACTATCCGAAAAAAATTGTTGTGTTTGATATTATCTCCGAAAATATGTTTTTCCTTAAAGTCTATATACGTAAAAGTGTTATCTTGGTTTTCCTCATATGCCCTCCAAAAAAAAACAAAAATTCCCTCACATGTCATTTGTTAAAAAGTGAAGATATAAGCGAAAATCTGAAAAAAAAAATGTATTTTCGAACAAAAGTCTTTAATATCCTGTAAGAACTTCAACTCCCAAGATATATCATATAATATAGCATGTTGCCCTGAGCAAGGATTGGAGTTATTTTCCTTCGATCCAAAAACACAAGAATCGCGAGACGGCAGACATCGGCCGATGATGCTAGTAGGGCCCTAGTCTTGTAACCATTTAGAAGGGGCAATGAGAGTTCCTAATTGAGAAGTCACAACGAGCATAACAATCTGATTGGAACTTGAAAGAGAAGTGCCTTTTTGAATGCCTAACTGAACGTTCAAGATTGGATTCAGAAGCTGAGGCGACCGGAAGGGAGGCGAGCCAAGTGAGGCCACTTTAGAGTCCCTCTGCCAAAGAATTTTGCGAAATCAGACCTTCGTATTATGAAAATCTAATATTCGTATAGTAAATTTAATTGTCATTTTATAAGATCTACTTTTGATTAGGGGTGAGCAAAACCGATCCCAAAAACCGAAAAAAACTGACAAAACTGAAACCATAAAACTGTAACCAAACCCTAACCGACGGTTTTGGGTTTATATTTCTTAAAAGCGAAAAAATGGGTTTGGGTTCGGTTTTGTAAATATGAGAAACAGAACAAACCCAAATCGAACCGAATATATATATATATATATATATATATATATATATATATATATATATATATATATATATATATATATATATATATATATATATATATATCATTTATAATTGTAGGCCCCAAAAAAATTAAGACAATTGTCTTAAAATTCAAGGAAATGAAATATAGACTAAAGGATTTTTTTTGACGGTGTGTATTATGTTGGTTAGTGATGCATGTGAAGGGATTACAACAAATCACAATACAATATATAACATGTACAAATATTTAAACAATATGTGCAAGCCATTAAAGCTCCTTTGCTATCCATAACAACCAAAACACATATGCACGGGTTAAAAATCTCACACGGATCGATCTATATTTATTTGGGCCGATCATCAAACACTACAATCCAACGGCCTGCTTCTTCCCATATAAGTAGTCTTGACCCAGACTCCTTGACCACATTTCACCTTCGTATCTCTCTTTAAACCCTAAAACTTGACGGCCGCTTGCTTTGCTACCCCCATCACAATGTTTTCGCTCTATATGTCCACTTTCTCCTTTCATTCCATCGACAAACATGAATGCAACAAATAGCTTCTGCATCACACTCTTCTACATCACTCTACACCGGAAAAATGAATAAAGCTCCAAAAACACTAAAGAAAACATCCGCGCTGCTCCTGCTCTCTTATTTCTCTCTCTCTCTCTCTCTCTCTCTCTACATATCTGTCTCAATATCTTAGATCTGGCTCTGCGTTTTATATTTATTCATGTTTTTGTTTTTTATTTGTTAATTATTCTGTTTATTGTTCCATTTAGTTTCATTTTATTGATTTTTGGATGTTTTGTGTGGCAGGATGAAAGTTGAAGACTGGAAGCATATGATTCGTATATCTGTCGTCGATTTTTTGTTCTATATCTATTTTTTTCCGTTTTATTTGTTTTAAGGTTCTTGGCCAAATCTTTATGTGTTTGTGTTTGTATATAACTCTAACGGTTGCTCCTGAGTTTGCGTGTTTTTGGCTTTGTGTTGTGTGTGTATCTGATTTGTTGAATGTGAGTATGATCTGTGGTATTGGTGTGTTTAGTTGTGTATTTGTATTTTCACATCTAGCCAAATAAACATCTGGATGTGATAAGCATGATTTATTTTTAATATTATTACATCAAAGAAGCATATTTTTGTTTTCGATTGCTGTAGATAAATTTTGGGTTGAAGTAACCAACAAAATAATATTAATTACATCAAAAAATAAAAAAACGTAATAATATTTAACTTTATTATGAACTTATTCTTATTATTATTTGATTTAAAAGGGTAATTATAACCGCATGTACTTTGTTATTGAAACTGTAAATTAAATAAATGATCCTGCTATAAAAAATATCAATATGACTATCTGATAAATTACAAAGTTGGGTTATGTATGGACCATTTTCACAAATGAAGGAGTATGAGTTGTATTTAAAAAAAAATGAAGATAAGTACAAAAGCTTAATTAAAATCTTGATAGAGACCAAATTGAAACAAATGACAAAAATATGTCCTTACTTTGATAATTAGAACATTGTAAGATCCTTATATGTTTTCTAAGCCTATTTATAATGTAATTTTTTAAATAAAAAGTTAGAATAAAACAATAGCCACGATTAAATAAATTCTTTAAAATTTTTTGAACTAATTACAATTCATTGTACTTTATATTTATTTATGTTTTGAGAACTATCATAATTTTCTCTTAAATATTTCGAGTTTGATTTTGTTTCAAAATACTTATTTGTATTTCTTTTCTAACCAACAATTCCATTGTAAATATTTGGATAGTTTTGCTATATGTTTTCAAGATTCTCACTTTTGGTTGTAATTATGTCACATTTCATTCAGAAAATATGAAAAACTGATTAATTCTTGAAAATGAAAAACAATAAAAAATTTGTACACTAAGACCTTCCACATCGGCTATTGCAAAACAAATTTGCAATGTCACATCACAAAAATCAAATATCATGTGTATTTTGTCTTTCACAGTTTGCAAAACCTGCAAACATTAATTATACCAAAATTTTAATAAAAAACTTTATAATATAATTATATTAAAGGTTGTGCTATAAGTACCATCTTTATCCAAATTTACACCCCTAAAATCAATCAAATCAATTTTTTTAGATTTTTGATTTGACATTATTTTTTTTACTTTTTAACACAAATTATATTATTATTATTATTATATTTTATTATTATTATTATTATTATTATTATTATTATTGTTATAAATTTTGCACAAAATTTTAACATTCAAACGACATTGTATTTTCGAACGGGCTATATAATATATATACAAATACAAATTTTAGAGTTGTTTAATTTTTTAGTTCTTTAAACCTTTAAAATTTTATTTACATTTATATATTACATTTATATATAAATTTTATTTACATTTATATATTACATACTACGTGCGCTCAAACTTGACATACATCTAAATTGATGGAATTTAAAACTGTATATATTTAATTTTAACAAAAAAACAACTTACTTTAATGTTACCCCGTAATAAAACAATTTTTTTATATATACATATTACAAAAAGAGCTATACATGTTTATTTTTTATCTGAAATAGCAACGTACATATATTTTTAATCAAAAATAACAATGTCCAGTCGTTGATTGAAAAGAACAATTTGAACCACGTTGAAAGGAATCTAACTATTGTCCCAAAACTATTCACATAAATGAAAATAACCACACCCAACAAAATGCTTTTCATTTAAACCCGAATAAGCAACATACTTATACATTCAAGCAAAAACAACGTTGGCCATAGAAACGAAAGATTTTCACGTATACAAAAAGAAAATCAATCACCTCCTAGAAACTACTATTTGAAATGAAACTAATCGCCGCCGCCGCATTGCGTGGGTCGACTACTAGTATATATATATATATATATATATATATATATATATATATATATATATATATATATATATATATATATATATATATATATATATATATATATGATTTCTGTGAGATATTAACATAAAAAGGAGCTTAGTCTTCTGGTTAAGTGTATATGCACCTACAACCTTCATGCCTCGTGTTCGAATCTTGTCATTTGCATATATCTCGATTTTATTTTGAAAGCCAGTTCGTCCTTGTTTCTTTATATCTCCATTTCATTGCGTCCCACATCGCCCATGAGACTAAACAAACTCGCTACTTACCTCTATATAATGAAGTCTTTGGCTCTTTGTCTCTCTAAAACCTATAAATCGGTTAGTTTGGTTAAACCCGCAACCGAGCCGGGGAAAACCGAAAAACCGAGAAACCAAACCCTTTACTTTCGGTTTGGGTTTGGGTTTGGTTTTCAGAAACCGAACCTTGTCGGTTTGGGTTCGGTTTTAGGTCAAAACCGACCTAACCCGGCCCATGCTCACACCTACTTCTGATAGAAAAGAATTCAATACAACTTTCTCTTTCTAGTTTCATTAAAAAACATGACTTTAAATATTCCAGATTACTATTTGTTAGGGCCAAGATCCTCAACCCTATTCAAGATCTCGGATCTTCAAGATCTTTCAGGTTCCCGAATCATTCTCATGATCCTGATCATTATTATTTTTATCTCGTAACGGCCATATTTCTATTTCTTTTTCCCACATGTGTAAAAATGGTCAATATGAGACTTATTCTCAACGAAGAATCACTTCAACCATGCTTAAAACCCGAGAATACCAAGTCAAACAACGTACATATGTTCATTCAAGAGGATCCCTGAAATATCAAACTTATTGTTACGTAGTCTATACTATAAATACATCTGTAATACAGACACTACAGGCACAAGTAGCTCTATTACTACAACATTTGTACTCGTATTATCTTCAACATTTCTGTAATCTGTCATACCCCCAAACCAAGGATGGCGGAAACGTCCGGGGGTGGCGGACTTCATATATAGTATCATAACAACGAGTATAATAGTGACCAAAGCAAATACAACCATCATAACATAAATGAAAAAGTTACACCGAAGTATGAGGTTACATATTCCAAAATCATTTACACTATGATGACAAAATGAACTGTTTGACGCCTTAGCGTCCCATCCTCAAAAGCTGCGGTTTACCGGTTTTACTGATTTCCTGAGAATACAAGTAGTTTGAAAAAGTGTCAACAATTAAGTTGGTGAGTTCATAAGCTTTTGGATGTAGAGTTTGAAAACCTTTGTTTGAAATGGTAATGTATGCTTCAAGAAAAATCCATTATTTTCCTTATAAAAAGTCATGTAGTCTTAAATCCCAAGACCGAGAGTATGTGTGTGTTTTGTACTTATAACATGTTTGAAATTGTAATGTGTATCCAACAAAATCCAATATTTTCCTTATAAAAGTCATGTAGTCTTAAATCCCAAGACCGAGAGTATGTGTGTGTGTATTTTGTACTTATAACATGTTTGTAATTGAAATGTGTACCCAAGAAAATCCAATATTTTCCTTATAAAACTCATGTAGTCTTAAATCCCAAGACCGAGAGTATCTGTGTATTTTGTACTTATAACGTGTTTGTAGTTTTAGATAGATAAAAACCCTTTGCTAAGTAGCATTTTCCCGTAAACTTGAAATGTTGTTAACTCCCTATGTGAGTCGTTATAACCATATTATAACTGGAATTAACCTGCTACAACGGTTTTCAGACGTCAAGATCCTATGACTTTTGTCACCCGTAGACCTGCAGGTCCTACTGTAGCTAGCAGCGAGGTGTGGGGTGTCAATCCCAATATAGATCTATACACAATTATCACGCTCTCCCTACAAGAGACTCTGGTTATAACTTGCAGGAATTTTAACCCGTACTCTAAGAGTACAATTGAAGAATTGTCTCACAACTTACGTTAGCTAGTTTACGTATAGTTTGAAAGTAAAACCTTTTCAGTGGTGGAAGTGAAATCTCCCTTTGTGTAATAAATTCGTGATGTGAAATCCATAAACTGTTACTATTATAGTTGATCATGTAGTATATGTAAAACCCGTTTGTATTGAGTGTAAAACCTTTTTCTGTGTAAGTAGTATGTTTAGCAAAGCATAACTATAATTCTTATGTTTCACCTTGTATATTTGTAATGATAAAGGATTCTTACAATTCAGTGAGTAATTTCTGTTATTTAAATGTAACTTAACAGAAAACACATGTAAAATATGAAATCATCAAAAATAATCACTTTGCTCAACATGTTACAAAGTGTTATGAAAGTTGTAAGCTGTTAACTAGTTTTTAACCTTTCTGCACTGTTTTAGAAAAATCATAGAAAAATCATACGAAGTCGAAAACTGAATCCGTAAACTCTGAGAGTTTAGAAAAAGTGTCTAGTTTATTCAACATTTTTATTATGATTTTTAGAAGTCTCTAAATTTGTGAAATCGTTCATATTCACAGACTGGTCCGAATTCGTTTCTGAAATGATAGACAGTTTTGTGAAAATCACCATAAATTGTAGAAAATTCGTATGGAGATGTGAAAGTAGTCATTAGAAAGGTATAAACTTGATATATTTGCATATTAAATAGTTTTGAATGATATTAAGTGTAAGATGTTCAAAACAGTCCGTGATTGGAACTAAACTTTCCTGTTGAAAGCTGATGTTTGAGTTTAGTTATGTTTTTGGTGTTTTAACTTGTATTCTCCCCCTAAAACTTGAAGAAAAATATGAAAATGTGGGGGTATGAACTCACCTTGAGTGATTCCCTGAGATGAATGAGGAAGAAGAGAGGTTTCCATGTCAAGAACACTTGGGAGGTGCTTGAAGATTTGAAGATCCTAGGCACAAATATGACGATATTTGTGTAAGAGATTCATGATTTGAGTGGAGAAGTATTGAGTATTCAAGTGTAGGATGAATATACTTACCAAAACTGGAGGAGAATGCTCAAGAACAACCTTGAAATCTCGAGTTTAGAGAGAGAAAGTGAGAGAGAGAGAAATGGGTTTGCTTTTTGATGAAGAGTGAGTAAGGTGGGAGGAGAGATAAGGATTTTCCAGATCTTTGATCAAGATAACTTGCTGGAAAAGAGTGTGAAAGGACAAATAATTGATTAGGTAGGGATGAATAGTGACTGAGGGTGGTCATAGAGTGGGTATGGGAGGTAGCTTGTGTCTTTGCTTTATGGAAAAGTCAACACTCCACCTCAATATCTTACCCAATAGATTTTATTCTTGGACAAAGATTTCCCTAAAAATGTGATTAAATTATGAATATATGGGGTATTATATGTCAAAATATAAGTTTGGGTGAAAATCCCACGTTAAAACGCGAAACTACTCGAAAACCGGGATCAAGAGGCGAACTTGCGAGGATTGGTATCTAAGAAGCGAGAGGGAGGGTTCGGTCCGAGCAGCATCGTAAGCGAGAATGGAAGGGAAGAGAAGGAGAAGGTAGCAGGAGAAGGTAGGCAGAGCTTCAGTCCGAAGGCTTGATCCGAACCGAAGGGTGAGTTCGGTTCTGAAGGAGGTTCGGTTCTTAGTGCTGTTTCGGTTCCTTAGAGACTTCGGCTTCGGCTCTTACTCATTTCGCTTCTTAGGGATCGGTTTCTATGGGGACCCTCGGCTTCGGTCCTAATTAGCTGATTTCGGTCTTTATAGTAGGTTTCGGTCCTTATAGAGAGGCTTCGGTTCTAAGAGTGGTTTCGGCCCTACATGGCTGTTTTTCGAGAAATCTTCCCGTTTCGAGCGGTTTTTGACTAAGTTAAGGGTCGAGATGCCCCGAGTGATTATAAAAAGTTGAGGGAGGTTATGAGAGAGATTTGGGAGAGATTTAGGAGAGATTTGAGAGAGAGAGAGAGAGAGATAGAGCGAGAGAGATTGAGAGAGACTTTGTTTGTGACCTTTGTGAGTGTTTAGCTTCGAAATGCAAGGTTTGTAAACCCCACAAAGCCTGGTTATGACTGGTATACGCCCCCGAAGGGTATGTATTAATGTTTTATCGAGTAGTTCCATCACTTACCCTGATTAGGGTTTAGATTTTCTGAACACGTGAAGACTCAAAGTGATACTTTGCATTAAGATAGTGTGTTGTACAATACTAAACACGATGTAAACCCTAGTATACAAGGGTTAATTGAGTTTGCCGGTTTGACTTGTTGACTTTCTTTGACTTTGACTTGACCAGAAGGTGATGGTTGTCACATCGTCCCCCCGTTAGAAGGAATTTCGTCCCGAAATTAGCACTTTGTCTGGGACTTCAAGAGTTGGGGAAAAGATGTGGGTATCTTTGTTTCATTTGGTTTTCACGTTTCTGGGTGGACTCAGGTCCTTATTTAACGATTTAACGGACCTTCAGACTAGGGATGCGACTTTGTTTTGTTCTTTTGATCTCTCGATATACAATTTCTACCGGTTCTTCCATGAAGTGGAGACTCTCGTTGATTTCAATATCGACAAGAGGAATAACAAGAGTCTCGTCGGAGAAGCACTTCTTTAAGTAAAACACGTGGAAGGTCGGATGCACATTAATAAGCTCTCGTGGTAGTTGAAGTTTGGGTGTCACTAGGCCAATCCTGGCAAGGATTTCGAATGGCCCGATGTACTTTGGATTTAGTTTCCCACGTTTACCGAAACATATCATTCCTTTCAATGGTGGGAACTTTAGTAGAACTTGGTCACCAGACCGTAATCCCGAGGGTTTGCATCGCTTATCTGTGCAGCTCTTTTGTCGCTCTCGAGATGCTTTCAGTCTTTCTCAGATTTGTACGATCTTTTCTGTAGTCCTTCTTATGATTTCAGGGCCAATGAGGGTGCTTTTAGGGACTCGCCCCTTTGCTAGTTGTGTACCTCCCTTTTCAGCCCAGTGCAACGGTGATCTGCACTTGCGGCTATAGAGAGCTTCGAATGGACCGACCTTGATGCTAGTGTGATAACTGTTATTGTACGAGAATTCGAAAAGTGGTAAATGGGCATCCCAAGCTTTACCCAAGTCAATCACACAAGCTCTTAGCATTTCTTCTCAGGTTTGAACCGTTCCTTTTGCTCTGCCTGTCGGTTTGTAGGTGGTAGGCCGTACTCATATCCGGCCTAGTTTCCAAAGACTTTTGGAGTGATTGCCAAATTTGCGAAATGAATCTACTGTCTTTATCGGAGGTAATGGACTTTGACACATCATACAGTCGTACAATCTCTTTGATGTATGATCTAGTCAATTTCTTCATCTTGTCGGTTTCTTTGATTGGTAGGAAGTGCGTGGTAACTAGGTTATGAAATCCATGGTTATCCGCTTCCACTTCCTTTCGGGTATCACTGGTTGTTGTAAGAAACTCGAAGGCTTTCGTGATTCTACCCTGACCTTGGCACAGGTCAGATACTCGTCCGCATATGTAGCGATGTCAGCTTTCCTATTTGGCCACCGATATCACTTTTTGAGGTCCATATACATCTTTTCTGAGCCTGGATGAATGGGGTAGCAAGTTTTTGTGTGCTTCGTTCGTGACGACGTCTCTAGGTTTGAAGAATATAAGATATTATCGTCTCATGAGCACTCGTGATAAAATCCATGAAGTGATTCAAATGACCGTGGGTTGAATCCAATACTCAGAACTTATGAGCACTCATGAGTGTTGTAGCACCACTTTATCCACCAACTTGGACCTCTACAAACCAACACATGACAGTCTTGATTCATATCTACTTCCAACATATGACCGACTGTGGATGGTTTGAATAACTTAATCATTCAGGAAGAGCGACTTAGTTATTCTGGAAGTCAAAACATGCAAAGTGAAACACAAGAATAAATGAATCAAATATGGTATCAAACCCTATGAATATAAATAAACACTTTTATTTATCACCATACTGATTACTCATTATTCGTTGTTTCGGTTTTATCAACTTTATACTTGAATTAAAAACACTAGTTGTCCCATGCTCCAAGCATGTACACTATGTTTTTCTTAAACAATAGCTTTGCCATACACCAAGTATGCACTCTATGTTTGTCTATGATCCTTACTTTGTGATATAAACCAATTGAACATAATTTCAATGATTCTAATTTCACACTCCCAAATCCTTATCGAAAAATGTGAGAATTTCAAATTCCTATCATTTATCGAAATCTGTTTAGATTTTAAACTTATATGCACTGACCCTCCTGTAATGAATATGTACAAAGTCACAAAGACTTGTCAACAGTCATTATAAGGTATTCCAATGGAGATCAACTCCATGGAAACTAAGTCTCATATTCAAAGTACATTGCTTTGGACATGCTTCTTGCATTAAGTTTTCTAATCTTACACAGATAACTTCCACCTATGGAGACAACTCCATATTCTCATTTTGACTATCACTTCTAAATAAGAGAAGCCTCTTTTCAGAATATGTCAATATGGTCCTTCCAAAATTAGCACTATACTTCCAACTGTCCCTGAGCAACCAATCTTTGGTAAACCTCAGATTATCCTCGACAATTGCTTAATCATTCTAGTCATATCCAATTCTAGACCTTTTCCCTTCTTAATGCCTCTGGGCATTTGGAAAAATTTAGAAATGACAAATATTATAGCACATGCAATCGATCCTGTACCCAAAGCAAATGGTACACAATTCATGATGTCTCACATAAAGACATGATTCTAGACCAGTCTTTTGCTACAATATTTTTATTTGCCATGTTTTCAGAATTTGACTATGAAGAAGGATGCCGTAATCATAATCGAATTTTGAGAACGCAATATATAGAATTTCCTTAAATTGAACCAATCCAACATGAAATTCATATATATATTCTTGACTAAAGATGATTAAGGTCTCAATCTAAGCCTTTAGAACTGAAATGAAGTATATCCTATCCCTTAATTATAGCAAAACAACTTTTTCAATCCCTACAACCTCACGAATTGAAACTTTTGTTTTCTATAATTATCATTGCTAACTTGCAACACTAACAATAATTATCATGCTCCCACTAACATGATGATTATTAGCATAACACTTATGCTCCCACTAGCTTTGACATGTACTCAGAAATCAGCTGGACTTCTAGAAATCAATACTTTATTGACTTTCTTACCAAAGTTCAGATTTCTGATACGAGATGCTTTGATAAAACTTTATCAAAATCATACACCTTTCCTTAGATAGCATGCATGTATGTCTAAACAATTTCAGAACTATGAAAAGGGATGCCGTAATCATAGTCTCAATTGTTTAGACCTTTTTCCATCTGCTTGAAATCTACTTGGTGGAAGTGTTTCCTCACCATCATTTTCATGAATCAGAGAGAAACCTTATGACCCTTAGATTTTATGATGTATGTGTTCTTATCCATGTGAATCGTCAAAACCATAGTCACAAGACAAGGATAATGACAAATCCAAACTCATATGGACTGAACTTATGCAATCTTAACTTCTTGCCACCTGGCAGTACAGGGCCTGCCATTGCTTCCAAGTTGTTATGCAACCAATTGAGAACTTTCAGAACTCTTATGCAAAGCCAACTTTAACTGGAATGGGCACAGAATATGTCAACACTATAGGTTATAAACCTCAAGTCGTGTGCTAGTGAAGAACCTCAGGTTTTATTCTTGATTAGTTCTTGAAATTCTTTTTAGGATCTTTAAGACTCCCACTATCCTCTTGACATATAAGACTATCTTGCCAAATATTCAAGAGATAGTGCGGATTCTTTATCAAGACAAACACTTCACACAATTGGCCTTAGTTGGTCTTTGTTTTATCCAAAACATCACAACTTACCAATTTCAAATGTACAAGAGTAGGACACTTTTACTCTTACATTTGACAAGTGTTTTAAACCTTTCTTTAAGATATGTCACTCAAGTTACAATCTTGGAGTATGACTCTAAGAATTGTTTTGGAACGAAGTATGACTCATCTTCCTGATCTAACCATTTCAACAATTCATGACTCCTCTTCTTAGTCATAAGAATGCACTAAGATGACCTTTAGAGGACTAATTGTGATATGATTTCTAAATCATTAAGATGATCACAAACATGATACTAAAGTACGCTCCCATCTTTTCAGATTTGAGAAAATTTTATCTTTCTTCCTAATTTGATTCTTCCCATTCGTTCTGCCATACATTGAGACTTTTCCAATGTTTCAGAATTATACTTAAACTTGTAAGTATAACCATATTTACTAAACTTTAGTAAATCAAATAGTCTTAACGAGCTTTGTGGTGGACATGACCAGTGCACAAGAATGTGTACTCGATCCCTTTAGTCCTTCACTTGACTCACACATCCATGTGAACAAGTAATTAGTCTTGATTTTCCAATGCTTGAAAGTTCTCATTCATCATACTATTCAACTTGCATGATTCCAAGTTTCGGTTCAATTGAAACTTGGGCGATGAGGAACTTTCCTGATTTGGTAAATTTAGACACTACCACAAATGAAAGAATCAAATCTATTTTCCAATATTGCTGTCAGTGGAATCATATAAGCAACAATTTTCCACAAATGCCATTGTAAGGATACTTCAAATAAATAAAATTAAACAATTTTCTTTTATTTTAAAACTTTGCGGAAAAACTTATCCTTACAATCCACATGAAAAAATTGTTGTTATCTATTCCTTAGCAATATATCATAACTTCTTAAGCAACTGCTCAAAATTTTGATGCGATCGAAATCCACCTTCGCGATCAGAATCAGCATATACTTCCTTTAAGATTTCTATCTATTCTTTGATTCTTAAAACATCAACATGTGACCCAGTCACATCATGTAATGAGGATCTCAAAATAGAACTTAACAGAGTTAGATAATGGGCTCTACCTGATGTAGAGTCAAACTTATTGACTTTAACATCCTTAGGTAAATTTGGCAGCTTTCCAATCAACGCCCCTTCCTTTGGCAAAATAAACATATGGACCCTTTGGTAATGGGACTATCTCAGACTTAGCATTTCTCTTTACCATTTGGTCAACCGTGTTGACTATGGCCAATCCCTTTCCATTGGGAAGAGAATGCTTTTTCTGGATTTCCAGTGTCACCATTGTGACTGTCCATAAAGTTTTTGGGAAGTTGATCTTCTAATCAAATTTGCTTCACTATCGTTCTAAATCATTGCTGATTCATCAGCACCAAGCAAATAGATATGATCATTAAGGTTCATGTCATAGTCTGTATCATAGTAGTCCCAAAGGAACTCACTATGTGACTTAGAAAGTGATTGAACATCCAACTTTCTCAAGACTTTGAAACCCAACTCTCCCGGCTTGTCAATATGTGACTTCATCTCTAAGATGTGATCACACATAGACCTTGCTTGCCATTAGGGCTTGAGTGACCTTAAACTTGTGGGTTAGGGAGAATAATTGGAGGAGGTGGAGGAAGTAAAGTTCCAAGAGATTTGGGAAGATCATAGATGTCTGAACTCGACATCTTTTGGGAGATATTCAAGATAGTTGATCTAACGTTCTTAATATAACACCCAATATGAAATATTAAGGCTAGGATCCAACAACCTATTTATAACTGGAAGAGGGATGCCGTAATCCGAGTTATAAAATAGTTGAAGGTAGGTAAATGACGATTTACCAATTTCCACCATGAAAAACGAAATAATTTAATTAGGTTTTTACTTGGATTTGAAACTCCTAGATCTTTTGAGATTCATTGAACTTTTCAATGGCATGTTTCAATCTCGAGTGTGCCCTTCAGGTTTTGTGACTGGGATGCCGAGGATCACAAAACAAGGTGTGAAGTAACCATGCAAATATACTTGGTACCCTTAATATTTACCCCTCAATCGATGTGCCGGTTAACCACACGAGCTCCACCGATACTATGATAAATATTAAGTTACCCTTTGCCTACTTTGTTAAATCCAGGTTAGTGTGCCGGTTAACCACACACGCTCCACTAACGGTTTAAACAAAGTGCAAAGTGTAATTTCATGGATTAGCACCTTATTCACGTTTTCCTAAGTAACTAAGATTGGGAATTAATAAAAGGTTTAGTTACTTAGTATTTATCATTAATACTTTTAATGAAGGGAGAATTATAGTCCTTGTCCTACCTGTTCGGCTAACAACCCTCCACCAGTCAAGGAAGCGGTGAGTGAGAGTGGACACCCATTAAACTGCCATTTTATAGGCAGTAACCTTATACCCCCTTATAGACCGGCTTCGTGAATGAGGCCTACTAGTGGTAAGACGACTTGCTCTTATACATATAATATATTAAACTTTTAATATTATAATAGTATAAGGGTGTATTTTAGACATTTAAAATACTTGGTGGTTTAATCTATTAATTAAACTAGACTTTTAATTTAATTAAACTCAAACCATATATTTATGGATTAATAATACTCTTTTAATTAAACGCTTTAATTAACTATTAATAAAGTCCATAAGAGTTAATTTGAACTATTCAACAAAACATCATAATTCCAATTATTAAACTCAAAATTAAAACCATTTAATTAATTGTTTAAGTTATGAAACCAAGAGTTTTAGAATTCAATTCTTTTTTTCATAAAAAACTTTTCTCAAATTCCAAAACTTGAGGGCAAGTTTTGTAATTCTTGAAAACCTTTGGATTCCATAACTTATGGAATTAATGGTGTTTTATGATGAGACTTTTCATGTTCCATAACTTAAGAACAAGTTATGGAATTCTTTAAAAGATTAACACCAAATTTTGTAACTCCATAAAAACTTTGAATCAAATTTTTATTTTTAAAAAAAAACTTTCATATCCATAACTCATGGAAGTTTCAAAAACCCTTAAGATCACAACTTTAAAAAAAAACTTTTGAGCTCCAAAATTTTATGACAAAATATGTAACTCCTTAAAACATTTAGATCAAACTTTTAAAACTAATAAAATAATCATATCATTTTATATTTTACTAAATTTGACCTAATTCAACTCATATAACAAATGATTCAAATTTTACAAATAATTCGTTTTTCACAAAACAAGTAATTATCTTAAAATTTGACAAACGTCATGTTTTTTTTCCTTTTTTTTCAACTTGAAAATAAAACATTTGCATCAATATAACAGAAAACAACCCATAGCTCTGATACCACTGTTGGGTTTTGAGCATTCTAACACTCCTATGGTGTACATGCAACCCTATAAACCTTGGATCTATGTTTTCTCTATTATACATGCAAATATTAACTATTCCAAGGTTTCATCCTAACTAGCATATTATGAAGCACCTATACTACAAAGTTCTAGTTAGATGACATACCTTTTGATGTAGCTTGATGTCTTCAAGCTTTAAGAGCTTAGCCCCAATAGTGTGGAAGCCTCAAATGGAATCACAAATCACCAAAACACCTTGGAAGAACTTGAGAGAATATGTATGCACACTAAAATCGGCTCACTCTTATTTTCACACACTTGTGCCAATTTTATGAGCCAAGGACCCCTTTATATATTATGGAGGATTAGGGTTACATCCATGTAAACCCTAATACCCATGACCTTTCATTTACATAGGATCCACGGGTTAAAAGCTCCATGGACCATCCATGAAAGCTTAGCCCAACCTAAATGAACTTGGCCCATTCCATATATATAAGAGTCCATATTTAATTAGTTCTTTTTGATCACTTAATTAATTCTAAATTAATTCTTGATCAATACTAATTAAATAATATGATTCCATATTAATATATTAGAACTTATAATATATTAATATAAATCATAAATATACTATTCTCAAAAGACTATCCATATAAATTGTGCCGGTGAAGTGCAACCTAAATGGACCATGCCGGGTCGGGTCAAGTACATACCAAATATAGTTATGGACTTAGACATTAATCCAACACTTATGATCGGTGAAGGTTGTACATTTCGTGTTGTAGAGATAGTACCTCCAGATCTCTAGGGCGAGTACTACTACTCCTAGTTCGAGGTCATGCGAGACCTAGCCTACCCTGTACGTCTTTAGCCGTCTTGAGGCATAAGTAATAACTTCTCCTCGGAGCACTGCATAGGGCCTGCTTTAGTGTTTCTCGTTTGTCGATTAGATCGATAGGGAGCATATGGGTTCGGTTTACGCGACTAGACTGATTCGGATGGTAGAACGTCCACTTGCACTCCTGGGTAGCCTTGTCCCGAAGTTCATGGTAGGACTCGTACCTGGTTCATCTACCATTAAATCGCGCATATCGGTCGTAGATAATTAAGAATTATATACAATTATCACATACACACATAGTAGTGATAGGTTAAACGCATTTGTCCCAAGCCTCTGTGCTTGAACTTTATCTGCTGCATGCGTGATATTCTCGAAGGGTCTTCTGGGAATACGTTGGAGAGGTTTCGGATGGTATAATTCTCCTCTGGTGAGTGCTTCGGGGTTTCGTAGCGAGGGATGACCAGAAGGTCCGTGTCGGATTTGTGATTATGAGAGACGAGGGTTTCGATATTCTGCGGGTTAGGTGAAGGGTCTTTTCGTAGCACATTCAATTGGGAATGTAAGGATTAAACCTATCTAAACCGAATGACGACAACAGCTATTTTTAGTAAAACATGAGTTAAGTTGTATTCGCACGAAACATTTGTTAGGGAGATAGAGCATCCTGTGCTTCTGGTTAGTACGTTCTGTCTTTGTCGGTGTTATTATTACTGCAGATGATTCACATTGCTGCAACTACTACTGATAGTAAGAGTGTTTTGTTAACTAGCGATGATACTTCATATTATGATCCCTAACATGTCTCTCTAAGATCGTTTGATGGAAATAAGTGCTTTGATACGATTGGACGAGAGTATATTTTAAATTCTTTTTGAAAGACGAAAATCTTAGCAAACATACCACATACATTACAAACATATGGTACTTAAACGTTCTTGTTTTTGGAAACATTCCAAAAAGTCCTAATTAGGTTCCTTGTTTCTCTTACTGGTTCGGTTGACACACTCCTCCTGCTCCCCCGTCATTCCTCTCAGTTGGACAGTCTCTCTTGAAGTGTCCTGTTTCACCGCATAGGTGACATACTAGACTTACACCGGTATTGGTGATTGATGCAACATGCTGAGTCTGGGTCCTGCAGGAGCGGGAAGTATGTTCGTTCTTGTTGCAGTTTTTACAGTGCAACACTCGACAAACCCTATTGTGATGGTAGCTACACATGTTACACTTTGGAAGTGTTCCCATATATCATATGGCCGGTGCTTGAGTGGCAGACGTTGTGGCTAATGTCAAGGCATGTGTCGTGACTGCTGTTGCAATTGCAGAGGCAGCCACATATTGTTGTGTTTTAGCGTGTTTTTGAGATAGGTTGCGCTTTTTTTTGTCCCAAAACTCTCGTTTCTTGCTTTTAGGTTTGTTGTCTGAGGTGTCTTCGTTGGTAGACACCCGATGGTGTTCTTGATTGTTACTGCGGTTAGTATTGCCGACACCGCCTTCACCTCTGCTGGCGGTGTTAGCATTGAGTTGCGCCATGACGGCTGTCACGACTGCCGTGACCGCAGCTTGAAAAGTAGCAGAGTCTATCTGTAGGATTGCTGCCTTGCTTGTTGGCTGGTTACCTTCTTGTGAAGACATAACCCTGTTGCATGGGGAGAAACGATTTCGTGAGTAGGGATGATTATCTCTAGTTATATCCTTACCATTTATATACACATATATAAATTTTGGACTTTACTAAACTATTCTCGATGTTTCTACTAACATTCCTGAGACGGAGTTATGGTAGTGGGTAGAAGTAGGTTTTGTACGGGCGTTAAGTTTTACCTATCCTAGCATTAAGTTTGCCCAAACACACTTAACTGAGGAGTTCTGATGGGATCCGGTGCATTAGTGCTGGTATGATCGCACCCTATAGGCCTACGAAAAAGGCACCATTCAACCATGAGGTTTAAAAAGGTGAGATGATAATGAGTATTGAATAAGGGTTTATACGTCATGAGCTATCTAACTAAGTTTATCTTAGTTCTGAGTATATCGTGTTCCGATTTTTTTTTGGTGTTCTGAAAACAATTCATAATGAGAGTCTATATATAATAAACTTATAAATTTTTGGTAGTATTGCTCCCAATGAAATAATACGCATGACCATTTCATTTGTATGATTCTAGTATATTTAGTTTTAGAGAAAATTTTGTGCCTGATGCAGGTCTACACCATATCATTGCACGGAAAAGTTCGGACCGCAAATAAATCCCTCGACTAGTGCAATCACTAAATCGCAGGGTCGAGTTTACACATTGAGGAGAGTAGCACCAACGCATACTCATAGACGTAATCTAAACAGTCTTGTGAGTAACATGAACTCTGCTTACGACAATACGTTCCCGGTGGCGCTTGAAACGAAATCGATGCCTCCTGTAGTTCTTCCAATCTACGCTCGGCTGCGACCACTCTCTCTTCGAGTGTCGAGTGTCTATCCTGATAATCCTTTACCTTCGCCCGAGTGGCGATAAGGTTCTTAATGAGTTGGTCTTTGAAGTAGCAGTCTCTTTCCAAGTCTCGAGTTTGTGAGATGGTAGCGTCTGTATCAGCACGCAGCTACCTAACTCAATGTTCGTGATCTGTTGGGTCATCACCGGAAGGGCTCTGTCAACCGTTCCCCCACGGTTGAGGTAATTGCAACCTCGTCGGTCTCCAAATGGCAATCGCTGTCGCTGATGACGACTCCACTCCTTGGTCAATGTTGCCCAACGGGGCACAGGTCCGATGTAATCGAAACGGTTTGCGAGGAACCTGACTATGTACGGAGAGTTGATGACCTCTGGCTCCACTTCCGACTCTTTTCCTAATCATCCACTATCTCTCCGGGTTCGGAAAGTAGGGGTCTCATGGTGGGTTGAATCTTGCTATGATGTCTGTGCGAGAATAGGGGTGAGGTAAGAGGCATATAATAATCACATTCCTAGAAATACTTATAGGGGTTTGATCCTCCTTAGTTACTTCTATCATGACATGGTGCATACAGTGTTGCAAAACTCGGCCTACTCGGCCGAGTACTCGGCCGATTACACGGAATCGGCCCTCCACCGAGGCGAGTACTGTGAACTCGGCCAAAAAACCCGGATTCAGTCAAACTCGGTCAAAAATCGGTCAAACTCGGTCAAAAATCGGTCAAACTCGGACCTACTCGGTCTTACTCGGGCCTACTCGGTCAAACTCGGCCAACTCGGTCAAAATCGGTCAAACTCGGTTAAAGGGTCAAAATTGTCATAAAAAGAGAAAAAATCAAGAATTTCAAGATTAATATGTATAACGCACTTAATGATTTATTATTTAACACACACATGTGATTCTTACTACATATATATCTTAAATTTTCAATAATTATTCACGTAGTGAGACAATTGTGTGTATTTCAGTTTTTATGTATTCACATGTATCTAATTTTGGTTATATATTTCAATCAAATTATGATTTTAGCTTATGATTTTGGCATATATAATTTTCCAAAAAATATTTCTACATGAATTACCGAATCCGAGTACTCCCCGAGTACTTCCGAGTACTCCCGAGTACTCGCTACTCCCCAGTCGGCCGAGCAGGTACCGAGTAGCGAGTTCTACAACCTTGGGTGCATACCAGTTACATATAACAAAAGATATGATAAAACTTCGAATAAGTGATCATACTCTAAAACCACAACCAAACAAGGAACAAGAAGTAAAGCAATGATCACAG
The DNA here is from genome assembly GCF_052849685.1 of Lactuca virosa. Taxonomy (NCBI): domain Eukaryota; kingdom Viridiplantae; phylum Streptophyta; class Magnoliopsida; order Asterales; family Asteraceae; genus Lactuca; species Lactuca virosa. The sequence continues at coordinate 291,550,039 of NC_136429.1, read as the reverse complement.
ATTCTAAGTCTATGATATCTAAGTTATATATAACTTTAGCGTATCCACTTAGTGATTGTAGATCTACTAGCAAGAATCTGTTTAGTTTTCACAAAATACTCCTATAGTATTTTAAATGTTATGTTTAGTTCTTAACGATTTCTTGTATGGGAAGTTTTTTTTAGGCTTGTTGCTCACTACGACCATTCCCTGGCACACATTAGTCACACCTCGGATAAATATAGTTGATCAGGCTATATTCATCCCAAGTCTGATTACATATCCCAAGGTCTACTCGTAGTGTCCAACTCCTCATTTTACTTTTGTATTGTCCTAGATATGATACTATACTAGTATGTGCGCATGTATTCATACTTTTTGACCAGAAACTATTTCATTTCTAAAAGTATAGTTATTTGAAAATGTTAAATCAGAGACTTTTAGTCCCAATGCATTTATAGTTTGTATATCTTATGTGGTTCGATATACTTAGTTCACTATAAACAATGCTCTGATACCAATCTGTCACACCCCCAAACCAAGGATGGCGGAAACGTCCGGGGGTGGCAGACTTCATGTATAATATCATAACAACGAGTATAATAGTGACCAATGCAAATACAACCATCATAACATAAATGAAAAAGTTACACCGAAGTATGAGTTTACATATTCCAAAATCATTTACACTATGATGACAAAATGAACTGTTTGACGCCTTATCGTCCCATCCTCAAAAGCTGCGGTTTACCTGTTTTACTGATTTCCTGAGAATACAAGTAGTTTGAAAAAGTGTCAACAATTAAGTTGGTGAGTTCATAAGCTTTTGGATGTGGAGTTTGAAAACCTTTGTTAGAAATGGATGTATGCTTCAAGAAAAATCCATTATTTTCCTTATAAAAAGTCATGTAGTCTTAAATCCCAAGACCGAGAGTATGTGTGTGTTTTGTACTTATAACATGTTTGAAATTGTAATGTGTATCCAAGAAAATCCAATATTTTCCTTATAAAAGTCATGTAGTCTTAAATCCCAAGACCGAGAGTATGTGTGTGTGTATTTTGTACTTATAACGTGTTTGTAATTGAAATGTGTACCCAAGAAAATCTAATATTTTCCTTATAAAAGTCATGTAGTCTTAAATCCTAAGACCGAGAGTATGTGTGTATTTTGTACTTATAACTTGTTTGTAGTTTTAGATAGATAAAAACCCTTTGCTAAGTAGCATTTTCCCGTAAACTTGAAATGTTGTTAACTCCCTATGTGAGTCGTTATAACCATACTATAACTAGAATTAACCTATCACAACGTTTTTCAGACGTCAAGATCTTATGACTTTTGTCACCCGTAGACCTGCAGATCCTGCTGTAGCTAGCAGCGAGGTGTGGGGTGTCAATCCCAATATAGATCTATACACAATTATCACGCTCTCCCTACAAGAGACTCTGGTTATAACTTGAAGGAATTTTAACCCGTACTCTAAGAGTACAATTGAAGAATTGTCTCACAACTTACGTTAGCTAGTTTACGTATAGTTTGAAAGTAAAACCTTTTCCGTGGTGGAAGTGAAATCTCCCTTTGTGTAATAAATTCGTGATGTGAAATCCATAAACTATTACTATTATAGTTGATCATGTAGTATATGAAAAACCCGTTTGTATTGAGTGTAAAACCTTTTTCTGTGTAAGTAGTATGTTTAGCAAAGCATAACTATAATTCTTATGTTTCACCTTGTATATTTGTAACGATAAAGGATTCTTATAATTCAGTGAGTAATTTCTGTTATTTAAATGTAACTTAACAGAAAACACATGTGAAATATGAAATCATCAAAGATAATCACTTTGCTCAACATGTTACAAAGTGTTATGAAAGTTGTAAGCTGTTAACTAGTTTTTAACCTTTCTGCACTGTTTTAGAAAAATCGTAGAATAATCATACGAAGTCGAAAACTGAATCCGTAAACTTTGAGAGTTTAGAAAATTTTTCTAGTTTATTCATCATTTTATTATGATTTTTAGAAGTCTCTAACTTGTGTGAAATCATTCATATTCACAAAGTGGTCCGAATTCGTTTCTTAAATGATAGGCAGTTTTGTGAAAATCACCATAAATTGTAGAAATATCGTATAGAGATGTGAAAGTAGTCATTAGAAAGGTATAAGCTTGAACTATTTGGATATTAAATAGTTTTGAATGATATTAAGTCTAAGATGTTCAAAACAGTCCGTGATTGGAACTAAACGTTCCTGTTGAAAGCTGATGTTTGAGTTTGGTTAAGTTTTTGGTGTTTTAACTTGTATTCTCCCCCTAAAAGTTGAAGAAAAACATGAAAATGTGGGGGTATGAACCCACCTTGAGTGATTCCCTGAGATGAATGAGGAAGAAGAGAGGTTTCCAAGTCAAGAACACTTGGCAGGTGCTTGAAGATTTGAAGATCCTAGGCACAAATATGACGATATTTGTGTAAGAGATTCATGATTTGAGTGGAGAAGTATTGAGTATTCAAGTGTAGGATGAAGATACTTACCAAAACTGGAGGAGAATGCTCAAGAACAACCTTTAAATCTCGAGTTTAGAGAGAGAAAGTGAGAGAGAGAAATGGGTTTGCTTTTTGGTGAAGAGTGAGTAAGGTGGGAGGAGAGATAAGGATTTTCCAGATCTTTGATCAAGATAACATGCTGGAAAAGAGTGTGAAAGGACAAATAATTGATTAGGTAGGGATGAATAGTGACTGAGGGTGGTCATAGAGTGGGTATGGGAGGTAGCTTGTGTCTTTGCTTTATGGAAAAGTCAACACTCCACCTCAATATCTTACCCAATAGATTTTATTCTTGGACAAAGATTTCCCTAAAAATGTGATTAAATTATGAATATATGGGGTCTTATATGTCAAAATATAAGTTTGGGTGAAAATCCCACGTTAAAATCATGAAAAACGGGCTTAAAACGCGAAACTACTCGAAAACCGGGATCAAGAGGCGAACCTGCGAGGATTGGTCTCTAAGAAGCAAGAGGGAGGGTTCGGTCCGAGCAGCATCGCAAGTGAGAATGGAAGGGAAGAGAAGGAGAAGGTAGCAGGCGAAGGTAGGTAGAGCTTCAGTCCGAAGGCTTGATCCGAACCGAAGGGTGAGTTCGGTTCTGAAGGAGGTTCGGTTCTTAGTGCTGTTTCGGTTCCTTAGAGACTTCGGCTTCAGCTCTTACTCATTTCGCTTCTTAGGGATCGGTTTCTATGGGGACCCTTGGCTTCGGTCCTAATTAGCTGATTTTAGTCTTTATAGTAGGTTTTGGTCCTTATAGAGAGGCTTCGGTTCTAAGAGTGGTTTCGGCCCTACATGGCTGTTTTTCGAGAAATCTTCCCGTTTCGAGCGGTTTTTGACTAAGTTAAGGGTCGAGATGCCCCGAGTGATTATAAAAAGTTGAGGGAGGATATGAGAGAGATTTGGGAGATATTTAGAAGAGATTTGAGAGAGATTTCAGAGAGAGAGATAGAGCGAGAGAGATTGAGAGAGACTTTGTTTGTGACCTTTGTGAGTGTTTAGCTTCGAAATGCAAGGTTTGCAAACCCCACAAAGCCTGGTTATGACTGTTATACGCCCCAGAAGGGTATGTATTAATGTTTTATCGAGTAGTTCCATCACTTACCCTGATTAGGGTTTAGATTTTCTGAACACGTGAAGACTCAAAGTGATACTTTGCATTAAGATGGTGTGTTGTACAATAGTAAACACGATGTAAACCCTAATATACAAGGTTTAATTGAGTTGGCCGGTTTGACTTGTTGACTTTCTTTGACTTTGACTTGACCAAAAAGTGACGGTTGTCACATAATCTCACATTCAAATCAATAAAAATAACAAGGCAGATGATCATTATAATCTCTCAAAGGTTTATGTCGAAGATCCTATAAAGGATTAAGGGCTTTCCTTGTAACTCACTTGTCTTACTTTGATCACTATTCAATATTTGCATTACCTTAAACACTACAACTTCTCATACAATTTGTTTGAATAATACTTGATAAATTTTTAATAAAAAACAATTTGGCTCCCACCGTGGGGTTGTGGTGTTCACAATCGTTCGAGAATCATGTCTACCCAACTGTCACACCCACAAACCGGAATGGCGGAAACGTTTGGGGGCGGAGGACGTCGTGTATAGTATCAAAACAATTGCAAAATAGTAATCAAAGCAACAAAAACCATTATATTTATAGTATAATGTTTACATTGTATTCGAATCATATATAACTGACTCCAAAAGTAAATAACAAGTAAAGACTTGAAGCTACTATGCTCCATCTTCTAGAAACCAGTGCGTGTACCTGTCTACTAGTGTCCTGAGAATACAAGTAGTTTTGAAAGTGTCAACATTAAAGTCAGTGAGTTTATAAGCGATTTGTTTTAGAAAACAGGTTCCTTGTTCTTTGAAAAGTGCGATGTGTTTCTCCAGAAAACCCTATATTTTCTGATGTAATGAATGTTAAGTAAAATGATTCGTACCAATTCCTTCTGTGAGTACTTAGTGTATACAAGTCATATACAATCCTGATCGCACAAACAATCGATTGTGTGGTTCTGCCCCAAGCCCACAACCAAATAAGAAACAGGAAATGAGGCGGAGGTCACACATCCCATGGGTTGTCGGATCCTCATGTACATAACCCTGATGTATTCACTAGGTACTTACAGGGTTAACTATATTAGCCCTTTGAAATCTGTTAAAAGTGTTCCTCAAAAAAATATGATATTTTCTTAGTAAAAGTATAATAATAGCAGTTCCTTCTAAGACCACTTAGTTCATCCTAGGTATCTGTAAACCAATATCGAACAGACAGTTGAGTGTGTGGATCTTCCCTAAGCCCACAACCAAACAAGGAACAGAAATGAGGCAGAAACCACACATTCCACGGTCTATCGGATATTCTTCATACATAACCTGAATGCATAAACTAAGGAATTATAGAATTAAAATTGAATGTTCGTTAGTTGAATGATAATCCGATTGTTTGTAAAATACTGATGTTTGTCCTGGAAAATCCTATATTTTCCATAAATGTGAGTTGTTGTCTTAACTGTTCCAAAACTGAAAAGTACAAGTATTTTCCATACTTATGTTGTTAAAGCATTGTTCTGCTTGAAAATCCTGTCTACCACCAGTGATGTATAGTAGTTTTATTACTTAAAATAAAACTAGTCGAAAACGTATTGTTCTGTATACTGGAAGTGTTGTTAATACCCTCCTGCGGTCACTTAGTACATACGAGTTATAGAAATCTAGATCTAACAGACAGTCGATTGGGTGATTCTGTCCTAACCCCACAACCAACCAAGGAACAGGAAATGAGGCGGAAGTCACACATCCCACTGCATGTCGTATGTTAATTTCATATGACCCTAATGTATATACTAAGTATTCACATAGTTCTAACCCTGATGACTTTTTGTTAAGCATATTATTACATGAAGGAGTCGTTGTTTTCCATGTGAGTTCTTATAACCATGCTGATGGACGATAAACACTACGACGTACTTCGGACGTCGTAAACGTTAAATGACGTTAGTAACCCAGGATGACTGTAGATAATAGTCAGGGTGCGGGATTGTCAGTCCCGTATAGATCTGTACACAAACTCATGCTCTTCGTCCAGGAGACTCTGGTTCCTAAGGAGTAGACATCCCAGAAGTCGTGTCTCACAATTTAGTTCTCTTAACGAATTCACGAATAATACAATGAAAACCCTTTTTGTTAATAACATGTATCCTTGTAAAAATAGTACCTTTGTTCCATAGTTCATAAGTTTGTTTCCTTGTTACAAACCTGTGCTAGTAAAGTTTGTATCTTAACGTGTTTGTAAAATTGTTCGTAAGTCTAGTAGTAAAAACGTTTGTCATGTTTAGTAAGTTCTATGTTGAAATGCGTGATAACGATAAGAGAATATAATAAACCAAATTATATTTTCCAACACAAGATTTCTTGTGTTTTACTTGTATTCCCACCACCCCCCTAAAACATTAAAAAGCTTGGAAAAATATGGGGGTATGAACTCACAGTTGATTTATGTGCACGTGATGGACAGCAAAACCGGAAAGATGACCCTCGAGTTGGTGTACGTGGAGTTAACGGTATCCTAATGATAATTAAACACACAATTGTATTTAAGTTAGCGAAACCATTAATTAAAGTGTTAGAAAACACTTGCTTTTCGGTTTAGAAAACACTTGCTTTTCGGTTAGGAATGTTACCGAGACTTGTTTGAAGTTGGAAAAGAGGGTTTGCAGCCAAGGTTCACGGCTCAAGGCTGTTTGCGGCCGTGAACTGGGTTTACGGCCGTGAACTGGGTTTACGGCCGTGAACTGGGTTTACGGCCATGAACTAGGTTTACGGCCGTGAACTAGTTTTCAGCTGTAAACGGGTTAGCAGCCTTTGAAGAGATGAAGGCTGTTCTTGGTGTTCTTGGTGAAACTATGAAGATTTGAAGGTTCGTTCTTGAGGATATGAATGTTCTTGGGAGGTTCTTGGGAGCAATTTGAGAGAGTTTTTGAGTGAAAAAGATGAGAAATGAAGAATCTCTCTGGGAAAAACCTTTATACCGGTCGGGTTTACAGCCGGAAATGGGTTCACGGGTGTAAAGGAGTTTGCGGCCCAAGAGTTTACAACCAAAGGGTTTACCGCCAATGGGTTTACGGCCGTAAAGGTGTGGCTGAAATGAGTTTTGCTGATTTTTCGAATGAAAACTTGATTTCTCGAGTGTTTTTGGTTCCGAAACATATATAAATTTTTATTTATATAATTTAAATGGTTTTCCATCCATTATGAACTTAACGGAGTAAATACAATTCGAGATTTTATTTAAAGGAATTGACTTTTGTTGACTGGAAAAGTATCGGGTTGTCACATCATCCCCCCGTTAGAGGGAATTTCGTCCCGAAATTCATCTCTGAGTGGTTAGTTATTGATAATGGAAAGAGGTGGGTAATTTGGTTCTATTTAATCCTTGCGTTCTTCAGTGAATTCAGATCCTCGTTGGGTGTTCCAGCGGATCTTCACTGTTGGACCTGTTGTTCTGATCGGTGGAGTGTGTGTGCGTTTGGCTTACTTATCTATGTTCATCCAACTGGTAGGATGTCCATTTGTAGTTATGGGAAACTTTTCTCCTGAAGTTCATGGTAGGACTCATCCCCGGTCCATTCATCATCGCCTCGTGTATATAAGTCGTATATAAATAAGATTGTTAAGACGATCGGATGGGTGACTCTGCCCCAAGTCCACAATCAAACAAGAATCAGGAGATAGGGGAAACACACATCCTAAGTCTGTAGAGTCTTAATTATATACCACTCTTGCGTATACCCTTAACAGTAATAGGCTAACCGTATTTGTCCCTAGCCTCAGTGCTTGAACTTGACTTGCTGCACACGCGGTATTCCCGAAGAGTCTACTGGGGATACTTCAGGAATGTTACAGAAGGATATAATACCCCTCGTATGAGTACTTGGAGGTTTGAAACGAGATACGATTATGAGGTTCGGTGTTGGGTTTGTCGTTAAGAGTGACGGGAGTTTCCTTAGTCGGTCGGTTAAGGCAGGGGGTCATTTCGGTAGTATGCGTGATTGGTATGGTAAGAACCAAGCCAATCCAAGTCGGATGATGTCGTCGGAACTTCTTATTGACACACGTGATAAGTTGGTTCGGAAGGAGTGTTTGTTAGAACGATAGTTCATCTGTGTGTATGTTTCTAGTGCTTTCTGTTTTATCCTTGTTATTACTGCTACAAACAAGTCGTACCGCAGTAAGCGAGTACTAGCAGTAACATTTTTCCGATAGCTAGTGTCGATACTTCATATTATGATTCCCACTAGGTCCATCTATAATCGCTTGTTGTCTACAAGTCATATATAATTAAGGTCTAGAAGACAGTAGACTGAGTGACTCTGCCCTAAATCCACAACCAGACAAGGAACAGGAAATAAGGTGGAATCACGCACTCTAGGTCTATAGGTTCTTAATTATATATGGCCCTAATGTTTATACCAATCCATTATAGCTTACCTATAAGGGTATTTAGTTTCTATATAGACTTTGCGCTTTGTTTGGACGAGGAAGTAATTTAAAGTTAGGATCTAGTTGGTAACGGTTTTCGTGAAAATGTAAGTTTTAGAAATGTATCGATTTGGGAAACGAACCGCTGTTCTCAAGTGGTTCCGGGGGTAGACACTCCTTCGGTGATCATCAGCACTCTTCCCTTTTCTCCGAGGTTTCTGGTCAATGGACAATCTCTCCTATAGTGCCCCGTTTCGCCAGATTCGTAGCAGGTCTCACTTACACCCTCATATGCGACCTGAGAGATTTGTCGTGCCGGTGCCCTACATAAACGGATGGTATGTCCCCTCTTGAGGCAGTTCTTGCAATACATCTTTCGGCATTTTCCGTTATGATGGAGGTTGCACTTATTACATTTAGGGAGGTTTCCAGCATATCGACTGCCAGGTACTGGAGTGGTTGGTGTCGTGGCAGCATGAACCGTAATCACCTATTGTTCATTTAAGGGCTCTTGTGTTGACTGTCTTTTCTTCTTGCTCCTAGATTTTTGCTTATCGTTACTCCCCTTGGATGACTCTGGAACGGGGGTCATTATGCTTTGGCGGACTCCATGGTCCACCAGTGTTCGAGCCAGACGTTTGGCACTGTCGAACGTAAGGGGTTTTGCAACTATCATGTTCCCTTGGATTGGAGAAAGTAGTCCCCAAATGTATCTCTCTACCTTCCTGCTTTTCGGGGTAACCATCCCAGGGCATAGTGCAGCTAAATCGCTGAATCTATTGGTGTAGGATACTATGTCCGAGCCGACCATGGTAAGGTTCCACAACTCTTGCTCTAGCTTTTGTATCTCGCCCCTCGGGCAGTATTTTTCCAGCATCATCTCTTTTAGATTTTCCCAGCCCACTGTGTTTGCCACTGGTAGGGTCAGTGACTTTACATAGCTATTCCACCATGTAAGGGCTCTGTCAGAGAAGGTGCAGGCAGCAAATTTCACTTTTCTCCCTTCTGGGCACGCGCATAACTCAAAAATCGACTTTCTTTTCTTGAACCATCGCATTAGGGTGATGAATCCCGCACTTCCATCGAAGGATTTGGGTCCACAAGTCATGAAGTCTTTGTACGAGTACTCCCTTGTGTGTCTGTGGTTTTCTCCGTAGTTAGAGTTGTTTGTACCACTACCTGATCCACTGGCACCACTTGCTTGGATTTGAGTCATGACAGCTGTCACTGCGGCTGTTACTGCCGCTTGAAAGACAAGCAGATCATACTGTGGAGGTGGAGGTGGTGCGTTGTTTTTGTTTTTGTTCGACTTCTTCGGTGGCATCTTTCTTCCATAAGGTTTAAAGGATGAAACGAGGGTAAGTCTTTTGTGGTGGTTGCAGGTCGAGTGTTATTTGAATCGAAGTTATCTTAGTTCCGAGTGTATCATGTTCTAACTCTTGAAGCAATTCATAACAGAGGTCTATGGAAATTAGACTTATGAATTTTTGATAGTGACTACCCTCTTAGCGAAGTTCTGTGACCTGGTTTACTGTTACTAGTTGTTTTGATAAAGCCGATAAGCCTAACACATAGTGTGAACAGTGTAATCACTAACTCAATAGATTATATCAGTTTATTCATTATTAGTGTGGCGTATATAGTGCTCAATCTCTTCGCGTGTCTAGTGGGGTTCTCTCTGTTCTATGTTCCTAACATGATTATCTTAGATTTAGTTATAGGGATTGGTTGTCTTTGGACCTTCCTATGGTTTTCTTGCTCTCAATAGTTCATGCCTCGGGTTCTATCACTGATCTCCATCACTTCATGATGGAAGGTCTGACTCCGAATGTTTGAGCGAGCCTTTCATGCCTGCTCGGGATCGGCTAAAGGTCCTTAGTGATTTCTCTTGTTCTTTACCCCTTTCCTGATTCCCTTTCAAAATCCTCCTTATGAATTCTCTCTTGTTCCTCCTTGACTCTTCTGTTGGTTGTTGTAGTGGAGTGGCTATATCTATCTAGGTTATTCGTGTGAGAATGGGAATGTCTAAGGAATCTTATGAGATTGAGTAAAACATTTATTTTGAAGTTTTTGGTGATCCAAACTGGGTCCTCCGACAATCATGCAGTGCATGCAAGTTGTATATAACTAAAATCAAATAGACCTTCGAATAAGTGACCCTACTCTAAAACCACAACCAAACAAGGAACAGGTAGTAGAGCGAAGATCACAAATTCTAAGTCTATAAGATCCCAATTATATCTAACCCTGGAAGCATGCACTTCGCAACTATAGACCTGCTAGTAAGGGTCTTTTAAGTTTTTCACATAGATTAGTTATAGTGCCTAAAATACTCCTATAGCATTTTAATTGTATGATCGGTTCTAAAGTTTCTTGGTATATGGACTTGGTAAGTTTTTAGACTCGTCGCAACACCATTATCACTCCCAAACACATGTTGGTCGTATCTCAAATAAATATAGTTGATCAGGCTATATTTATCCCAGATATGATTGCATAACCGCCTAGGTTTTACTGTAGTGTCCAACATCTAAATACTTTTGTTTTGTTCTCCTTGTGATACTTGTTCTTAGTATGTATGCTTGTTCGTATACTTCTCCTAAAATACTTATATTCTAAAAGTATACTTTTAGTCAGAGCACTTCGGCCCCATTGATTTATAGTTGTATATCTTTTATAGGTTGATATACTAAGTTCACTATAAACAATGCTCTGATACCAATCTGTCACACCCCCAAACCGGAACGGCGGAAACGTTCAGGGGCGTAGGACGTCATGTACAATATCACAAAAATTGTAAAATAGTAATCAAAGCAACAACAACCATTGTATTAATAGTATAATGTTTACATTGTATTCGAATCATATATAACTGACTCCAAAAGTAAATAACAAGTAAAGAGTTGAAGCTACTATGCTTCATCTTGTAGAAACTGGTGCATGTACCTTTCTACTAGTGTCCTAAGAATACAAGTAGTTTTGAAAGTGTCAACATTAAAGTTTGTGAGTTCATAAGCGTTTTGTTTTAGAAAACAGGTTCCTTGTTCTTTGAAAAGCGCGATGTGTTTCTCCAGAAAACCCTATATTTTCTGATGAATGAATGTTAAGTAAAATGATTCATAGCAATCCCTTCTGCGAGTACTTAGTGTATACAAGTCATATACAATCCCGATCAAACAAAAAATCGATTGTGTGGTTCTGCCCCAAGCCCACAACCAAAAAAGGAACTGGAAATGAAGTGGAGGCCACACATCCTACGGGTTGTCGGATCCTCATGTACATAACCCTGATGTATTCACTAGGTACTTGCAGGGTTAACTATATTAGTCCTTTGAAATCTGTTGAAAGTGTTCCTCAAGAATATCCGATATTTTCTTAGTAAGAGTATGATAATACCAATTCCTTCTATGACCACTTAGTTCATACTAGCTATGTGTAAACCAATATCGAACAGACAGTTGATTGTGTGGATCTGCCCTAAGCCCACAACCAAAAAAGGAATAGGAAATAAGGCGGAAACCACACATTCCACGGTCTATCGGATATTCTTCATACATAACCTGAATGCATAAACTAAGGAATTATATAATTAACAATGAATGTTCGTTAGTTGAATGATAACCCGATTGTTTGTAAAATACTGATGTTTGTCTTGGAAAATCCTATATTTTCCATAAATGTGAGTTGTTGTCTTAACTGTTCCAAAAATGAAAAGTACAAGTATTTCCATACTTTTGTTGTTAAAGCATTGTTCTGTTTGAAAACCCTGGGTCCCACCAGTGATGTATAGTAGTTTTATTACTAAAAATAAAACTACTCGAAAACGTATTGTTCTATATACTGGAAGTGTTGTTAATACCCTCATGCGGTCACTTAGTGCATACGAGTTATACAAATCTAGATCGAACAAACAGTCGATTGGGTGATTCTGCCTTAAGCCCACAACCAAACAAGGAACAGGAAATGAGTCGGAAGTCACACATCCCAATGCATGCCATATGTTAATTTCATATGACCCTAATGTATATACTAAGTATTCACATATTTACTAACCCTGATGAATTTTTGTTAAGCATATTATTACGTGAATGAGTCGTTGTTTTCCATGTGAGTTCTTATAACCATGCTGATGGACGATAAACACTACGACGTACTTTGGACGTCGTAAACGTTAAATGACGTTGGTAACCCAGGATGACTGTAGATAATAGTCAGGGTGCGGGATTGTCAGTCCCGTATAGATCTATACACAAACTCATGGTCTCCCTCCAGGAGACTCTGGTTCCTAAGGAGTAGACATCCCAGAAGTCGTGTCTCACAATTTAGTTCTCTTAACGAATTCACGAATAATACAATGAAAACCCTTTTTGTTAATTACATGTATCCTTGTAAAAATAGTACCTTTGTTCCATAGTTCATAAGTTTGTTTCCTTGTTAGAAACCCGTGCTAGTAAAGTTTGTATCTTAATGTGTTTGTAAAATTGTTCGTAAGTCTATTAGTAAAAACATTTGTCATGTTTAGTAAGTTCTATGTTGAAATGCGTGTTAACAATAAGAGAATATAATAAACCAAATTATATTTTTCAACACAAGATTTATTGTGTTTTACTTGTATTCCCCCACCCTAAAAACATTAAAAAGATTGGAAAAATATGGGGGTATGAACTCACAGTTGATTTATTTGCACGTGATCCACAGCAAAACCGGAAAGATGACCCTCGAGTTGGTGTACGCGGAGTTAACGGTATCCTAATGATAATTAAACACACAAGTATATTTAAATTAGCGAAACCATTAATTAATGTTTTAGAAAACACTTGCTCTTGGGTTAGGAATGTTACCGAGACTTGTTTGAAGTGGGAAGAGAGGGTTTGCGGCCAAGGTTCACGACTCAAGGCTGTTTGCGGCCGTGAACTGGGTTTACGGCCGTGAACTAGGTTTACGACCGTGAACTAGTTTGCGGCTGTAAGCAGGTTTGCAGCCTTTGAAGATATGAAGGCTGTTCTTGGTGAAAATATGAAGATTTGAAGGTTCGTTCTTGAGGATATGAATGTTCTTGGGAGAAATTTGAGAGTGTTTTCGAGTGAAAAAGATGAGAAATGAAGAATCTCTCCGGGAAAAACCTTTATACCGGTCGGGTTTATAGCCGGAAATGGGTTCACAGCTGTAAATGAGTTTGCGGCCCAAGAGTTTACCGCCCATGGGTTTACGGCCGTAAACGTGTGGCTGAAACGAGTTTTGCTGATTTTTCTAGGGAAGACTTGATTTCTCGAGTGTTTTTGGTTTCGAAACTTATATAAATTTTTATTTAGATAATTTAAATGGTTTTCCATCCCTTATGAACTTAACGGAATAATTAAAATTCGAGATTTTATTTAACGGAATTGACTTTTGTTGACTGGAAAAGTATCGGGTTGTCACACCAACCGACCATATCCTTTTCCTCTATTCTCCCCGTTTCCTCTGAAAACCTTCTACCACCTCCAAGAAGAGCTCCTAAGAAAACTTCTAAGGCACGAAAGAAAAAAACCTCTCCAGTCACTACCCAAGGATTTCAGGATCCTCATCTAGTGATTTCCAACAACGAGCTCTTTGCCATGATGAAGAGACTATAACGACAAGTTACTCAGCAACAGGAGGACAACTGGATGATGTTAAAGGAAATAGAGAGAACGGGGACGGAGATACATAAATCCCAAGAAGAAGCATCCTTGATCTTGCTGCCCAAGATCTCGAACTTTGACAATACATGATCCTCAGGAAACCACTAGGATATAGGATCCTCACCACCAACACCTGCTCCCACCTGGGTTCAACTCCAAATGAGCGAGCCCATGTGATCTGGAATCTCGGAGACACCTTCATCACTCTCAACAACAAGGATTCTGGTAATTTCGTGAATAATAATACTTTTAATACTAACTCTATGGACCTTGATGCAGGAATGAGCCCGATCATGGAAAAGGAACTTCAGTTGTTAAGGCAGATGATCTCAAGTGTTCCGGGAGTGGTCCAACCAATACAAGAAGTATCCCTCACGAGCCACAAAATCTCGAGATTTGCTTCTACGATAGCTGATACTAAAGTCCCAAATCTCTTCCAGACTCCTAGCATGAAGCCTTACGAAGGAAACATGGATCCTGAACAACATGTGGCACAATATAAGGAAAGAATGGAGATCTCCCCCATTCCCACACATTTGAAGGAGGCTTTTATACGCAAGGGTTTCGGTTCGACCCTCACAAGATCAGTCATAAATTAGCTTCTTAACGTTATTCCTTACTTTATTACTTCATTTTGTCACTTAGTTAATATTTTTAACAATCAATTTTCTTGTAGCAGACCATTCAAAAAGATCACTAGTGATCTTTACCGGGTAGTTCAGGATCCTAAGGAATCCCTTAGGGATTTTGTGAACAGGTTTCGGTAGGGAAGACCTGAGTATCCCTTACATCGATATGGAAACTACCATAGAAGCAATCAAAATGGGCCTAAAGAAAGACTCTCCTTTCTACGAAGACCTTGTAATGACTGCATGCAAAAGAATGGACGAAGTGAGAAACATAGCATTAAGGTTCATAAGGCTCGAAGAAGACAAAGAGATCCAAAAAAGGAGCAACCCAGCAAACTCATACAATAACACTAATAGGATGGCCGAATCCTTGGTCCAAAGATCGTATAAGTCCAAAGTATATTCCAAACTTGATCATCATAGGGTTAATGCCCTTGAAGATGAAGGAGAGGAAGAATAATTTCCCAAGATCACTGACTATTTCTTTTTTGTGTATGTTTCAGGTTTAATATTTGTAACTCAAGAGCTTGGAGACCAAGCGAGATTGTCAAGAAAGGGAGAAAAATCTACCATGTGGAAAGATAAGTCCAGATGGTGTGCATACCACGAGGACTTTGGTCACGTTACAGAAGATTGCATAGCCTCAGGAAGGAGATCAGTTACCTACTCAACAAAGGAAACATCAAAGAGATCCTTGGAAGAAGAAAATAAAGATCCAAAGAAAAGGATCAGGATCCTCATAAGATCCTAGAGAAACCAGGATCCCCTCCCACAGATGCGAAGGTAATTAATGTTATTTTTGGAGGATCTAAAATTTGTGGTACCTCGTATTCTGCAGCAAAAAGGCATGCCAAAGTGTCGAAAACGGAGAAAGAAGAAAGACCTCAGAAGAATACGCAATGACAAACGAGATGGAGATTAGCTTTAACGAAGCAGATAGAGCACACGTCCAGGATCCCCAACACAATGGATTGGTGATAACTCTTTACATCACCAACCATTTTGTTAGAAGGATCCTTGTCAATGGAGGATCCCCAGTCAACATTATATTCATGGATGCTTTAAAAAGAATGAACATCCTAGATTCTGAAATAGTCAAAAGATCCTCAGTGGTAATAGGATTCAGTGGCGAAACAAAGCATACAGTCAGTGAAATAAAGATGTGTATCTACATAGAGGGGGTAAACTCTATGCAACGGTTTTACGTAACTGATACATTATCCTCTATAATGTTATATTAGGATCACCATGGATCCACGATATGAATGTGGTCCCATCAACATACCATAAATTTGTGAAGATGCCCACCCCATGGGGGACAGTGAAGATCACAGGTGACCAACAAGAATCCAAAGAGTGCTACAAGACCTCGATGAAGACTTCCACAGACCTACGACAAGCATAGCAATTAAAGCAAAGGGCACGAGATGTTCTATAATTCGGAGAACAAAATACAAAAGAAGTGCCCTTTGACCTTAAGGATCCCGATATGAAAATACTCATAGGATCCTCACTGCCAGAAAACATAGAAGAAGATATAATAAAGTTCTTTAACAAAAGAATGAAAACCTTGCATGGAAACATGAAGACATGACATGTATAGACAAAAATATTATAACTCTAAAACTTAACATTGATCCTTCTTTCAGACCCATACATAAAAAAAAGAAGGAATTTTACAGCCGAGAGGACTCAGATTATCCAAGAAGAAGTGGAAAGACTTATTAAGACATGGATGGTCAAGGAGGTCAGGTTCCCAATGTGGCTGGCCAACGTGGTCATCGTACAGAAAAAAATGGAAAATTAAGAATATGTGTGGACTTACTGATCTTAACAAGGCTTGCCCTAAGGATCCTTTTCCCCTTCCACACATAGATTCCATGATAGATGCTACGGTTGTCCATGAACTATTAACATTCATGGATGCATCAGCAGGGTTCCAACAAATTCAAATGAAACTATCTGACTAGGTGGATACCACAATCATAACCCCAATAGGTATATATTTCTATACTGCTATCCCTTTGGTCTTAAAAATGCATATGCAACATATCAAAGGCTAGTTAACTGAATGTTTAAGGATAAAATAGGGGACACCATGAAAGTCTACATCGATGACATGGTGGTCAAGTCAAAGAAAGCTAAAGATCACCTCAAGAATCTTGAAGAAGCCTTCAACATACTAGACGAATATAACACGAAGCTGAATCCTTCCAAATGCCATTTTGGAATGAGATTAGGCAAGTTCCTTGGATGCATCGTGACTAAAAGAGGAATAGAAGAAAGTCTGTAGAAAATAAAGGTCATCATTGAATTAAGATCCCCATCTTCAACAAAGGATATTCAAAGACTAACATGAAGAGTGGAAGCCTTGAACAGATTCATCTCAAGATCTTCAAAGCGGTGTAAACCTTTCTATGACATATTGAAGAAGAACAAAAGGTTTGAATGGACTAAAGAGCACGAAGATGCTTTTCAGGAACTTAAAAATTATTTAAGTTCAACACCCTTGTTGGTGAAACCACTAGATGGTAACTGCTCTTACTATACCTTTCAGTATCCTCTAATGCTGTAAGTGCAATCTTAGCCAAGGATCTTAATGGGGACCAACATCCCATCTACGACATAAGTAAAAGTCTGTTGGATCCTGAAACTAGGTATTCCCATCTTGAAAAACTAATACTTGCATTAGTAACCGCTTCCAAAAAATTAAGACACTATTTTGAAACACATACTATATATGTAAGAACTAATTACCTTATAAAGAATGTTATGAGAAAACCAGAGATGTCAGGTAGGATGGCAAAGTGGTCTGTGAAGCTAAGCACATATGACATCAAATATGAATCGAGATCAACAATAAAATCATAAGAACTAGTAGAGTTTGTGGCTGATTTCAATGATGATCTACAACCTAAAGTAGAATTGGAAAGCAAGGAACTCCAAAAATAAGAAAGCAAGGGAAGATAGAAATCAAGGATCTTCAGGTATTCATTGATTCCTTATTATTAACTAATCTTATTAACGGATCCTATGCAATAAAAGGTGAAAGGCTAGCACTATACCTCCAGATCCTCAAAACAAAAAAAGCCTCCGAATTTGAAGCTTTTAGCCTAAGTTAAATTCCCAATAAAACTCCTAGGAAGACACATTGGCCAACCTAGGATCTTCGATCAAGATCCCACCAGAAATTAGGATCCCAATAACCCACATCCTGATCCTAGCGGTAGAAGATCCCTCCAACAAACCAGACAATCCTAATGACCATAATCAAACAACAAACGTAGCAAAAATTAAAGATCCCGATCCGCAATCACTTCCTAAAGATCGTAATCGTCATGATCCCGACATCTAGGATCCTCCATAAAAATCAAGATCCTGGATCTAGCCCATTATGGAATATCTCCAGAATGGCACGATTCCATGAGAAAAAAAGCGATAGAGCATTTCAAATCAGGGTCTCATGCTTCGTGATGATCCAAGGGAAGCTATACAAGAAATTCATGGCTAGTCCATATTTGAGATGCTTAGAAATCATGAAGCTACCAAAGTACTAAAAGACATACACGAAGGAGATTGTGGTAATCATGATGGGGGAAGATCCTTAAGCTCCAAAGTGTTAAGGACGGGGTACTACTGGCGAACGATGAAGAAAGATGTCTTCCTATACGCAAAAAGATGTGATGCTTCTCATAGGCATAGAAACATCCTTTATCAACCTATAGAAATATTAAATCCTATCATCTCCCCTTGGGCATTCATGAAATATGGATTGGATATAGTTGGAAAGTTACCAAAAGCTCCTATTGGAAAGGTGTTGGGATTAAAAACCCTAATTGTGATTTGATGAACAAGATGTGGAAAATAAGAACAAACACAATTAAGAAGATATGTCGAATGATCACTCGATTTATTCAAAACATGAGGAATAAATTATACTTTCAGAATAGACTAAAGAATCTAACTCTACATAAGAAACCTCACAATGTTTGGCGGCTACATTTTGCCTCACTCTTAACCCTAATTGTGAATAATACATGACTATTTATAGGGAAAAGACATGTCTTGGGCTTTTAACCTACACTTCGTCAAGGGGGCCCATTGGCACAATCCACGGAGTACTTTGAAACCGTACAATCTCCCCCTCAAAGTATGGAATGGATGACAATGCTTCAGCTTCCAAAACAAACATCTAGTAAATAAGAAATGATCTCGCAACGAGGAATATTTGAAGCAATCCACGAATCTTGATTCTTCAATAGTTTTCAAAAACGGGTTGTAGGATATATAAACCAAGCACTGAAGTAATGTCTTTAAACTTCATTTTCTAATGTAATCCCAAAAATCTTCAATCAAGCCAAACCCGCCATAAAAACCCATTTCAGAATTAAGAAACCAAATCACTTCTTGTCTTTGAAGAACTCCCCCTCCAAGTCACAATGATCTTCAAATAAGCTAATGATATAAGCCACCAAAAATTATCATGTAACAACCCATATTTTAAGATTTGTAACGCCACTTGATCGAGAAAATACTAGAAGTCGGAGATATAACAAGTCCTTAGAAGAGCTTGATGAATAACTGCTACTATAAAGGATACTTCTCTGTAAAAGCTTTAGAAGAGCTCGATGAAGAACTGATACTGTAAAAGCTACCTTCATAATTCTACCACAAGCTTTATATAAAATCTTCAAATTTGAAAAGTCACAAATCCAATTTCGAATGGCCATACCAAATTCTCCCCCGATTTATAATAAAAAACGTGATTATAAAGCCTTCAATTGGTCATGAGAATGATCTTGAATGGATAAAAAAATTACTATGCTCCCCCGCGACAAAACGATATAAACGATGAAGTATAAAATCTGAAATAGTCGAAAAAATTTGACGTTATCACGAAAAACGACTGTCCGAACCGCCAAGTCTTGATGGAATCCTTAATTTTCTATTCACGAAAAAATATGTGTATTAAAAAATCTAAAACTGTTCACCAGCCCTCAAATTTGCAAACTTTTCGAAAAATGGGCTGAAAATGTCACTTTGCTGAAATTATGGGACTGAAAGGGTAATTCTGCATCAATTTTCCCTTCATTTGTAAAAATTTCTGAATATAATCCAAAAGTGGAAAGTCACAAAAAATACAGGGATCAGAACCATCAAATCGCTGAAGTTGCAGGGGCCAAAAATGAAACTTTGACATCTTCTTCCCCATTTGATTAAATACGAACGAACAGCATCAACGACTTAATTCCAAAGACCAATTCGGAGATCAACCAATATTTCCAAACTCCCAACATCCCTTCTCGCATAGTTACGAATGTCATGCCATACAACATCGCATTCCGATTCTGATCTTAATTTTGAAGATCGTGGGTGAGGCCGTTCGAAACAATTCCACTGTGACCAGTAAATGCGAACATAGCAAAACGACCTGATTCCGAACGCTTGCAAACGAAAACCAAAATTCCGATTATGATCAGCCCATCGTTCCGAGCACTGGTTCGCAATAACTATTCCGAATCAAATCGACACGATCAATTATTCCAGTTCCGAGCCGACTGGAACTCCGATTCCGAGTCAGTTTGTTCCGAGTCAAACAATTATAGTGCGAATCAAAGCCAAACCCCGAATCCAAGCGTACTCAGAACAATCGGTTGCGAACGTTCGTGGGAAAAACGAGTCCGAGCTCAGATGACCAACTCCGATTCTTAGATCGTTCGCAGGTAAGGCCAATCACACCAATTTTGACTTTTAGCATTGACCACCAAGAACATCTGCTCAAATCATTCCGATTGAGTTCTAATTTCGATTTCATTCGTTTGCATCACACTTCCGATTACGATGGCAATTAAGTTCGCAGGGAGTCCGTTCGCACCAATAAGTTCACAATTCCAATTTTGACATTTAGCGCTGACCATCGACATCAGGTAAAGCCAAACAACAAGATTAAATTTTCTTCAACACAATTTCCGGACTCAACATATCGATTTCCAGATCAAACATCACATTCAATCGAAAGTCAGTATAAACTCCCTATGTTCTTAGTTTGTTCATCATCGGTTCTCAAAAAAATATCGATTTATCAATAAGAATATCAAAGAACAATATTGGATCCAAAATCTCAGTCGATGATAACAGGGATGGTTCACTTTCAGAAAAAAAAATCATTATCAATCGTTAAACAAAATCGATGTTAAGAACAAAACACACGAACAAGAACAAAGCGACTAGCGACAAAAATCGAGAATGATGAAATCCAATAAGAATTCGTAATCGACGTGAGATTGAACGCTTTGTTTGAATAAAAGACTTTGACTTACGGATTCGTAACTTACGATTTCAACAACTATGTGGGATAAACAATGAACAGTAAACGAACACAATGAGCCCAATGAATGGAATGAATGAACAGTAATAAAAAAAATAGGCTCAAGAACAGTTTATCGGCTGAATGAATATAGATCAAAAACAATTGGGCTAAATAAATGGAACTAGATCTGGGAAGCAATAGAATAACCTTGGATTGAACAATCAATCAGATCTAATCTGAAAATACAAACAACATACAAATTGGATTAAAAAAAATTACCCAGATGAACAGTTGAAGAATCCCATAAATCTTCATGAACAGTAGAACGAACAAGAATCTTGATTCCAAACCGCCAAAACATCAAACATCTTCAATAATTTGTGCAGAAAATCATCAAATCAAGAACCGGTACTTCAAAAATCCATAGATCTTCAAAGACCCGCTCTGATACCACTTGTTGGGATTAAAAACCCTAATTGTGATTTGATGAACAAGATGCAGAAAATAAGAACAAACACAATTAAGAAGATATGTCGAATGATCACTCGATTTATTCAAAACATGAGGAATAAATTACACTTTCAGAATAGACTAAAGAATCTAACTCTACATAAGAAACCTCATAATGTTTGGCGGCTACATTTTGCCTCACTCTTAACCCTAATTGTGAATAATACATGACTATTTATAGGGAAAAGACAAGTCTTGGGCTTTTAACCTACACTTCATCAAGGGGGCCCATTGCCATAATCCATGGAGTACTTTGAAACCCTACAAAAGGTCATCATGTTTGTAATGACAAAATATTTCTCAAAATGGATAGAAGCTGAAGCCTTTGTTAAAATACGAGACAAGGAAGTAGTCACATTTATCAAATGAAAAATCCTGACCAGGTTCAAGATCCCTGCTGAGATCATATGCAACAATGGATCCCACTTCAGAAGCAAAAAGGACTAGAGACTTGTGCACGAGTTAGGGAGTTAAAATGATATTGTCCAATCCTGTTCATACTCAAGCTAATGGTCAATTTGAATCCAACATCAAAACCATAGTCAACAATTTAAAGAAAAGGTTAGACGAAAAGAAAGGAAGATAGGCAGAAGAACTTCCTTTAGTCCTTTGGGCAGATAGGCACACTTCAAAAACAACCATTGGCCAAACTCCATACTCCATGGTGTTTGGAACAGAAGCCGTGATCCCAACTGAAGTGGTGATCCAAACCGCAAGATACCAAATACAAAATCAAGAGAACAACGACAAGATTCTATCCCAGGATCTTGACACTGTCGATGAACTCAGGGATCATGCTAGGATCCGAATTGTTGCTCATCGTCAAAGGATCACTAAAGCATACAATAAGAATATTAAAGTAAGAAGATTCCAAATAGGTGACTTGGTCCTTAGACATTCCAAAATACCAAGGATCCCAATGCAGGTAAATTGGCACCTAAGTGAGAAGAACCATATCTCATCGATTTAGAAGCTGTAAATAGGGCATATTGACTAGCTACCCTTGACGAAAATGTCTTGCTAAGATCCTAGAATGCTATACATCTAAAAGCATACTTCATGTAAGTTGTATTAATCATTTTCCAACAAAATCAAGGTACACATTCTCTACCCATTACTTTGATTAATTCTTTCATTCAATTTTTCAAAGACCATTACTGACTTAAGCATCGGAGGGGTGTTAGTCAAGTTAACGCCCACCCCAAGCTAATGTTTGTAGTGTGCAGGAATCTAAGGATCATAATAACCATGAATAGAGACTGATCATGTCTCTGACGATTAAGGGTACTTAATCCCCTCTAAGGTTTAAAGAGTTAATGACCTCTTTCACACGAGTTAAGGTTTCTACACCTCGCTTGGACGGGCGATATCTAACTATGGGATGTGAATAAGGGGATCATTTCATGCTTTAGTGACTTGGAAACCATCTTATTTATGAACATATGTTAGGATCCAAAAGTAAGAATCTAAGGTTTATAACTTTATCGTGTTATCCTAAGTTGAGATCCCCCCCAGTGAAATTCTATGGTTTATAATGTTATGTTACAAGTTATGATTCTCCCCAATTATTTTTGGGATTTTCCCCAATTATTTTGGGATATTCCCCAGTGATTATGGGATTTCCCTAGTTATTATTTGAAGTGATATTTTCCCTAGTTATAGTGGGATTTTACCCTTTCTTATTTAAAGTGGAATATTCCCTAGTAGGGATCTCCACCGGTTATTTGTTAAGCAACATTTCTCTCAGTTGAAAAGAAAAGTAAGGATCTTTAAAGATCTCTTAACCTAGATCCTTTTCTATGCAAACTCTGTAGATCATATGGAACTAAAGGGATCATAACTCAAGACTTTTCCTAAGTCAGAAGATTGCAAAACCTAAAGAACACCAGGTTTTATCCATCTTTAAAGATACTTTTCCTACGTAATGATGAAGGGTATATTCTCCTGAAGATCCTAAATATTTTAAGATCCCAAATCGATAACTAACTATTTCAAGTTATTCGGATCTTAAGAGTTCTTTTAAAACCTTAACCTTTAGGATCCTAATTGAATAAGGATCCTTAGCAGAAAATTAACTAGTGCAGGTTATTGAGGATCCTAACAACCTGAAGATCCTCAGAAATCCTACTGATGCAATCATCAACCAACAAAGAAATAGTAAGAGCAACCATACCTTAAAATTAGAAATGGTTTCCCATCAACCCCACAAAAAATAAAAAAATATTACATACAAAATGTTAAATTGTTTTTCGAACATAACCCTAGGTTTAGTCACCCCTAACTAAGGTCTTTTCTCTCTCTTTTTCTTCTCTTCCTCTTCCTTCTTTATCTTATCTTCTTCTCCTTCTTCCTTCTTTTCCCCTGCATGATCATGACAAGCGTTGATAGGCCTACTAGTTAGTTTGGCCAGAGCCTCACACCACCCAACTACGTCCCATGATCACGCGTTCTCGACGTCCTTTTCTAATTTGACTTTTGCCTCCTAAAACACCTCGGCGGGCACTGCTCCTGGCCTCATCTATCACCTCTTTGACCTTCTCCGTATATTCCTCCTCTCTTTCTACTTCTACTTGAGCAGTTTTTCCGCCCTCTATAGAAGATCCTTGTTGACCGCATCTTGTTCCCTCAAAGCTTTTTCTGTCTGGTTAAGCTTAGCCTTGAGATCCTCAATAGAATGAGAGATATGATCAACCACCTGTAAGAAGAAACGATGAGAAATATGAAGGCAGATATAAGAAAATACAAGGATACTTACAGATTAAGAAAAAGAGAGCAACTTCTTCAATGCTTCGTCCACCCCAAGATTCTCCAGGTTAAAAACTTCGGTTGATTTACTTTTTTGGGATCCTGAAGTTTTGACAGTCAAATCTATGGGAGCTTTCTTGGAAAGGAGAGAGGATTTTTCTTTCTTAACCACCAATTGGGCGTTGGACATAGCAGAATCAAGGCCGACAAGGGTAAAATGTACACCAAAACGAGTAGATTTGGATCCTAAGAATAGCAACAAAGTTTTATCAATTCAGGAACCTTCATATGAAATGAAATATAATTTAGGATCCTTACCGGTAGACATGGGGATAATGACAGTTAAGCTTTCTTGGTGGCTTGGACGATCGAGCTTGAATGTTCTGTCAGTCTCGGCCAGGGCGAGGAAATTCTCGATCCTATCTTCAATGTCTTCATCAGGAAGAACTGGCTCTTCAAACGTGAAAACTGCAAAAAAATAAACAACATAAGAAGTTTGAATTCCAGGATCCTTAGCATAAAAATATGAAACCCTACCCTTTTTACCCAGGACTGTGGCAAGAGATCTCCATCATGAATGAAGTCGCGTTTCATGAAAAAGTATTTTCCTTTCCAGGAACCATGATTATGCTTGGATTTCAGAATAAGGGTGCTTTATCAGTTTTGACTTTTGTCACACCCCCGGACCAGATGGCGGAAACGTCCGGCGGCGGGTGACTTCATTGTGTAGTATCATAACAATTGAATATAAATGAAACAGAGCAATCCAAACATCATACATTGAGATAACAAACTTACATTGTTTACATACTGTATTTATTCTTCGAGTTACACAAAAGAGACATAAGCAGAAAAATTCCAAACTACAGCTAAATAGTCCTGCATCTGCGTCCCTTGTTACCTGCTTACTAGATCCCTGAGAATACAAGTCGTTTTGAAAAGCGTCAACTAAAACGTTGGTGAGTTCATAAGCATTTTTGTATAAAATCGTTTTACACTTGTTTAGAATTGTTCTCATTATACTTTCAGAAAATCCGATATTTTCTATGAAATCGTTTGAAGCCTTGCTTTGAAAATCATAGATATATGTGTGCATGTCGTTACTTTTGTTCATCCTTATAAGGAGTGATTTTGAAAAGTAGTGTAATTTGTAAAGGCGAGCTGTGTTCGAGAATAGTTCTTTTGTATAGTAATAGTCAAACGTTCCCAGAAAATCCCCTATTTTCAAAAATAGAATATAGTTGAACATCTTGTTTTTATTATCGAGTAAAATTGAGTGTGCGTTCTAGTTTATCGTTATCGAAATCGTATAAAATCGTTTTCTCCAGAAAATCCTATATTTTCTGCTATAAAATATTCGTAAGTTCTGTTTCCAACTGTGTACACTTGCATATGTGTGTGTTAGTTTATCGTTTTCAAAATCGTTTACAAACATTTTCCATAAAGTCCTACGTTTTCTGATTTGTAAAATAGCAGTATTAAGACTCTATACTTGTTAGGTGAAAGAATCAACATGGCGATTGTCTACATTCTACGCAATGAAAAAGGACAATCAACGCAACAAATGCAGACCATCACTACCATGTGTAGGACTGTCAACACAACGTGCCAAAATTTATTTATGAGGTTTTCCTTGCATAAATTTCTAGATAACATAACATATTCTAGTGAGTCGTTATAACCAAACTAATGTGACCGAGACCTGTTTTGGCATTTCTTAGGCGCCCTTGTTTTGTTAAAGACATTTTTCACCCTAGACTGGCTGGTCTAGCTGTAGTGAACATCGAAGGTGCAGGGTGTCAACCCCGTATAGATCTATACACAAATTCCCGCTCTCCCTCCAGGAGACTCTGGCTATAACTCCTTACAGGACTTTAGACGTACACTAATATTTTTATATTTAGGTACTTTTCAGATTTGTCTGACTAGAAAATTAACAACCTTTTGAGCAATCGTTTGAGATCCATCATTTGTTAGATAAATAATGAAATTCGTACTCATTGAATAGAAATATCGTTTTCGTTCCATATCGTTTATTGTACTTGTTAACTGGGTGCTCGTGTTCGTTCCGTTTCGTTTATTGAAAAATAAACCATTTTGAACGTTTATAAAAATGACCCAACATTATCGGAATTAGCAAAAATGGTCTTTCCTTTCTATAAATATTCGGCTCAGGCCCATATTAGTCAAGAGAAAAGTGTCAAGTTATAATTTGTGTAAATTTATGTCTGCAGGTTATGACACACATTTTCTATTTTATGACATATAGAACATTACTTATGTTCCTGAAGGTTTTACGACAGCAGTTTATGACATGCAAATATTTTGTCATGAAAACTCTGTTTTCGTATACTTTTCTTGATAACATTATTTATATTAAATATTTAAAAATAATCACAAATAGTTTGTTAATCTGGTAAAAAGTCATGAGTATGACATAATATTCCACTATAACCCTTGTATTGGCCAAAAATGATCCAAAATATTATTATTTCCATAATTTAATCATTTTCAAATTATTTTGTCCACAACTAGTTTAAGCAAATCTTGAAGCAAATCCTATAGTTGGTAAAATAATTTGTGACTTATACTTGGTAAGATAAAACTTTTTGTTTCTAACCATGATTTGTGGAAAAATAATCCAAACTCTTGAGACTTAACAAGATTTTCGAGTTTTTGGACTAAGTGTAAGGAATTTCATACTTAAGCACATGTAAGATGGCATGCATACACAATAAGCAAATAGATCATGATTTACACAAGACTTTGACTTGTATTCTACCCCAAAAACAATAAAAACTTAGAAAAAGTGGGGGTATGAAGCTCACCTTGAGTTAGTTTTATGGGTGATTTGGAGAAGTGTTAAGGAGCTTCCAAGTTCTAACACGTGAAAAGGTTCTTTGAACTTTAGAATATCCTATGAATATTTTTATGTGTAAATATAATGAAATCTTAGGAATAATGTGGAGAATCACTAGTCAAAGAAGATAAAACACTAACAAAAAGAAATATGGGAATTTTCTTTGAAGGAATGAGACTTGAAGCTTGAATGAGTTGAGAGCACTCTTAGAAGTTTACTGGATGTGAAAGTGAGAAATGGAATATGGGGAGGAAAAGAGGAGTTCAAGTATTCTAAGTGGAGGGATAAGAGTGACATGACACTTGCTTGGAGGACTGGTGTATAATGCTTAGTTATCCATGGATATTTTGTGTTTAACTGGGATTTGCATGGGAAATGAAGTGGGTACAAGGGACTTCCGGAGGTACTGGGCGAGTTCCGAAGTTCTACTCCTACATCCGGAGTCAATTCTCAAGTTCCAGAGCAAAGTTCAAATTTCCGGAGCCGACACTAGTCCGGAACAATTATTTCCGAAGATGCGAAGGTTTCCAAGGCGCCAAGGCTTCCGGTCCGGAGGCGCGAAGCTGTCCGGTTCAGCTTAGGAGGGGGGGTCCGAAATGCTCTACTTATTCCGGAGTCAATGGAAGATTCCGAAGCAGGAGGGAAGTCCGGACTAAGGAAGATCCGAAGCGAGATTGTCCGGAGCATGCTGAAATTCGAAGTGAGAACCTTCTTGGTTCCTTAGAAGGTATCCGGACCAAGAGGGTTCCAGACCAAGAGGGTCCTTATGTGTTTTCTCCTTAGGTTTTGAGTTGTTTTCGACTGAAGAAGATACATAGAGAGATTTGAGAGAGATTTGAGATACGTGGAGAGATTTGGGAGATATTTCACATACTTGGAGAGATTTGGGGGAGATTCGATATACTTGGAGAGATTTGATATGCTTGGAGAGATTTGGGAGAGATTTCACATACTTGGAGAGATTTGGGAGAGATTCGATATACTTGGAGAGATTTGATATACTTGGAGAGATTTGACAGAGATTTCACATACTTGGAGAGATTTGGGAGAGATTCGATTTACTTGGAGATATTTCATTTTCTTGGAGAGATTTGGGAGAGATTTCATATTCTTGGAGAGATTTGGGAGAGATTTCAAATACTTGGAGAGATTTGCATTCTAACACTACATGGCTCATTAGGAACTCATATTGTACACTTAAATGTGTTAGCACAAGTCTCACCATAGTCATTGCTTACATGAGGACGAAATTTCCTAGCCAAAATGCTAGTTGTGACATCATCCCCCCGTTAGAGGGAATTTCGTCCCGAAATTCTTTCGAAAGGTAGGGTCATGAGTGTGGAAATAGGTGAAGGTACTTTTGATTTATCTGGTCTTCGCGTTCCCAAGTGAATTCCGGCTCACGTCTAGCGTTCTCTCGAACCTTCACAATCGGGATACGACTTTGTTTTGTGTACTTAACCTTTCCGTTCATTGTCTTGACAGGCTGATCAATGATTAGGAGGTTCCAGTTCATTTTAGCCTTGTCTAGTGGAACGGGGAGGGTTTTGTCCGATAGACACCTCCTAGGTTCGACACATGGAATATAGGGTGTACGTCACTAATCTCGGAGGGTAGTTGGAGTTCGTAGGCTGCCGAGCCGATTCGTGCAAGGATTTCGAATGATCTGATGCAGCGGGGATTTAGTTTACCTTTCCTTTCAACTCATGTCATTCTTCCCCGAGGGGAGTTCTTAAATAATACCCCGATTCCCTACTTAGGATTTCACGGTTTTAAGATGTTATCTGCATAGCTCTTTTGCCGGTGTTACGATGTTTGGAGTCGTGCTTGGGTTTGGACTATCCTTTCCGTGGTTTCTCGAATAATCTCGGGTCTAGTGAGTGTGCTATTGGGGGTTTGTCATCTTGCCGGCTGGGTATCTCCCATCTCAGCGTAACAGAGGATGATCTGCCCTATGGCCACTTAGGGCCTCGACGTGTGCAACTCCTATGCTTGCATGGTAGTTGTTGTTATATGAATACTCGATTAGAGGAACGTGGGTATCCCAATCTTTGTCAAGGTCCATTACACATGCTTCTCTTCAGGGTGTGGGTTCTTGTTTACCTTGACCTCGACAGATGGGAGTTTTAGAGTTTCGGTGGTCTGACACTTATGAGTGTTGAACACTGTTGGGTTTTGAGCATTCTAACACTCTTATGGTGTACATGCAACCCTATAAACCTTGGATCTCTGTTTTCTCTATTATACATGCAAATATTAACTATTCCAAGGTTTTATCCTAACTAGCATATTATGAAGCACCTATACTACAAAGTTCTAGTTAGATGACATACTTTTTGATGTAGCTTGATGTCTTCAAGCTTTAAGAGCTTAGCCCCAATAGTGTGGAAGCCTCAAATGGAATCACAAATCACCAAAACACCTTGGAAGAACTTGAGAGAATATGTATGCACAATAAAATCGGCCCACTCTTATTTTCACACACTTGTCAATTTTGTGAGCCAAGGACCCCTTTATATATTATGGAGGATTAGGGTTACATCCATGTAAACCCTAATACCCATGACCTTTCATTTACATAGGATCCATGGGTTAAAAGCTCCATGGACCATCCATGAAAGCTTAGCCCAACCTAAATGAACTTGGCCCATTCCATATATATAAGAGTCCATATTTAATTAGTTCTTTTTGATCACTTAATTAATTCTAAATTAATTCTTGATCAATACTAGTTAAATAATATGATTCCATATTAATATATTAGAACTTATAATATATTAATATAAATCATAAATATACTATTCTCAAAAGACTATCCATATAAATTATGCCGGTGAAGTGCAACCCAAATGGACCATGCCGGGTCGGGTCAAGTACATACCAAATATAGTTATGGACTTAGACATTAATCCAACAGTCTCCCACTTGGATAAGTCTAAAACTATTATTGAGTATGACTTCAAAACCTAACTGGCAATCGTAGCTCTTAAAGCCGCTGTCGAACTATGACCTTGTCAATGACTTGTCCATTAGATAAGGGATCATATATTCCTCCATTCTAGATATCATATGGACTGAGACATGGATTATAATCATTCTCTCTGTCCATTTGTTGTTTCCTGATTTTCGATTTATGATGACTGACTGATTGAACAAATCAAATCAGTCCTGGCTTGGCCAAGCACTCACATGTGTCATCGCTAAATCATCGAGGGGCCCACAGATATCGCTTTTATCCCGAAGGTAAAAGGAATGGATAAACTTCGACTCATATGGCTTGTTCTACTACTTGTTGAATCATACACAAAGGCACGTTTTATAACATCGAGTTACCAATGCGTTTTCGTGCAATCAATGTATAACCAACTCATAGTAACAACTCATATCTCTAGGTTTTAAGAATATAAGATATTATCGTCTCATGATCACTCGTGATAAAATCCATGAAGTGATTCAAATGAGCGTGGGTTGAATCCAATTCTCAGAACTTATGAGCACTCATGAGTGTTGTAGCACCACTTTGTCCACCAACTTGGACCTCTACAAACCAACCCATGACAGTCTTGATTCATATCTACTTCCAACATATGACCGACTGTGGATGGTTTGAATAACTTAATCATTCAGGAAGAGCGACTTAGTTATTCTGGAAGTCAAAACATGCAAAGTGAAACACAAGAATAAATGAATCAAATATGGTATCAAACCCTATGAATATAAATAAACACTTTTATTTATCACCATACTGATTACTCATTATTCATTGTTTCGGTTTTATCAACTTTATACTTGAATTAAAAACACTAGTTGTCCCATGCTCCAAGCATGTACACTATGTTTTTCTTAAACAATAGCTTTGCCATACACCAAGTATGCACTCTATGTTTGTCTATGATCCTTACTTTGTGAAATAAACCAATTGAACATAATTTCAATGATTCTAATTTCACACTCCCAAATCCTTATCGAAAAATGTGAGAATTTCAAATTCCTATCATTTATCGAAATCTGTTTAGATTTTAAACTTATATGCACTGACCCTCCTGTAATGAATATGTACAAAGTCACAAAGACTTGTCAACAGTCATTATAAGGTATTCCAATGGAGATCAACTCCATGGAAACTAAGTCTCATATTCAAAGTACATTGCTTTGGACATGCTTCTTGCATTAAGTTTTCTAATCTTACACAGATAACTTCCACCTATGGAGACAACTCCATATTCTCATTTTGACTATCACTTCTAAATAAGAGAAGCCTCTTTTCAGAATATGTCAATATGGTCCTTCCAAAATTAGCACTATACTTCCAACTGTCCCTGAGCAACCAATCTTTGGTAAACCTCAGATTATCCTCGACAATTGCTTAATCATTTTAGTCATGTCCAATTCTAGACCTTTTCCCTTCTTAATGCCTCTGGGCATTTGGAAAAATTTAGAAATGACAAATATTATAGCACATGCAATCGATCATGTACCCAAAGCAAATGGTACACGATTCATGATGTCTCACATAAAGACATGATTCTAGACCAGTGTTTTGCTACAATATTTTTATTTTCCATGTTTTCAAAATTTGACTATGAAGAGGGATGCCGTAATCATAATCGAATTTTGAGAACGCAATATATAGAATTTCCTTAAGTTGAACCAATCCAACATGAAATTCATATATATATTCTTGACTAAAGATGATTAAGGTCTCAATCTAAGCCTTTAGAACTGAAATGAAGTATATCATCTCCCTTAATTATAGCAAAACAACTTTTTCAATCCCTGCAGCCTCACGAATTGAAACTTTTGTTTTCTATAATTAACATTGCTAACTTGCAACACTAACAATAATTATCATGCTCCCACTTACATGATTATTATTAGCATAACAATTATGCTCCCACTAGCTTTGACATGTACTCAGAAATCAGCTGGACTTCTAGAAATCAATACTTTATTGACTTTCTTACCAAAGTTCAGATTTCTGATACGAGATGCTTTGATAAAACTTTATCAAAATCATACACCTTTCCTTAGATAGCATGCATGTGTGTCTAAACAATTTCAGAACTATGAAAAGGGATGCCGTAATCATAGTCTCAATTGTTTAGACCTTTTGCCATATGCTTCAAATCTACTTGGTGGAAGTGTTTCCTCACCATCATTTTCATGGTGTATGTGTTCTTATCCATGTGAATCGTCAAAACCATAGTCACAAGACAAGGATAATGACAAATCCAAACTCATATGGACTGAACTTATGCAATCTTAACTTCTTGCCACCTGGCAGTACAGGGCCTGCCATTGCTTCCAAGTTGTTATGCAACCAATTGAGAACTTTCAGAACTCCTATGCAAAGCCAACTTTAACTGGAATGGGCACAGAATATGTCAACACGATAGGTTATAAACCTCAAGTCGTGTGCTAGTGAAGAACCTCAGGTTTTATTCTTGATTAGTTCTTGAAATTCTTTTTAGGATCTTTAAGACTCCCATTGTCCTCTTGACATATAAGACTATCTTGCCAAATATTCAAGAGATATTGCGGATTCTTTATCAAGACAAACACTTCACACAATTGGCCTTAGTTGATCTTTGTTTTATCCAAAACATCACAACTTACCAATTTCCAATGTACATGAGTAGGACACTTTTACTCTTACATTTGACAAGTGTTTTAAACCTTTCTTTAAGATATGCCACTCAACTTATAGTCTTGGAGTATGACTCTAAGACTTTTTTTGAAACGAAGTATGACTCATCTTCTTGATTTAACCATTTCAACAATTCATGACACCTCTTCTTAGTCATAAGAATGCACTAAGATGACCTTTAGAGGACTAATTGTGATATGATTTCTAAATCATTAAGATGATCACAAACATGATACTAAAGTACTCTCCCATCTTTTCAGATTTAAGAAACTTTTATCTTTCTGCCTAATTTGATTCTTCCCATTCGTTCTGCCATACATTGAGACTTTTCCAATGTTTCAGAATTATACTTAAACTTGTAAGTATAACCATATTTAGTAAACTTTAGTAAATCAAATAGTCTTAATGAGCTTTGTGGTGGACATGACCAGTGCACAAGAATGTGTACTCGATCGCTTTAGTCCTTCACTTGACTCACACATCCATGTGAACAAGTAATTAGTCTTGATTTTCCAATGCTTGAAAGTTCTCATTCATCATACTATTCAACTTGCATGATTCCAAGTTTCGGTCCAATTAAAACTTGGGCGATGAGGAACTTTCCTGATTTGGTAAATTTAGACACTACCACAAATGAAAGAATCAAATCCATTTTCCAATATTGCTGTCAGTGGAATCATATAAGCAACAATTTTTCCATAAATGCCATTGTAAGGATACTTCAAATAAATAAAATTAAACAATTTTCTTTTATTTTAAAACTTTGCGGAAAAACTTATCCTTACAATCCACATGGAAAATTGTTGTTATCTATTCCATAGCAATATATCATAACTTCTTAAGCAACTGCTCAAAATTCTGATGCGATCGAAATCCACCTTCGCGATCAGAATCAACATATACTTCCTTTAAGATGTCTCTCTATTCTTTGATTCTTAAAACATCAACATGTGACCCAGTCACATCATGTAATGAGGATCTCAGAATAGAACTTAACAGAGTTAGATAATGGGCTCTACCTGATGTAGAGTCAAACTTATTGACTTTAACATCCTTAGGTAAATTTGGCAGCTTTGCAATCAACGCCCCTTCCTTTGGCAAAATAAACAGATGGACCCTTTGGTAATGGGACTATCTCAGACTTAGCCTTTCTCTTTACCATTTGGTCAACCGGGTTGACTATGGCCAATCCCTTTTCATTGGGAAGAGAATGCTTTTTCTGGATTTCCAGTGTCACCATTGTCACTGTCCATAAAGTTTTTGGGAAGTTGATCTTCTAATCAAATTTGCTTTACTATCGTTCCAAATCATTGCTGATTCAGCAGCACCAAGCAAATAGATATGATCATTAAGGTTCATGTCATAGTCTGTTTCATAGTAGTCCCAAAGGAACTCACTATGTGACTTAGAAAGTGATTGAACATCCAACTTTCTCAAGACTTTGACACCCAACTCTCCCGGCTTGTCAATATGTGACTTCATCTCTAAGATGTGATCATACATAGACCTTGCTTGCCTTAGGGCTTGAGCGACCTTGAACTTATGGGTTAGGGAGAATAATTGGAGGAGGTGGAGGAAGTAAAGTTCCAAGAGATTTGGGAAGATCATAGATGTCTGAACAAGACATCTTTTGGGAGATATTCAAGATAGTTGATCTAAAGTCCTTAATATAACACCCAATATGAAATATTAAGGCTAGGATCCAACAACCTATTTATAACTGGAAGAGGGATGCCGTAATCCGAGTTATAAAATAGTTGAAGGTAGGTAAATGACGATTTACCAATTTCCACCATGAAAAACGAAATAATTTAATTAGGTTTTTACTTGGATTTGAAACTCCTAGATCTTTTGAGATTCATTGAACTTTTCAATGGCATGTTTCAATCTCGAGTGTGCCCTTCAGGTTTTGTGACTGGGATGCCGAGGATCACAAAACAAGGTGTGAAGTAACCATGCAAATATACTTGGTACCCTTAATATTTACCCCTGAATCGATGTGTCGGTTAACCACACGAGCTCCACCGATACTATGATAAATATTAAGTTACCCTTTTCCTACTTTGTTAAATCCAGGTTATTGTGTCGGTTAACCACACACGCTCCACTAACGGTTTAAACAAAGTGAAAAGTGTAATTTCATGGATTAGCACCTTATTCACATTTTCCTAAGTAACTAAGATTGTGAATTTATAAATGTTTAGTTACTTAGTATTTATCATTATACTTATAATGAAGGGAGAATTATATTCCTTGTCCTACCTGTTCGTCTAACGACCCTCCACCGGTCAAGGAAGCGGTGAGTGAGAGTGGACACCCATTAAACTGCCATTTTATAGGCAGTAACCTTATACCTCCCTTATAGACCGACTTCGTGAATGAGGCCTACTATTGGTAAGACGACTTGCTCTTATACATATAATATATTAAACTTTTAATATTATAATAGTATAAGGGTGTATTTTAGACATTTAAAATACTTGGTGGTTTAATCTATTAATTAAACTAAACTTTTAATTTAATTAAACTCAAACCATATCTTTATTTATGGATTTAATAATACTCATTTAATTCAACGCTTTAATTAACTATTAATAAAGTCCATAAGAGTTAATTTGAATTATTCAATAAAACATCATAATTCCAATTATTAAATTCAAAATTAAAACCATTTAATTAATTGTTTAAGTTATGAACCCAAGAGTTTTAGAATTCAATTCCTTTTTTCATAAAAAAACATTTCTCAAATTCCAAAACTTGAGGGCAAGTTTTGTAATTCTTGAAAACCTTTGGATTCCATAACTTATGGAATTAATGGTGTTTTATGATGAAACGTTCCATGTTCCATAACTTAAGAACAAGTTATGGAATTCTTTAAAACATTAACACCAAATTTTGTAACTCCATAAAAACTTTGAATCAATTTTTTTTTTTTAAAAAAAAACTTTCATATCCATAACTTATGGAAGTTTCAAAAACCCTTAAGATCACAACTTTAAAAAAAAAAACTTTTGAGCTCCAAAATTTTATGACAAAATATGTAACTCCTTAAAACATTTAGATCAAACTTTTAAAACTAATAAAATAATCATATCATTTTATCTTTTACTAAATTTGACCAAATTCAACTCATATAACAAATGATTCAAATTTTACAAATAATTCCTTTTTCACAAAACAAGTAATTATCTTAAAATTTGACAAACATCATGTTTTCTTTTTTCCTTTTTTTTCCAACTTGAAAATAAAACATTTGCATCAATATAACAGAAAACAACCCATGGCTCTGATACCACTGTTGGGTTTTGAGCATTCTAACACTCTTATAGTGTACATGCAACCCTATAAACCTTGGATCTCTGTTTTCTCTATTATACATGCAAATATTAACTATTCCAAGGTTTCATCCTAACTAGCATATTATGAACCACCTATACTACAAAGCTCTAGTTAGATGACATACCTTTTGATGTAGCTTGATGTCTTCAAGCTTTAAGAGCTTAGCCCCAATAGTGTGGAAGCCTCAAATGGAATCACAAATCACCAAAACACCTTGGAAGAACTTGAGAGAATATGTATGCACACTAAAATCGGCCCACTCTTATTTTCACACACTTGTCAATTTTGTGAGCCAAGGACCCCTTTATATATTATGGAGGATTAGGGTTACATCCATGTAAACCCTAATACCCATGACCTTTCATTTACATAGGATCCATGGGTTAAAAGCTCCATGGACCATCCATGAAAGCTTAGCCCAACCTAAATGAACTTGGCCCATTCCATATATATAAGAGTCCATATTTAATTAGTTCTTTTTGATCACTTAATTAATTCTAAATTAATTCTTGATCAATACTAGTTAAATAATATGATTGCATATTAATATATTAGAACTTATAATATATTAATATAAATCGTAAATATACTATTCTCAAAAGACTATCCATATAAATTGTGCCGGTGAAGTGCAACCCAAATGGACCATGCCGGGTCGGGTCAAGTACATACCAAATATAGTTATGGACTTAGACATTAATCCAACAAACACATGGAAGGTAAAATGTACGAACCTGGGTCCTTTGATTAACCGGAGACTATAAGTTGTCGGGCCTATCTTGTCGAGGACTTTTGAAGGGTCTTCTAGGGATCTGGATTCTGGTGTCCTAGAAGTAGAGTTTTCTGGGCCTTAAGAGTTGGTACTGCGGTCACCAAGGTTGAGTTTGCGTGATGTAGTTGACCTTAATGAGCCTTAGATTTTCTTGGGAGTTTTCTTTCTATGGTTTTTCTGAGCTAATGGTAGGTCGGTCTCTGCCAGTTCCCCGTTGTTGGTTGAACATGTCTCCGATTCGGGGTAGGGGGTATCGATCCTTGAGGATGGGTTTGTTTGGCTTATTCGTAGCTGGGGGTGCCTATGGTGGTTTTGTCTTTCTTCCTTATGAGTTAGATAGGTGCTTCTTGTGGTTAGGGACTGGGTCTGATGTTTCCTTTATCTATTATGCTGATCTTGCGATCAGACACTATCTGTTCTTGTGACCGTGCTAAGTGGTATCAGGTGTTTGGTTATTGGGATGGTTCCAGGAGTCGGGGTGATTCTATCTCAGTTTACCACTTGGTTGAGGTTTCCAAAGGGATCCTTGGGAATCTCTGTAGGAAGGTTGGAAGCCTTTCGGATTCCCTTGATGCCTTTTGCTTCTTTGTTTTTTTTTAATCTTTATTGGGGATAGGGAAGGGCGTGGTAATTCTTACATATCGACTTAGGTGTCTGGTTGCTAGGGATTTGTTGTTACCGGCTGAAGGAGTTTTGTTATTCGGTTGAGTAAGATGAAAATCTATTTGAAATGCTTGAGGTTCGTAAGATGGAAATCAATCCTGTCCGTGCTAATTGATGGCATTGGACTCCTTGTTATAACAGGCGTTACGTCGATTTGGGTATTATTGGTTGTTAGGAATGACAGGGTGTTCTATGTTCATGTTCTTATCACTACTAGTTTCGTTTTTGTTGTTTCCCTTGGGTCTATTTGTTCCTATTTGCTAGGTGTTTTAGCGACACAAAGGTGCTGCTATAAGGCAAGGGAATTCGTAATCCGAATTCTGCCAGGTTTTTCCACTATAGATGGATGTGACCTAACCGTACATACTTAGGATTTTTAAAGATAGTTGACTACGGGGTTCTGTTCTAATCACTATTCAGCTCAGGAAATAAGGCGGAATCACACACTCTTAGTCTATGGAATCCTAACTACATATGATACTATCGTTCATATTAACCATCATGGTCCATTCGCTAGGATATCTAGTTTCTCTGTGACTTACAGGATTTGCTCGAATAGGGAAATAGTTTTTGATTATGTTTTCAATTGGCAAGGCCCTTTTTTTGAAAATTCGTTACATAAAGTTTATTGTTTGAAACGTACTTGAAATCTCGATAGAGTTTCTTGTCGTCTCTCCCCGTCTAGTTGTCAACTCCCTCGTCAACCATCTCTGTTGGACAATCCCTCTTGAAATGTCCTGTTGTACCGCACTTGTGACAAACTGGACTTACTTCTGGGTTGAGGGTTGGAGTGACACATGGGTATGGGGCCCTACAGTAGCGGGAGATGTGTCCCAAGGATGGGTTTGTTTGGCTTATTCGTACTCGGTGGTGCCTATGGTAGTTTCGTCTTTCTTCCTTATGAGTTAGATAGGCGCTTCCTGTGGTTAGGGACTGGGTCTGATATTTCCTTTGTCTATTATGCCGATGTTGCGATCATACACTATTTGTTCTTGTGACCGTGCTAAGTGGTATCGGGTGTTTGGTTATTGGGATGGTTCCAGGAGTCGGGGTGATTCTATCTCAGTTTACCACTTGGTTGAGGTTTCCAGAGGGATCCTTGGGAATCTATGGAGGAAGGTTGGAAGCCTTTCGGATTCCCTTGATGCCTTTTGCTTCTTCATATTTTTTTCAGTCTTTATTGGGGCTAGGGAAGGGCGTGGTAATTCTTACATATGGACTCAGGTGTCTGGTTGCTAGGGATTTGTTGTTACCGGCTGAAGGAGTTTTGTTATTCGGTTGAGTAAGACGAAAGTCTATTTGCAATGATTAAGGTTCGTAAGATGGAAATAAATCCTGTCCGTGCCAATTGATGACATTGGACTCCTTGTTATAACAGGTGTTACGTCGATTTGAGGAGTATTGGTTGTTAGGAATGACAGGGTGTTCTATGTTCATGTTCTTATCACTACTAGTTTCGTTTTTGTTGTTTCCCGTGGGTCTATTTGTTCCTGCTTGCTAGGTATTTTAGCGACACAAAGGTGCTGCTATAAGGCAAGGGAATTCGTAATCCGAGTTCTGCCAGCTTTTTTCCACTATAGATGGATGTAACCTAACCGTACATACTTTGGATTTTTAAAGATATTTGACTGCGAGGTTCTGTTCTAATCACTATTCAGCTCAGGAAATAAGGCGGAATCGCACACTCTTAGTCTGTGGAATCCTAACTTCATATGATACTATCGTTTATATGAACCATCATGGTCTATTCGCTAGGATCTCTAGTTTCTCTGTGACTTACAGGATTTGCTCGAATGGGGAAATAGTTTTTGATTATGTTTTCAATTGGCAAGGCCCTTTTTGTGAAAATTCGTTACATAAAGTTTATTGTTTGAAACGTACCAGAAATCTCGGTAGGGTTTCTTGTCGTCTCTCCCAGTCTAGTTGTCAACTCCCTCGTCAGCCATCTCTGTTGGACAATCCCTCTTGAAATGTCCTGTTGTACCGCACTTGTGATAAACTGGACTTACTTCTGGGTTGAGGGTTTGAGTGACGCATGGGGT
Organism: Lactuca virosa; assembly: GCF_052849685.1. NCBI lineage: Eukaryota > Viridiplantae > Streptophyta > Magnoliopsida > Asterales > Asteraceae > Lactuca > Lactuca virosa. The sequence continues at coordinate 291,510,840 of NC_136429.1, read as the reverse complement.
CGGGGCCCTACAGTAGCGGGAGGTGTGTCCCAACTTGTTGCATCTTCTACAACGAAATTCCAGGCAGGCTCCCTAATGATGGTATTTACACTTGTTGCAGGGTGGATTGTTCCCAACGTATGTTTGTCTCGATGGGGAGGAGTAGGGTTAGTAGGTGTAGGGACTGATCCCGCTTGTTGTCTTTTAGTAAGCCTCTAAGTCGAACTGCCTCCCTTTTCGTTTCTGAACTTTCGTTTCTTGAGCTTAGGTTTAGGTTTTAGGGTGCATTGGCGAGTTATTCTTCGTTGGTTTCCCTGGTTGTAATTACGGTTGAATTTATCGATACTGCTTCCATTTTCATTCGTGCTATTGGCATTAAAATATGCCATGGCGGCCGCTACGGCAGCTGTTACAGTGGCTTGGAAAGTGGCAGAGTCTATTCGTAGGACCGATGCACCGTCAGGGTACTGGTTATCTTCATGAGAAGACATGAATCAGTTGCACACGAAAAATGAGCTTGTAAGTACTCGTAGTTAATTCCAAGTGGAATTACTCGTATAATCTTAACGTACTGGTGCTAATTGGGTCAACCTACATCCCCATGATGCAGTTAACAAATATTGTATGATGTTAAGTTCGTCAAAATAGCACATAGTTAGCAATATAGTTAGCGGATTTTGTTGTATGGATTCTTGGAGGGTGTACTCCTCTTGGTTTACTACTACTGGTTGCGATTAAGGGCATTATGAACCTAAAGCGAGTAGTGAGGTGATCCTCTTTTGGCACACAAAGTGCTTGGCCATTTCACTTATACTATGTGTGCCCTTTTTTTGTTCCTTACGCTGCTAAGGCTGTCCTAGCCTTGATTGCTATGAGTTGTGGTCTCCAAATGACCATTTCCTCGTTCAAAGAGTGTAGATGGTCTGCATAGTTTTCTGGTCCTTCTCGTGGGTTTCGTAAGGCATTTGGAATGGCGTTCTTGTTACTTGTGGGGGATCGGATTTACATTCTCGTGTACCAGGCCTTGTATACGGTTTCCATTACTCCAAGACAGAGAGTTGGAAACCGGGAGTCAATTCGGGTTACTTGTGGCCCAAACGGAGGTGGTGCTTGATTTGTGACGGGGTTGGCTATCGGAGTTCGGTGCACGTCGAATGTGGATCGGGTTGTCTTTCATGAAGGTGCGCCCTAAATTGGATAGGAGTCAATTTCGCAATTTGTTTTGCGTGGGTATCATTTTGTTTCTAGGTATGTCTATTCCAGGAGTACCTATATGGGGTGTTTATGTATCTAGGAAGAGAAAGGTGAAAGGGACTTTTGCCAATAGGAATAAGCTTGCTATGAGTTTCCTCGGCGTTTTCATCCTTGTTTGGCCCTTGGTCGAAATCCTCCCTTTCACAATTCATCTATTGGTATTCCATAGGATCCAGTTCTGGGTTTTTCCTCAAGGACTTCTTTAGGTCTCTCCTTGCCCCATCCGCAATTCACCGTGATAGGGTAGTAGAAGTCTTGCCGAGGAATTTTGACTATGTTGTTTGTGCGAGAATCGAGGTACGAGATATACGGGGAAAGTTTTAGGTGTGGTAGGGGTTTATAGTATCCTAAAATACTCCTATAGTATTTTAAACTTGATGTTCGATTCTAGTATTCTCTTGTACTCATAGTTGGGAGGTTTTAGGTTTGTTGCCACACCACCATCACTCCCAAGCACATGTTGGTCATATCTCAAATAAATATAGTTGATCAGGCCATATTTATCCCAGATATGATTTCATAACTACCCAGTTTTGATTTAGTGAATATGTATACTTTTATAAATTACTTGTCTTTTTACATTATACTTTTAGGCAGAGTGTGTTTTAGTCCCATTGTATTTATAGTTGTATATCTTGTATGGCTAGATATACCAGTTCACTATAAACAATGCTCTGATACCAATCTGTCAGACCCCCAGACCAGACGGCGGAAACATCCAGAGGCGGGTGCCTTCATTGTGCAGTATCATAACAATTGAATATAAATGAAACAGAGCAATACAAACATCATACATTGAGATAACAAACTTACATTGTTTACATATTGTATTTGATCTTCGAGTTACACAAACGAGACATAAGCAGAAAAATTGCAAACTACAGCTAAATAGTCCTGCATCCGCGTCCCTTGTTACCTGCTTATTAGATCCCTGAGAAAACAAGTCGTTTTGAAAAGCGTCAACTAAAAAGTTGGTGAGTTCATAAGCATTTTTGTATAAAATTGTTTTACACTTGTTTAGAATCGTTCTCATTGTACTTTCAGAAAATCCGATATTTTCTATGAAATCGTTTGAAGCCTTGCTTTGAAAATCATAGATATATGTGTGCATGTCGTTACTTTTGTTCATCCTTATAAGGAGTGATTTTGAAAAGTAGTGTAATTTGTAAAGGCGAACTGTGTTCGAGAATAGTTCTTTTGTATAGTAATAGTCAACCGTTCCCAGAAAATCCCCTATTTTCAAAAATAGAATATAGTTGAACATCTTGTTTTTCTTATCGAGTAAAATTGAGTGTGCGTTCTAGTTTATTGTTATCGAAATCGTATAAAATCGTTTTCTCCAGAAAATTCTATATTTTCTACTATAAAATATGCGTAAGTTCTGTTTCCAACTGTGTACACTTGCATATGTGTGTGTGTTAGTGTATCGTTTTCAAAATCGTTTACAAACGTTTTCCATAAAGTCCTACGTTTTCTGATTTGTAAAATAGCAGTATTAAGACTCTATACTTGTTAGGTGAAAGAATCAACATGGAGATTGTGGACATTCTACGCAATGAAAAAGGATAGTCAACGCAACAAATGCGGACCATCACTACCATGTGTAGGACAGTCAACACACGTGCCAAAATTTATTTATAAGGTTTTCCTTGCATAAATTTCTAGATAACATAACATATTCTAGTGAGTCGTTATAACTAAACTAATGTGACCGAGACCTGTTTTGGCGTTTCTCAGGCGCCCTTGTTTTGTTAAAGACATTTGTCACCCTAGACTGGCCGGTCTAGCTGTAGCGAACAGCGAAGGTGCGGGGTGTCAACCCCGTATAGATCTATACACAAATTCCCGCTCTCCCTCCAGGATACTCTGGCTATAACTCCTTACAGAACTTTAGACGTACACTAATATTTATATATTTTGGTACTTTTGAGATTAGTCAGACTAGAATATTAACAACCTTTTGAGCAATCGTTCGAGATCCATTATTTGTTAGATAAATAATGAAATTGGTACTCACTGAATAGAAATATCGTTTTCTTTCCATATCGGTTATTGTACTTGTTAACTGGGTGCTCGTGTTCGTTCCGTTTCGATTATTGAAAAATAAGCCATTTTGAACGTTTATCAAAATGACCCAACATTATCGGAATTAGCAAAAATGGTCTTTCCTTTCTATAAATTTTCAGCTCAGGCCCATATTAGTCAAGAGAAAAGTGTCAAGTTATAATTTGTGTAAATTTATGTCTGCAAGTTATGACACCCATTTTCTTTTTTATGACATATAGAACATTACTTATGTTCCTGAAGGTTTTACGACAGCAGTTTATGACATGTAAATATTTTGTCATGAAAACTCTGTTTTCGTATACTTTTCTTGATAACATTATTTTTATTAAATATTTAAAATAATCACAAATAGTTTGTTAATCTGGTAAAAAGTAACGAGTATGACATAATATTCCAAGATAACCCTTGTATTTATGTTTGGCCAAAAATGATCCAAAATATTATTATTTCCATAATTTAATCATTTTCAAATTATTTTGTCCACAACTAGTTTAAACAAATCTTGAAGCAAATCCTATAGTTGGTAAAATAATTTGTGACTTATACTTGGTAACATAAAATTTTTGTTTCTAACCATGATTTGTGGAAAAATAATCCAAACTCTTGAGACTTAACAAAATTCTCGAGTTTTTGGACTAAGTGTACGGAATTTCATACTTAAGCACATGTAAGATGGCATGCATACACAATAAGCAAATAGATCATGATTTACACAAGACTTTGACTTGTATTCTCCCCCAAAAACAATAAAAACTTAGAAAAAGTGGGGGTATGAAGCTCACCTTGAGTTAGTTTTGTGGGTGATTTGGAGAAGTGTTAAGGAGCTTCCAAGTTCCAACACTTGAAAAGGTTCTTTGAACTTTAGAATATCCTATGAATAATTTTATGTGTAAATATAATGAAATCTTAGGAATAATGTGGAGAATCACTAGTCAAAGAAGATGAAACACTTAGAAAAAGAAATCTGGGAATTTTCTTTGAAGGAATGAGACTTGAAGCTTGAATGAGTTGAGAGCACTCTTAGAAGTTTACTGGATGTGAAAGTGAGAAGAGGAATATGGGGAGGAAAAGAGGAGTTCACGTGTTCTAAGTGGAGGGATAGAGTGACATGACACTTGCTTGGAGGACTGGTGTATAATGCTTAGTTATCCATGGATATTTTGTGTTTAACTGGGATTTGCATGGGAAATGAAGAGTTTGCATCACATCAAAAAGTCAACCCTTATCTACTTAGAACCCCTTTAAAAATCTTGGGTATTATTTTATATAAATACGTTTAAAATAATCAATTTTGGCATAAATTAGGGGTTTAAGGGGTCTAAAATATGAAAAGCACGAGTTTGGAGGAATTCCCGACGTAAAAATATCCTAAACTGATGAAAAGTCCGAAATGGTCCAAAATCCGGAGCCATAAGGTGAATTCCGGAGCTATATCTAAATTTCTGGAGTGGAGGGTTAAGTCTGCGAGGGTCCGAAGTGGGTACAAGGAAGTTCCGGAGGTACTGGGCGAGTTCCGAAGCTCTTCTCCTACATCCGGAGTCAATTCACAAGTTCCGAAGCAAAGTTCAAATTTCCGGAGCCGACACTAGTCCGAAACAATTACTTCCGAAGATGCGAAGGTTTCCAAGGCACCAAGGCTTCCGGTCCGGAGGCGCGAAGCTGTCCGGTTCAGCTTAGGGGGGGGTCCGAAATGCTCTACTTATTCCGGAGTCAATGGAAGATTTCGAAGCAGGAGGGGAGTCCGGACTAAGGAAGACCCGAAGCGAGATTGTCCGGAGCATGCTGAAATCCAAAGTGAGAACCTTCTTGGTTCCTTAGAAGGTATCCGGACCAAGAGGGTTCCGGACCAAGAGGGTACCAGACCAAGAGGGTCCTTTTGGGTTTTCTCCTTAGGTTTTGAGCTGTTTTTGACTGAGGAAGGTACATAGAGAGATTTGAGAGAGATTTGAGATACGTGGAGAGATTTGGGAGAGATTTCACATACTAGGAGAGATTTCGGAGAGATTCGATATACTTGGAGAGATTTGATATACTTGGAGAGATTTGGGAGAGATTTCACATACTTGGAAAGATTTGGGAGAGATTCGATATATTTGGAGAGATTTGATATACTTGGAGAGATTTGAGAGAGATTTCACATACTTGGAGAGATTTGGTAGAGATTCTATTTACTTGGAGAGATTTCATATTCTTGGAGAGATTTGTTAGAGATTTCATATAGTTGGAGAGATTTGCATTCTAACACTACATGGCTCATTAGGAACTAATATTGTACACTTAAATGTGTTAGCACAAGTCTCACCATAGTCATTGCTTACATGAGGACGAAATTTCCTAGCCAAAATGCTAGTTGTGACATCATCTCCCCGTTAGAGGGAATTTTGTCCCGAAATTCTTTCGAAAGGTAGGGTCATGTGTGTGGAAATAGGTGAAGGTACTTTTGATTTATGTGGTCTTCGTGTTTCCAAGTGAATTCCGACGCATGTCTAGCGTTCTCTCGAACCTTCACAATCGGGATGCGGCTTTGTTTTGTGTACTTAACCTTTCCGTTCATTGTCTTGATAGGCTGATCAATGATTAGAAGGTTCTAGTTCATTTTAGCCTTATCTAGTGGAACAGGGAGGGTTTTGCCCGATAGACACCTCCTAGGTTCAACACATGGAATACAGGGTGTACGTCATTAATCTCGGAGGGTAGTTAGAGTTCGTAGGCTACCGGGCCGATTTGTGCAAGGATTTCGAATGATCTGATGCATCGGGGATTTAGTTTACCTTTCCTTTCAAATCGTGTCATTCTTCCCCGAGGGGAGTTCTTAAATAATACCCCGATTCCCTACTTGGGATTTCAAGGTTTTAAGATGTTATCTGCATAGCTCTTTTGCCGGTGTTACGATGTTTGGAGTCGTGCTTGGGTTTGGACTATCCTTTCCGTGGTTTCTCGAATAATCTTGGGTCTAGTGAGTGTGCTATTGGGCGTTTGTCATCTTGCCGGCTTTGTATCTCCGATCTCAGCCTAACAGAGGATGATCTGCACCTCTGGCCACTCAGGGCCTCAAGGTGTGCAACTCCTATGCTTGCGTAGTAGTTGTTGTTATATGAATACTCGATTAGAGGAAGGTGGGTATCCCAAACTTTGTCAATGTCCATTACAAATGCTTCTCTTCGGGGTGTGGGTTCTTGTTTACCTTGACCTCGACAGATGAGATTTCTAGAGTTTCGGTGGTCTGACACTTATGAGTGTTGAACACATGGAAGGTAAAATGTTCAAACCTTGGTCCTTTGATTAATCGGAGACTCTAAGTTGTCGGGCCTATCTTGGCAAGGACTTTTGAAGGGTCTTCTAGGGATCTGGATTCTGGTGTCCTAGAAGTAGAGTTTTCTGGGCCTTAAGAGTTGGTACTACAGTCAACAAGGTTGAGTTTGCGTGATGTAGTTGACCTTAATGAGTCTTAGATTTTCTTGGGAGTTTTCTTTCTATATTTTTTCTGAGCTAATGGTAGGTCGGCCTCTGCCAGTTCCCCGTTGTTGGTTGAACATGTCTCCGATTCGGGGTAGGGAGTATCGATCCTTAAGGATGAGTTTGTTTGGCTTATTCGTAGTCGGTGGTGCCTATGGTATTTTCGTCTTTTTTCCTTATGAGTTAGATAGGTGCTTCCTGTGGTTAGGGACTGGGTCTGATGTTTCCTTTGTCTATTATGCCGATCTTGCGATCAGACACTATCTGTTCTTGTGACCGTGCTAAGTGGTATCGGGTGTTTGGTTATTGGGATGGTTCCAGGAGTCGGGGTGATTCTATCTCAGTTTACCACTTGGTTGAGGTTTCAAGAGGGATCCTTGGGAATATCTGGAGGAAGGTTGGAAGCCTTTCGGATTCCCTTGATGCCTTTTGCTTCTTCATATTTTTTTCAATCTTTATTGGGGCTAGGGAAGGGCGTGGTAATTCTTACATATGGACTCAGGTGTCTGGTTGCTAGGGATTTGTTGTTACCGGCTGAAGGAGTTTTGTTATTCGATTGAGTAAGACGAAAGGCTATTTGCAATGATTAAGGTTCGTAAGATGGAAATAAATCATGTCCATGCCAATTGATGACATTGGACTCCTTGTTATAACAGGAGTTACGTCGATTTGGGGAGTATTGGTTGTTAGGAATGATAGGGGTGTTCTATGTTCATGTTCTTATCACTACTAGTTTCGTTTATGTTGTTTCCCTTGGGTCTATTTGTTCCTACTTGCTAGGTATTTTAGCGACACGAAGGTGCTGCTATAAGGCAAGGGAATTCGTAATCTGAATTCTGCCAGGTTTTTTCCACTATAGATGGATGTAACCTAACCGTACATACTTAGGATTTTCAAAGATATTTGACTGTGGGGTTCTGTTCTAATCACTATTCAGCTCAGGAAATAAGGCAGAATCGCACACTCTTAGTCTGTGGAATCCTAACTACATATGATACTATCGTTCATATGAACCATCATGGTCCATTCGCTAGGATATCTAGTTTCTCTGTGACTTACAGGATTTGCTCGAATGGGGAAATAGTTTTTGATTATGTTTTCAATTGGCAAGGCCCTTTTTGTTAAAATTCATTACATAATGTTTATTGTTTGAAACGTCCCAGAAATCTCGGTAGGGTTTCTTGTCGTCTCTCCCTGTCTAGTTGTCAACTCCCTCGTCAGCCATCTCTGTTGGACAATCCCTCTTGAAATGTCCTGTTGTACCGCACTTGTGATAAACTGGACTTACTTCTGGGTTGAGGGTTGGAGTGACGCATGGGGCCGGGGCCCTACAGTAGCGGGAGGTGTGTCCCAACTTGTTGCATCTTCTGCAACAAAATTACAGGCAGGCTCCCTAATGATGGTATTTGCACTTGTTGCAGGGTGGATTGTTCCCAATGTATGTTTGTCTTGATGGGGGAGGAGTAGGGTTAGTAGGGGTAGGGACTGATCCCGCTTGTTGTCTTTTAGTAAGCCTCTGAGTCGAACTGCCTCCCTTTTCATTTTCGAACTTTCGTTTCTTGAGCTTAGGTTTAGGTTTTAGGGTGCCTTGGCGAGTTGTTCTTCGTTGGTTTCGCTGGTTGTAGTTACGGTTGAATTTATCGATACTGCTTCCATTTTCGTTCGAGATGTTGGCGTTGAAGTATTCCATGGCGGCTGCCACGACAGCTGTTACAGTGGCTTGGAAAGTGGCGGAGTCTATTCGTAGGATCAGTGCACCGTCAGGGTACTGGTTATCTTCATGAGAAGACATGACTCTGTTGCACACGAAAAGTGAGCTTGTAAGTACTAGTAGTTAATTCCAAGTGGATTTACTCGTATAATCTTAACGTACTGGTGCTAATTGGGTCAACCTACATCCCCATGATGCAGTTAAGATATATTGTATGATGTTAAGTTCATCAAAATAGCACATAGTTAGCAATATAGTTAGCGGATTTGGTTGTATGGATTCTTGGAGGGTGTACTCCTCTTGGTTTACTACTACTGGTTGCGATTAAGGGCATTATGAACCTAAAGCGAATAGTGAGGTGATCCTCTTTTGGTGCACAAAGTGCTTGGCCATTTCACTTATACTATGTGTGCCCTTTTTATGTTCCTTACGCTGCTAAGGCTGTCCTAGCCTTGATTGCTATAAGTTGTCGTCTCCAAATGACCATTTCCTCGTTCAAAGAGTGTAGATGGGTTGCATAGTTTTCTGGTCCTACTCGTGGGTTTCGTAAGGCATTTGGAATGGCGTTCTTGTTACTTATGGGGGATCGGATTTACATTGTCGTATACCGGGCCTTGTCTACGGTTTCCATTACTCCAAGACAGAGAGTTGGAAACCGGGAGTCAATTCGGGTTACTCGTGGCCCAAACGGAGGTGGTGCTTGATTTGTGAGGGTATTGGCATCGGAGTTCGGTGCACGTCGATTGTGGATCGGGTTGTCTTTCGTGAAGGTGAACCCTAAATTGGATAGGAGTCAATTTCTCAACTTGCTTTTGCATGGGTATCGTTTTGTTTCTAGGTATGTCTATTCCATGATTACCTATATGGGGTGTTTATGTATCTGGGAAGAGAAAGGTGAAAGGGTCTTTTGCCAATAGGAATAAGCTTGATATGAGTTTCCTTGACGCTTTCATCCTTGTTTGGCCCTTGGTCGAAATCCTCTCGTTCAGAATTCATCTCTTGGTATTCCTTAGGATCCACTTCTGGGTTTTTCCTCATGGACTTCTTTAGGTCTCTCCTTTCCCCATCTGTAATTCACCGTGATAGGGTAGTAGAAGTCTTGGTGAGGAATTTCTACTACGTTGTTTGTGCGAGAATCGAGGTACGAGATATACGGGGAAAGTTTTAGGTGTGGGAGGGGTTTATAGTATCTTAAAATACTCCTATAGTATTTTAAACTTGATGTTCGATTCTAGTATTCACTTGTACTCATAGATGGGAGGTTTTAGGTTTGTTGCCACACCACCATCACTCCCAAGCACATGTTGGTCATATCTCAAATAAATATAGTTGATCAGGCTATATTTATCCCAGATATGATTACATAACTGCCTAGGTTTTAGTGTAGCGTTCAACCTTTAGTTACTTTTGTTTTCTTCTCGTTATGATACTGTGTTAGTGAATATGCATATTTTTATAAATTACTTGTCTTTTTACAATATACTTTTAGGCAGAGTGTGTTTTAGTCCCATTGTATTTATAGTTGTATATCTTGTATGGCTAGATATACCAGTTCACTATAAACAATGCTCTGATACCAATCTGTCACACCTCGGACCAGACGGTGGAAACATCCGGAGGCGGGTGACTTCATTGTGCAGTATCATAACAATTGAATATATATGAAACAGAGCAATCCAAACATCATACATTGAGATAACAAACTTACATTGTTTACATATTGTATTTGTTCTTCGAGTTACACAAAAGAGACATAAGCAGAAAAATTCCAAACTACAGCTAAATAGTCCTGCATCCGCGTCCCTTGTTACCTGCTTACTAGATCCCTTAGAATACAAGTCGTTTTGAAAAGCGTCAACTAAAAAGTTGGTGAGTTCATAAGCATTTTTGTATAAAATCGTTTTACACTTGTTTAGAATCGTTCTCATTTTACTTTCAGGAAATCCGATATTTTCTATTAAATCGTTTGAAGCGTTGCTTTGAAAATCATAGATATATGTGTGCATGTCGTTACTTTTGTTCATCCTTATAAGGAGTGATTTTGAAAAGTAGTGTAATTTGTAAAGGCGAGTTGTGTTCGAGAATAGTTCTTTTGTATAGTAATAGTCAACCGTTCCCAGAAAATCCCCTATTTTCAAAAAGAGAATATAGTTGAACATCTTGTTTTTCTTATCGAGTATAATTGAGTGTGCGTTCTAGTTTATCGTTATCGAAATCGTATACAATCGTTTTCTCCAGAAAATCCTATATTTTCTGCTATAAATTATTCGTAAGTTCTGTTTCGAACTGTGTACACTTGCATATGTGTGTGTAAGTTTATCATTTTCAAAATCGTTTACAAACGTTTTCCATAAAGTCCTACGTTTTCTGATTTGTAAAATAGCAGTATTAAGACTCCATACTTTTCAGGTGAAAGAATCAACATGGAGATTGTGGACATTCTACGCAATGAAAAAGGATAGTCAACGCAACAAATGCGGACCATCACTACCATGTGTAGGACGGTCAACACAACGTGCCAAAATTTATTTATGAGGTTTTCCTTGCATAAATTTCTAGATAACATAACATATTCTAGTGAGTCGTTATAACCATACTAATGTGACCGAGACCTGTTTTGTCGTTTCTCAGGCGCCCTTGTTTTGTTAAAGACATTTGTCACCCTAGACTGGCCAGTCTATCTGTAGCGAACAGCGAAGGTGCGGGGTGTCAACCCCGTATAGATCTATACACAAATTCCTGCTCTCCCTCTAGGAGACTCTGGCTATAACTCCTTATAGGACTTTAGACGTACACTAATATTTTTATATTTAGGTACTTTTGAGATTTGTCTGACTAGAATATTAACAACCTTTTGAGCTATCGTTTGAGATCCATTATTTGTTAGATAAATAATTAAATTCGTACTCATTGAATAGAAATATCGTTTTCGTTCCATATCGTTTATTGTACTTGTTAACTGTTGGATTAGTGTCTAAGCCTGTAACTATATTTCGTAAGTACTTGACCCGGTTATGCATGATCCTTTTTGGTTGCCTTCACCATAGCAACTTGACAGGGTGATTTGTGAAGAGAGAAGAGATATTATTATATTAATATATTATGAGAATAATATATTAAAGGAATAATAATATTATTTAATTAATATTAGTCATAAATTAATTAGGAATTAATTTGGTGACTAAAAGAGGTTAATTGAATAAAGGGGCTTAAACTGTCAAATGTATGATAGTTGTGTTTTGGGCTATGAATCCTTATGGATCTTAGGGTGGCCGAATTTAGGGTTATGGAATCCTTGAATTCGTCCAAGCCTTAATCTAGAAGGTTCCTTGGATTGCTTAGGGCCTAAGTTATTCAATTAGGGTTAAGGATGTAACCCTAGTAGCTCATAGTATAAATAGACCCCAAAGGTGAGGGAAATCGGCCACCTTGTTGCATTGGAAACCCTAGAGCCGATTTTCTCATCCCTTCTCTCTCTCCAAATCATCCTATTGCTAGTTGGTGTTTGTAAGCCATTAGAGTAGTGACAATTGTGACTCTAAGCTCCAAGAACAAGAAGATTCAAGCAAGAAACTTAAGGTATTCTTCTAGATCTAATTTCATATGTTATGCTTCACTAGTTTATACTAGATCTAGTATTATAAGCCTTGGAAACATTTCAATTAGAGAAACCTAGATCCAAGCATTAGGGTTTGCATGTGCACATAGGAAAGTTCTTATGGCTCAAACCCATCAGTGGTATCAGAGCTTAGATTGATTTGTATTGAATTGATGCTTTGATTGATTGCTTTTTACATGAAAAATCGTTTTCTTTGTGCCCCTGACTGACAGACTCGGCGAGTCCCATTGTGGACTCGGCGAGTAGCATGAACTCGGCGAGTCCATAATGGGACTCGGCGAGTCCGAGCGTCAGTCTGAGTTGATTTCGGGATTTGTTGCTGTTTTGCTTGAGGATACTTGCCTTAATTGTTTTGGGTCATTAAAATCCGAATTTTATCATATATTTGAGTATATCTTTGACCAAACAAAAGATAATTACCATTTGATTGAATAATAATTTCCTTATATGATAATAATTGATTGTTTGAATTAATTGGTAAATTGTCTTGCAAGTAATATTGACTAGGTCAAATTTAGATAATCATTAAATTAATTAGTTGATTTATATTATTTGCTATTTGATTCTTTATGTTTTGAAAAGTTCAAAACTTGTCCTCAAGTTTTGAAATTTAAGTTTTGTGATTAAAAGTTTAATTTGAACTTATTAAATTTCAAACCTTAGAATTTTACAAGTTTTAAAATTCAACACTATACTTATAATATTATAAGATTAATATATATATATATATATATATATATATATATATATATATATATATATATATATATATATATAACATAAATGCTAGTCTTACCGTTAGTAGGCCTCATTCACGAAGCCAGTCTATAACGGGGGTATAAGGTTATGGCCTATAAAATGGCCGTTTAATGGGTGTCCATTCTCACCCACCGCTTCCTTGATTGGTGGAGGGTCGTTAGCCGAACGGGTAGGATCGGGCAAACCTTTCCTCATTAAAAGTATAATGAATCTATATAAAGTAACTAAATGTTTTTACAAAATTCCCAATCTTAGTTACTTTAGGCAAAAGTGAATTGATGCAATCCCATGAAATTACACTTTGTACCCTTACTAAGACGTTACTGGAGCGCGTGTGGTTAATCGACACATTAATTGGGTTCTAAGCAAAGGTGGCAAAGGGTGACTCATTGTTTGTTATAGTTCGATGAAGCGTGTGTGGTTAACCAGCACATCGAATAGGTAACTGTAACAATGAGGGCACCATGTACATTTGCATGGTTATTCACACCCACTTTGTGATCCTCGGCATCCCAGTCACAAACTAGAGGGGCATATCGAGATTTAACCATGCCATTGAAAAGTTCAATGTATCTTAAAGTATCTAGGAGTTTTCAATACATTTAAAACCTAATTTCTTTTTCGTTTTTCATGGTGGAGAATTAGTGAATCGACATTCACTTGCCTTCAAATTATTTACTTGTTAGATTACGGCATCCCTTTTCTCATTTGGGTGATTAATTGGGGAAATTCATTTATAATCAACTTTGTTCTTTTTCCTTTTCAGATGTCGAACGCAAACAACAACGCTTCTGGGTCAAACTCCTCTGGTTCATTCTCACTCATGAACTTGTGTGGGAAAGTGATATTCGATGGGACCAATTTCAGTAATTGGATCCTCAACATTCGCATGGTCACTCACTACGAGGACAAAGACTATGTCCTCGACGAGAAGCTAAAGGAGATTGATATCGAAACTGCTACTGTCGATGAGATCACGGCCTACGAGGCCCATGGGCGTGATGCCACGAAAGTCCATTGCATCATGCTCGTGACTATGACTGCTGAACTCCAAAAGTCCTATGAGGACAAGTACCCCTATGAGATGCATTAGGATCTGCTGGAACGCTACCACCAGAGCGCTAGGAAAGAGAGGTATGAGATCATCACTTCGATGATCACTACCAAAATGGGCAATGGAGAGTCCCTTACTGCCCATCTGCAAAAGATGCAGAGATATGTTGATCGCCTGCTGAAGTTGAATGTGAACTTCGATGAAGAGCTGGCAATTGATATCATCCTTCACTCATTTCCTTCCTGCTATAGCCAGTTCCGCATGACCTACCACATGAATAAGGAAGAGGTTTGCTTGAGCAAACTTCAGGGCTTGTTAAGGACTGCTGAGAGCAACCTCAAGGATAAATCTGTTGCATCACCTCCAACTCCAGCTGCTGCCCTTGTCTTGGAAATAGGGCAAGGGAAGGGTAAGAAAAGGAAGGCATCCTCAAGGGGCCACCACAAGGGAAAGTCCCATGATGGCACCTCTTCTAGTGGAACCAAAGTTGGTTCTACTAAACCCAACTCGAACCCTAAGGAGGCAGAATGCCACCACTGCCACAAGATAGGGCATTGGAAGAGAAGCTGCCCAGAATATCTGCAGGCCATGAAGGATGGAAAGATCAAGCTATCTTTCGCAGGTATTTACACAATTAAATCTAATAGTTTATCACATGCTACTTCTTGGGTTCTTGATACAGGATGTGGTTTTCACATATGTTCTGATTTGCAGGGACTAAAAAGAAATAGGGATGTTGAGCGTGGAAGGATGAATCTGATCATGGGAAACAGAAGATCGTCGCCTGTGACCAAGATTGGAGTTTATTCCTTAGTGCTTAGTAATGGTTAGATTTAAATTTGAATAATTGTTGCTATTCGCCAGATATGGCTAGAAACATCATTTCATTTCATGGTTTATATAAACAAGGTTTTAGATATTCATTTGATAATGAAAAGGGTTCTATTTATGCTTATTTTAATAATGTTTTATATTTTGAAGCATTGCCTTGTAATGGAATATATGAAACTGTGATGGTTGTAGACAATTTAGGAAATGATGTGTTGTGTGTGAATTCTTCCAATAGTATGGATAAAGCATGCTTGTTGTATTATCGTCTAGGACATGTCAACAAGAAATGCATAGCCCAACTCCAAAAGGATGGAGTGTTGGAGTCATTCGACCTTAGGGACGATGACGTGTGCGAGTCTTGTTTACTTGGAAAGATGACCAAGTCACCCTTCACTGGCACTTGTGCAAGGGGTGAGGGTTTATTGGATCTCATACATACAGATGTATGTGGACCCTTTAGATCCACCACGAGGGATGCGAATCGCTTCTATGTGACTTTCACAGATGATTATAGCAGATATGGGTATATCTACTTAATCAAGCACACGTCAGAAACCTTTGAAAAGTTGAAAGAGTTTAAACAAGAAGTGGAGAATCAGTTAGGCAGGAAAATCAAGATGCTTCTATCTGATCGAGGTGGAGAGTACCTAAGTCTTGAGTTCCACGACTACCTCAAGGAATGTGGAATAGTTTCACAACTGACGCCACCTAGGACACCACAATTAAATTGTGTAGCTGAGAGGCGTAATCGAACCTTGCTAAACATGGTTCGTTCCATGATGAGTCGTGCTTCACTACCTATCTCATTCTGGGGGTATGCCTTAGAGACTGCCGCCCATATCCTTAACTTAGTACCTACGAAGAAGGTTGCCAAAACACCTCACGATATGTGGACATGGAAGGCTCCCTCGTTGGCACATATCAAGGTTTGGGGTTGCGAAGTTTTCGTAAGACGAGAAACTCACGACAAACTCAAACCTCGTAGTGAGCGATGTATTTTCATTGGCGACCCACAGAAATCCTTTGGATATCTCTTCTACAGACCGAGTGGCAATGTTGTCTTCATTGCGAGGATAGGGGTTTTCCGAGAGCGAGAACTCATAAGCCAAGGAGACAGTGGGAGGCAAATCGATCTTGAAGAGCTTCAAGAGTCGAGTGCTGAAGGAACCTCTAACACTGGCGCTCAACCCGAGGAGGAAACTCCGGTTGAACCGATTGACGAGGCATTACCTCTTAGACGTTCCGAGAGGGTTAGTGTTGCACCCCAGATTTATGGTTTTCATATTACTATGGAAGGGGATACGTTCATTAGTGATAGTACACTAGTGAATATAGACGAGCCTAACAGCTATAAGGAAGCCATGGCAGGCCCAGAGTCTGCAAAATGGAAAGAGGCTATGGACAGCGAGATTCAGTCCATGTATGACAACCAAGTTTGGAATTTGGTTGACAATGTACCAGGTCGTAAGACGGTCGGGTGCAAGTGGATCTTCAAGAAGAAGACTGACATGGATGGAAACGTGCACACTTATAAGGCGCGGTTGGTTGCGAAGGGTTTCACTCAAACTCCTAGAGTTGACTACGACGAAACCTTCTCACCAGTTGCGAAGATAAAGTCTATCAGGGTGATGCTGGCCATTGCTGCATTTCATGACTATGAAATATGGCAAATGGATGTCAAAACCGCTTTCCTTAATGGGAAGTTGAGTGAGGATGTTTACATGGCTCAACTAGAGGGTTTTGTCACTGCGAAGCATCCCAATAGAGTGTGTAAGCTTGAGAAGTATATATATGGACTTAAGGAAGCGTCTCGCAGATGGAATCTTTGTTTTGACGAGAAGGTCAAAGAGTTTGGTTTTCTGCGAAGCGAAGATGAATCATGTGTATATGTCAAATCCAGTAGGAGTGTAGTAAGCTTTCTCGTATTGTATGTCGACGACATACTACTCATAGGAAACGACATCCCAACATTGCAGGAGGTTAAGTCCTGGCTCGAGAAGTGCTTCTCTATGAAGGACCTCGGAGAGGCTTCCTATATTTTGGGAATAAGGATAGTGAGAGACAGAAGTAAAATACTAATATGACTTAGTCAGAATACTTACCTGGACAAGGTACTAAAACGTTTTAGTATGGAGAATTCGAAGAAAGGGGAGTTACCAATCCAGAGTAATGCCAAGCTGAGTAAGACTCAGAGTCCGAGTACTGAAGTCGAGATAGCAGAGATGAGCCGAGTACCTTACGCTTCCGCAGTCGGCTCGATCATGTATGCTATGACTTGTACTCTCCCTGATGTGGCCTTCGCTTTGAGCATGGTCAGCAGATATCAGGGGAACCCTGGCAGAGCGCATTGGATCGCAGTCAAAAATATTCATGAGTACCTTCGGAGGACCAAGGAATGGTTTCTATTCCTCGGTGGGAGTGATGACTTAAAGGTGTGAGGGTACAGTGACGCCAGTTTTCAGACCGAAAGGGACAATTACCATTCGCAGTTGGGCTGGGTCTTTACCCTCAATGGAGGACCAGTGACTTGGAAAAGTTCCAAACAGGAAACCGTAGCTGATTCAACGTGCGAATCAGAGTACATTGCAGCGAGCGAAGCGTAAAAAGAGGCAATATGGTTGAAGAACTTCATTGGAGACCTTGGAGTTGTGCCAGCCATAAAGGAGCCTATGGAGATTTTCTGTGATAATGAAAGAGCGGTTGCCTTAGCCAAGGAACCAAGAGATCACGGTAGATCTCGACATATCGACAGAAAATATCACTTTATTCGACATCGGGTAGAAGAAGGACTCCTCGTAGTGAAGAGGGTATCGTCAGAGGATAACCCAGCAGATCCGCTTACGAAGGGACTGAGCAGGGTTAAGCCCTTGCAGCACGCTAGGAGCATTGGGCTGAAGGACGATATTAGTTTAGATTAGATAGTTTGGAAATGTCTAATAGATAAGTTGTTATTAACATTTGATGATTAAATAAAGGAGTATTATTTATTAGTAACGTCACTATCTTATGTTAATCTTTTACCTATTGTTTCATTTTGCATGTTTTGACTTCCTAAATGATTGAATTATTTGATAACAATCGAATTATTCAAACGGTCCACAATCGTTCATATGTTGGAAGTAGATATGAATGAAGACTGTCATGAATTGGTGTATAGATTGTCTAAAGTGTATTAGACATAGCAAAGGTTTGCTACAACATTCATGAGTGCTTATGAACTTGATTTGAGCATTGGAATTAACCCACACTTGCTGGAATCACTTCATGGAATTTATCACGAGTGATCGCAAGATGGTAATATCATATGGTCTTAAAACCTAGATATATGGTTTATTGTTTGCTAATTGGTTGTGCATTAATAATGCCTAAACGCATCAGTAACTTGATGTTATAAAATGCATTGTTGTGTGTGATTTGATTAGTGGATAATAAATGCATATAAGTCGAAGTTTATCTGTTCCTTTTGTCCTAAGAGGGTAAAAGCGATATCAGGGCCCCACGATGATTTGATTTGACTTATGTGCCGGGCCCGGTCAGGACTGAATTGATGTGTTCAATTAAGTTCTATGTCAAATGAATCTGAGATCGAGAAACCAATTGTTGGACAATAAGTATGACAATGTTCCATGTGATTGTCCACACGATATCTAGAACAAAGGATTATACGATCCCTTACCTGAAGGACAAGTTACTGATAAGATCAGAGTTTGACAGCGTCTTTGAGAGCTACGATTGCTAATCGGATTGTGCTTGTATAGTTATTAAACTTATCCAAGTGGGAGACTGTTGGATTAGTCTCTAAGCCCGTAACTATATTTGGTAAGTACTTGACCCGGTTATGCATGGTCCTTTTGGGTTGCCTTCACCATAGCAACTTGACAGGGTGATTTGTGAAGAGAGAAGAGATATTATTATATTAATATATTATGAGAATAATATATTAAAGGAATAATAATATTATTTAATTAATATTAGTCATAAATTAATTAGGAATTAATTTGGTGACTAAAAGAGGTTAATTGAATAAAGGGGCTTAAACTGTCAAATGTATGATAGTTGTGTTTTGGGCAATGAATCCTTATGGATCGTAGGGTGGCCGAATTTAGGGTTATGGACTCCTTGAATTCGTCCAAGCCTTAATCTAGAAGGATCCTTGGATTGCTTAGGGCCTAAGTTATTCAATTAGGGTTAAGGATGTAACCCTAGTAGCTCATGGTATAAATAGACCCCATAGGCGAGGGAAACCGGCCACCTTGTTGCATTGGAAACCCTAGAGCCGATTTTCTCATCCCTTCTCTCTCTCTCTCCAAATTATCCTAATGCTAGTTGGTGTTTGTAAGCCATTAGAGGAGTGACAATTGTGACTCTAAGCTCCAAGAACAAGAAGATTCAAGCAAGAAACTTAAGGTATTCTTCTAGATCTGATTTCATATGTTATGATTCAATTGTTTATACTAGATCTAGCATTATAAGCCTTGGAAACATTGCATGTTCAATTAGAGAAACCTAGATCCAAGCATTAGGGTTTACATGTGCACATAGGAAAGTTCTTATGGCTCAAACCCATCATTAACTAGGTGCTCGTGTTCGTTCCGTTTCGTTTATTGAAAAATAAGCCATTTTGAATGTTTATCAAAATGACCCAACATTATCAGAATTAGCAAAAATGGTCTTTCCTTTCTATAAATTTTCGTCTCAGGCCCATATTAGTCAAGAGAAAAGTGTCAAGTTATAATTTGTGTAAATTTATGTCTGCAGGTTATGACACGCATTTTCTATTTTATGACATATAGAACATTACTTATGTTCCTGAAGGTTTTACGACAGCAGTTTATGACATGCAAATATTTTGTCATGAAAACTTTGTTTTCGTATAGTTTTCTTGATAACATTATTTATATTAAATATTTAAAAATAATCACAAATAGTTTGTTAATCTGGTAAAAAGTCATGAGTTTGACATAATATTCCAAGATAACCCTTGTATTTATGTTTGGCCAAAAATGATCCAAAATATTATTATTTCCATAATTTAATCATTTTCAAATTATTTTGTCCACAACTTGTTTAAGCAAATCTTGAAGTAAATCCTATAGTTGGTAAAATAATTTGTGACTTATACTTGGTAACATAAAACTTTTTGTTTCTAACCATGATTTGTGGAAAAATAATCCAAACTCTTGAGACTTAACGAAAATCTCGAGTTTTTGGACTAAGTGTATGGAATTTCATACTAAAGCACATGTAAGATGGCATGCATACACAATAAGCAAATAGATCATGATTTACACAAGACTTTGACTTGTATTCTACCCCAACATCAATAAAAACTTAGAAAAAGTGGGGGGATGAAGCTCACCTTGAGTTAGTTTTGTGGGTGATTTGGAGAAGTGTTAAGGAGCTTCCAAGTTCCAACAATTGAAAAGGTTCTTTGAACTTTAGAATATCCTATGAATAATTTTATGTGTAAATATAATGAAATCTTAGGAACAATGTGGAGAATCACTAGTCAAAGAAGATGAAACACTTACAAAAAGAAATCTGGGAATTTTCTTTGAAGGAATGAGACTTGAAGCTTGAATGAGTTGAGAGCACTCTTAGAAGTTTACTGGATGTGAAAATGAGAAATGGAATATGGGGAGGAAAAGAGGAGTTCACGTATTCTAAGTGGAGGGATAAGAGTGACATGACACTTGCTTGGAGGACTGGTGTACAATGCTTAGTTATCCATGAATATTTTGTGTTTAACTGGGATTTGCACGGGAAATGAAGAGTTTGCATCACATCACAAAGTCAACCCTTATCTACTTAGAATCTCTTTAAAAATCTTGGGTATTATTTTATATAAATATGTTTAAAATAATCAATTTTGGCATAAATTAGGGGTTTAAGGGGTCTAAAATATGAAAAACACGAGTTTGGAGGAATTCTCGACGTCAAAATATCCTAAACTGATGAAAACGTCTGAAATGGTCCAAAATCCGGAGCCAAAAGGTGAATTTCGGAGTTATATCTCAATTTCCGGAGTGGAGGGTTAAGTCTGCGAGGGTCCGAAGTGGGTACAAGGGAGTTCCGGAGGTATTGGGCGAGTTCTGAAGCTGTTCTCCTACATTCGGAGTCAATTCACAAGTTCCAGAGCAAAGTTCAAATTTCCGGAGCCGACACTAGTCCGGAACAATTAGTTCCGAAGATGCGAAGGTTTCCAAGGCGCCAAGGCTTCCGGTCCGGAGGCGCCAAGCTGTCCGGTTCAGCTTAGGGGGGGGTCCGATATGCTCTACTTATTTAGGAGTCAATGGAAGATTCTGAAGCAGGAGGGAAGTCCGGACTAAGGAAGATCCGAAGCGAGATTGTCCGGAGCATGCTGAAATTCGAAGTGAGAACCTTCTTGGTTCCTTAGAAGGTATCCGGACCAAGAGGGTCCTTTTGGGTTTTCTCCTTAGGTTTTGAGTTGTTTTCGACTGAGGAAGGTACATAGAGAGATTTGAGAGAGATTTGAGATACGTGGAGAGATTTGGGAGAGATTTCACATACTTGGAGTGATTTGGGAGAGATTCGATATACTTGGAGAGATTTGATATACTAGGAGAGATTTGGGAGAGATTTCACATACTTGGAGAGATTTGGGAGAGATTCGATATACTTAGAGAGATTTGATATAGTTGGAGAGATTTGAGAGAGATTTCACATACTTGGAGAGATTTGATTACTTGGAGAGATTTGGGAGAGATTTCATATTCTTGGAGAGATTTGGGAGATATTTCATTTACTTGGAGAGATTTTCATTCTAACACTACATGGCTCATTAGGAACTCATATTGTACACTTAAATGTGTTAGCACAAGTCTCACCATAGTCATTGCTTACATGAGGACGAAATTTCCTAGCCAAAATGCTAGTTGTGACAACTTTTAGCAAGAAACAAGAATTCCCAAAGGTTGAAAGATCGTAGACGTAGGCTAATTCAATTGAACCAATCCCTTGATCCATTGAGCGGTTCAGTCGATCGATCCAGTAGAGGATCCTCCAAACCGCTGGCATGGATTGAATATAATCTCAAAGAAGTCGGAAATAATCCCAGGAAAAGGATAAGAAAGACCTAGGGTGAAAGGGTAATCGGGTAGACAAACCTATGAAGAAGAAAAGAAATATGGTTGGATCCTTGCATCAAAAGCTCTAAAAACGGCACCGATGGGGAATCCCCATAAGATAAGGCCTTTTGATCGATGATATCATCATCAATAACGACAATAATGTTTGTACACGAACGAGTTACCTTTTTACCCATGAGTAAAGATGAAGAAAGACAAGAAGAAAAGCAATGAAGATAGTACCTTCGGTAGTATTCGATGAACGTCTGGAGAGGGCTGAAATAGTAAGGCGAAAACAACATACTGGACATTATATTTATAAAAGAATCATAGAAAGGTAGAAGGCTGATTTGATAGATTACTTCAATAGCTATAAATCTATCCGTTAGGATTCAAATTACCCTATCTGTTAGAATTTCCGAATCTTTATGTCTCTATTTTCATTTTAAAATTATACATTTAAATATTTGAAATTAACCCTGATATTTTGCAGGTATAATTTAGGGGCAATTGTTAGGGCTAAAAACCTCAACCCTATTCAGGAACCCGAATCTTCAAGATCTTTTAGGATTCCGAATCATTCTCAGGATCCTGACCATTGTTATTTTTATCTCCTCACACTCCTAAGAGTTATATTTCTATTTCTTTCTCTCAAATGTGTAGAAATGGTCAATATGAGACTCATTCTCAACGAAGAATCCTTTCAACCAAGCTTAAGACCCAGGAATACCAAGTCAAACAACGTGTATATGCTCATTCAAAAGGATCCCAGAAATACCGGACTTAGTTTTACTTACCATAGACTATAGTCCACCTGTAATACACATACTACAGACACAATTATGTGACAACCCGAAATTTCTATCTTGTACTGTTATTCAAATCAATCAGAGTCAGACTCGTTTCTGCTACCTTCTAGCATTGTTTTGAGTCGATTTGACTGTTCTAAACCTATTATCTTCAAGTTAGAGTCTATATTGGGGTTCCACGAGTTCACCCCTACCCAAAAATGGCCAAACACTCCAATATGAGGAGTGTACGGCCGTATACTTGGGTGTGCGGCCGCACACCCCTCCTTTGGCAGCACACTCACGCCTATAAGTTAAAGGCTTGGCCTTCATTTAGCTCTTTTCACCCTCCTAAGCCAAGAACTCATTCTCTCTCAAGTAACATCCGATTTTTCAGCTAGATCTTCAAGTGGTAAGTGTTTCTTTCCTTTGATTTGTTGATTCCTTACTCCATCTAGTAAAAATCACTGATTTCATCCATGAAATCACTCCTTTTTAGTAGATCTTCAAGTGTTCTTTAGTTTCACCAAGAACACCAAGAAGACCTACTAAGTTCTTGGGCTCCAAACACCCCTAAACGCTTCTATATCGTAAGTACCCTTCTCCTACATGTTACTTGCTAGTTTTGAGCCTTAGAAAACGTCCAAACCATGATCATCAAGGAGTGTACGGCCATACACACCCCATGTGGCCGTACACCCCTTTGATTTGTTGCTATTGGGCTTCAAACTCATGTTTTATGCTAGCACATGATCAAGAATACTTATGGGATGCAAGATAGAGACTTGGAATATACTTTTGATCATTTTCACATGATCATCAAGGGTGTACGGTCGTACACTCCTTGTGTGGTCGTACACACCCTCTTTAAGGTCCAAAATGGTATCTAACTTCCATTAAGGCTAAGAATTTGGCAAAACACACTTCCTAGATGCTTAATAAGACTTTAAATCACTCCAGGGTGTGGCCATACACCCATTATATGCAACCCTTGGTACTTCTAGCACTTGAATCTAACTGTTTTCTATGTCCTAGGGTGTCTTTCCTTGAATAATTAGTTGTTTAAACACTAATTATATATATATATATATATATATATATATATATATATATATATATATATATGTCATTATATGCTTATTAGGATCCGTTGTGCTCAAGTCTTCACTTGACACTTAGCATCCTACAAAACGATCTTTCATTCGTATCACTCATTTCAGGTGAGTTCATACCCCTTAACTTATCTTTTAAATAATTTTAAATTCTTTTATGGGGGGGGGGGGGTATACAAGTTGAAATATTATAGTTATTATATCAATCACATGTGATTAATAACTATCAAACAAATGGATTTTGTTACATTTCAAACCATGTTATCAAGCAAACTGCTTCAAATCGTTGTATAAACTCTTTTACATGTTAAATTCTTTCTATTAAACTCTTTTAAACTTATATTTTGTCAAAAGAATATCTATATAGATATAGTTATATAAGTAGGATTGAAAGGACTTAGGACTGATAACTCGCCTTATTTCTTGTTCCTTGTTTGGTTGTGGACTTAGGGTATCGGTTATTTGTCCGAAGGTCGTTTGAACCTTAGTTATATATTATGTGTATGTATATAGATATAAAAGTTATTCTATTAGTTCAAGACCTTTGGGTAGCAAAGGGGTACAAACATGTTCATACATACAAACAACATTACTAGTAAACTATAATAGGTATAGTTTAGGAAGTCACTAATACTACTACTAGAACAACGAAACATACTAAGAGTCAGTGCATACATGAGTCAGTACATACTATAACGAGAAACAATACTCACTAATAAGAGAAACAAATAGAGAATACTATAACGAGAAACAATACTCACTATAAAGAGAAACATATAGAGAACACTATAACGAGAAACAATACATACTACTTCATGGCTCGACATTTACTGCTGTGTCACGTTTTGTACCCAGAGTCTCCTGGAGGGAGAGCGTGAATTTGTGTATAGATCTATACGGGACTGACCCTCCTACACCTTGCTGCTAGCTACAGTGGGACCTGCAGGTCTGCGGGTGACGAATGTCATATCATATCGACGTCTAGAACATCGTGTTATACTGGTCAATCCAGCATGGTTACAATCATATCACATTTTACCTTAATTAACTAACAAGTTTAAAGGTAGTTAGTACATTGGTAGTTACCTAGATAAAACTACAGTACATCTTTATTTTTCCCAATTCATTCACATTGTGATCTTCTCACATAAATGGTAATGAGAAACTATATT
This sequence comes from Lactuca virosa, assembly GCF_052849685.1. Taxonomy (NCBI): domain Eukaryota; kingdom Viridiplantae; phylum Streptophyta; class Magnoliopsida; order Asterales; family Asteraceae; genus Lactuca; species Lactuca virosa. The sequence continues at coordinate 291,485,950 of NC_136429.1, read as the reverse complement.
TTGGTAATGATAGTCATACTTTGGGAAAACTCACACTTTTACAAAAGAACAAACATAGAGATCAGTTGAGTCTTGGTAGAAGACTACTTTAGTAGAAAATATAGGATTTTCTAGGAAGTTTTCAAACATTTACATCAAATACTTACAAACTTTTACATCAAAAAATTTACTAGTACATTCTTCAAACTTATACAAACAATGACACTAAAATACTTATGAACTCACCAACTTTAATGCTGATCTACGCTTTCAAAATAACTTGTATTCTCAGGTCGCCAGTAGACAGGTATCGATGGCTAGGTTTTGAGAAGATGGAGCACATTCAAGACTTATCTTTTATTTTGATTATACATTTTGTTGTCTTATAAACTTCAGAACACACTTGTATTAAAATTATTACTATTAATGCAATGGATGATGTTGTTGCTTGTTTACTATTATGCACTGTTGTGATACTATACATGACGTCCTCCGCCCCCGAACGTTTCCGCCGTTCCGGGTTGGGGTGTGACAGATTGGTATCAGAGCATTGTTTATAGTGAATTGAGTATATCAACCCATAAAAGATATACAACTATAAACACAACGGGATAAAATACTATGACCAAGAGTTTATACTTTTAAATAATAAAATATTTAACCTAAGTATACATACCTGCATTCATACTAAAATCAGTGTCACTAGGACATAACAAAAGTATTATGATTGTTGGACATCACGAGTAGACTTGGGAACATATAATCAGATCTGGGAGTGATATAGCCTAATCAACTATATCTTTCCGAGAAGTGATTGCATGTGCCTAGGAATGGTTGTGATGTTGCAGCAAGTCTAAAAACTTACCAACACTACTACAATGAAAACATTAGAACAGAACATAAACTTAAAATACTATAGGTGTATTTGGTGTTACTATAAATACTTATGTGCAAACTAAAAAGGTCTTTATTAGTATGCCAATAGTTGTTGAGTGGATACGCTACGGTTATATGTGACTATGGTGTCATAGACTTAGAATCGGTGATCTTTGCTTTACTTCCTGTTCCTTGTTTGGTTGTGGAGTTAGAGTTAGGATCACTTATTCGAGGGTCTATCCTATTTTGGTTACATATGACTGGTATGCACTATGCAGATGTTGGAGTAACTAATAAGGATCATCTTATAATTATCTTAATTAGTACGTCTATTAATTATTTCTTTTACCCCTATTCTCGCGTAGATAACATGGTTGGATTCCATATTCCCGGAGACCCGTACTTTCCCAACCAAGGCAACGGAGGATGGATCGATATTGAGCCAGAAGAGGAACCTGCGATTCCACTGGATGATGACTTTGCTGAGAACTTCGCGGAGGATTCTGACTCCGATCCCGAAGTCAACGACCAACCCCTAGTGGCTCAAAACCCAAACCCAAACCCAAACCCTCGTCCGACTTTTCAAGGCCTAACACCTCTATGGGTGGAAAGTTTGGAGACATGGAGCCAAGAACAGGGTCAACCAATCCCATTCAATGGAGACTGAAGTTTCTACAATGTGAGCGAAGGAGGCTCAGCGGACAGGGTCCTGCCTATCCTGGTCTGCAGGGTTGCTCGTAACGAAATTTAGGGTAGGACAGCCCTCCAACGAATTGCAGAACTTGATGCCAATACATGGATCAATACTGTCCGCATTCGTCGACTGGAAGATGCTCGTGAGGGAGCTGAAAGAGACCGTGAGTCTCTACTTCAAGCACTAGCTGAGACTAGGGTTGAAGTCATAGAGCATCGCGTGCGCCAACGAGTGTACGAGCGACGTCTTCTTGAAATGGAGCGTCTGATGGATGACTTAAGGGTTCGCCCAAGGGGTTCCTGTCGCCAGTAGAGAATGCTCTGCTCAAATTTCCTTTTGTTCTAATTAGTACTTCTTCCCTGTAAATTTCTGTTAATGTAAGACCTTGAAATTTCGGTCGATAGGTCTTTATTCTGTCAAATTTTTTTCATCTTGGTGTGATGTAAGACCTACTTTTAGGTCATTTTCCCGAACTTATTACATCTGTAATACCATTATTATTGACAGATATCTAATCTCACGGAAATTAATATCCAAATGCTTTCATCTTTCTACTACTAGAATTCTATCCAATCATACTTTCGTTTGTGTTGTTGGGCTATGGAGAGTTAGTCCATGAGTCACTCTCAACATGCTCTCTTTTAAATTCTTATCAATATCTTCATCTTTGTCATCTTTGTAATCAAACTCCACCTCCTCCTCCTCCTCAAGCTGCTGTGAATGCAGCTGTTACTGCAGCTCTAGCACAATTCACCACTACCGGTACTAGCAGGAGTGGGACTAACGTGCCTCCTACTGCAGTCGAAGCTCCAGCGCGCTCTAGAGAGTGCTCGTACAAAGACTTCACCAGCTGCAAACCCAGGGCCTTCAATGGAACTGGCGGTATCATTTCCCTCTCGCAATGGTCCGAGAAGACGGAGTCGATCTTTCAGATCTGCTCCTGTCCGGAAGGGAGCAAGGTAAAATTTGCCGCTTGCACCTTCGCGGACCGAGCTCTGACGTGGTGGAATAGCCATATCAAGTCACTATCTCTTATAGTGGCAAATGCCATCGGCTAGGAAGCTCTTAAGGGGCTTATGATCGAGGAATACTGCCCGAGGGGCGAAGTTCAGAAGTTAGAGCAGGAGCTCTGGAGCCTAACCATTAAGGGCTCCGACATAGTCTCCTACACGGCCAGATTCAGTGATCTGGTAGCGCTATGTCTGGGAATGGTCCCTTCTGAAGCAAAGAAGGTGGATAGGTATATCTGGGGGCTGGTACCTCCATTTCAGGGGAACGTCCTAGCTTCCAACCGCACTAACTTCGATAGTGCCAAGCGATTGGCACAAAGGCTTATTGACCATGGGGTCCGTACCCCGTCAATAACAAGAACCCTAGCCATCTTAGAACCCTCCAAAGCCGTTGATAACAAGCGGAAGTTCTGGGATGACAAGAAGAAGAAAGCTGCCAAAAAGCAGCAGGTCGTAGCAGTTCATGCTGCGATAGCACCTGCTGCTGCTGCACCGGTAAAGCAGTACGCGGGAAACTTGCCAATGTGCAATAAATGCAAATTCCACCATAATGGACCCTACCAGGAAATGTAGTGCTCTAACTACAACAGGAAGGGGCACACTGCCCGTTTCTACAAGGCTCCGGCAAAGCCAATCAACCAAGTCCCCGATGCTGGTGTGGGCCAGACTTGCTACGGATGTGGCAAGGCGGGCCACTACAAAAGGAACTTCCCGAAGGCAGGGAATGCCGGCGGAGTGGGAAGAGTTTTGGCTATAGGCCACGAGGAAGCGGTTGCCGACCCTACAGTGGTCACTGGTACGTTTCTCCTCGATAACTCTTATGCATGCATTCTGTTTGGTAGCGAAGCGGAGAGGAGTTTCGTGAATCAGAAATTTGCTCACTTGCTTAAACATAAGTCTCATGCACTTAAAGAACCGTTCACTGTAGAAATGGCTAATGGGAAGACAGAGAGCACTAGCTGTATATACATAGGTTGTACCCTAACACTAGATAGCCATTCATTTCCAATCGACCTCATGTCGGTCTCAATTAAAAGTTTCGACGTCATAATCGGCATGGATTGGTTGAGTTCTCATCGTGCCGACATTATGTGTTACGAAAAGATTGTTCGCCTTAATCTGCCGTCCAGCGGAACTCTACTGATCTACGGCGACAAACCCGACACGAACCTTCGTATCATCTCAAGCATTCAAGCCCATAAATTCTTGCGAAAGGAATGTCGCACATTCCTTTCTCATGTTGTCGATGTGAGCCAAGAGACGAAAGAGATAAGGAACATTCCAGTAGTACGCGATTTTCCCGACATCTTTCGAGAAGAACTCCAGGATTACCTCCGCAACGTCAAGTCGAGTTCAGGTTCCACTTAGTTCTAGGGGCTATCCTAGTAGCCAAATCGCCCTATCGTCTAGCACCAGCCGAGATACAGGAATTATCCAGTCAACTTAACGAACTGCTCAGCAAGGGCTTCATTAGGCCAAGCTTCTCACCCTAGGGAGCACCGGTCTTGTTCGTGAAGAAGAAAGACGGATCATTCTGGATGTGCATCGACTACAGAGAACTTAACAAGTTAACCGTCAAAAATCGTTACCCTCCGCCTCGCATTGACGATTTGTTTGACCAACTTCAAGGGGCGAAATTCTTTTCAAAGATAGACCTGAGGTCCGGGTATCACCAATTACGAGTGCTTGGGGAGGATGTACCGAAGACAGCCTTTCGAACTCGTTATGGACACTACGAGTTTGTAGTGATGCCGTTCGGATTGACCAATGCGCCCGCATTATTCATGGACTTAATGAATCGGGTTTGACGTCCTTACTTGGATTAGTTTGTCATCATCTTCATCGATGACATACTTATCTACTCTCGTAGTAAGGAGGAACATAGTCAACATCTGCGACAGGTCTTGGAAACACTGCGATCAGAGAAGCTCTATGCGAAGTTATCGAAATGCAAATTTTGGATCTAAATACTCGAATTCTTAGGGCACGTGGTTAGCGAAGAGGGAATACACGTGGACCCTTCCAAAATCAAAGCCATTGAGAATTGGTCACCACTGAAGACGCCTACAGAAATTCGTCAATTTCTAGGCCTCGCGAGCTACTATCGCAGGTTCATTCAGAACTTCTCACGAATTGTGAAACCTCTTACAACACTGACCCAGAAGGCCATGGCATTTGACTGGGAAGAGAAGCAAGAGAAAGCGTTCCAAACGCTAAAGCGAGCCTTATGCACCGCACCGATACTGTCCCTCCCCGAAGGGATAGAAGACTTCATGGTCTATTGCGATGCGTCCAATCAAGGGCTCGGCTGTGTTCTGATGCAATGAGGTAAGGTCATCGCCTATGCCTCAAGGAAGCTGAAAACACACGAGGTCAACTACACCACACACGATATTGAGTTAGGAGCAGTGGTGTTTGCTCTGAAGATCTGGAGACACTACCTGTATGGTACAAAAACCACTATCTTTATAGACCACAAAAGCCTACAACATATATTCGACCAGAAGGTGCTCAACATGAGACAACGACGGTGGGTTGAACTACTCAGTGATTACAAACGCAAAATTCGTTATCATCCCGGCAAGGCGAACGTAGTAGCTGACGCCCTGAGTCGGAAAGAATACTCGGGTCGTAGAGTTAAATCCTTGACTATGTCTATCCATTCACACTTGTCCACACAAATTAAGGAAGCTCAGCTCAAAGCTTTGAAACCTGAAAATGTGGCGGGTAAATCCCTGAGAGGGATGGATAAGAACTTGGTAGTCTAGGGTGGCGGAGCCTTATATCTCATCGATCGGATCTGGACACCGAAACACGGTGGTTTCAGAGACTTGGTCATGACCGAAGCTCACAACACTCGATATTCCATCCACCCAGGTTTGGATAAGATGTATTTGGATCTTAAAAAGTTATACTGGTGGCCTAACATGAAAGCAGAGATTGCTACCTTCGTGAGTAAATGCCTTACTTGTGCCAAGGTTAAGGTCAAATACCAGAAACCATCAGGTTTACTTCAACAACCGGAGATACCTGAATGGAAGTGGGAGCGGATCACGATGGATTTCATAACCGAATTTCCCAAGACAACAGGTGGTCTCGATACCATTTGGGTGATCGTAGACAGGTTAACAAAGTCCGCACACTTCCTACCGATCAAAGAAACTGACAAGATGGAGAGACTATCCAGAACATACATAAGGGAGACTGCATGGCGTTCCCATATCCATTATCTCTGATAGGGATAGTAGATTCACTTCGAGGTTCTGGCAGTCGCTACAAAGTTCCCTAGGAACTAGGCTGGACATCAGTACATCCTACCATCCATAAACCGACGGACAAAGTGAGAGGACTATTCAGACTTTGGAAGAGATGTTGCGAGCCTGTGTGATAGACTTTTGGAAGGCATGGGATACTCACTTACCCCTTGTCGAGTTTTCCTACAACAATAGTTATCACACGAGCATAAAGACTGCTCCATTTGAAGCCCTCTATGGCCGTAACTGCAGATCCCCTCGGTGCTGGGCTGAGGTGGGCAACACACAGTTAGCTAAAGGAGTAGTTCCTGAAAGCACTCTCACGGGTCCGGAAATCATTCGGGAAACAACAGAGAAGATCGTTAAAATTCATGAACGATTGAAATCCTCTAGAGACCGATAGAAAAGCTACGCAGACAAGAGAAGGAAACCGTTGGAATTCCAGGTGGGCGACCATGTTCTACTGAAAGTCTCACCCTGGAAGGGCTTGATACGCTTCGGAAAGCGTGGAAAGCTAAATCCAAGATACGTAGGGCCTTTCGAGATTCTCGCCAGAATCGGCCCTGTAGCTTACAAACTCAAACTACCTCGCGAACTCAGTAACGTACATTCTACTTTCCACGTCTGGAACTTGAAAAAGTGTCTATCCGACGAGACTCTTGTAATCCCACTCGACGAGATCGAGATCAACGAGAGCCTCAACTTCGTGGAATAACCAGTACAGATCATGGACCGAGAGGTCAAGCAAACGAAGCAAAGCCGTATCCCGATAGTGAAGGTTCACTGGAACGCCAAGTGAGGACCTGAATTCACTTGGGAGCGCGTGGATCAGTTTAAACTGAAATATCCTCATCTTTTCGCTTAGTTATTTGTAATAGCTTATTTATTTAAACTCTAATTTCAGGACGAAATTCTCTCTAACGTGGAGATGATGTGACAACCCGAAATTTCTATCTTGTACTGTTATTCAAATCAATCAGAGTCAGACTCGTTTCTGCTACCTTCTAGCATTGTTTTGAGTCGATTTGAGTGTTCTAAACCTATTATCTTCAAGTTAGAGTCTAGATTTGGGTTCCACGAGTTCACCCCTACCCAAAAATGGCCAAACACTCCAATATGAGGAGTGGATGGCCGTACACTTGGGTGTGCGGCCGCACACCCCTCCTCTGGCAGTATACTCATGCCTATAAGTTAAAGGCTTGGACTTCATTTAGCTCTTTTCACACTCCTAAGCCAAGAACTCATTCTCTCTCAAGTAGCATCCAATTTTTCAGCTAGATCTTCAAGTGGTAAGTGTTTCTTTCCTTTGATTTGTTGATTCCTTATTCCATCTACTAAAGATCACCGATTTCATCCATGAAATCACTCCTTTTTAGTAGATCTTCAAGTGTTCTTCAGTTTCACCAAGAGCACCAAGAACACCTACTAAGTTCTTGGGCTCCAAACACCCCTAAACGCTTCTATATCGTAAGTACCCTTCTCTTACATGTTACTTGCTAGTTTCGAGCCTTATAAAATGTCCAAACCATGATCATCAAGGAGTGTACGGTCGTACACACCCCATGTGGCCGTTCCCCGCTTTGCTTTGTTGCTATTGGTCTTCAAACTCATGTTTTATGCTAGCACATGATCAAGAACACTTATGGGATGCAAGATAGAGACTTGGAATACACTTTTGACCATTTTCACATGATCATCAAGGGTGTATGGCCGTACACTCCTTGTGTGGCCGTACACACCCTCTTTAAGGTCCAAAATGGTATCTAACTACCATTAAGGCTAAGCATTTTTCAAAACACACTTCCTAGATGCTTAATAAGACTTTAAATCACTCAATGACATGTTTCACCATGAGTGTGCGGCCGCACACCCACTTGGGCCGTACACTCTGGCCGTACACACACATGAAACACACCATTCTGGCCGTACACTCCAAGGTGTGGCCATACACCCATTATATGCAACCCTTGGTACTTCTAGCACTTGAATCTAAGTGTTTTCTATGTCCTAGGGTGTCTTTCCTTGAATACCTAGTTGTTTAAACACCAATTATATACATATATGTGTCATTATATGGTTATTAGAATCCGTTGTGCTCAAGTCTTCACTTGACACTTAGCGTCCTACAAAACGATCTTTCATTCGTATCACTCATTTCAGGTGAGTTCATACCCCTTAACTTATATTTTAAATGATTTTAAATGCTTTTATGGGGGGGGGGGAATTGAAGTTGAACTATTATAGTTATTATATCAATCAGATGTGATTAATAACTATCAAACAAATGGATTTTGTTACATTTCAAACCATGTTATCAAGCAAACTGCATCAAATCATTTTATATACTCTTTTACATGTTAAATTCTTTCTATTAAACTCTTTTAAACTTATATTTTGTCAAAAGCATATCTATATAGATATAGTTATATAAGTAGGATTGAAAGGACTTAGGACTGATAACTCGCCTTATTTCCAGTTCCTTGTTTGGTTGTGGACTTAGGGTATCGGTTATTTGTCCGAAGGTCGTTTGAACCTTAGTTATATATTATGTGTATGTATATAGATATAAAAGTTATTCTATTAGTTCAAGACCTTTGGGTAGAAAAGGCGTACAAACATGTCCATACATACAAACAACATTACTAGTAAACTATAATAGGTATAGTTTAGGAAGTCCCTAATACTATTACTAGAACAACGAAACATACTAAGAGTCAGTTCATACATGAGTCAGTACATAATATAACGAGAAACAATACTCACTATAAAGAGAAATAGATAGAGAATACTATAACGAGAAACAATACTCACTATAAAGAGAAACAGACAGAGAACACTATAACGAGAAACAATACATACTACACACTATACACTAGAGAACATATTACATACTAGACAGAGAGAACATACACTACACTAGTACATACTATACAAATACAAGAATACTATAACATTAATGTGAGATACTACTTCATGGCTCGGCATTTACTGCTGTGTCACGTTTTGTACCCAGAGTCTCCTGGAGGGAGAGCGTGAATTTGTGTATAGATCTATACGGGACTGACCCTCCTACACCTTGCTGCTAGCTACAGTGGGACCTGCAGGTCTGTGGGTGACGAATGTCATATCATTTCGAGGTCTAGAACGTCGTGTTATACTGGTCAATCGAGTATGGTTAATATCATATCACATTTTACCTTAATTAACTAACAAGTTTAAAGGTAGTTAGTACATTGGTAGTTACTTAGATAAAACTACAATACATCTTTATTTTTCCCAATTCATTCACATTGTGATCTTCTCACATAAACGGTAACGAGGAACTATATTTTGGTAATGATATTCATACTTTGGGAAAACTCACACTTTTACAAAAGAACAAACATAGAGATCAGTTGAGTCTTGGTAGAAGACTACTTTAGTAGAAAATGTAGGATTTTCTAGGAAGTTTTCAAACATTTACATTAAATACTTACAAACTTTTACATCAAACATTTACAAGTACATTCTTCAAACTTATACAAACAATGACACTAAAATACTTATGAACTCTCCAGCTTTAATGCTGATCTACGCTTTCAAAATAACTTGTATTCTCAGGTCGCCAGTAGACAGTTACCGATGGCTGGGTTTTGAGAAGATGGAGCACATTCAAGACCATCTTTTATTTTGATTATACATTTTGGTGTCTTATAAACTTCAGAACACACTTGTATTAAAATTATTACTATTAATGCAATGGATGATGTTGTTGCTTGTTTACTATTATGCATTATTGTGATACTGTACATGACGTCCTCCGCCCCCGAATGTTTCCGACGTTCCGGTTTTGGGGTGTGACAAATTATCTCTACTACTACATTTGTACTCATATTATCTTCATCAATTCTGTAATCTCACATTCAAATCAATAAAAATAACAAGGCAGGTGATCACTATCACCTCCCAAGGTTTTATGTTGGAAATCCTATAAAGGATTAACTCACTTTTCTTACTTTGATCACTATTCAATATTTTCATTACCTTAAACACCACATTCTCTGATACAATTTGGTTGAATAATACTTCATCAATTTGTGACCAAAACAATATTATTGTTGTTTGTGTTGGTGGTTCATGGCAACCAAAAAAATGGTGAATGTATTTTTTTAGAACCAAAACATTGCTTAAATATTTCTTTTATTTTTTTAGAACGGCTGAATTATATAACCAAAACGGACAAGCAAGAAACTACCCAAGCAAATAAAACATCAAACAAAAATAGAAAGTTTGGGGTTTTGAAGCCAACCGACTTAGTTTAAGTTTTTCTTAGACCTGGCCTTACACCAAAAAAAGTTTTGACTAACAAAATCATCAAATAAAACCACCGGCCTCGGAAGAGAAGAAGCAAAAACCCGAGCATTCTTGTAATTCCAAATGTGCCACCAAAGAGAATAAAAAAATCCCTCCGAACAGCTTTTAATCGCTCCAGAACAACAAAGCGAATAGAATCAAATCAACCAATCTTCAAAAGAAATAAACAAACAATTACCAAAACCCCACCATCTAAGGACCTAAAGAGAAAGGTCCACAGCCAGATGACAGTCGAAGATCAAATGATCTCTGTTTTCAGAACTAGAATAACATATAGGGCAAAGCAAGGACGGAGCATCCAAAACCCTAGCTAAAAGGTTTTGGTGAGTCATAAGCTTATAAAGAACCAAGTGCCAAGCAAGAACATTAACCATTATGGACACCAATTCACTCCACTTAGTCTTGGTAGAGGAAGAATGAAGAGTTTTTTCATCAATGAGAGATCTAACAGACGCAACCGTGAACTCCCCCACTTCAGAAGGATTCCAAGACCACTTATCAAAAGCACGAGACAAAGAAACGAAATCCATCAACTGGATAAAACTTTCCCATTGAATAGATTCGGCGAGTAGAAAAATGGTGAATGTATTTACGTTATGCCTTTTGTTAAAAACTATGTCTTAGAAATTCTATCATATATAAATTTCTTTGTTTCTTAAATTTGGGAAAATTGAAGACAATCCTAATATCAATTTGTCATTCCAACATCCTACAATGAAGTATGTTATAAAGATAGTTGATAAAAGTGATGTGAAAAACTTGTAAATGTTAATCACCAAGTTCCAACGGTTATACATTTGACCATAAGTCCTAAGATAAATGCAAGAAAAAGAAATAACGAACTCCAATACCCATGAAAAGGGTGGAGGATGTATATCTATATACGAACTATTTACATTAAACACCCTTACAAATACATAAGATTTACCTGATATTAAACATGAATAATATCCTCCCGCAAGTGAAATGGGGACGAACCTAGTCGAAGCATATTCTGGAAGAGCTCAAATTGTTGTCGCGGTAGACTTTTGGTAAAAATGTCTGCCACTTGAAGCTTGGTTGGAATAAACATTATATGAAGCTTACCACATGTAATAAGTGCCCTAATAAAATGATAGTCAAGCTCAATGTGTTTGCCCTACTTACGTGAAAACATATTTTGAGAGAGAAACAGAGCACTTTGATTGACACACAACAGTGTCGGTCGACCATCGGGTAAGGTATGAAGTTCCTATAAGAGATGTGTGGTCCATACATTTTTTTGCAGTTGTATTCGTCATTGCTCGATATTTAGACTTACAACTTGAGCGTGAAATAGTAGGTTGATTTTTAGCGCTCCATGATATAAGATTTCCCCCCATGAATATTGAGTATCCATAGTTGGAGTATCAATACATCGAGCCCAATCAGCATCAAAATATCCAGCCAAGTTGGTTGAATTAGACCCCATCAACAACCAAAGGAGCTGAGGATGAGAATGGAATGGCCACCAGTTTAGATTCAAGCAAACATTCCCACGATAAAATATCATGTGCATATTTGGATTGACTAAGAAAAATACCTTAATCCGTGTAAGAAGCCTCAAGACCAATAAAATAATTCAAACACCTAAGGTCCTTAATTTGGAACTCATTATGTAATTTTCTAATGAAAGACATAATAAGCGAAGAATTAGTGCCTGTAAGAATTAAGCCATCTACATAGACAAGTAAGTATAGTAAAGATTAAAAACCATCGTCCACCAAAAAAAGAATATAAGCATTGAAACCAAGTCCGAGGAGCTTATTTGAGACCATAGATAGTTTTATTAAGTCGACAGACACATGAAGAAAAGAATTATTGACATCTAATTGATGTAACGACCGATTACTAATGACCACCAAGGATAAAACAAATCGGATGGTAGATGCTTTAACAACCAGGATAAATATATGTGAGAAATCAACACTCGAAACTTCATTTGAAACCAAGAGCCAAGAGACGAGCCATGTGACTCTTAATGGAACCATCAACTCAGTATTTGGTTAGAAACAATCACATGCACCCAACAATATTGTGATTATCAGGATGTTGAACTAAAGACTACATATTATTTTGATACATAGCATCCATTTCCGTACACATAGCATTTACCCATTTAGTGTCACTCATGGATTCAAAGTGGTGTGCAGGATCACATGAAGCAAATAACACATGAAAGAGACCATGATATTGAAATTCAAAGAGATTCACTCTATGTTTTGGTTTAAAAATTCCATTTTTCGAAGGAGTAACCATTGTGTGTCCGGTTTTTGAGTTTGAGGAGGTGGCCGGTTGAGAAGCGGTAATGGGCGGTGAAGGTTGGTTAGAGGAAGATGGTGGGCTGTTAGGTGGAGTGTATTGTAGGATGGTAGGTGGTGAGGTTTGAGAGCTGGATGATGGTAGCAGATCTAATGAAGATAACTCGGCGTTGGAGGGAAATGGGTTGTGATGAACAATAGTTGGCGGTTGAGATGGACATAGTTCACATGGCTTAGTTGGAAGTGGAGGTGTAGTTGGTGTAGGAGTAGGTGGTATGGTTATGGAGGGTAGTCGTATGTCATTAAGAAAGGTATGGAGGGTGAGGGTGGAGAGAGGTGTGTTGGAGTCCATTTCTTTGAACAGAAAACACATCTCGTGAAAACGTGTGTGTCATGTGATATAATTTTATGATGTGATCGGTAAAGACATTGATAACCCTTATATTGTGAGTTATACACGATAATAATACACGCGATACTCCTTGGAGAAATCTTGTTGGAGGCATAGTCCCCTAAGTACGAATAAACCCAAAAACCAAATGTTTAAAATTGGAATATTGGGGAATACGATAAAAACATAATTCATATGGGGACTTTGAAGAGAGAACCTATGTAGGTAATCGATTGATAATGTAGACCGTAGATGCAAAGGCATGAACCTAATGCACGACCATTTCATTGTGAGGTATAGGGGCATGAAATCTAATGAAACGTATCATTGTCACTAAGTAACATCTTTACATTATTGGTCAAAAATTCGGTTCCTCCATCGATTTGAAAGGTTTTTATTTTAGTTGCAAATTGAGTTCGAAAAAACTTCCTAAATTTATCAAGAAGTCCAAAAAACTTAGATTTTCCTTTGAGAGGATAAAACCGGGAGTGATCATCTACAAACATAACATGATATCGATATGCATTAACCGAAAGAACGAGGATAGCCCCCATAAATCACAATGTACCTTGTCTAAAACATATAGAGGATGTTTCAGATTAAGCTCAAATGGTAACTAACACGATTTAGCTAATTGACAAGGTGAACATATTACCGTTTTTGGAAAAATAAAAGAAGCCTACAAATGTCCCAAATTATGTAATGATGAAATGAAATATAACACAATCGAGAATGCCACAATTCATAAAAACCTTTATTTTTATGTTGCACAAAAAATGCTTGAACTTTTGGAGCAACGGATAACACATATAGCCCATGATCATACTTTCCTTGTGCTAGCACTTCCTTCGTTGGACGATCCTGAATAGTAAACAAATTGTGGGAAAAACAACTTCCACATCATTGTCACGAGTTTGTTTGCTGACGGGAAATAAATTTTTGGTAAGGTTAGGAACAACCAAAGCATCATGCAAACAAAAATTATACGTAATGGTGGAAGTCCCAACACGAGTGATAAGGAGAGAAGTGTTGTTACCAAATAAAAAAGAGGCATCCCCAGCAGAAGGTGTGGAATTGGTTACCAATGGAGAAGAAGAGACCATATGATCTGAGGCCTCGGAATCCACATATAAATCCGGTGCGGAAGTCTTTACATGACATTGTGTGTGAAAAGCTCGACAAGTTCAGAATAACTAGTAGGTGATGCTTTAGCAAGGGATACAAGTTGATGGCAAGGAATGTCCATTATTACGACAAAGTCGATAGTGAGGGGGTCTTCGACCACGCCCGCGACCACCCCGAGGAGAACGAAAACATGTTCCTCTAAACAGTAGCGGAAAAGGACCCATGTTGGGTTAAGTGTGGAGCCACTAAATAGGGTGGTTGGATAGTAGGCATAGGAGACGCCAAAAAGAGTGTTGATGGACCTGTCAGATAATAAAAGCAACAAGAGGGGAGGAACCGTGTAACAATTAGTAAAAATGGGCCAAGAATCGTCGGTCAAAAACTGTGAAAGTCTATAGTAATTAGACATATTGTACGTTACAATGATACTTTTAATAAATAATCAAAGTTGTGTTATACCAAATCCAGTGTGAGTAAATCCCTTTGGAACTCAAACTTATATTTAACATTCGTTTTCATTTTAATAATATTTTTATACCGAAGTGTAAACGGTTTAGTGAAAACTATCGAATGACAATTAATTGAGCACGAAACCCTAATTGTTGTTTTAACATAGTTTTGGGTATCAAAAGTGTTGGATTAAGGTGTCTAAGCTTTTAACTAAATTTGTATATTTTTGTAATTAGAATCAAAGTCCTTTTTGAGCTACCCTTATAACTAGAACTTATTTAGAATAACACTTGTAGAGAGAGGACAAATTTATTAGTTTATTATATCAATAATAAATTATAATAAATGATTTGTTAATATATTGTGTGATTAATATGTTAATTGAAAATAGAAAATTGATTTGTTGATTTATTATGTGATTAATAAATTAATATGAGATCAATTGTTAAATATTTGATTTGTTAATTTATATGATTAATATATTAATGTGAAATCAATTTGAATTGATTAATTATTAATCATAATTAATAAGGAATTAATTCAGGATTAATTGTAATTAATTAAAGGTGCAAGGAGTGAAATGTAATTTTTCAATAGTTGAACAAAATATGAAATTCTAGAACCATCCAAGCATGGATGGTTTTGGGAGCTCTTCTAGGGTTTCTGGAAGCCTCCTGGTTGGATAAAATGAAAGGATTTGAATTAGGATTAAATCTATTACTAATCAATTGAAATCTTGCTTTGCCTGCAAGTTATCTAAACTATAAATATGACCCCTTGGCTTGCAAATTTCGTTCATGCTCGTTCAATAAGGCTTAGGAACGAAATTTCCCTCTCATCCTCTCTCTTCTCTTCTCTTCCAGTTCTAGGGTTTGGGTGTGAGCCACTAGAGGCATCATCCTTTTGGTGTTAAGCTTTCCAATTCCAACAAACACAAGGGATTGAAGTGATTTGTTTACTACAACAAATCAAAGGTATATAACCCTAATTCTTCTATTTTGATTATACATGGGTTTCAATTAGGGTTCATGTTAGTTTGATGTTCAAAGTATGTTAGATTCAAAGTGTTATGACATAGATCCTTGTGGTTGCATATGCCCTTAATTGTTAAGTGAAATTCGACAAACACATTGTTTTTATAACCTATAAAACCCATCAGTGCTATCAGAAACTTGGTATGTCTAACATTGGAAGTACATCAGTTGAACTGAACAAAATCGAAATTTTGAAAAATCTGTTTGTCATGTCGTGACACACTGCCTTTCACGACGTGAGTCCGCTCAAAACAAAAATTCGGGATTTTCTGCCTAATCTGATTTGTATGGTTAATTTTGGTAATTCTATGGTTTTAATTCTACCAAAATCCGAATTTTGAATGCCTTAGATATTTAAAATAAAACCCAAAATACTAGGATATAATCTTGAATATATAATATTTAATTATAAGATTAATTAAATTGAATTATCCTTACGGATTTAATAATCAATTTAATTATAAGCTTAATTAAAAGGATAATTATAAATCAGTGATAGGTTTAAATTGATTAATTAATTATATGATTAATTTAGATAATTAATATTTAAACTTTGTGTTTTAAAAAGATTTAAAATAAATCCTATACATATATAATATGTTTATTACTATATGTATAACTAAAATTCAGTTGAATAATTAGTATATCTCATTCACGAAGCCAGACTATAAGAGGGTTATAAGGAAATAGCCTATAAAATGACTGTTAAACGGCCTATAAAATGACTGTTAAACGCGTGTGATAGAAGGTCATTAGTTGAATGGGTTCGATAGGACATAAAAGATTAAAAGTGTAATCTATAAAGTACTAGAACATTCTTTTAAAATGTCACTCCATCTACTTTCGGAAAATGTGAAATTGTATGCTAATCCATGAAAACATACATCATTTCTTTATGATCCATTGTTGGAGCGTGTGTGGTTAACCGGCACACAAATGTGGGATTATAAAGATGAAATGATGAAAGAACTCTTGTTTATAATTGTTGATGGAGCGTGTGTGGTTAACTGGCACATCAGTGAGAGATTATAAATCGATCATGGGTGTTTGAGCGGGTTTTCAATGTTATTCACATCTTACTTGTGATCTTCGGCATCCTAGTCAAAATGGGTAAGAGCATAATTCGAGATTAAACATGCCATTGATGCTTCAATGAAAATCTCAAAAGATCTAGGAGTTTCATGTGATTGAAATTGGTGAAAGGTTTCTACCAACCTAAAATAGTTTCATGATATGACTACGTCATCCCTCATCATATTATCAAATGAATATATAGATTCTAGCCCTAATTTAAATTTTGGGTTAATAGTTAAGGATTAAAATAAACTAATTTGAATTCTCTCTTCTCCCAATTTTAGATGTCTAATCAATATTATAATGGTCTTCCTCGACCTGATGTAAATACGTTTCCTCAATCATCTGGAGATGGTCTTCCACATTCGAGTCAAGGTCAAACTTTCTTCCCTTCCTTGGGTAATGGTGGAATTGACCATCGCCCTCCTTCAACTCTTCCGCCTCCTCCTCCTGTAACTATCGCATCGTCACGTTATCATCAAATTGAAAGATATGAAACTACTCAAGCCCTATAGGCATGTAAACATCAAGATGGAAAATCTATGTACGCATGTTCTGAAAATGAAATCATACATTGACAAATACAACTCTTAATCTATTAAGTCACGTAGATGCCCTAAAAAGCATAAAAATACTAATTTTACCCTTTAGACCGAAAATGCATTTCTCATGCATTATTTCTCTTGAATTTACTCATCTAGCTCCCTTAGTGACTAAAACGTTTCTTGTCCATCTTCATGAAGTTACAACTTCATATTCTCATCTTTTTTTTTCATAAATGACCATGTTGCCCTTTTGGTCAATATTTGACTAAAAGTTAAATCTTTCCAATTTTTTGGTTGTTACACAACTATTGCTACATCAAGGTATGGTCCGTGAGTTGCTAGAATTTCCATGTGGCTCCCACTTGCTTTGTCATTAGAAACTTGCTTTTTTCATTACTTAGCTTTCAGAGGAATAAGAGAACTTATTCTTGGTAGGCTTGTATAAATAATCTAAGCAACCTTTTAGAGTATTCTATAAATATGTAATTAGTAGATTTTAGGTTTAGAAGCTTTAGTCTAGCATTGGCTTCAATTCCTTCAATCATTAAGTAATATAAGGATGGAGCCTTTCCATACTAAATTTTATAATGTGTTTTAACTACTAATTAGTTGGTGTTTGTATTCCAGATACAAGTGATAATCATTAAGTCATAATCCTTATTATCAATAAGGCACTAGATGGTTCTACTGGTTTGTATCTCATCTAAACCATATCTAGTAAGGTTTAGATAATCCTTTATTATCAATAAGGGTTTAGATGGTTCTACTTGTTTGTATCTCAACTTTATATTTGAAAACTTTAACAAAGGTTTCACATTTATGTTTTAACTTGTAAAATGTACTTACAACAACTATGCCTGTTAATAAAGTTAAGTAGGTATCGTGTACAACATCTAGACATTCATTAGAAAGGAAGTCATACTCACAATGTATAGTTCCTTAATAATTATTTTCTCTACAATTTAGTGAAACTATCATTTGGATTCTTTTATATATAAATAAGATTCACATATGTCAAATAAACTATATTATTTGCCTTCAAAAATCCATTTCTTGATGTTGGAATATATGTATGTCATTTATATAATAAAGATAACAATGGCATAGATAAGTTTAAGTCAAAAAGTATTTGCATATAGAAATTATTATTTTAGTGTAACAACCCTAAATTCAGACCAAATTTTTGCCTCCTCTTTTCAGGTCCATCACCCGGTGAACGTCTGATGTTGCTCCCTCTTTCCAGGTTCATTTAGGCTCCAACATTAGACGTATTCACCTTGTTGAGCATTACGTCCTACCACCCGAAGGAATAGATTCTTCAAGTGGTGCCATCCGCCATACTCGAAACAAATGGTCACCATCTGCAACACAATCGAAAATACAAATGAAGGGGGAATTCTTGTACAAAGAATATGAGATTTGGATGCACCAGAGGAAAAACCTCAGGTGACGACTGTTATAAAAAACGTGCTATGAAAAGAGTGATTGGAAAGAACATGGATATGAGGATAAGGAGTTGTGGGAGTGTGAGAGAGAGGCTCAAAAGCAAAACAAGGAATGGGATTGTGTTTCCATCCACACAGATCAATCAAGTAACTCTGGCGGTAGTCGAAGCAAAGGAAGGAAGGAAGAGAAGAAGAGGAGTCTAATAAAGTTTATTTTATGAGCAAAGGTTTCAGCAGCATGCTGAAACTATGTTCTCTTGTAGGAAGAGGGAAAGGGAGTCTAATAAAGCTTATTTTAGTAGGTTTAATGAGATCAGCCGAAAAATGCCAACCTGTGATGATCTGATGATCATCGCAACCTTCACGTATGGGTTGCTAGAAGGAGAGTTATTCGAAATGTTGGTAGGGAGAGAATGGGGAAATGCAAAGGAAATTATAAGAAAAGTTAATTGGTTCCTAAAACAAGAAGATGAGAGCGCAGAGAAGCGACGTATGGAAAAGGGAGGTTTGCACATTACTGGTCGAAAAGAAAGGTACATCCCCTCCTTGGCGAGCCGCACTAGGAGGTACAGGGGGAATGTGATAGGAGATAGAGACCATGCGAAGTATACGATACGTACAAACAAGAGACATATGGCATTCGACCTGAAAAGGATTAAAAGAAAGATACGTCACCAAGGAGTATGAAGAGGTAACCCCGAGACCAGAATCAATATTGTGTCATCGAGAATAGAAAAGGGACATTCTACTACGGAATTCAAGAGCCTTAAAAGAGAAAAGAGAAAGGAACTATTTGGTGGCACAAAGTAGAGAGGGTGGCGAAGAAGGATAATGTGGTATATGACACGGAAGTGCTAAAGATACGATTCAAGGATAAAGTAATGTCAGTAAAGAAGAGGAAATGGATAAACCTGGAGTTCTCCCATAATATCCAGGTTCTTATGGGACACAAAGGTACCGAACCACTGTTAATCCAAACATCAGTGGGAAAAACTCTTATCCATAGAGTGTATGTGGATAATGGGAGTTCGATAAACATTTTATACGAACATTGTCTGAATCAGCTTCCCCAAGATGTAAAAGGTTTTGTGAAACCTGTTATCTCATATGTAGTAGGATTTACGGGGCAAGTGGTATGGCTGGATGGTCAAATATTCCTTTGATTTATGTTGATTGATTTTCAGAGCAGCATGACAAATACCATCTTGTCCAATTTCCTCATTATAAAGGCTTCATCTCCTTACAACATGCTTTTTGGAAGGACGAGACTATGGCAATTGCAAGCGGTGCTCTCGACAGTGCATGGTCTGCTCAAATTCCCATCGGATCATGGTATAATCATCCTAAGAAGTATCTCGTTGCACTCTATGGATCGGAGCTATACTGCAGAGCAAGGGCACGAAAGTAGAGGCTTGACAGTTGAAGGCACTTCCTCTGCAGAAAAAGACAAGATAGTCGTGAACCCAAAGTACAAAGATAAGAAGTTGAGGATCGGTTCACCCTGCCTGACAGCTTGAAGGAAGGGATAAAAAAGCTTTTACGGACGTATGAGGACGTCTTTTCATGGAGGTATGAAGACATGACGTGTATACCAAGGATGATAATAGAGCATAGGCTGAATCTCAACTCCAAGTTCGCTCCTATCAAGAAGAAGAAACAAAAAATAGCACAAGAATGAAACAAGATCATCAACAAAGAAGTTGCAGACCTGGTACAAGCTGGGGTGGTGAGGGAAATTCAGTTCCCACAATGGATTTGCCAAACTGGTTCTGGTAAGAGGAAATGGATAAACCTGGAGTTCTCTCATAATAGCCAGGTTCTCTTGGTATACGAATGTACCGAACCACTGATAATACAAACATCAGTAGGAAAGACTCTTATCCATAGAGTGTATATGGATAATCGGAGTTTGGTAAACATTATATACTAACATGGTATGAATTAGTTTCCCCAAGATGTAAAAGGTTTCGTGAAACCTGCCATCTCGTCAGTATAGGATTTGTGGGGCAAGTGGTATGGCCGGAGGGACAAATATCCCTTTCATTTACGTTTACTGGTTACGAGAGAAGCCTAACCAAGACCATCCTGTCCAATGTCGTCATTATAAAGGCTTCATCTCTTTACAACATGCTTCTTGGAAGGACAAGACTATGGCAATTGCAAGAGGTGCCCTCGACAGTTCACGATCTTCTCAAATTCCCATCGGATCATGGTATGATCACCATAAGAAGTATGCTGATGTGCTCGATGGATAGGAGCCATACTGCAGAGCAAGGGTAGGGAAGTAGAATCCTGACGGTTTAAGGAACTTCTTTTGCAGAAGAAGATAAGATAGCCGTGAACCCAAAATACGAAGATCAGAAGGTGAGGATCGGTTTGTCCCTACCGGACAACTTGAAGGAAAGGATAAAAAAACTTTTACGGACGTATGCAGATGTCTTTGCATGGAGGCCCGAATACATGATGGGTATACCAAGGACGATAATAAAGAATAGGCTGAATATCAACCCCGAGTTCGCTCCTATCAAGCAGAAGAAACGACTAATGGCACAAGAACGAAACGATATCTTCAATAAAGAAGTGGCAGACCTGGTACAAGCTGGGGTGGTGAGGGAAACATAGTCCCCAGAATGGATTTGCAACCCGGTTCTGGTAAGAAAAGGCGATGGGACAATGAGAATGTGTGTGGACTTCACCAGACTTAACAAGGCTTGTCCGAAAGATAGCTACCCCTTACGAGAGATATAACATAAGGTGGAATCGCTTGCAGGGTAACGGTGGAAATCCTTTATGGACGCTTATAAAGGTTACCACCATATTCAATTGTCAAAGGAAGACGAAGAAAAAACAACTTGTCACATGGAAAAAGGGACCTTCTGTTACACTAAGATGTCGTTTGGTTTAAGGAATGCTGGTGCTACATATCAAAGAATGGTAGATAGGGTGTTCGAAAAGCAGATAGGACAAAACATGGAAGTATATTTGGAAGATATGGTCATCAAGAGAAAATAAGTTTAAGGATTCCGAAGAGACGTAGAAAAAACGATGGTTCGGCAGATGGAGGCGAACATGAAACTCAATCCGAAGAAGTGTGTATTCGGGGTGCAGAAGGGAAAATTATTGGGTCACATCGTCTCCCCCAAAGGAATGGAAGCTAATCCGGACAAGGTAAAAACACTTTTGGATTTAAAAACGCCTCGTTCAGTAAAAGATGTGAAAAGTTTGACCGGAAAATTAGCAGCGTTGGGAAGGTTTTTAGCAAAGTCGGCAGAACAATCAATCCCATTTTATCAAGTAGATAAGAATCAGGTGGGAAAAAATGATATAGCATGGTCAAAGGAAGCATGAGGGGATCTTGTCAAACTTAAGGAACACTTAAGAAAGTTACCTACTTTGTCGAACCCAATGCCAAATGAGCCCCTGGTAATATATCTTTCCACCAGTTGGAAAGCGATTAGTTTTGTTCTGGTTGCAGAAAGGGAGAAAAAGCAAGTGCCAGTCTATTTTGTCAATAGAGTATTGGAGTGTGCCGAAATCAATTATTCATTGGTCGAGAAGTTGATACTTTCTCTGGTCTATATATCAAGAAGGATACGAATATACTTCCAAGCTCACTCGATAACAGTGTTGTCCGATCAGCCTATTCGGCAAATTCTGACACAACCAGAGAGGTCTGGACGAATGACGAAGTGACCCAGTTGCAACTGCAACACCAAATCCAACAAGATCACACAATCTGCATCCAAATACACATGAAGCAAATTCAATAAAATGATTAAAAAAACAACGAAATATTGTTTTGGATTTGGATTTATATGTTGAACCTGAAAGGGCCCATTGGCATTTCGAATTTAGTAATTGCTTTATATACCCTGTAGAGGTCAGCCCCATGTTCCACAAGCAAAAGGGCAACTTGGGTATATGGGAAAAACATACGATTCACAGCAAAACCCGTGCAATTGCCAACCACAACTGAGTATTTCTTATATTTTTTCCAACATCTAACAAGTCCACAACCACCCGAGCAGATGTGTTTGCTGTAAGACCAATTTCCAAAAGTGGCATCACATGAGCAGGGCTACATAACAAATTTAATTATTTAATCAAAATTATATGATAACTAAAAGTTATTGCTGTAAAAGAGTGATTCTTTTTGGATCTTGGTAAATGAAAATGACCCTAAGGATAACAATCAGTTCATATACCTAAAAAAATGTGCCCCAATTATCCTATCCTGAGACTTTGTCTTTTCACCAATCAGATTCAATTCAATTGTAGAGGTGTTACTTGCAATTATGTACTTAAACATGGTCGGAGGCTATGACAAAAGCGGTTAAAGACGAACATTGTATGCTACATACATACGGAGCATCGATCTATGATGGTTCGGGAGCAGGAGTCGTGTTGGAAAGCCCAACCAGAGAGCGAGTTACTTACGCACTTCGGTTTGCTTTCAAATGTTCTAATAATGGCGTTGGGTATGAGGTTGTAACGCCCCAAATTTCAACCCAAAATTTTCAATTAAAACATTAAGTGTTTATTCAAATCATAACCACAAGTTCTTAAAACCTTTATCAAAGTATCATAAAAAGTTAACATGTGCACAACTCCCCCATTGATGCGATGCAATCGAGCCATACCCCTCCTTTAATATAAGAAAACCTGAAACATGTAAACCACAAATCGTAAACACAAAGCTTAGTGAGTTCCCCTAAATACCACACACATCACAACACAAATAAGCATCTATAGGTTATCAGCAACCCTAGAGACTACCAGAAGTGTCAGTGGGCAAACAGCACGCCCGGTGGGTTATCAATAACCCTGAGACTACCCGAAGTCTCAGTGGAAAACAGCACGCCCAATGGGTTATCAGCAACCATGGAGACTCCCCGAAGTCTTAGTACACTGTAACACATATCACAGTTACAGCAAGCGAGACCCATCTGGTCAGCACACACACACACACAACACACACACACACAGACACACACACACACACGCACACATATATATATATATATATATATATATATATATATATATATATATATATATATATACAACCATTCAAGAGTCATAAAGATAGTTAGCATCCTACATACACAATTTAGTGAGTCGACATTGGTGCCTTCGACTCACAAGCACAGGGAGGAGACTAACTTCAAACTACTAAAACAACCAGATCAATGCTCGGACTGAAGATCCGGGAAACCTACGCACTGAATATAGTAAAATAATATCCTAATTAATAATAAGGTCATAAACCATAATCGGGCCCTACCCAAATACACCACTTAATATTATTTAGGCACTAACTCAAGAAGGGAAGACATTCCACACCTCATCGACCTAAATCCACCCAAAAGCCTAAAATGGCCCAAATTCCTTAATGGTGCTCAAAACTGATTATGGGCCACATCCAAGAAGGCCCAAGGCCTAACAATGACCCAAATTCAGAAAGACTAGTGGCCAAATAAGGCCCAAAACCCTAATAGTTCAAAAATGGCGAAAAACTCAAAAGTCAACAAAAGTCAACGGTCCCTGAGTACGCCCGGCGTACTTAGACTTACATTAGCGTACGCCATCTTTGGCCAGTATGCACGGCGTACAAGTTGGGTACGCCCATCGTACTACACAGCCAACCCATATCACCATTAAGTGGTTAATCAGTTAAGTCACTTTGTCCAATTCTTAGATCTAACCCTAAATAATGTCTTAACTCATCAAGATTCCATTTTTATGAACAATGGACCTAAAAAATGCTAAGATCTATCATACTTATCTTCTGGAGTAGCTCATACTCTCATGCATGACCTAAAGGACCGTAAAAAACACAAAACACGCCCTAACTAGATCTAAAAAAATGAACCATCAAGTTAAGAGCTTTATACCTCAAAAAGCTTTCCAAGTTGATGATGATTTTGGATCCACAAGCTCTAGCCACACCAATGCATCTTCCAAGAGTTCCTTTTCCTTCAAAATCACCAAAAACACCCTCAAAGTTCACTTTTATGCTCAAAACACTCAAAGGGATATTAGGGTTTCGTTATTAGGGTTTGGGGAGGTGTAGGTGGGTCATAGTAATGTCCAAAAGTGAATTAAGGTTTTTAAGTAGGGCACAAACCCTAAAAATTAGGGTTTGCCCCTGGTGACCGTATGCCCCGCGTACCTCCACGTACGCCCAACATACATGGGTTTCCTCTAGTACCAACTTCAACCTTGTACGCCAAGCGTACTTACAGCATACGCCCAACGTATTTGGCCAGGTACCAAAACCACCAATTATACGAAGGCCATAACTTATTCTTTCTAAATCCGATTTCGACAATCTTTATATCCACTTAAAGGTAATGAGAAGCTCTACAATTCTATTAACTTCCTTTGCCCTAAAACTTCCTGAGCTTAAATCCAAAATCCATAAAAGGACTGAACTATCACTTACGGTTATACCCTTGGGCTCCAAAATACAAACCGGACACTCAGATCACCTAATCTACACTATCCACATCCAAGGGTTCTCAATCTCTCCTTCCACCAAGGCCCATAACCTTATGATACTTGATCTTCGGGTCACAGCCCCAAATTGTGAAACGACTCGAAACAGGGTGTTACAACTCTCCCCCACTTAAATTAGATTTCGTCCTCGAAATCTTTCCTAAGTATCCCCTCTACAAAACCAAATGATCCTGAACGAACTCCCTGAATCCCAAATATAACTGCAGAAGTCATTCCGCTCGGACGACCGCACACCCTTACTGCTGTCGAACCCAATTTAGTAGAAATCATAAGCCCCAACGAGGGTCCAACCGCTATTGCTGAAACTGAAAAAACCCTGATCAATGTCTGACTCCCAGATAGACATAACCATTCCAAACAGTTCCCATAAAGACTTGTCTTCACAAGCCGAACCGCACAAATATGTCCATCTTGATCAATTCACAGATACTCAAACATATACGCCCTGACCGCTTACTAGTACACAAAAAATGCTCATCGAAAACAAAATCAACTCCAGACTCAAAAAGTGAACAACTATAGGTGGCCGTGGTCTATTCGCCAACACGACTCCATTAGTCATTCGCTCCCACTGAAGGACAACACAACTAACCAATGATCGAACGATCACCAAGTCCGCTTAACCCCAGTACTCACATCACATTTGGCCCCAACCCAACCTACAATTTCCCAAGTATTACAGATGTTGAGGCCCACTCACAACCCTTCAACCACTGGGATGATCTAAATCATCCTAGAGAATGCCACGAGCCAAGTCATAGAATTCCATCACTTTTACCACCACCTACCAACCTACTGAATACTACGGCTGCTCTGCAGTCTTATAACACATCCTCAACCGCATCTTATCCTAGTGAATGTTGCGGCTGCTCTGCAGCCTTATATAACTTCCCCAACCACACACTAGTCTGGTGAATACTACGGCTGTTCCTCAGTCTTACATCACGACCACAAGCACACACTAACCAAAAACATTGGGAGTCAAAACCCCACCTACCAGTCTCTATTAAGTGTTCGGGTCGTGCTTCAGACCCCAAAGGCTTCATCAGAAAAGAACAGGCAGAGGAGGTCCTAACACAACCCCCAACCTGAACCTAGCCATGAATCTGTATCATTTGCACTGATGCTCGTCACTGACCAAAAAACACAATTCCTTGCTTAACCATGAACCCTCTCGCAACCAGAATTGGCTCCCTAGTTGACATAGTATGATACCATGGTGACCGGCCTTCCTAGTTAATTCTTAGTTAAACAATATCTTATCTACACCACCCGATTAGCCGTTCAAGGCCCCGTCAGCCAAACGGTAGTCTGCTCCACACTCATGATCCAAATCCCTGACATGGGTACAAATTATAATACAGCTTGCATTTGGAACTATCCCCGACGGTCCCAAGTGACCATCGCTCACTAGGATTCATCTACCTTCTTGATAAACTCGTGATCAATGGATTACGAAGCAATCCTACACTCTCCCTATCCAACCACTACCATACTGAGCTTGCTGAACTAAGATCCCATGACCAAACATTATCGGGTGCTCACACCCCAAACCAGATGAAGCACTTTACTACTCTCGACAAAGATTGTCGTATCCAAAGTACCTTCCCTAGATAAAATTCTACATCCTTCTACAATCCTTACTACCGAAACAAACCTGAATCTGCTATTGACCATAATTTCACAATCCAGCAATTCAGGGCAATGTACCAAGAAGCCATGATATACCATGCACAAAACATGTTAATAGGTTGTTATGATCATTGACCTCCAATTATATAACTCAAAACATTCGAAGGATCCCCACCTATTAACGATAAACGAGAACACTCAATGATCGAGGATGCACTGGTAACTACCCAACAACACAATCTTCTACTAAACGAACCCATGCAGAACTACACATACCAAATTCTGAAGTTGATTGACAAATCAAAGATAGCAACAATCTATACCCTGAGCTGAAGAATTCTTTAACAACTCACACTCGACCCAAGGAACTTAACCACCTCTTGACCAGTCCATCGACATCCCCGAAAGAGACCACTGGCTACAAAGATCTCCCTGACCAGCAGGTTCCTGCCGCAAAGGAAACTCATGTATTCCTGAGCACATACAACAAATGTTAACTCGCTTGGCAGCTTGTCTTAACCGCATCTTGAACCAAAGCCTCGCATATCCGAACCGCAGATACCTATAACCAATTCTTCTTAAACCAAGACCTCAATAGATCGATGATCCTTCAAGTACCATGCCCACTTCTCCACACTTGGGTTTGAACTATCACCAACTGACGTTGCAGACAAACCACACTTCAAACCGACTCAGCCAGATACATACCGTCCCTGACTATTGGAATGTATAACACAACACAAGATAATCTCCCAGATAAGGACCCATCAACTCAAAGACATTCTGAATCTCAGATGGAGACCTCAGAAACTTCCCAGACATTACCACCTCTACCGTCAAGAATCCCATGCAAATGCATAATAAATAAATCTGATAGCCCATTCATGGAACTAGTTTGCCATCTAAGAACAATTGGACTACCACACACCTCGCCTCTGAATCTCTGACCTTCAGTCCATTGCGAGACACAATCATAAAACATGAGGCATCATCCTCATAGTCGAGATATAACATGGGCCACGAAAGTTATCATTCCCGATTCACTTCTCCTGATCACTTGGAACAACCTGCGAGGACACGCTCTAACTGAACTCAAGGAAAGCATACCCCTGGTCCTCATCTTGTACGGTCTCTTTGAAAATAACTCTCTTTCCACAAATAAAATTTTCTCGAGGTGATCAACCACACGAATCCTCTCATGCATTTTCCCCTTTGTCGTGGATACCACAACCATCCAGTTTCCGACACTGAGTCTGAATCCCTCAATTCCTCAGTTTGAGTTCAGATACTGTAAGTCCCTAATCTGCTTGTATATCAATCAGATCCGTTTGATGGTGCGGAATCCCAATCAAACGGATGATGTCAGATCAAATAGAAGAGAAGGAGAAGAAGAAGATGAATCTTGTATGTATTGATATGAATGAAGATCCGAATACAAGATTCACACACACTAACACACACTCTCGTTTCTCTCTCTCTAGAACACCTTCAAATGCACACACTTAAGCTCCTCTATTCTATGTGTTCATCACTTCACATGCACTCCTCACCCTATATATATATATGAACCTAAGGCCAAGCCCAAAATACAAGATAATGCTTTCAGCTTGAGAATCTTCAGAGAGAACATCAGAGAGAACAAATCTTCTGGATCACTTCAGCAGGTACAAGATAGCAACAGACTGATTGAGGAGGCTTCAATGCAATCTGTCACATAATCTTCAATTGCTTGACGTTGCTACTACGGTTGAAAGATTGAATGTCGAAAGAATAATCTTCATTTCTTGCTCCTTCGAATGAGAATTCTTCGATGATCACGGATGAAGCCTTGGCTCAGAAATCTTCGACACAAACTCCATGAGTTTCATCTTCACCTGAAATCACTTTTCAAGACAAAACAAAACTAAAAGAAAATTTTAGCACACAATATTTTTGGATTTTTCATATTTTCTGAAAAAGAAATAAAACAGAAATAACACTATTTTTTTTTTTGGATTTTTTTTATTTTCTAATTTTTGTTTGGTTTTTAAAATTTTTTAATTCTCCCCTAATATTTAAATTAGAAGAAAACTATGAACAAATTTAACAAAAATAAAAAATGATATCTAACTTTAAGAGTGATTTGGGATCAAAGTTTTTAGACAACCTTTATCCGTTTATCAGTACCTCTCCCTTCATGAATAGATCTGATCAATCGCCGGTATTGTGGTCCACTTAAACACGAGAGATTGTGACAAAATTAGGACATACTATAAGTGACAAGGCAATGTGATCCTAAGTTCCTAGATAATATTCCTTAAGGACCATTCAGCTAACGACGACCAAAGATATTGTTGTCCACCTAAATTGAGCAGCGAGATCTATAGACAATCTGTAAGTGTTCAATTTTTAATTGTACTAGAACATGGTTCCCGCTTCCTGATATGCTCCAGTAATCAAGGACTTCCAGAATACTCCTTACATCGGGTGAGCAGACAATTATTGAGAGAGAAGATAGATTTAGAATGCATATGCTATACACCCAGGTCAGATCTCTTCCAATCACGCAGAGGGTGAAACATATGACTAACTGAAGTTTTTAGAGGGATTGAGAAAAAGAATGATGCATATACTGTGTACCAGGTCGGATTGTGAGTCACGCAAAGGAGACAGTATATGACTAACAGACAGGAAGAATTGCATAGATAGAAGTTGCACAGAAATAGAATTGCATATGTTGCAGTCCAGGTCGGATGTATTTCAATCACGCAGAGGAGGCAACATATGACTAACAGAAATAAAGCAAGAAAATAATTTCCTACATACCTACTTTATCGGAATTCCCCAGTCGCCCCATCAATACCGGAATTAAGGACAAAGTTCGTACATCGAGGAAGAGTTAAACCACAGTTCTAGATACGGATTACTTTAATGTGACCGGTGGATTATCATGTATATCTCCCTGCTCAACCTATCCAAGCGTCGTATTGTCAGGCTAAACGGATTTAACTAGGTCAAAATTTGTCAAGTCTATGAATTCCTTAGGTTCCTTAATGCCTAGTCAAGTCCATTTTAATCTATCGTGCCTACCAGGGCATCGAACACAGAGCCTAGACAATTCAGATTCAGTCCCTTACACAGATCAGATTGCCTGTTATCACATGATTATATCACTTCCCAAAACATCTCCCTCAAGCACATTTCATAACCAACATTTTTTTTTGGATTTTCTGATTTTCTAATGTTTTTGGATTTTCTTAAATTTTCTAATTTTTGTATTGTTTTTATTTCTCCCCCAAATTTGTGCATAGGAGAGAAATGAAAGTAAATGCACAAATTTAAACTATCCTAAAACAAAAATTAGTCTTTAAAGCGAATCAGGTTAAGAAAAACTCAGGAGTATAGAGAAGAAAACTCAAAATCGTAAGTCACCGATTGAATTTGCATCCAGAAGGTCTGAGAACAGCACGCGTAATCTCAGAACAGATCCAAAAAATCTTCACATCGTTAAGCACTAACCCCGTTTGTGATCTCTTCCTTTCTTCCTTTCCCACAAAGGACACATACTCTCAAACAAAGGTCTGAATGTTGTACAGTTGAGAGATGTCCCCTATCATGTGCCTGGAACAGCCACTACCAACAAACCAAAGTGTGATGATATGCCTTCATAGCTGCTCAGACACAGAGCGGGATCAATTGGTCTTTGGAACCTAGTCCATTTTAAAACTAGGTTGACCTTTTTCATCCTTGCACGGTAGTCTCTCCCATGACATATCTTATTTATCACAAACAGAAGATGAAGAAATATTAGAGTCATTAGTTGATTTGGGAGAGTGAGCCTTTGGAACCCATTTGTAGTTGGGTTTAACCCATTTCTTTTTCGATATGATGGGTGGCTCAGTACTTGCTTTTGATCTTGATGTCGGCCGTTCAGATGACTTTGACCTAACCGGTCTTTGTTTCATTGGAGCATCTCTTGGATTGGGCTTCTTGGCTGACATTCCCTTCTTGCCCTTGGGAGTTGGATTCTTGGCCTTGTGGGATTGATTCTTTGCCTTCTGTGCGTTCCAGTCACCATGGTCTGAACGTGACCTTGAGGGGTTTCTTTTGAAGTATCTCGCTCTTGGTGCGTTCTGCCAGCCTTGTGCATAGTAAGGAACGTATGCGCTATTTGGACAATTTCTGTCAATGTGTCCAGGTGTTCCACAGTGAAAACATGTCTTTTTCTTCACTGTGAAGTTGTTTCTTTCTGCCCCTGGTGGCGTATCCTTGCCTTGTCTCTTATTGTTCCCACAAGCACAATTACAACAGACACTCTGTTTTGCTGGAATTGGTGGCCTGTATTTCTCAACAGCAGGTTGATCAGAAACAGCTGAGTTCGAAGCAACAGATTCAGAGTTCAAGGAGATGTTGGTTTGTTCAATGTTTTTCTCCTTGTTCTCATCTTCTGCTACTTTACCTGCACATGAAGTAGAAGCATTAGAATTTTCGACATGAATAGCTCCTCAAACAAAACCAGCTAGTTTGCCATATTGAAGATGTGCC
This sequence comes from Lactuca virosa, assembly GCF_052849685.1. Classification (NCBI taxonomy): domain Eukaryota; kingdom Viridiplantae; phylum Streptophyta; class Magnoliopsida; order Asterales; family Asteraceae; genus Lactuca; species Lactuca virosa. Next base: position 291,454,766 of record NC_136429.1, on the reverse strand, counting down.
TCCCTGTCAATTTCTTCCTATGTCGTAGGGATGGATGTGTAGTTATGATTGAAAGGTGGAGGAACACTATCATACCCTAGACCCTTGTTTTGATTATCTTTGAATTTTAATTGGGTTTCAAATAAGGACTCGACTGTCTTACTTGACGCAGTATAATTTTTGAAACTAACATCTGTTTTTCCACACTTAATTTTCAAAGCGTAAAGTTCTTCAGTTACAGCATCAAGTTGTCTCTTAATATAGTCATAATTTTCACACTTGTTGCTGAATTCTTCCTGAAGCTTCCTAAAGTCCTTTATTTTTGTTTCTAACTGGGCCTTTAGGGGTTTCTGTCCTTTCCTGAGTTGATAACCTTCATATCTCAGGTCCTCAACTTCTCTTTTTAATAAATCATTATGTTCACGAATAAGTTTAATAGTAGCTTCACATGATTGAGAACATGAAACTTCACATGATTGAGAACATGAAACTTCATTGACCGGAAGGTTTGCGAAACACATTGTTTTTCCACACTTCAAAGCGTCAATTTCTTCAATTATATCAGCAAAACTAAGACGATGGAGATCTTTTGTCTTCTTGATGACAGCCACGTTCATATCCCACGACTTTGGAAGTGCATTCAGTAGCTTTTTGTTTATCTTAGATTTAGTCAAGAAGATCCAGATATGTTCATATCAGTAGTAAGAGTTGTGAATCGCTGCAGCTGTGCCTCCAGAGTTTCTCCAGGAATGTAATCGAACATGTTGAATTTTTGTCTTAATATATCCTGACTCTCTTTCATGTCTTCGTAGACCTCAAAAGCCATTAAAAGCACAACTAGAAGCCAAAATCAAACTTAAAAGTCAAACTAAAAAAATATGCCATTTGACTATAAACCTCAAAAGTCAACCTTAAAAGTCAAATTTAAAAAAAAGTCAAATTCAAAAGTCAAACTAAAAAAATATGCCCTTTGCCGCTGCTGAGCCGGCTTCCCTAGCCGTTCACCGAGCCGAATTCCGAGCTGAGGCCGCAAACTCCGACGACCGTAAACCGCCGACCGTAAACTCCGGCGACCGTAAACCGCCGACCGTAAACTCCGACAATCGTAAACATGTTTACGGCCATAAACTCCAGACCGTAAACCACCGACCGTAAACACGTTTACGGCCGTAAACTCCGGACCGTAAACCGCCGACCGTAAACTCCGGCGACAGTAAACACGTTTACGGCCGTAAACTCCGGACCGTAAACACTTCAAGGACCGTAAACTCTTCAAGGACCGTAAACACTTCAAGGACCGTAAACTCTTCAAGGACCGTAAACACAACGCAGATTACGTGAAAAACAGCGTTTTTCACATCTTTTTGCTCCAAAACTCGATCAAAAACTCGTTTTTATCAAAAACGCGAAGAACAAACCCCCCCCCCCCCTAATTTTCAGAGATCTATCCAAAAACGCAAGAATATTTCCAAAATAAGATCAAATCGGCTCTAGATCTGACAAAGATGAGTGATACATTCCAAGCTCTGATACCACTTGTAAGTCCCTAATCTGCTTGTGTATCAATCAGATCCGTTTGATAGTGCGGAATCCCAATCAAACGGATGATGTCAGATCAAATAGAAGAGAAGGAGAAAAAGAAGATGATGAATCTTGTATGTATTGATATGAATGAAGATCCGGATACAAGATTCACACACACTAACACACACTTGTTCTTCTCTCTAGTTTCTCTCTCTAGAACACCTTCAAAATCACACACTTAAGCTCCTCTATTCTATGTGTTCTTTCTTCACATGCACTCCTCACCCTATATATATATGGACCTAAAGCCAAGCCCAAAATACAAATAATCCAATGCTCGGTCCAAGCTACAATTAATCCTATACTATTTTTGGCCCAAATAATAAAAACAATAAATGCTTAGAAAAGCAAAGTATAAACCATATTTTTGACCCAACAGATACACCCAAGAGTATGTCTGAATCCCTCAAGCCAAGGCTCTGATACCAACTTGTAACGCCCCAAATTTTAACCCAAAATTTTCAATTAAAAAAATTAAGTGTACAAGTCCCCCATTGATGTGATGCAATCGAGCCATGGCCCTCCTTGAATATAAGAAAACCTGAAACATGTAAACTGCAAATCGCAAGCAAAAATCTTAGTGAGTTCCCCAAAATACCACACACAACACAACACAAATAAGCAGCTATGGGTTATCAACAACTCTGGAGACTACCCGAAGTCTCAGTGGGCAAACAGCACGCACGGTGGTTTATTAGCAAACTTGGAGACTACCCGAAGTCTCAGTGGGCAAACAGCACACCCGTTGGATTATCAACAAACCTGGAGACTACCCGAAGTCTCAGTACATAGTAACACATATCATAGTAACAACAAGCAAGACCCAGTTGGTTAGCATATATATATATATATATATATATATATATATATATATATATATATATATATATATATATATATATATATATATATATTGCCACACAAGCTCATACAAACATAGAAGAGTCACAAAGACAACTAGCATCCTACATATACAATTTAGTGAGCCGACATTGGTGCCTTTGACTCACAAACACAGGGAGGAGACTCACCTAAAACTACTGAAACAACCAGATAAATGCTCGGACTATAGATTTGGGAAACCTCCGCACTAAATATCATCAAATAATATCCAAATTAATAATCAGGTCGTAAACCATAACCAGACCCTGCCCAAAGACACCCACAAGCCAAAAATGGCCTAAATTCCTAAATGGTGCCCAAAACCCATTATGGGCCCAAATCCAAGAAGGCCCAAGGCCTAACAATGACCCAATATCATAAAGACTGGTGGCCCAATAAGGCCCAAGACTCTAATAGATCAAAAATGGCCCAAAACTCAAAAGTCAACACAAGGCAACAACCGGTGAGTACGCCCGACTACTCAGACTTATGCCCAGCGTACGCTATCTTTGGCCAGTACGCGCGGTGTATGAGTCGGGTACACCCAAGGTACTCGATTGCCAACCCATATCACCAACAAGTACTTAATCAGTTAAGCCACTATGTCTAATTCTTCAATCTGATCCTAAATTATGTCTTAACATGTAAAGTTGGCAACTTTAATCCTTTACATGTCTTAATGGGACCCAATACTCAATAAAATCCATAATAGGCACTCTACCTCATGCATGGTCCAATATAACTCATCAAGATTGCAGTTTTATGAACAAGGGACCTCAAAAATGCTAAGATCTATCATCCTTATCTTCTTGAGTAGATCATACTCTCATGCATGACTTAAAGGACCATAAAAAACACAAAAACAAGCCCTAACTAGATCTAACAAAATGAACCATCAAGTAAAGAGCTTTATTCCTTAAAAACCATTCCAAGTTGATGATTATTTTTGATCCACAAGCTCTAGCCATGCAACTTCCAAGAGTTCTTGTTCCTTCAAATTCTCTAAAAAGACACTTAAAGTTCACTTCTAAGCTCAAAACCCTCAAAGGGAAATTAGGGTTTCGTTCTTAGGGCTTAGTGAGGTGGAGGCTGGTCATAGGAATGTCATAGCATACGCCCAACGTACTCGGCGGGGGACTAAAACCACCAATCTTCTGAAGACCATACTTCTTCGTTCTAAGTCCAATTTCGACGTTCTTTATTTCCATGGAAAGGTAATGAGAAGCTCTAAAATTCTATCAACTCTCATTTGCCTTAAAATTTCCTGAGCGTAAATCCAAACTCCATAGAAGTCCCATACTATCACTTGCGGTTATACCCTTGGGCTCCAAAACACAAACCTAACTCTCGGATCACCTAATCTACATTATCCACATCTAAGGGGTCTAAATCTCTCCTTCCCCCATGGTAATAGCCTTATGATACTTGATCTTCGGGTCACGGCCCCGAATTATGAAAAAACTCAAAAAAACAGTGTTAAAAGGCACTCTTAGCTGGGTTTCAGTTGCAAGTGAGCATGCATATCATGAAAATAAAACCATATGGTTATTCCATGTTGGTTGTAAATCAAGTCAACGTTTCGTATGAAGCTAAGGAAGAAAAAATCAAGAAGTACCTGACGAAGGTAAAGGAAGCAATTAAAAAATTCGACGAGTTCCAGATAGTTTCAGTTCCAAGGTCGAAAAACCAAGAAGTTGGTGCCCTTAGCAAACTAGCATCTGTGGTTTATCATCATTTATCAAAAAGAGTTTTGTTGGAGATTTTTCCAAAAAGAAGCATTGAAGAAAAAGCAGAACAAGTGTGGGAGCTGGAAGAGGAAGACAGTTGTTGGATGGTTCCGTACATCCAATACTCGTAGAAGGGCTATTTACCCTCATGTGAAATAGAGGCACGAAAAGTTAGAGTCAATGCCGCTAATTACACCATGTATTATGGTCGTTCATATCGGAAAGGTTATTCGACTCCTTGGTTTAGGTGCTTAGGAAAAAACAAAGCTGATTTAGTTATATGAGACATCCATGTAGGAGATTGTGCGTCACATATAGGAGCAAGGTCGCTGGTGCAAAAAATCCTTTGTAGCACATCCTTAGGTAAACGGACAGGTGGAGGTAATTTACAGGAACATAGTGAAAGGAATCAAAAATAGGTTAGGAAAGATGCAGGGGAGGTGGGTAGATGTGCTTCAGCTTGTCTTGTGGTCTTATCGAAGAACGATTCATACCCCTACCAAGGAGACGCCGTTCAGTTTAGTATATGGGTCTAAAGTTGTGATCCCAATAGAAGTAAGTGTTTGAAACACCCTAACATGGAATCCTTGCATGAAATTAAACAATGAAGATCTACGACTTCAACTTGATCAGTTTGAAGAAAAATGGGTCGAATCAGCTATACGAAAAGTCGCGTATATGTTAATGATGGAGCGACGTTATAATAAGAGAGTCCGAGGTCAATCTTGTGTCGTAGGAGATCTAGTATTGAGGAGGAACGAGGCAAGCAGGAAGGAGATTGAAGAGAAGTTGGACCCCAATTGGGAAGGGACGTATAAGGTAGTTGAGGCTTAGAGAAATGGTTCCTACGTTCTAGATACCATGCAAGGAAAACGACTACCAAGGACTTCCAATATGCACAACTTAAAACGATTCCACTTTTAAACAAGGAAATGTCGAAGCATGAGGATATTTAACTGAGCAGTGCGTACTTTCTTTTTAGGAAATCTGATGACCGATAGGGACAATCGAAAGCGGTTATTTTGGTGTAATTGTATACATAAATGATCAAGTACGACTTTTGTTTAAAAAATTTTTGTATCTCTGGATCTTACATATTGCATGTGCATCGACTTATAGTGTGAGCCACGAAAATTTAAACGCCTTCGTTCTGCAATATAAAAGATCACCATGGCACGACCACCATGGTTCGATCATACTAGCCACCAAGGTTAAAATGCCTTGGTTCGGCAATATAAAAGATCACGATGGTACGACTACCATGGTTCGATCATACTACCCACCAAGGTTTAAACGACTTGGTTTGGCAATATAAAAGATCACCATGGTACGACAACCATAGTTCAATCATACTAGCCACCAAGGTTTAAACCTCATGGTTCGACAATATATTGCAGAATCGTCGGTCAAAAACTGTGAAAGTCTATAGTAATTAGACATATTGTACGTTACACTGATACTTTTAATAAATAATCAAAGTTGTGTTATACCAAATCTTGTGTGAGTAAATCCCTTTGGAACTCAAACTTATATTTAACATTGGTTTTCATTTTAATAATATTTTTATACCGAAGTTTAAACGGTTTAGTGAAAACTATCGAATGACAATTAATTGAGCACGAAACCCTAATTGTTGTTTTAACATAGTTTTGGGTATCAAAAGTGTTGGATTAAGGTGTCTAAGCTTTTAACTAAATTTGTATATTTTTGTAATTAGAATCAAAGTCCTTTTTGAGCTGCCCTCATAACTAGAACTTATTTAGAATGACACTTGTAGAGAGAGGACAAATTTATTAGTTTATTATATGAATAATAAATTATAATGAATGATTTGTTAATATATTGTGTGATTAATATGTTAATTGAAAATAGAAAATTGATTTGTTGAATTATTATGTGATTAATAAATTAATATGAGATCAATTGTTAAATATTTGATTTGTTAATTTATATGATTAATATATTAATGTGAAATCAATTTGAATTGATTAATTATTAATCATAATTAATAAGGAATTAATTCAGGATTAATTGTAATTAATTAAAGGTGCAAGGAGTGAAATGTAATTTTTCAATAGTTGAACAAAATATGAAATTCTAGAACCATCCAAGCATGGATGGTTTTGGGAGCTCTTCTAGGGTTTCTGGAAGCCTCCTGGTTGGATAAAATGAAAGGATTTGAATTAGGATTAAATCTATTACTAATCAATTGAAATCTTGCTTTGCCTACAAGTTATCTAAACTATAAATATGACCCCTTGGCTTGCAAATTTCGTTCATGCTCGTTCAATAAGGCTTAGGAACGAAATTTCCCTCTCATCCTCTCTCTTCTCTTCTCTTCCAGTTCTAGGGTTTGGGTGTGAGCCACTAGAGGCATCATCCTTTTGATTATACATGGGTTTCAATTAGGGTTCATGTTAGTTTGATGTTCAAAGTATGTTAGATTCAAAGTGTTATGACATAGATCCTTGTGGTTGCATATGCCCTTAATTGTTAAGTGAAATTCGACAAACACATTGTTTTTATAACCTATAAAACCCATCAGTGCTATCAGAAACTTGGTATGTCTAACATTGGAAGTACATCAGTTGAACTGAACAAAATCGAAATTTTGAAAAATCTGTTTGTCATGTCGTGACACACTGCCTTTCACGACGTGAGTCCGCTCAAAACAAAAATTCGGGATTTTCTGCCTAATCTGATTTGTATGGTTAATTTTGGTAATTCTATGGTTTTAATTCTACCAAAATCAGAATTTTGAATGCCTTAGATATTTAAAATAAAACCCAAAATACTAGGATATAATCTTGAATATATAATATTTAATTATAAGATTAATTAAATTGAATTATCCTTACGGATTTAATAATCAATTTAATTATAAGCTTAATTAAAAGGATAATTATAAATCAGTGATAGGTTTAAATTGATTAATTAATTATATGATTAATTTAGATAATTAATATTTAAACTTTGTGTTTTAAAAAGATTTAAAATAAATCCTATACATATATAATATGTTTATTACTATATGTATAACTAAAATTCAGTTGAATAATTAGTATATCTCATTCACGAAGCCAGACTATAAGAGGGTTATAAGGAAATAGCCTATAAAATGACTGTTAAACGGCCTATAAAATGACTGTTAAACGCGTGTGATAGAAGGTCATTAGTTGAATGGGTTCGATAGGACATAAAAGATTAAAAGTGTAATCTATAAAGTACTAGAACATTCTTTTAAAATGCCACTCCATCTACTTTCGGAAAATGTGAAATTGTATGCTAATCCATGAAAACATACATCATTTCTTTATGATCCATTGCTGGAGCGTGTGTGGTTAACCGGCACACAAATGTGGGACTATAAAGATGAAATGATGAAATAGTTTCATGATATGACTACGTCATCCCTCATCATATTATGAAATGAATATATAGATTCTAGCCCTAATTTAAATTTTGGGTTAATAGTTAAGGATTAAAATAAACTAATTTGAATTCTCTCTTCTCCCAATTTTAGATGTCTAATCAATATTATAATGGTCTTCCTCGACCTGATGTAAATACGTTTCCTCAATCATCTGGAGATGGTCTTCCACATTCGAGTCAAGGTCAAACTTTCTTCCCTTCCTTGGGTAATGGTGGAATTGACCATCGCCCTCCTTCAACTCTTCCGCCTCCTCCTCCTGTAACTATCGCATCGTCACGTTATCATCAAATTGAAAGATATGAAACTACTCAAGCCCTATTGGCATGTAAACATCAAGATGGAAAATCTATGTACGCATGTTCTGAAAATGAAATCATACATTGACAAATACAACTCTTAATCTATTAAGTCACGTAGATGCCCTAAAAAGCATAAAAATACTAATTTTACCCTTTAGACCGAAAATGCATTTCTCATGCATTATTTCTCTTGAACTTACTCATCTAGCTCCCTTAGTGACTAAAACGTTTCTTGTCCATCTTCATGAAGTTACAACTTCATATTCTCATCTTTTTTTTCATAAATGACCATGTTGCCCTTTTGGTCAATATTTGACTAAAAGTTAAATCTTTCCAATTTTTTGGTTGTTACACAACTATTGCTACATCAAGGTATGGTCCGTGAGTTGCTACAATTTCCATGTGGCTCCCACTTGCTTTGTCATTAGAAACTTGCTTTTTTCATTACTTAGCTTTCAGAGGAATAAGAGAACTTATTCTTGGTAGGCTTGTATAAATAATCTAAGCAACCTTTTAGAGTATTCTATAAATATGTAATTAGTAGATTTTAGGTTTAGAAGCTTTAGTCTAGCATTGGATTCAATTCCTTCAATCATTAAGTAATATAAGGATGGAGCCTTTCCATACTAAATTTTATAATGTGTTTTAACTACAAATTAGTTGGTGTTTGTATTCCAGATACAAGTGATAATCATTAAGTCATAATCCTTATTATCAATAAGGCACTAGATGGTTCTACTGGTTTGTATCTCATCTAAACCATATCTAGTAAGGTTTAGATAATCCTTTATTATCAATAAGGGTTTAGATGGTTCTACTTGTTTGTATCTCAACTTTATATTTGAAAACTTTAACAAAGGTTTCACATTTATGTTTTAACTTGTAAAATGTACTTACAACAACTATGCCTGTTAATAAAGTTAAGTAGGTATCGTGTACAACATCTAGACATTCATTAGAAAGGAAGTCATACTCATAATGTATAGTTCCTTAATAATTATTTTCTCTACAATTTAGTGAAACTATCATTTGGATTCTTTTATATATAAATAAGATTCACATATGTCAAATAAACTATATTATTTGCCTTCAAAAATCCATTTCTTGATGTTGGAATATATGTATGTCATTTATATAATAAAGATAATAATGGCATAGATAAGTTTAAGTCAAAAAGTATTTGCATATAGAAATTATTATTTTAGTGTAACAACCCTAAATTCAGACCAAATTTTTGCCTCCTCTTTTCAGGTCCATCACCCGGTGAACGTCTGATGTTGCTCCCTCTTTCTAGGTTCATTTAGGCTCCAACATTAGACGTATTCACCTTGTTGAGCATTACGTCCTACCACCCGAAGGAATAGATTCTTCAAGTGGTGCCATCCGCCATACTCGAAACAAATGGTCACCATCTGCAACACAATCGAAAATACAAATGAATGGGGAATTCTTGTACAAAGAATATGAGATTTGGATGCACCAGAGGAAAAACCTCAGGTGACGACTGTTATAAAAAACGTGCTATGAAAAGAGTGCTTGGAAAGAACATGGATATGAGGATAAGGAGTTGTGGGTGTGTGAGAGTTTCAAGCGCTTCTAGGACATGAAAAATAGATGCGAGGAGAGAGAGGCTCAAAAGCAAAACAAGGAATGGGATTGTGTTTCCATCCACACGGATCAATCAAGTAACTCTGGCGGTAGTCGAAGCAAAGGAAGGAAGGAAGAGAAGAAGAGGAGTCTAATAAAGTTTATTTTATGAGCAAAGGTTTCAGCAGCATGCTGAAACTATGTTCTCTTGTAGGAAGAGGGAAAGGGAGTCTAATAAAGCTTATTTTAGTAGGTTTAATGAGATCAGCCGAAAAATACCAACCCGTGATGATCTGATGATCATCGTAACCTTCAAGTATGGGTTGCTAGAAGGAGAGTTATTCGAAATGTTGGTAGGGAGAGAATGGGGAAATACAAAGGAAATTATAAGAAAAGTTAATTGGTTCCTAAAACAAGAAGATGAGAGCGCAGAGAAGCGACGTATGGAAAAGGGAGGTTTGCACATTACTGGTCGAAAAGAAAGGTACATCCCCTCCTTGGCGAGCCGCACTAGGAGGTACAGGGGGGAATGTGATAGGAGATAGAGACCATGCGAAGTATACGATACGTACAAACAAGAGACATATGGCATTCGACCTGAAAAGGATTAAAAGAAAGATGCGTCACCAAGGAGTATGAAGAGGTAACCCCGAGACCAGAATCAATATTATGTCATCGAGAATAGAAAAGGGACATTCTACTACGGAATTCAAGAGCCTTAAAAGAGAAAAGAGAAAGGAACTATTTGGTGGCACAAAGTAGAGAGGGTGGCGAAGAAGGATAATGTGGTATATGACACGGAAGTGCTAAAGATACGATTCAAGGATAAAGTAATGTCAGTGAAGAAGAGGAAATGGATAAACCTGGAGTTCTCCCATAATATCCAGGTTCTTGTGGGACACAAAGGTACCGAACCACTGTTAATCCAGACATCAGTGGGAAAAACTCTTATCCATAGAGTGTATGTGGATAATGGGAGTTCGATAAACATTTTATACGACCATTGTCTGAATCAGTTTCCCCAAGATGTAAAAGGTTTTGTGAAACCTGTTATCTCATATGTAGTAGGATTTACGGGGCAAGTGGTATGGCTGGATGGTCAAATATTCCTTTGATTTATGTTGACTGATTTTGAGAGCAGCATGACAAAGACCATCTTGTCCAATTTCCTCATTATAAAGGCTTCATCTCCTTACAACATGCTTTTTGGAAGGACGAGACTATGGCAATTGCAAGCGGTGCTCTCGACAGTGCATGGTCTGCTCAAATTCCCATCGGATCATGGTATAATCATCCTAAGAAGTATCTCGTTGCACTCTATGGATCGGAGCTATACTGCAGAGCAAGGGCACGAAAGTAGAGGCTTGACAGTTGAAGGCACTTCCTCTGCAAAAAAAGACAAGGTAGTCGTGAACCCAAAGTACAAAGATAAGAAGTTGAGGATCGGTTCACCCTGCCTGACAGCTTGAAGGAAGGGATAAAAAAGCTTTTACGGACGTATGAGGACGTCTTTTCATGGAGGTATGAAGACATGACGTGTATACCAAGGATGATAATAGAGCATAGGCTGAATCTCAACTCCAAGTTCGCTCCTATCAAGAAGAAGAAACAAAAAATAGCACAAGAATGAAACAAGATCATCAACAAAGAAGTTGCAGACCTGGTACAAGCTGGGGTGGTGAGGGAAATTCAGTTCCCACAATGGATTTGCCAAACTGGTTCTGGTAAGAGGAAATGGATAAACCTGGAGTTCTCTCATAATAGCCAGGTTCTCTTGGTATACGAATGTACCGAACCACTGATAATACAAACATCAGTAGGAAAGACTCTTATCCATAGAGTGTATATGGATAATCGGAGTTTGGTAAACATTATATACTAACATGGTATGAATTAGTTTCCCCAAGATGTAAAAGGTTTCGTGAAACCTGCCATCTCGTCAGTATAGGATTTGTGGGGCAAGTGGTATGGCCGGAGGGACAAATATCCCTTTCATTTACGTTTACTGGTTACGAGAGAAGCCTAACCAAGACCATCCTGTCCAATGTCGTCATTATAAAGGCTTCATCTCTTTACAACATGCTTCTTGGAAGGGCAAGACTATGGCAATTGCAAGAGGTGCCCTCGACAGTTCACGATCTTCTCAAATTCCCATCGGATCATGGTATGATCACCATAAGAAGTATGCTGATGTGCTCGATGGATCGGAGCCATACTGCAGAGCAAGGGTAGGGAAGTAGAGTCCTGACGGTTTAAGGAACTTCTTTTGCAGAAGAAGATAAGATAGCCGTGAACCCAAAATACGAAGATCAGAAGGTGAGGATCGGTTTGTCCCTACCGGACATCTTGAAGGAAAGGATAAAAAAGCTTTTACGGACGTATGCAGATGTCTTTGCATGGAGGCCCGAATACATGATGGGTATACCAAGGACGATAATACAGAATAGGCTGAATATCAACCCCGAGTTCGCTCCTATCAAGCAGAAGAAACGACTAATGGCACAAGAACGAAACGATATCTTCAATAAAGAAGTGGCAGACCTGGTACAAGCTGGGGTGGTGAGGGAAACATAGTCCCAAGAATGGATTTCCAACCCGGTTCTGGTAAGAAAAGGCGATGGGACAATGAGAATGTGTGTGGACTTCACCAGACTTAACAAGGCTTGTCCGAAAGATAGCTACCCCTTACGAGAGATATAACTTAAGGTGGAATCGCTTGCAGGGTAACGGTGGAAATCCTTTATGGACGCTTATAAAGGTTACAACCATATTCAATTGTCAAAGGAAGACGAAGAAAAAACAACTTGTCACATGGAAAAAGGGACCTTCTGTTACACTAAGATGTCGTTTGGTTTAAGGAATGCTGGTGCTACATATCAAAGAATGGTAGACAGGGTGTTCGAAAAGCAGATAGGACAAAACGTGGAAGTATATTTGGAAGATATGGTCATCAAGAGAAAAGAAGTTTAAGGATTCCGAAGAGACGTAGAAAAAACGATGGTTCGGCTGATGGAGGCGAACATGAAACTCAATCCGAAGAAGTGTGTATTCGGGGTGCAGAAGGGAAAATTATTGGGTCACATCGTCTCCCCCAAAGGAATGGAAGCTAATCTGGACAAGGTAAAAACACTTTTGGATTTAAAAACGCCTCGTTCAGTAAAAGATGTGAAAAGTTTGAACAGAAAATTAGCAGCGTTGGGAAGGTTTTTAGAAAAGTCGGCAGAACAATCAATCCCATTTTATCAAGTAGATAACAATCAGGTGGGAAAAAATGATATAGCATGGTCAAAGGAAGCATGAGGGGATCTTGTCAAACTTAAGGAACACTTAAGAAAGTTACCTACTTTGGCGAACCCAATGCCAAATGAGCCCCTGGTAATATATCTTTCCACCAGTTGGAAAGCGATTAGTTTTGTTCTGGTTGCAGAAAGGGAGAAAAAGCAAGTGCCAGTCTATTTTGTCAATAGAGTATTGGAGTGTGCCGAAATCAATTATTCATTGGTCGAGAAGTTGATACTTTCTCTGGTCTATATATCAAGAAGGATACGAATATACTTCCAAGCTCACTCGATAACAGTGTTGTCCGATCAGCCTATTCGGCAAATTCTGACACAACCAGAGAGGTCTGGACGAATGACGAAGTGACCCAGTTGCAACTGCAACACCAAATCTAACAAGATCACACAATCTGCATCCAAATACACATGAAGCAAATTCAATAAAATGATTAAAAAAACAACGGAATATTGTTTTGGATTTGGATTTATATGTTGAACCTGAAAGGGCCCATTAGCATTTCGAATTTAGTAATTGCTTTATATACCCTGTAGAGGTCAGCCCCATGTTCCACAAGCAAAAGGGCAACTTGGGTATATGGGAAAAACATACGATTCACAGCAAAACCCGTGCAATTGCCAACCACAACTGAGTTTTTCTTATATTTTTTCCAACATCTAACAAGTCCACAACCACCCGAGCAGATGTGTTTGCTGTAAGACCAATTTCCAAAAGTGGCATCACATGAGCAGGGCTACATAACAAATTTAATTATTTAATCAAAATTATATGATAACTAAAAGTTATTGCTGTAAAAGAGTGATTCTTTTTGGATCTTGGTAAATGAAAATGACCCTAAGGATAACAATCAGTTCATATACCTGAAAAAATGTGCCCCAATTATCCTATCCTGAGACTTTGTCTTTTCACCAATCAGATTCAATTCAATTGTAGAGGTGTTACTTGCAATTATGTACCTAAACATGCTCGGAGGCTATGACAAAAGCGGTTAAAGTAGAACATTGTATGCTACATACATACGGAGCATCGATCTATGATGGTTCGGGAGCAGGAGTCGTGTTGGAAAGCCCAACCAGAGAGCGAGTTACTTACGCACTTCAGTTTGCTTTCAAATGTTCTAATAATGGAGTTGGGTATGAGGTTGTAACGCCCCAAATTTCAACCAAAAATTTTCAATTAAAACATTAAGTGTTTATTCAAATCATAACCACAAGTTCTTAAAACCTTTATCAAAGTATCATAAAAAGTCAACATGTGCACAACTCCCCCATTGATGCGATGCAATCGAGCCATACCCCTCCTTTAATATAAGAAAACCTGAAACATGTAAACCACAAATCATAAACACAAAGCTTAGTGAGTTCCCCTAAATACCACACACATCACAACACAAATAAGCATCTATAGGTTATCAGCAACCCTAGAGAGTACCAGAAGTGTCAGTGGGCAAACAGCACGCCCGGTGGGTTATCAATAACCTTGGAGACTACCCGAAGTCTCAGTGGAAAACAGCACGCCCGATGGGTTATCAGCAACCATGGAGACTCCCCGAAGTCTTAGTACACTGTAACACATATCACAGTTACAGTAAGCGAGACCCATCTGGTCAGCACACACACACACACACACACACACACACACACATATATATATATATATATATATATATATATATATATATATATATATATATATATATATATATATATATATACAACCATTCAAGAGTCATAAAGATAGTTAGCATCCTACATACACAATTTAGTGAGTCGACATTGGTGCCTTCGACTCACAAGCACAGGGAGGAGACTAACTTCAAACTACTAAAACAACCAGATCAATGCTCGGACTGAAGATCCGGGAAACCTACGCACTGAATATAGTCAAATAATATCCTAATTAATAATAAGGTCATAAACCATAATCGGGCCCTACCCAAATACACCACTTAATATTCTTTAGGCACTAACTCAAGAAGGGAAGACATCCCACACCTCATCGACCTTAATCCACCCAAAAGCCTAAAATGGCCCAAATTCCTTAATGGTGCTCAAAACTGATTATGGGCCACATCCAAGAAGGCCCAAGGCCTAACAATGACCCAAATTCAGAAAGACTAGTGGCCAAATAAGGCCCAAAATCATAATAGTTCAAAAATGGCGAAAAACTCTAAAGTCAACAAAAGTCAACGGTCCCTGAGTACGCCCGGCGTACTTAGACTTACATCAGCGTACGCCATCTTTGGCCAGTATGCACGGCGTACAAGTTGGGTACGCCCATCGTACTACACAGCCAACCCATATCACCATTAAGTGGTTAATCAGTTAAGTCACTTTGTCCAATTCTTAGATCTAACCCTAAATAATGTCTTAACTCATCAAGATTCCATTTTTATGAACAATGGACCTAAAAAATGCTAAGATCTATCATACTTATCTTCTGGAGTAGCTCATACTCTCATGCATGACCTAAAGGACCGTAAAAAACACAAAAACACGCCCTAACTAGATCTAAAAAAATGAACCATCAAGTTAAGAGCTTTATACCTCAAAAAGCTTTCCAAGTTGATGATGATTTTGGATCCACAAGCTCTAGCCACACCAATGCATCTTCCAAGAGTTCCTTTTCCTTCAAAATTACCAAAAACACCCTCAAAGTTCACTTTTATGCTCAAAACACTCAAAGGGATATTAGGGTTTCGTTATTAGGGTTTGGGGAGGTGTAGGTGGGTCATAGTAATGTCCAAAAGTGAATTAAGGTTTTTAAATAGGGCACAAACCCTAAAAATTAGGGTTTGCCCCTGGTGACCGTATGCCCCGCGTACCTCCACGTACGCCCAACATACATGGGTTTCCTCTAGTACGAACTTCAACCTTGTACGCCAAGCGTACTTACAGCATACGCCCAACGTATTTGGCCAGGTACTAAAACCACCAATTATACGAAGGCCATAACTTATTCTTTCTAAATCCGATTTCGACAATCTTTATATCCACTTAAAGGTAATGAGAAGCTCTACAATTCTATTAACTTCCTTTGCCCTAAAACTTCCTGAGCTTAAATCCAAAATCCATAAAAGGACTGAACTATCACTTACGGTTATACCCTTGGGCTCCAAAATACAAACCGGACACTCAGATCACCTAATCTACATTATCCACATCCAAGGGTTCTAAATCTCTCCTTTCACCAAGGCCCATAACCTTATGATACTTGATCTTCGGGTCACAGCCCCAAATTGTGAAACGACTCGAAACAGGGTGTTACAACTCTCCCCTACTTAAATTAGATTTCGTCCTCGAAATCTTTCCTAAGTATCCCCTCTACAAAACCAAATGATCCTGAACGAACTCCCTGAATCCCAAATATAACTGCAGAAGTCATTCCGCTCGGACGACCGCACACCCTTACTGCTGTCGAACCCAATTTAGTAGAAATCATAAGCCCCAACGAGGGTCCAACCGCTATTGCTGAAACTGAAAAAACCCTGATGAATGTCTGACTCCCAGATAGACATAACCATTCCAAACAGTTCCCATAAAGACTTGTCTTCACAAGCCGAACCGCACAAATATGTCCATCTTGATCAATTCACAGATACTCAAACATATACGCCCTGACCGCTTACTAGTACACAAAAAATGCTCATCGAAAACAAAATCAACTCCAGACTCAAAAAGTGAACAACTATAGGTGGTCGTGGTCTATTCGCCAACACGACTCCATTAGTCATTCGCTCCCACTGAAGGACAACACAACTAACCAATGATCGAACGATCACCAAGTCCGCTTAACCCCAGTACTCACATCACATTTGGCCCCAACCCAACCTACAATTTCCCAAGTATTACAGATGTTGAGGCCCACTCACAACCCTTCAACCATCCCTGTGATGATCTAAATCATCCTAGAGAATGCCACGAGCCAAGTCATAGAATTCCATCACTTTTACCACCACCTACCAACCTACTGAATACTACGGATGCTCTGCAGTCTTATAACACATCCTCAACCGCATCTTATCCTAGTGAATGATGCGGCTGCTCTGCAGCCTTATATAACTTCCCCAACCACACACTAGTCTGGTGAATACTACGGCTGTTCCTCAGTCTTACATCACGACCACAAGCACACACTAACCAAAAACATTGGGAGTCAAAACCCCACCTACCAGTCTCTGTTAAGTGTTCGGGTCGTGCTTCAGATCCCAAAGGCTTCATCAGAAAAGAACAGGCAGAGGTGGTCCTAACACAACCCCCGACCTGAACATAGCCATGAATCTATATCATTTGCACTGATGCTCGTCACTGACCAAAAAACACAATTCCTTGCTTAACCATGAACCCTCTCGCAACCAGAACTGGCTCCCTAGTTGACATAGGATGATACCATGGTGACCGGCCTTCCTAGTTAATTCTTAGTTAAACAATATCTTATCTACACCACCCGATTAGCCGTTCAAGGCCCCGTCAGCCAAACGGTAGTCTGCTCCACACTCATGATCCAAATCCCCGACATGGGTACAAATTATAATATAGCTTGCATTTGGAACTATCCCCGACGGTCCCAAGTGACCATCGCTCACTAGGATTCATCTACCTTCTTGATAAACTCGTGATCAATGGATTACGAAGCAATCCTACACTCTCCCTATCCAACCACTACCGTACTGAGCTTGCTGAACTAAGATCCCGTGACCAAACATTATCGGGTGCTCACAGCCCAAACCAGATGAAGCGCTTTACTACTCTCGACAAAGATTGTCGTATCCAAAGTACCTTCCCTAGATAAAATTCTACATCCTTCTACAATCCCTACTACCGAAACAAACCTGAATCTGCTATTGACCATAATTTCACAATCCAGCAATTCAGGGCAATGTACCAAGAAGCCATGATATACCATGCACAAAACATGTTAATAGGTTGTTATGATCATTGACCTCCAATTATATAACTCAAAACATTCGAAGGATCCCCACCTATTAACGATAAACGAGAACACTCAATGATCGAGGATGCACTGGTAACTACCCAACAACACAATCTTCTACTAAACGAACCCATGCAGAACTACACATACCAAATTCTGAAGTTGATTGACAAATCAAAGATAGCAACAATCTATACCCTGAGCTGAAGAATTCTTTAACAACTGACACTCGACCCAAGGAACTTAACCACCTCTTGACCAGTCCATCGACATCCCCGAAAGAGACCACTGGCTACAAAGATCTCCCTGACCAGCACGTTCCTGCCACAAAGGAAACTCATGTATTCCTGAGCACATACAACAAATGTTAACTCGCTTGGCAGCTTGTCTTAACCGCATCTTGAACCAAAGCCTCGCATATCCGTACCGCAGATACCTATAACCAATTCTTCTGAAACCAAGACCTCAATAGATCGATGATCCTTCAAGTACCATGCCCACTTCTCCACACTTGGGTTCAAACTATCACCAACTGACGTTGCAAACAAACCACACTTCAAACCGACTCAGCCAGATACATACCGTCCCTGACTCTTGGAATGTATAACACAACACAAGATAATCTCCCAGATAAGGACCCATCAACTCAAAGACATTCTGAATCTCAGATGGAGACCTCAGAAACTTCCCAGACATTACCACCTCTACCGTAGAGAATCCCATGCAAATGCATAATAAATAAATCTGATAGCCCATTCATGGAACTGGTTTGCCATCTAAGCACAATTGGACTACCACACACCTCGCCTCTGAATCTCTGACCTTCAGTCCATCGCGAGACACAATCATAAAAACATGAGGCATCATCCTCATAGTCGAGATATAACATGGGCAACGAAAGTTATCATTCCCAATTCACTTCTCCTGATCACTTGGAACAACCTGCGAGGACACGCTCTAACTGAACTCAAGGAAAGCAAACCCCTGGTCCTCATCTTGTACGGTCTCTTTGAAAATAACTCTCTTTCCACAAATAAAATTTTCTCGAGGTGATCAACCACACGAATCCTCTCATGCATTTTCACCTTTGTCGTGGATACCACAACCATCCAGTTTCCGACACTGAGTCTGAATCCCTCAATTCCTCAGTTTGAGTTCAGATACTATAAGTCCCTAATCTGCTTGTATATCAATCAGATCCGTTTGATGGTGCGGAATCCCAATCAAACGGATGATGTCAGATCAAATAGAAGAGAAGGAGAAGAAGAAGATGATGAATCTTGTATGTATTGATATGAATGAAGATCCGAATACAAGATTCACACACACTAACACACACTCTCGTTTCTCTCTCTCTAGAACACCTTCAAATGCACACACTTAAGCTCCTCTATTCTATGTGTTCATCACTTCACATGCACTCCTCACCCTATATATATATATATATATATATATATATATATATATATATATATATATATATATATATATATATATATATATATATATATATATATATATATATATATATATATATATATATATGGACCTAAGGCCAAGCCCAAAATACAAAATAATCCTCTGCTCGGTCCAAGCTACAATTAATCCTATACTATTTTCGGCCCAAATAATAAAAACAATAAATGCTTAGAAAAGCAAAGTATAAACCGTATTTTTGACCCAACAATCTCCCCCTTGGTTTATAGCTTTCTTTTCTTTTCTTAAATGACCCAACAAGCTCCCCCTAAAAAGTAGCTGGCTTTTCTTGTTAATCTTCATTGGGAGCTTTGGCTTCAGCTTTAATCTTCGAATTCTTCACAGCTTCAAGATGAACTTGATGAATCTTCAATGAATGACTTCATCTTGAGCAGTTGGGCTTTTCTTTAGAATTTGATATTGAACGCACATTAGGTGAGGAGGCTTTTTGTACTGATTCTTGAAAGATAATGCTTTCAGCTTGAGAATCTTCAGAGAGAACATCAGAGAGAACAAATCTTCTGGATCACTTCAGCAGGTACAAGATAGCAGCAGACTAATTGAGGAGGCTTCAATGCAATCTGTCACATAATCTTCAATTGCTTGACCTTGCTACTAGGGTTGAAAGATTGAATGTCGAAAGAATAATCTTCATTTCTTGCTCCTTCGAATGAGAATTCTTCGATGATCACGGATAAAGCCTTGGCTCAGAAATCTTCGACACAAACTCCATGAGTTTCATCTTCACCTGAAATCACTTTTCAAGACAAAACAAAACTAAAAGAAAATTTTAGCACACAATATTTTTGGATTTCTCATATTTTCTGAAAAAGAAATAAAACAGAAATAACACTATTTTTTTTTGGATTTTTTTTATTTTTTTATTTTTGTTTGGTTTTTAAAATTTTTTAATTCTCCCCTAATATTTAAATTAGAAGAAAACTATGAACAAATTTAACAAAAATAAAAAATGATATCTAACTTTAAGAGTGATTTGGGATCAAAGTTTTTAGACAACCTTTATCCGTTTATCAGTACCTCTCCCTTCATGAATAGATCTGGTCAATCGCCGGTATTGTGGTCCACTTAAACACGAGAGATTGTGACAAAATTAGGACATACTATAAGTGACAAGGCAATGTGATCCTAAGTTCCTAGATAATATTCCTTAAGGACCATTCAGCTGACGACGACCAAAGATATTGTTGTCCACCTAAATTGAGCAGCGAGATCTATAGACAATCTGTAAGTGTTCAATTTTTAATTGTACTAGAACATGGTTCCCGCTTCCTGATATGCTCCAGTAATCAAGGACTTCCAGAATACTCCTTACATCGGGTGAGCAGACAATTATTGAGAGAGAAGATAGATTTAGAATGCATATGCTATATACCTAGGTCGTATCTCTTCCAATCACGCAGAGGGTGAAACATATGACTAACTGAAGTTTTTAGAGGGATTGAGAAAAAGAATGATGCATATACTGTGTAGCAGGTCGGATTGTGAGTCACGCAAAGGAGACAGTATATGACTAACAGACAGGAAGAATTGCATAGATAGAAGATGCACATAAATAGAATTGCATATGTTGCAGTCCAGGTCGGATGTATTTCAATCACGCAGAGGAGGCAACATATGACTAACAGAAATAAAGCAAGAAAATAATTTCCTACATACCTACTTTATCGGAATTCCCCAGTCGCCCCATCAATACCGGAATTAAGGACAAAGTCCGTACATCGAGGAAGAGTTAAACCACAGTTCTAGATACGGATTACTTTAATGTGACCGGTGGATTATCATGTATATCTCCCTGCTCAACCTATCCAAGCGTCGTATTGTCAGGCTAAACGGATTTAACTAGGTCAAAATTTGTCAAGTCTATGAATTCCTTAGGTTCATTAATGCCTAGTCAAGTCCATTTTAATCTATCGTGCCTACCAGGGCATCGAACACAGAGCCTAGACAATTCAGATTCAGTCCCTTACACAGATCAGATTGCCTGTTATCACATGATTATATCACTTCCCAAAACATCTCCCTCAAGCACATTTCATAACCAACATTTTTTTTTTTTGGATTTTCTGATTTTCTAATGTTTTTGGATTTTCTTAAATTTTCTAATTTTTGTATTGTTTTTATTTCTCCCCCAAATTTGTGCATAGGAGAGAAACGAAAGTAAATGCACAAATTTAAACTATCCTAAAACAAAAATTAGTCTTTAAAGCGAATCAGGTTAAGAAAAACTCAGGAGTATAGAGAAGAAAACTCAAAACCGTAAGTCACCGATTGAATTTGCATCCAGAAGGTCTGAGAACAGCACGCGTAATCTCAGAACAGATCCAAAAAATCTTCACATCGTTCAGCACTAACCCCGTTTGTGATCTCTTCCTTTCTTCCTTTCCGACAAAGGACACATACTCTCAAACAAAGGTCTGAATGTTCTACAGTTGAGAGATGTCCCCTATCATGTGCCTGGAACAACCACTACCAACAAACCAAAGTGTGATGATATGCCTTCATAGCTGCTCCGACACAGAGCGGGATCAATTGGTCTTTGGAACCCAGTCCATTTTAAAACTAGGTTCACCTTTTTCATCCTTGCACGGTAGTCTCTCCCATGACATATCCTGTTTATCACAAACAGAAGATGAAGAAATATTAGAGTCATTAGTTGATTTGGGAGAGTGAGCCTTTGGAACCCATTTGTAGTTGGGTTTAACCCATTTCTTTTTCGATCTGATGGGTGGCTCAGTACTTGCTTTTGATCTTGATGTCGGCCGTTGAGATGACTTTGACCTAACCGGTCTTTGTTTCACTGGAGCATCTCTTGGATTGGGCTTCTTGGCCGACATTCCCTTCTTGCCCTTGGGAGTTGGATTCTTGGCCTTGTGGGCTTGATTCTTTGCCTTCTGTGCGTTCCAGTCACCATGGTCTGAACGTGACCTTGAGGGGTTTCATTCGAAGTATCTCGCTCTTGGTGCGTTCTGCCAGCCTTGTGCATAGTAAGGAACGTATGCGCGATTTGGACAATTTCTGTCAATGTGTCCAGGTGTTCCACAGTGAAAACATGTCTTTTTCTTCACTGTGAAGTTGTTTCTTCCTGCCCCTGGTGGCGTATCCTTGCCTTGTCTCTTATTGTTCCCACAAGCACAATTACAACAGACACTCTGTTTTGCTGGAATTGGTGGCCTGTATTTCTCAACAGCAGGTTGATCAGAAACAGCTGAGTTCGAAGCAACAGATTCAGAGTTCAAGGAGATGTTGGTTTGTTCAATGTTTTTCTCCTTGTTCTCATCTTCTGCTACTTTACCTGCACATGAAGTAGAAGCATTAGAATTTTCGACATGAATAACTCCTCAAACAAAACCAGCTGGTTTGCCATATTGAAGATGTGTCTCCCTGTCAATTTCTTCCTATGTCGTAGGGATGGATGTGTAGTTATGATTGAAAGGTGGAGGAACACTATCATACCCTAGACCCTTGTTTTGATTATCTTTGAATTTTAATTGGGTTTCAAATAAGGACTCGACTGTCTTACTTGACGCAATATAATTTTTGAAACTAACATCTGTTTTTCCACACTTAATTTTCAAAGCGTAAAGTTCTTCAGTTACAGCATCAAGTTGTCTCTTAATATAGTCATAATTTTCACACTTGTTGCTGAATTCTTCCTGAAGCTTCCTAAAGTCCTTTATTTTTGTTTCTAACTGGGCCTTTAGGGGTTTCTGTCCTTTCCTGAGTTGATAACCTTCATATCTCAGGTCCTCAACTTCTCTTTTTAATAAATCATTATGTTCACGAATAAGTTTAATCGTAGCTTCACATGATTGAGAACATGAAACTTCACATGATTGAGAACATGAAACTTCATTGACCGGAAGGTTTGCGAAACACATTGTTTTTCCACACTTCAAAGCGTCAATTTCTTCAATTATATCAGCAAGACTAAGACGATGGAGATCTTTTGTCTTCTTGATGACAGCCACGTTCATATCCCACGACTTTGGAAGTGCATTCAGTAGCTTTTTGTTTATCTTAGATTTAGTCAAGAAGATCCCAGATATGTTCATATCAGTAGTAAGAGTTGTGAATCGCTGCAGCTGTGACTCCAGAGTTTCTCCAGGAATGTAATCGAACATGTTGAATTTTTGTCTTAACATATCCTGACTCTCTTTCATGTCTTCGTAGACCTCAAAAGCCATTAAAAGCACAACTAGAAGCCAAAATCAAACTTAAAAGTCAAACTAAAAAAATATGCCCTTTGACTATAAACCTCAAAAGTCAACCTTAAAAGTCAAATTTAAAAAAAAGTCAAACTCAAAAGTCAAACTAAAAAAATATGCCCTTTGCCGCTGCTGAGCCGGCTTCCCTAGCCGTTCACCGAGCCGAATTCCGAGCCGAGGCCGCAAACTCCGACGACCGTAAACCGCCGACCGTAAACTCCGGCGACCGTAAACCGCCGACCGTAAACTCCGACAATCGTAAACACGTTTACGGCCATAAACTCCAGACCGTAAACCACCGACCGTAAACACGTTTACGGTCGTAAACTCCGGATATTTAACTGAGCAGTGCGTACTTTCTTTTTAGGAAATCTGATGACCGATAGGGACAATCGAAAGCGGTTATTTTGGTGTAATTGTATACATAAATGATCAAGTACGACTTTTGTTTAAAAATTATTTGTATCTCTGGATCTTACATATTGCACGTGCATCGACTTATAGTATGAGCCACGAACATTTAAACGCCTTCGTTCTGCAATATAAAAGATCACCATGGCACGACCACCATGGTTCGATCATACTAGCCACCAAGGTTAAAATGCCTTGGTTCGGCAATATAAAAGATCACGATGGTACGACTACCATGGTTCGATCATACTACCCACCAAGGTTTAAACGACTTGGTTTGGCAATATAAAAGATCACCATGGTACGACAACCATAGTTCAATCATACTAGCCACCAAGGTTTAAACGTCATGGTTCGACAATATAAAAGATCACCATGGCGCGACTACCATGGTTCGATCATACTAGCCACCAAGGTTTAAATGCCTTGGTTTGGCAATATAAAAGATCACCATGGTACGAATACCATGGTTCAATTATACAAGCGACTAAGGTTTATACGCCTTGGTTCAGTCATATAAAAGATCACCGCGGGACGAATATCATGGTTCGATCATACTACCCGCCAAGGCTTAAACACCTTGGTTCGGCGATATATAAGATTACCATGGTACGACTACCATGGTTCGATCATACTAGCCACCGAGTTTTAAACGCCTTCGCTCGATAATATAAAAAATCACCTTGGTATGACTACCTTGGTTCAATCAAACAAGCCATCAAGGTTTAAACGCCTCGGTTCGACAATATAAAAGATCGCGATGGTATGACTACCATGGTTCGATCATACCGGCCACCTAGGTTTAAATATATTGATCTGGCTATATGAGGGATCATCACATTTTTTTTATGGAAAAATCATGTGAGCCTAATTGGTTTGAATACTAGGATTCGGATATGTAAAAATCCATTACAACATCTTCGTATGGCAACCATTGTTCAGAAAATGTCATATTACAGACAAAACATCATCCTTACAAAAAAAAGGAAAGACAAACAAATACAAAATCAGTCATCTTACCTAGTGGTCAAAGCATCCAGTTCCTCCAATTGCTTTATCATAAAATGAACATCCATATTATCTCCTTCAAACATATTTAATAGAGAGAAAGGGTGGGTGGTAACCTCAGTGGATCGTTGAAGAACCAGTTTAGTACAATTTAGGAAAATGAACGAAAGTTCGACTCCCGTCATTATGTCAGGGTATCGGGCTGCAATCTCGATATACGCCTGATGTTGAACTAGCTGAATGGAGGCCTCCTGCAATAAGCTTTGACTTGGCCAAATTCCTATGAGTTAAGCAGAGCCTGAACAAATAAGGCTATTCCTGGTTTAAGAGTCCATTGAAGATCAAGAGAATGTTGCTCAGAGATCTGCTGATGGAATAAGACGTCTTATTTCACAGATGCATTTTGGGCCTCCAATTCAGTGATCCGAACCTCTTTCTCCTTTGAGGACGAATTCAAAGTACTCAATTCGTCTTTCAGATGTTTTATTCGGACATCTTTTTCCGAGCATGCGATGTCCAACGAAGACACCTTCTCCGAAAAAAGAGTCTTCAAACCTGAAATTTTTTGGGAAACTTCTTCCAGGGCTATGGTGGATGAAGCATCATGGGCAAGGGTTTCATCAAGTTTCTGTTGTAAAACCTGATTATGTAGGCATAGTTCTTCTTGGGAGCATGAAGATTATGCTAAATCCGTTGATATATGCTTATTAGAAGATAGCAGGTCAATGTTTCCTTGCATCAATTCTATCTTTTCTCGATCTAAGCCCTGGTGGCTGGGCTGAAGCTTGTCTAAACATTCAGACATTTTATTGAAGTCAATTTATCGGGCAGCCGCAACAGCTGCACGAGCCTTGCTACGTAGGGACACTTCATTCATCTAGTGAAGGCCTTAAAGAATATGGGTTCGAGCTTTTTCTATCCATTCCTCGTTAGTCATCTAGCCAAGATCGGGCTTGTTGACAAAGGAGGTAGTAGTGAATGGATGTAGAAATGATGGAATGGATGATGCCAAAGACACTAATGAAGAAGGAAGAGTTTGCTTCTTGAGGACAGAGAAATCTAAAATTGGCATAAAATAAGGTAACAATCAAACGAACAAGAAAAGGGAAGAAAAATAAGTTATATGGAGAATTGGGGAAAGAAGGATTTCCGAAATTTGGAGAAGACGAGCCATTGGGCGGAACTTTAGTCACCAAAACATCTTTTGTCGTGGTAACTGCAGTTGTTTTTGGGGAAGATGTCATCACATTGTCCACATTGATAAGGTCCATCACGGGAATGGTAGAAAATAGTGGAAGCTGGATTCGACTCGACCTTAGGAGGGGTGGTTGTGGAAGTAACACTTGGGGTCATATATCCAAACATTTTTTCTTGAAAATCTATCTGGCTACCACCTTTGCTCAACAAATACATCACCGACTGAACCTTAGTACATGTAGTTCTTAGGTTCGGTATCAGGTTTGGGGTCATAGCAGTTACACCTGGATTATGATTAAAAGAAGGAGTTGCATAAGATCTGGTGTAGAACCAAATAAGGACTCAGTGGCAATTATCTGGAGAAGGTCGTTTCAGACCGGGCAGTCATGAAGCGAAGACGAGTCAACTAGAGGAGGTAAAGGAGGTTTGGAGAAGGAAGGATTACCCAGCAAAACATTAGTTACTGCTTTGTTGGAATTCGGAAACTTTGCAGGCTTAGAGTCACGGGAAGAGCATAGACGCTTGGGTGAAACCAAGTCCTTAGGACTGATTGTTTGATCATGGGGAGTCGGATTGAGGGTTCTCCTATACTGATTCACCAATAATGGGTTCTTCTGGTGAAGAGAAATCACTTTTATGTATCGATGAGGTGCTCGTCTTCCTGACCGACTTGGACGAAGAAAAACAGGAGGCTTACCCTTAGATAGATCATCTCTTTTCTTTTGTTTCTTGGAGGGGGGTGACAAGATCACATCGGGATCATCAGACGCATGTTGCGCGTGGGAGTCAATGCTAGATTCAGACTCCAACCCCGTTTCACCCTCTACGAGGGTCCCGGATCTCGTTGTTGTTCCCTCGACAACTTTAGGGTTAAGGGCATTTCTATTGTAATAAAGATGCTCGAGAAGAGAGTTATCTTGCCCACAGAGGGCTGGATTCGAAGGTCGATCGATCATGTAAGGGTTCCCTCTAGGTTAGCAAGTTCGAGAATTGCATCGTTTGGTTCGCTCCACTTAACGTAATTTGCAACTAGAAGATCAACGCTCGCTTGCTCGTCTTTCGTAAGCTCGGGATTAGGGTCGTGCTCACGATTCAGAAGGTTCTCAAATTGCATTGAAACATCGAAAGCGGATGTGTCAATAAACAGAAACATGGTCTTCCATTTTTTGATAGAGGTGGGAAGGCCATCACATATCTCAATTGTGTTGGAACGCAAAGTAAAGTATACCCAATCCCCTCTCGACATAGTCACATAAAAATGGAAAAACACATTTAGAGATGGATCCATGTTTAAGGCTATGTTCAAAAGGATGAAGCACATGATGTTATTAAAACTATTGGGAGTAATTTCGGCAATGTGAAATTGGCAATACCTAGGAACTTCGTTGACAAAATCGAACACAGGTAATTGAAGCCCAGACCTTAAGAATATAGTATAAAATCATAGGAAGGCTTTGAGAGAAACGTTGATGGTTTGACCCTTCGAAGGAAGAAGGCTTTTGAACTGGGTATTGATGTGGAAAGACTTGACGATCTTGTCACGTGATCCTTTAGTCAGAGTAGAGAAAGCAGTGTGAATGGGGTGATTGTCTTTCACCATTTTGAGGAGTGAAGTATGAGGATCAAGATCGAAAGAACTAGAGGTATTAAGAGAGAGAGAGAGAGTAGAAGAAGATTAGAATGGGATACTAAGCTATCATAGCTTCTCTGGACGAATCTTTTAGTTCTCTTGAATACTGTGACTTGTTCCGAAAAGTGAGTTATTTACAATTACTTTTAAATGTTTTCCCCAATTTTTAATCTTATATAAATATAAATTAATTTTTAAAGCAATTCATAATTCGAAGACGTACCGCTGGTCGCTGGCGACTCCGGGGTAGATTCTCCTGCGGTGATCATTAGAATTCGTCCATCCGCTCCTGAGTTCTTTGTTATCGGGCAGTCCCTCCTATAGTGTCCAATCTCACCACAGCCATAGCACGCTTGGTTTTCTTCAACTCCGGGGACTTGGGAGATCGGTTGTGCCGGTGCCCTGCAGAAACGGACTGTGTGTCCCTTTCTGTGGTAGTTCAGGCACTGCATTTCCTGACATACTCCGGTGTGGTGATAGTTGCACTTTACACACTGTGGGAGAGTTCCAACATATCGACTGGCAGATGCTGGAGTAGCAGGTGTTGTGGTAGCGTATATAGTACTCGTTTGTTGCTCCTGCAGGGTTTCCTGTGTTGTTCGCTTCTTCTTCCTCTTGTTCCCCGACTTTTGTTTATAGTCCTCTCCCCTTGATGGTTCGGGAATGGGGACTACCACGCCATGGTCAATGAGTCGATGGGCCAGGCGTTTGGCACTATCGAATGCGGTCGAATTAGAAGATAGTACATCTCCTTTAATCAGGGTAGATAAACCCCAGATGTACCTTTCTATCTTCTTACTCTCCGTGTTAATCATCCCTGGACACAGTGCTTCCAGGTCGCTAAACCTGTCAGTGTAGGTCACCATGTCCGAACCGACCATTGTGTGCTCCCATAGTTCTTGTTCCGGCTTTTGTACTTCGCCCCTCGGGCAGTATTCTTCTAACATCATTTCTTTTAGGTTCTCCCAACCTATTGAATTATCCACTGATAGGGTCAGTGACTTAACATGGCTATTCCACCATGTTAGGGCTCTGTCGAAGAAGGTGCAGGCAGCAAACTTCACTTTGCTCCCTTCTGGGCACGAACATATTGCGAAGACCGAATCTGTTTGCTCGAACCATCGCATCAGAGCAATGACTCCCCCATTTCCATGAAGTCCTTGTACGAACACTCCCTTGGTTGTCCGTGATTAACTCCGGGGTTTGTTAAGTGGGTATGGCTACCAGTTCCACTGGTACCAATTTCGCTGATGATCGCTAGAGCAGCTGCCACTGCGGCTGATATCGCTGCTTGGAGAGCAATAGGATCGAATTGAGGAGGAGGTGGTGGAGTTTGAGTTGGACTTATCGGAGTAGTGCGCCTTTTTGATCTACATGGAGGCGTCTTTGATAAAAGAATACAAAGACGAGATGGAAATAAGTCTCTAGCGGTGGATATGAGTTAGAAGCTGAAAGACTAAGTTATCCTAGCTCTGAATGTATCTGGTTCTGACTTTCGTAGGGTTCTGGAAACAATTCATAAAGGAAGTCTATACTAAATAAACTTTATGAATCAGAAGTGGCTATCCTCGAATTAATATCTTTGAATTGAATAACTGCTACTAATTGCATGAAAAAGAAATAATTCTAACACATAGCGTGAGTAGTGTAATCACTAGCTCACGAAGTCAATTAAGGTAATTATTTATTAGTGTGACGCATAAGACGTTTTTAGTTTCTCTAGCTGATCACTTACTGGAAACTTCTCATGAACCTATTCTTGTTTCTCCTTGACTCTCCTCCTGATCGCTATGAGGAAGTGGTTACATCTATCTGGTTCCTCGTACGAGAATGGAAGTGTCTAAAGAATCTATGAGATTAAGGGTAACATTATGGGGTGATCCTTACTAGGTTCTCCTATAGTCGCGCAATGTATACAAGTTGTATATAATTTAAGATTAAATAGACCTTCGAATAAGTGATCCTACTCCAAAACCACAACCAAACAAGGAATAGGTAGTGAAGCATATATCACAAATTCTAAGTCTATAAAATCTCAATTATATAAAACCTTGGAAGTATACCCTCCGGAATCATAGACCTACCAGAAGGGTCTTTAGGTTCTCACACAAGTTATTTATAGTGCCTAAAATACTCCTATAGTATTTTCTTATAATGTACTTGGTATGTTTTAAACTTGTTTGTTGTGTTATAGCATCATAAAATACTCCCATAGTATTCTAACTTTATGTACTGATCTAGAAATCCCTTGAATAGTGTTAGGTAAGTTTTAAGACTGTTGCAACACCACATCACTCCCAAACACATGTCGGTCACATCTCGAATGAATATAGTTGATCAGGCTATATTGATCCTATATATGATTACATAACTGTCCAGGTTTGACCGCATTGTTCAACCTTTAAATACTTATGTTCTGTTCTTCTTGTGATACTTGTTCTAGTATGTATATATGTATAAGCACGTATGTATACTTTTATAAGGTATTGTTATATCCTTAAAATATATTATTATCCAGAGCACTTCGGCCCCATTGTATTTATAGTTGTATATCTTTTGTCGGTTGATATACTTAGTTCACTATAAACAATGCTCTGATACCAATCTGTCACACCTCCAAACCGGAACGGCGGAAACGTTCGAGGGGCGGAGGACGTCATGTTTAGATGTTTAGTATCACAAGACATGCATCATAGTAATCAAAGTAACAAACAACCATTTCATTAGAAAGAAAGTGTTTACAAAGTATGTGATTCACATAAGATAGACTACAAAAGTAAATAACAAAACAAGACATGAAGCTACTATGCTCCATCTTCTGTCTCCCAGTGCGCGTATCTGTCTACTAGTTTCCTGAGAATACAAGTTATTTTGAAAGAGTAGATCAACATTTAAGCTGGTGAGTTCATAAGATTTTAGTGATGTAAAGTAAGTTGAAAGTTCTTTTAGAAAAGTTCGCCTGTTCCTCCAGAAGATCCTATATTTCCTGCTTTGATGAAAGATAAGTAAAAATGACTCTACAATCCTTTCTATGAGTACTAAATGGATACAAGTTATATAAAACCCAGAGTAAACAAACAATCGATTGTGTGTATCTGCCCTAAGCCGACAACCAAACAAGGAACAGGAAATGAGGCAGAACGCACACATCCCATTGTTTGTTAGATCATCGTTGTATATAACCCTAGCATATTCACTTGGTACTCACAGAGTTAACTGTAATAGTTCCTTTATATTTGATGAAAAGATTCTTTAAGAATACCCTTATTTCTTTTAGTAAAAATGGTAACCACAATAGTTCCTTCTATAATCACTTAGTTTATACTAGCTATATATAATCTAATACCGAACAGATAGTTAGTTGTGTGAATCTGCCTTAAGCCCACAACCAAACAAGGAACAGGAAGTAAGGCAGAAAGCACACATCCAACTACCTATCGGGTATTAATTATATATAACCCTGATGTATAAACTAAGGTATTATACAATTAACCACCTAAGGTCCTTTAAGTTATACTGGCTTAATAAAATGGATTAAACCTTTAAGTGGTAAGTTTCTAGTTTTGTTTACCAAATGTTCTATTTGAAAAGTATGTTTTGTACCTGAAAACGGTGTATTGAATTAGTATACTATGACCTGGCCCATACCTGGTACTCCTTATGATTACTTGGTGTATACGGAATATATATGTAGCTAAGATCGGATAGATAGTAGGTTGGGTGAATCTGCTCTAAGCCCACAACCAAACAAGGAACAGGAAATGAAGCGAAAAGCAAACATCCTACTACCTGTCGGATCCGATTAATATATATCCCTGATGTATAAACTAAGGAATCATAAAGTTAGCATTATAGGCCCCTTCCTACTGAATGTACTAGACTCGACTGATCTGTTTTTCGCTTGTAATGATGTGAGTTTTGTATATATTTATGTGTTTTATTTGTTAATATCCGGTACTTTGTAGATGTACCCCATATATATAAATCATGGCATATTATAGATGCACCATATATATATATATATATATATATATATATATATATATATATATATATATATATATATATATATATATATATATATATATATCCATTATACCACTTTTATTATCATCTTTTGTTTACAACAATGAGTTAATGATACGTTCCCTTCCTAGATTACTAGGAATAATTAGTATAATTGTGTTAATCATGATTTGTTCTTTTGTTATAGTACATAGTATGTTTTTTCTATTATCGTGTATTGTATCTTCCTCCTTGTTTCTCTTTATAGTATGTTCTCTATGTTATCGTGTATTGTATCTACCTCCCTGTTTCTCTTTATAGTATGAACTGAATCCCTAAACTATACCTATTATAGTTTACTAGTATCTTTACTTGAACTGTCACTGACTTGAATAAAAGACTCATTTATCCACTGAGTTATGATTGTACTTTAAAAACGGTGTTTTATAAACAATAAAGTAACATAACTTTAAAAGAGTTTTTGAAATGGTTTTGATCACTTATAAAGCATAAGAAATCCTTTGAATATGATAGTTATCACAAATAACATTTACACAATTATCATTGAGTTCAACTTGTATTCCCTTCCTCCCCTTAAAAGCATTTAAAACATTTAAAAGATTGATTATAGGGGTATGAATTCACCTAATGTGGGTGGTTCACTCGAATATGTGCGTGAGGATGAAAAGTTCCACGAATGAGTTCCCGAGACACAAACGAGTCCTAAATGACATATAATGGCATATATTGGCATGAATTTAGTGTTAAAGCAACTAACATGCAAGGAAACACCCTTAGGGACTAGGAAACACTTGGTCTAAGTGTTAGAATCACATGTGATTCATCAAAGGGGTGTATACGGCCATACCATGGAGTGTACGGCCATGGAGTGTACGGCTGTACACTCATGGTCAAGCATGCATAAGAGGGTGTTTGAACAATGGTGCACTAAGTTCTCATTTTGGAGGGCCTTTTGGGGTGTTTTGAGGTGTGTACGGCCATGCAAGGGTGTACGGCCGTACACTCCTTTTGTTCTTGAAAAATGGTTGATTCTAGGGTGTTTAACAAGCGTTCCTAACATATACTAAGCATAAGGAAAGGATACTTACGATTTTGAGGCTTGAAGGGGGTTCACAGCCACCAAGAACAACTATGTGTTCTTGGTGTTCTTGGTGAAAGATGAAGATCTTGAAGATCTACCCAAAAGATGATTTTCATGGAGGAAATCAAAGGATGATACATGATTAAGAAGGATAACAACTCAAAGATGGAAGAATCACTTACGTTTTTTTAAGATCTAGGATGAAGAACTCGATGATACTTAAAAGAGAATCGATTTTCTAGACTTGGAAGTGTGAGAAATGACTAGAAATGAATGGATACTCTACATATGGGGGTGGGTGTACGGTCATGATGGGTGTACGGCCGTACACTCCCTTAGATGGAGTGTTCGGCTCGATTTCAACGCGAAGAACTTTAGCTGACACTTCCCTGAGCCCATAGCTTGATTGTACTGAGTTTTGAACCCTTAAACAGACTCTAAACAATGCTAAAAGATAGCAAAAATGGGTCTGACACTCGGTTGAATTGAATGGCTCGGCTTACAAGGCAAAAAATTACGGGTTGTCACACATTGGTCATAGGGAGGCAGAACGGTTAAAGCGTGACGTCTGATTTGACAGTCGAGTTTATCTATTTAGATGTCGATGTTGACCAACGGTAAGTATATTCGAATTATTAAAATCAATCCGAAATTACGAGACTTAATGAGGTATGTCTCCTCCGAACCGAAGTGGATCGACAGAGCGAACTCCAATCCACTGAAGTCCGATCTGAACGAACGCATGTTGGGATACCGAATCACACAGGACGAAGCCAAACCACTTTACTTGTGGGAAACGTTGTGAACTATCATTCAAAAGTTTCAAGTCAAGTAGTCCTCAGGAATAACATATGAACAACCTGTCATCGACTAACGGTCCTATGCAACTTAGATAACGAGAATGACAACACTACTGACAGTTCATAAGTATCGTTTTTGTACCTTTAGCATAGGGCGCATTAATGACGATGAGACGGGGACCTGTTCGGTCCGTCCTCTTCCCCTCTTCCCCGATACACTAGTAGTATAAAACGGGTCGGTTCTCCTCGCTAGCAGGTACGCTCTTAGTAATCACAAGAGATTCACTATTCAATCATAATGACCCAAATCTTGTAAATAAATTATGCATCAGAGCGTTCTCCCAGGCTCATCACCCGCTGAACGCCTGACGTTGCTTCCTCTTTTCAGGTTCATTTAGGCTCTAATATTATACATATTCACCTTGCTGAGCGTTATGTCCTACCCCCCCGGAGAACCAAATTCATCAAAGTGTTTATCCAATTCACGACCACAAAAATCCTAGATAAAACCATTGAACTCAAAACATTTATTAGATTATCATAAAATATTATCATGTAATCAGATCTCCCGTGCATGCGACAGAATCGAGCAGGAGCGCTTACTTTAATATAAGAAAACCTGAAAACATTTAAACCATAAACTGTAAGCACAAAGCTTGGTGAGTTGCCCAAAATACGACAAACAACACATCACAAATAAACAACTTTGGGTTATCAACAATCCTGGAGACTACCTGAAGTCTTAGTGGGCAAACAACACGCTCTATGGGTTATCAGCAACCCTCCAGACTACCCGAAGTCGCAGTAGGCAAACATTATGCCTGATGGGTTATCAACAACCCTGGAGACTACCCGGAGTCTCAGTACACACATTAACACAGATTATAGTAACAACAAATAAGACACAGCTGCTCAGCATGTATATACTACCACACATGCAAGTATAGTGAGAAGACTCACCTTAATCCGCTGACAGATAATCCTATACACACACTGCTGCTATGGAAAACTCCTCACACTGAACATATCCAAAACCATCCCTAATTAATAATTAGGGTAGTAACCCATACTCAAGTGTCCAAATCATATTCTCTCTTTCTAAGGGTAAAGGACCATTTTACCATTCCCATTCTATACCCAACCAAGCGAAATCCAAAGTCCAAAAATGATATAATCGAACTTCTGGGAGTACACCGTGCACACTCCTTTGTGTAACGACGTAAATTTCCAAAACAATTTTTCATTTTAAAAACGTACTCTCATTCATAAAATATCATAGTAATCCAATGTCACACATGTTATCTCAATAAACAAATCCCAAGATCCTCAAATACATAAATCCTCTCAGTGTGTACGGATCATGCCGGCGCCTTCCCGCGATCCTCGCTAGTACCTGAAACACATAACACAACAACTGTAAGCATAAATGCTTAGTGAGTTCCCCAAAATACCACATGCAACACATACGCCACTCGAGGCTACAATACGACCCTCCAGTCGATGTGTCTCAGCGGGACCCTCCAGTCTCGTAGCTCGTTGGACCCTCTGGTCCGGTCATAGCTCGTCGGACCCTTCGGTCCAGTCTGTGTCGTTGGACCTTTTGGTTCGGTCTATATCGTTGGGCCCTCCGGCCCGGTCTGTTCAACACATAGCATACATACAACACAATGCACATAACTCATATATATACACATAGCATACAAGACCCTCTGGTCTACACATAAATACCACTCTAGGTAATGTATAGTGAGAAGACTCACCTCAATGAAGTCGGATAAACTCTCGTGCTCAACGTCCCAACTTAGCCTCCTCCTATTATTCACATAACATCCCCGATCAATATTCACTCATGATATCAACTCTACAGATTAGGTAGAAGACCATTCTACCCTTCCCTGAACTCTCCTGAATCAGTCTTGACCAGAACCCTAAAGTCAACGAAAGTCAACGGTCAACTTTGACCCGACTCGTCGAGTGCACAAGGGCGACTCGGCGAGTCCATGCGGGTCCTCTGAGTCCTTTCAAGCTCTCTTGGCTCGTCGAGTCATCCTTCCACTCGACGGGTTACACCTGTCACGAATCGCGGGGCAACCCCGACTCGACTCGTCGAGTCCACTTATGGACTCGGCGAGTTGCCTCCATGTTCATCCTCAAATGACCTCCTAAGGTCAGATCTGCTTTCCTGACTACCAGATCTACCCTTCAAATGTTCAAATGTCACGTAAAGGTGCAACCTTTACGTGCATGCAACCCACAACAAGTCATAAATGGAGAAATAAATCTAAAAATGGCAACCTAGTCCCCAATCTTTCATTTGCTTGCATAAAGCTGAGGAATAGTAACTCTATGGACCTCTCATGGTCCGGATCTGATGCTATTAACACAAATGGGGCCTCATACTCACTAGATCTTACATAAAATGGAGGTAAAAACCCTAAAATGATGAAATCTATCATATCAACACGAAATAGAAGGGATTATACCTCCAGATATGAACTCTCAAGATGATTAGCCCAGATCCAAGCTCCCTTCACGCTCTAGATGGGTGTTTCCTTCTTCCTTCTAGCAAAACTACACCAAAAGTGATGTATTAGCCTCTTCTTGCTATCAACTCTCTCACTGCTCTCTCTAGGGTTTCTCTGGGGTGCATTGGCCGCAAATGGAGGCCATAATGGTCTTTAAATACGGCACAGGCCCGGGGATTTAGGGTTTCACTTTACAGCGCGGACTCGCTGAGTCCACGTATCTACTCGTCGAGTTCGGTCATTAATCCTTTCAAGAACTCGCACATAAGATAACTAAAATAAGATACCTGGGAATCCGGATGTTACAATTCTCCCCCACTAGAATCAGACTTCGCCCTCGAAGTCTAGCCCCACAAACAACTCTGGATGCTGCTCCCGCATCTCCAACTCCGGCTCCCAAGTCAGCTCGGACCCTCTCCGATGTTGCCACTGGACCTGAACCAGGGGCACCTCCTTGTTCCTCAGAACCTTGATCTTCCGATCCAAAATCGCGATCGGTTTCTCAACATAATTCAACCTCGCATCTACCTGAATGTCCTTCAGCGGCACTACCGCTGACTCATCGGCTATACACTTCCTCAACTGAGACACATGGAAGGTATCATGAATCTGGCTCAACTCCGCAGGTAGCTCCAAACAATACGCTACCCTGCCCACTCTCGCGGTCACTCTGAACGGACCGATGTACCGGGGCCCCAGCTTGCCCCTCTTCCTGAACCGAATCACTCCTTTCCAAGGAGACACATTAAGGAGTACTAAGTCTCCCACCTGGAACTCAAGCTCGGATCGTCGCCTATCCGCATAACTCTTCTAACGACACTGAGCCGTCAATAACCTCTGTCTAACCTGCTGTATCTGCTCTGTCGTCTGAAGCACTATCTCGGTGCTACCCATCACACGCTGCCCTACCACTCCCCAACAAATGGGACTACGACACCTCCTCCCATACAACAACTCGAAGGGAGGCATACCAATACTCGAATGGTGGCTGTTGTTGTAGGAAAACTCAGCCAACGGCAAGTACGTGTCCCAACTTCCCCCGAAGTCCAACACACATGCTCGAAGCATGTCCTCGAGTGTCTGAATCGTCCGTTCACTCTGTCCGTCCGTCTGGGGGTGGTAGGCGGTACTGAAATGCAACCTCGTACCCAACTCCTCGTGGAACTTCTTCCAGAACCTGGAAGTGAAACGTACATCTCGATCTGACACAATCGAGATCGGCACCCCATGCTGCGATACCACCTTCCTCACATACAACTCTGCCAGCCTCTCAGCAGAAGAGCTCTCACTGATAGCAAGAAAATGTGCGCTCTTCATCAGCCGGTCGACAATCACCCAAATTGCATCGACACCCCGTGCGGTCCTCGGCAATTTGGTGATGAAATCCATAGAAATCTGTTCCCACTTCCATTGGGGAACCTCAAGTGGCTGCAACTTGCCATGCGGACGCTGGTGCTCGGCCTTAACCCTGCGACAGGTCAAGCACCTCTCAACAAACCATGCTACATCCCTCTTCATACAGGGCCACCAATTGTCACTCTTTAGGTCTAAATACATCTTAGTGGCCCCGGGATGGATTGAGAACCTCGATCGGTGCGCCTCCTCCATCAAAGTGGTGTGCGTCCCGCCTACATACGGCACCCAAATCCAACCCTGAAAGGTCATCAACCCATGACTATCGGTAACAAACTCAGGTACCTGCCCAATCAACCGCTCTCTCTTGCGGTTCGCCGATCTCACGGCCTCTGCCTGGGCCTCCCGAAGGGTGTCCAATGCCGGAGTCATCACTGTCAATCGCATACAAGTGTCTCGAATCGGGGCACTCTCCGCCCTACGACTCAGCGCATCAGCTACAACATTAGCTTTGCTCGGGTGGTACAGGATCTCACAATCGTAATCCTTTACCACATCCAACCTTCTCCTCTGGCGCATATTCAGGTAGGGTTGATCCATCAGATACTTCAAACTCTTGTGGTCCATGTATATGGTACACCGAACCCCATACAGGTAGTGACGCCAGATCTTGAGGGCGAACACCACTGCCCCCAACTCCAGATCATGGGTGGGATACCTCGTCTCATGAGGCTTCAACTGCCTCGATGCATACGCTATCACATACCCTCTCTGCATAAGCACCGCACCCAACCCTGATATCGATGCGTCGCAGTACACCACAAAATCCTCCATTCCCTCTGGAAGGGATAACACTGGGGCTTCCCACAACCTCTGGCGAAGAGTCTCAAACGAGGCCTGTTGCTCAGGACCCCACGAAAAAGTAACGCCCTTCCGGGTCAACCTGGTGAGAGGCACGACGATCTTGGAGAAATCTTTAATAAATCTCCTATAATAACCGGCCAACCCCAGAAAACTCCTGATCTCGGTGGGGGATCGCGGCACCTCCCAACTCATCACCGCCTCAATCTTGGCCGAATCGACCAATATCCCATTCTGATTAACGAGATGTCCCAGGAACTGGACCTCTCGTAACCAGAAATCACACTTGGAGAATTTAGCGTAAAGCCTCTCCTATCTCAGAACTCCGAGGATCTCCCTCAAATGCTCCTCATGCTGCTCTCTGGATCTCGAATACACCAATATGTCATCGATGAACACGATCACCGATCGATCCAACATCAGCCTACACACCCTGTTCATGAGATCCATGAATGCTGCCGGTGCATTAGTGAGCCCGAAAGGCATCACCACGAACTCGTAATGCCCGTAACGAGTCCTGAACGCCGTCTTCTGGACATCCTCATCACGCACTCTCATCTGATGATATCCAGACCTTAGATCAATCTTGGAGAACCAATACGCTCCCTGCAACTGATCAAATAGATCGTCAATCCTCGGCAGTGGGTAACGGTTCTTGACCGTTAACTTGTTCAACTCCCGGTAATCAATGTACATCCGGTGTGAACCATCCTTTTTCTTGACAAAAAGGATCGGCGCTCCCCACGGTGAGCTACTCGGTCTGATAAATCCCTTCCCCAACAACTCCTGAAGCTGTGAGGATAACTCCTGCATCTCTGGTGGCGCAAGGAGATAGGGCGCCTTGGCGATAGGCGCCGCTCCCGGAACCAAATCGATGCGAAACTCCACCTGCCTCTCGGGAGGCACAACCGACAACTCCTCGGGGAAAACGTCCGGGAACTCACGCACTATCGACACATCATCAACAGAACTAGGCCTTTCCGTTGCTGCTCGTGTGTCCATCACGTAGGCCACAAACCCACTACAGCCCTGCTATAGACTTTGCCTCGCTCTAGCAGCCGAACAAAATGCTGACCCTGAACGGGTACCCTCGCCGTGCACCGTAAGAACCCCCCCCCACTAGGGTCTCGTATGGTCACCAACTGTCGCTCGCAGTCGATAACCGCTCCAAACCTGCTCAACCAGTCCATGCCCACGATGACACAGACATCTCCCATGGCAATCGGGACCAAATCAATTGGAAACTCAACGTCGAAGATCTCAAGTACACATCCTCGGATCACATCAGTAGCATACACCGCTCACTCGTCGGCTATAGAAACTCGTAGAGGTCGACTCAACGCCTCTCACTGAACACTGATGTGCTGACTAATTGCTAATGGCACGAAAGATCGACTCGCACCCGAGTCGAATAACACCAACGCAGGTACAGAACTTACAAGAAAAGTACCTAAGCATAACACAATATAAGCATAAAATCCCAAACTCAAAATAGGTAAGTAAAAGAATACATACCGGCCATGACATCGGGCGCTGCGCGGACCTCCTCTACTGTCAACTAGAAGGCTCTCCCGCGAGCCTTCGGTGCCTCGGCCTTCGCTGGCCGGACCTCGATAGCTCTAGCAGCAGGTGTAGACCCCTGTGTTGATCCCTGTAGTAGCCGAGGGCACTCGGCCTTCCGATGGCCGGTCTGGTTGTAATGAAAGCAAACCGAGAATCCCTTGGGGAAATCCCTCGCGAAATGCCCCTCCTTCCCATACTTGTAACACACCCCAGCTCTGCACACCCCCTCGTGACTCTTGCCGCACTTCCCACAAGTGCGGCCCTTCGGACCCCCAAATCTCGAATCAGCGGGCTTTGCCCGCTTGGCTGCCGGCTGCGCCTGTGCCGGTCGCCTGTCCCTCCTCTGAGACTCGGCCTCCTCCCTAACCTGAGTCTCCAGCTCAATCTCTCTCTTCCGGGCATTTGCTTGAAGCTCGGCAAATGTTCGGTATGACGAGTTCGCCACGAACTCATGGATATCCCTCCTCAGTATCCTCAAGTACCGGCTCATACGTGCCTGCTCAGTCGACACGTGCTCAGTCGCCACGAACTCACGGATCTCCTGGGCTAGACGTTCCCTCTCCACAGGGGGAACATACTCATCTCGAAACATCGTGGTGAACCTCTCCCAGGTCACCGCAGTAAGCTCTGCCATAGTGAAGTCTGTCGTCACAAACTTCCACCAATCCTTCGCTCCCAAGCGAAGCTGGTTAAGCGCAAACCTAACCCTCAGATGCTCCGGACACAAGCAGGTGTAGAAGCATCCCTCGATGTCAGAAATCCACCTCATTGCAGAAATCCGGTCCTGCGTCCCATCAAACTCTGGTGGCTTCGTGTTGCTGAACTCTCGGTACAGCAACGAGTCACCTCCCTGGGGCCTGGCAGCAGCGACAGCTGCGGTGGCCGCAGCAACAGCAGCCTCAGTAAGAGCAGCGTACCGCTCATCAAAAGTCTCGATCACCGCAGCAACATCAGCCTCAGTAAGAGCAGCGACAGCTGCGGTGACCCAACCATCTCTGGTATCTCAGCTCGAATGGCCGCAGCCACCTCCTCGTGAATCAACCTACGAATCTCCTCATCGCTGGTACCACTGGTACCACTGCCTCCTGGGTGGTGGCGCGTCCCAACCATGATGTCTCTGAAATACAACACAAAAGAATCAGAGACTCGTTCGAGTATACTCGCACTTAATACTCAACCCTACTTGTTCTTTAGTACCCTGAGGATTTTTACTTGGACTCCTCACCGATCCGGTATTTCCAGTAGTACGGGCCCTTATACTACCTTCCACAACGCATCGGTATTCACCCCAAGTCCTCCTCCTAGGATCCCAGATCACAAGTACTCTATATCTCAGTAAACTCAGGCTACTCTCTGGTAGACCACTCAGAAGTTCCTCGCTGCTACCTACTTACTCTCGAAGTATCTCATAGTAGCAGTAACTCCTAGGCTAAGGCATCACAAATCAGGCCCACTCTAGTCCTAAACATGAATACCTAGCCTACTATAGCATGCCTAACATATCACATAATATCTCATAACACATAATGTAAGGGTATTTTGGGAAATCACCGTTCGGGCGCTGGCTGATCGTACACACTGCTCCGTTCCGCTTTTCTCAAAAGTCCCTTACTCTTTTGGAAAAATTGTTTCTTTTATGAAAAATTCTCTCAAATTCTCAGTTTGATTTCAGATACGCCCGGAGGTGTATCCGAGTCTCTCAAACCAAGGCTCTGATACCAACTTGTAACGACGTAAATTTCCAAAACAAATTTTCATTTTAAAAACATAATCTCATTCATAAAATATCATAGTAATCCAATGTAACACATGTTATCTCAATAAACAAATCCCAAGATCCTCACATACATAAATCCTCTCAGTGTGTACGGATCATGCCGGCGCCTTCCCGCGATCCTCGCTAGTACCTGAAACACATAACACAACAACTATAAGCATAAATGCTTAGTGAGTTCCCCAAAATACCACATGCAACACATACGCCACTCGAGGCTACAATACGACCCTCCAGTCAATGTGTCTCAGCGGGACCCTCCAGTCCCGTAGCTCGTTGGACCCTCTCGTCCGGTCATAGCTCGTCGGACCCTTCGGTCCAGTCTGTGTCGTTGGACCCTTCGATCCGGTCTATATCGTTGGGCCCTCCGGCCCGGTCGGTTCATCACATAGCATACATACAACACAATGCACATACCTTATATATATACACATAGCATACAAGACCCTCTAGTCTACACATAAATACCACTCTAGGTAATGTATAGTGAGAAGACTCACCTCAATGAAGTCGGATAAACTCTCGTGCTCAACGTCCCGACTTAGCCTCCTCCTATTATTCAGATAACATCCCCGATCAATATTCACTCATGATCTCATCTCTACAGATTGGGTAGAAGGCCATTCTACCCTTCCCTGAACTCTCCTGAATCAGTCTTGACCAGAACCCTAAAGTCAACGAAAGTCAACAGTCAACTTTGACCTGACTCGTCGAGTGCACAAGGGCGACTCGGCGAGTCCATGCGGGTCCTCTGAACCCTTTCGGCCTCTCTTGGCTCGTCGAGTCATCCTTCCACTCGACGGGTTACACCTGTCACGAATCGCGGGGCAACCCCGACTCGACTCGTCGAGTCCACTTATGGACTCGGCGAGTTGTCTCCATGTTCATCCTCAAATGACCTCCTAAGGTCAGATCTGCTTCCCTAACTATCAGATCTACCCTTCAAATGTTCAAATGTCACGTAAAGGTGCAACCTTTACGTGCATGCAACCCACAACAAGTCATAAATGGAGAAATAACTCTAAAAATGGCAACCTAGTCCCCAATATTTCATTTGCTTGCATAAAGCTGAGGGATAGTAACTCTATGGACCTCTCTTGGTCCAGATCTGATGCTATTAACAGAAAGGGGGCCTCATACTCACTAGATCTTACATAAAATGGAGGTAAAAACGTTAAAATCATGAAATCTATCATATCAACACGAAATAGAAGGGATTATACCTCCAGAGATGAACTCTCAAGATGATTAGCCCAGATCCAAGCTCCCTTCACGCTCTAGATGGGTGTTTCCTTCTTCCTTCTAGCAAAACTACACCAAAAGTGATGTATTAGCCTCTTCTTGCTCTCAACTCTCTCACTACTCTCTCTAGGGTTTCTCTGGGGTGCATTGGCCGCAAATGGAGGCCATAAAGGCCTTTAAATAGGGAACAGGCTCGGGGATTTAGGGTTTCACTTTACAGCGTGGACTCGCTGAGTCCACGTATCTACTCGTCGAGTTCGGTCATTAATCCAGTCAAGAACTCGCGATCCTACTCGGCGAGTCTGAGCGTCTACTCGCCGAGTCCCTCCATAAAACCCAAAATAAATAACTAAAATAAGATACCTGGGAATTCGGATGTTACACTTTGGTATGCCTTGCGTACCAAGCATCCATAGAAAATGGGCATCGCACGAGCTACGCGCTGCATGCCTGAAGTTACGTCGGACGTTCTTGCTCTGGAACCAATCTTCATTTTTGAGGTCTTAAACCATTAAGACAAAATGTCCAACACTTAGATACAAACCTAATGGACATCCTAACTCATTAAGTTCCTGACTTTATGCATTTGTAGGGCTTAAAGAAGCCCAAAACCAAACCCTAGGTTCATAAATTCACAAGGTGGGAAATTACTCATGCATGCTTGAGCTACAACCATCAAGCTCTAATTTTCCTGCACTAGAGTCCTCAGAAACATCAAGAAATGCTATGTTAAGCTCTAGAGTAGCTTTTACATATAAGAGTCAAAACCATGGGACTAAAACTTACCATAACCTTAAGATAAACTAGAACTATGCATGAGATTCATAAAGGTTGAAGCTTTATCCCTCTTGGGGTTCCCAAATGAGCTGGTAGTTCAGCATCTTCAAGCTCGAGCCACACCAATCCTTAATAAGAGACTTCTTCTTATTTAAGATGCACCATTAACACCCAAAAACACTCAAGGGGCTCAATATCCTCACAAATGGGGCTATGGTTTTAGGATGATGTTTTGGAGAGTTGGAGGCTAAGTATGGAGAGGTTTCCCAGAAGTTAAAGATCTTAAATAGGGCTCAAACCCTATGACCTAGGGTTTTAGATATAAGTGAGTATGTCTTGCATAATTCCTTGTATTTCCAGCATACTCAAGAGGGTTTTTCGCTTCTTTTAATGAGGTACACCCTGCATACATACTATGTAAGCCCTGCGTACAACCAATCCCAACTCCAGCTCAACTTTAAACAATTGAAAATTTTTCATTTCAGTTCTGTTTTTGGCGTTCTTTATATCCACAGAAAGACCTTAAAGAGATCTAGAATTCTATATTCTTACTTTTGGCTCACTACTGGTCGACATAAAACCTTAACCCTTGCATGTGGCCAGACACATAGATTTCCCCATTTCACCCTTGGTTCCAAGACACGATTTAAGCGCCTGTACCTCCTTACCAACAATAACCTCTTTCATTAAAGTCCAAAACTTACTTCCTTTAAGCCCTAAAGGCTTCACATATCCAATTATGGTCCATGGTCTCTGAATCACATAACTATATGAAAGAGGGTGTTACAACTCTCCCCTACTGAAATTAGATTTCGACCTCGAAATCATTCCTTACCATCTCTTCTGCCAAACTAGATGATCTTGACTGAACTCCCTGAAACCCAAATAAAACTGGAGAAGTCACCTCACTCCAACAACCGCCCGTTGTTACTGCTTTCGAACCCAAATTAGCATAAATCACATGCCTTGACGACAAATAAACCTCAACTTTTTGCCCTAAGTCAATGAGCGTCCAACCGCTATGCCTGAATCTGAAAACCATATACGATGTCTGACTCCAAGACAAACAGAACCACTCCAAACCGTTCCCACAATGACTCAACTTCATAATCCGAACCGAACAAACTATCTGTCCTAAACAAATTTACGGATACCCGAAACATATACTGTGACATCCCA
Source organism: Lactuca virosa (assembly GCF_052849685.1). Classification (NCBI taxonomy): domain Eukaryota; kingdom Viridiplantae; phylum Streptophyta; class Magnoliopsida; order Asterales; family Asteraceae; genus Lactuca; species Lactuca virosa. Next base: position 291,409,917 of record NC_136429.1, on the reverse strand, counting down.
AAATTTAGCGCAAAAATTATAGCCGTCCAATTCACCATGAATCTTGTGATAATCTAACTTATTGAGTTTTAATGCATCTAAAGTAAAATAAATAAGTTTATTTCCATTATTGTATGATGTTAGATGATACCTTGCTTCCAAATGTGTAAACTGTCAACCGAATCAAACCGCTTAAACGACAACGCTAATTAATGCGTCTGAAAAACTGAAATTTTGCATTAAGTAGTTTTGAGAAAAAAAAACATTAAAATATTATAGTACATGTTCCCATGTTTTCAAAAATAAAAAGAACGTCCAAAACAGTTGGAACAATAAACTAAAGATCGATAGATTCTAAAAAGTGCAATGAATCAAACAACAAGAACAATGAAGATCAAATAGTGCCGAATGCTTAGATTCAATAGCCTTAGAAGAGTTCAACATGAACTTTTCTTTAGAAGCTATGTAGGGTAATACAACTTGTTAACCCTAAAACGATACATGCATGCACTTTAAATAACCTAACCCTAGCATCATAAATACACACATGGACAAGCCCAATCCATTAATAAAGACTAAATACGCGCATAATAAATTGAACACAATACAATAAATATCCCAACAATCACCCCCTCTATGCCAAATGCGAAAGGAGATTCTCATTTTTCAACCTTCTGGACTTTAAGTAGCCTTGTCATCAATTGCAGAAGTTTGTTCCGAATGACAATATACCACTTGATCATGCATCCGAAGCATTTCAGATCTCCATCATTATTTAATTTGCATGCTACGGTTAAGTCCATGATATGGGTCAATGCGGTAGTGGGGTACAAATGTTTGTCTAATAAAAAGAACAAATTCTTCTTAACTTCATCACCTTCCCTTCTCTGATAGGCCACACTCCAATCATTTTTCTTTATCTTACCAAGCCTTCTCTTTTGAAAGTTGCTTGTTTCTTCTTTCAGATCCACAACAGGCCTTTTCTTCAATACTGAAGCGATTTCCACATCCAGTTTCGCAACTTCGTGAATGTAGCAAATTTGCATTCTTTTCAGGTGAGAAACAATCGGCTCAAATTTCACTTCATCTTTTGACAAAATCATAAATAATGAAATCCAATCATTTGGATTCATACACGGCAGATCAGCATGTGTGAAGTACTCTTCGGTGCGAGTTGCTCCACGAAAACCTTTAAACTTGACGTTTATGAAGTGTTCGGTGGGAAAATAAGCATAGACTTTCACAGCAACAAGCTTCTTCAAGTTCCAAATCTTGTACTGAGGTTGACCATACTTGAGATAAAAATTAAAAAGCATGTTGTTAACGTCGTAATCTGAAAGAGGAGATACCGACGACTCTAACCAATGAGCTCTTGGAGTGAGGGGGAAGTCAAGCTGAGAATCAGTGGTATTATCCAGCTCAAAAGATACCGACGACTCTAACCAATGAGCGCTCTGATCATCGATTGCTTCCTTCTGAAATCTCTCTAAGGTCCATGGAGGAAAGAGACTATGCCGAGTTGCAAGAGTGGCTTTCTCAAATTCAGCTTCAGCTACATTAGCTTCTAATTCTTGGTGAAGAAATAAAAGATCATCAAGCACCTTGTAGCGTTTCTTTCTTACCATCTTTTCACCTACAAACAATTCTTCTTCAACGTCATCATCATCATCTATCAACTTTTCTTTTCCTTTAGATCCCGAAGCTTCATTAACCGTCGGATCTATCTTCGGTTTATCTTCTTGTTGTTCATCAGTAGGCTTCGTAACCTGAGGCTTAGGTTGTTCTTTTTCCTTAACATCTTCTCCGCATTGTTTCGAAACAACACTGCTTTCTGAATCACCCTGTAGTTGATTGAGCATGGCGAACACATGCTTGAGTTTTTCTGAGAGGTACTAGCGAACTGAAACCATAAGTATTGAGTCACGAGTTTTAATAAGATTTTGCAGGTACTGATTTATGTCGGAGACACAACTTTATAATACAAATTTCTCGGATTCCATGTGATCCAGACGCTTGGTCATGTAACTGATCTTGACAGAGAGAACCTAAACTTTTTTAGTTTTCTGGGCCAGCGTATCCATGAGTGTATTTTCAGTAGCAAGATCTTTCTGAAGCTGCTTTATCTTGGAGACAACAGAAGCAACCATTTCAGTGGAATCGGTTTGTAGTTCACCATGAACATGAGAAAATGCTTCTCTTTCAGTTTGTAGAGTTGTGACAAGACTCGTAATGACCTTGTTTGATACTTCGGTGTTCTTATCAGCAGAGGTTCAAAATTCTGCCTTGAACGGTGTGACTTCAGATTGTAGTTTTTCGACTTTTTTGGTCGTATTAGCAACTGTCTTCTCAGAGGCCTTCATTGCCTTGGTTGAATCTTCAAGGACTATTGCATTTTATCTGATGAGTTTTTCAACCGTTGCTCAATGAGATTTGAGCATAAACTTATAATTAGAAAAGTAAAAAGAGGACTCCAAAAGTGAATCGAATTTAGAATTGACTTGTTTGAACTGCCCTTGCGTCATAGGGACTTCATCATCATCGCTTGTTGGATGGACTGTGAATGTACTAAATACAAAATTTTGAAGGTCATCTTGATCATCTCCATACATAATATATGGATCATCTTCCCTCAAAGGTGAAATTGGAGAGGCGTTAGGACTAACTGTAACACCAAAAGTAGCATATGCCCCCATATCAGATACGTTGACAGTTGACATCGGAGTACTAGAAGTAGAAGTTGTTGTGGATGTGGATTTGGTATAGAACGGATTAAAAGATCAACGTAGATCTGTGGTTGAGAAAGGGCAACATATATGTTTGGTACTTGGGCAATGGTTATAGGAACAATTATGGTTATAGGAGATGAAGTGGTAGTTGGACATGGAGGTGGGGTATTCATGTGGAAAGAATCAGAAAATGGCATAGAAGTAGTAAGTGGAGAAGATCCCTTTCGGAATAGATTTGGTAGGAGTTGGTTCTGAGACCAATGGTTCCGTAGTCGTAGCAGTATCTTCAACTTCCTTCTGAACTTGTTCGGTCCTCCGAATATCCATATGAGAATCTGAATCCTCCTCAGCGACTGGAGAAGGATACTTAGGTTTGTGAGTGACCTTTTTCACTTTCTTCTTCGTAACTTTGACCACTTCCGAAGGACCAGCGTTTCCCTTTCTCTTCATTCCCCTCTTTGTTCCGTTGGCCTCTTCAATTCCCATTCGTAATTAATCAGTCATTAGACGAGGACCTGATGAAGGCAACTTCCGATAAGCATTGCGATAGCATTGTCTTGAGGCACCTTTGCGAGCATGACCTCTGGAATCGATCCAATGAAACAGAACTTGGTTGGATCGGTCAACATAAACGTTGACGTATGCAGGATCGGAATCACAGCAACAACGACATCATCAACAAAAGCAACATTAAAATGAACCAAAGCTCTTTTGACGAGGATAGACCAGAACCGAGCACATGATATTTCAGCATTGCGAGTGGCAGAGGATGTGCTTTATACAAGTTGTGGCGAGAGAATAGAGTTGTAATCCATGTTGATTCCGTGATACAAACCATAAAGGATGGTGGTGAAAAGCTTACTTGCACTTTCCGATCCGACAATGCGTTCCAAGAAGCTTTTGAACAGCAAGGTGAATATACCATTCCATACGGGAGGAAGGTTAGATTTATTGAAATTGGATAGTAGAGTAAGCTAACCATTATAATCCATTTGATAAACATATTAATGAGATCAAACGATGAAATCGAATCCGGATCAACCAAGCCCTCAGTCGTAACAAACCCTAGCATTCTACAAAATCGGGCTTTGGTAATGGAAGTTCTTCGAGAAGCAACATCAAAATTGATTGCGTCATCAACCAGAACGTAGGATGCAGTAGAGAATTCCCTTGAAGGATGAACAAGATGAATGGATTCTGCGATGATTAGGGCTTGGGCCAGTGGCGAGAATTGCAAACACTCGATCATTGGCTGTAAAACATCACTGTAGCAGGAAGCTGTAAGATCGAGTATCAAGTTATGACCTGGTTTCACATTCAACATGACCACGGAGTTCAATTGGTCAACAAATGAAGTAGTCTCAGACGAAGCAGACATGGAATCGGTGAAGAAGATGATGAACAGTGAGGGAGAGAGAAAGGGGTTTTTCTTTGAGAGTATTTTGTAAGCGGTGAGAGAAATAAACCGTCAAAATCCCTTTATATATGTTTATGATAAGTGGAGAGAGAAAATCCCACCGTTTAACGTTCCCCAAATCCCGTAAAAGTAGCTTGGGATAGTGTGACAGCTGTTGTGTGTCAGGCAATGTTTAATCTGACACGCGTGATGTCAGGGATTTGAAAAGTCGACGCGCCTGATTGAAATCTTATCCCTAATATACCGTCGGTTCCATTATGTTCTTTCGGAATCAAGAACCAATCACCATAACCTGTCTCAGAATAATCAGTAACCAATCGTAACCAGAACAAGAATTTAGAAAAATCATAAAGATTTTTGTGTAAGAGTGTGTTAAAAAAAAAAGAAATAAAGCAATGTTATATCTGTAGGATTCTGTGATGTCAATTAAAAATTGACATAAAAGTAGTTTGATCCCGGGAAACGATCTGTTCCTTTGGAATCAGGATAGATTCAGAAGTGCTTGTGTGGGATCCCGTTCAACCACGATCATCTATTTAATGAGAAATAGTGAAAGACTTCTTTTCATAGGCTTGTTTGACCGGTGTAGCCATAAAAACAAGTATGCTTTGGATATATTTTGAGTAACAAGAAAAAATTTTAAAATCTCAAAAAATAAAACTGGATCTTTTGGAAAGAAAAGTCTTGGGTCGAGAGAATTTCATCAAGATCACGCAAAAATAAAAAAAAATGGGATTTCATGCTTTTGAAGATACTAACCAAAAGGTTATTTGCGTCAATTCATTGGTTAAAAATCTAGAACATATTAATTGTTCACCCTCAATTTAGAAAGACGTTTCGGATGTTGGGTTTCACTTAAATCATGGTGATAACAATTTAAAGATCATGGACACAGATGTTGTGCAACCATAAACATGATTGGTAATATCTGAGAGTCTCAAGGGTTACAATTGTGAAAACAAATGTGATGGAGAAATAGATAGATGGTTCCGAAGAAGGTGTACCTTTGCTATAAACGAATGACTAAGCAGTCAACTCTGAACTCGTTGTGAGAAGAGTAAGGTAGCTCAATGACTTATGTGAATAAATATCTTGATTGGGAAGAAACGATTGGAATGAAAGTTTCATTAAGGCTTCAACATAGAGTCTAGGAGGCTTGGGTCAACATGCAACAACATGCTTCTAGGGACACTTAGCTAGTACAAAGATTCAAAATTTCATACCTGCCCCATCATTCTGAATTGTGACAACAACAAATTGTACCTGAATAAAAAAATGTATTCCCAAAGTAATGCTAAAATAAGGAAAAATAAATATTGAAAAATACTTTTGTAATTATTGATTTTCTGAAAAACATAAAACAGAAATAAAGAAAATATTTTTGTGATTTTGGTTTTTCTGAAAAAGTAAATAAAAACAGAAAAAAAAGTAAGAATGTTAAGAAAAGAAAATTTAGAAACTTAAATGAACAGTGGTTTTCGAATCGTTCCAAAGCTCGAAATCAATCGAAAGACACATAATATACAAAGTATACAGAGACTTTACGAAACCCAGATAAACAGTATGCTCCGAACCGTTTCGAAGCTCAGATTGTGAACAATAAAATCTGAATGACTGCGAACGATCGAAGTTGAACATTACATCTAATTACGAATGGGATTTCGAAATCGACTCAGCTTCTGTCATTCCAAGACCTTGCAAAATACGATTAAAAGTTAATTCAGGTAAGGCCTTCGTAAAGATATCAGCCAATTGATCTGAGGATCGAGCGAAATGCACTTCAACGTTTCCATTTTCAATGTGATCATTGATGAAGTGATATCGCAGTGAAATATGTTTAGTTTATGAGTGTTGCATTGGGTTATGACATATCCGAATTGTGCTTTCGAAATTGTAGTATAAAGGAATGCTCTTCAAATTTATTCCATAATCCCTGAGCTGACTTTGAATCCATACTATTTGAGAAGTACACGATGCAGCTGCTATATACTCAGCTTCAGCAGTGAACACTGAGACGCATGTTTGCTTCTTGGATTGCCAACTAACTAGTTTTCCATCTAGAAAGTGACATCCTCTGGTTGTACTTTTTCGATCAAGACGGCATCCACCAAGATCAGCATCATAGAACTCTTGCATATAGAACCCTGAGTTGGAGGGATACCAGATTCCGAGAGAGTTCGTTCTTTTTATGTAACGAAAGATGTTCTTTACGGAAATCATATGGGGCTCACATGGATTTTCCTGAAACCTGGAACAATAGAAAACAGGTAACATAATATCTTGATGATTGGTTGTTAGATACATTAAAGAACTAATCATTTGTCGATAAAGAGTCATGTCAGCTACTGGCTTGTCCAAGGATGGTGTAAGCTTCGTTCCGAATGTCATTGGAACCTTAACCTTTGAATCTCCCACCATTTTGAATTTCGCAAGTAAGGTCTTCGTGTAGGCTTCCTGGTTGAGGAATATTCCCTCCGAACTCTGTCTAATATTTAAACCAAGGAAAAAGTTAATAGGACCCATTGAGCTCATCTCAAATTTAGTTTCCATCAATTTTCAGAATTCAACTGTTAATTTAGGATTAGTGGATACAAAAATGATGTCATCAACATAAATTTGGACAATAATGATATGGTCACCATCTTTCTTTCAAAAGAAGGATGGGTCGACCGAGCCTTGCTTAAACTTAGATTACTTTAAGAAACAAGTAAGGGTTTCATACCATGCACGTGGTGCTTGTTTTAAGCCATACACAGCCTTATCCAATATGTAGCAATGGTTTGAATAATTCTCATTCACGAAACTTGGTGGCTGTTCCACGTAGACTGTCTCTTCTAATTCACCATTTAGAAACGCACATTTGACGTCCATTTGATAGACTTCGAAATTTTGGTGCGCTGCATAGGCAAGGAAAATCCGAACAGATTCCATCCTTGCAACCGGTGCGAATGTTTATTCATAGTCTATACCTTCTTCTTGGCAATACCCTTTTACAACCAACCGTGCTTTGTTCCAAATCACATTGCCTTATTTGTCAAGATTATTCCGAAATACCCATTTTAATCCTACCACAGAAGCATCCTTCGGATTTGGAATCAGTCTCCATACTTTGTTGCGCTCAAACTCATTAAGTTCATCCTGCATTGCTTGCACCCAATCGAAATGATCAAGAGCAATCTTTACAGTTTTTGGCTCAATTTTGGAAATGAACGGATTGAACGTGCAAAATTCCATTTTTGAAAATAATGCAGTTTGATTCGCCTTTTGTTGAGTTCTTGTGAGAAATCCTGAAGTTGCTGCTCCGATAACTTGAGATTTCGGATGATCTTTGGTCCATTTGGCCAATGGCGGATAGTTCGGATCATAAGTTGGATCCAATTCAGCATTCATGTCTGCGAATTTTGATTGAGCGTAGGAGTCATTATTTTCATGCTCATTCTCCCCCTGGAAGGTTGCATGTGGCGCTTTGTTCGGAATCGGATTCTCCCTCTGGATTGGAATATCAGTGTTGACTTTGGGATTTTAATCCTCCCCCTAAACAGGATCATTAGAAGTTTGTGGCATAGGTGGAATTTCGGAATCCTTCGGAATTTCAGAACCCTTCGGAGTAGGTGGCTCATTTCCAAAATCTTTGGCAGCATCGTCAATGATTTTCTTCAATTCATCTCCCTTATTATATTGAGCATTTGATTATAAAGAAATGGCCTTTTCAGGCTCATCAAACAAATTCATGAACTCCTCATAAAGATTTGAAATAGGAATTGTCATTGGATTTGTTGAAGGAAAGATTTCTTCACTTTGACAATTAGTATTCTGATACTTCTTGAGATAGTTATCGTCAAACGTGACATAATAGGTTTCTTCTATCTTTTTGGATTTATAGTTCAGAACCCTATATGCCTTAGAAGTAAGAGAGTATCCCATAAAGATTCATTCATCAGCTTTCACATCGAACTTGTTCCGTTGTTCTTCTAAATTAAATATGAAACACCTGGAACCAAGGACATTAAAGAACTTAACATTAGGTTTTTGGTTATTCATAATCTCATAGGTGTGATAAGAAATCTCTTATTGATTAGAGAGCGATTCTGAGTGAAACAGACATTTCCGATAGCATCAGCCTATAAGTAAAGTGGAAGGTTTGCAAAGAGAACGGTTTCGTCTTTCAAGGACACCATTATGCTGATGAGTGTAAGGAGCAGAGAAGATGTGAGAGACTCCTCTTTTAGTCAAGAACTCTTCAAACACTTGGTTTTTGAATTCTGAACCGTTATCACTACGTACGTTCCGAACGGGATTTCACAATTTGAGCTCGATCTGCTTGATGAATTCCTTTTGTTTCGAAGTTGCATCTGATTTCTCTCTAAGAAAATAAACCCAAGTAAATCTAGAAAAATCATCAACTATAGCTAGAATATACTTTTTACCGCCAATGCTTTCGATGGCAGATGGACCACAGAGATCAATATGTAACAGTTCTAGCGGCTCGATTACTTTGGTGTTTAGTATTGTCAAGTGACTTTTGCGACTTTGCTTTCCTAGTTCGCATGTTGCACACATATGTGCCTTCTCAAACTTCAGAAGAGGAAGTCCTTGTTGGATTAGATGTCTAAGCCCATAACTATTATTGGTATGTACTTGACCCGAGAGTAGCATGGTCCATTTGGGTTGCATATCATCAGGACAATTTGTTAGGATGGACTTTTGAGAGAAGGTTATTTATGGTTTATTAATATATTATAAGTTATAATATATTAATATGAAATCATATGTTTTAATTAGTATCGATCAACAATTAATTTGGAACTAATTTAGTGATCAAAAGAGACTAATTAAATCTATAGGGACTAATTATGATAATTAGTTATATTTATATGTGTTGGGATTATGATCCATGTTGGACCAAGTTTATGTATGGATACATAAAGAGTTGGGCCACATGAACCATGGATCATAAAACCCATGGGTATGGATTATGGGTTATACCCATGACCCTTGGAATCCTACATATAAATAGGTTACTCCATAGCCAAAATCACCACTTCTTTTCTTAGAGAAATATGGAGGTGTTTTGGTGCATGGAATTCTCTCTCAAGAGCCACCTTTGTCCTAGGTGTGTTGTGATTCCATTTGAGGCATTTCATACTATTGGTGCTAAGCTCTTAAGGCCAAATACATCAAGACTTCAAGCCACATAAAAGGTATGTTTCCCTAACTAGTATATTATATGGTTTATGTCAAATGCATGCTAATTATAGGTTTAATGCCTTGGAAACCATTTGCATGTATAATAGAGAAAACATAGATCCAAGGTATTTAGGGTTGTATGTGCACCATAGGATGTTGTAGTATACTAACACCCAACAGTGGTATCAGAGCCAGGTTGTTTTCTATTATATTTGATGCAAATGTATTTTTTTATCAAGTTGAAGGAAAAAAAAACATGAAGTTTTTCAAATTTTATGATAATTACTTGATTTTATGAAAAACTAATTATTTATAAAATTTGAGTCACTTTACTACAAGAGTTGAATTAGGTCAATTTATAAAAAGATAGAATGATATGATTATTTTATTTGTTTTAAAAGTTTGATCTAAATGGTTTTAAGAAGTTACAAATTTTGTCATAAAATTTTGGAACTCAAAAGTTTTTTTAAAAGTTATGATCTTAAGAGTTTTGAAACTTCCATAAGTTATGGATGTGAAATGTCTCATTTATTAACTCTTTAGGTTATGAATTCCAAGAGTCTTCAAAGGATAATTGTCAAAGTTTCAAGATTTGTATTAGTTTATATGATTATCTAATTTCTTGAAAATTGTTGATGTGAGTTATCTTTACTTATGAGTTTATTGTAGATCATAGAAAAATTATTTGATTATTGTGTTAATTGGAATATTTGATCTTAATGGTTTTTATGAACTCCATAACTTGTCCTCAAGTTATGGAAAGTGAAGAGTTTTTCTTTTTAAAGTGTCATTAAGTCTCATAGGTTATGAAAATAGAAGAGTCACTATTTTTAATGTCATCATTAAATGATTTAATGTCTTCCATAACTTGTCCTCAAGTTATGGAACTTGATTTTTTTTTTCATTAAACCTTAATTAAACTCATAAGTTATGAAAAATCCAAGAGTTTTGAAAGGTTTCAAAACTTGTCCTCAAGTTTTGGAATTTGTAAAGTTACCCCCCATGTATACTTTAATTCCAAACTAGACCTTAGAATTTTAAAAAGTTTAAAATTCAACCCTTATACTATTATTATAATTTTAATTATATAGATATGTATAAGAGAAAGTCGTCTTACCATTAGTAGGCCTCATTCACGAAGCCGGTCTATAAGGGGGTATAAGGTTACTGCCTATAAAATGGCAGTTTAATGGGTGTCCACTCTCACTCACCGCTTCCTTGACCGGTGGAGGGTCGTTAGCCGAACAGGTAGGACAAGGACTATAATTCTCCCTTCATTATAAGTATAATGATAAATACTAAGTAACTAGACACTTATAAATTCCCAATCTTAGTTACTTAGGAAAATGTGAATAAGGTGCTAATCCATGAAATTACACTTTGCACCTTGTTTAAGCTGTTAGTGGAGCGTGTGTGGTTAACCGACACACTAACCTGGACTTAACAAGGTAGGCAAAGGGTAACTTAATGTTTATCATAGTATCGTTGGAGCGTGTGTGGTTAACCGGCACATCGATTGAGGGGTAAATATTAAGGGTACCAAGTATATTTGCATGGTTACTTCACACCTTGTTTTGTGATCCTCGGCATCCCAGTCACAAAACCTGAAGGGCACACTCGAGATTGAAACATGCCATTGAAAAGTTCAATGAATCTCAAAAGAATCTAGGAGTTTCAAAACCATTTAAAACCTATTAATACATTTCGTTTATCTTGGTGGAAATTGGTGAATCGTCATTCACCTACCTTCAAATATTTTATAGCTTGGATTACGGCATCCCTCTTCCAAGTTATAAAATAGTTTGTTGGGTCCTAGCCTTAATATATTATATTGGGTGTTATATTAAGGACTTAAATCAATTTTACGTGAATTTCTCCCATTGTTGATGTCTGGTTTAGACAACAATGATCTTCCCAAACCAAGCTTTCCTAATGAATATGACTTCCCGAGTTTGGCTCATGGAAGTCATACTTCTCTTCCTCCACCTCCTCCAATTATTCTCCCTAACCCACAAGTTCAAGGTCACTCAAGCCCTAATGGCAAGCAAGGTCTATGTGTGATCACATCTTAGAGATGAAGTCACATATTGACAAGCCGGGAGAGTTGGGTGTCAAAGTCTTGAGAAAGTTGGATGTTCAATCACTTTCTAAGTCACATAGTGAGTTCCTTTGGGACTACTATGAAACAAACTATGACATGAACCTTAATGATCATATCTATTTGCTTGGTGCTGCTAAATCAGCAATGATTTGGAACGATAGTAAAGCAAATTTGATTAGAAGATCAACTTCCCGAAAACTTTATGGACAGTGACAATGGTGACACTTGAAATCCAGAAAAAGCATTCTATTCCCAATGGAAAGGGATTGGTCATAGTAACCCCGGTTGACCAAATGGTAAAGAGAAACGCTAAGTCTGAGATAGTCCCATTACCAAAGGGTCCATATGTTTATTTTGCCAAAGGAAGGGGCGTTGATTGCAAAGCTGCCAAATTTACCTAAGGATGTTAAAGTCAAACTCTACATCAGGTAGAGCCCATTATCTAACTCTGTTAAGTTCTATTCTGAGATCCTCATTACATGATGTGACTGGGTCACATGTTGATGTTTTAAGAATCAAAGAATAGAGAGAAATCTTAAAGGAAGTATATGCTGATTCTGATCGCGAAGGTGGATTTCGATCGCATCAGAATTTTGAGCAGTTGCTTAAGAGGTTATGATATATTGCTAAGGAATAGATAGCAACAATTTTCCATGTGGATTGTAAGGATAAGTTTTTCCGCGAACTTTTAAAATAAAAGAAAATTGTTTAATTTTATTTATTTGAAGTATCCTTACAATGGTATTTGTGGAAAATTGTTGCTTATATGATTCCACTGACAACAATATTGGAAAATGGATTTGATTCTTTCATTTGTGGTAGTGTCTAAATTTACCAAATCAGGAAAGTTCCTCATCACCCAAGTTTCAATTGGACCGAAACTTGGAATCATGCAAGTTGAATAGTATGATGAATGAGAACTTACAAGCATTGGAAAATCAAGACTAATTACTTGTTCACATGGATGTGTGAGTCAAGTGAAGGACTAAAGGGATCGAGTACACATTCTTGTGCACTGGTCATGTCCACCACAAAGCTCGTTAAGACTATTTGATTTACTAAAGTTTAGTAAATATGGTTATACTTACAAGTTTAAGTATAATTCTGAAACATTGGAAAAGTCTCAATGTATGGCAGAACGAATGAGAAGAATCAAATTAGGCAGAAAGATAAAAGTTTCTCAAATCTGAAAAGATGGGAGAGTACTTTAGTATCATGTTTGTGATCATCTTAATGATTTAGAAATCATATCACAATTGGTCCTCTAAAGGTCATCTTAGTGCATTCTTATGACTAAGAAGAGGAGTCATGAATTGTTGAAATGGTTAGATCAGGAAGATGAGTCATACTTCGTTCCAAAACAATTCTTAGAGTCATACTCCAAGATTGTAACTTGAGTGACATATCTTAAAGAAAGGTTTAAAACACTTGTCAAATGTAAGAGTAAAAGTGTCCTACTCTTGTACATTTGAAATTGGTAAGTTGTGATGTTTTGGATAAAACAAAGACCAACTAAGGCCAATTGTGTGAAGTGTTTGTCTTGATAAAGAATTCGCACTATCTCTTGAATATTTGGCAAGATAGTCTTATATGTCAAGAGGATAGTGGGAGTCTTAAAGATCCTAAAAAGAATTTTAAGAACTAATCAAGAATAAAACCTGAGGTTCTTCACTAGCACACGACTTGAGGTTTATAACCTATCGTGTTGACATATTTTGTGCCCATTCCAGTTAAAGTTGGCTTTGCATAGGAATTCTGAAAGTTCTCAATTGGTTGCATAACAACTTGGAAGCAATGGCAGGCCCTGTACTGCCAGGTGGCAAGAAGTTAAGATTGCATAAGTTCAGTCCATATGAGTTTGGATTTGTCATTATCCTTGTCTTGTGACTATGGTTTTGACGATTCACATGGATAAGAACACATACACCATAAAATCTAAGGGTCATAAGGTTTCTCTCCGATTCATGAAAATGATAGTGAGGACACACTTCCACCAAGTAGATTTGAAGCAGATGGCAAAAGGTCTAAACAATTGAGACTATGATTACGGCATCCCTTTTCATAGTTCTGAAATTGTTTAGACACACATGCATGCTATCTAAGGAAAGGTGTATGATTTTGATAAAGTTTTATCAAAGCATCTCGTATCAGAAATCTGAACTTTGGTAAGAAAGTCAATAAAGTATTGATTTCTAGAAGTCCAGCTGATTTTTGAGTACATGTCAAAGCTAGTGGGAGCATAAGTGTTATGCTAATAATCATCATGTTAGTGGGAGCATGATAATTATTGTTAGTGTTGCAAGTTAGCAATGTTAATTATAGAAAACAAAAGTTTCAATTCGTGAGGCTGCAGGGATTGAAAAAGTTGTTTTGCTATAATTAAGGGAGAGGATATACTTCATTTCAGTTCTAAAGGCTTAGATTGAGACCTTAATCATCTTTAGTCAAGAATATATATATGAATTTCATGTTGGATTGGTTCAACTTAAGGAAATTCTATATATTGCGTTCTCAAAATTCGATTATGATTACGACATCCCTCTTCATAGTCAAATTTTGAAAACATGGCAAATAAAAATATTGTAGCAAAAGACTGGTCTAGAATCATGTCTTTATGTGAGACATCATGAATCGTGTACCATTTGCTTTGGGTACAGGATCGATTGCATGTGCTATAATATTTGTCATTTCTAAATTTTTCCAAATGCCCAGAGGCATTAAGAAGGGAAAAGGTCTAGAATTGGATATGACTAAAATGATTAAGCAATTGTCGAGGATAATTTGAGGTTTACCAAAGATTGGTTGCTCAAGGACAGTTGGAAGTATAGTGTTAACTTTAGAAGGACCATATTGACCTAATCTGAAAAGAGGCAACTCTTGTTCAGAAGGGGTAGTCAAAATGAGAATATGGAGTTGTCTCCATAGGTGGAAGTTATCTGTGTAAGATTAGAAAAACTTAATGCAAGAAGCATGTTCAAAGCTATGTACTTTGAATATGAGACTTAATTTCCATGAAGTTGATCTTCATTGGAATACCTTATAATGACTGTTGACAAGTCTTTGTGACTTTGTACATATTCATTACAGGAGGGTCAGTGCATATAAGTTTAAAAATCTAAACAGATTTCAATAAATGATAGGAATTTGAAATTCTCACATTTTTCGATAAGGATTTGGGAGTGTGAAATTAGAATCATTGAAATTATGTTCAATTGGTTTATTTCACAAAGTAAGGATCATAGACAAACATAGAGTGCATAATTGGTGTATGGCAAAGCTATTGTTTAAGAAAAACATAGTGTACATGCTTGGAGCATGGGACAACTAGTGTTTTTAATTCAAGTATAAAGTTGATAAAACCGAAACAATGAATAATGAGTAATCAGTGTGGTGATAAATAAAAGTGTTTATTTATATTCATAGGGTTTGATACCATATTTGATTCATTTATTCTTGTGTTTCACTTTGCATGTTTTGACTTCCAGAATAACTAAGTCGCTCTTCCTGAATGATTAAGTTATTCAAACCATCCACAGTCGGTCATATGTTGGAAGTAGATATGAATCAAGACTGTCATGGGTTGGTTTGTAGAGGTCCAAGTTGGTGGACAAAGTGGTGCTACAACACTCATGAGTGCTCATAAGTTCTGAGTATTGGATTCAACCCGCGCTCATTTGAATCACTTCATGGATTTTATCACGAGTGATCATGAGACGATAATATCATATATTCTTCAAACCTAGAGATATGAGTTGTTACTATGAGTTGGTTATACATTGATTGCACGAAAACGCATTGGTAACTCGATGTTATAAAACGTGCCTTTGTGTATGATTCAACAAGTAGTAGAACAAGCCATATGAGTCGAAGTTTATCCATTCCTTTTACCTTCGTGATAAAAGCGATATCTGTGGGCCCCTCGATGATTTAGCGATGACACATGTGAGTGCTTGGCCAAGCCAGGACTGATTTGATTTGTTCAATCAGTCAGTCATCATAAATCAAAAATCGGGAAACAAGAAATGGACAGAGAGAATGATTATAATCCATGTCTCAGTCCATATGATATCTAGAATGGAGGAATATATGATCCCTTATCTAATGGACAAGTCATTGACAAGTTCAGAGTTCGACAGCGGCTTTAAGAGGTACGATTGCTAGTCGGGTTATGAAGTCGTACTTGCAATAATAGTTTTAGACTTATCCAAGTGGGAGACTGTTGGATTAGATGTCTAAGCCCATAACTATTATTGGTATGTACTTGACCCGAGAGTAGCATGGTCCATTTGGGTTGCATATCATCAGGACAATTTGTTAGGATGGACTTTTGAGAAAAGGTTATTTATGGTTTATTAATATATTATAAGTTATAATATATTAATATGAAATCATATGTTTTAATTAGTATTGATCAAGAATTAATTTGGAATTAATTTAGTGATCAAAAGAGACTAATTAAATCTATGGGGACTAATTATGATAATTAGTTATATTTATATGTGTTGGGCTTATGATCCATGTTGGACAAAGTTTATGTATGGATACATAAAGAGTTGGGCCACATGAACCATGGATCATAAAACCCATGGGTATGGATTATGGGTTATACCCATGACCCTTGGAATCCTACATATAAATAGGTTACTCCATAGCCAAAATCACCACTTCTTTTCTTAGAGAAATATGGAGGTGTTTTGGTGCATGGAATTCTCTCTCAAGAGCCATCTTTGTCCTAGGTGTGTTGTGATTCCATTTGAGGCATTTCATACTATTGGTGCTAAGCTCTTAAGGCCAAATACATCAAGACTTCAAGCCACATAAAATGTATGTTTGACTAACTAGTATATTATATGGTTTATGTCAAATGCATGCTAGTTATAGGTTTAATGCCTTGGAAACCATTTGCATGTATAATAGAGAAAACATAGATCCAAGGTATTTAGGGTTGTATGTGCACCATAGGATGTTGTAGTATACTAAAACCCAATAGTCCTCGTACTAGATCGATATGTACAAGTTTGTTGATGTCCTTGCAATTCAGATGCGAGAGCCTTCGGTGCCATAGCCAACTAAAATAGATGATGAACAGAGAATATTGCCCCCGACAGGAAATCCAGACTCTCGAATAAGATATTTGCAATCTGACCATGCAAGGATCTGAGATAGCTGCCTACACCTCCCGATTCAATGACCTTGTTAACCATTGCCCATGAATGGTACCCTTGGAATATAAGAAGATTGAGAGATACATATGGGGACTAGGATCACCAGTCCAAGGACTGGTTACTGTTGGATTAATGTCTAAGTCCATAACTATATTTGGTATGTACTTGACCCAACACGGCATGGTCCATTTGGGTTGCACTTCACCGGCACAATTTATATGGATAGTCTTTTGAGAATAGTATATTTACGATTTATATTAATATATTATAAGTTCTAATATATTAATATGGAATCATATTATTTAATTAGTATTGATCAAGAATTAATTTAGAATTAATTAAGTGATCAAAAAGAACTAATTAAATATGGACTCTTATATATATGGAATGGGCCAAGTTCATTTAGGTTGGGCTAAGCTTTCATGGATGGTCCATGGAGCTTTTAACCCATGGATCCTATGTAAATGAAAGGTCATGGGTATTAGGGTTTACATGGATGTAACCCTAATCCTCCATAATATATAAAGGGGTCCTTGGCTCACAAAATTGGCACAAGTGTGTGAAAATAAGAGTGAGCCGATTTTAGTGTGCATACATATTCTATCAAGTTCTTCCAAGGTGTTTTGGTGATTTGTGATTCCATTTGAGGCTTCCACACTATTGGGGCTAAGCTCTTAAAGCTTGAAGACATCAAGCTACATCAAAAGGTATGTCATCTAACTAGAAGTTTGTAGTATAGGTGCTTCATAATATGCTAGTTAGGATGAAACCTTGGAATAGTTAATATTTGCATGTATAATAGAGAAAACATAGATCCAAGGTTTATAGGGTTGCATGTACACCATAGGAGTGTTAGAATGCTCAAAACCCAACAGTTACTGCATCCAGACCTTCCACTTTCGATAATGCTAAGCAATTGGCCTATTAGTTGGCTGAGCAGTGTATCCGTCAAGGTACCATGGCCCCACTAGTAGAAAAGAACCATACTGGAAGTACCAAAAGGAAGTTTCATGGGAAATCAAAGGGGAACTCTAAACATCACAAAACTAAACCAGAACCTTTGGCTATCTATGCCGCAATTACCAACACTCCCATCCTAGCTAAGTCCTACACTAGGACTTTACCTCATTGTACAAAGTGCAATTTTCATTATGTCAGAAATTACAGGTAGGTAATCTGCAATAGGTGTAACACGAGAGGTCACATCTCGAGGTACTGCAGAAAAACCCCAACCACTACGGCAAGAGGAAGCCGTAACTATTTTGGATGCAATCAACCAGGGAATTTTAGGAAGGACTGCCCGAAACAGAAGAATCAGGGTGGCAATGGAAGTTTACTTGTGATCATTGTTGGAGATGCTCTCCAGGTACCGCCTGTAGTTATTGGTATGTTTCATATCAACAATTCTTAGGCTTCGATATTAATCAATACTAGTGCCAATAAAAGCTTTATCGGTCATAGGTTTCGAAACACGACAAAAACATATAGTCCACAAACTTAATGAAACTTACACAGTAGATATGGCATTCAGCCAAATAGAAAGCACTTTAGAAATACTCACGAATTGCTTTCTCACCCTGAATAGTCATGTCATTCATATAGAAAGTAAGGACCCTTGTTGGTAATCTATGCTTGCTAAGGGTATACGTTAGGGTTATATATCATTAAGATTCTATAGACTTAGGATTTGTGACTCCGCTTTACTTCCTGTTCCTTGTTTGGTTCTAGGCTTAAGGTAGAATCACTTATTCGACCGTCTATTTGATATTGATTATATACGACGTGTATACACAAGGCAATTATAGAAGGACCATGCAGGGATCATGTACCACGAAAATACATTACTATTTATCAAAGCTTTGTGTACTATTAGTACGAACTCAATTTCGGGATGAAATTTCCTTTATAGGGGAGGTAATGTGACATCCCGAAATTTAGGGCAAAAATTATAGTGGGCCAATTCACCGTGAATCTTGTGATAATCTGACTTTTTAATGCATCTAAAGTAAAATAAATAAGTTTATTTCAATTATTATATGATGTTAGATGATACCTTGCTTCCAAATGTGTAAACTGTCAACCAAATCAAACCTCTTAAACGCCAACGCTAATTAAGGCGTCTGAAAAACTAAAATTTTACAATAAGTAGTTTTGAGAAAAACAAACATTAAAATATTATAGTAAATGTTCCCATGTTTTCGAAAATATAAAGAACTTCCGAAACGGAGTTTGTATGCAAAAAATACGACAAATTTAAGAAAACAGACGGTAAAACATTGTTTTTTCTTTAATCGCGTAAAATCGAATCGATCTGTTGAGGCACTACACATTGCCGATGCGATTTCCGAGAACGTTTTTGGAATAAGACTATAGTCGATTATTCAATTTTATACTCGAAATTTTTTTAACGAAAGTATTTACAAAAGTCGCGAAAAACGGACTTTACGTCTATTTAGACGCAAAACTTCGAACGCAATTTCTAGGAGTTTCGTAACTCCAAAAATTAATCTGTTTGATGTTCCGGAATCCTAGAATTAAACTCTATCTAACCGTCTTTTCGAAAAAAATTCTCGACTTTCGGATCCCAATTCACCGGGTTTGGACTGTTTTTGGGCATTTAAATGGGGTATAACACGAGGCTCAAATAAAATCATTTTTGGTCTTCTTTCCTTCCTCCCCATGTTTTTCTTCTTCCCCTTTTTTCTTCTTCTTGGTGTGCAAGACTCTCCAATGAGTACATTACATTAACTTTTGATTAGGCATGACTCACTCCTAAGATCACTACTACCTTCTTACTATAAATAGGAATGCTTGGAACCATCAATCCTCACTCACAACTCCAGCCAAACTCCTCCTCTCTATTTTTTTTTCTTTCTTAGCTTAAACCACCACAACACCACCATTATTCCACCACCAAGACCACCTTGCACCACCACCGATGGTTGTTGCTGTGCTGCTACTGTCTAGTAAGTTCACCATCACCATCTTTTTTTTCTTCTTTTTTTTTTTTTTAATTATGCGTAAATGCATAATTATATGTATTTTTTTTGTTTGTGTGTTATAAATTTGTCGAACAAACAGGAGCTTACCACAAACAGGAGGTTACCACCTCCTGTTTCAAACTTTGAATTAAAGAGTTCATAAACCCCCCTTTTCTTCGAAAATTGTTGCAAAATAGGTCCCTAGGTCCCAAACATGGATTCCAAATTAATTATTTTAACCCCAAATGAAATATCCTTTCAAAGCTAGTCATAAGGCATTAAAACTTCAATTAAAATGTACACAACTTACCCCTCTCCTAGAAATGCTTCTAAACCAAGTCCTAAAGCCTAAACTAATATTTCACTTATTTATATGTAATCCTATCATAAGATTTATTTGCAAATAAATCTAACATTTAATCTTATAAATTAAATGAATCATTTTTAGTCCTTATTAGGAAATTATTAGTCCATCTAATTTATCTAAATTAGTAATTGGACCCTATACTTTGGTGAAGTTACCAAACTACCCATATTAATTTATGTTAATATTAGGAAATTAAATTATCTCGGAGTATCGTGTTTACGGCAATACATCTCATTTTTTTTGGCATCGAATACTCGAATCAAATCGACAATCCCACGTTAAGGTGAGTGTTACGGCCTCACTTTTACATCTTTTCGGGAGGGAGGGGGAGGGGGGGGGAATACATGTACTACTTGTAATATTATATATATATATATATATATATATATATATATATATATATATATATATATATATATATATATATATATATATATATATATATATATATGTGCCTAAATGCTTTGTTTATACAAACAACATCACCATTTTTATGCGATATAAATCATACAAAAATATTATTTAGTACTCTACTATTTACGGTACGGAGAATCTGGTTTGAAGGGCCGCATAGAGTTGTTGGATTTCAGAACGGCTTAAATGCTAAAATGGTCCTGCCCTCCGGTGTTTCATGTCTGGCCCTCGTATGTATATGGTAGTACGTGTACTAAGTAATATTTATCATACAAAATATACATGAATTATCATTATTTTGTGTAAACACGTTTCTAGCTTGTGAAATATTTGTATAAATACTTATACAGTATAAGTAAACAAAATCGTTTTTTACATCAATATTTACATATGTTATGTTGTTAAGATAATACAACTAATATACATTCCGACTCTAAATGTGCTATGATTGTATAGACTGTTATCAACTTGATAGTTTCAATATACCTCATACATACACAAAAATATATAAGTTTATATGTTTATACAAGTTATGTTAGGATATAAATCCTTGAAAGATCGATTAGATTCAAAACAATTTAAGAACAAGAACAAGACAATGATTCAAAGTATGCTGAATGATTAAAAGTCACAGACTTAGAAAAACTCGATTAAGAATTGCTACTGTAAAGGCGTGATTAGGGTTACAAGAATAATTGCCAATGTTATGAAACACGGTGCATGCATGCACCTTATATATTCTGACCCTAATAAATGACGGGTGGACAAGCCCAAGCCCGTTTACATAATTAAACAATTAAATAAGACTTAATGATGCAACATTAATTCCCAACAATCTCCCCTTTGCGTCCATTGAGGCGAGAGGCTCTTCACTACTGAGTCTTCTTTACGGTCTTGAAAAGCTTGGGAATGACTGCGAGAAGGTGCATGCGAAAGGCAATATACCAAAGTATCATATCAGAAAAATTCTTCTTCGCAGTTTCATCATTCAGTTTGCATTGCCCTGTGACATGCAAAATAAACTCTAAGCAAATTGTGGAGAACAGATGCTTATCAGGCAATGCGAAGAGGCATTTCTTTAAGTTAGCTCCGGTACCACGATGAAACATCACGGTCCAGTTCTTCTTTTCAATCTTCCCCATTTGCATTTTGTTGATGTCGTTCGTTTTGCTAGTCTCTTCAGAACCGAAGCGATTTCAATATCAAAATTTGCAACTTCATAGATATACGAAACCAACATTCATTTTATATGCGTCAAAACAGGTTCATACTTCTTCTCATCTCCCAGAAGGAAGTGCAACAAAACAATCCAGTCATAGGGGTTTATGCATGGTAAATCAGCTAATGAGAATTCATGAACAACACTTTCTGATCCTCGTGCCATTTTGAACTTAACGTTCACGTAGCTCCCTATTTGAATAGGCCCTACAACCTTCACGACAGTAATCTTCTGTGCACTCCACGTGAGGTATTGAGGTTTGCCTTGGGACAAGTACAACTCAATCAACAACCTATCAACATTTGTATCCGAAGCTGGAGCATTCACAATTGAATCCTGTGAATTTTCTAAATCGAACGAAGTAACAGGTTCCAGCCAATACATGCTCGGATTGTCAATGGCCTCATAAAGGATTCGTTCCATGGTCCATGGTGGAAACAAAGTCTTTCGACTTTCCAAGGTGACCTAAACTTCGCGTTCAGCTCGCTCTTGTTGCCCAGCCTCTCTCGTAATGCGAGCATTTTCATCAACAAGTTCACGAGCCTTTTGCTTCAACTTATCGGCTTCACTTTCTTCCTAATCATCACTTTCCACCAATTTCTCTTTACCTTCTGAACCTGAAGCTACATTAACCTTCGGTTCACTAGTAACTTTTAGTTTTTTGCTCTTCATGAGTAGATGTATTCGGAGGTTGTTGACTTGGTTCTTTTGATGCTTCTCCCCTTGTTTTGGAAAGACGGTTGGCTCTGAAACACCCTCAATTCGGTTTAGCATGGCGAGAGTTGGACGAAACTTGTCAGTTATATGCCTCCGAATAGAGATCGTAAGAATAGGCTCATGAGAATCGAGAATGTTGGTGAGTAAAGCATTCACGTCACCAACATAGCTTCTAACAACCTCTCGCTCAGACTTAAGTTTCTTGATTTCCTTGTTTGCGTGGGCAAGTTTTGCAGCTGAAACTTTGACTGCAATGGTTTGAGCAGCAAGTTGATCCATAATGTTGTTTTCGGCTGCCAGATCATCAACAAGTTTGGTTATTTTTGAAGAGATAGAGGCTTGAAACTCAACATTGTCCTTTTTTAGACCAGTACCAACTTGCACGAGAGCATTTTTCTCCTTTCGCAAAGTGTTGTTGAGACCCACAATCGCCTCATTCGCTTTAAGAGCGTTGGACTCAACGGATGTTTTGAAATTGGTCATGAAGGCCTGAGCTTCAGTGAGGAGTTTTTCGACTTTCGCAGTCACCTCAGAACACAAAGCAGTAGAGTCAGAAACTGCCTATTCGCTTTATCCAGGTTCTCTTGATGTTCCTTCGTCATTTACACGAAAAGGCCACAACCGCTGCTTTACAATAAGCATCACCAGAGGATGCTTGAGAAGAATTGATTAGCAAATCCAGCTTCTCGGTGATAACTTAGAATTAGCGTTGAGTAACAGGAGCATCATCATCGCTATCCTCTTGAACCCTGAACGGGCTGAATTGAAAAGATTGAAATTCGCACCCATCTCCCTCAAAAAATGTATCTGTATCATCTTGTATCAGAGGGGAAGTGGTGGTGTTGAATGACCAGCAGATAAACCTGAAGCTCCTACCCCCGCATCAGATACATTGGTAGTAATAGGAGGTTCATTGGACATATTCGTAGTGGTGGTGGTAGAAGTGGAGTTAGTGAACAATGGAATGGATGAGGCAACAGTAGTTGGAACTTGTGAAGTAATAGGAGGTGGACATGGTGTGATGGTAATCAGAGTAGAAGTGGTAGCAGTAGGAGAAGGAATAGAGGAATTCTCAAAGAAGTCATCAGTAATAGGAATTGAGACTGGAATGTGAAAGATTACGTCATGGTTGGTAGAAGTTGGCTGCGAAACCTCTGGTTGAGAAGTAGCAGGAGTATCTTCGTTATGCACAGGCTCTTCCACTTTGTGACAACCCAAAAAATTTTACTTTTAAAAGCCCAGTCAATCAACTCAACTGAGTGTCAGACTCATTGGTAATGAGTTCTAGCCCGGTAAAAGGTCATTCTAAGGAGTTTTAAGCCTAATACACTTAAGGAATAAGTGTTAGAAAGTACCTGCTAGAGACACGGTGTAGCAAATCAAACCACCACCTCATCAAAATGAGTTCACCATTTCATTATAAGAAATATGGGTTATCTTAAAGAACTCTTTCATTAGATATAAAGGAAGCATTACAATTAACTCCATGAGTAACAAGTGAATACACCAGGGTTATATATGACGATGATCTAACAACCAAAGGGATGTGTGCTATCCGCCTTAATTTCTGTTCCTTGTTTGGTTGTGAGCTTAGGACAGATGCGCACAATCGATTGTTTGTTTACTCTGAGTCTTATATAACTTGTACCCACTTAGTACCAATAGAAAGGGTTATAGTGTCATTTTACATAAGCTTCCATCAAAGTAGGAAATATAGGATTTTCTAGAGGAACAGGCGAACTTTTCAAAACAGAACTTACAACTTACAACATTTTACAACTACATGTTACAACTACATTTTCAACACCATTTATATCTACATTTTCAACAACACTTTACAACTTAGTCACATCACTAAACTCTTATGAACTCACCAGCTTAATTGCTGATCAACTCTTTCAAATAACTTGTATTCTCAGGAGACTATTAGACAGGTGCTCCTGCTGGGAATTCAGAAGATGGAACATTTTAGCTTCAAGTCTTGTTTTGTTATTTGTTTATGAATTCTATGTTTTGTGAACACACACATTGTTAACACTTTCTTTCGAAATGAAATGGTTGTTCATTACTTGCTTACCATATACATATCTCATGATGCTAAATATGACGTCCTCCACCCCTGAACGATTCCGCCGTTCCGGTTTTGGGGTGTGACAGATTGGTATCAGAGCATTGTTTATAGTGAACAAAGTATATCAACCGATAAAAGATATACAACTATGAATACAATGCGGCTTAAGTGCTCTAGATAATGATATATTTTTAGAGTATAACTACAAGTTATAAAAATATACCTACTTGCTTATACATGTACATAATAGAAATAGTGTCACGAGGCGAACAGAACTAAAAATATTTAAAGGTTGGGCACTGTCGTCAACCTGAACAGTTATGTAATCATAGCTAGGATCAATATAGCCTGATCAACTATATTCATTCGAGATGTGACCGACATGTGTTTGGAAATGATGTGGTGTTGCAATAGTGTTAAAACTTACCTGAACACCAGTCAAGAGAACACCAGAACAAGTACATTTAGAGTTAGAATACTATAGGAGTATTCTATGATACGATAGCGCGATAACGAGTTTAGAACATACCAAGTACATTACGTTGAAATACTATAGGAGTATTTTAGTCCTTATAAATAACTTATGTGATAACTTAAAAGACCCTTACGGATAGGTCTATAATCTTGCAATGTATATTCCTAAAGTTTTATATATAATCAAGATCTTATAAACTTAGAATCTATGGTCTAGAAAACAGAGTCGATCTTTGAAATCTGTTTGTGCCCAGAAGGAAGCAAAGTGAAGTTTGCTGCCTGCACCTACTCTGGCAAGGCCCTAACTGTGTGGAACAGCCATGTTAAGTCACTGACTCTATCAGTGGCTAACTCATTAGGTTGGGAAAACCTAAAAGAGTTAATGCGGGAGGAATACTGCCCGTTAGGCGAAATTCAAAAACTAGAACGACAACTGTGGGATCTCACTATGGTCGGCTCAAACATAGTGACCTACACTGACCGGTTCAGCGAGCTAGCAGCTCTATACTCCGGGATGGTTACCCCGGAGAGTAAGAAGATAGAAAGATACATTTGGGGTCTGACTGCTCCGACCCAAGGAAATGTGTTGTCTTCTAACCCAGCCACATTCGATAGTGCTAAACGCCTGGCTCAGCGACTCATCGACCACGGAGTCCGCCATGGTGTAAAAGTCCCTATTCCCGAGCCATCGAGGGAAAAGGACTATAATCAAAAGTCGGGGAACAAGAGGAAGAAGAAGCGAACAACACAGGACACCCCGCAAGGGCAACGAGCGAGTACTATGTACGCCGCTACAACGCCTACTGCTTCAGCACCTGCCAGTCGCTATGCTGGAACCCTGCCGAAGTGCGGAAAGTGCAACTTTCACCACACCAGAGTATGCCGGGAAATACAGTGTCTGAACTGCCACAGAAAGGGACACACAGTCCGTTTCTGCAGGGCACCGGCTCAACCGATCTCCCAAGTCCCCGGAGCTGAAGGAAACCAAGCCTGCTATGGCTGTGGTGAGACTGGACATTTTCAGAAGGACTGCCCGATAATAAGGAACTCAGGAACGGATGGACGCATTCTGATGATCACCGCAGGAGAATCTACCCCGGAGTCGTCAACGAGTAGCGGTACGTTTTCGAAATAGTAATTACTTTTAAAAATTAATTTATATTCGTATAAGATTAAAATTTGGGGATAACACCTAAAAGTAATTATAATAACTCACATGTTGAAATAGGTCACAGTATTCAAGAGAACTAAAAGGTCCGTTTAGAGAAGCTATTATGGCTTACCATATACATCAGCGTTGTGCACAACTAAGGTGTTGCAGACTTAGAGTGAGTGACTCCGCTTAGGTCCCCATTCCTTAATTGGTTGAGGATTTGAGGCAGAGTTACTCAGTCGACTGCCTGGTTCATCTTAAATATTCATAACTTGTATTTGGCAGGCGATTGTAGTGGTACCAAGGAGGATCATGATATAAAGTATCCCCACCAGTTATTAAAGCACTTTCGTTTGTATGTATGCGCACATAGCGGTACGATACGTAGGAGTGTTAACTTCAAAGAGAAAGCAGGAAACACGGGAACATTTACAAAGAGTACATTTTCAAACATACTAGGAGTACAGTATCGATCATACAAGGGATACATCATCGTATAACAGACGTTTCTTTCAAATGGTCAAAACTTTGTTCAGTAAAGAATCCGTTACTTTCATTCGTCATGAGTTGGCGTGGTCCTCATCATACTAAGTTCATATGTTTCTATCGCCTCAATCGGCAAGTTCTCGAAACTTTCGTCATTCGTATCGAAAGTCCGTCCTAAACCTCAGTTTTATCTTTTGTATTCTAAACCCCTGAAGTACTCGTGCGAAGAGTACTTTGTCCTCCGAAGCCTTATCGTCAGATGTCCGCAGACCGTCAAGAAATACCACTCGTCCAACAGACCAAGTTCGAGCATAGAGGCTAAGGACGAATACAACCCACCTATTACTATTCAGCGTATACGCGAGGGTGGCATATGATTATGATTACGCAGATTTAGTATGTGTGTTTCCGCCCTATCTCTTGTTCCTTGTTTGGTTGTGGACCTGGGGCAGAGTCGCACATCCGACCGTCTTACTAATACTGATCATATACGACTTGTATACACGAGGTAATGATAGATGGACCAAGTACGAATCCTATCATGAACACCAGGGCAAAGTTGCCAGTTCTACGAGTAGGTATTCTGCCAATCATAGGAGCACAACCCCAGTAGTAATGCTAAGAAAGCTAATTTTGGGACGAAATTCCATCTAACGGGGGGATGATGTGACAACCCAAGTTTACTTTTAAAAGCCCAGTCAATCAACTCAACTGAGTGTCAGACTCATTGGTAATGAGTTCTAGCCCGGTAAAAGGTCATTCTAAGGAGTTTTAAGCCTAATACACTTAAGGAATAAGTGTTAGAAAGTACCTGCTAGAAACACAGTGTTGCAAATCAAACCATCACCTCATCAAAATGAGTTCACGGACACAAGACCATGAGTTTACGGCCGTAAACTCATGTGGCCGTAAACTCAAATGTATATAGATGATACTTGGCCATTTTCTCATTCTTTCCTTTCCTTGGCCGTAAACTCATGTGGCCGTAAACTCAAAAGGTCATTCTAAGTAAGTATTCTTCCTAGATTTGTTGATACATCTCTTAATCTAGTATCCTTCCATGATTTCATCCATAGAAATCATTCTTT
The DNA here is from genome assembly GCF_052849685.1 of Lactuca virosa. Taxonomy (NCBI): domain Eukaryota; kingdom Viridiplantae; phylum Streptophyta; class Magnoliopsida; order Asterales; family Asteraceae; genus Lactuca; species Lactuca virosa. Next base: position 291,382,372 of record NC_136429.1, on the reverse strand, counting down.
TCTTAGATCTTCAAGAAACACTAAGAACACCAAGAACACACACTAGTGTTCTTGGCCAAAACCAACCATTTCAAGCTTCTAGATCGTAAGAACTCTTCCTTATACTTCTTATCTAGTTAGTATCAATGCTTAGAGACTTGAAACATACACTCTCCCAAGAACATCTTGAGTTTACGGCCCAAGATCTCCCTTGGCTGTAAACTCAATGTTGAAGCTTGTATGGACCATAAACCCTATAAGATGCAAAGCTAGTGACCCAGGACCCTTCATGGATGAGATTAGGACCTTAATCTTCTCTCATAAACATAAATGGTAATGAGTTTACGGCCGTAAACTCCTTTGGGCCGTAAACTCATCAAAAGCCTCATTTGAGGTGGTCTTTTTCATACAAGTGTAGAACAAAAGTCCCTAAAGTTTCCATAGCTTTCAAACCAACAATAGGCATGTTTGACCATGAGTTTACGACCGTAAACTCCCTTGGGCCGTAAACCCATGGTCGTCAACTCATGTGAGTGTCATTCTACTCTCCTTTGTTGAATCACATGTGATTCCAACACTTGGTCAAAGTGTTTCCTAGTCCCGGAAGGTGTTTCCTTTCATATAGTTGTTTATAAACACTATATTCATGCCAATATGTGTCATTATATGTCGTTTAGGACCTATTCTGTCTTGGGACTTCATTCGTGGAACTTCTCATCCTTACACGCATACCCGTTTGAATCACCCACATCAGGTGAGTTCATACCCCGTAATGAATCTTTTAACTATTTTAACTGTTTTAAGGGGGGGGGGAATACAAGTTGAACACAATCATAATTGTGTAAATGCTTGTTATAAACATCTTTCAAAATGTTACTTATGTCATTTATAAGTTGTCAAAACATTTCAAAAACTCTTTTAAAGTTATGTTACTTTATAGTTATACAAAACTCCGTTTTTAAAGTACAAACATAACTTAGTAGATAAACGAGTCTTTTCAGTAATAGTCCAAGTAGAACATTAGTAAACTACAATAGGTATAGTTTAGGAGAATGCTATTCATTGCTTCTAGTACAATGAATCACACAAAGAGTCAGTTTATACATGAGTCAAACATACAGTGAAGAGAAACAAACAATACCATACAGAGAGAACACACAATTATGAGAAACAAACAGAACGTACAACATACAGTACAAAACAAACAAGTTAGGTTGCTATAGCATGAGAACACACACATGATCTAATTATGCCAATTGGTCCCTAACTCATTGTTTTAAACAAAAGGTGATAGTTATATTGGGTGTACATGATCATATAACTTTAATGTGAATTACACGGCTTGCAAGAATTTGCTGAGGTCGCGTTTGGTTCCCTTAATCTCTTGATAGGGAGAGCGTTTAGTAGGGGTTCTAGCCTTCACATTATGACCATAATAAAACAAACATGTTTTTAGGTCATCAGTACATCCGCATGTCATTATAAACGACAACTGTGTACTTACAGTTCCCATTACTTTCATAAAGTGACAGTACCACTTGAAAGTCAAACTCAAACTATTTTCAAGTAAAGATAGTTATAAACTAGGGAAAAATACATATTTACAAATGACAATTGGAACAGTCGAGTCTAGCACATAACAGTAGATGCCTTGGTAGAAGGCTACGTTTAACAGAAGATGCCTTGGTAGAAGGCTACGTTTAAAAGAAAGGACCATAATGCTAGTCTTATGATTCCTTAATGTATACATCACAGGATATATATATATACCAATAGGGTTCGACAGGTAATAGGATGTGTGCTCTCCGCTTTATTTCTTATTCCTTGTTTGGTTGTGGGCTTGGAACGAATTCGCCGAATCTATTTTCTATCCGATTCTATATATATGTATACTCAGTATACATTAAATCATCATAAGGGTACCAGGTATGGGTCAGGTTATAGGACACAGAGTCAAAACACAGTTTTTCTAGTACAAAACATACTTTCTAAAAATCAGTACTTTTGGTATACAAAACTAGAAACTTCCCAGTAAAGTGTTTAATCCATTTTATTAAACCAGTACAATTTAAAGGACCTTAGGTGGGTAACTCTATAATAACTTAGTTTATACATCATGTTTATATGTAAAACTAATACCCAATAGGTAGTTGGATGTGTGCTTTACGCCTTACTTCCTGGTCCTTGTTTGGTTGTGGGCTTAGGGCAGATTCACTCAATTAACTTTCTATCCGATATTAGATTATATATATCAGTACAAACTAAGCTATTATAAAAGTAGTCACTGTGGTCACCATTTTATTATAAGAAATATGGGTTTTCTTAAAGAACTCTTTCATTAGATATAAAGGAACCATTACAATTAACTCCATGAGTAACAAGTGAATACACAAGGGTTATATATGATGATGATCTAACAACCAATGGGATGTGTGCTATCTGCCTTAATTTCTGTTCCTTGTTTGGTTGTGAGCTTAGGACAGATGCGCACAATCGATTGTTTGTTTATGCTGAGTCTTATATAACTTGTACCCACTTAGTACCCATAGAAAGGTTTGTAGTGTCATTTTACATAAACTTCCATCAAAGTAGGAAATATAGGATTTTCTAGAGGAACAGGCGAAATTTTCAAAACAGAACTTACAACATACATCATTTTACAACTACATGTTACAACTACATTTTCAACACCATTTTACATCTACATTTTCAACAACACTTTACAGCTTACTCACATCACTAAAATCTTATGAACTCACCAGCTTAATTGCTGATCAACTCTTTCAAATAACTTGTATTCTCAAGAGACTATTAGACAGGTGCTCGTGCTGGGAATTCAGAAGATGGAGCATTTTAGCTTCAAGTTTTGTTTTGTTATTTGTTTATGAATTCTATGTTTTGTGAACACACACATTGTTAACACTTTCTTTCGAAATGAAATGGTTGTTCATTAATTGCTTACCATATACATATCTCGTGATACTAAACATGACGTCCTCCACCCCTGAATGATTCCGCCGTTCCGGTTTTGGGGTGTGACACACTTCAATACGAATATCTGACTGAGTATCAGACTGCGAATGTTTGCTTTCACTGGGAGTTGGGGATTTAGCTTTGCGAGCCGCTTTCTTCATCTTTCGCTTCTTGGGTGGAGGAGGAGGTGGTGTATATGACCCGAGTTTACCCTTTCGTTTCTTGGGGGTTGCAGCAGCTGTTGAACTACCTTCTTGCACAACTTTCTTCTTTCCTCCTTTCATGGGCATATCAGCCTCGGCTAAAATCGATTGCATCTCATCAGTCAAAGGACGAAAGGCTGAGACTGGAATTTTCCTGTATGCCTCAAGAATCTTGCTCGGAGCAGGGACATTGTGAAGCACAGCTTCAGGAATTGAACCCACGAATTAAAACTTGGAGTTGTCTGCAATAATGAAGTTTGTAGCATGGAAGACTGAAATAACAGACATAAACGAATCTCTTATCATAGGAAGATTGAGCTTCTCAATAACCCTTTGGACAACAATCGTCCAAAATCGAGCACAAGATATCTCACTGTGTCGGGCTGTAGAATGGGTACTTTGGACTAACTGAGCCCAAAGAACTGCCCCATAGTCGATGTTTTCCCCTGTGTAAAGTCCATACATGATGGTCATAAACAATTTGTTGGCGTAGTCAGAGCTAGTTACTCGCTCAGAGAAGCTCTTGAATAGTAAAGTGAAAATCCCATTCCATTGAGGTGGCAAATTAGGCTTCCTAAACTTTGAGATGGAAACTAGGGTTTCTTTGTATCCCGTCTTATAGAACATCTCCATGATTGCGACAATAGAGATGGAATCAGGGTCAACCATTTCAGCGGTTTGGTCAAGCGCTAGCAAAGAGCAAACTCGGGTCTTAGAGATGGAGCTTTCTTGTCGTGAACTTTAAACATGATTCTCTGTTCTTCTTTAATGTAGCAGACAGATGAGTATGCCTTTGAGAGAAGGGACATTGGAACAATCTCACACGTGGTCAAAGCTTTAACCAGCGGTGAGTACTTCAAGCATTCAACGATCGGTAACATGTAACTGTCGTACTTGAGAGGATCGAGATCAAGAATCAGGTTTTGGTTTTTCTTGATGGCGACCAGAAAGGACTGCCCCGATTGTTCTTGAATAGAAGGAGTTTCAGAAGATCCTGCCATTGATGATTTCTTGAAGAAGATGATGAACAACAGATAGATTGATCGCCAAAAGTCTTTAAGAGTATTTGTGTGTGGTAATGAGAGATGGATCGTCAAAAACCCTTTATACCTTTTGAGTGGTGAGAGAAATTAGGAGAGAGATTGTATCGGTTACTGAAACGTCGCCTGCAAAAGCGTGATATGACAACTGTACGTCAGCAAAATGTGTCAGGCGGCGGGAAAAGAGGCGTCGGTTCAAAGTTTCATGCGACCATTTGAATTCTTATTCATTAGAATGCCGCGTCAATTTCTCCCTTTCACATTTAAGAGTAAGTCAGCTTTCGTATTGAAGAGAACTTTCGCTTTCAAGTAAACTTGAGTTAAACTGCGAAACTGAAAATAAGTGTAAGTACCACGAACTAGACTTTTGAAAAATCTCAAGGATCTTCGTGCTAGAGTGTGCCAAAGATAAAGAAATAAAACAAAGCATATCTGTGGAATTTTAGTGATGTATATGGTAAGACACGAAGCAATGGATCCCGGGAAAAGATCTCTTCCTTCGAAGTCAAGAGAGACTAAGAAGTGTCTGTGTGGTTTCCCATTGAATTATGATCACTTGTTTATTAAGAAACAGTGAAAGGCTTCTTTTTGTTAGGTTTAAGGGTGGCTTTAGCTTCAATCAACTTCCAAAACTTGATGTAAGTATGAATAGTCTAATGAAGTACTCATGTGACCAGTGTAGTCAGTTGAACGAGTAGTTGTGGAATTTTTGTAGTCACTTTGATAAATATAGAAATCTCAAAAAAAAAACAGGATCTTTTAGGGAAGAAATGTCTTAGGTCTAGAGAATTACATTAAGATCTCTCAATAGAAAAAGAGATTTCTTGTACAAACCACAATAGTGGAGTTTCGTTAATTCCTTGGTGAAAAGTCTAGAACGCTTAATTGTTCACCATCAATTCATTAAAATGTTTTGTATTTTGGGTTTCACTCAGTTCATGGTTGAACAAAACAAAGATCATTAACACATATGTTGAGTAACCATAAACCTCAGTGGTAATTGCTGAGAGTCTCAAGGGTTACGTTCATGAAAGCGAATGTAATGGAGAATAGTTTGAGGTGGTTTCTAAGAAACAAATGTACCTCTGCTATGTGAAAGTGACCAAGCAGACAACTCTTTACTCGATATGAGAAGAGTAAGGTAGCTCATGATTTATGTGAATTCGTAGCCTAATTGGGAAGAAACGATTGGTGTTGTCGATTCATTTAGGCTTCAACATAAAATCGTCGAGGATTTAGACAACATGCAGCAACATGCTTCTAGGGAAACTTAGCTAGTACATAGATAAAGATTTTTATACCTGCCACATCATTCGAGTTTAAAGAAAAAGATTCTTCGCTCAAAACTACACAAATATATTAGAACTAATACTTGAACAACAAAAAAAAATATTTTTGAATTTTGAGTGTTTCCTTAAATAATAAAAAAATGTTTTTGGATTTTGAAGATTTAAAAAAAAATGTTTTTGTATATTTGATTTTCTAAAAAAAATATAAAAATCAACGAAAAATAAAAATATACATAATATACAAAAAGATATAACGCGCTCCAAACCACGAGTGAACAGTTGAGCATGACAGATGCAGAGCTTTTGCATGAAGTGTCAGAAAAATAGGGGATACGAATTACTGTGAGTGTTTGCACCAATTCGCATGGCAAAAGATGGCTGCAAATTACTGTGAGCGTTTACACCAATTCACATGACACACTTTAGATGCGAGTGCGAAAGTCCAACCAAAAACGAAAATGTCAACATTAAAGCGAAAAAGATTTTGGAACAGTTTCAGCCTTGAAGGATTTTATTAAAGGTTGTTTCAGGCAAGGCTTTTGGGAATATGTCAGCAAGCTGATCAGCAGATCTTACGAAATGTACTTCAACATTACCATCTTCCACACGATGCTTGATAAAATGATACCTCAGTGCTATATGTTTCGTTTTTGAGTGTTGCACTGGATTGTGACATATACAAATGGCACTTTTAGAGTCACAGTATAAGGGGATTCATTTCATGTTCTGACCATAGTCACGAAGTTGGCTTTGAATCAAAATGACTATTAAAGTGCACGAGGCGGCAACTACGTACTTTGCTTCAACAGTTGAGAGGGATACGCAAGTTTGCTTTTTCGATTTCCAACTTGCGAGCTTGCCATCCATGAATTGGCATCCTCCCGTTGTACTTTCCTATCCAAGCCGCATCCTCCAAGATCAGCATCCGAAAACGCTTGTACGAAGAAGCCTGACTGTGATGGATACCATATGCCAAGTGAGGATGTTCACTTTAAGTACCTAAAAATGTTCTTGACAGCAACCATGTGGGGTTCTCGAGGATTCACTTGAAACCTAGAACAATAACAAACGGAAAACATAATATCTGGTCGACTAGCTATTAGATACATTATTGAACCTATGATCTGACGATAAAGGGTTATATCAGCAGCTGGTTTTTCCAGAGATGGTGTTAGTTTCGTTTCGAATGCCATTGGAATCTTTGTTTTTGAATCTCCCACCATTCCAAACATAGCGAGAAGGGTCTTCGTGTATGCCTCCTGATTTATAAAGATACCTTCCTGGCTCTGTGTATGTTTAATCTAAGGAAAAAGTTAATTGGACCCATTGAGCTCATCTCAAATTTCATTTCCATTAGCTTTCGGAATTCAGCTGTTAAGTTGGGGTTTGTTGATCCGAAGATAATGTCATCAACGTAGATTTAGACGATCATTAAGTGGTCACCCTCTTTTTTTGCGAAAGAAGGTTGGGTCAACCGAATATTGTTTAAATTTAGACACTTTTAAGAAACGAGTAAGAGTTCCGTACCAGGCTCTTGGAGCTTGTTTCAGACCATATACTGCTTTTTCTAGAATGTAACAGTGATTAGGATACTTCTCATTTATGAAGTCGAGTGGTTGCTCCACATACACTGTCTCTTCAAGTTCCCAATTCAAGAATGCACATTTGACGTCCATCTGGTATACTTCAAAGTTCTTATGTGTTGCGTAAGCAAGAAGGATGCGAACGGATTCTAGCCTAGCAACATGTGCGAAAGTCTCTTCAAAGTCAATACCTTCTTCTTGGTAGTACCCCCTAACCACTAGTCTCGCTTGTTTTGTATTACATTTCCTTCTTTATCAAGCTTGTTGCGAAACACCCACTTTAACCCTACAACAGATGCATCCTTTGGAGTAGGAATCAGCAATCAGACTTTGTTTCGTTCAAATTCATTGAGCTCCTTCTACATCGCTCTTACCCAATCCGAATGATCTAGACCGATCTGAACATTTTTGGGTTCAACTTTGGAGATGAACAAATTAAACATGCAATATTCTACTTTTGAGAATAAAGCTGTTCGTTTCGCCTTTTGTTGTGCTCTTGTAAGAACTCCTGAAGATGATTCACCTATTACCTGCGTTTTTGGATGATCTTTGGTCCATTTAGTTAGAGGAGGATAATTAGGATCATAAGTGGTTCTCCCCCTGAAAGGTTGCATCGGTAGTTGATTCGGAACGCTCCCCCTGAACTACAACATTCGTGTCTTTTGAATCATTCACACTTGGTTGCTCTTTGTGCATATCATTCGCAGTGTCTTCAATAATCTTCTTCAATTCATCGACATTGTTGTCAGCTGCTTTGGATTCGTAAGAGATCGCCTTCTCTAGCTCATCAAATAGTAGCATGAACTTTTTGTAGAGATTGGATAGTGGAATCGTAGCTGGGCTTGGTTTAGGAAAAATTTCTTTTGATTGACTGTCGTTCGCTTGAACCCTATTTAAGTAGTTGTCGACGAACGTCACATAATAGGTTTCTTTTATTCGTTTTGATCGTTTGTTAAGAACCCTATATGCCTTACAGGTCAGCGAATATCCCAAGAAGATACCTTCGTCATCTTTCACATCGAATTTGTTCCTTTGTTCTTTAGAATTAAAGATGAAGCACCTGGAACCAAAAACATGGAAAAACTTTACGTTAGGCTTTCGTTTGTTTAATATTTCATAGGGAGTGACAGATAATCATTTATTGAGAAAGGAACGGTTTTGGGTATAGCAGGCAATTCCTATCGCATCTGCCCAAAGTAGAGTGGTAGATTCCTATCAGTTTCGCCTTTCAACGAACCCGTTCTGTTCTGGAGTGTAAGGAGCCGAAAAGTTATGTGAAACTCCTTTCGCGGTCAAAATTCTTCAAACACCTGGTTTTTGAATTCCAACCCATTTTCGTTGCGAATATTGTGAACCGGCTTTGGCAGTTGTAGTTCAATCTGCTTTACGAAGTCTTGGAGCTTTGGAGAGGCTTCAGATTTCTGCTTAAGAAAATAAACCTAAGTGAAACGAGAAAAATCATCCACAATGACAAGAATATATTTATTACCACCAATATTTTCGATCGCAGATGGACCACAAAGATCAATGTGCAATAGTTCGAGTGGCCTAATGACTTTCGTATTCACCACCGTTGGATGATGTTTCCTGCTTTGCTTCCCCATTTCGCATGCAGCACAAAGCTGAGCCATGTACTACTTTAGGAGAGAAATCCCTCACACATGATCACCAAGAAGGAGCCTTCAGATATCTTTGAAGTTAAGGTGCGAAAGTCTTCTATGTCATAGCCAACTATCGTCTGTAGGAGCTTTTGTCAGAAGGCAAATGGTTGGCTTCTCTCGTATCGTATTTAAGTTCAATGGCTACATCTCGGCTTTGAGTTTTGACATTAGAAGGACTTCTTTGGTTTTCTTCTCAATGATCTCAGACCCTTCGTGGTCAAAAGAGACCTTTAATCATGTGCCAACGACCAACTGTGAAACACTTATAAGATTGTGTTGCAGACCCTCAACATAAGCAACTTTACAAATTGAGAATTCGCCATTTGTTATCATTCTGTAGCCTTTGATCTCTCCGAGTGAGTTATTCCCAAACATTACTCTTCCACCATTTTTTTAGTTCTCTAAATTCTCACAGTTCCTCCTTTCTTCCTGTGATGTGACGCGAACATCCACAGTCGATATACCATTCAGTGTCAAACTGTTCGTCACGAATTACCTGCAAAAATCAAGCAGATTTAGGAACCAAAAGTTGTTTGGGTCCTTATGAGCCTTTTACAGAACGAGGGAATGTAATTGCAAGATCGACCAAATAGGTTCGTTTTATTAGATTTGTGTTATCTTTCTTTGTAATTTTAAAAACTTTGATTCTCTTATTGTTTGTGTTAGTTGCATGCTTCTTGATTGGATTTGTGTTAGTTTCGGGCTTCTTGATTGGAGCTTGACAGTCAGAAACCAACTTTCCTTTTCCCTTAACATCTTTCGATGTCTTGTTAGAATGCGAAGTATACTTGTTTTGTGAGATTTAAGGTTTTGGAATTTTCATAGGGCTTTTTGGCTTTTAAAGAATGGGTTTTTGAGAACTCTTTTGGTGTGGATTGCGAAACTGACTTTGCCAAAAATTCTTTGGATTCGCATTTGATGCTACTTTCGCATTTTTAGTAAGAGATTTTTCAATGAGAATGAAGTTGGAATTTCTGGATTTCCAGAATTGCTTTCATTCCTTGAGATTTTTATTGTATCTCTCGTTCCTTTGGCGTTTCTTGGCGGCATACTACTCTGAGGATTTGTGGATGTTAGCTTTCGCTCTTGGCTTTCTAACTGCAGTTTCGTTTTGTACCGAAGATGTGTCGCTAGGAACATTTTTAGTTCCACTGGGACTTCCTTTCTCGTAGCTGCAATTGACCTTGTTTAAAGGTTCTCCTACATATCTACCTTTTACTCTCCATGTCGTCCTTTTTGAGAGACCGACTGTTTCGTCAGCGTTATCGATAGGAGCTGACCAAAAGTACTTATCACACCCATCTGCTTTGTCTTCTTCAATTAAGGACGTTAATTCAGTGGTTTGGTTTTTGTCAAGTCCTTTTGTTGTAAAAACTTGGTTGTGGACAGTTTGGACTTTAGGAAAAACGGTCGCTAAACATCTGGTTTAGTTTTGAAAATCCGTGCTAACTCTACTGAATCCTCAGATATTAGGATTTTCATAGCGACAGGTTCGTTTTTAATGAACTCGGAACAGTCAACCTCATCCTCTACAAAAATTTCACTCATATCACTGTCCTGATCAACTTCAGATGTATTTTCAGCGTTAAGTTTGTTATCTGAACTTAACTTGGTACTCAATGAGTCGAACTTTTTTATTGTATCAGATTTAATTTGTCTTTTGTCATTTTCTTCCAAAAGCTGTTTTAACATGTTCTCATTGTCTTTGGACTGAATGTATGATTCAATTTTGTCCAGACCTATCTTATAAGCATCTGAAGTTTCATCAGACGAAACTATTGATTCACACTTGTAACAATCAACGTCGATTTTGTCTTCCTTTAACTCAAGGAACGGTAAGATCATTTTATGAATTTTCTTACCAATCTAACAATCAAGATGCAACTGAGTAATGTTAAAATAAAGCCTTTTCGCAATCAAACAAAAAAATGTTACGTTGTTTCAAAAGCATTAAATTGTCTCGTTGCAAGTAAATCAACTCATCCCTAAATTTAGTTAAGTTGGACTCAATCTTCTCTATCCAAATGCGTCTCTCCTCACTCTTCGACGAAATCCTACTGATTTGATCGGTTAAGTTAGTATTTGTTAAGCGAGTTTGTTTCAAACTATCACTGATAGTTGAAAATGTGAATTTTAGCTCGTTTAGATCAGTTTCGTATCTGGACACAGGAATATTGAGTGATTCAAGAATAGAGTGTACCTTATTGATCAATTGATCACATTCGCTGATTTGCTCAAAAACTGGTTTTGCAGCGAAGCAGCTATCACCCCCATATCCACTGTCTGTGGCATATCCTCGCATTCGTGACACATCATTTGTCACCATGAAGCACCTTCCTCCAGAATGTGAATCCTCTTCTTTCGCAACGAAGCTTCTCCCATGAGTAGGCCTGCGAACCTCCTCCTCTTCAGAATTTGTAGACCAGACTTCCACTCTGCCAAATTCGTCATCAGCTTCATTTTCCTACACAAACAAAGCAGACATAGTGCTATCTGCATTCTTTTTCTTCATGATTTCTTCAAGCTTTCGCAGATGGTATGCTTCATCATCTTCTCCATCATTCTTCTCGTTCAATCTTCACATCATGCACTCCTTCGCTAAATGATTTTTTGCCATGGAAATAGTTGCAATCATAGCCAGAGTCACCCATGAGCTTCTTCTCTTTCTTGTCTTCATCCTTCTGCGAACCGTTCACATTTTCGTCTTTCACCTTTTCAGAGATGTAACTTCCCTGCTAGTTTCGGTTCTTATTTCGGTTGAATTTCTTCTTCGCGAACCTCTTTGGATTCGACACCATCATTGCAAACTCTTCTTTAGAGAGTTCACAATCAGAAATCTCCAAATCTGAATCATCCTCTTCAGCTACCTTCATACCCTTCGCGACAAGGGCCAATGATCCCATCCCAGAGACTACTTTCGCTTCTTTAGTCACTTCATCTTCATGTGACTTCTGGATGCCGACAAGCTAGGCCAATGTGTGGTTTTTGAACTACTCGTGTACCTTAACTGTAGACACCACTTCCTTCCATTCTGAACAAAGTCCATTCATAAAGGTTAGTTTTTGTTCAATTAATTCATGTCCAATACGATGTTTCATCATCTTGCTGAGAAGATGATTGTATCGGTTGAAGGATTGACTTAGATTTTCTTCAGGTTTCTGTAAGAAGGCTCCAAACTCCGAAAGAAGGAGTGTTTGAGTGGAATGTTCAAGATCTGCATCTGTAGAATATAATTCCTTAAGCCTATCCCATATGGCTTTGGCTATGTCACAGGTACTAACTAAACGAAAGGTGTCGGCCGGCAAAGCAAATCGAATGATTCTCATTGCCTTAACATTGCTAATCAGTTTGTTCTTCTCATCTTAAGGAACATCTTTAACATCGAGAAGAAGTTTGTTGTAATCAGACTGAGTCTTAATGACTCTTCTTGTTCTAGTGTGAAAAAAAGCACTCTGAGTGATAGCATCCCATAGAAGATAACCATTGACCTCCAAACTGAGAACGTAATCTTCAAAGTGAAGCTCCCACACTTCATATTCATTAGGAAACATGATAGGAATCCTTGTGGTTGATCCAATTTTGCTAGACAGATTGATGGAGTTGATGTGAGAGTCATCGTGCTACATGATGATAAAATCTTTAAAACATGTTAAGAATCAGACGTGTAAAACTGAAGTGGTTTATAGGGTAATATTGAGATCACTGAATTGCGTCAAGAACACAGTGATGATGATTAAACTCGATCCAATATTAATGGAAACCCTAATGACTCTTTAAACAGAAGGTATGCGTATAGATTACATAGTCTCCTGCTCTAATACCAATTGTTAGGATATAAATCCTTGAAAGATTGATTAGATTCAAAAAACTTTAAGAACAAGAACAAGACAATGATTCAAAGTATGTTGAATGATTAAAAGCCATAGCCTCAGAAGAACTCGATTAAGAATTGCTACTGTAGAGGCGTGATTAGGGTTACAAGAATAATTGCCAAAGTTATGAAACACGGTGCATGCATGCACCTTATATATTCTAACCGTAATAAATGACGGGTGGAAATGCCCAAGCCCGTTTACATAATTAAATAATTAAATAAGACTTAATGATGCAACATTAATTCCCAACAAGTTAAAAAAATTGTATCTTATGATCTTATATATGATTGTCTACACTACCCTAAGTGAAACAAGAAAATTCATCCACAATGACGAGAATATATTTATTACCACCAATACTTTCGATCGCAGACGGATCACAAAGATCAATGTGCAATAGTTCGAGTGGCTCAATGATTTTCGTATTCACCACCGTTGGATGACATTTCCTGCTTTGCTTCCCCATTTCGCATGCAGCACAAAGATGAGCCATGTAGTACTTTAGGAGAGGAAGCCCTCGCACATGATCACCAAGAACGAGCATGTTGATATCTTTGAAGTTAAGGTGCGAAAGTCATCTATGTCATAGCCAACTATCGTCTGTAGGAGCTTTTGTCAGAAGGCAAATGGCTGGCTTCCCTCGTATCGTATTTAAGTTCAATGGCTACATCTCGACTTTGCGTTTGGACTTTATAAGGACTTCTTTGGTTTTCTTCTCAATGATCTCAGACCCTTCGTCGTCAAAAGAGATCTTTAATCATGTGCCAACGACCAACTGTGAAGCACTTATAAGATTGTGTTGCAGACCCTCAACATAAGCAACTTTACAAATTTAGAATTCGCCATTTGTTATCATTCTGTAGCCTTTGATCTCTCCGAGTGAGTTATTCCCAAACTTTACTCTTCCACCTTTTTATAGTTCTCTAAATTCTCGTAGTTCCTCCTTTCTTCCTGTCATGTGACGCGAACAACCACTGTCGATATAACATTTAACGGTCCGAAACCAACTTTCCTTTTCCCTTAAAATCTTTCGATGTCTTGTTAGAATGCGAACTATACTTGTTTTGTGAGAATTAAGGTTTTGGAATTTTCATTGGGCTTTTTGGCTTTTAAAGAATGGTATTTTGAGAACTCTTTTGGTGTGGATTGCAAAACTGACTTTGCCAAAAAATTTTTGGATTCGCATTTCATGCTACTTTCGCATTTTTATTAAAAGATTTTTCAATGCGAATGAAGTTGGAATTTCTGGATTGCCATAATTGCTTTCTTTCCTTGAGATTTTTATTGTATCTCTCGTTCCTTTGGCGTTTCTTGGCGGCGTACTGCTCTGAGGATTTGTAGATGTTAGCTTTCGCTCTTGGCTTTCTAACTGCAGTTTTGTTTTGTACCGAATATGTGTCGCTAGGAACATTTTTAGTTCCAATGGGACTTCCTTTCTCGTAGCTGGAATTGACCTTGTTTAAAGGTTCTCCTACATATCTACCTTTTACTCTACATGTCGTCCTTTTTGAGAGACCGACTGTTTCGTCAGTGTTATCGATAGGAGCTGACCAAAAGTACTTATCACACCCCATCTGCGTTGTCTTCTTCAACGAAGGACGTTAATTCAGTGGTTTGGTTTTTGTCAAGTCCTTTGGTTGTAAAAACTCGGTTGGGGACAGTTTGGACTTTAGGAAAAACGGTCACTAAACATCAGGTTTAGTTTTGGAAATTCGTGCTTACTCTGCAAAATCATCACCCCGGTTTAATAAAGATAGACTGTATGTCCCTCCGGACGGAGAATTTCATTTCCCAGTCAATGACAAAACTTTTCCCGAAGACATCAGAACACACTTCAGTAGACTTCATAATCTAAGTAATAACTGTGTCATAGAGGAAATTGTGCCTGAGGTTTCGGGTCACACAAGTGATCAAACTCCTATCTGTGGCACAATTTATCCAAATTCTCAGACTTCATCAGTGGTTGATGAAGAAATAATCATAGAGAGTCCCGAAGTCTCACAGGACTTCCCTTCTATGCCCTCATACCGCAGTGTCTCTCACTGTAGTCAGAGCCGCAGAAGTCCCACAAAAGTCCCACTGAAGTCCCAACTTAGTCTTACTCTGCGGTAGTCAAATCATCCTTACCGCAGTCCTTAATCAAAAGCTCTGTGACTCTTCAGCCAATTCATCATGAATTACCCATAGAAAACTTTGAAGTGGGTCAATGCTCTCCAAACCCTGAATCTTCCAGTTCGGATGAATCTAGCCCTCGTTTTCAAAAATTCTCAAAGGCTTTCAGGAAACCGCAGCTGAACACCAATGACTGCGATTCTCTAAAAACCTTAGCAAAAAAGGCTTTCAAAGAGGAAATCCGATCCCGAGGCACAAATCGACAAATCTTTTCTAAAAACAAAAGACATATCAGATTTCCAAAATCTAAGAGTCCAGAAAAGTTTGTTTTCTCACACTATTTTTCAAAAACCTCTCCCATCAAGAAAACATACAAAAAGGAATGTATAGTTTCAACAGTCATTCCAAACTCATCTGACACAACTCAAAAGAAAGAAAGGTCTTTTCGAAGCAATGGTTTTCAAATCTATTCCTCAGATGATCCAAAATGGAAGGGTATCTAACCCACTCCAACACTTTTAAAATCACATCAAAATTCTAACAAGTGGAAGGGCATTTTACCAAACCCAACAAAAAGGTCAAAAAAATCTACACGTGCTAAATCTTTTTCGAAACAAACTTTTTCAAATTCCAACAGCACCATTGTCAGATCTTACCACCCTCGGACCGGTCACAAGCCTACCTCATCATTTAGACCGCTGACCAAACAAAGTGTCAGAGAAAAAGACAAAATTTCAGCATGTCAATGTCAATGTAGTTGTCAAAATGGTTCATCTCATGTCAAATCTGGTCCTTTTCAGAAACCTCGTAACTTTTCTAAAAATCGCAACACTCCAAAAACTCACAAACACCCACGACTAGGATTAAAAGTTGACACGAAACCAGCCCCTGCAACCTCGGTTCATGCATCAATCAGAAACTCATCTTTTGTCCCAGGCTCCAAACTAGTTTGGATGCCTAAACTAACCGTGTAACTCTCAGGCCTTGTGCAAGGAGGAACAAGAAGAAGAATGGTTAATCGACAGTGCCTGGTCCTTGCACATGACCGGAAGGTTAGAGTACCTTCGGGATTTCAGGCCAATTTGCAACGGTGGAAATGTCACATTCGGCAACGATGCGAATGGGATAATCAGAGGTTATGGTGTTCTTACTACGGGAAACTTCTCTATTCAAAAGGTTGCTTATGTAGAAAGCCTTAAACATAATCTCATCAGTGTTGGTCAACTATGTAAGGCAGGCCATCGAGTTGAATTTGATGACCAATTTTGCTATGTAATGACAAGCGATAGGAGCACGTGTCTGATCAAGTCCCGATCCGAAGGTACTATGTATCCTCTGGACGTGTCTCTGATCATAGGCAAACCACATTTATGCTTCCTATCAAAAGCAGTATCCGAAGTTAGCTGGCTATGGCACCGCAAGCTAGCTCATCTCAACTTCGGATACATCAACAATTTGGTCACCAGAGAACTAGTCAGAGGTCTTCCAATCCTCAAGTTCAGTAATGGTACTCTCTGTCCTGCATGTGAATGTGGAAAGCAATCCAAAGCAAGTCACCCCATGGTGATTGACTCCTCAATTTCAGAAGCACTGGAACTCCTGCACATTGATCTCTGCGGTCTATCTACCATAGCCAGTCTTCATCACAAGAAATACATACTGGTTATAGTTGATGACTTCACACAGTTCACCTGGGTTTCTTTCTTAAGACTCAAATCATAAACTCCGCAGATGCTGATCAATTTCATCAACGAAATTGAACTTCAGATCAAGTTACCAGTACGACGCGTCCGAAGTGATAATGGAACCGAGTTTACTAACCATCTCCTAAATAGTTTCTTGGTTTCAAAGGGCATCATTCACAACTTATCAGCTCCCTAAACACCGCAACAAAATGGGGTAGTAGAGCGAAGGAACCGCACTCTGGTAGAAGCAGCCAGATCTATGCTCAACTTCGCCCACCTTCCTCTCTACTTCTGGGCCGAATCAGTGGCCACAGCTTGCTTTGTGCAGAACCGAAGCATTGTGTGCAAACATCTTAGCAAAACATCGTATGAGGGCCTTAACAACCGCAAGCCAAATGTCCGATTCTTCCATATATTTGGGTGTAGATGTTTCGTAATCAACAACAGAGACCACCTTAATAAATTCGCACCGAAGTCTGATGAAGGCATCTTCCTTGGATACTCCACAAACAAAGTTGCTTATATAGGGTTCTCATTAGACGCACAAGGCTAATAATTGAAAGTTTCGATGTGAAATTTGATGACTGTCACATCCGCAACACCGCTCCATCAACCGAAACCACAGCAATCCTCGAAAGTGATATTCCTGCTTCTTCGGGTCCACTAAACCTAGTTGAAGTAAACTATGACGATCTCTTTGACCCTGTAGAAACAACAAAGTTATCCGAAGTTCTTGTGTCCCCGGAAGCTCTACAGCAGCATGCTGACGTATTTGGTCCTACACCATCCGATGAGGTATCACTAAATACTTCCACCTCGCCGGTTGAGGGGGAAAACTCAACTCCGGACCATACAACAACCATCGAGGTTCCAGTACTAGAAGATGCAGCTCCAATCCCTATACGCAGAGGATTTCAACCATCAAACATCTCTTCTGACTCGGATGATGAAAACATAGAGAACATTGACACAAGAACAGACTCGAGAATTATCACACTCCCGTCCGCAATCCAGGGGGAACCTTCTCAGGTTCAAGGGGAACTCTCGTCTGCAATCCAGGGGGAACCTTCACCATCTGCCCAAGAAAACTCTGATCCCACCTTTCCAGTTCAAGACAATTTAGTTGGATGTTCTCAAGTCAAGGGGGAACTGCCATCTCCAACCGCAGAGTCTTCCGATATTGAAGACATTCCCTCTACCATAGCTGTTGATCATCTGCAACCCCGTCTACACGTATGGACGAAGGACCACCCACCAGGTGTAACAACGTAAATTTCCAAAACAATTTTTCATTTTTAAAACATACTTTTATTCATAAGATGATGTCAAACATAATGTATCCAATGTTATCCTAACAAAAACATATCCCAGAATCTCAAAACATAAACTCCATGAGTGTGTACGGATCATGTCGGCGCCTTCCCGCGATCCTCGCTAGTACCTGAAACACATAACACAACAACTGTAAGCATAAATGCTTAGTGAGTTCCCCAAAATACCACATACCACATACGCCACTCAAGGTTATAAGACCTTCCGGTCATTGTGTCATAGAGGACTTCCATCCCACAACCCTGGTAGACCTTCCGGTCCTACCCGTAATGACCTTCCGGTGCATATCATCTTGACCTTCCGGTCCATATCATAATGACCTTCCGGTCCTTAGCATTCACAACATACATAACACACCAATATCATATAACAGTATACAACACATACATCTCATAGCATATAAGACCTTCCGGTCACACATATGTACCACTCTAGGTACAGTATAGTGAGAAGACTCACCTCGTACGATGTCGGATGACCTTTCGTGCTCGATAACCCGACCTAGCCTCCTCCTATTAACATAATTACATTCCCGAAAAATACTCTCTCATAGTCTCGACTCTAAAGATTGGGTAGAAGGCCATCCTAACCCTCCCTGAACTCCCCTGAATCAGCTTGACCAGAACCCTAAGGTCAATTGAAGTCAACGATCAAACTTTGACCCTACTCGTCGAGTGCACATGGGCGACTCGGCGAGTCCATGCGGGTCCTCTGAATCCTTCTAGTCTCACTTGACACGTCGAGTCATCCCTTCCCTCGACGGGTTACACCTGTCATGAATCGCGGGGCAACCCCGACTCGACTCGTCGAGTCCCCTTATGGACTCGGCGAGTTCCTTCCATGGCAATACTCAAATGACCTTCTGAGGTCAGATCTGCTTCTCTAACCTATAGATCTGGCCTCCCCAACCACTATAATCACGTAAAGGTCCGACCTTTACACTCATGCAACGTCCACAAAGCATCTTTTGGTGAAATAGCCTCTAAAATGGAAACCTAGGGTCATATCTCTAATGGAATAGCAAAAAGCAAGATAGATAGGACTCTCTGGACCTCTTAAGATCCAGATCTAAGAAGAACTCCACCTTGGGACCTCACACACTTCAAATCCAAGCCAGAGAAGGCATAAGAAAACCCTAGATTTAAGTAGATCACCAAATACACGAGATTGAGCACAGATTAGTACCTCTAGCAGCCTCTTCTGATCAAATGGTGGTAGATCTGAGCTCCTCAATCTTCCTTGTTTGCCCTCCTTCCTTCTTTCTTGCAAAATCACACTTAGAATGATGAAAATGGATTCTTCTCTCCCTCACAACACTCTCAGGTGCTCTGGTGCTCTCAAAGGTGAAGGTGGCCGCAAATGAGGGCCATAAGGTCCTTTATATAGGGCACAGGGGCGGGGATTTAGGGTTTCAGCCCACAGCGCGGACTCGTCGAGTCCACCCGTCGACTCGTCGAGTCCCTTCATTAATCCAGTCAGCAAAACGCGATCCTACTCGACGAGTCTAGGCGTCAACTCGTCGAGTTCCTCCTCAAAACTCAAAATAAATGAATAACATAGAATACCTGCGAATCCAGATGTTACAGTAGGTCAAATCATCGGCAACCCATCCGCAGGTATCCAGACTCGATCTTCCAAGGATTTATCTTATCACTGTCACTACGCAGCGTTTATGTCCTCGGTCGAGCCCCGAACGATCGGAGAAGCATTACTATAACCAGACTGGATATACACAATGCAAGAATAGCTAGAAGAGTTCAAAAGAAACAAAGTATGGCAGCTCGTTCCGAAGCCGCAAGGTCACACAATTGTTGGTACTAGATGGGTGTACAAGAATAAGTTGGATGAATCCGGTGCAGTCATCAGAAACAAGGCAAGGCTAGTTGCCAAGGGATATAGTAAACTTGAAGGTATTGACTATGATGAAACCTATGCTCCGGTGGCACGAATGGAAGCCATTCGAATCTTCTTAGCATACGCAGCTCACAAGAACATCAAAGTACATCAAATGGATGTGAAAAGTGCTTTTCTCAACGGTGAATTAAAAGAGGAGGTTTATCTTCAGCAACCTCCGGGCTTTGAAAGTCTTGAATTCCTAGACTACTTCTACAAGCTTGAAAAAGCAATCTACTGTCTAAAGCAAGCCCCAAGAGCGTGGTACGAGACTCTCTCTGAATTTCTTGTCTCGTCCGGATACAAAAGAGGAGTGATTGATCCCACTTTATTTAGAAAAGCAATTGGTAATCACCTTATGTTTATACAAATATATGTGGATGATATCATCTTCGGATCAACTGATCAAGAAATAGTGGATGAATTTGTTAAGCTCATGACCAACAAGTTCCAAATGAGCATGAATAGAGAGATTAACTTCTTTCTAGGACTTCAAGTGAAACAAGTCCCTCAAGGGATATTCATCCATCAGGAGAAATACACCACTGAACTGTTAAAGAAATATTCAATGGACAACTGTTCTTCGGCTAAGGTCCCCATGGCCTTCGGGTATAAGATATCAGCTGATCGTTCCGGCGAATCAGTGGATCACAAGACTTATAGAGGTATAATTGGCTCATTGATGTACCTCACCGCAAGCCGACCAGACATTGTCTTTGCAACAGGTGTATGCGCAAGGTACCAGGCTGATCCAAAAATGTCACACATGAACGCAGCCAAGCAGATTCTAAGATTCTTAAAGGGTAGCAAGACTCTTGGTTTATGGTACCCCACAGGGAATGACTTTAGTACAAGCATTCATTGACGCGGATCATGCCGGATGCAGACTAGATCGAAAAAGCACCTCCAGTAGATGTCAATTTCTGGGTGGAAGACTCATCAGCTAGTCATCAAGAAAACAAAATTGTGTATCACTGTCTACCGCAGAAGCTGAATATGTGGCCGCAACCAGCTGTTGTTCACAAGTCTTATGGATAAAAACACAACTTATGGACTACGGATACAGAATGCTGCGGATACCAATTTATTGTGACTCTGAGAGTGCTATAGCAATTTTGTCACACCCCCAAACTAGAATGGCGGAAACATTCGGGGGTGGATGACTTCACGTAGTATCATAACAGTTGAATATTGTAAAGAAAGTAAACACAACCATCATAAATATAATAAAAACATACATTGTTGCGTGTGATACATGTTTCAAAAGAATATTACATATATGATGATTTAAAATGTTTTGATAATAGATGCCTTAGCGTTCCTTCTCCAAAAGCTGATGGTTACCTGTATTACTGATTCCCTGAGAAATACAAGTAGTTTTGAAAAACTGTCAACAATTAAGTTGGTGAGTTCATAAGCGTTTTTGTACTGAAATTTGTATGTCCTTTAGTAAAAATAACTGAACGTGTTTTCCAGAAAATCCAATATTTTTTACATATAGTTTGAAAAAGTTCCAAAGGCTGGAGTGCAATAGTATCTTTCGTGCTCAAAATGGTGAAAGTGTATTTATACTTAAATAATGTATTTACTGAATGCATTCAAGAGTCTCGTAAATCAAACTTATTTTAATACTTCTGTGTGAGTTTTATAACCATGCTATTGACCCAGACTGCCTGTAACAACGTTCTTCAGGCGTTGTAGTGTTATGACGTTTGTCACCCCAGACCTTCCGGTCTAACTGTAGTAACAGTTTAGGTGCGGGATTGTCAATCCCGTATGGATCTATGCACAAGTATTACGCTCTCCCTCCAAGAGATTATGGTTTATAATACAGGACTTGAAATGCATACTCGAAAGTACGTTGAAGATGAGTGTCTCACAAAACATAGTATCAAAAGATTTACGAAAAGGAAAGTCTATATTTCATGTAGATGAAAGTATTTCATTTTTATAGTGTTTATGTAAAGATGTCATGAATAACTGGTAAACTATACCCATTATAGCTATTCGAAAGCGTGTTCCATTTGATAACATAAACTTGGTGTAATATCAACTTTGCATGTGAAGTGTAACATTTGTATTAATGTTGTTTAACATCCATAACAAAAATCTAGATAAAGTATTTGAAAACATTTCTAACGACGTGTATTCTGAGTATGAGTTTATCTCTTGTTTCACTTGTATTCCCCTCCTAAAACATGATAAAGACGTGAAAATGTAGGGGTATGAACTCACCTGGAAAGTGTGGTGATTTGAAGGAAATGAGTTTTTCTCGGGCGGCACTTCGACCGGAAAGTGGTGTAATTCTCGGGATTCTCGGCACTTCGGACCTTCGTCGGGGCTTGGATATGTAACCGGGGTGTCGGGATCGTCTCGGGGTGCTAAATGTGGAGTAGAACTGAGAGAGAAAAGGGAAATGAGCAATGAGAGTCGGGAACCTCACATGCTATTTATAGGGTGAATTCTCTGGATTCACGTCGTGAACATGGGATGGTTCACGTCATGAGTCTAGTCTGTAGACGCGACGCCCGGTGGTCTAGTTCTGGCGCACATCAGTCATAGACTCACGTCGTGAGTCTCTCTTGCTCACGTCGTGAGTTTCGGATAAGGTTGGTGTGCGTGCCTCGATCTTCCGAAATTCATATCTCTCGCATACGAGCTCCGATTTCGACGTTATTTATATCCACGCGTAGGTGAGAATATACTCTATAACTTTCATTTAGACTCCGTCGGCTAATTTTGAATTTAATTTTTAATATTATATTTTAAATAGGCCGGGACAGGATAATTCCGTTAAAAATCCATAACTTCTTCATCCGATGTCCGTTTCCGTCTGTCTTTTTACCGTTGTACTACTATTGTCGAGACCTTCAATTTTCGTTTAGGTTGCATCGGCTAAAAATCACTCGATCTTTATTTCGAGTTTTTAGCTGTCTATTGCTGTTCTGAAACTTTAGAAAAATCATAACTTCCTTATACGAAGTCAGATATGGGCGTTCTTTTTATGTATGCTCATGGTTTAACATAATCTACGACTTTCGTTTAGATACCTAAGGCTAAAAAATATTTTATTGAAGTTTCACTTTTTATGCTTAACGGTGTTTTACCGGTTGTGTCGCGAATTTTCGATTGGTCATAACTTCTTCGTTATAACTCGGATTTGGGTGTTCTTTATATATTTGGAAACCTTGACAATATATCTAATATTTTATGCAACCCAAATGAGACTTTAGAACACTTCATTTCTGACGCCATTTTATTACATCAAAAATAGTTTAATATTATTTGACTTTTTGAACGTTACATTGACTTGGAATATCGGGTTGTCACATCATCCCCCCGTTAGAGGGAATTTCGTCCCAAAATTTAATCTAAGACAGAGTTTATGGAGTAGGAAAAAGATGTGGGTACTTTTGTTTCATCTGATCCTCGCGCTCCCAGGTGTATTTAGGTCCTCGCTTGGCATTCCAACGGACCTTCACAATGGGTATGCGACTTTGTTTAGTTCTTTTAACTTCCCGATCCATGATTTCTACAGGCTCTTCCATGAAGTGGAGACTCTCATTGATTTCAATTTCGTCCAGACGAATGACGAGGGTCTCATCGGACAAGCACTTCTTTAGGTTCGACCCGTGAAAGGTAGGGTGTACGTTATTGAGTTCTTGCGGTAATCGAAGTTTGTATGCCACCGGGCCGATCCTGGCAAGGATCTTGAATGGTCCGATATACCTAGGGTTGAGTTTCTCATGTTTTCCAAAACGTATCAAACCCTTCCAGGGGGAGACTTTCAATAGTACCCGGTCCCCAACCTGGAATTCCAAGGGTTTCCGTCTTTTATCCGCATAACTCTTTTGTCTGTCTCTTGAAGCTTTTAATCGTTCTCGGATTTGGACAATCTTCTCAGTAGTTTCTCTTATGATTTACGGGCCAATGAGAGTGCAGTCTGGTACTTGACCTCTTGCTAGTTGCATGTCGCCCACTTTAGCCCAGCACAGAGGTGATCTGCACTTACGGTCGTAGAGGGCTTCAAATGGAGCAACTTTGATGCTAGTGTGATAGCTGTTGTTGTACGAGAACTCGATCAATGGTAAATGGGTATCACAAGCCTTATCAAAGTCTATCACACAAGCTCTTAGCATGTCCTCTAACGTTTGAATGGTCCTTTCACTCTGCCCGTCTGTCTGTGGGTGCTAGGTTGTACTCATGTCCAGCTTAGTTCCCATAGCTTTATGCAGCGACTGCCAGAATCGTGATGTGAATCGGCTATCTCTACAGGAGATAATAGATATCGGTACTCCGTGAAGGCGCACTATCTCTTTGATGTAGGTCCTAGTCAGCTTCTCCAGTTTGTCTGTCTCTTTTATTGGTAGCAAGTGTGTAGATTTGGTTAATCTGTCAACGATAAGCCAAATGGTGTCGAGTCCACTCGTAGTCTTAGGCAACTTGGTTATGAAATCCATGGTTATCCGCTCCCACTTTCACTCGGGTATCTCTGGCTGTTAAAGTAGTACCGAGGGCTTTTGATATTCTACTTTAACCTTGGCGCAAGTCAGGCACTTGCCCACAAAGGTAGCTATTTCGGCTTTCATATTCGGCCACCAATACAACCTCTTGAGGTCTAAGTACATCTTGTCTGAGCCGGGATGTACGGAGTAGCGAGTTTTATGAGCTTCGTTCATGACAACATCCCTGAATCCACCAAATTTTGGTGTCCAGATCCGGTTCATGAGACAACGAACTCCGTCATCCCTGACTTCAAGGTTTTTGTCCATTCCTCTCAATGCTTCATCTACCACGTTCTCTGGCGTCAAGGCTTCTTCCTATGCTTCTTTGATTTGTGCGGACAGGTGTGAGTGGATGGTCATTGTTAAGGATTTCACTCGGCGGCCCGAGTATTCCTTTCGGCTGAGTGCATCGGCTACTACATTAGCTTTCCCGGGATGATAACGAATTTCTCATTCGTAATCGTTTAGTAGTTCTACCCACCGTCTTTGTCTCATGTTGAGCTCCTTTTGACTGAGGATGTGTTGAAGCCTTTTATGGTCGGTAAAGATCGTACATATCGTGCCGTAGAGATAGTGCCTCCAGATCTTTAGAGCGAAGACGACTGCTCCTAGTTCGAGATCGTGTGTGGTATAATTGACCTCATGCGTCTTCAGTTGTCTCAAGGCGTATGCGATGACCTTCCCTCGTTGCATCAGGACACATCCAAGTCCCTGGTTTGACGCATCACAATAGACCACGAAGTCTTCTGTTCCTTCTGGAAAAGATAATATACGTGCGCTGCATAGGGCTCGCTTTAGGGTTTGGAATGCAACGTCTTGTTTCCCTCCCCAGCTGAAGGTTACAACCTTCTGAGTCAGGGTGGTAAGTGGCTTAGCAATCTTCGAAAAGTTTTGTATGAACCTTCGGTAATACCCAGCAAGGCCCAAGAATTGCCGGATTTCCGTTGGAGTCCTTGGAGTTGTCCAGTTCTCGATTGCCTTGATTTTGGAAGGGTCCACGTGTATCCCCTCCTTGCTGACCACGTGACCTAGGAAATCTACTTTCCGAATCTAAAATTCGCACTTTGAGAATTTTGCGTAAAGCTTCTCTGTCCTTAATGTTTACAAGACCTGTCGGAGGTGTTGGCTATGTTCCTCCTTGCTCCTTGAATAGATGAGTATATCATCTATGAATACGATCACAAATTTGTCTAGGAAAGGACGAAATACTCGGTTCATCAAGTCCATGAACATTGCCGGTGCATTTGTCAATCCAAAGGGCATCACTACAAACTCGTAGTGACCATAGCGAGTCCGGAATGCCGTTTTGGGAATATGTGATGGGCTTTACGCATTCTAACACTCCTAAGTGTACATGCAACCCTAAATACCTTGGATCTATGTTTTCTCTATTATACATGCAATTATGAACTTTCTAAGGTATTACCCTATCTAGCATATAATACTTGATACTTGGGTAATCAAATGGATAGAATACATACCTTTGTTTGATGTAGCTTGTCTCCATGAAGCTTGAGTGCCTACTGCCCCAAGTGTGACACCTCAAATGGTTCACACAACACCAAATGCACATGGAATGACTTGAGAGAAATGGAACACTCCTTGAAATCGTCTAGCCCTCATATTTACACATTAGTGCATGATTTCTTGAGCCATGGGATTCTTTTATATGGTGGCTATTAGGGTTACACCATGTAACTCATAACTTTACCCATTCCTTATGCTCCATGGATTTTAACCTCCATGGAGTATCCATGGGTCACCCCATGGACTTAGTCCAACATAAGAAATCTTGGATCACAAGCCCACATATATAAGAATGAATGATTTACACAATCAACCCATATATTTAATTAGTCTCCTTTTGATCACTTAATTAATTCCAAATTAATTCTTGATCAATACTAATTAAATAACCTTATTAATATATTAGAACTTATAATATATTAACCAACCTTAAGTGTTATTTCTCTGATTATAGTCTATCCAAATGCATGATGCCATGCAACCCAAATGGACCATGTCGGGTCGGGTCAAGTCTTACCAATTATAGTTATGGACTTAGACATTAATCCAACAGTCTCCCACTTGGATAAGTCTAAAACTATTATTGCGTATGACTTCAGGAACCGATCAGCAATCGTAGCTCTCAAAAGCTTCTGTCGAACTCTGACCTTGTCGATGAACTCTGACCTTTGTCAATGACTTGTCCATTAGATAAGGGATCATATATTCCTCCATTCTACATATCATATGGACTGAGACATGGATTATCAATCATTCTCTCTGTCCATTTGTTGTTTCCCGATTTCCGATTCATGATGACTAACTGATTGAACAAATCAAATCAGTCATGGTTTGGCCAAGCACTCACATGTATCATCTTTAAATCATCGAGGGGCCCACAGATATCGCTTTTATCCCGAAGGTAAGAGGAATGGATAAACTTCGACTCATATGGCTTGTTCTACTACTTGTTGAATCATACACAAAGGCATGTTTTATAACATCGAGTTACCAAATGCGTTTTCGTGCAATCAATGTACCAACTCATAGTAACAACTCATATCTCTAGGTTTGAAGAATATAAGATATTATCGTCTCATGATCACTCGTGATAAAATCCATGAAGTGATTCAAATGAGCGCGGGTTGAATCCAATACTCAGAACTTATGAGCACTCATGAGTGTTGTAGCACCACTTTGTCCACCAACTTGGACCTCTACAAACCAACCCATGACGGTCTTGATTCATATCTACTTCCAACATATGACCGACTGTGGATGGTTTGAATAACTTAATCATTCAGGAAGAGCGACTTAGTTATTCTGGAAGTCAAAACATGCAAAGTGAAACACAAGAATAAATGAATCAAATATGGTATCAAACCCTATGAATATAAATAAACACTTTTATTTATCACCATACTGATTACTCATTATTCATTGTTTCGGTTTTATCAACTTTATACTTGAATTAAAAACACTAGTTGTCCCATGCTCCAAGCATGTACACTATGTTTTTCTTAAACAATAGCTTTGCCATACACCAAGTATGCACTCTATGTTCGTCTATGATCCTTACTTTGTGAAATAAACCAATTGAACATAATTTCAATGATTCTAATTTTACACTCCCAAATCCTTATCGAAAAATGTGAGAATTTCAAATTCCTTTCATTTATCGAAATCTGTTTAGATTTTAAACTTATATGCACTGACCCTCCTGTAATGAATATGTACAAAGTCACAAAGACTTTTCAACAGTCATTATAGGGTATTCCAATGGAGATCAACTCCATGGAAACTAAGTCTCATATTCAAAGTACATTGCTTTGGACATGCTTCTTGCATTAAGTTTTCTAATCTTACACAGATAACTTCCACCTATGGAGACAACTCCATATTCTCATTTTGACTATCACTTCTGAATAAGAGATGCCTCTTTTCAGAATATGTCAATATGGTCCTTCTAAAATTAGCACTATACTTCCAACTGTCCCTGAGCAACCAATCTTTGGTAAACCTCAGATTGTCCTCGACAATTGCTTAATCATTTTAGTCATATCCAATTCTAGACCTTTTCCCTTCTTAATGCCTCTGGGCATTTGGAAAAATTTAGAAATGACAAATATTATAGCACATGCAATCGATCCTGTACCCAAAGGAAATGGTACACGATTCATGATATCTCACATAAAGACATGATTCTAGACCAGTCTTTTGCTACAATCTTTTTATTTGCCATGTTTTCAAAATTTGACTATGAAGAGGGATGTCGTAATCATAATCGAATTTTGAGAACGCAATATATAGAATTTCCTTAAGTTGAACCAATCCAACATGAAATTCATATATATATTCTTGACTAAAGATGATTAAGGTCTCAATCTAAGCCTTTAGAACTGAAATGAAGTATATCCTCTCCCTTAATTATAGCAAAACAACTTTTTCAATCCCTGCAGCCTCACGAATTGAAACTTTTGTTTTCTATAATTAACATTGCTAACTTGCAACACTAACAATAATTATCATGCTCCCACTAACGTGATGATTATTAGC
Organism: Lactuca virosa; assembly: GCF_052849685.1. Taxonomy (NCBI): domain Eukaryota; kingdom Viridiplantae; phylum Streptophyta; class Magnoliopsida; order Asterales; family Asteraceae; genus Lactuca; species Lactuca virosa. The sequence goes on along the minus strand of NC_136429.1, from coordinate 291,354,180 downwards.
ATAACACTTATGCTCCCACTAGCTTTTACATGTACTCAGAAATCAGCTGGACTTCTAGAAATCAATACTTTATTCACTTCCTTACCAAAGTTCAGATTTCTGATACGAGATGCTTTGATAAAACTTTATCAAAATCATACACCTTTCCTTAGATAGCATGCATGTGTGTCTAAACAATTTCAGAACTATGAAAAGGGATGTCGTAATCATAGTCTCAATTGTTTAGACCTTTTGCCATCTGCTTCAAATCTACTTGGTGGAAGTGTTTCCTCACCATCATTTTCATGAATCGGAGAGAAACCTTATGACCCTTAGATTTTATGGTGTATGTGTTCTTATCCATGTGAATCGTCAAAACCATAGTCACAAGACAAGGATAATGACAAATCCAAACTCATATGGACTGAACTTATGCAATCTTAACTTCTTGCCACCTGGCAGTACAGGGCCTGCCATTGCTTCCAAGTTGTTATGCAACCAATTGAGAACTTTCAGAACTCCTATGCAAAGCCAACTTTAACTGGAATGGGCACAGAATATGTCAACATGATAGGTTATAAACCTCAAGTCGTGTGCTAGTGAAAAACCTCAGGTTTTATTCTTGATTAGTTCTTGAAATTCTTTTTAGGATCTTTAAGACTCCCACTGTCCTCTTGACATATAAGACTATCTTGCCAAATATTCAAGAGATAGTTCGGATTCTTTATCAAGACAAACACTTCACACAATTGGCCTTAGTTGGTCTTTGTTTAATCCAAAACATCACAACTTACCAACTTCAAATGTACAAGAGTAGGACACTTTTACTCTTACATTTGACAAGTGTTATAAACCTTTCTTTAAGATATGTCACTCAACTTATAGTCTTGGAGTATGACTCTAAGACTTGTTTTGAAATGAAGTATGACTCGTCTTCTTGATTTAACCATTTCAACAATTCATGACTCCTCTTCTTAGTCATAAGAATGCACTAAGATGTCCTTAGAAGACCAATTGTGATGTGGTTCTTTAATCATTAAGATGATCACAAAACATGATACTAAAGTACTCTCCCATCTTTTCAGATTTGAGAAACTTTTATCTGTCTGCCTAATTTGATTCTTCCCATTCGTTCTGCCATACATTGAGACTTTTCCAATGTTTCAGAATTATACTTAAACTTGTAAGTATAACCATATTTACTAAAATTTAGTAAATCATGACGAATAGTCTTAACGAGCTTTGTGGTGGACTTGACCAGTGCACAAGAATGTGTACTCGATCCCTTTAGTCCTTAACTTGACTCACACATCCATGTGAACAAGTCTTAATTTTCCAATGCTTGAAAGTTCTCATTCATCATACTATTCAACTTGCATGATTCCAAGTTTCTATCCAACTGAAGCCTTGGGAATAAGAATCTTTCCTTATTTGGTAAATTATGACACTACCACAAATGAAATAATCAAATCCATTTTCCAATATTGCTATCAATGGAAACATGTAAACAACAATTTTTCACAAATGCCATTGTAAGGATACTTAAAATAAATAAATCAAAACTGTTTTTTTTTTAAAACTTCCGGAAAAACTTATCCTTACAATGAAAATGCATATGAAAAACTTGTTGTTATCTATTCCTAAGCAATATATCATAACTCCTAAGTAACAGCTTCAAAAATTCTGATCACCAAACCATGCGATCGAAATCCATCTTCGTGATCAGAATCAGCATGTACTTCCTTTAAGTTTCTTCACTTTTCTTTGATTCTTAAAGCATCAACATGTGACCCAGTCACATCATGTAATGAGAATCTCATAATAGAAACTTAACAGAGTTAGATAATGGACTTTTACCTGAAGAAGAGTCAAACTTCTTGAATTGATCAACCTTATGATCTTTCAGGTAAATAGGCAGCTTCGCAATCAATGCCCCTTCCTTTGGAAAGAGAAACATATGGACTCTTTGGGAATGGTGTACTGGACTATCACAGACTTGCCTTTCTCTTTACCATTTGGTCAACCGAGTTGACTATGGCCAATCCCTTTCCATTGGGAAGCGAAAGATTTTCTGGATATCCAATGTTACCATGTTCAAAGTCCATAGAAGTTTGGGAAGTTGATCTTCTAATCAAATTTGCTTTACTGGTCCTCCAAATCATTGTTGATTCAGTAGCACCAAGCAAATAGATATGATCATTAAGGTTCATGTCATAGTTTGTTTCATAGTAGTCCCAAAGGAACTCACTATGTGACTTAGAAAGTGATTGAACATCCAACTTTCTCAAGACTTTGACACCCAACTCTCCCGGCTTGTCAATATGTGACTTCATCTCCAAGATGTGATCACACATAGACCTTGCTTGCCAATAGGGATTGCGTGACCTTTGAACTTGTGGGTTAGGGAGAATAATTGGAGGAGGTGGAGGAAGTAAAGTTCCAAGAGATTTGGGAAGATCATAGATGTCTGAACTAGACATCTTTTGGGAGATATTCAAGATAGTTGATCTAAAGTCCTTAATATAACACCCAATATGAAATATTAAGGCTAGGATCCAACAACCTATTTATAACTGGAAGAGGGATGCCGTAATCCGAGTTATAAAATAGTTGAAGGTAGGTAAATGACGATTTACCAATTTCCACCATGAAAAACGAAATAATGTAATTAGGTTTTTAATTGGATTTGAAACTCCTAGATCTTTTGAGATTCATTGAACTTTTCAATGGCATGTTTCAATTTCGAGTGTGCCCTTCAGGTTTTGTGACTGGGATGCCGAGGATCACAAAACAAGGTGTGAAGTAACCATGCAAATATACTTGGTACCCTAATATTTACCCCTCAATCGATGTGCCGGTTAACCACACGAGCTGCACCGATACTATGATAAATATTAAGTTACCCTTTGCCTACTTTGTTAAATCTAGGTTAGTGTGCCGGTTAACCACACACGCTCCACTAACGGTTTAAACAAAGTGCAAAGTGTAATTTCATGGATTAGCACCTTATTCACATTTTCCTAAGTAACTAAGATTGGGAATTTATAAAAAGTTTAGTTACTTAGTATTTATCATTAATACTTTTAATGAAGGGAGAATTATAGTCCTTGTCCTACCCGTTCGGCTAACGACCCTCCACCAGTCAAGGAAGCGGTGGGTGAGAGTGGACACCCATTAAACTGCCATTTTATAGGCAGTAACCTTATACCCCCCTTATAGACCGGCTTCGTGAATGAGGCCTACTAACGGTAAGACTGACTTGCTCTTATACATATATTTATTATTAACTTATAATACTATAAAGTATAAGGGTTGAATTTGAACTTTTAAAATTCTAAGGGCTAACTTGGAATTAAAGTATTCATGGGGAAAACTTTACAAATTCCAAAACTTGAGGGCAAGTTTTGAAAATATTCAAAACTAATTAATTCCATAACTTATGTGTTTAAAGTAGTTTTAATTAAAAAAAAACTCTTCAAGTTCCATAACTTGAGGACAAGTTATGGAAGACTTTAAACTAATAAAAGAATGTAACTTTTCTTTATTTTTGTAACTTATGGAACTAATTAAGGTTACACATTTTATCATTTAATGAAGTGACTCTTGAACCTCCATAACTTGAGGACAAGTTATGGAGTCATAAAACCATTTAATGAGGACAAGACTCTTCATTTTTGTAACCATTGCCAACTTTTTATGAGTTTTATGAAACTTAAATGTGACTTTTCATATAACTTGAGGACAAGTTACAAAAACACATTTTAGAATCAACTCTTAGATTAAAATGGATTGAAAACACATAATCAATTAACTTTTCTATTAATCTAATAAACTCATATGAACAAAGATAATTCACATCAATTTTTTTTCAAGTAATTAGCATAACTTTTAAACTAATACAATCCGATTTTTCAGCTAATTTTGCAAGTATAACAAGAAAACAAGCCTTGGCTCTGATACCACTGATGGGCTTTATGCATTCTAACACTCCTAAGTGTACATGCAACCCTAAATACCTTGGATCTATGTTTTCTCTATTATACATGCAATTATGAATTTCCAAGGTATTACCCTATCTAGCATACAATACTTGATACTTGGGTAATCAAATGGATAGAATACATACCTTTGTTTGATGTAGCTTGTCTCCATGAAGCTTGAGTGCCTAGTGCCCCAAGTGTGACACCTCAAATGGTTCACACAACACCAAATGAACATGGAATGACTTGAGAGAAATGGAACACTCCTTGAAATCGTCTAGCCCTCATATTCACACATTAGTGCACGATTTCTTTAGCCATGGGATTCTTTTATATGGTGGCTATTAGGGTTACACCATGTAACTCATAACTTTACCCATTCCTTATGCTCCATGGATTTTAACCTCCATGGAGTATCCATGGGTCACCCCATGGACTTAGTCCAACATAAGAAATCTTGGATCACAAGCCCACATATATAAGAATGAATGATTTACACAATCAACCCATATATTTAATTAGTCTCCTTTTGATCACTTAATTAATTCCAAATTAATTCTTGATCAATACTAATTAAATAACCTTATTAATATATTAGAACTTATAATATATTAACCAACCTTAAGTGTTATTTCTCTCATTATAGTTTATCCAAATGCATGATGCCATGCAACCCAAATGGACCATGCCGGGTCGGGTCAAGTCTTACCAATTATAGTTATGGACTTAGACATTAATCCAACAATATCTCCTTCCAGAACTCGCAGCTGGTGGTACCCAGATCTTAAATCGATCTTTGAGAAGTAGCTCACTCCTTGTAGTCGGTCGAATAGATCGTCTATGCGCGGTAAGGGATATCGGTTCTTGATCATGAGTTTGTTCAGCTCTCGGTAATCGATGCACATGCGAAAAGATTCGTCCTTCTTCTTTACGAACAGGACTGGCGCTCCCCAAGGTGAGAAGCTCGGTCTGACGAATCCCTTGCTTAGAAGTTCGTTCAGCTGGCTGGATAACTCCTGTATTTCAGCCGGTGCTAGACGGTACGGCGATTTTGCTACTGAGGTAGCTCCGGGAATCAAGTCGATCCTGAACTCGACTTGACGTTCTGGTGGGACTCCTGGAAGATCTTCTGGGAAAACATCTGGGAAATTGAAGACTTTCGGAATGTCTTTAATGTCTTTCACTTCTCGTTTCTTGTCCACCACGTGGGCTAGGAAGGCATGATATTCTCTGCGAAGGTATTTTTGGGCTTTGACGCAAGATATGATTTGTAAATTTATACCAGGTTTGTCACCATAAATGATAAGAGTTTTTCCGCTTGGCAGATTGAGGCGAACGACCCTTTCGTGACAAAGTATATCGGCATGGTGAAGGCTTAACCAGTCCATATCGATGATGACATCAAAACTTCTTATAGTAATCGGCATAAGATCGATTTGGAACGAGTGTTCATTTAAATTTAACGTACAACCTATGTACATATCGTTTGCGCTTTCCGTTTTACCGTTTGCCATTTCTACTTTGAATATTTTACTGAGTGCTTGGGGTTTTTGATTAAGTAAGTGTTTGAATTTATGACTCACGAAACTTCTCTCCACACCACAGTCAAAGAGTATGCATGCATAAATGTTGTTGAGGAGAAACGTACCCGTAACCACTGTGGGATCGGCTATTGCCTCGCTCTGCCCTATTGCCAGCACTCTTCCTACACCGCCAGCATTCTTTGCCTTAGGGCAATCCCTCTTGTAGTGCCCAGTTTCCCCACACCCATAACATGCCTGGCTCACTACAGCACCAGGAACTTGGGTGATTGGTCGCGCCGGTGCCCTACAGAAACGGGCAGTGTGCCCTTTCCTGTCGTAGTTTTTACAGTGCATCTCCCGGCAATTCCCGTTGTGATGGTAATTGCATTTGTTGCACTTTGGTAGGTTCCCAGCATATTGTTTTACCGGCGTAGGGGTAACAGGGACAGCAGTGGGGGCAGTAGCAGCATGGACCGCCACTATTTGTTTCTTTGAAGGTTCTTGCGAAGTTTGACCTTTCCTTTTGATCCAAAACTTCTTCTTGTTGTTGTTGTTGTTGGCATTGCTGTTATTGTTGTTGCTTCCTTTGGTTGGTTCCGGGACGATGGTCGTGACATCTTGGCAGTCCCCATGATCGACGAGGGACTATGCCAGTTGTTTGGCACTGTCGAACGTCGTGGGTTTGGAAGCTAGCACACTTCTTCGAAGCTGGGGCGACAGCCCCCAGATATACCTTTCGACCATCTTGCTTTCTAGGGCCATCATCCCTGGGCAAAGTATTGTCAAATCACTGAACCTATTCGTATAGGTTGTGATGTCCGAGCCCACCATAGTCAATTCCCAAAGTTCCTGTTCAAGTTTCTGGATCTCGCCCCTTGGGCAGTACTCTCGTAATAGCATTTGCTTCAGGTTCTCCCAACCCATGGAGTTTGCCACCACCAGAGTTAGTGACTTGACGTGGCCATTCCACCACGTTAGGGCTCGTTCGGAGAAAGTACAGGCGGCAAATTTTACTTTGCTTTCTTTGGGGCATGAGCATATCTCGAACACGGCTTCCGTTTTCTCTATCCATTGGGATAGAGCCATCACTCCCACGGTTCCATTAAAGGGGATGGGTTTGCTGTTGGAGAAGTCTTTGTAAGTACATTCCCCGGAACGACTCTGGTTTTCGCCATTTGTAGAGCTGTTTATTCCTCCTCCTGATCCGTTGTTACTCATTTACGCCATTGATGCGGTTACGGCAGCTGTTACAGTAGCCTGAAAGGTAGCAGCATCCATCGACGGAGGGGGTGGTGGAGGTGGTGTTGGTGTTCCTGTATTATTGAAGCGTCGAGGATTTCTTCTTGGTGGCATGATTCTGCCACAAGTTAAGAGACGAATCCTTGATAAGTCATTAGAAATGATTATGGAAGGTTTTAGTATTATAAGTTTTGGTTCTGAACATTTCTGGTTTTCGTATGTTAATGGAAACTTTCAAAAATAAGTGTATGATTCTTTTAAGAATTAGATGGAATACTTAAGGAAATAATAAATGCTTGTCAATTTCATTGATATTAGTATATGATACAACGATCAGGAAAATTTGACCTTTTATAGGTCTAGGGTACATCAATGAAAAATGGGAAAATTTGACAGCATTCCGACCTCCGAATTGTGTACTCACAATCCGTCGGGTTTACATTTATACAAGAAAAGGTAACACCAACACTTAGCCGATAGGTATAAATATAGTGCCAGTAGTACGCGCTCTACTCCGAGCGGGTAGCACGCTGTAGACCATGGTATGTGGTTGTGGATGCCTTAGCTCGGGCTACTTGACGTTCAGCCTCGATGACGCACCTTTCCAATGCGGCTTGGCTTCTACGTAACTCCCTTACCTCGGCTCTAGTAGCAGTGATGTCCTTCTGTAGGGAAAAGGTGTGCTCTATTGTCCGCTCATGTTCTTCGTCCAGACGACGAAGACGTACCGCAGTGACAGCAGCGGTGGCCCCAATGTCCAAGAGTTGGCTGGCAATCACTCTTGCTTGCTCACCTTGGTTGGCAATGCGACGAACCATGACAGGGAGTGCCCTGTCAGCCGAACCCCCGTTGCTGAGGTTATAAAAGCCTTGTGCCATGCCGTAGGGTGGGCGTTGCCCTTGTTCTCTGCTCCATCACTTCAGATCCACAGCCCAGCGGGGCGCCGGGCCCTGAAAGTTCCTTTGGGGATTTGCTGCTCCTCGGGGAGGACTGTAGATCTCGGGTTCCGAGTCAGTGCTCCCACCATCTCCTCCTCTTCTGACTCTTCATTTGGGTCTTCCTCGGGATTCTCTTCGGGATCCTCTTCTGGCTCCTCCTTGGGAATCTCTTCGGGATCTTCCTCTGGGTCCTCTTCAATCCAGCCTCCATTACCCTGGTTAGGGTAGTAGGGATCCCCAAGAATGTGAAATCCTGCCATTTTGTCTAGTCGAGAAATAGTGGCAAGAGAATTTTTATAAAAACTCGGGAGTAAAAAGGTAATTTTTGATAAATAAAATTTTTATTTATTTGATGATTTCCTAATTTTAACTAAATATCGAGGTTCGCACGATTACTATAGCTCTTATGGTTTTATAAAATACTCCTATAGTATTTCAAATTTGTAAGTTTGATTCTAGTACTTTCTTTGGTAAGTTTTCGACTTGTTGCTTACTACGACCATTCCTCGACATACGTTGGTCACATCCAGGATAAATATAGTTGATCAGGCTATATTTATTCTCGATTTGATTACATACACCGAGGCCTAGTCGTAGTGTCGCAACTTGCCTTAATACTTTTATAAAAATTTTGCTATGATACGAGACCGATGCATTCGTGTATTTATACTTTTAATAAAAAAAAAAAAATATATATATATATATATATATATATATATATATATATATATATATATATCATTTTAATTTATTAAAAGTATCGTTTATGAAAACGTTTTGTCAGAGGGTTTTTGGTCCCTTTGCATTTATAGTTTGTGTATCTTATGTGGTTCGATATACTTAGTTCACTATAAACAATGCTCTGATACCAATCTGTCACACCCCCAAACCAGAATGGCGGAAACATTCGGGAATGGATGACGTCACGTAGTATCATAACAGTTGAATATTGTAAAGAAAGTAAACACAACCATCATAAATATAATAAAAACTTACATTGTTGCGTGTAATACATGTTTCAAAAGAATATTACAAATATGATGATTTAAAATGTTTTGATAATAGACGCCTTAGCGTTCCTTCTCAAAAAGCTGATGGTTACCTGTATTACTGATTCCCTGAGAAATACAAGTAGTTTTGAAAAAGTGTCAACAATTAAGTTGGTGAGTTCATAAGCGTTTTTGTACTGAAATTTGTATGTCCTTTAGTAACAATAACCGAACGTGTTTTCCAGAAAATCCAATATTTTCTACATATAGTTTGAAAAAGTTCCAAAGGCTGGAGTGCAATAGTATCTTTCGTGCTCAAAATGGTGAAAGTGTATTTATACTTAAATAATGTATTTATTGAATGCATTCAAGAGTTTCGTAAATCAAACTTATTTTAATACTTCTGTGTGAGTTTTATAACCATGCTATTGACCCAGACTGCCTGTAACAACGTTCTTCAGGCGTTGTAGTGTTATGACGTTTGTCACCCCAGACCTGTCGGTCTAACTGTAGCTAACAGTTTAGGTGCGGGATTGTCAATCCCGTATAGATCTATACACAAGTATCACGCTCTCCCTCCAAGAGATTATGGTTTATAATACAGGACTTGAAATGCATACTTGAAAGTACGTTGAAGATGAGTGTCTCACAAAACATAGTATCAAAAGATTTACGAAAAGGAAAGTCTATATTTCATGTAGATGAAAGTATTTCATTTTTACAGTGTTTATGTAAAGATGTAATGAATAACTCGTAAACTATACCCATTATAGTTATTCGAAAGCGTGTTCCATTTGATAACATAAACTTGGTGTAATATCAACTTTTCATGTGAAGTGTAACATTAGTATTAATGTTGTTTAACATCCATAACAAAAATCTAGATAAAGTATTTGAAAACATTTCTAACGACGTGTATTCTGAGTATGAGTTTATCTCGTGTTTCACTTCTATTCCCCCCCCCCCCCCCCACCACCTAAAACATGATAAAGACGTGAAAATGTAGGGGTATGAACTCACCTGGGAAGTGTGGTGATTTGAAGGAAACGAGTTTTTCTCGGGCAGCACTTCGATCGGAAAGTGCTGTAATTCTCAGGATTCTCGGCGCTTCGGACCTTCGTCGGGGCTTGCATATGTAACCGGGGTGTCGGGGTCGTCTCGGGGTGCTAAATGTGGAGTAGAACTAAGAGAGAAAAGGGAAATGAGCAATGAGAGTCGGGAACCTCGCATGCTATTTATAGGGTGAATTCTCAGGATTCACGTCGTGAACATGGGATGATTCAGGTCGTGCGTCTGGTCTATAGACGCGACGCCCGGTGGTCTAGTTCTGGCGCACATCAGTCATAGACTCACGTCGTGACTCTCTCTTGCTCACGTCGTGAGTTTCGGATAAGGTTGGTGTGCGTGCCTCGATCTTCCGAAATTCATATCTCTCGCATACCAGCTCCGATTTCGACGTTCTTTATATCCACGCGTAGGTGAGAATATACTCTACAACTTTCATTTAGACTCCGTTGGCTAATTTTCAATTTAATTTTTAATATTATATTTTAAATAGGCCGGGACAGGATAATTCCGTTAAAAATCCATAACTTCTTCATCCGATGTCCGTTTTCGTCTGTCTTTTTACCGTTGTACTACTATAGTCGAGACCTTTAATTTTTGTTTAGGTTGCGTTGGCTAAAAATCGCTCGATCTTTACTTCGAGTTTTTAGCTGTCTACTGTTGTTCTGAAACTTTAGAAAAATCATAACTTCCTTATACGAAGTCAGATTTGGGCGTTATTTTTATGTATGCTCATGGTTTAACATAATCTACGACTTTCGTTTAGATACCTAAGGCTAAAAAATATTTAATTGAAGTTTCACTTTTTACGCTTAACGGTGTTTTACCGGTTGTGTCGTGGATTTTCGATTGGTCATAACTTCTTCGTTATAACTCGGATTTGGGTGTTCTTTATATATTTGGAAACCTTGACAATATATCTAACATTTTATGCAACCCAAATGAGACTTTAGAACACTTTATTTCTGACGCCATTTTATTACATCAAAAATAGTTTAATATTATTTGACTTTTTGAACATTACATTGACTTGGAATATCGGGTTGTCACAAATTTCCCACAATCCAATTCAGCACTCTAAGACAAAGCATATTGAACTACGGTCTCACTTCATCAAAGACCACATCCTGAAAGGTAACATTGAACTAATTTTTGTCCATACTCATGAAGAGATTGCTGATGTATTCACAAAGGCACTTGACTCTACAAAACTCAACAGTTTCTTACAAATGTTAGGAATGATGAATCCGGACCCACAATTCTTTTTGAATTGATAGGTACCGCAGACCATCATTGGTCTCTGTTGCGGTCCTAATTGAAGTTATTTATGATAGATAGTTTTGGTATATCCTGTGTACCGCAGTATACTCTATGTACCACAACTATATATCATATTTATCTCTCAATGGTCCTTATTGTTTGTTGTTACTAATTTTTGTTCAAGTGTTCTTCTCAGTTCTTCTACTGCAGTCATCTAACCATCCATCCGCAATGAAATCTCCATCCGCAGTCACATTGTTTGATTTCTCAACTGTTTCATAAATTCTTGAAACGTGATGTGCTATTTAATGATCCTTCATTAAATAAGAAAAACATTCAAAAAAGAAAAACATTCCTTGTGTAACATATCACTGTCTCATTTCTACTTTTCGAATAAACCTTGTGTCAGACCTATTTTGGGTATGATGACAAAAAGAACGATTTTCCATAAAAAATCCCTTTTAAACTGTCTCTTCCTATTACCAAAAAAGGTCAAATCCGTTACATCTTCCCTTTTATAAAACAGATTAACCCCCCCCCCCCTCACCACACGTTCTTCAAACGTGATGTTTTAAGGACTGACATTTCATTAAATGCTAACCCCTTTTGGAAAATCTCAAAAAATATAATAAACCTTTTCTCATCTGTGGCTGAGATTTCTTTTCGTAATCAAAGAAAACAACCCAAACGATTTTTACCCCATCCAATTTCACTTAGGGTAAAATCAATAATTGTTTCAAATCCGCTACTATAAACCCCCCTTCTTCTTCCCCAAGAAATTTTTACGCTTTCTGTAAACTCGACGAACTTTTTCTCCTTCGTCTTCTTGCACTCTGTTTCCTGCAAGCTCTTCAACTCCTCAAAAATGGTGAAATCTGGTATCTCCAAGAAACATTCCAAGGCATCTGCCTCAGCACACCCAACTGGTTTAGACTCTGCCTCAAGAAACCAAATGCCATCAATTGCTTTAAGCAATTTTAGGGCTGTGTTCGAAGAGCATTCCTCTTATAATGCGGCGATCAAGTTGATGATCAAGTTCCTGTCAAATCACCCACTGTTTGGTCCCTTCGATTCCTTCACAGATGTGGTTCCTCTATCAACCCTCTTCAAATGTGCCTTCTCTGCATATCGACCCCTCGAAAATTTTCAAGAAGTACATCTGAATCTGGTGAACGATTCTTTGGTTATTCTGACCAAAGAAAAATTCCTCAATGCCATCAACCTGTTAGTTCAACCTTCAACCCAGGTCCTCACTCCCAGCATGGCGGATATGCTTTCTGCACTCTACCAAATAGGTTACCAAAAGATGCTTAAAGGCATAGGCGAGTTCAAGAAAAATCAGTTGCCTGCGGTGTGGCAGTTCGTTTTCCATTTCGTGATCCGCAGCCTGTCAGGTAGAACCGGAGGCACTGATAACATGGGTCTCAAGCTGTTAGAGTTAGTATGGAGTATTTTCACTGGCCACGATGTCAACTACGGTCAGATCTTGTGGGATGACATCTTGCAGTACATTCCCAAGGAAAGTCCAAGAGAAAACCCTACCGAGCTCACCTTTGCTAGATTCTGGTCTCTATGCATCTCAGATCTACATGCGGATGTAGGACTTAGCATGGGCAACGATGTCAACCTCTTCATCACCAAAGATCTAAAAACGTACAATCCCACTACGGATCAATCTGTTTTTGGACCCATTAGACGGCTACCGATCCACATTTTGTCTACCCTTGGACTTGAAACCATTGATGTCACAGGCCATATAGAGGCTACGGAAGGTATTGACCCATACCTTCCTACCCCGCCTGTACTTAAACAAGCCACATCCGCACTCACCATCCCTGGTAGTACCGCAGTCCCATCCTCCACCACTGTATCCAACTTATCTTTATCAAAAAGACGCAAGCAGTTAGCCTCAACCCACCAAGGCCCCCACAACATCACCAAGAAAAATGGAACCCCAAAGAAGAAAGATGCTCCCAAACAAACTGAACCATCAAAGAAACGGAAACTCAAACAGACTGTGTCCTCAGATGACGAATCAACTGAAAATCGATCCCACTCTCCCTCTATGAGTGATTCTGATGAGGATACACAACCCATTTTTATCCTAAAGAAAAGAAAGACCAATCCCACTGACGAAATGTGTGACCGGAATGATGCCGCAGCCTCTCAAAAGGCTCCGGTAGTCCTTGGGGTGGCCGCAGACTCATTCAATATCACCATCGAGTTCCACTCAGACACAGAAAGTGTGTCTGTTTCAACTGAACGTGGAGACTCACCCCCAGCTCACTCCCAAGGGGATGGAACTGGTTCTCGCCCTAAGGTCTCCACGGCTTCCCGTCTACATTTCTTTTCTCCCGAGGAGTTGAACTCCATCCTTTTGTCTGTACCCCAAACACTACAAACACCTTCCCAACCGCAGGGCAATTCTTCCGCCCTTGCCAGAACTGAGCCGAGGCCAGACTTGACCACGGGTCAAGGAGACCTAGGAAGCTCATGATATCCTACTCTACTTACATCTTTTACAGGTGGTTTAGGTACGGTGAGCACCAGTGTGCAAGGATCCGTGGACCCGAGGGACACCTCGGTGCGATTCCAAGGATTTGACGGTGACGAATCAAATGAGTCATGGTTACACTACAATCCGGTTTCAGAATCTGACATCAAGAAATATGTCGCTTTCCGTAGGGCATTTCAAGCAAGGAAGGACCAGAAAATCAAGCAACTTCAACAGAAACAACAAGAGATTCAATCCGTAGCCAAATACCGGGCGGACGGCATCAATAACGCCACTACCGTAGCCACCATTCTAAAAGTACAAGAGTGGATGTCCATAATGGCTGAAACAATCCGCAATGCTCAGTCCACTCGTGGTGGTGAAGGTACATCTAAACTCCCTCCAGCTCCAGCTCCAACTCCAACTGTTAGAGATTCTCAAGATGATGTCACCGCAAGAGAAGTTAGCTCCGCTCCTACCTTCGGATTCGATGACTTTGATCTCAATGAGGTAAATCAGCCTAACCCTTCTGATGACGATTTAATGATTTTTGATGAGGAAGAAGCTTCGAGTGGCTATCAACACTCAACCTCCAAGCCGAAAGAGAAAAAGAAGAAAAAGAAGATCGTTGTGTCCAGAAAAGAATTTCCGAGTCTACAAGCCAAAGTAGATCAGATTCTTGCTGCGGTTAAGCCCACTCAACCGCAACCTGAAGACTTACCAGGACCGCATTCACTCATTGAAAGAATTGAACGACTGGAAACTCGTGAACGCCTAGCCGCTGAGCGAATTTCTTTAAAAGTTGAAATGGGAATTCGATCCCTAGATACAAGTCGCCAGGCTGATCATAAGCAGTTCATCGCTGCTGCTGAGCGCCTCATCTTTGAGGTATCCGCAATTAAGGCAGATTTACAGACAGCCATTGCGGATCAATCAACTCACTCACAGAAGCTGATAGCTGAAACTCATACTGCATATGAGTCCACCATCTCGGTTCTTCAATCTTCCATCAACAGGCTTCAACGCTCTCTGTCTTCAAACTTTTAGGGTCATGAGATTCTTCAACGTACCAAGGAGATACATCGACTGCTCTTCAACACCGCTATCCCATACAATCAGCAACTGGCTGATGCACTCAAAGCTCAATTCCAGGAGGTGTGTGCTAAAGTCGATGGTCTTAAGCAATGGCTTGAGGAAGCTCCGGGTTTGCATTCCTCAAGAGGGGGAAGTGATGAAGACCATCATTCAAACAACATCTCTCATCATAGGAGCCCCCCCATCATAACTGAAAAATTTCCCTCTCCGCAACCATCTCCTCACAAGAATCCAAGTCATCAGACACCACCGCTCATCTGAAAAAGTACTCGTGGAATAAAATTCGAGTATTGAATTCAACCCACGCTCATCTGAATCACTTCATGGATTTTATCACGAGTGATCATGAGACGATAACATCTTATATTCTTAAAACAAAGATGTGTGGTTTGTAGTTGCAAGTTGGTTGCACATTGACATATGTAAAACGCACCAGTAACTTGGTGTTATAAAACATATCATTGTGTGTAATTCGATGAGTAAGTACAAACGAGCATTTGGGTCGAAGTTTATACGTTACTTTTACCCGATGTGGATAAAAGTGATATTTGTGGGCCCCTCAATGAGTTAGCGATGACATCAGGCCTGGAGTGATTTGATTTGTTCAATTAGTCAGTCGTCATAAATCGGAAATCGGGAAACAATAGATGGATAGAGAGAATGATTATAATCCATGTCTCAGTCCATATGATATCTAGAATGGAGGAATATATGATCCTTTATCTAATGGACACGTCATTGACTAGGTCAGAGTTCGACAGCGGCTTTTAAGAGCTACGATTGCTAGTCGGGTTGGATTCATGCTTGCAATAATAGTTGTTAGACTTATCCAAGTGGGAGACTGTTGGATTAGGTGTCTAAGCCCATAACTATTATTGGTATGTACTTGACCCGAGAGTATCATGGTACATTTGGGTTGCATGGCATCGGAACAATTTGGATAGACTTTTGTGAGAAGAGGATATTTATGATTTATTAATATATTATAAGTTCTAATATATTAATATGAAATCATATTATTTAACTAGTATTGATCAAGAATTAGTTTGGAATTAATTTTGTGATCAAAAGAGACTAATTAAAAAATGGGGATTGATTTGGTAAATCATTCATTCTTATAAAGTGGGCTTATGATCCATAGTTCTTCATGCTGGGCTAAACCCATGTGGTGACCCATGGATACTCCATGGAAGTTAAAACCCATGGATCATGAGGAATGTGGAAATTCATGAGTTAATTACATGGTGTAACCCTAATTTGCCACACTATATACGCTATAGGTCATGAAATTGACACTTAAGTGGCACTAAGGAGGACTAGTGGAAACACAAGAGGGCAAGCCGATTTTATGAGTGCAATTGTTCTTCTCTCAAGTTATTCCAATTGTTGGTGGTGTTGTGTGATTCCATTTGAGGTGCAACACTTGGGGCACTAAGTTCTTAAAGGTCCAAGGCTTCTAACTACAACAAAAGGTATGTCTTCTTACTTGTTTTATTAGTATCAAAGTTTTGTATGCTAGTTAGGGTAATACCTTGGATAGTTCAAGTTTGTATGTATAATAGAGAAAACATAGATCCAAGGTATTTAGGGTTGCATGCACACCTTAGGAGTGTTAGAATGCTCAAAACCCATCAGTTTTCCACATGTTTGTGTGCCAGATTTCAAGTCAATCCAAAGATGTCTCATCTTTTGGCGGTCAGTCAAATATTCTGATACCTCAAAGATACAAAGACTCTCGGAATCCGGTACCCAGCAAATGAGAGTTTCCTCCTACAAGAATATTCTGATTCAAACTATGGTGGTCTTCAATTAGACAGAAAAAACACCTCTGGTGGCTATCAATTTTTGGGTGGAAGATTGGTTAGCTGGTCATCTAAGAAACAGAAGTGCATTGCACTTTCGACAGCCGAAGCGGAATACATTGTTGCTGCTAGTTCCACCTCTCAAGTTCTTTAGATGAAATCACAGCTTTTGGATTATGGTTACCGGTTCCAACAAATTCCAATCTATTGTGATTCTCAAAGTCTCATTGCGATTTCACACAATCCAATTCAACACTCCATGATGAAGCACATTGATATACGGTACCATCTTATTAAAGATCATGTTTTAAAAGGAAACATTGAACTTATTTTTGTTCCATCTGACGATGAAATTGTTGATGTCTTTACTAAGGCATTAGACGAAACCAAATTCAATGGTTTTCTGAACAAAATAGGTATGATGTTTCCTGATCCTCAATTATTTCAAGAGGCTTGCACTCTCTGATGATATCATCAGGAAGAGAAACAATTCCGAAGTCAAAATTATTTTTCATCTCGGAATCATTTCCTCTCGGAATAAATAAGATCATTTTATGTGTCTTTTTATCTAACCACTTCTTCTAGTTTTAAGTTGTACAACTCACTCAATCTTTGGAAGTTCATGACCAATATAGTCACATTGGTATTTTGTTTGATCTTGCCTCATAATCTATCTCAAAAAGTGTGTTATGAAGTTCATCTCGGAATTTAAGTCCGAAACGGTAATGTGCATTTGCCTCTCATCATGTCCGAGATATGTTCCTTCACGTCTTGGAACCTCAAAATCTGTTAAAAATATGTCCTCTAAGATCTTCTTACCTTTTACCTCTGATATTCAACCTGATTCTGTGCAATTTTGGACTCTATATCATGTACAAGTATTTTCATTTTCATCTCGGAAGTATCTTTATGACAATTCATCTCGGAACTTCCTATGCTCCGAGATCACTTTCTTGAAAAGAAGTTCAAAAGCTTTTTCATTATTGTTTTTGAAACGTTTTTCTTAATAACTCAAATGGTTATTTTTTATGATGATTATCCATTAATACTTGAAAATCGCACTTTTTGTACATGTCTCAATAAAGTAAACATATTTTCCTATCAAACGACGGTTTCCATTTTTCACGTCTTGGCATAGTATTCTTTCGTCCTTACAGGTCAACTCATACCAAATGTGGCAACACATTTAATGCGATCCGTTTCCAAAACTGGATATAATAATTACTTTTTTCTCAACCCGACCCAATTTCTCAAACTATAAAAGTCTCACAAAACCCATTTGATACCTTTTACGCGCTCATCATCTTCTTCACTTTCTCTCTTTAAAAACTATTCTTCGAGCTCTCAAAACCTGCAACTATGGCTTTGATGTGTGTAAAATGCACTAGTTTTAATCCTACTACTTCAAACACAAATAAACACACGAAATGCAGTGTCACTGCAAGAAAAAAGGGTATCAAAGACTGACAAAATCGGTCCTTGATACGTGTTAGTATCAGATACTGAAAATCAGCCTTTGATACTATCTCGGTCATTCTTTGATATATTTCCTTTGGGTCCCTGATTTATGTAATATCAGTCCTTGATGTTATCTTTTAGGGACTAAACATCACTCCCTTATACAATCTTATTCAGTCTTCAATATATTTCTTTTGGGTCATCATTTATAACATATCAGTCCTGATACTATCTTTCACGGACTAAATATTAGTCTTTGATATTATCCCATTTTTTCCAACATGTTTCCTTCAGGTCACATTTTATCTCATATTAGTCCTTGATACTATCCTTTAGGGACTAGATATCAATCCTTGATGATATATCAATTAGTCTCTGTTAAAATTCATTTGGATCCAAATTATCAAGGACATAATGTTAGTCTCAGATAGAATGTGCTTTAGTCCCGGATATGATCTTTTTTAGACTGAAAAAAAATACTATGACTGATACGTTTGGTCTCCGATATGTCATTTATAGGACTAATATTTAATATCTAAGAATGATATTCGACAATAATAATAGTTGAAAACGGAACAAGTGTTATTTCCCATATAGATTTTATAACCACTAGTATATATATATTGGAATACATGTAAATACACAAAACAAAAAAATCGTATAAATAAATGAATAATATTAGACAATCTTCAAATCTAAAACTTAAAACGATTAATTATAATAGACTAACAATAAAATCACTAATAACCATATAGAGGTAGTGTAGTTTTGGGTTCAAAAAAGTAGACACTTTATATGACATTAGAGCCCAACCATTTGAGTTTCCAGGCTGAGGATGAAACCCGAATTTATCTATCCACTAGAGTAGTCCATATGATGAAAAGTGGCCTGAAAAATGAACGAAACAATTAGAAATGTCATAATTTCATACTTAATTCAATCAGATCAAACATTCTCAAAACACTAATATAAAAAACATATCTTTTCAGTTTTTCCCTTAATGAGATTTTTAGAAATATGAAGCATTGTAACTTTGAAGGCTAACATTAGAACTACAAGATTTTAACTTAATCATATTTTCATAAATTAGTAATAATAACCATTGTAACTTCAGAAAAGTAAACTTATATATATATATATATATATATATATATATATATATATATATATATATATATATATATATATATAATATTTTCAATTGATCATAATTTCAGAAATCAGATATTCACTTCATCAGATTTTTAGAGATCAGAAATGAGAACCAATGTAATTACACAAAAATAATATCATAAATAACAGATTTTAGGAATATCATAAATTCATGATGGATATTGTAATAATTTAGAATTTCAAATCCCAAATATCATGAAAAAATACTAAAAATCTAATAGATATGATATGGTTAGAAGATTACAATTCAAAATCGGACTTGTACAAGGCATAATCGAACCTGTACAATCAATTGAAATACTCACAGATGTAGAAAAGAAATTTTAGAAACCGAATCTAATCAAATAAAAACCAGTAGAGTGAACCAAAAAAAATATTACAGTTCAAAATCGGACCTGTATAAGGCATAAATTGAAGGTTACATTAAAAAATTAGACCTATAAAAGGTAGTGCAATCGAACACCTGAGTTGAGTCGCCGACAGTGGAATCGAACTTGTGAGTGGAGTTGCCTGGAGTAGAGTCACCGAGATGGTAGAAGTATGGCCGCTTCATTTATATACGAAGGGTGGAGTTCGTTCGGTAACTTACAGATCGTAAGAGAACCAAATGCCACCCTATTATGAAAAGTAACTTCATTATATATTTGAACATACATGAGTGAGGAGGGCGTTTTTCCCTCTTTTTACAATTTGGGACATAAGCGGGCTTTTAAATATTTGACGTGAAGGCGGGGAAGAGAAGAACCCAATTTTTTTATTAAAATAGATTACAATTTATAGCAGTATACAAAATATTTAAATTATAATAAAACATTAAAAAGGATGAACAAAAAAATGATAAGGTTAGTGAGTGAATGCATTGACACCGTCTCTCTCTCAAATTCAAACCCTAATTTCCCCGAACATGAATAATGGAAAGAAGAGAGTAAGGGTGGAAAAGGGTTATGGGGTGAAATATAATACGTCGTTTTTAGCTGATCAGTATAATTATAAATTGTACCTGTAACTTGTTTCAATTAAAATAGAATAAGTTATTGATTTATATGTATTTGATATATTGTATTTATGAGTAAATAATATATATCCAAGACTAAAATTTAGTCCCTAATAATTCACTAAATAATCAACACCAACACATAGTCTTTAGTGATTATTAATCCAAAGTCAAAATTGGGCTAGTCTATCAGAGGGTGAACTTTTGTCCCCAACAAATTTCATTCCATACAGTATTTATGACTAATTAATCGGTCTTTGATATGAAATTTATGACTAACTAATCAGTCTTACATATAAATTTCTAGTCTATTATAAGTGTCAATTTAAATGTAAAAGAATGTATGTTTATTTGGACTGAAATTTAGTCTTTTAGAAAATTTCCATCATAATACTAAATTGGTGCAATTCTATCAAAGACTGAACTTTGGTCCCTAACAAGTTCCTTAAAAATGAAAATTGGCACAAGTTCATCAGGGACTAAAATTTAGTCCCTAACAAGTTTCCATCTAAAGTCAAATTTGGCGGTATTGTATTCGAAACTGAAATTCAATCCCTTATGTCTTTACCTCCAAAGCTAAACTGGCGCAAACGTATTAGTTTGTGATATATGGCATAAAGTAGAAAACTTAAATCGGTTCATCAATCTATGATATATGGAAGCTATGACTAAATAATTAGTCTGAGATACTAAAATCCAGTCAGTTATAAGAGTTCATTCGAATGTCAAATAGTTCATGTCTATTAGGGACTGAAATCTAGTCTTCAAAAAGATTCTCATACAAAGGACAAATTGGTGCAGTTGTATCAATGACTGAAATTCAGCCCCTAATAAATTCTATACACAAAAAATATTTGCACAATTTTATTAGGGACTGAAATTCAGTCTCGCGTAACTTTCCCTACAAAGTAAAGTTAGTACTAGACTATACAAGACTGAAATTTAGTCCCCAATGTGTTTCCCACAACACCTAAATCGGCGTAAATATATTAAGGACAAAATTTTAGTCCTAAATAAGTTTGGCTAGTCTCTAATGATTCAAAAATTAAAATCAGTCCTAGATAGTATCTGAGACTAATTCATCAGTCCCAAATACATGGTATCTATGACTGATTTAATCAGTCTCTGATAATTTAGTCACAGAAGCCCCTTTTTCTTGTAGTGTGTAGCTATCGTTTAGTAATATAGTTCAAGCAAGCAGGGTATCGAACACAGGGAATGGTGACAAGTAAACTAATCTACTAGAATTTATCTAAATAAAAACAAATAAGAAAAAGAAGGGTTTTCTCTAGTTTTGCAAGACTAGAATATTAAGCCATTAACTAACACTCAAAGTAAGACAATTAACAACTAAAGCAAATAAGAAGTAACTAGATTCAATAATGAAAGAGACTTCCATTCAGGTTCGACTCACTTGTTCCTATGGTTGATTTTATGGCAAGTGCAATGGATTATTTTATCATTAGCTACCGATTAATGTGATTAGATTCATGTTAACTATTACTAATCCTTAGAAAACAATTTCCTTCAAACAGTGGCCAATTGGTTAAACTAATGAGTTTCCTAATATTTTGATTCGGGTTAAGTAAGACTTGTAATTTTAGCTAATTAAATTTATTAATTCAATCAACATCTTCTATGGTTGTTCATCACACAAGCTCACATATTAACTTACTTATTTTCTAGTTAATCCTAAGTTCATATGTTGGGTTTAGGTACTATAACACTCCTATGGTGCACATACAACCCTAATAGCTTTGGATCTAAGTTTTCTCTGGTTATACAAGCAACAAAATTTTCCAAAGCATTAAGCCTACAACTAGCATACAATTTGACATATGAATCACAAAAATAAGTTAGAAGATTACCTCTTGTTGTAGCTTCTTGAATTTTTCCTTTCAAGAGCTTAGCACCCCAAGTGTTGTGCCTCAAACAAGTCACAAACATCATGAACAATTGGAGAGTATTGAGAGAGAGGTTAGGAACCAAGAAATCGTCCATACTCTTGTCATGTCATACTTAGGACCGATTTTGGCTAAAGGGGTTACACATATATAGTGTAGAATTCCAAGAGTTATGTGTAACCCTAATTCTTACACTTAGGCTTATGATCCATAACGTACATGGACTAATAATTTATGGACTTTCACATAAGCTTACCCCATTACAAATTAATCATGGATCACTAGCCCAAATCATATGTCTCACTATTTACATAATCAGTCCCCACTAATTTAATTAGTCTCTTTTGACCACTAAATTAATTCCAAATTAACTCTTGATCAATACTAATTAAATAATATGATTTCTAAATTAATATATTATACTTATAATATATTAATAAATCACAGATAACCTCTTACTCAAATATCCATCCTATTAAATTGTCCCGATGAAGGCAACCCGAAATGGACCATGCTACTCTCGGGTCAAGTACATACCAATTATAGTTATGGGCTTAGACACCTAATCCAACAGTCTCCCACTTGGATAAGCCTAATAACTATAATTGTAAGTACGACTTCAAAACCCGACTAGAAATCATAGCTCTCAAAAGTCGTTGTCGAACTCTGATCAATAATGCGTCCATTAGATAAGGGATCATATATTCCACCATTCTAGATATCGTATGAACTGAGACATGGATTATAATCATTCTCTCTGTTCATGTGTTGTTTTCCCGATTTCCGATTTATGATGACTGACTAATTGAACAAATCAAATTAGTCCAGGCTTGGCCAAGCGCTTAGGGTGTCATCACTAAATCATCGAGGGTCCCATAGATATCGCTTTTATCCCAGATTGGGTTAAAGGAACAGATAAACTTTGACTCATATACTTGCTCTATTTACTCATCAAATCACACACAACAATATGTTTTATAACACCAAGTTACTGGTGCGTTTACATATGTCAATGTGCAACTGACTTGTAAACTACAACTCACATGTCTTGGTTTCAAGAATATAAGATATTATCGTCTCATGATCACTCGTGATAAAATCCATGAAGTGATTTAAATGAGCGTGGGTTTTAATCCAATACTCAAATCTTATAACAGGAGTACTCATGAATACTGCAGCAAACATGTGCTATGTCTAAACACCTTTAGACAATCTACAGACCCATTCATGACAGTTTAGCTTCAATACCTACTTCCAAAATATGATCGATTGTGGATAGTTTGAATAACCTACTTATTCGGGAAGTCAAAACATGCAAAGTGAAACACAAGAATAATCGAATCTAATATGGCCTCAAAACTTTTGAATATAAATAAAACATCTTTTATTCAATCACCATATTGATTACACATTATTCATTATATAATGCTTCGAATTATCAACTTTATACTTGAATTAAAACAATAGTTATCCCATGCTCCAAGCATCCACACTATGTTTACCTATGGTCCTTACTTGTGAAATAGATCAATTGTAACCATTTCCAATGATACTCATTTCTCAATCCAAATCCTTATGGTAAGTGTAAGAAAAGCAAATTCTTGCCATTTACTATAATATGTTAGATTCGAAACTTAAATGCAATATTCCTTTTGTAATGTCAATGCACAAAGTTCACAAAGACTATGCCAATGATATTATAAAGTATTCCCTTTGGACATTGGTTACTGGACCAATTCCATGGAAGCGAAGTCTCATATTCAAAGTACATTCCTTTGAACATCCTTCTTGCATTAAGGTTTCTATTCTTACACAGATTTTTTGATTAACTTGCACTTATGGAACATTTCCATAATTCCATATGACTAGCACTTCTGAACAAGAGTTACCTCTTCTTAGAAGTTGTCAATATAGACCTTCCAAAACTTATACTATACTTCCAACTGCCCATAAGCAACCAATCTTTGGTAAACCTCAGATTGTCCTCGACAATTGCTTAACCATTTTAGTCATATGTCATTCTAGTCCCTTTTCCCTCTTAATGCCCTAGGCATTTGGAAAATTAGAACAGATTAATATTATAGAATATGAAATCGATCCGATATCCGAAGCATATGGAATACGATTCATAATGTCTCACATAAAGACATGATACTTTACCAATCTTTCGCTATAATATTTCCACATATAGAATTTCCTTATGTTGAATTATTTCAACACAACAGTCACATATGTCCATGACTAAATTCGATTAAATCTCAATAAAAGCTTTTAGATTCGAAGTGAAGTATGAATTCCTCTCCCTTAATTATAGCAAAACAACATTTCAAACCCTGCAAATTTGCAAATTGAAACTTTTGTTTTCTATAGTTAACATTGCTAACTTTCAACACTTACCATAATAATTATGCTCCCACTAGCATAACAATTATTTCTTTAATAGCACAACACATATGCTCCCACTAGCTTTGACATGTACCCACAAATAAGCTGGACTTCTAGAAAACAATGCTTGTTGGCTTTCTTACCAATGTCCAAAACTCTGATACAAAATGCTTCGATAAGACTTTATCTAGGCTTCTCAAACTCATACACATTTCCTTAGATAGCTCACATGTGTGTTTAACCAATTTCAGGACTTACAGTAATAAGTCTCAAATGTTTAAACCTTTTGCCATTTCTCACAATTCGAACTATGAAGAGGGATTTCGTAATCATAATCGAATTTGAGAATGAAAATATCACATATGCTATCTCCTTAAAATCGACTTAGTGAAAATGTTTCCTCACAATCATTTTCATGAAGCGGAGAGAAACCTTTGTCACTTAGATTAATGGTGTATGTGTTCCTATCCATGTGAATTTTTCATAACCATAATCACAAGACAAGGTTAGTGACAAATCCAAACTCATATGGACTGAACTTGTTCAATCTAAATTTCTTGCCACTTGGCAGCACAAGGGCCTACCACCTCCTCTAAGTTGTT
Organism: Lactuca virosa; assembly: GCF_052849685.1. Taxonomy (NCBI): domain Eukaryota; kingdom Viridiplantae; phylum Streptophyta; class Magnoliopsida; order Asterales; family Asteraceae; genus Lactuca; species Lactuca virosa. The sequence goes on along the minus strand of NC_136429.1, from coordinate 291,329,300 downwards.
GAGCAGATCACCCTTACTGATCAATGAACTTTCACTGATCTAGGTGCTTTGCCTTATGCAAACAATTTAGAACTCATAGAACTCACATGCATAGTCAACTTTAACTGGCATGGGCACAGAAACAAGAATATGTCAACACGATAGGTTATAAACCTCAAGTCGTGTGCTAGTGATAAACAATAGGTTTATTCTTGATTAGTTCTTGAAACGTTTCAAGGTCTTTAAGATTCCCACTGACTTCTTGACATATAAGATTCTCTTGTCAAGAAACATCCCTTGACAAACAAATACTCATGAGTTAGTGTGGATTCTTATTAAGAATGACACTTCATATAATCGGTCTTAGTTGGTCATTGTCTTATCCAAGACATCACAACTACCAATTACAAATGTGAAAGAGCAAGAACCATTTCTACTCCACATTTTATGAGGTGTTATAAACCTACTTAACATATGGCACTTAAGGAACAATCTTGGAGTATGACTCTAAAACTTGAATTTGGAACGAAGTATGACTCATCTTTTTGATCTAACTATTTCAACAATTCACGATTCCTCTTCTTAGCCATACAAATGCACTAAGGTATCCTTAGAGGATCAATTGTGACATAGTTCCATAATCATAAGGATGATCATAAAACACGATACTAAATTACTCTCCCTTCCTTTCACATTGGAGAAACTTTTATCTTTCTGCCTAATGTGATTCTTCTTATTCATTCTGCTATACATTGAAACTTTTCCAATGACTCAGAATTACACTTAATCATGTAAGTATAACCATATTTACTAAACTTTTAGTAAATCATAACAAATAGTCTTTTCGTTCTTTGTGGTGGACCTGACCAGCGCACAACCAAGTGTACCCGATCCCCTAGTCCTTCACTTGACTCACATATACATGTGAACAAGGAATTAGTCTTAATTTCCCAAAGACGAAGGTTCTCATTAATCATCCAATACAAGTTGCATGATTCCAAGTTTCTGTTCAATTGAAACTTGGTGATGAGAATCTTTCCTTATTTGGCATATTTAGACACTACCACAAACAAAAGAATCAAATCCATATTACTAAAAATAGAAACATACAAACATCAATTTTCACAAATGCCTTTGTAAGGAAATATAAAATAAGATAAAATCAAAATTTTTCTTTATTTATAAAATTGCGGAAAAACTTGTCCTTACAATGCAATTACAAATGAAAACTATGTTACTACATATTTCTAAGCAATCTATCATATCTCTTAAGTAGCATCTCAAAAATCCAATCATCGAACCATGCGATCGAAATCCATCTCTTCGCGATCAGACTCAGCTTATTCTTCCTTTAAGCTTCCTTTCTCTTCTTCGATCCTACAAAACATCAAAATGTGATCTCATCACATCATGTATTAAGAATCTTTAAATAGGAACTTAATAGAGTTAGATAGTGGACCTACCTGAAGTAGAGTCAAACATTTTGACTTTACCATCCTTGTGGTCCTTCAGGTAGCTACGAAAGCTTCACAACCAATGTCCCTTCTCTTGGCGATAGAAACAAATAGACTATTTCGGAATGGCACATGGGACAATCTCAGACTTTGCCCTTCTCTTTACCATTTGATCAACCGGGTTGACTATGGTCGATCCCTTTCCATTGGGAAGAGAAGACTTTACTGGACTTCCAATGTTTCCATTGTCAATGTCCATGGAAGTTTGGGAAGTAGATCTTCCAATCAAATTTGCTTTACTAGTGCGCCAAATAATTGCTGATTCAACAGCAACAAGAAAATATGTTAGATCAATAAGGGTCATGTCGTGATCTCCCATATAGTAGTCCGTAAAGAACCCACTATATGACTTAGCAAGTGATTGAAGAACCAAGTCAATAGCCAACTTCCTTGAAACAACGACATCCAACATTCCCAGCCTGTCAATGTGTGACTTCATCTCCAAGACATGTACACACACAAACCTTCCATCTTGGTGTTTACTAGCCAATATGGCTTGAGTGACCTTGAACTTTTCAAGTCTTAAACTTGTGGGTTAGGGAGAATTATTAGAGGAGGTAAGAGGAAGTGAAGTTCCACTACTACACGAAGAAGGGATTAATCTTTCACCTTAATCGACTTGTGGAATATCATATTTATAAGGAAAGAATTTTCAAAAAGGATAAGGTAGACAATAGTTGTCAGAAGTAGACATCTACAAGGGAGAAATTCAAGTTAGTTGATTTAGTCCTTAATATAACACCCAACATGAAATATTAAGGCTAGGACCCAACACAATATTCTACAATTTGAAAGAGGGATGCCGTAATCCAATTGCAAAATATTCGAAGGAAGGTAAAAGACGATTTACCAATTTCCACCATGAAAAACGAAAATGAACTTTTGGTTTTAAACGAATTGAAATTCCTAGATTCTTTGAGATTCATTGAACTTTTCAATGGCATGTTTAATCTCGATAATGCCCTTCAAGTTTGTGACTGGGATACCGGGGATCACAAAACAATATGTGAATAACCATGCAAATTAGCTTGGTACAATTAATGTTACAAATCATCCAATCAATGTGTCGGTTAACCACACACGCTCCATTGATCCATGATTAACACCAAGCTACCCTTTGCCACACATTGTCAATCCCAAATTAGTGTGTCGGTTAACCACACACGCTCCACTAACGACTTAACAAGGTGCAAAGTGCAATTTCATGGGTTAGCACCAAATTCACATTTTTCCTAAGTAACTAAGATTGGGAATTTATAAGTGCTTAGTTACTTGGTATTTTCATTATACTTTTAATGAGAATTAATGTCCTATCATACCCATTCGGCTAACGACCCTCCACCAGTCAAGGAAGCGGTGGGTGAGAGTGGACACCCATTAAACCACCATTTTATAGGCAGTAACCTTATACCCCCTTATAAACCGGCTTTGTGACTTTGGCCTACTAACGGTAAGACTGACTTTTAACTTATACATATATAATATATTAAGCTTTTAATTTTATATAGTATAAGGGTGTATTTTAAACTTTTAAAATACTTGATGGTTTAATTAATAAATTGTACTCTTAATTAACTTAAACTTAAACCATGTTATTATTATGGATTTATTAATCTTCTCTTTTAATTAAACACTTTCATTAATTTAATACAATCCATAAGAGTTAACTTGAACTATTTAAAAGACATAAAGGTTCTAAACATAAAATACAAAATTAAAACTATTTAATTAATTTTTAAGTTATGAACCCAAGAGTTGCTGTCACAACTAGGAATTTCTGATATGTTTTAAACACTTAACAAATATAACATTGTAGCTAAAAATTGAAAACATGTATGGTGCTAGTTCAATGACCATAAATTCCATCAAATACTCTATACAAACATCCAAATAGTCAACAAAAGGTTGGAAACCCTAAATATATCGGTTTAAGTCTATTTTGGACTAGGATTTTTCTTATTGGGCCTAATGGACCAATAAGCTTCCAATTTGACTATTTTGGGCTTAGAACTCTTATATTGGCTCTAATTGAACCCACTTTCATTTATTTTAACATTTTGGGCGATAATGGACCTAGAATGAAATAAAACATTCTTAGTGGACCATAACAAACTTAATTAGATCTAAAGGGCCATAAAACTCATACCTTGATTGTTTTGGGCCGTGAACCATCTCCAAAGACCAATTGGGCCGAAAATTATCAAATTGGGCTCATAATATGGATTTAAGCACAAAAAGGGCCAAATTCTTTTCTTTCTTCTCCCTCTCTCGGCCCAACTACAAAAAAGAGGGAAAAGAGTTGACGTATTGATGCCACCTCACAATTGTACATGGGTTATCCATGCACTCTTCTCATGTTCCCATGCATGTCCACTCAACTTACTCTCTTCTTTCTCTCCTTTCTATCCTCGGCCGAAGACACCCAACACACACACACATTTCATCCATCTTTTGCAAACAAAACTCTCTCTAGAAAAGTTCTTTCTTCTTCACAAATTTTCGAAGATCTAAGGAGGATCAAGGAAATTTTCACCAAAAAATCACTCCTTCCTTGGTAAGTCCTTACACATCTAAGTTGTATAACTTCATCCTTGTGTTAAGATCATTCATTCTAAGCATTTTTGTGATCATACTCTTAGAAAACCTCCATAAGTTCGAAAGCAACCCAAGAAAGCTTCCTAGGGCCAAGAATAGCATCAAACTTCTTCCATTTCTTCAAAACCGAGATCCACAAGAAAAGGTGAGTTCATACCCCTCTCTTTTCGGTTTTCACAAGTTTTATGGGGGAGAATACAAGTAAAATGTGTAGATCTATGTGTATGTGTATGCTATGTATGATTTCATGCATGTATGTGTGATTATATGTGTTTATGTGGTAAATATGTAACAAAAAGGGAAGAAATCACGAAATCTATGGCACAAGAAGGAAAACAAACATGAACTAAGATATATTACACTAAACAAGTCAAGAAAAATACCCTCTAAGAATAAACTAAACATATTGCAACATAAAACCCATTTTTGGGCTTAAATTGTCAAATAAACAAAAGTTGGGTTAAAAATTGCCATTCACGGTTTTCCTTCAGGATCAAAAGGGTCAAAACAGTTACAATAAAAGTTTTTATGAATATTATACTCTTCAAAGGACTAGAAATGTAAATTGTAGCTTCATTGGCCAATTTTTGGGCTTTTCGGCCCATTGAGCCCAAAATTGCGAAAAACCAAATTTTTAGGGGATTGAATGATAAAATTCACAAAACAGGAGGTAAAAAGTGTAAACAAAACCAATTCAAGGGTTAGAATGATTTATTTTCCAAACAAGGATCAAAAATGTAAACTTTTTGGATTTTGGGCCAAAATTATAAAGTTGCAAAAAGTTTGGGTTTTAACTGAAAAATTCCTTACTGGAAGGGCTGAAACTGCCAAAGAGAAATTTTTGAACTAAAAACATCACTTAAACAAGTCTATGGGTCAAAAATGCCAAGAAAATTGTTTAAGGGCCTAAAATGTTCTTTTTTCAAAAAAAGGGACTAAAATTGTTATTTTTATTAAAGAAGGGCTAAAAAGGTCAAACCAACATTTTGAAGCAATTATTTTGTTTTTAAGATATTTGAGTCAAAAACACCAAACTACAACTCATGAAAATAGAAAGATGAATATACGTATAATTCCAAATATCGTTATAAACAATCGACCGGCCTCGTGCCGATACGAAGATAACAATCGTTCAATCAAACTTTCCAACAATTATACTATACCTAAAACAAGTAAATATCCAAATAGTTGGGCTTGAAAGATCGTAATCATGCTTATTGGACCTTCGTGATCCATTAATATGACTTTTGGGCCTAACGCTAATAATAAACGTATATTGGGCCTCCGGTGACCCAATTGCATGTTTAAAGGACCCTCAATGGCACCTATATGCCATTGGGCCTTGGTGGCCCATTATCATTGCTAGTAAGGTCCAAATTTAATCAAATATGAAATGGGCCAATGTGTCCTTCGTATAACCAATAGCCTTAAATAACACGTGTAATTAGCAGGACCTTGTATTCCTCTTCTCCGTGTCTGTTAGGCTTATTTGAAATCAAAGTAAACAAATCCAGGTCGTTAACCAACAATAATCAATTTTGTTTGGATTAAGTGAGTAATAACGGGTGACACCTCTAAGGGTCGTTCGTAGTCTGTAGTTATAATCAAAGTCTCCTGGAAGGAGAGCGAGAGTTTGTGTATAGATCTATACGGGGGTGACTCCCCCACACCTCAGCTGTTCGCTACAGTTAGACTCGGCCAGTCTAGGGTGACAAAATCTTAAGATCAATCCCGGCATACATTAGGATGCCAAGACAGACGAACTAGTCATTATTATGCATGGTTATAACCACTCACATAATTAAATAAATCCAATACCATCCGAGTAATCAAGAAAGAGTAATCAAAATCATTCGTTGTGGCGGTATATCAATTTGAAAACAATTATGTTTTATGTTATCGGAAAACATCTGGTTTTTGAAGGGAATCAGCACCACTCGCTTATATTTTTCTATAACTATAATACAAAACTTCATTTTATACACGTTTTGAAATCATTCATGCATCAACTTATGGATCTTCACACTTTGGTAAACAATTGTCTTTTCAGAAAATATCGGATTTTCTAGGTTTTACAAACTACACAGATCATTTTTATCACAACCCTACTTATGAACGCACCAACATTTCATATGTTGACCGTTTTTCAAAATAACTTGTATTCTCAGGTAACAGGTAAGCTGAAGGGTAATATCAAGTATATTAGGATGTTATGTTTTGAAAACTCTCAAACAATTTATGTTATGGATGTGTAATATTTAGAACAATGTACTGGATGTGAACAATATCAGTTGTAATGTATTGATGCATGGTAATGTTTATGTTGTGATTCATGCATATTCATTGGGATGATATTCAATTTAAGTCACGCGAGCCCTCGGACGTTTCCGCCGTCTGGTTTCGGGGGTGTGACAGGTTGGTATCAGAGCTCTGTTTATAATGAACTCGCATATCTAACCACACATTGATATGCAACTATAAACCAAAGAGGGACTAAAACAACTCTGAACAAAACAAAATAAAACACAACGATAAAAACATCTTTACTTATGCGATATAGGAAAAGAACATAATACCAAATCAAATAAGATAATACTGACATCTCGGTTAAGTCGGGACTGTTCATGGTTGTATTAAGGGGTGAGTGTAACCTGATCAACTACATTTTCTCCGAAGTACAACTAATACATGCCCCGGTAAAAACCTCGATGGACGGTAAACCTAAAAACATACCCCTTGTTACCAAGAAAAGAACATCAACTCAAATTACATAATAACTAAAACATATTAGGAGTAATAATAGTTTACTCATATACCTCCTCTCAGTCACCATGGAAGGAGAACACCAGGGCATTCAGTTTCATCAAGTCTTAGTGGCCCACGGGATGATCGAGGACGAACCCGAGGGGGGTCAAGGGGGAGCACACGGCATCGGGCCCGACGAGTACATGGACACAGACTACGAGTTTGATGGTACCGACGATGACATGGGTGAAGAACAAGACTCAGGCAAAAATTCTGCCACATCACCTACCAGCGAGATGCAGCAGGACCACCCCGCCCCACCAGGGAATCCCGCGAGGGAGAATCGCTCTCCGGAAGCTGAGATTGCTGCTCTGCGGCAACAGCTATTCGTCATGGAAGCACGAGCGGTGCAAGCTGGACAGGAAAGAGATGAAGTCATTGGAGAAATGACTAAGATGGCCCAGTTGTTGGCACAACACTTCGGTATATGACCTTACTACCGTCGGCGAGCGCTCCTTAGAGTGTTAGGACTAGTCAAATCTATCCTTAGTATTATGCTTATATGATCTATGCTATGTACCATCGACTCTATGTTTAAGTGATTACACTACTCATAGAGTAGTTACGCTGCCGAACTTGCACCACTTATGTATGCTCTTTCGAGCAAATTTTCATGTAACAAAGTGCGGATAATATTAATGGAAAATTTTTATGTGTTCTATTGTGATGTTGTGATCTGCTATGTGTTATGTATCCATGATTGTATGCTAATTTGTGAAACTACTTAAGTTCATGCAATACAACTAGTTTATAGGACCACAATCTCACAAAAATCATAGGCACTCAACATCTTTCCGTTCCATGACAGAAAGATGCCCCAACGACCAACCCGTGGAAACCCTGGACCAACCACACCCGAAGTCAACTCAGCTGCATTCCAAGCACCTGTATCTGCTGCGGTTATTGCGGCCATGGCGCAAATCCACCAAGGGAACAATGGTGGAGTCAATGGACAAGGGGCTAGAAGTTCGAACAACGGAATAAATCAAGGACCTACCAAGACATGCTCCTACAAGGACTTCACCAACGCCAAGCCACGAACCTTTAATGGCACGGGTGGAATAATAACCCTAAAGAGATGGATGGAAAAGGTGGAATCGGTATTTGAGATATGTGCATGCCCCGAAGAGGTGAAAGTGAAGTTCGCCACATGCACATTTGTTGACCAGGCTCTCACCTGGTGGAATGGACATGTATAGGCCATGACTCTCCCCGTAGCCAACGCTATGCCGTGGGCGGAGCTAAAAGAAATGCTGATGGCCGAGTACTGCCCACGAGGCGAAATTCAGAAAATGGAGCAAGAGCTATGGAATCTCACCGTCCGAAATTCTGATATAGATGCATACATATCAAGGTTTAGTGAACTGTCACTGTTGTGCCCTGGCATGATCACTTCAGAGGGAAAGAAAATCGAATGATTCATCTGGGGATTAACCTCCCCAATCCAAGGAAATGTAATAGCTGCAAATCCTGAAACCTTCGACAGTGCCAAGAGGTTGGCCAAGAAACCGTACGACCACAACAACAAGAAGGGCGAGAAGCCAGCGGAGACTGAAGGCAAGAAGGAGAGTGACAACAAGAAGGGAAAGAACAACAAGAGAAAAGGGCGACAAGGCTCAAAGTCGTCAAAGAAACAACAAACAGTAACAGTCAATGCTGCAACCACCCAAGTACCCTCCACACCACATGCTCCAGCCTCAGCTAATACAAGTGCCCCTAGGCAGTATTCTGGGAATCTCCTAAAGTGCAACAAGTGCAGTCTTCATCATAGTGGCGAATGCAGAGAGATGCATTGTACCAGTTGCAATAGGAAGGGTCACACAGCAAGGTATTGCAGGACCTATCCTCCCCAAAACCAGCAACAAGGAAACAACAACAACCGCAACAACAACAACAACACCAACAGTAGCGGCAATAATACAGGATCAAGCCCCACCTGCTATTGATGTGGAAAGACTGGGCATATCCGTCGAAACTCACCCAACATCAACAACCTTGGGAATGGAGGAGCAGGAAGAGTGCTGACCATGGGACAAGGAGAAGTGGCTCAGGATCCCGCTGTTGTCACCGGTACGTTTCTCCTAAACCACACTTATGCATGAATCCTATTTGATACCGGGGCAGAATGAAGTTTTGTGAGTAATAAATTCAAACACTTGTTAAAACAACAACCCCAGAAGCTTAATGAAACCTTTACGGTGGAAATGGCTAATGGGAAAACAGAATCCACTGCGGAAATCTATATCGAATGCACCCTGACCTTAAATCATCACGCCTTTCAAATATACTTAATGCCTGTTTCCATTAGGAGTTTTGATGTGATTATCGGCATGGACTGGTTAAGCCCCCACCATGCTGAAATTATGTGTCACGAGAAGGTTGTTCGCCTTCACCTCCCAAATCACGAAACCCTAATTATATACGGAGACAAACCCAACACGAACCTTCGTCTTATCTCGTGCATTAAGGCACAGAAGTATCTACGAAAGAAGGACTTGACGTTTCTAGGTCATATAGTGGATAAGTCCAAAGAAGAAATCAATATTCAAAACATCCCTGTGGCTTGCGATTTCCCGGATGTCTTTCCGGAGGATCTTCCGGGGATACCCCCAGAAAGACAAGTCGAGTTCCGAATTGATCTAGTTCTAGGAGCTACTCCTATCGCCAAATCGACCTACAGATTGGCTCCTGCGGAGATGCAAGAGTTGTCCAGTCAAGTCAGCGAACTTTTGGACAAAGGATTCATCCGACCCAGTTTCTCACCTTGGGGAGCTCCGGTTCTCTTTGTTAAGAAGAAAGACGATACCTTCAGGATGTGTATTGACTACAGGGAACTTAATAAGCTCACCATCAAAAACCGTTATCCACTTCCGAGAATCGACGATCTATTTGACCAACTCCAAGGAGCAAGTTACTTCTCTAAGATAGATCTGCGATCTGGATACCACCAACTCAAAGTCCGGGAGGAGGATATCCCCAAAACCGCCTTCCGAACTCGTTATGGACATTATGAATTTTTTGTAATGCCCTTCGGTCTAACGAATGCCCCTGCCGCATTCATGGACCTAATGAATCGAATCTGCCGACCATTCCTCGATAACTTTGGCATCGTTTTCATTGACGATATCCTAGTCTATTCCCGAAGCGAAGAGGAGCACGGCCGACACCTCCAACAAATCCTGGAAACCCTGCGAACCGAAAGGTTATACACAAAACTCTCTAAGTGTGAGTTTTGGCTCCGTAGTGTGAACTTTTTAGGTCATGTTGTTAGTCAACAAGGGATACATGTGGATCCTTCTAAAGTCAAAGCCATCGAAGGATGGGCGATCCCAACAACACCCACCGAAATTCGTCAATTCTTAGGTCTCGTAGGCTACTACAGGCGGTTCATTCAGAACTTCTCCAAAACAGCCAAGCCACTTACCTTGCTTACACAAAAGGGCGTAGCCTTCGAATGGACGGATAAGCAAGAAGCTGCATTCCGAACTCTGAAGCAAGCACTCTGCAGTGCGTCGGTACTATCACTACCGGGAGGAACAGAAGACTTTGTAGTTTAATGTGATGCGTCGAATCAGGGTTTAGGCTGTGTACTCATGCAGCGTGGAAAGGTGATAGCTTATGCGTCCCGGCAACTAAAGACACATGAGGTGAATTATACCACCCATGATCTGGAATTAGGAGCTGTGGTCTTCGGCCTGAAGATTTGGAGGCACTACCTTTATGGTACCAAGTGCACCATTTTCACCGACCATAAGAGTCTCCAGCACATCTTAAATTAAACGGAGTTAAACATGAGGCAACGAAGATGGGTTGAATTGTTGAACGATTACGAGTGCGAAATCAAGTACCACCCAGGTAAAGCTAACGTAGTAGCTGATGCCTTGAGTCGGAAGGATTACTCGAATCGTTGTTTGAAGACTCTCTCCATAACCATCCAATCCCACCTGACCTCGCAAATCAGAGCAGCCCAGTTGGATGCCATAAAGCAGAAAACAGAACGAGCGAAGCGTTACGTGGAATGGAAAAGAATTTCGAAGTGAAGGAGGACGGAGCATATTACTTCATGAACCGCATTTGGGTCCCTAAACTTGGAGGATTCAGAGAAGTACTCATGAATGAAGCCCACAAGACACGATACTCCATCCATCCAGGTTCAGATAAAATGTACTTGGATAGCAAGCGACATTATTGGTGGCCTAACATGAAGGCAGAAATTGCCACTTATGTTAGCAAGTGCCTCAATTGTGCTAAAGTAAAGGTGGAATATCAAAAGCCCTCGGGATTACTACAACAACCAGTAATTCCCGAGTGGAAATGGGAAAGGATTACTATGGACTTTGTGACCAAACTACCCAAGTCGACTGATGGTTTGGATACCATATGGGTAATAGTTGACAGATTAACAAAATCCACTCTTTTCCTGCCAATAAAAGAATCATACAAGATGGAACGTCTGACAAGGATCTATATCAAGGAAATCGTGAGACTCCACGGAGTGCCAATATCTATCATCTCAGATAGGGATAGTAGGTTTACTTCATGCTTTTGGCAATCGCTTCAGAAGGCTATGGGAACACAACTTGACATGAGCACTGCTTACCACCCGCCAACGGATGGTCAAAGCAAGCGAACCATTCAAATGTTAGAGGACATGCTTCGCACATGTGTGATAGACTTTGGAAGGTCGTGGGATACCCACTTGCCTCTGATCGAATTCTCGTACAACAAAAGTTACCACTCAAGCATCAAAGTTGCTCCTTTCGAGGCATTGTATGGGCGTAAATGTAGATCACTGTTGTGTTGGGCTGAGGTAGGGGACACTCAGTTAGCAAAAGGACAAACATCAGACAATGCACTAACGGAACCAGAAATCATACGCGAGACGACCGAGAAGATAATTCAGATCAGGGCCCGACTGTAAGCATCACGAGACAGACAAAAGAGCAACACCGATAAGCGGCGAAAGCCCTTGGAATTTAGAGTCGGGGATAGGGTGTTATTAAAGGTCTCTCCCTGAAAAGGGGTGATTCGTTTTGGGAAGCGGGGAAAACTAAACCCTCGATACATTGGACCCTTCGAGATTCTTGCCCGAATCGGTCCAGTGGCTTATAGACTGTAGCTACCCGCTGAGCTCAGCAGTGTACACCCCGTGTTCCATGTTTCCAATCTAAAGAAGTGATTATCCGACGAGACTCTCGTCATTCCATTAGAAGAAATCGAAATCAACGAGAATCTCCTGTTCGTCGAAGAACCAGTCGAAATCATGGATAGGGAAGTGAAGCGTACTAAGCAAAGTCGCATTCCGATTGTGAAAGTTCGATGGAACGTGAGACGCGGACCGGAATTCACATGGGAACGCAAAGACCAAATGAAGCAGAAGTTCCCTCATCTATTCTCACATTCTCAAATCTAGCTTTAAAAAGAATTTCGGGACGAAATTCCCTCTAACGGGGGGATGATGTCACAACTAGGAATTTCTGATATGTTGTAAACACTTAACAAAGATAACATTGTAGCTAAAACTTGAAAACATGTATGGTGCTAGTTCAATGACCACAAATTCCATCAAATACTCTATACAAACATCCAAATAGTCAACAAAAGGTTGGAAACCCAAAAAATCCCGGTTTAAGTCTATTTTGGACTAGGATTTTTCTTATTGGGCCTAATGGACCAATAAGCTTCCAATTTGACTATTTTGGGCTTAGAACTCTTATATGGGCTCTAATGGAACACACTTTCATTTATTTTAACATTTTAGGCCATAATGGACCTAGAATGAAATAAAACATTCTTATTGGACCATAACAAACTTAATTAGCTCTAAAGGGCCATAAAACTCATAGCTTGATTGTTTTGGGCCGTGAACCATCTCCAAAGACTAATTGGGCCGAAAATTATCAAATTGGGCTCATAATATGGATTTACGCACAAAAAGGGCCAAATTCTTTTCTTTCTTCTCCCTCTCTCGGCCCAACTACAAAAAAGAGGGAAAAGAGTTGACTTATTGATGCCACCTCACAATTGTACATGGGTTATCCATGCACTCTTCTCATGTTCCCATGCATGTCCACTCAACTCACTCTCTTCTCTCTCTCCTTTCTATCCTCGGCCGAAGACACCCAACACACACACACATTTCATCCATCTTTTGCAAACAAAACTCTCTCTAGAAAAGTTCTTTCTTCTTCATAAATTTTCGAAGATCTAAGGAGTATCAAGGAAATTTCCACCAAAAACTCACTCCTTCCTTGGTAAGTTCTTACACATCTAAGTTGTATAACTTCATCCTTGTGTTAAGATCATTCATTCTAAGCATTTTTGTGATGATACTCTTAGAAAACCTCCATAAGGTCAAAAGCAACCCAAGAAAGCTTCCTAGGGCCGAGAATAGCATCAAACTCCTTCTATTTCTTCAAAACTGAGATCCACAAGAAAAGGTGAGTTCATACCCCTCTCTTTTCGGTTTTCACAAGTTTTATGGGGGAGAATACAAGAAAAGGTGAGTTCATATCCATTTTTGGGCTTAAATTGTCAAATAAACAAAAGTTAGGTTAAAAATTGCCATTCACGGTTTTTCTTAAGGATCAAAAGGGTCAAAACAGTTTTTATAAAAGTTTTTATGAATATTATACTCTTCAAAGGACTAGAAATGTAAATTGTAGCTTCATGGGCCAATTTTTGGGCTTTTTGGCCCATTGAGCCCAAAATTGCGAAAAACCAAATTTTTAAGGGATTGAATGATAAACTTCACAAAACAGGAGGTAAAAAGGGTAAAAAAAACCAATTCAAGGGTTAGAATGATTTATTTTCCAAACAAGGATAAAAAAAGTAAACTTTTTGTATTTTGGGCCAAAATTGTAAAAGTTGCGAAAAGTTTGGGTTTTAACTGAAAAATTCCTTATGGGAAGGGCTGAAACTGCCAAAGAGAAATTTTTGAACTAAAAACATCAGTTAAACAAGTCTATGGGTCAAAAATGCCAAGAAAATGGTTTAAGGGCCTAAAATGTTCTTTTTTCAAAATAAGGGACTAAAATTGTTATTTTTATTAAAGAAGGGCTGAAAAGGTCAAACCAATATTTTGAAGCAATTATTTTGTTTTTAAGATATTTGAGTCAAAAACACCAAACTACAACTCATGAAAATAGAAAGAGGAATATACATATAATTCCAAATATCGTTATAAACAATCGACCGGCCTCGTGCCGATACGAAGATAACAATCGTTCAATCAAACTTTCCAACAATTATACTATACCTAAAACAAGTAAATATCCAAATAGTTGGGCTTGAAAGATCGTAATCATGCTTATTGGACCTTCGTGGTCCATTAACATGACTTTTGGGCCTAACGCTAATAATAAACGTTATTGGGCCTCCGGTGACCCAATTACATGTTGAAAGGACCCTCAATGGCACCTATATGCCATTGAGCCTTGGTGGCCCATTAGCATTGCTAGTAAGGTCCAAATTTAATCAAATATGAAATGGGCCAATGTGTCCTTCGTATAACCAACAGCCTTAAATAACATGCGTAATTAGCAGGACCTTGTATTCCTCTTCTCCGTGTCTGTTAGGCTTATTTGAAATCAAAGTAAACAAATCCAGGTCGTTAATCAACAGTAAGCAATTTTGTTTGGATTAAGTGAGTAATAATGGGCGACACCTCTAAGGGTCGTTCGTAGTCTGTAGTTATAATCAAAGTCTCCTGGAAGGAGAGCGAGAGTTTGTGTATAGATCTATACGGGGGTGACTCCCCCACACCTCAGCTGTTCGCTACAGTTAGACTCGGCCAGTCTAGGGTGACAAAATCTTAAGATCAATCCCGGAATACATTAGGATGCCAAGACAGACGAACTAGTCATTATTATGCATGGTTATAACCACTCACATAATTAAATAAATCCAATACCATCCGAGTAATCAAGAAAGAGTAATCAAAATCATTCGTTGCGGAGGTATATCAATTTGAAAACAATTATGTTTTATGTTATCGGAAAACATCGGGTTTTTCGAGGGAATCAGCACCACTCGCTTATATTTTTCTATAACTATAATACAAAACTTCCTTTTATACACGTTTTGAAATCATTCATGCATCAACTTATGGATCTTCACACTTTGGTAAACAATTGTCTTTTCAGAAAATATCGGATTTTCTGGGTTTTACAAACTACACAAATCATTTTTATCACAACCCTACTTATGAACTCACCAACATTTCATATGTTAATTGTTTTTCAAAATAACTTGTATTCTCAGGTAACAGGTAAGCTGAAGGGTAATATCAAGTATATTAGGATGTTATGTTTTGAAAACTCTCAAACAATTTATGTTATGGATGTGTAATATTTAAAACAATGTACTGGATGTGAACAATATCAGTTGTAATGTATTGATGCATGGTGATGTTTATGTTGTGATTCATGTATATTCATTGGGATGATATTCAATTTAAGTCACGCGAGCCCTCGGACGTTTTCGCCGTCTGGTTTCGGGGGTGTGACAGTTGCACCTTTTAATTAGAAGAGTTTTAGAAATCAATGTTTCATTATTTGAGACTTTTCAAATACCAAAACTTGAGGGCAAGTTTTTTAACTCTTGAAAACTTTTCATTTCCATAACTTATGAGTTTAATGACATTTTAATGGATGAGACTTTTCATGTTCCATAACTTGAGGACAAGTTATGGATTCATTAAAAAACATTTAGATCAATTTTTAACAAATAAAATTTTCATATAATCTAGGATTGATCTAACCAAACTCATAAAACAAGATAATATCAAAGCAAAAATTTACAAGTAATTTGTTTATCATAAAAACCTATAATTATCTTAAAATTTTGACAATTATCTTTTGATTGGATGAGTATAATCACTAACATATCAGAAAAAACAGATTTTATGATGCAAAACAGTTTGTGGTAGTGATCCCCATCCAATCTAGGCAAAAAATCTTGAAAATCTGCCAACAGACTGTCCGACTCGTCGAGTCATTTTATGGAGTCGTCGAGTTCATGATGAACTCCTCGAGTTCATGAGTGGACTCGGTGAGTCCATGCTGACAGAATGCAAATTTTCATTTTTCTAGCTTTTAACAATTTACAAATGCAACTATATAACAAAAAACTACCCATGGCTTTGATACCACTGTTGGGTTTTAGGTAGTATAACACTCCTATGGTGTACATACAACCCTAATAGCTTTGGATCTAAGTTTTCTCTAGTTATACATGAAACAACAATTTCCAAAGCATTAAGCCTACAACTAGCATACAATTTGACATATGAATCACAAAAGTAAGTTAGAAGATTACCTCTTGTTGTAGCTTGTTGAATTTTGCCTTTCAAGAGCTTAGCACTGTGACAGCCCGATACGATCCGGTCAACAAAAGTCATTTCCGTTATAAAAAAATTTGAATTTTATTTATTTTCTCAAGCTCGTAAGGGTTGAAAACAACTTAAATTATATAAATTAAATTTATATAAGCGGCGGGACCAAAAATCACGCGAAAAATCAAGTTTTACTTCAAAAATCTGGCAAGTCTCGTCATCACTGTGTTCACGGCCGCAAACCCGTTCATGACCGTAAACCCGTTCTCGGCCGTAAACTCAACCGCTATATATATTTACCCGGAGAGATTTCTCATTTTTCATCATTTTCACTCAAAAATCCTCTCAAGTCTCTCCCAAGAACATTCAAACCTTCAAGATCCAACCTTCAAATCTTCAAGTTTTCACCAAGAACACCAAGAACATCTTCAAATCTTCAAAGGACGGAAACAGTTCACGGCTGGAATCAATTCAACGGTCGAAAACTACTCAACAGCCGAAATCAGTTCACGGCCGAAAACCATTCATGGCCGAAAACCATTCACGGCCGCAAACAGCCTGGAATCGTGAATCTTGGCTGTAAACCCACTTTTTCCACTTCGATCGAGTCTCGGTAACATTCCTAAACCAAAAGCAAGTGTTTTCTAACACTTTAATTAATGGGTTCACTAATTTAAATTCAAATATTTGTTTAATTATTATTAGGATTCCGTTAATTTCGCATACAACAACTCGAGGCTCCTCATTCCAGTCTCGTTGTCGGGCACTTACACGCAACCAACTGTGAGTTCATACCCCTACACTTTTACTGTTTTTAACGTTTTCAGGGGGAATACAACCAAGATACAAAGAAATTTTATGATTTTATATAAAGGATTTAAACAGGATTTAAAACTTATGCAATTGATACAATCAAATGATGATTACATTTTTTTAAACACTTAGATATTTTATCCCTTTTGTAAAATGTTGGGCATAAGGGAAGTTTTCAACATACAACCATAATTGCAAAGTTTTCAGAATAATACATGAACTGGATACATTAACAAACATATAAACTATAATAGGTATAGTTTATGGAACAATTACCTTATCAATGCATGAAACATAGATTCAATGCGAACAAACATATAAACTATATAGGGTATAGTTTATGGGTCATACAATTAGTCATTTAAATTCAAAGGATTCATTTTATTCAACACTTAATCGTTAGTGTAGCATTTTATGAGTGAGCATGTTCGCGTACTTACCTAAGTATTAACAAAAGTCCTGAGATTATAACCAGAGTCTCCTGGACGGAGAACGTGAGTTTGTGCATAGATCTATATGGGACTGACAATCCCGCACTGCAACTGTTAGCTACAGTTAGGCCGGAAGGCCTGGGTGACAAAGTAATTTCGATTTCGACGCCTGAAGAACGTCGTTCAGGCAATTCAATGGTCAAGTATGGTTATAACAACTCATAAATTTGGTACTAAATAATACGATTAATGTATGAATGGTAACAACTTCAAATAGTTTTATTTTAAAATAATAGAACTGCTATACATACTAGAGAATTCTAGGTTTTTTATACAAGAACATACTATACATTACTGGTGATAGCCAGGGATTTCATACCATAGTTTTCTTATAAAACAATACTATACAATACCACTAGTGGTATCCAGGCACATAAACTAACACTTTCATTTACATTTATAGACACAGTAACGAATATACACTTCGGTCTTAGGGTTTAAGAGTACTTTTCAAAACTAAAGAGAATATTGGATTTTCTTGAGAGCATGTAAACATTTTACAGATTCACAGAAAAGTTTTTATTTCAAAAAAATACTTATGAACTCACCAGATTTATACTGATACTCTTTCAAAACAGCTTGTATTCTCAGGAAATCAGTAGACAGGTACTCTCGCAGGATTTTGAGAAGACGGAGCTTATAGTGTCTCGTCTTTTATACTTTTGGTTATATACTTTTGTTATATACAAACTATGTATCAAACAGATGTAAATATTTTACTTATCCAATGTAATGGTTGTGTTTACTTTGATTACTATGATGCAATTGTTGTGATCCTGTACATGACGTCCCCCACCCCCGAACGTTTCCGCCGTTCCGGTTTGGGGGTGTGACAGATTGGTATCGGAGCATTGTTTATAGTGAACTAAGTATATCGAACCTTAAATGATATACAACTATAAACGCTAAGGGGCCGAAGTGCTCTGAACTAAAAGTATACTTTTAAAAATCTAAGTATTTTATAAGAAGTATACTGATGGGTTTTAGGTACAACAAATAAACTAGAAACAATTCCTAAGTTCACATGCAACCTACTTTGGATCTATGTTTTAACTATTGAACATACAACTTTGAATTGCAAAACAAGAACCCTAGAGGAGAGAGGCTAATTTCGAAATTAACAAACTAGGGTTTCGGGTTTACATACATTTCAATTGTTATAGCAAACAATTGATATTCCCTTGATCTTGATCTTGATCTTCTTGGAAGCTTTAGCACCACAAGTGTAATGCCTCTAATGGAATCACACCCAAACTAGCAAGAAGGAAAGTAGAAGAAGAGAGAGAGGAGGGAGTATGCAAAATCTCGGCCTTAGGGTTTCTTCCAAAGAAAGAGTACCAAAAACATGAACCAGGAGGCTCCTTATATAGCTGAGGGATCTAGGGTTTAAGGGAAACCCTAGTTATCCTTTGCTTAGGGCCTAAGCAAACCCAAGGGCCTTATCCAAGCCCCTATGGACGAAATTATTAGGGTTTCCCCTAAAGATTTCGTCCACCCTCTTCCAAGGGGGTTCTAGAGCCTTCCACTCAACTATTAGATAATTGCAAACTAGTCCCTGTACCTTATAATTAATTCTTTTAACCCCAAAATCAATTCTGATTAATTTCTGGCTAACAATTAATTAAACATAATGATTTCTAATTAATATGTTAATCCATTAACATATTAATAAATCATTTATATATATATTAATTTATTAATCTTATAAATTAATATCTCTCCTTTCATAATTTCCTTGTCCAGTTGCTAGGTTGAGGGCAACCCAAAAGGACTGTGCTGCTGTCAATTCAAGTACATACCAATTATAGTTATGGGCTTAGACACCTAATCCAACAGTCTCCCACTTGGATAAGTCTGTAACTATAATTGCTAGTATGCCTTCTAAATTTGACCAGCAAATTGTAGCTTCCAAAAAGCTGCTGTCGAACTCTGACCCAGTCAGTTATGTGTCCTAAGATAAGTGATCATATAACCCTTCATTCTGCTTGATATCCCCAGACAAAAGACATGGAATATAATCAATCTCTTTGTCCAGAATCTATGTTTCCCGATTCCTGATTTGTGATGATGTAGGACTTCTAAATGAACACATCAATTTAGTCCTGGCTGGGCCCAGCACATAAGTCAACACCAAATCATCGAGGGGCCCACAGATATCGCTTTTCCTGTTAGGGCAAAAGGAACGAATAAACGTTGACTCATATGCTTGTATCTTTTACTCATCAAATTATGCATGACAATACGTTTTATAACACCAAGTTACTGATGCGTTTTCGTATCACCAATGCACAACCGACTTGTAAATTACAACTCATATATCTTCGTTTCAAGATTATAAGATATTATCGTCTCAGTATTACTCGTGATGAATTCCATGAAGTAATACTCTGAGCGTGGGTTTATCCAATACTCAAATCTCAATTTCTGAGTACTCATGAACATTGCAGCAATTCTATTGCCATGTCTATCCTTAGACAATCTGCAATCCAATTCATGACAGTCTTAATTCACTACTTACTTCCAAGAGTACGAGCGACTGTGGAGTTTGAATAATCTCATTATTCAGGAAGTAAAACATGCAAAAATGAAACACAATAATAAACAATTGACAAAAGGTAGTAGCCAAACTTATAAATAATACTTTATTATTTAATCACCAAAAGTCAATTACATTTACTTTGTTACAAGTTTCAAAAACTAATCTAACTACTAAAACTAATATCATCTTTCAGTCCTATGCTCCGAGCATGCTGAATATGCTTAGCCC
Organism: Lactuca virosa; assembly: GCF_052849685.1. Classification (NCBI taxonomy): domain Eukaryota; kingdom Viridiplantae; phylum Streptophyta; class Magnoliopsida; order Asterales; family Asteraceae; genus Lactuca; species Lactuca virosa. The sequence continues at coordinate 291,309,002 of NC_136429.1, read as the reverse complement.
TACTCAGACCCTTTGTGAGGGGATCTGCTGGGTTATCTTCAGATGACACCCTCTTTACTATAAGATGGCCTTCTTCAACTCTATGTCTGATGAAATGGTACTTTCTGTCGATATGTCTGGTCTTACCATGATCTCTCGGTTCCTTTGTCAAGGCAACCGCTCCTTCATTATCGCAGAACAGTTCCATAGGCTCCTGGATGGTTGGAACAACTCCGAGATCCCCGATTAAGTTCCTCAACCAAGCTGCTTCTTTCGACGCTTCACTTGCTGCAATGTACTCTGATTCACAAGTAGAATCAGCCACCGTATTTTGCTTGGAACTCTTCCAAGTAACTGCTCCTCCATTCAGTAAAAACACCCAGCCCGACTGAGAACGGAAGTTATCTCTATCCGTCTGAAAGCTGGCATCACTGTAACCATCTACTCTCAAAGTATCACTGCCACCAAGCACAAGGACCCAGTCCTTTGTCCTTCGCAAATACTTGAGTATATTCTTAACTGCTATCCAATGAGCTCTACCTGGGTTTCCCTGATAGCGACTGACCATGCTCAAAGCAAATGCCACATCAGGGCGAGTACATGTCATAGCGTACATGATCGATCCGACAGCGGAAGCATAAGGTACATGACTCATGTCATCTATTTCAACATCTGTACTTGGGCATTGAGTCTTACTCAATTTGGTATTGCTCTGGATAGGTAGCTCTCCCTTCTTGGAATTTTCCATACTAAACCTCTTTAGTACCTTATCCAAGTATGTGCTCTGACTAAGTCCAATTAGTCTCTTCTTTCTATCTCTCAATATTCTAATCCCAAGAATATAGGCAGCTTCTCCAAGGTCTTTCATGGCAAAACACTTTCCAAGCCAAGACTTAACTTCTTTCAAGGTTGGAACGTCGTTACCAATGAGTAATATGTCATCGACATACAACACCAGAAAAGTTACTATACTCCCACTAGCTTTGATATACACACAGAACTCATCTTCACTTCTAGAGAAACCAAATTCTTTGACTTTCTCATGGAAGCAAAGATTCCAACTGCGAGATGCTTGTTTCAATCCATAAATGGATTTCTCAAGCTTGCACACTCTATTAGGGAACTTTGCATCAACAAAACCCTCTGGCTGACTCATGTAAACATCTTCAGCCAACTTCCCATTAAGGAAAGCAGTTTTGACATCCATCTGCCAGATTTCATAATCATGAAAGGCAGCTATGGCGAGCAATATCCTAATAGATTTAATCTTAGCCACTGGCGAGAAGGTTTCATCATAGTCAACCCCTGGGGTTTGAGTGAAACCTTTTGCAACCAGTCGAGCCTTGAATGTGTGCACATTTCCATCCATGTCTGTCTTCTTCTTGAAGATCCATTTGCACCCAACTGTCTTACGACCTGGTGCACTATCAACCAAATTCCAAACTTGGTTGTCATACATGGACTTAATCTCGCTGTCCATTGCCTCTTTCCACTTGGAAGCCTCTGGATCTTCCATTGCTTCCTTATAAGTGACTGGTTCATCTAAGTTTACCAGTGTTCTGTCACTTATGAATGTGTCACCATCTGAAGTAATATGGAAACCATACAACTCAGGTGGCACACTCACCCTAGTGGATCTTCTAAGAGGTAATGAGTTATCGATTGGTTCAACAGGAACTGTTTCCTCTGGTTGAGTGCTAGTGTCATCTAAGGTTCCTTCATTGGCTGAATCTTGAATTTCTTCAAGGTCAATAGTGCTCCCACTGTCCTCTTTGAATATGAGCTCTCTTTCAAGAAAGACTCCTCTTCGTGCTACAAAGACCACGTTTTCACTAGGCCTGTAGAACAAATATCCAAAAGACTGCTTTGGGTAACCAATGAAAACACATTTCTCACTTCTAGCTGCTAGCTTGTCGTGTAAACTTTTTGGATGATTTAAGGGTTAGAATGATTTATTTTCCAAACAAGGGTTAGAATGATTTATTTTCCAAACAAGGATCAAAAATGTAAACTTTTTGGATTTTGGGCCAAAATTATAAAGTTGCAAAAAGTTTGGGTTTTAACTGAAAAATTCCTTACTGGAAGGGCTGAAACTGCCAAAGAGAAATTTTTGAACTAAAAACATCACTTAAACAAGTCTATGGGTCAAAAATGCCAAGAAAATTGTTTAAGGGCCTAAAATGTTCTTTTTTCAAAAAAAGGGACTAAAATTGTTATTTTTATTAAAGAAGGGCTAAAAAGGTCAAACCAACATTTTGAAGCAATTATTTTGTTTTTAAGATATTTGAGTCAAAAACACCAAACTACAACTCATGAAAATAGAAAGATGAATATACGTATAATTCCAAATATCGTTATAAACAATCGACCGGCCTCGTGCCGATACGAAGATAACAATCGTTCAATCAAACTTTCCAACAATTATACTATACCTAAAACAAGTAAATATCCAAATAGTTGGGCTTGAAAGATCGTAATCATGCTTATTGGACCTTCGTGATCCATTAATATGACTTTTGGGCCTAACGCTAATAATAAACGTATATTGGGCCTCCGGTGACCCAATTGCATGTTTAAAGGACCCTCAATGGCACCTATATGCCATTGGGCCTTGGTGGCCCATTATCATTGCTAGTAAGGTCCAAATTTAATCAAATATGAAATGGGCCAATGTGTCCTTCGTATAACCAATAGCCTTAAATAACACGTGTAATTAGCAGGACCTTGTATTCCTCTTCTCCGTGTCTGTTAGGCTTATTTGAAATCAAAGTAAACAAATCCAGGTCGTTAACCAACAATAATCAATTTTGTTTGGATTAAGTGAGTAATAACGGGTGACACCTCTAAGGGTCGTTCGTAGTCTGTAGTTATAATCAAAGTCTCCTGGAAGGAGAGCGAGAGTTTGTGTATAGATCTATACGGGGGTGACTCCCCCACACCTCAGCTGTTCGCTACAGTTAGACTCGGCCAGTCTAGGGTGACAAAATCTTAAGATCAATCCCGGCATACATTAGGATGCCAAGACAGACGAACTAGTCATTATTATGCATGGTTATAACCACTCACATAATTAAATAAATCCAATACCATCCGAGTAATCAAGAAAGAGTAATCAAAATCATTCGTTGTGGCGGTATATCAATTTGAAAACAATTATGTTTTATGTTATCGGAAAACATCTGGTTTTTGAAGGGAATCAGCACCACTCGCTTATATTTTTCTATAACTATAATACAAAACTTCATTTTATACACGTTTTGAAATCATTCATGCATCAACTTATGGATCTTCACACTTTGGTAAACAATTGTCTTTTCAGAAAATATCGGATTTTCTAGGTTTTACAAACTACACAGATCATTTTTATCACAACCCTACTTATGAACGCACCAACATTTCATATGTTGACCGTTTTTCAAAATAACTTGTATTCTCAGGTAACAGGTAAGCTGAAGGGTAATATCAAGTATATTAGGATGTTATGTTTTGAAAACTCTCAAACAATTTATGTTATGGATGTGTAATATTTAGAACAATGTACTGGATGTGAACAATATCAGTTGTAATGTATTGATGCATGGTAATGTTTATGTTGTGATTCATGCATATTCATTGGGATGATATTCAATTTAAGTCACGCGAGCCCTCGGACGTTTCCGCCGTCTGGTTTCGGGGGTGTGACAGGTTGGTATCAGAGCTCTGTTTATAATGAACTCGCATATCTAACCACACATTGATATGCAACTATAAACCAAAGAGGGACTAAAACAACTCTGAACAAAACAAAATAAAACACAACGATAAAAACATCTTTACTTATGCGATATAGGAAAAGAACATAATACCAAATCAAATAAGATAATACTGACATCTCGGTTAAGTCGGGACTGTTCATGGTTGTATTAAGGGGTGAGTGTAACCTGATCAACTACATTTTCTCCGAAGTACAACTAATACATGCCCCGGTAAAAACCTCGATGGACGGTAAACCTAAAAACATACCCCTTGTTACCAAGAAAAGAACATCAACTCAAATTACATAATAACTAAAACATATTAGGAGTAATAATAGTTTACTCATATACCTCCTCTCAGTCACCATGGAAGGAGAACACCAGGGCATTCAGTTTCATCAAGTCTTAGTGGCCCACGGGATGATCGAGGACGAACCCGAGGGGGGTCAAGGGGGAGCACACGGCATCGGGCCCGACGAGTACATGGACACAGACTACGAGTTTGATGGTACCGACGATGACATGGGTGAAGAACAAGACTCAGGCAAAAATTCTGCCACATCACCTACCAGCGAGATGCAGCAGGACCACCCCGCCCCACCAGGGAATCCCGCGAGGGAGAATCGCTCTCCGGAAGCTGAGATTGCTGCTCTGCGGCAACAGCTATTCGTCATGGAAGCACGAGCGGTGCAAGCTGGACAGGAAAGAGATGAAGTCATTGGAGAAATGACTAAGATGGCCCAGTTGTTGGCACAACACTTCGGTATATGACCTTACTACCGTCGGCGAGCGCTCCTTAGAGTGTTAGGACTAGTCAAATCTATCCTTAGTATTATGCTTATATGATCTATGCTATGTACCATCGACTCTATGTTTAAGTGATTACACTACTCATAGAGTAGTTACGCTGCCGAACTTGCACCACTTATGTATGCTCTTTCGAGCAAATTTTCATGTAACAAAGTGCGGATAATATTAATGGAAAATTTTTATGTGTTCTATTGTGATGTTGTGATCTGCTATGTGTTATGTATCCATGATTGTATGCTAATTTGTGAAACTACTTAAGTTCATGCAATACAACTAGTTTATAGGACCACAATCTCACAAAAATCATAGGCACTCAACATCTTTCCGTTCCATGACAGAAAGATGCCCCAACGACCAACCCGTGGAAACCCTGGACCAACCACACCCGAAGTCAACTCAGCTGCATTCCAAGCACCTGTATCTGCTGCGGTTATTGCGGCCATGGCGCAAATCCACCAAGGGAACAATGGTGGAGTCAATGGACAAGGGGCTAGAAGTTCGAACAACGGAATAAATCAAGGACCTACCAAGACATGCTCCTACAAGGACTTCACCAACGCCAAGCCACGAACCTTTAATGGCACGGGTGGAATAATAACCCTAAAGAGATGGATGGAAAAGGTGGAATCGGTATTTGAGATATGTGCATGCCCCGAAGAGGTGAAAGTGAAGTTCGCCACATGCACATTTGTTGACCAGGCTCTCACCTGGTGGAATGGACATGTATAGGCCATGACTCTCCCCGTAGCCAACGCTATGCCATGGGCGGAGCTAAAAGAAATGCTGATGGCCGAGTACTGCCCACGAGGCGAAATTCAGAAAATGGAGCAAGAGCTATGGAATCTCACCGTCCGAAATTCTGATATAGATGCATACATATCAAGGTTTAGTGAACTGTCACTGTTGTGCCCTGGCATGATCACTTCAGAGGGAAAGAAAATCGAATGATTCATCTGGGGATTAACCTCCCCAATCCAAGGAAATGTAATAGCTGCAAATCCTGAAACCTTCGACAGTGCCAAGAGGTTGGCCAAGAAACCGTACGACCACAACAACAAGAAGGGCGAGAAGCCAGCGGAGACTGAAGGCAAGAAGGAGAGTGACAACAAGAAGGGAAAGAACAACAAGAGAAAAGGGCGACAAGGCTCAAAGTCGTCAAAGAAACAACAAACAGTAACAGTCAATGCTGCAACCACCCAAGTACCCTCCACACCACATGCTCCAGCCTCAGCTAATACAAGTGCCCCTAGGCAGTATTCTGGGAATCTCCTAAAGTGCAACAAGTGCAGTCTTCATCATAGTGGCGAATGCAGAGAGATGCATTGTACCAGTTGCAATAGGAAGGGTCACACAGCAAGGTATTGCAGGACCTATCCTCCCCAAAACCAGCAACAAGGAAACAACAACAACCGCAACAACAACAACAACACCAACAGTAGCGGCAATAATACAGGATCAAGCCCCACCTGCTATTGATGTGGAAAGACTGGGCATATCCGTCGAAACTCACCCAACATCAACAACCTTGGGAATGGAGGAGCAGGAAGAGTGCTGACCATGGGACAAGGAGAAGTGGCTCAGGATCCCGCTGTTGTCACCGGTACGTTTCTCCTAAACCACACTTATGCATGAATCCTATTTGATACCGGGGCAGAATGAAGTTTTGTGAGTAATAAATTCAAACACTTGTTAAAACAACAACCCCAGAAGCTTAATGAAACCTTTACGGTGGAAATGGCTAATGGGAAAACAGAATCCACTGCGGAAATCTATATCGAATGCACCCTGACCTTAAATCATCACGCCTTTCAAATATACTTAATGCCTGTTTCCATTAGGAGTTTTGATGTGATTATCGGCATGGACTGGTTAAGCCCCCACCATGCTGAAATTATGTGTCACGAGAAGGTTGTTCGCCTTCACCTCCCAAATCACGAAACCCTAATTATATACGGAGACAAACCCAACACGAACCTTCGTCTTATCTCGTGCATTAAGGCACAGAAGTATCTACGAAAGAAGGACTTGACGTTTCTAGGTCATATAGTGGATAAGTCCAAAGAAGAAATCAATATTCAAAACATCCCTGTGGCTTGCGATTTCCCGGATGTCTTTCCGGAGGATCTTCCGGGGATACCCCCAGAAAGACAAGTCGAGTTCCGAATTGATCTAGTTCTAGGAGCTACTCCTATCGCCAAATCGACCTACAGATTGGCTCCTGCGGAGATGCAAGAGTTGTCCAGTCAAGTCAGCGAACTTTTGGACAAAGGATTCATCCGACCCAGTTTCTCACCTTGGGGAGCTCCGGTTCTCTTTGTTAAGAAGAAAGACGATACCTTCAGGATGTGTATTGACTACAGGGAACTTAATAAGCTCACCATCAAAAACCGTTATCCACTTCCGAGAATCGACGATCTATTTGACCAACTCCAAGGAGCAAGTTACTTCTCTAAGATAGATCTGCGATCTGGATACCACCAACTCAAAGTCCGGGAGGAGGATATCCCTAAAACCGCCTTCCGAACTCGTTATGGACATTATGAATTTTTTGTAATGCCCTTCGGTCTAACGAATGCCCCTGCCGCATTCATGGACCTAATGAATCGAATCTGCCGACCATTCCTCGATAACTTTGGCATCGTTTTCATTGACGATATCCTAGTCTATTCCCGAAGCGAAGAGGAGCACGGCCGACACCTCCAACAAATCCTGGAAACCCTGCGAACCGAAAGGTTATACACAAAACTCTCTAAGTGTGAGTTTTGGCTCCGTAGTGTGAACTTTTTAGGTCATGTTGTTAGTCAACAAGGGATACATGTGGATCCTTCTAAAGTCAAAGCCATCGAAGGATGGGCGATCCCAACAACACCCACCGAAATTCGTCAATTCTTAGGTCTCGTAGGCTACTACAGGCGGTTCATTCAGAACTTCTCCAAAACAGCCAAGCCACTTACCTTGCTTACACAAAAGGGCGTAGCCTTCGAATGGACGGATAAGCAAGAAGCTGCATTCCGAACTCTGAAGCAAGCACTCTGCAGTGCGTCGGTACTATCACTACCGGGAGGAACAGAAGACTTTGTAGTTTAATGTGATGCGTCGAATCAGGGTTTAGGCTGTGTACTCATGCAGCGTGGAAAGGTGATAGCTTATGCGTCCCGGCAACTAAAGACACATGAGGTGAATTATACCACCCATGATCTGGAATTAGGAGCTGTGGTCTTCGGCCTGAAGATTTGGAGGCACTACCTTTATGGTACCAAGTGCACCATTTTCACCGACCATAAGAGTCTCCAGCACATCTTAAATTAAACGGAGTTAAACATGAGGCAACGAAGATGGGTTGAATTGTTGAACGATTACGAGTGCGAAATCAAGTACCACCCAGGTAAAGCTAACGTAGTAGCTGATGCCTTGAGTCGGAAGGATTACTCGAATCGTTGTTTGAAGACTCTCTCCATAACCATCCAATCCCACCTGACCTCGCAAATCAGAGCAGCCCAGTTGGATGCCATAAAGCAGAAAACAGAACGAGCGAAGCGTTACGTGGAATGGAAAAGAATTTCGAAGTGAAGGAGGACGGAGCATATTACTTCATGAACCGCATTTGGGTCCCTAAACTTGGAGGATTCAGAGAAGTACTCATGAATGAAGCCCACAAGACACGATACTCCATCCATCCAGGTTCAGATAAAATGTACTTGGATAGCAAGCGACATTATTGGTGGCCTAACATGAAGGCAGAAATTGCCACTTATGTTAGCAAGTGCCTCAATTGTGCTAAAGTAAAGGTGGAATATCAAAAGCCCTCGGGATTACTAAAACAACCAGTAATTCCCGAGTGGAAATGGGAAAGGATTACTATGGACTTTGTGACCAAACTACCCAAGTCGACTGATGGTTTGGATACCATATGGGTAATAGTTGACAGATTAACAAAATCCACTCTTTTCCTGCCAATAAAAGAATCATACAAGATGGAACGTCTGACAAGGATCTATATCAAGGAAATCGTGAGACTCCACGGAGTGCCAATATCTATCATCTCAGATAGGGATAGTAGGTTTACTTCATGCTTTTGGCAATCGCTTCAGAAGGCTATGGGAACACAACTTGACATGAGCACTGCTTACCACCCGCCAACGGATGGTCAAAGCAAGCGAACCATTCAAATGTTAGAGGACATGCTTCGCACATGTGTGATAGACTTTGGAAGGTCGTGGGATACCCACTTGCCTCTGATCGAATTCTCGTACAACAAAAGTTACCACTCAAGCATCAAAGTTGCTCCTTTCGAGGCATTGTATGGGCGTAAATGTAGATCACTGTTGTGTTGGGCTGAGGTAGGGGACACTCAGTTAGCAAAAGGACAAACATCAGACAATGCACTAACGGAACCAGAAATCATACGCGAGACGACCGAGAAGATAATTCAGATCAGGGCCCGACTGTAAGCATCACGAGACAGACAAAAGAGCAACACCGATAAGCGGCGAAAGCCCTTGGAATTTAGAGTCGGGGATAGGGTGTTATTAAAGGTCTCTCCCTGAAAAGGGGTGATTCGTTTTGGGAAGCGGGGAAAACTAAACCCTCGATACATTGGACCCTTCGAGATTCTTGCCCGAATCGGTCCAGTGGCTTATAGACTGTAGCTACCCGCTGAGCTCAGCAGTGTACACCCCGTGTTCCATGTTTCCAATCTAAAGAAGTGATTATCCGACGAGACTCTCGTCATTCCATTAGAAGAAATCGAAATCAACGAGAATCTCCTGTTCGTCGAAGAACCAGTCGAAATCATGGATAGGGAAGTGAAGCGTACAAAGCAAAGTCGCATTCCGATTGTGAAAGTTCGATGGAACGTGAGACGCGGACCGGAATTCACATGGGAACGCAAAGACCAAATGAAGCAGAAGTTCCCTCATCTATTCTCACATTCTCAAATCTAGCTTTAAAAAGAATTTCGGGACGAAATTCCCTCTAACGGGGGGATGATGTCACAACTAGGAATTTCTGATATGTTGTAAACACTTAACAAAGATAACATTGTAGCTAAAACTTGAAAACATGTATGGTGCTAGTTCAATGACCACAAATTCCATCAAATACTCTATACAAACATCCAAATAGTCAACAAAAGGTTGGAAACCCAAAAAATCCCGGTTTAAGTCTATTTTGGACTAGGATTTTTCTTATTGGGCCTAATGGACCAATAAGCTTCCAATTTGACTATTTTGGGCTTAGAACTCTTATATGGGCTCTAATGGAACACACTTTCATTTATTTTAACATTTTAGGCCATAATGGACCTAGAATGAAATAAAACATTCTTATTGGACCATAACAAACTTAATTAGCTCTAAAGGGCCATAAAACTCATAGCTTGATTGTTTTGGGCCGTGAACCATCTCCAAAGACTAATTGGGCCGAAAATTATCAAATTGGGCTCATAATATGGATTTACGCACAAAAAGGGCCAAATTCTTTTCTTTCTTCTCCCTCTCTCGGCCCAACTACAAAAAAGAGGGAAAAGAGTTGACTTATTGATGCCACCTCACAATTGTACATGGGTTATCCATGCACTCTTCTCATGTTCCCATGCATGTCCACTCAACTCACTCTCTTCTCTCTCTCCTTTCTATCCTCGGCCGAAGACACCCAACACACACACACATTTCATCCATCTTTTGCAAACAAAACTCTCTCTAGAAAAGTTCTTTCTTCTTCATAAATTTTCGAAGATCTAAGGAGTATCAAGGAAATTTCCACCAAAAACTCACTCCTTCCTTGGTAAGTTCTTACACATCTAAGTTGTATAACTTCATCCTTGTGTTAAGATCATTCATTCTAAGCATTTTTGTGATCATACTCTTAGAAAACCTCCATAAGGTCAAAAGCAACCCAAGAAAGCTTCCTAGGGCCGAGAATAGCATCAAACTCCTTCTATTTCTTCAAAACTGAGATCCACAAGAAAAGGTGAGTTCATACCCCTCTCTTTTCGGTTTTCACAAGTTTTATGGGGGAGAATACAAGAAAAGGTGAGTTCATATCCATTTTTGGGCTTAAATTGTCAAATAAACAAAAGTTAGGTTAAAAATTGCCATTCACGGTTTTTCTTAAGGATCAAAAGGGTCAAAACAGTTTTTATAAAAGTTTTTATGAATATTATACTCTTCAAAGGACTAGAAATGTAAATTGTAGCTTCATGGGCCAATTTTTGGGCTTTTTGGCCCATTGAGCCCAAAATTGCGAAAAACCAAATTTTTAAGGGATTGAATGATAAACTTCACAAAACAGGAGGTAAAAAGGGTAAAAAAAACCAATTCAAGGGTTAGAATGATTTATTTTCCAAACAAGGATAAAAAAAGTAAACTTTTTGGATTTTGGGCCAAAATTGTAAAAGTTGCGAAAAGTTTGGGTTTTAACTGAAAAATTCCTTATGGGAAGGGCTGAAACTGCCAAAGAGAAATTTTTGAACTAAAAACATCAGTTAAACAAGTCTATGGGTCAAAAATGCCAAGAAAATGGTTTAAGGGCCTAAAATGTTCTTTTTTCAAAATAAGGGACTAAAATTGTTATTTTTATTAAAGAAGGGCTGAAAAGGTCAAACCAATATTTTGAAGCAATTATTTTGTTTTTAAGATATTTGAGTCAAAAACACCAAACTACAACTCATGAAAATAGAAAGAGGAATATACATATAATTCCAAATATCGTTATAAACAATCGACCGGCCTCGTGCCGATACGAAGATAACAATCGTTCAATCAAACTTTCCAACAATTATACTATACCTAAAACAAGTAAATATCCAAATAGTTGGGCTTGAAAGATCGTAATCATGCTTATTGGACCTTCGTGGTCCATTAACATGACTTTTGGGCCTAACGCTAATAATAAACGTTATTGGGCCTCCGGTGACCCAATTACATGTTGAAAGGACCCTCAATGGCACCTATATGCCATTGAGCCTTGGTGGCCCATTAGCATTGCTAGTAAGGTCCAAATTTAATCAAATATGAAATGGGCCAATGTGTCCTTCGTATAACCAACAGCCTTAAATAACATGCGTAATTAGCAGGACCTTGTATTCCTCTTCTCCGTGTCTGTTAGGCTTATTTGAAATCAAAGTAAACAAATCCAGGTCGTTAATCAACAGTAAGCAATTTTGTTTGGATTAAGTGAGTAATAATGGGCGACACCTCTAAGGGTCGTTCGTAGTCTGTAGTTATAATCAAAGTCTCCTGGAAGGAGAGCGAGAGTTTGTGTATAGATCTATACGGGGGTGACTCCCCCACACCTCAGCTGTTCGCTACAGTTAGACTCGGCCAGTCTAGGGTGACAAAATCTTAAGATCAATCCCGGAATACATTAGGATGCCAAGACAGACGAACTAGTCATTATTATGCATGGTTATAACCACTCACATAATTAAATAAATCCAATACCATCCGAGTAATCAAGAAAGAGTAATCAAAATCATTCGTTGCGGAGGTATATCAATTTGAAAACAATTATGTTTTATGTTATCGGAAAACATCGGGTTTTTCGAGGGAATCAGCACCACTCGCTTATATTTTTCTATAACTATAATACAAAACTTCCTTTTATACACGTTTTGAAATCATTCATGCATCAACTTATGGATCTTCACACTTTGGTAAACAATTGTCTTTTCAGAAAATATCGGATTTTCTGGGTTTTACAAACTACACAAATCATTTTTATCACAACCCTACTTATGAACTCACCAACATTTCATATGTTAATTGTTTTTCAAAATAACTTGTATTCTCAGGTAACAGGTAAGCTGAAGGGTAATATCAAGTATATTAGGATGTTATGTTTTGAAAACTCTCAAACAATTTATGTTATGGATGTGTAATATTTAAAACAATGTACTGGATGTGAACAATATCAGTTGTAATGTATTGATGCATGGTGATGTTTATGTTGTGATTCATGTATATTCATTGGGATGATATTCAATTTAAGTCACGCGAGCCCTCGGACGTTTTCGCCGTCTGGTTTCGGGGGTGTGACAGTTGCACCTTTTAATTAGAAGAGTTTTAGAAATCAATGTTTCATTATTTGAGACTTTTCAAATACCAAAACTTGAGGGCAAGTTTTTTAACTCTTGAAAACTTTTCATTTCCATAACTTATGAGTTTAATGACATTTTAATGGATGAGACTTTTCATGTTCCATAACTTGAGGACAAGTTATGGAAGTCATTAAAAAACATTTAGATCAATTTTTAACAAATAAAATTTTCATATAATCTAGGATTGATCTAACCAAACTCATAAAACAAGATAATATCAAAGCAAAAATTTACAAGTAATTTGTTTATCATAAAAACCTATAATTATCTTAAAATTTTGACAATTATCTTTTGATTGGATGAGTATAATCACTAACATATCAGAAAAAACAGATTTTATGATGCAAAACAGTTTGTGGTAGTGATCCCCATCCAATCTAGGCAAAAAATCTTGAAAATCTGCCAACAGACTGTCCGACTCGTCGAGTCATTTTATGGAGTCGTCGAGTTCATGATGAACTCCTCGAGTTCATGAGTGGACTCGGTGAGTCCATGCTGACAGAATGCAAATTTTCATTTTTCTAGCTTTTAACAATTTACAAATGCAACTATATAACAAAAAACTACCCATGGCTTTGATACCACTGTTGGGTTTTAGGTAGTATAACACTCCTATGGTGTACATACAACCCTAATAGCTTTGGATCTAAGTTTTCTCTAGTTATACATGAAACAACAATTTCCAAAGCATTAAGCCTACAACTAGCATACAATTTGACATATGAATCACAAAAGTAAGTTAGAAGATTACCTCTTGTTGTAGCTTGTTGAATTTTGCCTTTCAAGAGCTTAGCACTGTGACAGCCCGATACGATCCGGTCAACAAAAGTCATTTCCGTTATAAAAAAATTTGAATTTTATTTATTTTCTCAAGCTCGTAAGGGTTGAAAACAACTTAAATTATATAAATTAAATTTATATAAGCGGCGGGACCAAAAATCACGCGAAAAATCAAGTTTTACTTCAAAAATCTGGCAAGTCTCGTCATCACTGTGTTCACGGCCGCAAACCCGTTCATGACCGTAAACCCGTTCTCGGCCGTAAACTCAACCGCTATATATATTTACCCGGAGAGATTTCTCATTTTTCATCATTTTCACTCAAAAATCCTCTCAAGTCTCTCCCAAGAACATTCAAACCTTCAAGATCCAACCTTCAAATCTTCAAGTTTTCACCAAGAACACCAAGAACATCTTCAAATCTTCAAAGGACGGAAACAGTTCACGGCTGGAATCAATTCAACGGTCGAAAACTACTCAACAGCCGAAATCAGTTCACGGCCGAAAACCATTCATGGCCGAAAACCATTCACGGCCGCAAACAGCCTGGAATCGTGAATCTTGGCTGTAAACCCACTTTTTCCACTTCGATCGAGTCTCGGTAACATTCCTAAACCAAAAGCAAGTGTTTTCTAACACTTTAATTAATGGGTTCACTAATTTAAATTCAAATATTTGTTTAATTATTATTAGGATTCCGTTAATTTCGCATACAACAACTCGAGGCTCCTCATTCCAGTCTCGTTGTCGGGCACTTACACGCAACCAACTGTGAGTTCATACCCCTACACTTTTACTGTTTTTAACGTTTTCAGGGGGAATACAACCAAGATACAAAGAAATTTTATGATTTTATATAAAGGATTTAAACAGGATTTAAAACTTATGCAATTGATACAATCAAATGATGATTACATTTTTTTAAACACTTAGATATTTTATCCCTTTTGTAAAATGTTGGGCATAAGGGAAGTTTTCAACATACAACCATAATTGCAAAGTTTTCAGAATAATACATGAACTGGATACATTAACAAACATATAAACTATAATAGGTATAGTTTATGGAACAATTACCTTATCAATGCATGAAACATAGATTCAATGCGAACAAACATATAAACTATATAGGGTATAGTTTATGGGTCATACAATTAGTCATTTAAATTCAAAGGATTCATTTTATTCAACACTTAATCGTTAGTGTAGCATTTTATGAGTGAGCATGTTCGCGTACTTACCTAAGTATTAACAAAAGTCCTGAGATTATAACCAGAGTCTCCTGGACGGAGAACGTGAGTTTGTGCATAGATCTATATGGGACTGACAATCCCGCACTGCAACTGTTAGCTACAGTTAGGCCGGAAGGCCTGGGTGACAAAGTAATTTCGATTTCGACGCCTGAAGAACGTCGTTCAGGCAATTCAATGGTCAAGTATGGTTATAACAACTCATAAATTTGGTACTAAATAATACGATTAATGTATGAATGGTAACAACTTCAAATAGTTTTATTTTAAAATAATAGAACTGCTATACATACTAGAGAATTCTAGGTTTTTTATACAAGAACATACTATACATTACTGGTGATAGCCAGGGATTTCATACCATAGTTTTCTTATAAAACAATACTATACAATACCACTAGTGGTATCCAGGCACATAAACTAACACTTTCATTTACATTTATAGACACAGTAACGAATATACACTTCGGTCTTAGGGTTTAAGAGTACTTTTCAAAACTAAAGAGAATATTGGATTTTCTTGAGAGCATGTAAACATTTTACAGATTCACAGAAAAGTTTTTATTTCAAAAAAATACTTATGAACTCACCAGATTTATACTGATACTCTTTCAAAACAGCTTGTATTCTCAGGAAATCAGTAGACAGGTACTCTCGCAGGATTTTGAGAAGACGGAGCTTATAGTGTCTCGTCTTTTATACTTTTGGTTATATACTTTTGTTATATACAAACTATGTATCAAACAGATGTAAATATTTTACTTATCCAATGTAATGGTTGTGTTTACTTTGATTACTATGATGCAATTGTTGTGATCCTGTACATGACGTCCCCCACCCCCGAACGTTTCCGCCGTTCCGGTTTGGGGGTGTGACAGATTGGTATCGGAGCATTGTTTATAGTGAACTAAGTATATCGAACCTTAAATGATATACAACTATAAACGCTAAGGGGCCGAAGTGCTCTGAACTAAAAGTATACTTTTAAAAATCTAAGTATTTTATAAGAAGTATACTGATGGGTTTTAGGTACAACAAATAAACTAGAAACAATTCCTAAGTTCACATGCAACCTACTTTGGATCTATGTTTTAACTATTGAACATACAACTTTGAATTGCAAAACAAGAACCCTAGAGGAGAGAGGCTAATTTCGAAATTAACAAACTAGGGTTTCGGGTTTACATACATTTCAATTGTTATAGCAAACAATTGATATTCCCTTGATCTTGATCTTGATCTTCTTGGAAGCTTTAGCACCACAAGTGTAATGCCTCTAATGGAATCACACCCAAACTAGCAAGAAGGAAAGTAGAAGAAGAGAGAGAGGAGGGAGTATGCAAAATCTCGGCCTTAGGGTTTCTTCCAAAGAAAGAGTACCAAAAACATGAACCAGGAGGCTCCTTATATAGCTGAGGGATCTAGGGTTTAAGGGAAACCCTAGTTATCCTTTGCTTAGGGCCTAAGCAAACCCAAGGGCCTTATCCAAGCCCCTATGGACGAAATTATTAGGGTTTCCCCTAAAGATTTCGTCCACCCTCTTCCAAGGGGGTTCTAGAGCCTTCCACTCAACTATTAGATAATTGCAAACTAGTCCCTGTACCTTATAATTAATTCTTTTAACCCCAAAATCAATTCTGATTAATTTCTGGCTAACAATTAATTAAACATAATGATTTCTAATTAATATGTTAATCCATTAACATATTAATAAATCATTTATATATATATTAATTTATTAATCTTATAAATTAATATCTCTCCTTTCATAATTTCCTTGTCCAGTTGCTAGGTTGAGGGCAACCCAAAAGGACTGTGCTGCTGTCAATTCAAGTACATACCAATTATAGTTATGGGCTTAGACACCTAATCCAACAGTCTCCCACTTGGATAAGTCTGTAACTATAATTGCTAGTATGCCTTCTAAATTTGACCAGCAAATTGTAGCTTCCAAAAAGCTGCTGTCGAACTCTGACCCAGTCAGTTATGTGTCCTAAGATAAGTGATCATATAACCCTTCGTTCTGCTTGATATCCCCAGACAAAAGACATGGAATATAATCAATCTCTTTGTCCAGAATCTATGTTTCCCGATTCCTGATTTGTGATGATGTAGGACTTCTAAATGAACACATCAATTTAGTCCTGGCTGGGCCCAGCACATAAGTCAACACCAAATCATCGAGGGGCCCACAGATATCGCTTTTCCTGTTAGGGCAAAAGGAACGAATAAACGTTGACTCATATGCTTGTATCTTTTACTCATCAAATTATGCATGACAATACGTTTTATAACACCAAGTTACTGATGCGTTTTCGTATCACCAATGCACAACCGACTTGTAAATTACAACTCATATATCTTCGTTTCAAGATTATAAGATATTATCGTCTCAGTATTACTCGTGATGAATTCCATGAAGTAATACTCTGAGCGTGGGTTTATCCAATACTCAAATCTCAATTTCTGAGTACTCATGAACATTGCAGCAATTCTATTGCCATGTCTATCCTTAGACAATCTGCAATCCAATTCATGACAGTCTTAATTCACTACTTACTTCCAAGAGTACGAGCGACTGTGGAGTTTGAATAATCTCATTATTCAGGAAGTAAAACATGCAAAAATGAAACACAATAATAAACAATTGACAAAAGGTAGTAGCCAAACTTATAAATAATACTTTATTATTTAATCACCAAAAGTTAATTACATTTACTTTGTTACAAGTTTCAAAAACTAATCTAACTACTAAAACTAATATCATCTTTCAGTCCTATGCTCCGAGCATGCTGAATATGCTTAGCCCTACTCAGACCCTTTGTGAGGGGATCTGCTGGGTTATCTTCAGATGACACCCTCTTTACTATAAGATGGCCTTCTTCAACTCTATGTCTCATGAAATGGTACTTTCTGTCGATATGTCTGGTCTTACCATGATCTCTCGGTTCCTTTGTCAAGGCAACCGCTCCTTCATTATCGCAGAACAGTTCCATAGGCTCCTGGATGGTTGGAACAACTCCGAGATCCCCGATTAAGTTCCTCAACCAAGCTGCTTCTTTCGACGCTTCACTTGCTGCAATGTACTCTGATTCACAAGTAGAATCAGCCACCGTATTTTGCTTGGAACTCTTCCAAGTAACTGCTCCTCCATTCAGTAAAAACACCCAGCCCGACTGAGAACGGAAGTTATCTCTATCCGTCTGAAAGCTGGCATCACTGTAACCATCTACTCTCAAAGTATCACTGCCACCAAGCAC
Organism: Lactuca virosa; assembly: GCF_052849685.1. NCBI lineage: Eukaryota > Viridiplantae > Streptophyta > Magnoliopsida > Asterales > Asteraceae > Lactuca > Lactuca virosa. The sequence continues at coordinate 291,291,092 of NC_136429.1, read as the reverse complement.
AAGGACCCAGTCCTTTGTCCTTCGCAAATACTTGAGTATATTCTTAACTGCTATCCAATGAGCTCTACCTGGGTTTCCCTGATAGCGACTGACCATGCTCAAAGCAAATGCCACATCAGGGCGAGTACATGTCATAGCGTACATGATCGATCCGACAGCGGAAGCATAAGGTACATGACTCATGTCATCTATTTCAACATCTGTACTTGGGCATTGAGTCTTACTCAATTTGGTATTGCTCTGGATAGGTAGCTCTCCCTTCTTGGAATTTTCCATACTAAACCTCTTTAGTACCTTATCCAAGTATGTGCTCTGACTAAGTCCAATTAGTCTCTTCTTTCTATCTCTCAATATTCTAATCCCAAGAATATAGGCAGCTTCTCCAAGGTCTTTCATGGCAAAACACTTTCCAAGCCAAGACTTAACTTCTTTCAAGGTTGGAACGTCGTTACCAATGAGTAATATGTCATCGACATACAACACCAGAAAAGTTACTATACTCCCACTAGCTTTGATATACACACAGAACTCATCTTCACTTCTAGAGAAACCAAATTCTTTGACTTTCTCATGGAAGCAAAGATTCCAACTGCGAGATGCTTGTTTCAATCCATAAATGGATTTCTCAAGCTTGCACACTCTATTAGGGAACTTTGCATCAACAAAACCCTCTGGCTGACTCATGTAAACATCTTCAGCCAACTTCCCATTAAGGAAAGCAGTTTTGACATCCATCTGCCAGATTTCATAATCATGAAAGGCAGCTATGGCGAGCAATATCCTAATAGATTTAATCTTAGCCACTGGCGAGAAGGTTTCATCATAGTCAACCCCTGGGGTTTGAGTGAAACCTTTTGCAACCAGTCGAGCCTTGAATGTGTGCACATTTCCATCCATGTCTGTCTTCTTCTTGAAGATCCATTTGCACCCAACTGTCTTACGACCTGGTGCACTATCAACCAAATTCCAAACTTGGTTGTCATACATGGACTTAATCTCGCTGTCCATTGCCTCTTTCCACTTGGAAGCCTCTGGATCTTCCATTGCTTCCTTATAAGTGACTGGTTCATCTAAGTTTACCAGTGTTCTGTCACTTATGAATGTGTCACCATCTGAAGTAATATGGAAACCATACAACTCAGGTGGCACACTCACCCTAGTGGATCTTCTAAGAGGTAATGAGTTATCGATTGGTTCAACAGGAACTGTTTCCTCTGGTTGAGTGCTAGTGTCATCTAAGGTTCCTTCATTGGCTGAATCTTGAATTTCTTCAAGGTCAATAGTGCTCCCACTGTCCTCTTTGAATATGAGCTCTCTTTCAAGAAAGACTCCTCTTCGTGCTACAAAGACCACGTTTTCACTAGGCCTGTAGAACAAATATCCAAAAGACTGCTTTGGGTAACCAATGAAAACACATTTCTCACTTCTAGCTGCTAGCTTGTCGTGAGTCTCTCGTCTTACGAAAGCTTCACAACCCCAGACTTTAATATGTGCTAATGAGGGAACTTTCCCTGTCCACATTTCGTGAGGTGTTTTGGCAACCTTCTTTGTAGGGACAAGATTGAGGATGTGGGCGGCTGTCTCTAAGGCATACCCCCAGAAGTGAATAGGAAGCGAAGCCCGACTCATCATAGAACGAACCATGTCTAACAAGGTTCGATTGCGCCTCTCAGCTACACCATTTAACTGTGGTGTCCTAGGAGGAGTCAATTGTGAGACTATCCCACATTCTTTCAGATAGTCGTTAAACTCGATACTAAGATACTCCCCGCCTCTATCGGATCTAAGTATCTTTATCTTTCTGCCCAATTGATTTTCGACTTCATGTTTAAACTCTTTGAACTTTTCAAAAGTTTCTGACTTATGCTTGATCAAGTAGATATATCTATATCTGCTATAATCGTCAGTGAAAGTCACATAGAATCGATTAGCATCTCTTGTAGTTGATCTGAAGGGCCCACACACATCTGTGTGTATGAGATCCAACAGACCTTCACCTCTTTCACAAGACCCTGTGAATGGTGATTTTGTCATCTTTCCCAAAAGACAAGATTCACACATATCATCTGACTTTAGGTCAAATGATTCCAACACTCCATCCTTTTGGAGTTGGGCTATGCGTTTCTTGTTAATGTGTCCAAGACGACAATGCCACAAGCATGCCTTGTCTACACTATTAGACAAGTCAATATTAAGTACACTATTTCCTAAGCTATCAACACAAGTCACTGTTTCATATACACCATTACAAGGCAAAGCTTCAAACATAAAAACACCATTCTTATAAACAGAAATTGAACCATTCAAATCATTAAAAGAATATGTAAAACCTTGTCTGAACAATGCATGAAATGAAATAATGTTTCTCGTCATCTCAGACGAATAGCAACAATTTATTAAATCTAATCTAACATCATTACTAAGCAGAAGCTGATAAACTCCGATCTTGGTTACTGGTGAAGACTTTCTGTTTCCCATGATCAGGTTTATCCTTCCTCGCTCTATCTCCTCACTTTCCTTTAGACCCTGCAAATCAGAACAGATATGAAAACCACATCCTGTGTCAAGGACCCATGAACGAGAAGATAATTAGTTATTAGCAGAAATAGTGTAAATACCTGCCGAAGATGGCTTCACTTTGCCATCCTTGATATCTTGCAGATATTGTGGGCAAGATCTCTTCCAATGCCCCTTTTGGTTGCAGTAAAAGCAAACTGCCTCTTTTGGATCAGAAACATGGGGAGTGGAACCATTGGGCTTAGCCTTTGGGCCATTACTAGATGACCCAGCTTGAGCCTTGCTCTTCCAGTTTTGCTTGGGAGGACCTTTCCTCTTTTTCCCCTTTCCCTGTCCAATAGCCAAAACAGGGGCACTAGCAGGTGTGGAGGGTATACTTTTACCCTTCATCCCTGCTTCAGCTGTCTGCAACAAGTTGTGCAATTGGGCCAAGGTCTGCTCAGTATTGTTCAAATGGTAAGTTAGAATAAACTGACCATAACATTCAGGAAGTGAGTTCAAGACCATGTCAATGGCCAATTCCTCATCAAAGTGAATATTGAGCTTGACCAAACGCTCTATGTAGCGTTGCATTCTTTGCACATGTGACACAACCGACTCCCCATCTTTCATCTTGCAAGCCATGAGTGACTTGACTACTTCGAACTTTTCTTGACGAGCTCGCTTATGGTACTTTTCCATAAGGTCCTTGTTCATCTCGAAAGGCCAGTAGTCCTCATAGTACCTCTGCAGTTCTGGGGACATAGTTGCCACCATGATGCATGCCACTTTGGTAGCATCATCGTAATTTTTCTTGTAGGCAGCAAGATCTTCAGGAGTAGCTTCATTCTCATCAAGCTCTTTGAGCTCCTTTTCAAGAACATATTCTTTGTTCTCGAAACGAAGAGCCATCTTGATGTTGCGCATCCAATCGTTATAGTTTGAGCCATCCATAACGACTTTGGAGCATATATTGAGCAAGGAGAAGTTCTGGTTGGAGGAGGATGAAGTAGAAGTGTTTCCAGGAGTAGACATCTGAAAAGAAAGAAAGTTTTAGTTAGATTTCAAGATACCTTAATAGAATAACCCAAAGATATAATATCAAGGTTAGGATCCAACTATGAAGATTCACAACTCAGAAATGGGATGCCGAGATCCAAGTGCAAATTTCATAAAGGTAGGCGAATGACGATTCACCAATTCCACCATTAGACGAAACAAACGAAGTGAAATTCCTAATTCTTTTGAGATACATTGAAACTATTCAATGGCATGTTTTAATCTCAGATTATGCTCTTCTATTTGTGACTGGGATGCCGAGGATCACAAACAAGATGTGAATAACCATGCAAATGTGCTTGGTAACCTCATTGTCTTTAACTATTGATGTGCTGGTAAACCACACACGCTCCATCAAAATGAAAATTATGAGATACCCATTACTACTCTTTATTGGTGCCTTTTAGTGTGCTGGTTAACCACACACGCTCCACTAACGACCAATAAAGCATAATGTGCAATTTCATGGATTAGCATACTTTTCACATTTTTCCTAAAGTAACTAGAGTTGGGATTTTGAAAACAATGTTCTAGTACTTTTAATATCATTATACTTTTAATGAGAAGTAGTTGTCCTATCAAATCCATTCTGCTAACGACCCTCCACTAATCAAGGAAGCGGTGGGTGAGAGTGGACACCCATTCAACTACCATTTTATAGGCAGTTTCCTTATACCCCCCTTATAGATTAGCTTCGTGAATGAGGCATACTAGCGACTTGACTGACCATATTCTTATACATATAATATTAAACCTTTAATTATAATATATATAAGGTGTGTTTTAAAACTTTTTAAAACTTCAAGGGTTTATATAAATTTCGAAATTTAAGCTATTAATTTCAAATTTAAATAAACCAATTAACTAGATTTAATATTTATCTATTAATTAACTATTAATCAAATTATTAAATCTTGTAAGGATTATCTAATTAAATTAATCAATTAATTTAATCTTAATCCTTATCCCTCTAATTTCGAAAAATAGGGTAAGGATAATTATCCAATTAATCTAATTAAGTAACAATTATCCAAAAACAAGAAACCCTAGTTATCCTCTTAGCATATTTCGAAATTCATAAGGGAGGAGGCTAGGGTTTTCAAAACCCTAACCCTAATTTCGATTAGGGTTCTTTGGAGGCTAGGGTTTTCGAAAAAACCCTTTGATCCAAAACCCTAGAAATCGAAAGATTGGCCTTTAGGGTTTAATAGCTATAAACCCTAATTTGCAATTCAACAATTGTAGCAATTCAATTTAAAACAACAATGGCTCTGATACCACTGATGGGTTTTAGGTACAACAAATAAACTAGAAACAATTCCTAAGTTCACATGCAACCTACTTTGGATCTATGTTTTAACTATTGAACATACAACTTTGAATTGCAAAACAAGAACCCTAGAGGAGAGAGGCTAATTTCGAAATTAACAAACTAGGGTTTAGGGTTTACATACCTTTCAATTGTTATAGCAAACAATTGATATTCCCTTGATCTTGATCTTGATCTTCTTGGAAGCTTTAGCACCACAAGTGTAATGCCTCTAATGGAATCACACCCAAACTAGCAAGAAGGAAAGTAGAAGAAGAGAGAGAGGAGGGAGTATGCAAAATCTCGGCCTTAGGGTTTCTTCCAAAGAAAGAGTACCAAAAACATGAACCAGGAGGCTCCTTATATAGCTGAGGGATCTAGGGTTTAAGGGAAACCCTAGTTATCCTTTGCTTAGGGCCTAAGCAAACCCAAGGGCCTTATCCAAGCCCCTATGGACGAAATTATTAGGGTTTCCCCTAAAGATTTCGTCCACCCTCTTCCAAGGGGGTTCTAGAGCCTTCCACTCAACTATTAGATAATTGCAAACTAGTCCCTGTACCTTATAATTAATTCTTTTAACCCCAAAATTAATTCTGATTAATTTCTGGCTAACAATTAATTAAACATAATGATTTCTAATTAATATGTTAATCCATTAACATATTAATAAATCATTTATATATATATTAATTTATTAATCTTATAAATTAATATCTCTCCTTTCATAATTTCCTTGTCCAGTTGCTAGGTTGAGGGCAACCCAAAAGGACTGTGCTGCTATCAATTCAAGTACATACCAATTATAGTTATGGGCTTAGACACCTAATCCAACATATACAAGTATACATACATACCAGAACCAGTATCACAAGAAGAACAAAACAAAATTATTTAGATGTTGGACATTGTTGTTAAACCTAGGCAGTTATGTAATCATATCTGTAATAAATATAGACTGATCAACTATATTTATTTGAGATACTACCAACATGTGTTTGGGAGTGATGGTGGTGTTGCAGCAAGTCTAAAACTTACCAAAGTCCATACAAAAGAGAACAATAGAATAGAACACACAACCTAAAATACTATAGGAGTATTTTGTCTAGAGCCAAAAACATTGTAGACATTTCATTCCAAGTGTTGCTATTCATTCTCTAGCAATTGTTTACATTCATTAAGTATACTTCCTCTATTAATCGCTTAATAGAACACTATAACTATCAGGATAAGATATACATTGTTCAATATCACCTGACTTCTAACAACTATAGAGGACTTATCTTCGTTTTACCTCATGAATTATTTTAGAGAAAGATGCCTCCGAAGAAGAAGTCCAACCGAAAGAACAACGATCCTCCACCGCCACCACCTCCTCAGTTCGATATTGTTATGTTCTAGGCAGCAGTTACAGCCGATGTGGCTGCCGCCATGTCGCAGATCAATTCTGGCAGCACTAGTGGGTCGGGTTGTGGTACCCATCCCCTCATTCTCGATGGTGGCCAGGGACACCCGAGGGAGTGTTCCTACAAAGACTTTATGAACGTGAAGCCCGAATCCTTTGACGGCAATGGAGGTGTCATTGCCCTAACTCGTTGGTTTGAGAAGATCGAATCAATTTTTGAGATCTGTGCGTGCCCTGAGGCAAGCAAGGTCAAGTTTGCCGCGTGCACCTTCACCGATAGAGCACTAACTTGGTGGAATAGCCGAGTCAAATCCCTAACTTTGCCGGTAGCCAATGCCATGGGTTGAGAGAATTTGAAAGAACTAATGCACGCGGACTACTGTCCACGGGCCGATATGCAAAAGTTGGAACACGAGCTCTGGAACCTGAAGATGAAGGGTTCCGACATTGCTGCGTACACTACTAGGTTCAACGACCTAGCTCTTCTGTGTCCTGGGATGGTCACCCCGGAAAGCAAGAAAATTGAGAGGTACATATGCAGATTGACACCCCCAACTCAAGGGAACGTCTTGGCTGCTAAACCTCTCACATTTGACACCGCCAAGTGTCTGGCGCAAACTCTGATCGATCACGGGGATAATCATGAACCCGTAGCAGCTGTTCCTGAGAAACATAAGGAGAGTAGTGGAAAGAAAAAGTTTTGGAATAAGCGCAAGGCCCAGTCTTCACAGGATCCCTCCAAGAAGCAACAGACAATGGCAGTCCACGCTGCTACCGTTCCTGCTGTTGTTCCCACTACTCCAACATCTCCCAGCCGTTATGCTGGAAACCTGCCCCTGTGTAACAAATGCAACTTCCATCACTTGGGAGTTTGGTGAGAAATGCAATGCGACAAATGTTGCAGAAAGGGGCACAACTCGTTTCAGCAAAACTAAGGTCCAACCAACCAATCAGGCCTCTAGAGTTGGAGTAGGCCAAGCCTGCTATGGTTATGAAGAAACCGGGCACTTCAAGAGGAATTTCCTCAAAGCAACAACTGCTGGCAACATAGGGAAGGTGCTAGCAATGGGCTAGGAGGAGGCAGTTGTTGATCCTACCGTAGTTACGGGTACGTTCCTCCTCGACAACTCTTATGCATGTATTCTCTTTGATAGTGGTGCGGAGAGAAGTTTTGTCAGTCATGCATTTAAGCACTTACTCAAACACAAATCCCAACCTTTAACCGAAACATTCACCGTCGAGATGGCTAATGGAAAGAAAGAGAGTACTAACGACGTATTCGTAGGATGCACCCTCACTCTGAACGGTTATTCCTTTCCAATCGACCTTATGCCGATTTCCGTAAAAAGCTTTGATGTCATCATCGGCATGGATTGGTTGAGCCCCAATCGTGCTGATATTCTCTGTTATGAAAAAGCCATTCGCCTCAATCTGTAATCTGGTGAAGCCCTCGTTATCTATGGCGATAAACTCAACACGAACCTTCGTATCATTTCATGCATCAAAGCCCAAAAATACCTACGAAAAGAGTGCCATGCATTCTTAGCCCATGTCATCAACGAAAAACAAGAACTCAAAGACCTCGAGAGCATCCCCTAAGTTTCTAACTTTCACTGAGGATCTTCCCGGAGTTCCTCCCGAGCGCCAAGTCGAGTTCCGAATCGACATAATTCCCAGAGCTACCCCCGTAGCCAAATCCCCTTACCGTCTAGCTCCAGCAGAAATGCAGGACCTATCCAGACAACTTAACGAACTTCTCAGCAAGGGATTCATTAGACCGAGCTTCTCACCCTAGGGAGCACCGGTCTTGTTCGTTAAGAAGAAGGATGGATCTTTCCGTATGTGCATAGATTATCGTGAGCTCAACAAGCTTACTATCAAGAACCGCTACCCTGTTCCCAGAATCGACGGCCTTTTTGATCAACTTTAGGGAGCGAGATACTTTTCAAAGATAGACCTGAGATCAGGGTACCATCAGCTACGATTGATGGAGAGTGATGTTCCGAAAACAGCGTTCCGAACTCGATATGTTCACTACTATTTTGTAGTGATGCCCTTAGGTCTAACCAACGCACCTTATGTATTCACGGACCTGATGAATAGGGTGTGTCGTCCATTCCTAGACAAGTTCATGATAGTATTCATAGACGACATACTTATATATTCACGAAGCGAGGAAGAGCACAGACAACACTTAAGACAAGTTCTAGAAACGTTGAGAACAGAAAAACTTTACGAAAAATTTTCTAAGTGCGAGTTTTGGATTAGAAAGGTAACTTTCTTGGGTCACGTGGTTAGCGAAGACGGCATACACTTGGACCCCTCCAAAATAAAGGCAATCGAGAACTGGTCAGCAAAAAAAGACGCCCACAGGAATCCGTCAATTCTTGGGTCTTGTTGTCTACTATCGCAGATTCATCCAAAACTTCTCTAGCATTGCTAAGCCTCTTACCGCCCTGACTCAGAAAGGTGTAACCTTTATTTGGTGAAAACAAAAAGACACTGTGTTCCAGACTCTGAAGAAAGCCTTGTGCAACGCACCTATCTTGTCTCTTCCTGAAGGGACAGAAGGCTTCATAGTTTACTACGATGCATCCAATCAGGGGCTAGGCTGTGTGCTTATGCAGCGAGGAAAGGTTATTGCCTATGCCTCGAGACAGCTAAAGACACACGAAGTCAATTATACTACTCACGCTCTTGAGTTGGGAGCAGTGGTCGTCGCATTGAAAATATGGAGACATTACTTGTACGGTACCAAGTGCACTATCTTCACCGACCACAAAATCCTACAACATATCTTTGACTAAAAGGAGCTTAATATGAGGCAACAGTGATGGCTAGAGCTACTCAATGATTACGAGTGAGAGATTCACTATCATCCGGGCAAGGCCAATGTAGTAGCAGACGCCCTTCGCCGGAAGGAATACTCAGGTCGTAAGGTGAAGGCACTAACCATGACAATCCATTCGTATCTGGCCACACATATCAAAGAGGCTCAGCTAGAAGCCTTGAAGCCAGATAATGTGGTAGATGAATCCTTGAGAGGAATGGACAAAAACTTCGAAATCAAGGGTGACGGGGTTCGTTAGTTCATGGACCGGATCTGGACACCAAGTTTCGGTGGTTACAGAGAGGTGGTCATCAATGAAGCCCACAAAACACGATATTTTGTTCACCCAGGTTCTGATAAGATGTATCTGGATCTCAAGAAACTATATTGGTGGCCAAACATGAAAGCAGAGATTGCTACCTACGTAGGTAAGTGCCTAACTTGCGCCAAAGTCAAGGTAGAATACCAAAAGCCCTCAGGTTTGCTTCAACAGCCATAAATACCTAAGTGGAAGAGGGAGCGGATTACAATGGATTTCATTACCAAGTTACCCAAGATATCGGGTGGTGATGACACCATTTGGGTAATCGTCGATAGATTAACCAAATCTGCCCACTTCCTGCCAATCAAGGAAAGATACAAAATGGAGAGACTGATTAGAACCTACATCCGAGAGATAGTACAACTGCACGGTGTGCCTGTATCCATTGTCTTGGACAGAGATAGCATATTCACCTCGCGGTTTTGGCAGTCACTGTAGAAGGCTCTTGGAACTAACCTTGACATGAGTACAGCTTATCATCCTCAAACAGATGGGCAGAGCGAGAGAACCATTCAAACCCTGGAAGACATGCTGAGAGTGTATGTTATCGAAGCCCCCTACAACAACAACTATCACACTAGCATTAAGGCTGCTCCATTCGAAGCCCCCTATGGCCGCAAGTGCAGATCCCCTTTGTGTTGGGCTGAAGTGGGTGACACGCAGCTAGATAGAGGTCAAGTTCCCGATAGCACTCTCACTGACCCAGAAATCATCCGAAAAACCACAGAAACGATTGTGACAACCCGAAATTTCTATTCTGTACAACCATTCACTTCAATAGAAGTCAGAACTGTTTCTGCTAACTTTTGAGTTGTGTAGAGTCAGTTTGAGTGTTCTAAAGCCTAGTACTTCAGGAGATAACAGGAGAGAGGATGCTCTAGGGTTTATTGTGCAACAATAAAGTCCCAAAACTCCAAGAGTTTGGAGTTTACGGCCTAAACATGGTGTTTACGGCCATAAACCCCAAGGGTATAAATATGGCACTTAGCCATTTTTAACACTTTTTCACCATTTCAAGACTAGAACTCAAATCCTCTCAAGTATCATCCGATTTTCCTTCTTGATATTCAACTTTGTAAGTGTTTCTTACCCTAATAAGTTGATATCTTACTTAATCTAGTGATCTTACATGATTCCATCCGTGAAATCATTCCATATGTGTAGATCTTCAAGTTTCACCAAGAATACTAAGAACACACACTAGTGTTCTTGGACTTTTAGCACCTTTTCAAGCTTCTACATAGTAAGTACTCTTACCCTAGTGTGTTATAAGACATGTTACACTTCCTAATCATCTAGAAAACATAAGGAAACACAAGATCAAAGGTGTTTACGGTCCAAGATGTTCTTGGACCGTAAACCCTAATGAATGGGCCAAAGTGTGCCCTAGTCCCTTACCAAGCCTTGGATACTAGTCTAGATACCATCCTTGATGTGCTTAGGACTTAAAACATCAAAAAGACCAAAACTATTTGGGTTTACGACCATAAACCCAAGGAGAAATGGTTCAAGGACCGTAAAATCCACAAAGGAGTGAAATGGTGCCCTAATCACTTCCAAAGGCTTCGACTTCAAGTAGGAATGCTTCTTATGACCTTATAAGCTTCAAATCACAAAATGGTAAAAGTACCATGAGTTTACGGCCGTAAACTCATGGGTTTACGACCGTAAACTCAAATGGAGTTGGTACCAAAACCGTAAACTCATAAAGAGTTTGCTCTTGGACCCTAAACTCAATAGCCAAGTCCTACAACCCTTAGATGCAATCCTTAGGACTTATAGCACTTAAATCAAGTGTTTTACATGTCTTAGGATGTCTTAACTTGGTTAATTAGTTGTTTAATGACTAATTGATACATATATGTGTAATTATATGTTAACTAGGATCCTTGTGTGTGTTCAAGTCTTCACTTGACACTTAGCATCCTATTCATTTCGTTCATCCAAACCACTCACTACAGGTGAGTTCATACCCCTTAATTAACCTTTTAAATGTTTTTAAATGCTTTTATGGGGGGGAATACAAGTTGAACTATTATAGTTATTATATCAATCACATGTGATTAATAACTACCAAACAAGTGGACTTCTTACTTTTCAAACTGTGTTACCAAACTGTTTTACTTCAAACTGTTTTACAAACTTTTTTACCTACCAAATGCTTTTACTTAAACTCTTTTAATCTTATATTCTGTTAAATGTGTATCTATATAGATATAGTTATATAAGTAGGATTGAAAGGACTTAGGACTGATAGCTCACCTTACTTCCTGTTCCTTGTTTGGTTGTGGACTTAGGGTATATCGGTTATTTGTCCGAAGGTCGTTTGAATCCTAGTTATATATTGTGTATCTGTATATAGGTAGAAAGGTTCCTTCTTTCATTCAGTTCAATACCTTTGGGTAGCAAAGGTATACACAAACATTTTCATACATACAGACAACATTACTAGTAAACTATAATAGGTATAGTTTAGGGAGATACTAATACTATTACTAGAACAGTGAAACATACAAAGAGTCAGTTCATACATGAGTCAATAACAATACAGAGAGAACATACAAAACAATACAGAGAGAACATACAATACATTACAGAGAGAACATACATACATGCTAGACAGGGAGAGAACACACAATACAGCTAGCACATTCATATAAAAGAACATTACTACAGTTATGTGAGCCACGTAACGGGGCATGGCATCACCTGTCATGGACGTTTTGTATCCAGAATCTCCTTAAGTGGGGAGCATATGATTTTGTGTATAGATCTATACTGGATTGACTATCCTACACCTTGTTGCTCGCTACAGTGGGATTTTCAAGTCTACGGGTGCCAAACGTCATTTCTTACGACGTCTTACATCGTCGTTTTTCTATAGTCGGTAGCAGGGTACAGGCCGATCACATGGTACTTTAAATAACAATTGGTTTAAGGTAGGTTAGTACAGCAGTAGTTACTTAATACAACACTACAGTACTATTTCATTTTCCCATTTGCATTCAATTTGTGATCTTCACACAATAAACAGTAATGTAACAACTATATTTTTGGTTAATGATAGTCAGATTTGGGAAAATACATACTCTTACAAGAGACACACACAGACACTAGATGCCTTGGTAGAAGGCTACTTTTAGTAGGAAACATAGGGTTTTCTAGGAGAGTTCAAACAATTACAAACTTTTACAAAACTTATACATTACAGACTTCCAAACACTTTCATAAAAATACAGACACTAAAATACTTATGATCTCACCAGCTTTAAAGTTGATACTCTCTTTCAAAATAACTTGTATCCTCAGGTCGCCAGTAGACAGGTACCGGAGCCAGGTTTTGAGAAGATGGAGCTCGTTCAAGACTCATCTTTTATTTTGATTCATATTTTTAGTGTCTATATAACTTGACAGAACACACTGGTATGAAATTATATTATTAATGCAATGGATGATGTTGTTGCTTGTTTACTACTATGCATTGTTGTGATACTGTACATGACGTCCTCCACCCCCGAACAATTCCGCCGTTCTGGTTTTGGGGTGTGACAAAGATCGTACAAATCCGAGAACGACTAAAAGCCTCGAGAGATAGACAAAAGGGCTACGCCGACAAAAGACGAAAAGTCTTGGAATTCCAGGTTGGTGACCGCGTTCTGTTGAAGGTCTCACCCTGGAAGGGCATGGTACGCTTCCGAAAGCATGGAAAGCTGAATCCAAGATACATTGGACAATTCGAGATCCATGCTAGGATTGGTCATGTAGCTTACAAACTCCGGTTACCTCAAGAACTTAGCAACATCCATCCCGTCTTCCACGTGTCTAATCTTAAAAAGTGTCTATCCGACGAGACACTCGTGATTCCACTCGACGAAATCGAGATAAATGAGAGTCTTAACTTCGTGGAAGAGCCAGTCGAAATCATGGATAGGGAAGTCAAGCGAACGAAACAAAGTCGCATCCCGATAGTGAAGGTTCGCTGGAATGCCAAGCGGGGACCTGAATTCACTTGGGAGCGCAAAGATTAGATGCAACAGAAGTATCCGCATCTTTTTCCCTAGTGCATAATTGTATGCATTTCAGAATTTTGGGACGAAATTCCCTCTAACGGAGGGATGATGTGACAACCCGATACTTTCCGGTCAACAAAAGTCATTTCCGTTAAAAAAATTTGAATTTTATTTATTTTGTCAAACTCGTAAGGGTTGAAAACAACTTAGATTATATAAATTAAATTTATATAAGTGTCGGGACCAAAAATCACGCGAAAAATCAAGTTTTACTTCAAAAATCTGCCAAGTCTCGTCATCACTATGTCTACGGCCACAAACTCGTTCACGACCGTAAACCCGTTCCCGGCCGTAAACTCAACCGCTATATATATATACCCAGAGAGATTTCTCATTTTTCATCATTTTCACTCAAAAATCCTCTCAAATCTCTCCCAAGAACATTCAAACCTTCAAGATCCAACCTTCAAATCTTCAAGTTTTCACCAAGAACACCAAGAACATCTTCAAATCTTCAAAGGTCGGAAACCGTTCACGGCCGGAATCAATTAAACGGCCGAAAACCATTCAACATCCGAAATCAGTTCACGACCGAAAACCATTCACGCCCAAAAACCATTCACGGCCGAAAACCATTCACGGCCGCAAACAGCCCCGAATCGTGAATCTTGGCTGTAAACCCACTTTTTCCACTTCGATCGAGTCTCGGTAATATTCCTAAACCAAAGGCAACTGTTTTCTAACACTTTTTTTAATGGGTTCACTAATTTAAATGCAAATATGTGTTTAATTATTATTAGGATTCCGTTAATTTGGCGTACAACAACTCGAGGGTCCTCATTCCAGTCTCGTTGTCCGGCACTTACATGCAACCAACTGTGAGTTCATACCCTTACACTTTTACTATTTTTAACGTTTTCAGGGGGGAATACAAACAAGATACAAAGAAATTTTATGATTTTATATAAAGGATTTAAACAGGATTTAAAACTTATGCAATTGATACAATCAAAAGATGATTACATTTTTTTAAACACTTAGATATTTTATCCCTTTTGTAAAATGTTGAGCATAAGGGAAGTTTTCAACATACAACCATAATTGAAACGTTTTCAGAATAATACACGAATTGAATACATTAACAAACATATAAACTATACTAGATATAATTTATGGAACAATTACCTTATCAATGCACGAAACATAGATTCAATGCGAACAAACATATAAACTATATAGGGTATAGTTTATGGGTCATACAATCAGTCATTTAAATTCAAAGGATTCATTTTATTCTACACTTAATCGTTAGTATAGCATTTTATGAGTGAGCATCTTCGCATATTTACCTAAGTACTAACAAAAGTCCTGAGATTATAACCAGAGTCTCCTGGAGGGAGAACATGAGTTTGTGTATAGATCTATACAGGACTGACAATCCCGCACCGCAAGTGTTAGCTACAGTCAGGCCAGCAGGCCTGGGTGACAAAGTCATTTCGATTCCGACGCCTGAAGAACGTCATTCAGGCAATTCAATGGTCAAGTATGGTTATAACAACTCATAAATTTGGTACTAAATAATACGATTAATGTATGAATGGTAACAACTTCAATTAGTTTTATTTTAGATTAATAGAACTATTATACATATTGGAGGATTCCAGGGTTTTTATACAAGAACATACTATACATTACTAGTGATAGCCAGGGATTTCATACCATAGTTTTCATATAAAACAATACTATACAATACCACTAGTGGTATACAGACATATAAACTAACACTTTCATATACAATTATAGAACACAGTAACGAATATAAACTTCGGTCTTAGGGTTTAAGACTACTTTTCAAAACTAAAGAGAATATGGATTTTCTTGAGATCATGTAAACATTTTACATATTCACAGACAAGTTTTTATTTCAAAAACATACTTATGAACTCACCAGCTTTATGCTGATACTCTTTCAAAACCGCTTGTATTCTCAGGAAATCGGTAGACAGGTACTCTCGCAGGCTTTTGAGAAGATGGATCTTATAGTGTCTCGTCTTTTATACTTTTGGTTACATAATTTTGCTATATACAAACTATGTATCAAAAATATATAAATATTTTACTTATCCAGTGTAATGGTTGTGTTTACTTTGATTACGATGATGCAATTTTTGTGATATTGTACATGACATCCTCCTCCCTCGAACGTTTCCGCCGTTCCGGTTTGGGGGTGTGACAAGCACCACAAGTGTTGCCTGAAACAAGTCACAAACATCATGAACAATTGGAGAATATTGAGAGAGAGGTTAGGCACCAAGAAATCGTCCATACTCTTGTCATGTCACTCTTAGGACCAATTTTGGCTAAAGGGGTTACACATATATAGTGTAGAATTCCAAGAGTTATGTGTAACCCTAATTCTTACACTTAGGCTTATGATCCATAACTCACATGGACTAATAATTTATGGACTTTCACATAAGCTTAGCCCATTACAAATTAATCATGGATCACTAGCCCAAACCATATGTCTCACCGATTTACATGATCAGTCCCCGCTAATTTAATTGGTCTCTTTTGACCACTAAATTAATTCCAAACTAATTCTTGATCAATACTAATTAAATGATATGATTTCTCAATTAATATATTATACTTATAATATATTAAATAATCATAAATAACCTCATACTCAAATATCCATCCTATCAAATTGTCCTGATGATGGCAACCCGAAATGGACCATGCTACTCTCGGGTCAAGTACATACCAATTATAGTTATGGGCTTAGACACCTAATCCAAAATCATATTTACTAATACTAGGCATATAATATTGTTTTCACAAAAATCATATGAAACAAGCAATTAAGAAGATGTTCATGTAACTTAATAGACTTGATAATTAACAGAAAAACAATTATTGTCAATACATAAGGATCTTTAACAAGCTTAACAAAACAATTTCACCAAGTCAATTAATTTATACCATAAAATAAAACCATATTTACAAGTGAATCTACCCTAAACAGAAGTGACGTGTTTTTAGCTCATATCTATAGAAACTAACATCTCAAAAACGAAATCCAATGATAAAAACATAATGTAAGCAATAGATTAAGAAAAGAGAATGTGTTTTTCCTTTCGATCTCTTCCAAATTGGTCTCTAGGGTTGATCTTTGAATTCCAGAGCTTCAACAATACTTCCAATCGCAAATTATTCGCAATTAATCCCCCCTAAAAACTTCTGTCTCGGGCAATAATGTCCTCTATATAGTTTTCTGAAAACAGGGGCATAGACTGACTCGACGAGTCCATCACTTAAATCCTGTTTGTGTTAAGGCACCTGATGTTTCACGAATCTTCTCATCAACTCGTCGAGTTGAGCACCAACTCGTCGCGTTCCTCGCCTATTCAGCTTGATTTCTTCTAACTTTTCTTCCCGAACACCCGATCACTAGTCCCGCTTTATTTTTAACTCGAGCATGTCTTTTAGGCTGAAAAAACATTTTTAACATAATTAAGTACCTTTTGTTCCACATTTGAGACAAAATAGCCAAAAAGTATTAAGATATTAGACAAAATATATGACTAAATATGCACATATCAGGATTCCTCACAAAATGTCGCTAAAATCCCCAAAACTGCTCCCAATAAGAAATCCTCCAAGGGTTCTGGACCCCATCGACTATGATCAGTCCATCCGGGTTATGATCGAGTTCATATCTCATCATCCCATCGCCATTCCTCTTACAAAAATCCACGATCCACCAATTCCACTTCGTCTCACTCACACCGCATTTGAGAGAATCAAAATTGAAGATGAAGTTCTTGAAATCAGGATAACTGGAGATCGCATTGTGCCTGTCTCCAAACAGACATTTCTGAAAGCGGTTTGAATTCTAGAAAACCCAAAGGGATTTTAAGTTCAATAACCATCGTCTAAAGAGTTTCAGTCGTTCCTCAACCACATTGGGTATACAGAAGAGTTCAAGGCGAAAAAGTTCAAGAAATCGGTAGTTTCAGGCCTATGAACGGTACTCATGCACCTCATCCTTCTAGGTCTCTAGGGGAAACATGGAGGAACTGACACTATGACTAATGATTGGCTCTACGTCGTCTACATCATCTACTCCAGAAAGACGAACGTTTTTTACCTAACAGAAGTTTTGTGGCAATACTTTCGGAAGTTTGTTGTGAAGAGAAAGCCTCAAGAGATTTCAAGTCCGAGATTTTGGGCTCTTTACCATTCAACAGCTCTACTGTGAAAGGCATTCCGAAAGAGGTATTTCTAACCTTTAAAGCTATCAAAATTTATCGCCTTCTGAACCAGACATCTTTCGTACCCACTCGTAGAATGCTTGAACACATGTTGGCATTTCTACCATCCGAGTCCCCTAATTTGAAACATCATTTGGACACTTCAACTGTGTACAACCATACACAGTCTACCCCAGTCTTGTCACACCCCAAAACTGGAACGGCGGAAACGTTCTGGGGTGGAGGACGTCATGTTTAGTATCACAAGTCATGCATCATAGTAAGCAAGTAATAAACAACCATTTCATCAGAAAGAAAGTGTTTACAAAGTATGCAATTCACATAATATATAATACATAGCAAATAACAAAAAGACATGAAGCTATACTGCTCCATCTTCTGAATCCCAGTGCGCGTACCTGTCTACTGGTCTCTTGAGAATACAAGTTATTTAGAAAGCGTAGATCAGCATTTAAGCTGGTGAGTTCATAAGATTTTAGTGAGGTAAGTAAGTTGTAAGAAAGTTGTAGTAAGTTGTAAGTCTGTTTAGAAAAGTTTTCCTGTTCCTCCAGAAAATCCTATATTTCCTGCTTTGATGAAAGATAAGTAAAAATGACTCTACAATCCTTTCTATGAGTACTAAATGGATACAAGTTATATAAAACTCAGAGTAAACAAACAATCGGTTGTGTGTATCTGCCCTAAGCCCACAACCAAACAAGGAACAGGAAATGAGGCGGAAGACACACATCCCATTGTTTGTTAGATCATTGTTATATATAACCCTGGCGTATTCACTTGGTACTCACGGAGTTAACTGTAATAGTTCCTTTATATTTGATGAAAAGATTCTTTAAGAAAACCCTTATTTCTTATAATAAAAATTGTAACCACAGTGGTTCCTTCTATAATCACTTAGTTTATACTAGTTATATATAATCTAATATCGAACAGATAGTTAATTGTAACACCCATAAAATTTACGCCAAATTTAAACTTTTCAATCATAAATAAAACCCAATAGTATTGTTTACAAAAGCCAGATCATAAGGATGAGAGTGGTTCGGTCACGCCTTCGCCTTGCCATGATCTCCTGAAGTACCTGAAACAATAAACTGAAAACTGTAAGCCCGAGGGCTTAGTGAGCTACCCCCAAAATACCAATACCACACTGATAATACCATATCTGTAATAATCAATCAATCAACATGCATACTGGGCCATCGGCCTGACTGGACCGCCCTACAGGGCCTACAGTCTAACTGAATCTATACCGAGCCTTCGGCATGACTGGACCGCCACATGGGCCTACAGTCTTCCCGGACCGCTCATTGGGTGTGTTGGCCTTCAGCACAAAGCAGGACCGCCTCAACCCAAGCAACAAGCAATTAACCATGTGCGCATAACTAACATATACTGGCATATACAAACATCAAACATATCTATCTCACTGATCACCAAACATAGCAATCTCTCATAACTAGAGCACTGACCTAGCAGGTCACTAACATATTAATCCTTACGGATCATAAGAGCATAACATACTGTCTATCATGATTCCGATCTAACAGATCATATCCACATGTAACATACCATAACGATAACAACTAAAGGGTCGGTCTTGGTGCCTTAGACCCTATCGATATAGTGAGGATAACTCACCTTGCAGATGTCGTCTCGGTAGATAAACTTCAACCCTCGGATCACTGCCACAAACTCCACCACCTATTACCATAGTATAAACATACCCATAAGCCAACCAATCAAACCCTGGTTAAAGTCAAAGTTATCAGTCAAGGTCAGCAGTCCATGTTGACCTTGACTCGCCGAGTACCCTCGGCTACTCGCCGAGTTCCTTGAAGTACTAACTCACTCGCCGAGTCACCTGAGTGACTCGTCGAGTTCCTTTGGTTTACGATCGAGACCCTAAGGCCACTCGTCGAGCTTCCTTCTTGCAACTCGACAGTTACCCGCGCATATATAAATTAGGGCAACCTCAACCGACTCGCCGACTTGTTCATCCACTCGTCGAGTCTACGGCAATCTTCATCGGTCTCGCCGAGTTGTTCTTCCAACTCGCCGAGTCGACCATGCGACTCGCCGAGTCCCTTCAGTCCTTTTTGCCATACAGACTCATTTGAGCCATGCAGCGGCTCCAAACTACAGATCCAAGCTTCTAAGGCATGCTTTTCACGTGAAGTTGAAAACTTTACGTGCATGCATAGCTACAAAGGCTATTAATGTCAAATCCAAGCTCACAATGGGAGTTTCGTACTCAGTGAGGCTTCATACATGACCAAATTCGGGGCTTTATGACTATAGAACCCCAGAAGGGTCCAGATCTGAAGTTACAACTTCAGATCTAGCCCACATCCCACTTCATCTTCTCAATTAAACCATAAAAACCCTAGATCTCAACCAAAAGAGGTCTACAAGGAAAAGAAGAAAAGGTGACGACTTGATACCTCCAAATGATGCTATCTGAGGTAGATTTCTGATTTCCCACACTTCCTTGCTCCTAGCCTTTTGTTCTCCAAGCTCTTCTTCTCAAAAGATCTCCTCTCCAAAACTTTAGACACACAAGAATGAAACACCACACGAATTAGGGTTTTCTGAGCTCTCAAAGGACTGCAAAGAGTCCAAAGGAGGCTTATGCTTCCTTAAATAGGGTGAAAAAACCCAGGATTTAGGGTTTCATCTGCCAGCTCCTACTCGTCGAGTCCCTTCATGGACTCGGAGAGTAGGCCATTAAATACGCGAACCAAGCCCGCCGCTACTCGATGAGTAGGGCAACCAACTCGTCGAGTAGGCCTTGAAACCAATTAAATTCTTATTTAAACAATATCTGAGAATCGGGGCGTTACAATTCTCCCCCACTTGAACTAGACTTCGCCCTCGAAGTCTGCTGGAATAAACAACGTCGGGTAATGCTCTAGCATTTCCGCCTCCGGCTCCCACGTCCACTCGGATCCTCTCCGGTGCTCCCACTGCACTTTTACCAAAGGTATTTCTTTGTTCCGCAAAATCTTCTTCTTCCTTTCCAAGATGGCTACAGGCCTCTCCACGTAATTCAGGCGCTCATCGAACTGTATATCATCCAGCGATACTATTGCCTCCTGATCCATAATACACTTTCGCAATTGCAAAACATGGAACGTGCTATGAATTCGGCTGAGCTCCTCAGGTAACTCTAGCCTATAAGCCACTCTGCCAACCTTGGCAATGATCCTGAACGGCCCAATATAACGGGGACCCAATTTTCCCCTCTTCCTGAAGCGGATCACACCCTTCTAGGGCGAGACCTTCAGAAGAACCATGTCACCAAC
This sequence comes from Lactuca virosa, assembly GCF_052849685.1. Taxonomy (NCBI): domain Eukaryota; kingdom Viridiplantae; phylum Streptophyta; class Magnoliopsida; order Asterales; family Asteraceae; genus Lactuca; species Lactuca virosa. Next base: position 291,270,082 of record NC_136429.1, on the reverse strand, counting down.
CTGAAACTCTAAATCCGATCGGTGTCTATCAGCGTAGCTCTTTTGCTGACTCTGAGCGGTCTGCAGCCGCTGTCTGATCTGCTGGATCTTTTCGGTAGTCTGCAAGACTACCTCCGTCCGACCCATCACTCTGTGTCCAACCTCACCCCAACAGACCGAGGTTCTACATCTCCGACCATACAACCGCTCAAAAGGCGTGGCGCCGATACTGGAATGGTAGTTGTTATTGTAGGCGAACTCTGCAAGCGGTAGATGGGAATCCCAACTCCCACTGAAGTCAATGATGCACGCCCTCAACATATCTTCGAGGGTCTGAATGGTTCGCTCACTCTGTCCATCGGTCTACGGATGGAACGTTGTACTAAAGCGCAGCCGCGTACCCATTTCCTCATGGAACTTCTGCCAAAAACGGGAAGTAACCTGACATCCCGATCGGAAACAATGGAGACTGGAACCCCATGGCGAGAGACAATCTCGCTGACATACATATCGGCCAATCTCTCGGCCGACGAACTCTCCCGTATGGCCAAGAGATGGGCATTCTTGGTCAACCGATCCATGATGACCCATATAGCATCGAACCCTTTCGCCGTCCTCGGCAATTTCGTAATGAAGTCCAACGTGATTTGTTCCCATTTCCACATGGGAATCTCCAGAGGCTGCAGCTTACCATGCGGCCTCTGATGCTCGGTCTTGACCATTCCACAGGTCAGACACCTCTCAACATACCAAGCGATTTCTCGCTTCATACATGGCCACCAGTAGCTCAAACTCAGATCGCGATACATTTTGGTGGCCCCCGGGTGTATAGAAAAATGAGACTTATGAGCCTCCTCCATCACTGTCTGCCGGACCCCTCCGGACATCGGAACTCAAACCCGACCACGTCGGGTCAATAATCTGCGGCTATCCTGAACAAACCGGGTGCTCTTGCCCTTAATCCACTGCAACTTCCAGTTCTCTGGTCTCATGCCCTCAACCTGAGCCTCCCTAATCAAACTCACAGGCGGGGAATCCACCGCTATCCTCATACACCTTGCTGGGGTAGTAGACCCAGCTGACTTGCAGCTCAAAGCGTCCGCAACCACATTCACTTTACCAGGATGGTAAAGGATCTCGCAATCATAGTCCTTGACTACATCCAGCCACCTGCGCTGCCTCATATTCATGTTCGGCTGATCCATGATGTGCCTCAAACTCTTGTGGTCCGTGTATATAGTACATCGGACCCCATACAGATAATGCCTCCAAATCTTGAGAGCGAATACCACTGCTCCCAAATCAAGATCGTGCGTAGGGTATCTCGTCTCATGCGGCTTCAGCTGTTGCGATGCATAGGCTATCACCTGTCCCCTCTGCATGAGGACCGCCCCCAGACCTGTGATAGACGCGTCGCAAAATACTACGAAATCCTTGACTCCCTCGGGGAGCGTCAACACTGGCACCTCACATAAACATCGTCGGAGGGTCTCAAACGCCCTCTGCTGCTCAGGTCCCCACCGGAAATCCACCCCCTTCCTCGTTAGACGAGTGAGGGGTACTGCGACCATGGAAAAATCTCGAATGAATCTCCGGTAGTACCCTGCTAATCCCAAGAAACTCCTGATGTTTGAGGCATACTTCGGAATCTCCCACTGCATAACCGCCTCGACTTTGGCCGGGTCGACCAAAATCCCCTCCTGGTTAACGAGATGTCTGAGAAACAGGACCTCTCGTAACCAAAACTCACACTTCGAGAACTTGGCATACAGCCGTTCTCATCGCAGAACCTCCAGCAGCTCCCTAAGGTGTTCCTCGTGCTGCTCTCGGGTCTTGGAATACAACAAGATATCATTTATGAACACAATGACCGAGCGATCGAGCATCGGTCTGCAGACTCGATTCATCAAATCCATGAACACTGCCGGCACGTTAGTGAGCCCAAACGGCATCACCACGAACTCGTAATGACCATAACGAGTCCAAAACGCGGTCTTCTCCACGTCTTCCTCCCTCACCCTGACCTGGTGATACCCGGATCTCAAGTCGATCTTGGAAAACCAAGATGCACCCTGCAGCTGATCGAAAAGATCATCTATGATTGGCAGTGGATAATGGTTCTTCATCGTTAGCTTGTTCAACTCCTTGTAGTCGATGCACATCCTGTGCGAACCATCCTTCTTCCTGACGAAAAGCATCGGTGCTCCCCATGGGGAACTACTCGGACGAATAAAGTGCTTACCCAGCAGCTCCTGCAACTGAGATGACAACTCCTGCATCTCTGGCGGTGCCAGTCAGTACAGCGCCTTAGCGATAGGGGCCGCACCCGGCACCAGATCAATCCTAAACTCCGCCTGCCTCTCCGGAGGCACTCCAGGTAACTCCTCTGGAAACACGTCAGCAAACTCTCTATCCACCGGGACCTCTGAAACTGAAGTCTGATCCCTGACCCGCATGTCCACCACACACGCTAAATAACCTGCACATCCGTGCTGAATATACTGTCGAGCCCTGGCGGCCGAACAAAACCCTGATCCTACTCTGGTGCCCTCACCATATACCACTAGTTCTCCCCCACTTGGGGTTCGAACTACTACTCGTTGTCCCTCACAGTCGATCATGGCGCTAAACCGGCTGAGCCAATCCATCCCTACGATCACACATACTTCCCCCATGGGAATAGGATCAAATCTATCGGAAATGATACCCCGGAAATCTCCAGCTTGCATCCCCGGTAAACCGAAGAAGCAGAAATCCCGTGCTCGTTGGCGATCGAAACTCGCAACGGACACTCAAGCTCATCCATCGACACACTGAACTCTCTACTGAAAGTCTGAGATACAAATGACCGACTCGCCCCCGAGTCGAATAAAACCAATGCAGGCAAAGAGTTTACTAAAAACATACCTAAACACAGGTACCAACGATAAGCACAACATAGATAAAATAACTTAGACAGAAAATAGAAACATACCAACAACCACATCCGGTGCTGCCTTGGCCTCCTCGGCCGTGAGTTGGAAGGCGCGCCCATGAGCCTTTGGAGGTCCACCTTGACTGGCCTTCCATCTCCCATCCTCAAAGTAGCCGGTACGGATCCCTGCGCCGGCTTGGCAGCGAGCTGCGGGCAGTTGGTCTTCACGTGACCAACCTGATGACAATGATAACAAATCCTAATATCTGATGGAGGGGCGGACTGGCGACAGTCCCTGGCATAGTGCCCCTCCTTGCCACATTTGTGGCAACCACCTCCTGCTCGACAAATCCCAGCATGACCCCTGCCACACTTTCCACAAGTGCGGCTCTGCTGACCCCCGGTCCGAGTATCAGCGGTCTTGGACCGCTTAGGTGCCGGCTGAGACTGTGTCGGAACCTGACGCTGCTCCTTCAACTGCAGCTCTATCTCCAACTCACGCCGCCTCGCGGCTTTCTGAAGATCCAAAAGAGTCTCACAACGTTGCGTAGCAACAAACTGTCGAATATCAGTCTTGAGCATACTCAGATAACGAGTCATCTGAGACTGATCTGAAGCAAACTACAAGCAGAACATAGCCCTCTCCGTGAACAAACGAGTGATCTCTATCACTGACTCTCCATCCTGTCTCAATGTCAAAAACTCCTGAGCAAGCCGCTCCCGCTCAACGGGTGGAACGTAGCGGGTGCGGAACATATCCCAGAACTGCTCCCAAGTAACAGCAGCTCGCTGATCATCAGTGTACGACCCTGTCGTCAATCTCCACCAGTCCTTTGCCCCAAGCCTCAGTAGGTTCAGGGCACACCTGACCTTCTGGTCAGCAGGACATGAACACGTGAAGAAACATCCCTCCACGGCAGATAACCACCTCATAGCCCTGATCGCATCATGTGTACCATCAAACGTCGGGGGCTTCGTGTTATCGAAGTCCCGGTACTGGAAAGCCCTGCCGGCTCCTCCTCCAACCCATGCCGCAGTTACAGCCGATGTGGCTACAGCGGCAGTTGTCGCTTCTAGAGCTGCATATCGCTCATCAAAGTACTCAACCATCGCGGTCTTAATCGACCCAAACATCTCTGGCAGCTGCGCTCGGAATGCCGCAGCAATCTCGTCGTGCATAATCTCCCGGATCCTGGCATCCAACTCCTCTGTCCCTATCTGTACCACGGGCTCAGGTGCTATCGGCACCTCCGACCCTCCGTCTCCCGATCCTGATCCTGATCCTGATCCTGACCCGGATCCAGTAGTAAAACGTCTCGTCACCACCATACTGAAAAAAATGTACTCAAGTCATCAGATAAATAACATAATATCGGGAGACCAAAACCCACAAACCCTAGGGGTTGTGACTTCCTTGCTACGCGTATGGGTCCTGTGCTTTTAGTAGTACGGGCCCATACTACCTTCCACACCTACCCATATTTGTCTCAAGTATCACCACAACACCCTAACACTATCATCAACATACTATGCGCTCAACCCTTACTCCTAGGGAACATCGCCTATCCCACAACTGATCTCACAGCTCCTCATAACCCACACATCCATGAAACTTTCATCAACCCCTGCAGTGCTAGTGCAGGCTAGTCGCACATAACACTGGACCCAATAGACTTTCGAATATCCAATCCTATCCGAAGACTGAATCAAACATTCTCAGGCTATAAGATCTTGATTACGCGCAGCCGTGATGTCTACACTAACGACTACAGTAATGATGTCAATTCCATATACAAGAAACCCTAGGCTAGTAGGCATCATATAATCAGGCAAGTCTATCATGCGATTCCTGAAGATCCCTAGCCTAGCATTGGCATACTGTTCTAACATATCATAATATCAATAAATGTATGGTATTTTGGGGTTTACTTATAGGCTCCAGCTGATCGTACCCTCTGCATCCTCCATCCTTTATTCTGAAAACCATTTTAGAATTTATTCTGAAAATTTCCTTGATTTGAGACTGGGTTCACACGTGTGTTTCCCCCAATTCACTCAAACCAAGGCTCTGATCCGCCTTGTAACACCCATAAAATTTACGCCAAATTTAAACTTTTAAATCATAAATAAAACCCAATAGTATTGTTTACAAAAATGTTTTCAAATCTTTATTCGATCAGAGTGTCCCAAAAGCCAGATCATAAGGATGAGGAGCGGTACGGTCACGCCTTCGCCTTGCCATGATCTCCTGAAGCACCTGAAAGAATAAACTGAAAACTATAAGCCCGAGGGCTTAGTGGGCTACCCCCAAAATACCAATACCACACTGATAATACCATATCCGTAATAATCAATCAATCAACATGCATACTGGGCCATCGGCCTGACTGGACCGCCCTACAGGGCCTACAGTCTAACTGAATCTATACCAAGCCTTCGGCATGACTGGACCGCCACGTGGGCCTACAGTCTCCCCGAACCGCTCATAGGGTGTGTTGGCCTTCAGCACAAAGCAGGACCGCCTCAACCCAAGCAACAAGCAATTAACCATGTGCGCATAACTAACATATACTGGCATATACAAACATCAAACATATTTATCTCACTGATCACCAAACATAGCAATCTCTCATAACTAGAGCACTGACCTAGCAAGTCACTAACATATTAATCCCTACAGATCATAAGAGCATAACATACTGTCTATCCTGATTCCGATCTAACAGATCATATCCACATGTAACATACCATAACGATAACAACTAAAGGGCCGGCCTTGGTGCCTTAGACCCTATCGATATAGTGAGGATAACTCACCTTGCAGATGTCGTCTCGGTAGATAAACTTCAACCCTCGGATCACTGCCACAAACTCCACCACCTATTACCATAGTATAAACATACCCATAAGCCAACTAATCAAACCCTGGTTAAAGTCAAAGTTATCAGTCAAGTTCAGCAGTCCATGTTGACCTTGACTCGCCGAGTACCCTCGGCTACTCGCCGAGTTCCTTGAAGTACTAACTCACTCGCCGAGTCACCTGAGTGACTCGTCGAGTTCCTTTGGTTTACGATCGAGACCCTAAAGCCACTCGTCGAGCTTCCTTCTTGCAACTCGACAGTTACCCGCGCATACATAAATTGGGGCAACCTCAACCGACTCACCGAGTTGTTCATCCACTCGTCGAGTCTACGGCAATCTTCATCGGACTCGCCGAGTCATTCTTCCAACTCGCCGAGTCCATGCCTATCTTCATATGACTCGCCGAGTCGACCATGCGACTCGCCGAGTCCCTTCAGTCCTTTTTTCCATACAGACTCATTTGAGCCATGCAGCGGCTCCAAACTATAGATCCAAGCTTCTAAGGCATTCTTTTCACATAAAGTTGCAAACTTTACGTGCATGCATAGCTATAAAGGCTATTAATGTCAAATCCAAGCTCACAATGGGGGTTTCATACTCAAAGAGGCTTCATACATGACCAAATTCGGGGCTTCATGACTATAGAACCCCAGAAGGGTCCAGATCTGAAGTTACAACTTCAGATCTAGCCCATATCCCACTTCATCTTCTCAATCAAACCATAAAAACCCTAGATCTAAACCAAAAGAGGTCTAGAAGGAAAAGAAGAAAAGGTGACGACTTGATACCTCCAAATGATGCTATCTGAGGTAGATTTCTGATTTCCCACACTTCCTTGCTCCTAGCCTTTTGTTCTCCATGCTCTTCTTCTCAAAAGATCTCCTCTCCAAAGCTTTAGACACACAAGAATGAAACACCACACAAATTAGGGTTTTCTGAGCTCTCAAAGGACTGCAAAGAGGCCAAAGGAGGCTTATGCTTCCTTAAATAGGGTGCAAAACCCCAGGATTTAGGGTTTCATCTGCCAGCTCCTACTCGTCGAGTCCCTTCATGGACTCGGCGAGTAGGCCATTAAATACGCGAACCAAGTCCGCTGCTACTCGACGAGTAGGGCAACCAACTCGTCGAGTAGGCCTTGAAACAAATTAAATTCTTATTTAAACAATACCTGAGAATCGGGGCGTTACATTAATTGTGTGAATCTGCCCTAAGCCCACATCCAAACAAGGAATAGGGAATGAGGCGGAAAGCACACATCCAACTACCTATCGAGTATTAATTATATATACCCTTGATGTATAAACTAAGGTATTATGGAATTAACCACCTAAGGTCCTTTAAGTTATACTGGTTTAATAAAATGGATTAAACCCTTTACTGGGAAAGTTTCTAGTTTTGTATACCAAGAGTTCTATTTGAAAAGTATATTTTGCACTAGAAAACGGTGCATTGAATTAGTGTCCTATGACCTGGCCCATACCTGGTACCCCTTATGATTACTTGGTGTATACAGGACATATATATAGCTAAGATCGGATAGATAGTAGGTTGGGTGAATCTGCTCTAAGCCCACAACCAAACAAGGAACAGGAAATGAAGCGGAAAGCACACATCCTACTACCTGTCGGACCCGATTACTATATATCCCTGGATGCATACACTAAGGAATCATAAAGTTGGCATTATAGGCCTCCTTTCTACTGAATGTACTAGACTCGACTGTTCTGGTTGTCGTTTGTAAAATGTAAGTTTTCCCTAGTTTATAACTATCTTGACTCGAAAAATAGTTTGCATTAACATTCAAGTGGAACTGTCACAAAATGAAAGTAATGGGAAATTAAATTATAAGTACTCAGTTGTCTTATGAACTGACATCCTGACGTACTGATGACCTTAAAACATGTTTGTTTTATTAAGGTCATAATGTGAAGGCTAGTACCCATACTATACGCTCTCCCTTTCAAGAGATTCTGGGGACCAAACACGACTTTAGCAAACAATTTCTAGGCCGTGTAAATTCACATTAAAGTTATACGATCATGTATACCCAATTTAACTATCACCTTTTGTTTAGAACAATTAGTTAGTGATTCATTGTTATAATTAGATCTTGAAGTGTTGTTATGCTATAACATCTTAGTAAGTTCGTTCTGTTATAGTATTTTAGTATGTTCTCTTTGTTATCGCGTATTGTTTCTACCTCCCTGATTCTCTTTATAGTATGCTCTAGTAGCTAGTATGATTTGAACCCCTAAACTATACCCCCTATAGTTTACTAGTATTTTACTTGAACTGTTACTGAAAAGACTCATTTTTCTACTAAGTTATGGTTGGACTTTAAAAACGGAGTTTTGTTAAACTATAAAGTAACATAACTTTAAAAGAGTTTTTGAAATATTTTGATCACTTATAAAAGACATAAGCAATCTTTTTAAAGATGTTAATAACAACCAATTACACAATTATCATTGTGTTCAACTTGTATTTCCCCCTTAAAAGCATTTACAACAGTTTAAAAGATTGATTACAGGGGTATGAACTCACCATATGTGGGTGGTTCAAACGAATATGCGTGTAAGGATGAGAAATTCCACGAATGAATTCCTGAGACACAAATGAGTCCTAAATGACATATAATGGCATATATTGGCATAAATACAGTGTTTAAAAGCAACCAAATGCAAGGAAACACTTTTAGGGACTAGGAAACACTTTGACCAAGTGTTGGAATCACATGTGATTCATCTAAGGGGAGTGTACGGCCACTTTGAGGAGTGTGCGGCCATGGGTGTGCGGCCAGGGAGTGTGAGGCCGCACACTCATGGTAATGAGTGCACAAAAGTATTTTCCAAAGGTAGGGAGGCTTGTGGGGCAATTGATCACCAAGTGTTGAAGCTAGAAATGCATTTTGAAGGCCCTTTAGGGGTGTTTTGAGGGGTGTACGGCCACACATGGGTGTGCGGCCGCACACACCTTGTGTTCATGAGTTCTAGGCACTTTTAAGGTGTTAATCTAGTGTTCTTAACAAGATCTAATCATTGGGAAGGAGTACTTACGATCTGGAGGCTCGAGAAGGCTCAAAATCACCAAGAACAAGTGTGTGTTCTTGGTGTTCTTGGTGAAATGGATGAACATTTGAAGATCTAGCCAAATATGATTTCCAATGGATGAAATCAAAGGGTGTTACTAGTTTAAGAAGATTAACAACAAATCATAGGAAGAACACTTACAATCTTGAAGAGCTAGGATGAAAATCGGATTGTAGTTGAGAGAGAAGTCGAGTTCTTGGCTTGGGAGGGTGAAAACAGTTAATGGAAAGCTAAGTCCCACCTATATACACGAGAGTGTGCTTCCAGGAGAGGGGTGTGCGGCCGCACACCCAAGTGTGTGGTCGTACACTCCTTATGATGGAGTGTAAGGCTTGATTTCAAGGTTAGAAGTGTACGCGACCCAACCCTATACTCAATTCTTGAATGTACTGAGCTTTGAACCTTTAAACAGCCTCTAAACAAAGTCAAATGATAGTAGAAACGATTCTGACACTCAGTTGAGTTGACTGGCTGGGCTTTACAAGGCAAATATTTTCGGGTTGTCACATCATCCCCCCGTTAGATGGAATTTCGTCCCAAAATTAGCTTTCTTAGCAGTACTACTAGGGTTGCGCTCCTCTGATTGGCAGAATACCCACTCATAGACCTGGAAACTTTGCCCTAGAGTTCATGATCGGATTCATACTTAGTCCATCTATCATTACCTTGTGTATACAAGTCGTATATAGTTAGGATTGGTAAGACGGTCGGTTGTGCGACTCTGCCCCAGGTCCACAACCAAACAAGGAACAGGAGATAGGGCGGAAGCACACATACTAAATCTGCGTAATCATAATCATATACCACCCTCACATATACACTGAATAGTGATAGGTGGGCTGTATTCGTTCTTAGCCTCTGTGCTCGAACTTGGTCTGCTGGACGAGTGGTATTTAGGAAAGGTCTGCTGAACATACGGCGACAAGGCTTCGGATGGCAAAGTACTCTTCGCACGAGTACTTCGGGGTTTAGAATACGAAGGACAGAACAGAGGTCTAGGTTGGACTGTCGTTACGAATGACAAAGGTTTCGTGAATTTGACGGTCGAGGCAATAGAAACATATGAACTTAGTATGGCGAGGACCACGCCAACTCATGACGAATGATAGCAACGGACTCTTTACTAAACAAAAGTTTGGCCGATTTGAAAGAAGTGTCTGTTCTACGACGATGTACTCCTAGTGTGCTCGACAATGTACTCTTTGTAAACGTTCTAGTGCTTTCTGTTTTTCCCCTGATGTTAACACTTCTACGTATCGCACTGCGATGAGCGAGTACATATTGTGAAAGTGATTTGTTAACTAGTGTCGATACTTTATACTACGATCCTCCTTGGTACCACTATGATCGCCTGTCATATACAAGTTATGAATAATTAAGATGAATTAGACAGTCGACTGAGTAACTCTGCCTCAAATCCACAACTAAACAAGGAACAGGAATTAAGGCGGAATCACTCACTCTAAGTCTGCAAAATCTTAGCTACGCACAACCCTAATGTACATACTAAGCCATCATAGCTTCTCTGAACGGATCTTTTGGTTCTCTTGAATACTGTAACTTGTTTCAATAAGTGAGTTATTATAATTACTTTTAAGTGTTTTCCCCAAGTTTTAATCTTATATAAATATAAATTAATTTTTCAAAGTAATTACTATTTCGAAAACTTACCGCTGCTCGTTGACGACTCTGGGGTTGATTCTCCTGCAGTGATCATCAGAATATGTCCATCCGCTCCTGAGTTCTTTGTTATCGGGAAGTCCCTCTAGTAGTGTCCTGTCTCACCACAGCCATAGCAGGATCGGTTTTCTTCAGCTCCGGGGACTTGGGAGATTGGTTGAGCCAGTGCCCTGCAGAAATGGACTGTGTGTCCCTTTCTGTGGCAGTTCAGACATTGCATTTCCCGGCATACTCCGGTGTGGTGATAGTTGCACTTTCCACACTTTGGAAGGGTTCCAACATATCGACTGGCAGGTGTTGGAGTAGCAGGTGTTGTGGCGACGTATATAGTACGCGTTTGTTGCTCCTGCGGGGTTTCCTGTGTTGTTCGCTTCTTCTTCCTCTTGTTTCCCGACTTCTGTTTATTGTCCTCTCCCTTTGATGGGTCGGGAACGGGGACTTCTACACCATGGCGGACTCCATGGTCAATGATTCGTTGTGTTAGGCGTTTGGCACTATCAAATGTGGTTGGGTTAGAAGACAGCACATCTCCTTGGATCGGGGTAGTTAGAACCTAGATGTATCTTTCTATCTTCTTGCTCTCCGGGGTAACCATCCCGGGGCATAGTGATGCTAGGTCGCTGAACCTGTCAGTGTAGGCTACTATGTCTGAGCCGACCATCGTGAGCTCCCATAGTTCTTGTTTCAGCTTTTGAACTTCGCCCATCGGGCAGTATTCTTCCAGCATTAACTCTTTTAGGTTTTCCCAACCTATTGAGTTAGCCACTGATAGGGTCAGTGACTTAACATGGTTGTTCCACCATGTTAGGGCTCTGTCGGAGAAGGTGCAGGTAGCAAACTTCACTTTGCTCCCTTCTGGGCATGAACAGATGTCGAAGACCGAATCTGTTTTCTCGAACCATCGCATCAGAGCGATGAATCCACCATTTCCATTAAAGGAATTGGGTTTGCAGTTCATGAAGTCCTTGTACGAACACTCCCTTGGGTGTCCGTAAGAAACTTCGGGGTTGGTTAAGTGGTTACCACTACCAGATCCAAGGGTACCACTTTCACCGAAGTGAGCTAGAGCAGTTGCCACTGCGGAGGATATTGCTGCTTGAAGAGCAGCAGGATCGAATTGTGGCGTTAGAGTTGGAGTTATCGGAGTAGTGTGTTTGTTTGATCTGCGAGGTGGCATCTTTGCTAAAAGGATACAAAGATGAGATGGAATAAGTCTATAGCAGTGGATATAAGCCGAAAGCCGAAAGACAAGGTCATCCTAGTTCTGAGTGTATCGGGTCCTGACTTCCACAGGGTTCTGGAAACAATTCACAAAAAGTCTATACCAAATAAACTTTATGAATTTGAAATGGCTATCCTCAAATGAATATCTGTGACCTGAATAATTGTTACCGGTTGCATGAAAGAAAATAATCCTAACACATAATGTGAGCAGTGTTTCCACTAACTCATTAAGTTAACCAAGATTATTATTTATTAGTGTGACGCATAAGACGTTTTGGTTACTTCGGTTGATCCTTCTTTGAAAGCTTCTCATGAACTTGCTCTTGTTCCTCCTTGACTCTTCTGTTGACCGCTATGAGGAAGTGGTTACATCTATCTGGGTTTGTCGTGCGACAACGGAAGTGTCTAAAGAATCTATGAGATTAAGTGAAACCTTATGGGGTGATCCTTACAGAGTCCTTCTATAATTGCACAATGTATACAAGTTATATATAATTTAAGATTAAATAGACCTTCGAATAAGTGATCCTACTCCAAAACCACAACCAAACAAGGAACAGGTAGTGAAGCGTAGATCACAAATTCTAAGTCTATAAAATCTCAATTATATATAACCTTGGGAGTATACATTGCAAGATTATAGACCTATCCGTACGGGTCCTTTAAGTTATCACGTAAGTTATTTATATAGTGCCTAAAATACTCCTATAGTATTTTGATGTAATGTACTTGGTGTGTTTTAAACTTGTTATCGCGTTATAGTATCATAGAATACTCCTATAGTATTCTAACTCTATGTACTTGATCTAGAATTCTCTTGACTGGTGTTAGGTAAGTTTTAAGACCGTTGCAACACCGCATCACTCCCAAACACATGTCGGTCACATCTCGAATGAATATAGTTGATCAGGCTATATTGATCCTAGATATGATTACATAACTGTCCAGGTTTGACCGCAGTGTTCAACCTTTAAATACTTCTGTTTTGTTCTGTTCTGTTCTTCTTGTGATACTTGTTCTAGTATGTATATGTGTATAAGCAAGTATGTATACTTTTATAAGGTATCGTTATATTTTTTTAAATATATTATTATCCAGAGCACTTCGGCCCCATTGTATTTATAGTTGTATATTTTTTATCGGTTGATATACTTAGTTCACTATAAACAATGCTCTGATCCCAATCTGTCACACCCCAAAACCGGAACGGCGGAAACGTTCTGGGGTGGAGGACGTCATGTTTAGTATCACAAGTCATGCATCATAGTAAGCAAGTAATAAACAACTATTTCATTAGAAAGAAAGTGTTTACAAAGTATGTGATTCACATAATATAGAATACATAGCAAATAACAAAAAGACATGAAGCTATACTATTCCATCTTCTAAATCCCAGTGCGCGTACTTGTCTACTGGTCTCCTGAGAATACAAGTTATTTTGAAAGCGTAGATCATCATTTAAGCTGGTGAGTTCATAAGATTTTAGTGAGGTAAGTAAGTTGTAAGTCTGTTTAGAAAAGTTTGCCTGTTCCTCCAGAAAATCCTATATTTCCTGCTTTGATGAAATATAAGTAAAAATGACTCTACAGTCCTTTCTATGAGTACTAAATGGATACAAGTTATATAAAACTCAGAGTAAACAAACAATCGGTTGTGTGTATCTGCCCTAAGCCCACAACCAAACAAGGAACAGGAAACGAGGCAGAAGACACACATCCCATTGTTTGTTAGATCATTGTTGTATATAACCCTGGCGTATTCACTTGGTACTCGCGGAGTTAACTGTAATAGTTCCTTTATATTTGATGAAAAGATTCTTTAAGAAAACACTTATTTCTTATAATAAAAATGGTAACCACAGTGGTTCCTTCTATAATCACATAGTTTATACTAGTTATATATAATCTAATATCGAACAGATAGTTAATTGTGTGAATCTGCCCTAAGCCCACAACCAAACAAGGAACTGCGAATGAGGCGGAAAGCAAACATCCAACTACCTATTGAGTATTAATTATATACAACCTTGATGTATAAACTAAGGTATTATGGAATTAACCAATTAAGGTCCTTTAAGTTATACTGGTTTAATAAAATGGATTAAACCCTTTACTGGGAAAGTTTCTAGTTTTGTATACCAAAAGTTCTATTTGAAAAGTATGTTTTGCACTAGAAAACGGTGCACTGAATTAGTGTCCTATGACCTGGCCCATATCTGGTACCTCTTATGATTACTTGGTGTATACGGGACATATATATAGCTAAGATCGGATAGATAGTAGGCTGGGTGAATCTGCTCTAAGCCCACAACCAAACAAGGAACAGGAAATGAAGCGGAAAGCACACATCCTACTACCTGTCGGACCCGATTAATATTATCCCTGGATGCATACACTAAGGAATCATAAAGTTAGCATTATAGGCCTCCTTTCTACTGAATGTACTAGACTCGACTGTTCTGGTTGTCGTTTTTAAAATTTCAGTTTTCCCTAGTTTATAACTATCTTGACTCGAAAAATAGTTTGCATTAACTTTCAAGTGGAACTGTCACAAAATGAAAGTAATGGGAAATTATAAGTACTCAGTTGTCTTATGAACTGACATCCTGACGTACTGATTACCTTAAAACATGTTTGTTTTATTAAGGTCATAATGTGAAGGCTAGTACCCATACTATACGCTCTCCCTGTCAAAAGATTTTGGGGACCAAACACGACTTCAGCAAACAATTGCTAGGCCGTGTAAATTCACATTAATGTTATATGATCATGTATACCCAATTTAACTATCACCTTTTGTTTAGAACAATGAGTTAGTGATTCATTGGTATAATTAGATCCTGAAGTGTTCTTATGCTATAGCATCTTAGTAAGTTGGTTCTTTTATAGTATTTTAGTATGTTCTCTTTGTTATCGCGTATTATTTCTACCTTCCTGATTCTCTTTATAGTATGCTCTAGTATCTAGTATGAACTGAACCCCTAAACTATACCCCTTATAGTTTACTAGTATTTTACTTGAAGTGTTACTGAAAAGACTCATTTTTCTACTAAGTTATGTTTGTACTTTAAAAACGGAGTTTTGTTAAACTATAAAGTAACATAACTTTAAAAGAGTTTTTGAAATGTTATGATCACTTATAAAAGACATAAGCAATCTTTTTAAAGATGTTTATAACAACCAATTACACAACTATCATTGTGTTCAATTTGTATTCCCCCCCCCCCCCCTTAAAAGCATTTAAAACAGTTTAAAAGATTGATTACAGGGTTATGAACTCACCTTGTGTGGGTGATTCAAACGAATATGCGTGTAAGGATGAGAAGTTCCACGAATGAATTACTGAGACACAAACGAGTCCTAAATGACATATAATGGCATATATTGGCATAAATACAGTGTTTAGAAGCAACCAAATGCAAGGAAACACCTTTAGGGACTAGGAAACACTTTGACCAAGTGTTGGAATCACATGTGATTCATCTAAGGGGAGTGTACGGCCACTTTGAGGAATGTGCGGCCATGGGTGTGCGGCCAGGGAGTGTGCGGCCGCACACTCATGGTAATGAGTTCACAAAAGTGTTTTCCAAAGGTAGGGAGGCTTGTGGGGCAATTGATCACCAAGTGTTGAAGCTAGAAATGCATTTTAAAGGCCCTTTAGGTGTGTTTTGAGGGGTGTACGGCCACACATGGGTGTGCGGCCGCACACACCTTGTGTTCATGAGTTATGGGCACTTTTAAGGTGTTAATCTAGTGTTCTTAACAAGATCTAAGCATAGGGAAGGAGTACTTATGATCTAGAGGCTCGAGAAGGCTCAAAATCACCAAGAACAAGTGTGTGTTCTTGGTGTTCTTGGTGAAATGGATGAACATTTGAAGATCTAGCCAAATATGATTTCCAATGGATGAAATCAAAGGGTGTTACTAGTTTAAGAAGATTAACAACAAATCATAGGAAGAACACTTACAATCTTGAAGAGCTAGGATGAAAATCGGATTGTAGTTGAGAGAGAAGTCGAGTTCTTGGCTTGGGAGGGTGAAAACAGTTAAAGGAAAGCTAAGTCCCACCTATATACACGAGAGTGTGCTGCCAGGAGAGGGGTGTGCGGCCGCACACCCAAGTGTGCGGTCGTACACTCCTTATGATGGAGTGTAAGGCTTGATTTCAAGGTTAGAAGTGTACGCGACCCAACCCTATACTCAATGCTTGAATGTACTGAGCTTTGAACCTTTAAATTGCCTCTAAACAAGGCCAAATGATAGCAGAAACGAGTCTGACACTCAGTTGAGTTGACTGGTTGGGCTTTACAAGGCAAAAAATTTTGGGTTGTCACAAGTCTCTATTGAGCCCACTTCGGATGTGGCCAAGCCAGTCTCGACTGGTGGAGAGAAAAAGAAAGCTGCCAAGAGAAAGACTTCTGCCTCTAAACCAAATGCTAAAAAGAGAGCCAAAGTCGATACTTCCTCTCAAAAGGAATCTATCAAGCACATTCTGACTGATTATGGTCATCCTCTCACCCCACCTGGCCACTCTTCCGAAGTACCCTTTGGAGTTTCAAAACCACATGCACATACTCACGGGGAGTCTCCACATAATCCACCCTCACCTTCCCAACAAGGTGATTCCGGTGTTAAACAAAGTTCCTTGCACCCACTGAAACACACCCACGAGTTATCTCGAATATCCCTCCTTCTTCTTCTACGCAAGCCCGATTCGAGGCCCCTGCCTCGGATCCTAAGCTTTCCGAAGCTGGGGTAGTCCCTCCAACCTCTGAAGCCACAATTGGTCTAATATTTGGCTCAGGTAAAGGACGACCATGTTCTAATGATCCCGATTGGTTAGACTTTGTTAGCAGGGCTCACACAAGGCATCCAGAGCTCACTCGATCATAAATTGAAGAAACTATCATCTCCATGAGAAATAGAGCTATCCAGAGCAATAGACCATTTGTTGCTGCTTCTGATGATGTCACAGGCCAAGAGTTTGCATTAGGAGAGACCCATCAAGAAAACATCATCTCGGACGATCCTACGAAGTCTCCCAACCATGATGCATTACATCCAGATCCTGATGAAGAGCATTTAACTAAGTTCATGTTCGATGACGACAGCGTCTCCATTGCTGCTCCTCTAGTCTTCTCTTCCTTTCACACTCTACAAAATCGATCCCCATCAAGGCCCTTCTATAACTTCGGTTTTTCATCTTCTTCATCAAAGCCTGTTGATGAAGAAATCCAAGTTGACGACCAAGTCCTGCACAATATTGAAGGCGAAACCG
This sequence comes from Lactuca virosa, assembly GCF_052849685.1. Classification (NCBI taxonomy): domain Eukaryota; kingdom Viridiplantae; phylum Streptophyta; class Magnoliopsida; order Asterales; family Asteraceae; genus Lactuca; species Lactuca virosa. The sequence continues at coordinate 291,253,057 of NC_136429.1, read as the reverse complement.
AAACCAATGCTCCCATGGAAGATCAAATAGCCACTGCAAACAATCCTCCTCCTTCCGTATCTCCTGTCAATCAAGAAAGTGAGAAAGCTAAGTCTGAGAGTTCCACCTCGGACACTGGATCATCATTTGGTAACTTCGCCGATCCATTTGCCATGTTGGAACTCCGAGTCAACGTGTCCTCTACAATCTCGAAAGTGGAATCTGTAGAAAAGTCGGTTGCCCAGCTTAATTCTAAAATTGATGCCAAAGTGTATGGTCTTGACACAAAGCTTGATTCCATTCTTCTCTCCATATCCGAAGTCAAGAAACCAGGGCCCCCCAATGACGAAAGGGCAGAACAGCTGGATCAACTCATCTCTCTCCGACTCAAGCACACCATTGAGGAGGTTGAGCAAAAATACAATTCAAGTCTGGACCACTACCTTGACACAATCACTACCATGCTACAGGTTCATGATGACATGATCAGCGCCACCAATGAGCTGATAAATCTAACCCATGTCAGGCATGAAAAGCAAATTCAGAGGATGGAGAAAAAGATCAAGAAGAAAGATGAAATGAATCTCATCATGCAGCAAGTTCTCATCACACTCCTATGATCCTGTTGGAATATAGTAGACGTTCCAAACAATAACTTCGATGAAATGCTTTCCATCCTTGCCTCCCTCTTCGACCACTTGAAAGCTCAGGCTCCAACCGCTGAAGCCTATGATGCCCTTACTTTGCCGATGAACACGAGTTTCCAAAAGGTGTTTGATAGGCTCTCGGAATTTCAAATCTCAGATAGACATGCCTCGGTTGCAGGTCCATTCGATGCAAGAGGGGGAGAAGGACCGAGCAAAAGAGATCACACTATCTCTTGGAAGCCTGCCTCGGAGTTTAAACTCTGAGATGAATCTGATGACGATGATGTTCAAATTGTTTCCACATGTACTCCTTCTGATGATGATGATGAAGATGTTGAGTACATCACAAATGTTGTGGTAAGTATTCAAGCTCCGAGACAATTTTCGGCGAAAGTTCTTTCTGAGGAAGAGCAAAGGATATGATCTGTTGTCTCATGGCCATCATCCTTGGTTGTCGTTTTACAGAAAAGTCGTGAAATGGCTAAGGCAAAGACTAAGCTCACAATTGAAGCATTCCGAGCTACCCAGCCGATGTTGCCCCCAATTTCCTCACCAAGAATAGCTCCTATAAATGAAGGTTCTCCACTTCGGAAACCTGACAACATTCCAGAAGATCCTCCGATTACTCCACCTCCAGAGTTCACCATCGATGAGAATATACAGCATGTCATCTCGGTCCACAACAAACAACAAGACAAAGGCAAAAAACCTATCTCGGAGTTTCTCAGCTATCAACAGATCACCAAGAAGCATGATGGTTGGTCTCAAGAACAAGTAACTCAAGCCCTTGAAGAGAGCATCCAGATTCAAGCTCTCAAAGACAACCCCAATCCAATGCTAGGGCTTTCCCCACTCTGTCGAGAAGGAATAATTCATTATTTGGACATTATGCCATTCGGGTATAATGATCTTCCAACCCAAGACTCGGAACAGCTTGATCTCCCCATCTCTCCCTATGGCAAGCTCTACATCAAGTTTGCTCCTCTCCACCCAGAAGATGATCCTCAAATGATCATCAGAACTAAAATAGAACGACTGAAGACATTCTACTCCTTGAATGCACGTCCCCTAAAGGAAGTAAGGTATCGGAAGAGAATTACAAAGATATATGGGTTCGGAAGAAAAGTCTTAACCAAATTTGACTTTGACTGCTTATTGTATCGCTACTACATCTATCGGAACAAGTCAACACAACTCACCATCACGGACGCCGACTTCCCCTCCATTAATCCTAATGACATCTTGACTATTGCTACTTATTTCCGAACTCGTCAGGACAGTCAAATGAGCATTGATGCCTATAGTGCTGCAATGAACTATCTCAAGGAACTGAAAAGTTCTTGGCAAAAATTGACTACAAGCTGCTAGAACCTGAAATTTTGGCAGAAGGGCCAATTGATGAACCTGTGTTGGGATACGTCTACTTGCAAAAGAAGACAAACAAAAAGGACTTCTTCCGAGTCCTAGACAAGCATCTCGTTCCCTCCAGAGTTCTTTAAAAGTTCATCACAAATGCAGCAAAGTTAGAAGCCCTAGAGCATGTGAAGCCCAAGTTCATAACTCAACTTCAGTGGTATTTGGAAGTTCGAAACTAGATATACAGAGCTCATGAGTTCATCAAGGAAGAAGCCAACTAATCTGACCTGATTGCTAAGTTCACTTAAGGGGAGATTATTGAAACATGAAAAAGTAAACCTCTAGCAATCACAAGTAATAAAGATCCGTAGTTAGCAGAAGTCCGAGATATGTGAAGTCCGAGATAGAGATGGAGTACGAGATGGAGATCATTTCGAGATGCATTGAAGATCCGATATTAGTTGCCTGTTCAAACATTTAATGTTTCTTGTCTTATTAGTGATGTAACGTTTCGTAGGACATTCCTTTATGTATCTTTTACATAATTAGTAGTCATTGACTGATTATTAACCAGTCCTGGGAATGTTTCTAAGTTTGTATGATGTTCCTCCTTAGTCTATTTAAGGAGTGTTTTGAATGACAAGAAATACACGCATTGTTACTCAAAAGATAGCAAAAATTCTCTTTAACTCTCTTTCACTTTTCTCTCAAGTCAAGATGTTTCATAACATTCTTCTTGTTCATTAAATGTATTTACATTAATTATAATCCTAGTTTACTTCATTTAATATTGAGTACTTTGTTGAATATTTCATTCATGTATTGAGTAGTATTACCAGACTCGATTGGAACCATCAATTAAGAGCAGACATTGATCTTAAAGATTAACTCAAGGTTTGAGTTTTCAAACCTTGTCCTTGCGCATTGATTCTTGTACTCATAGCCATCACCATTGTTGCCTTGCCACTCTGGTGAAACACTCGTATCTCACTTCGATCTCTTTCTTCATGATGTTTGGTGACACACCATTAAGTATGCATTAGATCTGATGTATTGGTTCATTTCCAGGTTAGATTTGGGTGTGTGTGTAGTGTATTTTACGGTAGCCAACAATGGTTCCACCACTAGATTAGATATGGTCTCTAGTGATGTTGTTTAGCTAAGGAAGTTCTGGAAAAAAAAATGCACACAATGTGTTTGATAAAATGCCAAAATAAAATTTGTTAAATTAATAAGCTGTGAATTTAGTTGTGAATGCGTCTTTTTTATATATTAAGTTGTCAAGGTGTATATTTTTTTATATTTTATATTAAGCTGTGAATTTCGTATGAGTTGCATACATATTGTGAGTGGTTTATTTGCTCTCATGAACATTGTGTAATAATATGTGAATGTTTTATTTGATCTTGTATAATAATATTTGAATTTATTGTATTAAGCTGTGAATTTTGTTTATTAAACTGTGAATGAACTATATTAAATTATAAATATATTGTATTAAGTTGTGAATTTTGTAAGAAATTTATGATCAACTATGAATGATTAATTAATTTGTTTATTAAACTATGCGTATAGTATTTTAACTGCGAATACGTTTTAATACAAATGTGAAAATAACATTTTTTTTTTTGCCATTTTCACAAAATAAAAGAAAAAACAAACAGGATTTTAATAATCCATGAGATGCATCTTTGTTTTTCAAATGAAAGACTACAATCGGTGAGTTGTAATTTCCAAAATGTTTAGTATGACAAAACGCATTCTTAATAATAAAGTTAAACAAATTGGTTCTTATAGTTTCAAAACATTTTGGTTCCTATATATATATATATATATATATATATATATATATATATATATATATATATATATATATATATATATATATATATCAATGTTGTAGAAATCGGCTTGGCGGCCGATTAATCGGCGATTAATCGTTTGGCGGTCTCAAACCGTTTACGATTAGGGTGCTAGGCGGAAATTAGTCAAAATCGTTCAAACTCGGGCTTGGCGGTCCTTGGCGGTCCTCGGCGGTCATAGGCGGAAAATATTTAAAAAATTCAAAAAAAAATAACTTTCAAATATTACACCAAAATTTTAAAATTTTAAGTTTTTAAAGCTTTGAAATTTTAAAATATTATACTAAAATTTTTAAAATTTCAAAGTTTTAAAATTTAAAATTTCCAAATACTTAATTTTTTAGGAAATATTAAGTTTTTAAATAATTTTATTAATAATTTAGGGTCTCCGATTAAACGCCGATTAATCCCCGCCGAGTCTGATTAATCGCTTATCGCCAGTCGACCGCCGAGCTACCGCCTAGCGATTTTTACAACCTTGATATATATATATATATATATATATATATATATATATATATATATATATATATATATATATATATATATATATATATATATGAGATGGTTAAATTGAGAAAAAAAAATGTTCAAAAAGAGGGAATGAATCTGGGTCATTAATTTCGAATCTGCCGCTTAAGTGTTACAGCGTATCGGGTCGACGAAACAGATCATATTCATATATAAATAAGTATAACGGAAGTAATTATTCATATATGAATATGGCGATGGTGGGTGGTGGCGGATGTGACGATTGTTGGTGCTGGTTAGTTGTAGAGGTGGTGGTGGCGGTGACGGTGGTGCTGGTTGGTGACGGTGGTGGTGGTGGTGGTGTATTCATATATAAATACACTTATATTTATATTCATATATGAATATTACTAATTCTACGTCGGCCCAGTACGTCGGAACGTTTCACTTATATTTATTTTCTCAAATCTTATATATATATATATATATATATATATATATATATATATATATATATATATATATATATAGTGAGGTTCAATAAAGAACCATAATTAACCAAGGAACCAATGAACCAATCTTTTTTTTAACTTTTACAACTTATTTTTTATCAAAAAAAAAACTAAAAATACAGAAATTCATAACTTTTTATCTTTTTTCCAATGATATCAAATTCGAATTTTTTTTTAACGTCAAATTCACAATGTGAATCTTTGAGAATTCACAACGTTAATATATGAATTTAGATATTTTTAGATTTTTTTTTTTGATAAATAATAAATTCTAGAAATTGAAAAAAAGATTTGATTCCTTGAAGAACAAATAATTATGGTTCTCTATTGAACTTTTCTATATATATATATATATATATATATATATATATATATATATATATATATATATATATATATATATATATATATATATAACATAACATTTTTATTATCATAAAACACAATAACCCTAAACATGGAGCTAAATTTCACCTATGGAGATATGATCTTTTTGAAAGCATAAAGAAAACAAAACAACAAAAAATCATATTCAAGTGTCATGTTATGTCATCTCTTGGGTTCCCACTCTCTTTCTCTCTCTCCCTCTTTCTCCCCCATCCATATTTTTTAGCTTCATCTCAAGCAACCAAGCTGTCCCTTGTTGGAACCTCTGAAACACCCACCCATCACCCACACCATATGCTCTAATACTACGTAAACCCTAATTCTTTCACTAACAAAGTAGGGTGCATGTTTCTCTTCGGCTTCTACTACTTCAGGTACACCTTCTTCTTTGTTGTTTGGCCCACAATCAAGATCCCTAAAAACACACACTCAATCACACACAGAATTCCTTTTTGAACAAATCTAATCACATGAGATACATATATCTGGGTTATGCACCCATAAATCAGATTTATATTCTCTTTAGTAGACCCTAAGCTTTCATAATTTTGTTGCAAACTCGTGTTCAGCCCAATCGTTATGAAAAGTTCATTGTCAATGAGTCGCTTTTACCTACAAATAAGAGTATAACTAGATTAAACTAATTAAGTTTAAATTTTTTTTATTGTTTTGAAGCATTTAAGAAACCACATCTGTATTTAATAATTCATTTGAATTTTAACCTCAAAATTTAATTCAAAACATCAGAACTAATTCAAGCTCTTTGGATAAGCAAAATTAATCTGTCGAATTTTTGTCTTTTTTTTATTTTATGAGATGCGTTCATGTATTTATGACAAAATGTTACATTTCTTGGTTTAAAGAATGGAAATCCTAGTAATAATTTATGGGTATTTATTCAAAGCATGTTTTTTAGGGTTTAATCAAGAAGCATTAATGGAGATGAGTGGTACAGACAAAGAGATAAGAATGCAGACTTCTTCATTTCCATACAACAACCACCAGTTGATTCATGAATCCTCCTCAGAAATCATGGATCATGGGTCCGACCCAGATCGGTTTGATGGGTCTGGAGCTTCAGCTACACCCATATCAGTCGGATCTAGGCTCTTAAAGTCACCTCCACCGCGATACCGAGAGTGCTTGAAGAACTATGCGGCCAACATCGGTGGGAGTATCACCGACGGATGCGGTGAGTTCATGCCTTCAGGTGATGACGGAACCCTAGAAGCACTTAAATGTGCTGCTTGCAATTGCCACCGTAATTTCCATCGCAAAGAAACCACCACCGCCGCCGCCGTTACAGCCGGACCTTTTCTCCAGCTCCCTCCTCCATTACCCTCCCACTCACCATTGTTCAACAATCACCAGCGTACGTCAACGTCAACAGTCTCCCTCCACCACAACCCAAACTGGGTATCTTCCATCAACGCTCCCCCAGTCAGAATGGCGGTGGGGGGAAGTGGTGCTGCAACGGAATCCTCGAGTGAGGAGCTCTATTTCACGGCGGTGGCGCCGTACGGAGTGGCGAAGAAGAGATTTAGGTCGAAATTTACGCAGGATCAGAAGGAGAAAATGCTTGAATTTGCAGAAAAGGTAGGGTGGAGGATACCAAGGGAAGATGATCCAGAGGTGCAAAGATTTTGCGCAGAGGTTGGAGTTAAACGACAAGTTCTCAAGGTCTGGATGCATAATAATAAAGCCATTTCTGGGAAGAAGCAGGTTCCAGATTCCAATGAAAACATTGATTGATTGTACGTTACCATTCAGTTATGCAGTAGACTGTTGTGTGAATAGGGAGTTGTGACTCTATCTTGTGCTTTTCATTGTGTTTTTAATTATTTTATGGATTTTAATCTAAAAACTAGAAATATTTTGTTGAATAAATGAAAAATCTGACGTTCCATTTCTGGTTTTGATGAAATATATCTTGATAATTGAATTCTAAAGCTACAAACTACTTTATTTTGTCATTTAAAATTTTGTTTATTTTGCCATTTAAAATTTACCAAACATTCATTTCTTTTTAAATCGTTTACGTTTGTTATAACCAGTAGTTATATTTTGCGTTAAGGAAATGATTTACAACGGTAACATAAATGATTTACAAAGGTAACAAACTATCAAAAATTTATAAAAAAGCACTAATTAGTATTTCTTTGTACATGTTTTATTAGTAATTACTATAGCCTTTGTATACCTTTGATTATTAATTTTTACTTTTTGTTTAAAAAGTATTAGTGGTTTCATATTACTGATACAGATTTTAGTATTGATAGTGTATATATTTTATTATTAATATACATTTTACCATCCAATTTTGAAAAACTATGTAATCTAACCGCTTAACATGGGTTTTTGGTGACATCCTAAATTCTCAAACCAATTTTTTAATTTTAATATAAAAGAAAAAAAATATATTAATTTCATTCTCAAAGGTAATCAACTAATTGTTTACATTATAAAATTAGGCAAATTAACACCAAATACAAAAATTACAATAACGTAGATTAGATTCAGTCACGCCATGTCATTCCCTTTATTACTGAAAGTAGTTGAAACATTAACTTAAACTGTAAACATAAAGGTTAGGTGAGTTCCCTAAGATACCACATGATATACAATAACGAGCATAACTCAATTAAACACATAAGCGAGTCTAGCCCAACGAGCCCATCCCAACGACCTTACCCAACAAGTATATAAGCGAGCCCAAACCACAAGCATACCAGCAAGAGTCACAAAGGAAACAAACATACAATGATACCTAGTGTCCTACAATATTATAATGAGAAGACACATGAATCAAGAGCTGAATCAATCATTCATAGTCTTAAAGAATCAGCTACATGAATTGTCTAAACCAACAGAGACTTAAACCACAGTGTATAACCCAAAACCTTAAAGTTTAACCTAAAGTCAAACGGGTCAAAAAGTTAACAGTTAAAGTCAACAGTCAATAGCCTTCGCTCCGCGACCAAATACCATGTCCGAGTTGCAGATACTAAATGAAAAATTAGTCGCAACATCCACTTCACCGCTCCACGGTTGATGTTCCAACAACTTAATCAATTAAGCTCTTATCCCTTCATGTCTAGAGCTCAAAAGCTCACATATAAAGCTTCTAAGGGACTTAATGGATAAAGTTTCTAAATTTGTCTATTACACCATCAAGCCATGTCCAAAACTCAAACCCTAACTCTCAATTTGACCAAAAATGACCATAACTCATGCAAGGTTTAAAGGTGGTGCAAAACCTCTCAATTTTCCAACTCAAACAAGGTCCAGAAGATAAATAATCCATTCTAAACCTCCAAAGTTCTTCCAAATCCAAAGGAAATACAAGGGACCAAAAAAAAGATTACATCCATAATATAAGATTAAGAAATCAAAAAGGTGTGAGCTTTATACCTCTTCCAACTCCAAAAGATGCAAGAGATATCATATCTGATGTAGAAACCACACTCCAAGCAATAAGCTCTCCATCTTCTCATTCCAATGCACCTCCAAGCTCAAAACACCAAGAACACACACATAAGGCACATACAAGGATTAGGGTTTCTCTTTGGAGGAAGGAGGATGAAGATAGAGCAAGTCGTAAACATGTATTTCCTTAAATATGACCCAAGGCTTGAGACCTAGGGTTGTGGGTTGTTGCCTCCATCACGCCGCATATAGGAACCAAACCGCGCCGTAACTTAGAAATGTGGTTGCGTCGCGATACCCTAGTTTCCACACCACAATACCCTAACTTCCGCTCCACGGCTGTATGCTTTTACTCAAAACCATATCCTTAGAGTTCATAATTCTTTAGCTAATCGATCTGGAAAATGGATGTTACAACTCTTCCCCACTTAAACTGGATTTCTTCCTCGAAATTCGTCTCGATGGAATTAAGAAAGATCAATGTGAGACAAACCCACAAGTCTTTGCCAATTGATTGCAAATCAAATCCTCATACAATAGGGGTTCACAAGGCCACATGGAAACCAGCCGTCGTCACTAAAATTCTAATTATTCGAAATTATGCAATTCGCAACCATCACTAGTACAAAAATGACCTACGGTCACACTTTCCGAAAAACATCTTGTCACACTTTTTATTTAAAGTGTGGCCAAAGGTCACTAAAAAAATTTAGAGTCTGTTTTTTGATACATTTAAATTATTTTGTGTGGCCATTTTATAGGTAATTAAAACTTTAACCACACTTAATTGTACCAAATGTGACAATTATTAGCCACACTCGAACACTGTGGCCATATGTCACCATCTACTATAATTACCGATTGACATTATTATACTTTTTTTATATGAGACAATAGATAAATATTTGGTGATATTAGACAATTGTATATGTTTCTGTATCATGGTGCCTTTTTAGACACTTGAAATCCAATGTAGCTAACAGGCGATACATATGGCCACATTAAATATTTGTGTGTCCATAGGGTGGTGTTAAATAGTGACTTAGTAAAAGCAAGAAAACAAGTTATTTTTAGTGGTTTATGGTCATATATCTTTTATTATAGGTGTCTAAATATGATGACTTGGCTTTGAGAAAAAATAAATATTATGAGTGTAAGTTGCATTTGGTTATGTTTACAATTATTATGAGTGTCTATGAATAACTCTAGTTATAGAAGAAATATAATGTCTAATCAGTATAATTATAGTATGGCCATTAAATGTGTGACTATAATTATGTAATGGTGATTCTTTTGTTACTAGTGTATGACTAAATTTAAAGAATAGCCTTCATAAAACAAAAATATGTTGTTGTAAGTATTTATACTGGTGACTTATGAATGTATTTTGTGCTTTATCACCAAAATCCTCAATAATAAAAATATATTGATAATATTAATTCAAAAAGTTACTTTTAGTGGTTTATGGTCATGTGTCTTTTATTATGTATGTCAAAAAAATGATGAATTGGCTACATCAAATGACTTTTGGGACTTATTTTGGTCATAGAACAATTGGAGTGATGTAAACATGTACAAAACAAATGGTTAAAGTTGCATCTGAAGGGATCCTCTAAGTCTACCAAAACACCCTCTTGAAGGGGACATAAGTCGTTACTATGGTTTGTACCAATTTCTGCATCCAGAACCCAAAGAAAGTAAAAGACCATATTACCCTTTTGTAGTAAAATTGTTCTAGTTTTCTTATATTCCATTTTAGAGAATACCAACAATAGCGTTCATTGAGAATACCAACAATAGCGTTCATCTTTAGAATGCACCTTTTCAGCTTCTGATCACAAATTAATCTGTTAAATTGTTAAAAAAATCAAGTCTTCAATCATATAAAGTATAAAAAAATAGGAGTATAAGATTCTGGCTCATGAACATGAATTCTAGACATCTATTTACTGTTACTTGGTTCACCAACACCACTAATATCAACTGAGTTCAATATTCCAGACCCTTTTATTCTATTCATTGATCCTTCATCAACAACTGATTGACTAATGACTGAAGCGCCCATGGTAGTACCTTTGTATTTGTTTGCAAGTGGTTGATATAAGTATGGCCCATGTTAACTGATGCATGAAGGGTGATTCAGTGTTGGTCCCTTATTGACCATAATGGCTCTCTCCTAGATCCAAACATACTTTCTGCTCTAAATTACTCTATTAATACCTTCCGACATTTTCAATCATCCAATTCCATTAGTTCACAAGAATCAATATCTAAATAATATAAAAACTGAGTAAAGCAACAACAACGAAATGAAGAAGAAATTAAATATCTAATTTCCTAGATGATCCTTACCAATTAACAACAAAATGAAGAAGAAATTAAATAGAGTTGACACTTTGGATGGTGGTTGCTAGTGTCAGTAAAGCCACACCAAAATTCATAAAAAGAATGCCCTAACTTGGAAATAAAACTAAAAAATCATCTTCCAAGAATCAAGTGAATATATAAATACAAAATTATAAAAGTAATAGAATGTACTATTACTATGAATTGCATCGTGAACGAAGTAATCTCCATGAACAAGATGAATTTAGAAGATGAATATACATCACATACATTAACTGAAGAAGAATATTACATCAACTGTCAGTCCCATTTAAATTTTGAAAACAAAGAACGGGGCTGGGAGATGGATTCAAAAATTTAGATGACACCTATTGTTTGTAGGGTTTGTATTTATAAGATATGAAATTAGGGTTTGTTGTTGAATAACTCAAGTAAACCAATTCAGCATCGCAATAATAGACAAGAGCAAGTGTCAATTATCAAACAATGGTGCAAATAGATTATCAAAGGAGAAAAAATCGATGGCAATAAGTGAATCAATTGTAGTACAATTTTCAATTATTGCTTTTTTGATTGGTTGTCAAAAATCAATGGCAATCAATGAATCGGAGCAAGATTGCAAGAGCAATTGGAAATCAGTGAATAAGAGGAAAAAAGCGGAAAGGAAAAGCAGAAAAATATGATTACTTATAGTGTTCACTAAAAGGTCAGTGTCATGCAAGATGATGACGACCCAAGAAGATGAACAATGGATGAATCGAAGATGATGCCCTCTCGATTTCTCTTGTCTTAATTTTAATATCTCCGTCTTTAACTTGATGGCTGTTGGTCGACGTCGATATCATCGTCGTTGCTGCTGTGCACGTGGGGAAAAGTTGCAGAATTAAAACTATTGAGAGAGAGAAAGAGAAAGAGAAAGAGAGAGTGAAAGATAGTGAAGGGAAAGAGCATCGTATGGTGTTCTTAATCTTAAGAGATGCAAAGTTTGATTTTTGGGTGAACTTCGAATGATTCGAATGTAAGGCGGTCAAAATTTGGGGTTGGGAGGAAAAATTTCACCATTCATATTTATATGAAAGGGGGAAAAGAATATTTTTGTGGCGGTTATACATTTCATGTAGAAGGAAATTGAAATTATTTGGATTAAGATGTTTATATGAAAATAATATATTTTTTAATTTTATTAGGTTTTGGACTTATATATATATATATATATATATATATATATATATATATATATATATATATATATATATATATATATATATATATATAATATTTCATAAACAAAATAATGGTTTTAAAAGTATTCCTTTCATTCTAGCGAGAAAACTACAAATATTAGAAAATAAAGAGTCTCTAGTTTAATAATTTTATTTATACTTACAGATAAATTATTTTTAAATTATATGTACCTATGTGTTATAATATTCAATTATAAATATAGGGTGTTTGGGGGGGGGGGGGGTATCTATATGTATATCAGTGTATACATAAAGATATGGCTTGTTGCTTAAACCTTAAAGATTGGTGTTATGATTTAGGACTTAAGGCATATCATTTTCAACTTTTGGCTTTTAGCTTTGAGTTTATACTTGTGGCTTAATACATGAGGCTAATGGATTAAGGCTTATGGACTAGGACTTAGGGCTTATGACTTATGATTTATGTCTTAGGACTTATGTTTTAATACTTGAGGCTTATAGCTTATGGCTTATGGCTTATGGCTTATGATGTATGCTTAGGGAATAAAGCTTTTGGCTTAGGAGTTAAGGTTTAGGGGTTAGGGCTTATGACTTATGAATTATGGTTAGCTTTAGGCTTAGGGCTTATAGCATATGACTTATAACTTAGGGCTCATAGATTATGGCTTAAGTATTAGGGCCAATGTTTATGACATATGACTTATGGCTTGTTCTGTATGGTGTATGCCTTAGACTTTAGAGCTTATATCATAGGGCCGAAGGCTAATAGATTATGGTCTATATCTTAGGGCTTAATGTTTAGGGTTTTAGACTTATGGTGTAAGGCGTATGGCTTATGATTTAATGCTTAGGGGTTGTGGGTTATGATATTGACTTATGGCTTAATGCTTAAGTCTTATGGTTGATGACATATGGCTTATATCTTATGGCTTAACTCTTAAGGCTTATAGCTTAGAGCTTAAAGCTCATTCCCACTAGCCCGGTCGAAGCCTACCCTACCACACCTCCATACCCTACAACTATATCAATAACAACCAACCATCCACCCAACTCTACCGCCCCCACACCAACACTCTGCTACCCACCTCGCACCACATCCACACCCACACTCCTACGCCCACCCACTTTCACCTCATATAACCTACACCACATACACACAAACATACCTACCCCACACCCACCCAACCCATACCTTCACACCCATACCCATATTCTCACTCCAACCACACCCCTTATTTACCTTATCCCACTCACCACACCTCACCCTCATAGCTATATACCCATTACCACAAGTTGACACTAACACCCACCCCACCCCATATCACCTCCACATTACACACCGTACTGTTGGGTTTTGAGCATTCTATCACTCCTAAGTGTACATGAAACCCTAAATACCTTGGATCTATGTTTTCTCTATTATACATGCAAATATGAACTTTCCAAGGTATTCATCCTAACTAGCATAATAACATTGATTCATATGAATATATCAAGTTAGAATTACATACCACTTTGATGTAGAATGACTTCATGAAGCTTGAGTGCCTAGTGCCCCAAGTGTGACACCTCAAATGGTTCACACAACACCAAATACACTTGGAATAACTTGAGAGAATTGGAACACTTCATCAAATCGGCTAGCCCTTTCTATCACACAAAGTGGCCAATTTTCTCCAAGAATAAGATCATTATATAGTTAGGGTTACACCATGTAAACCCTAATTGGCATGGCCTTTCATTTCCATGATCCATGGGTACAAATACACCATGGAGCATCCATGGAGCATCTTATGGGGTTTAGCCCAACTTGACAATCCATGGAGCTTTAGCCCACTATATAAGTATGGATGATTTACACAATCAACCCATATATTTAATTAGTCTTATTTTGATCACTTAATTAATACTAGATTAATTCTTGATCAATACTAATTAAATAATCTTATTAATATATTTTAACTTATAATATATTAACCAACCTTAAGTGTTATTTCTCTCATTATAGTCTATCCAAATGCATGATGCCATGCAACCCAAATGGACCATGCCGGGTCGGGTCAAGTCTTACCAATTATAGTTATGGACTTAGACATTAATCCAACAGTCTCCCACTTGGATAAGTCTAAAACTATTATTGTGTATGACTTCAAGAACCGACTGGCAATCGTAGCTCTCAAAAGCTTCCGTCGAACTCTGACCTTGCCGATGATCTCTGACCTTTGTCAATGACTTGTCCATTAGATAAGTGATCATATATTCCTCCATTCTAGATATCATATGGACTGAGACATGGATTATCAATCATTCTCTCAGTCCATTTGTTGTTTCCCAATTTCCGATTCATGACGACTGACTGATTGAACAAATCAAATCAGTCCTGGCTTGGCCAAGTACTCACATGTGTCATCGCTAAATCATCGAGGGGCCCACAGATATCGCTTTTATCCCGAAGGTAAAAGGAATGGATAAACTTCGACTCATATGCTTGTTCTACTACTTGTTGAATCATACACAAAGGCACGTTTTATAACATCGAGTTACCAATGTGTTTTCGTGCAATCAATGTATAACCAACTCATAGTAACAACTCATATCTCTAGGTTTGAAGAATATAAGATATTATCGTCTCATGATCACTCGTGATAAAATCCATGAAGTGATTCAAATGAGCGTGGGTTGAATCCAATACTCAGAACTTATGAGCACTCATGAGTGTTGTAGCACCACTTTGTCCACCAACTTGGACCTCTACAAGCCAACTCATGACAGTCTTGATTCATATCTACTTCCAACATATGACCGACTGTGGATGGTTTGAATAACTTAATCGTTCAGGAAGAGCGACTTAGTTATTCTGGAAGTCAAAACATACAAAGAGGAACACAAGAATAAATGAATCAAAAATATGGTATCAAACCCTATGAATATAAATAAACACTTTTATTTATCACCATACTGATTACTCATTATTCATTGTTTCGGTTTTATCAACTTTATACTTGAATTAAAAAACACTAGTTGTCCCATGCTCCAAGCATCTACACTATGTTTTTCTTAAACAATAGCTTTGCCATACACCAAGTATGCACTTTATGTTTTTCTATGATCCTTACTTTGTGAAATAAACCAATTGAACATAATTTCAATGATTCTAATTTCATATTTCCAAATCCTTATCGAAAAATGTGAGAATTTCAAATTCCTATCATTTATCGAAAACTGTTCAGATTTTAAACTTATATGCCCTAACCTTCCTGTAATGAATATGTACAAAGTCACAAAGACTTGTCAGCAGTCATTATAAGGTATTCCAATGGAGTTTAACTCCATGGAAACTAAGTCTCATATTCAAAGTACATTGCTTTGAACATGCTTCTTGCATTAAGTTTTCTAATCTTACACAGATAACTTCCACCTATGGAGACGACTCAATATTCTCATTTTGACTATCACTTCTGAACAAGAGATGCCTCTTTTTTCAGAATATGTCAATATGGTCCTTCCAATATTAACAGTATACTTCCAACTGTCCTTGAGCTACCAATCTTTGGTAAACCTTAGATTGTCCTCGACAATTGCTTAATCCTTTTAGTCATTTCCAATTCTAGACCTTTTCCCTTCTTAATGCCTCTGGGAATTTGGAAAATTTAGAAAGGACAAATATTATAGCACATGCAATCGATCCTGTACCCAAAGCAAATGGGACACGATTCATGATGTCTCACATAAAGACATGATTCTAGACTAGTCTTTTGCTACAATATTTTTATTTGCCATGTTCTCTAAATTTGACTATGAAGAGGGATGCCGTAATCATAATCCAATTTTGAGAACGCAATATATGAAATTTCCTTAAGTTGAACCAATCCAACATGAAATTCATATATATATTCTTGACTAAAGATGATTAAGGTCTCAATCTAAGCTTTTAGAGTTGAAATGAAGTATAATTTCCTCTCCCTTAATTATAGCAAAACAACTTTCCAACCCCTGCAACTCCACGAATTGAAACTTTTGTTTTCTATAATTAACATTGCTAACTTGCAACCTTTATCATAATTATCATGCTCCTACTAACATGATGATTATTAGCATAACACTTATGCTCCCACTAGCTTTGACATGTACTCAGAAATCAGCTGGACTTCTAGATATCAATACTTTATTGACTTTCTTACCAAAGTTCAGACTTCTGATACGGGATTGCTTTGATAAAACTTTATAAAAATCATACACCTTTCCTTAGATAGCATGTATGTGTGTCTAAACAATTTCAGAACTATGAAAAGGGATGCCGTAATTATAGTCTCAATTGTTTAGACCTTTTGCCATCTGCTTCAAATCTACTTGGTGGAAGTGTTTCCTCACCATCATTTTTCATGAATCGGAGAGAAACCTTATGACCCTTAGATTTTATGGTGTATGTGTTCTTATCCACGTGAATCTGTCAAGACCACAATCACAAGACTAGGTTAGTAACAAATCCGAACTCATATGGATTGAACTTGTGCAATCTTAACTTCTTGCCACCTGGCAGTACAGGGCCTACCATTGCTTCCAAGTTGTTATGCAACCAAATGAGAACTCTAAGAACTCATATGCAAAGCCAACTTTAACTGGAATGGGCACAAAAATAGAATTATGTCAACACGATAGGTTATAAACCTCAAGTCGTGTGTTAGTGAAGAACCTCAGGTTTTATTCTTGATTAGTTCTTGAGACTTTCAAGACCTTTAAGACTCCCACTGTCCTCTTGACATATAAGACTCTCTTGTCAAATATTCAAGGGATAGTGCGGATTCTTTATCAAGACAAACACTTCACACAATTGGCCTTAGTTGGTCTTTGTTTAATCCAAAACATCACAACTTACAAACTTCAAATGTACAAGAGTAGGACACTTTACTCTTACATTTGACAAGTGTTATAAACCTTTCTTTAAAATATGTCACTCAACTTATAGTCTTGGAGTATGACTCTAAGACTTGTTTTGGAACGAGGTATGACTCATCTTCTTGATTTAACCATTTCAACAATTCATGACTCCTCTTCTTAGCCATAAAAATGCACTAAGATGTCCTTAGAAGACCAATTGTGATATGGTTCTTTAATCATTAAGATGATCACAAAACATGATACTAAAGTACTCTCCCATCTTTTCAGATTTGAGAAACTTTTATCTTTTTGCCTAAGTTGATTCTTCCCATTCGTTCTGCCATACATTGAGACTTTTCCAATGTTTCAGAATTATACTTAAACTTGTAAGTATAACCATATTTACTAAACTTTAGTAAATCATGACGAATAGTCTTAACGAGCTTTGTGGTGGACATGACCAGTGCACAAAAATGTGTACTCGATCCCTTTAGTCCTTCACTTGATTCACACATCCATGTGAACAAGTCTTAATTTTCCAATGCTTGAAAGTTCTCATTCATCATACTATTCAACTTGCATGATTCCAAGTTTCTATCCAACTGAAGCCTTGGGAATGAGAATGTTTCCTTATTTGGTAAATTATGACACTACCACAAACGAAAGAATCAAGTCCATTTTTTTTTCAAATATTGCTATCAATGGAATCATATAAACAACCATTTTTTACAAATGCCACTTGTAACGATATTTAAAATAAATATAAAATTAAAACCTTTTATTTTATTTCAAAACTTTGCGGAAAAAACTTATCCTTAAAGTGCAAATGCATATGAAACACTTGTGGTTATCTATTCCTAAGCAATATATCATAACACCTAAGTAACATCATCAGAAATTCTGATCACCAAACCATGCGATCGAAATCTATCTTCGCGATCAGAATCAGCATATACTTCCTTTAAGTTTCTTCACATTTCTTTGATTCTTAAAACATCAACATGTGACCCAGTCACATCATGTAACAAGAATCTCAGAATAGAAACTTAACAGAGTTAGATAGTGGACTTTACCTAAAGTAGAGTCAAACTTCTTGGCTTGATCAACCTTATGATCTTTCAGGTAAATAGGCAGCTTCGCAATCAATGCCCCTTCCTTTGTCAAGATAAACATATGGACTCTTTGGTAATGGAACTATCTCGGACTTAGCCTTTCTCTTTACCATTTGGTCAACCTAGTTGACTATGGTCAAACCCTTTCTTTGGGATGAGAAGGTTTTTGTAGATATCCAATGTTACCATTGGCAATGTCCATTGGGAAGTTGATCTCCTAATCAATTTGCTTTACTAGTCCTCAAATCATTGCTAACCAAGCAAATAGATAAGATCATTAAGGGTCATGTCATAGTCTATTTCATAGTAGTCCCAAAGGAACTCACTATGTGACTTAGAAAGTGATTGAACATCCAACTTTCTCAAGACTTTGACACCCAACTCTCCCGGCTTGTCAATATGTGACTTCATCTCTAAGATGTGATCACACCTAGACCTTGCCTTGCCATTAGGGCTTGAGTGACCTTGAACTTGTGGGTTAGGGAGAATAATTGGAGGAGGTGGAGGAAGTAAATTTCCAAAAGATTTGGGAAGATCATAGATGTCTGAGCTAGACATCTTTTGGGAGATATTCAAGATAGTTGATTCAAAGCCCTTAATATAACACCCAATATGAAATATTAAGGCTAGGACCCAACAAACTATTTCATAACTTGGAAGAGAGATGCCGTAATCTAGGCTATAAAATATTTGAAGGTAGGTAAATGACGATTTACCAATTTCCACCATGAAAAACGAAATATAATTAAGTTTTAATTGGATTTGAAACTCCTAGATCTTTTGAGATTCATTGAACTGTTCAATGGCATGTTTCAATCTCGGGTGTGCCCTTCAGGTTTTGTGACTGGGATGCCGAGGATCACAAAACAAGGTGTGAAGTAACCATGTAAATATACTTGGTACCCTTAATATTTACCCCTCAATCGATATGCCGGTTAACCACACGAGCTCCACCGATGCTATGATAAATATTAAGTTACCCTTTGCCTACCTTGTTAAATCCAGGTTAGTGTGCCGGTTAACCACACGAGCTCCACTAACGGTAGATACAAAGTGCAAAGTGTAATTTCATGGATTAGCACCTTATTCACATTTTCCTAAGTAACTAAGATTGGGAATTTATAAGTGTTTAGTTACTTAGTATTTATCATTAATACTTTTAATGAAGGGAGAATTATAGTCCTTGTCCTACCTGTTCGGCTAACGACCCTCCACCAGTCAAGGAAGCGGTGGGTGAGAGTGGACACCCATTAAGCTGCCATTTTATAGGCAACAGCCTTATACCCCCCTTATAGACCGGCTTCGTGAATGAGGCCTACTAATGGTAAGACTGACTTGCTCTTATATATATATATATATATATATATATATATATATATATATATATATATATATATATATATATATTTAACTTATAATATTATAAAGTACAAGGGTTGAATTTTAACTTTTAAAATTCTAAGGGCTTAACTTGGAATTAAAGTATTCTTAAGGGAAACTTTACAAATTCCAAAACTTGAGGGCAAGTTTTGAAACTATTCATAACTAATTAATTCCATAACTCATGAGTTTAAAGTAGTTTTAATTAAAACTCTTCAAGTTCCATAACTTGAGGACAAGTTATGGAAGACTTTAAACTATTAAAGAATGTAACTCTTCTTCTTTTGTAACTTATGGAACTAATTAAGGTTACACATTTTTATTATTTGATGAAGTGACTCTTGAACCTCCATAACTTGAGGACAAGTTATGGAGTCATAAAACCATTTAATGAGGACAAGAGTCTTTATTTTGTAACCTTTGCCAACTTTTATGAGTTTTAAGAAACTTAAATGTGACATTTCATGTAACTTGAGGACAAGTTACACAAACACATTTTAGAATCAACTCTTAGATTAAAATGGATCAAAGACACATAATTAATCAACCTTTTCTATTAATCTAAGCAACTCATATGAACAAGATAATTGGAATCAAACTTTTTCATGTAATTAGCATAACACTTAAACTAATACAAAACATGAATCTATTGACAATTATCTTTGAAATTGGATTAGTATGAACATTACCACATCAAAAACAAGTTTATAAGTTCAAAAACAACTTATGGTAATGTTCCTAGTCCATTTCCAGCCAAAAAAACTCGGAGATATGCTGTCAGGGGGTCCAACTCGTCGAGTGCATGAACCAACAAGACGAGTTGGATCGTTTTGAACACTTTTAAGGCATGGACTCGTCGAGTCCCTTTATGGACTCGGCGAGTCTGCTGTTCAGAAAGCAAAAAACTTCGATTTTTAAGCAGTTTTTGCAAGTATAACAAGAAAACAAGCCTAGGCTCTGATACCACTGTTGGGTTTTGAGCATTCTATCACTCCTAAGTGTACATGCAACCCTAAATACCTTGGATCTATGTTTTCTCAATTATACATGCAAATATGAACTTTCCAAGGTATTCATCCTAACTAACATAATAACATTGATTCATATGAATATATCAAGTTAGAATTACATACCTCTTTGATGTAGAATGACTTCATGAAGCTTGAGTGCCTAGTGCCCCAAGTGTGACACCTCAAATGGTTCACACAACACCAAATACACTTGGAATAACTTGAGAGAATTGGAACACTTCATCAAATCGGCTAGCCCTTTCTATCACACATAGTGGCCAATTTTCTCCAAGAATAAGATCATTATATAGTTAGGGTTACACCATGTAAACCCTAATTGTTATGGCCTTTCATTTCCATGATCCATGGGTACAAATACACCATGGAGCATCCATGGAGCATCTTATGGGGTTTAGCCCAACTTGACAATCCATGGAGCTTTAGCCCACTATATAAGTATGGATGATTTACACAATCAACCCATATATTTAATTAGTCTTCTTTTGATCACTTAATTAATACTAGATTAATTCTTGATCAATACTAATTAAATAATATTATTAATATATTAGAACTTATAATATATTAACCAACCTTAAGTGTTATTTCTCTCATTATAGTCTATCCAAATGCATGATGCCATGCAACCCAAATGGACCATGCCGGGTCGGGTCAAGTCTTACCAATTATAGTTATGGACTTAGACATTAATCCAACACGTACCCCCACACCACCCATACCACATTCCACATACCCATATCCACAATTACACCTACAACCACATGTATTACTTTATAAATAAGGATTAACTTTCCTTGTCAGATATGACCCTTTAAGTTTAAGTTTATTTAGTTATTGTTATATTTATATGTGCTAAATGTTTCAGATATATTTAAAATTTCACCACCAACTCACCAACTCTCTTGAAAACCACACGCTTACCCCTCCGCCACCTCACCCCTATACCACCCACCCTAACATCCATACCTACATTTACCCCCTCCCCACCAACTTTTCAGATATCACTTATTTAATAACACATGATATATACTTTCATTTTGTACATTATTAAAAAATAAATATCGTGTGTAAAGAAAAATACAAATAATCATACATTTTTACAAGAAATATTATATTTGATTTTTTGATAATAATATTATTTTTTATAAAAGTTTAGAATGGTTGTTTTTACAAGTAATTTGATTTAAAATCTTAATATAAAAAATAACAATAAAAAAACTATATTTATATATCACTTTAAATATAAATATAAGTAAAAAACTAATTTTTAACTATTTTAAAAGAACCGACTCTCACTTTTACTATCCCTCCAAAGAAATTTCATTTTCTCTCAATGAAAAACCTAACTCGACAAAACCCAAAACAGCGGTCCCCATTTCACTCGTTCGCTCATCAGATTCTTCGCTTCTTTACCATCGACAACCGCCTGGTGGTTTGCTCACCATCAAGCCTCTCACTACGGCCTCTCACAACCAACAACATCATATATGTCGCATTCCAGCACCACCTGATTACTCACTCCGCCTCTCATTACCAACATCAGTCTATACGCCTCCCATCGTTACCTTACACCACCACCATCAACGTGTATGTCGCCTCTGATCACAACCATCACCCTCTATACTGCTGACTGTCATTGGTATTTGTCCACGTCTACGTCGACTACTAACAGGTATTATTTCTTCAATTTCTCTGTTACGACCCTAACAATTTTTATTTCGAGTACTAATAGTTTTCCTTCCATTTCTATTTTGATTTTATGCATTCATTACAGTTGTGGTTGCATTCTAATCTGCTTAATTTAAAACCTTTTTCTCGACCCTTTTCCCACATTATTCATCGACAACTAAAAAAATCCTCAAAAACTCCAAGATTACTTTCAATAGAAGGTAGAAAAAATCTAGGATGATCTAGTGTTCATGAAGTTGAAGGCGTTGAATGGCCATAAAAGTCAATTGTTGCGAATACAACTATGTCGATTTGGTTGCAGATTTTAACGAGCACTTCGTTCATCAAAGAAGGTAAGTTCTTTCTTATCTAATGTCACTTTAATGCCAATTTAGGAAAATTTTGTGATTCCACTTCCTATTATATTGAACTACATGGATCATTTCAGCTAAACTAATTAATTTTAAATACTTTTATTGCTAACATACAATTAGTTAAAACAAGCATGATAGCTTGAATCTTCTGGTATGCTAAATTAGTGTTCTATGCTAGCTATGAACTTTGAGAAAATAACCAACACACAAATCAAATGCCTAACCCAATGCAAGTCAATTGCACCAAACGTTTTTGGAATAACCAAATAATGTTTAAAGTGAAAGCCTATGTTATAAGTTATACTCTTATCTTCTTTATAAAAGTTACTTAATTGCAATATAGATACACGTAGGCTTTATATATGCTACATATGGAACAACCTCTATATAAGTCTATCAACCATTTGTTTTTGTCACTTTTTTGATTGGTTATAAATAAGTCATGCATATGTTATCATGTGTTCCAAAATGCTCTTGGAACAAGGTCTTGATCCTCCATACAAGTATGTGTCCTTCAATCATTATTCTTGAAGCTATTGTGATCCTTAAGCATTTCTTTGGATCATAAAAGAAGTAAGCCATGGAACAAGGCTTTGGTTGCTTATCATAGGAAGAATTTACTTCAATGGTAAGTATTGCTGCTTAAATCAGATGCCGACATCAATCACCCATCTAATGATACATGTTGTACATCATTTTCATGGAAACTTGGATGAACTTCTTACAAAAAATAAAACTGAAAATTTGCAGAATAATGTATGCAAGTGGGACAATCTGAGAACCAAAAGGAGTCATACTAATGATAAATGTGCTTACAATTGTATGTAAATCGTCACATTCTTTAATTATTTATAGCAATAAATGTCATTGTGTTATAATTTGGTAAAATGACATGTTTTTCTTGATTATTTTGATTGGATGCTAATTAAAGGTGCAAATAATATATGGTTTTGGTGAAGGGAAAGATCGTGTAGTGACACAACAGTGATGTAAGACATTGGATAAGAGCATATACGTGCTCTTAAGAATATTGGTCCCAAGTAAGTTCTCTAGTATCTGATAAGTTATATTATTATTTTTTTGTCCAAATGATTTCAAAAAATATAGCCATACAACCAAATAAATCATTATAAAATGATAGAGTTGTTTAAACCCAAGAAATCACATCATTAGAGTTATCCTTTGATCTCACTTAATAATAGTTCTCAAGTTAATCATTTTTCTGATTCTCAGGTACTCTCCATCATGCTATATATGCAATTAAATGCAAGCAATGACAACATGCTTTTGTTGATTTTCTTAATATAGCATCCTACTTTAGTTTCCTTTACATGTCCAATTAATTCATAGCATCTATGTATTTTGTTGCAAATTGATGACTTCTGTTTTTAGTTCCTTGTTATAAGCTTCAATGTAATTGACATAGTTTTGCAAAATAGCATAAGATGTAAGTCAATTTTGAAGTTTAAGATTGATCCATTTCACATCTTCATTCAAGGAAACACAAAAAAAAAGAGTGGAACAAGAATGATGATGTCTTTCAATATTTTGTTTGCTGCTACAGGATCAACTGCAAGTAACTTGAGTTCAAGATATCAAAATGCAAAAGACTAAGAAGAGAAAAGAGACCACTTACACAACAATACATAAGTTAAAGCAAACAAGGAACAATGGTGTTAATAAAAAAATGTATAATTTATCTTTTTTGGTTACAACTTTGCATATACTTCTATTTTTAATAATTCTAGATATGTTTTGATGTATGAATTTTGAATTATTGTTAATAAATTTATTTTCTATTATATTTTAATGTATATTTCACTTTTTGTCCCATGTGCTTATACATAATTCGTGGTTGTGCTTTAATCACAATAAAAAAACGCATATGTGTTTAAAAAGTGTCTATAGCCACATTTATTTGACATAATGTTTGAATATAACAACACTTTTGCCACATTTTTTCTTAAATTAAAGTGACTAAAAACTCAATAAACAATCTTTTATGTAACTAAATAATAGCTACGGCCACAGTAACAATAAACTATAGTGGCAGTTGGATGAGCAACAGTCACAATCAAAAAATGTATGTGTGTCTACAAATTGTTTATGACCACACTTATTCGACATAATGCTTTTGTGACTAATTATTAGCAAATCACCACTTACGAAATTGATTAAATGTGGTCATCTAGTGAACATGGTAATGTTCACTGTAATTGCATGTCTGTAAAAGATACTCAATAGTCTTAATAAACTTTTAACTATGTGACAATTTATTAGCAAAACGCCACAATGGAAACAACTTGTATGTCGCCAATTGTTGATATACAGTCACTACTATAACAAACAAAATGTGTCTACTAAAGCTTTAACGCCACAATATTGGATAAAATGATTGATTTTAGCAAAAAAATTAACTACCCAATTGCCACACTTTTATAATACGGCCACATGTTTTGATATCATACGGACACTAAATTTTAAAGTGACCATAAGACCCATACGATGGCGTCACCTTCCGTCACACTATCAGTGAAAAAATAAAATGTCACTATACGCATATGGTCACACTTTTATGGTGTGACCGTAGGTTATTTTTGTACTAGTTCATTACCCTACTCATTACTTATGATCCACTTAAAACCCTTGTGAGGTCACTCAAACCGGACGTTTTTACTAGTAAACACTATCCAATCCTACCGCTAAATCTTGTTAGACCGGAAACCTATCAGTTTGAAACCTTAGGAATTGCACAAGACTGGAAGTCAACCATATGATATTCCCACCCCTAATCCCTGATTAAAACACCACCATACTATATAGAAACGAGCACTCAAAACATCCTGATCGTAAAACCCAACCAAATCTAGCTCCCGAAATTTCCTCCCATTACACCTCATATGTATACTTGACTACATAGCAAGTCTACCCACCGCTCCATGAGCATGACAAAGGACGAATCAAAATCTCACATGGTATCCAAACTCACATATCCATTTGGATGCATAACTATCTGATAGATCATCCAAGAGACTACAACGAACACCATGGTTCGAAGTTACAAAACTATTACCCATCACTGGTAACCAAACTTCTATAAAACGGCCCACAAAAAAATTGGGATCCACGAATGAAAACACTCCACAAATGACTTTCGACTTACAACTTAAACTTTCCAGCAAAAGAACGTTTTTGAAAATGCAAGATCAAAGCCAGCTTGTCGCTGAGCCTCTAGTGATCAAACCATAGAACTTTAACACCCAATAATGCCAAAAAGACTAACAAATCGAGACCTAAGCGTCTCAAACGCATAACTACCAGGTCCAACCCACTTCATCTATATACTCAGTGGTTCACGACACGTCGTGACACCATCAAACCATTGGGATGATAAGCTCATGATGCCACCGAATTTGCCATCATGGCACCATTGGCCTGAAAACTCATTACCAATACCTCAGTGGGCCTATAGTTGCTCGTGATGGGTTTTATAGGTTACAAAAAATCTATTTTGGCGGAAAAACATAATGTGACAACTGGAAAATTTTGGAACAAGCAAGGTCTAGGATGTATCTATGTATAATGTAAAACCACATCATAACCTTGTTGCAATAAAACTTTGAAAGCCAAAAGGGCATTATTTAAATAAGTAAATACATATGTTTGGAAATTATACTTGTAAGAAGCCTTTGAAAAGTTAACAAGTTAGAGAAAAAACCATGAGTTAACCTTTGCATTTAAAGTATTTAAGACCACTAGGACCGAAAACCCCTTTAATAGGTAATACCAAAACCGAAAACACCATGAGAGAGTGGTGAAGGACCGAAATCACAAGCCTAGAACACACCTAGGCCGAAATCACCAAGACCAAAACCATTAGGACCGAAATCACATAGTGTATAAGGTGATTTCGGTCATGCCTTGGCCGAAATCACCAATGTGATCCTTCCTAAGGTGATTTCGTGTCACAACTAGCATTTTAGCTAGGAAATTCTATCCTCATGTAAACATTCATATAGTGTAATAACTTATGCTCTAAATGAATATCATGATCTATGCAATAACCTAAGGTGATTGTGTAAAGAACTTCATAGATCTAGACAATATTTGGGAACTCCAACACTTTATACAACGTACAATAAGGATAATTGTGTTAAACATGTGAAGATTCATAAGAAACTAAACAAAATCTTGAAAAGGGCCATTTTTGACAAATAACCAAAAATATGAGACTTTCTTGGCATTTACGGTTTTACAAGGACTAAAAGAGTCACTTTTATACAAAAATGCGTTTTTTTATGATATTCTTGGGAATAAAAGGGCCAAAAATGCAAATTTTTGTATATTGGGCCATAAAAATGGGCTTTTCGGTTTTATTGGCCTAAATAGTAAAAACCTCGATTTTTATGGAGTAAATTGTCATTTAACTCATGTTTGAGTAAAAAATGTAAACCTACGGTTTCATGGGTTAAAAATGAATTTTTTTCCAAAACTTGGGCCAAAAACGTAATTTCTATGAAAAGTGAGATAAAAATGTAAATTTTTATAATAATGGGCCGAAAATGTCATTTTTATAAAACTTGAGTCGAAAAGTGTCATTTTATGTAAAAATGGGCTAAAAATGTAAATCTTGACAATAATGAGCCAAAAATAATATTTTATATATTTTGGGCCAAAAATGCAATTTCCATAAAAATGGGCCAAAAATATTCTCTTATATATATTTGGACCATAAACGTTAATTTCTTGATATTGGGCCTAATATATTTATTGCATGTCTATTTGGTCCTTTGTGGCCCATTTACATGTTTGTTGGGCCTAATATGTTTATTACATGTAAATTTGGGCCTTTGTGACCCATTAACATGCTTATTGGGCCCAGTCTATACATCACATGCTTAGTGGGCCATAGCTGCTCCACTACATGTCTGTTGGGCCTTATGCATTCATATACCTATTTTTCTGGGCTTTGCAAATCTTAATTATATACACGAAAACATTATACATAGTGTAATTCAATACTCGTGGAAAACAATAAATGATCTAGTGAGACTTGTCGGTTGACACCTCTAGAGTGTATGATCGTAGCCTGTAGTTATAACCAGAGTCTCCTGGAGGGAGAGCGAGAGTTTGTGTATAGATCTATACGGGGTGACTCCCAACACCTGAGCAGTTCGCTACAGCTAGACTAGGCCAGTCTAGGGTGACAAACCTTACCGTAAATCAAACCGGCGCCGAAGAACGCCACGACAGGCGAACTCGTCAAAAATCAAGTATGGTTAAAACGGCTCACTTAGAAATCTTCTCCAACATAATTTTATAGAATACCTATAAAATCTTGTGGATACAAAAAAAACGTACATATACTGTCATTCGGTCTTGGGGTTGAGACAAACAACACTTCTATAAACAGAAAATATCGGATTTTCTGAGGTATTAACTGTTAAATAATATCTTTTACATACTACGGAAAATACTGGGTTTTTATCTGAATTACATTTTCTTTTATATACATTCCAAATATAGAAAACACACATGCATTAATATTTGATTTTGATACATCACGTTCAAACCATTTTCAGAAAATATCGGATTTTCTGGTGTTTACAAACTATTCAAAACTTTTCATCCAAATATGCTTATGAGGTCACCAACATTAGATATGTTGACGTTTTTCAAAATAACTTGTATTCTCAGGGAATCGTTAAGAAGAAAGGTCAGCAGGAAATGGTTGAATTTGTTATATTTTGTTATCAACATACATTAAATATTTTGAACATGTAATTTATGATATTGTACTTGATGTAAACAATGTTGGTTGTATTTGATATGCATGATGATGATGTTGTCTTGTTTCCATTATATACAATTGTGATGATATTACAAGACGAAGTCACGCGCAAGCCCCCGGACGATTCCGCCGTCTGGTTCGGGGGTGTGACAGATTGGTATCAGAGCATTGTTTATAGTGAACTGGCATATCTAATAATACTTGATATGCAACTATCAATACAATGGGACTAAAACACTCTGAATAAAATGCATGCATTAAAACTATAACATTAAAAGTCTCTGGAGGAAATGGAACACTATGATTCAACCCGGGCAGTTATGTAGTCATATTGGGGATAAATATAGCCTGATCAACTATATTTATTCAAAATATGACCAACATGTGTTTGGGGGTAATCATGGCGGGAAATTGACCTAGAAACTTACCTCGTATCCAAAACTTCTCAGGAATTCAAACACAAATAATTAAAATACTATAGGACTATTTTGGAAATACTATATGCATACATTTTCTTACAACGTCTTCACCCCTCGTGCAGACTCTATGGCCGACTTTCATCATCCTGGAGATTCCTATTTCCCCAATCAGGGAAATGGTGGATGGTTAGAACCCGAGGAAGAACCCGAAGAAGAACCGGAAGAGGAGCCCGTGGAAGGACCGATAGAACCGGTAGCCGACTCGGACGAGGAGGAGGCAGAGGGCAGCGACACAAATGACTCGGACACGGGGTCCGAATCATCGATCCTCCATACATGGCCAGGGTGCCCCCATACCGGATGGGTCCCAATGGACCTACGCTCCCATGGACACACGACATCTAGAGATTGATCCGCCAGCAAGGGGTGCGGCCCTCATTTGGTATGAACCGGGACTACTACGACATGAGTCACAGTGGACCCGCCGACCGAGCATTTCCTGTGATAGTGAGAAGGACACGCGACATCGACGAGCAGGCACAGGAGTCTGCTAGCCAAATGGTGTCCATGAGAGCCGCAATGGAGCGGACGGAGAGGATGACGCACGAGGTAGTCAGGGACTACCAGATGCGTCAGGCAGCTTTGGAAGCCTGGCTTCGGGACGCCGAGCACCACCTAGCTAGAGTTCAGGGCGCATCCACCTCATCGTCAGCACCACCAGATCCACCCCGTCGCGACTACTACCTGTTCACGTATTATCGTTATGATTTTCTTTTTTATGTTTTACTCTATGTACTATCGACCATATGTTTAAGTGATTACACTATTCATAGGGTCGTCATGCCGTCAGATCGTATGTTTCCCTATGTACTGTATGCGTTTGGCAAATTTTCATGTATTAAAAACAATTATTATTAATGGAAATGCTCTTTGTGTTTATCGTGATGTTGTTACCTGCTATGTGTTTTGTTTCCTTGTTTTATGTTAATACATGGAGTCACTTAGATGCACAAAATCGATTCGCCGAGTCTGTGAAATTCTAAACTCGGAATGCGATATGTACTCAACATCTTTCCGTTGTTTGAAAGAAAGATGCCTCAATGACCCAACCGTGGAAACAACGCAACACCGACCCCACCAGAAATAAACCCAGTTGCATTCCAAGCAGCAGTGTCCGCCGGCGGTCACTGCAGCACTTACGCAGATTCGCAACGGAAAGAACGGAGAAGGCAACGGACAGGGAACCGAAAGCATAAATCAAGGAACAAACCACGGAACCCCAAGAACCTGCACCTACAAGGACTTCACCAACGCCAAGCCTCGAACCTTCAATGGAACAGGATGCGTAATAGCCCTGAAGCGATGGATTGAGAAGGTGGAATCAGTTTTTGAAATCTGCGGATGTCCGGATGGGTGCAAGGTCAAGTTTGCGTCCTACACATTCATTGATCAAGATCTCTCCTGGTGGAATGGTCACGTAGAGGCCAATCCCGGTGGCAAACGCGATGCCATGGGAAGAGCTTAAGGAAATGTTGCTGGCTGAATACTGTCCGAGGGGAGAAATCCAGAAAATGGAACAAGAGCTGTGGAACCTCACAGTTCAAAACTCTGACATCAATGCATACATATCCAGGTTTAGTGAGTTGTCTCTCTTGTGTCCCGGAATTATCACCTCTGAAGGGAAGAAGATTGAGAGGTTTATCTGGGGATTGACCGCGCCTATCCAAGGGAATGTAATTGCAGCAAACCCTAAGACGTATGATAGTGCAAATAGGTTGGCCATGAAATTGTACGATCATGGCAACAGAAAGGGTGCCAAAACGGGAGAAGCGGAAGTTTAGAAAGAAGGTGAGAACAAGAAGGGGAAAAACAACAAGCGGAAGGGTAAACAAAATTCTGAATCATCAAAGAAACAACAAACTGTGACTGTCCATGCTGCAACTCAAGCTACCACCACACCACATGCTCTAGCCTCATCCACACCAAATAATCCCAAACAATACTCGGGGACCCTACCAAAGTGCACCAAATGCAATTTTCACTATCAAGGAGAATGTAGAGACATGCACTGCACAAGCTGCAACCAAAAGGGTCACACTGCAAGGTACTATAGAACATATCCGCAACAAAACCAAAAGTCAAACAACAACAACAATCGCAACAACAACAACAACACCAACAACAATGCTGGGGCCAATTACACCTGCTATGGGTGTAGAGAAACCGACCATTTCTGGCGCAACTTCCCCAAAGTAAACAATCTGGGGGCGGGAACAACAGGAAGAGTGTTGACAATGGGTCAAGGCGAAGCAGTGCAGGACCCAATAGTTGTTACTGGTACGTTCCTACTTAACGACTCGTACGCATGCATCTTATCTGATAGTGGGGCAGAGCGAAGCTTCGTTAGTAATAAATTCAAACACTTACTAAATCAACAACCCCAGAAGCTCAACGAAGCCTTCACGATGGAAATGGCTAATGGGAAAACTGAAACAACCAAAGATATCTATGTAGGGTGCACATTAACACTAAACAATCACTCCTTTCAAATAGACTTGATGCCAGTAAATATTAGGAGTTTTGATGTGATAATCGGCATGGATTGGTTGAGCCCCCACCATGCTGATATTATGTGTTGCGAGAAGGCCGTTCTCCTTCATCTCCCCAATCACGAAACCCTAATAATCTATGGCGATAAACCTGGCGCCAACTTTCGTCTTATCTCGTGCATCAAGGCACAAAAGTGTCTACACAAGAATAACTACGCATTCCTCACTCATGTGGTGGATAAGACCAAAGAAGAAGTAAACATTCAAGACATTCCAGTGGCATGTGACTTCCCGAATGTATTTCCAGAAGATCTTCCGGGAATACCCCCAGAAAGACAGGTCGAATTCCGAATCGACCTAATACCAGGAGCCACACCAATTGCCAAATCACCCTACAGGTTAGCTCCCACTGAAATGCAGGAGTTATCCAGTCAACTAAGCGAGCTGCTGAGCAAGGGATTCATCCAACCAAGCTTCTCACCCTGGGGAGCTCCGGTCTTGTTTGTCAAGAAAAAGGACGGATCCTTTAGAATGTGCATCGATTATAGGGAACTAAATAAGCTTACCATTAAAAATCGGTACCCACTTCCACGAATCGACGATCTATTTGACCAGCTCCAAGGATATAGTTATTTCTCAAAATTAGATCTAATATCCGGTTATCATCAACTCTGAGTCCGGGAAGAGGATATTCCCAAAACTACTTTTCGAACACGATACGGTCATTACGAATTTGTCGTGATGCCCTTAGGTCTGAAAAATGCCCCCGCTGCATTTATATAACTCATGAATCGAGTCTGCCGCCCATTCCTGGATAAGTTCGTGATTGTCTTCATCGACGATATCCTTATCTACTCCCGAAGAAGAGAAGAGTATGGTCAACATCTCTGTCAAATCCTAGAAACCCTAAGAGCTGAGAAACTCTATGCGAAGCTTTCCAAATGCGAATTCTGGATCCGCGGTGTTAACTTTTTGGGTCAAGTAGTCAGCAAGGAAGGGACTTCCAAGATAAAGGCCATTGAAGGCTGGGCTATCCCGAGAACCCCAACAGAAATCCGTCAATTCTTTGGTCTCGCAAGCTACTACCGGAGGTTTATCCAGAATTTCTCTAAGATAGCCAAACCCCTTACCACGTTGACGCAAAAAGGGGAGTCTTTCGACTGGATAGAAAAGCAAGAAGCTGCCTTCCAAACCCTAAAGTGAGCCCTTTGTAGTGCACCAGTGCTATCCTTACCAGAGGGAACCGAAGATTTCGTGGTCTACTGCGATGCTTCGAATCAAGGGTTAGGCTGTGTCCTCATGCAGCATGGGAAGGTGATAGCCTACGCATCCAGGCAGCTAAAGACACACAAAGTAAATTACACCACTCATGATCTCGAGCTGGGATCGGTGGTCTTCGCCCTAAAGATTTGGAGGCACTACCTCTACGGTACAAAGTGCACCATTTTCACCGACCACAAAAGCCTCTAGCACATTCTGAATCAGAAGGAATTAAACATGAGGCAACGAAGATGGGTTGAGCTGCTAAATGATTACGAGTGCGAGATCAAGTACCACCCGGGAAAAGCTAACGTGGTAGCCGACGCCCTGAGCAGAAAGGAATACTCAGGTCGCCGGGTGAAAACCTTAACAATAACAATCCGGTCCCACCTAACCTCTCAAATCAAGGAAGCCCAAACAGATGCATTGAAGCCGGAGAACGTCGCAAATGAAATTATGCGTGGGATGGACAAGAACTTAATGGTCAAGGAGGACGGAGCTTACTATTTCATGAACAGAATCTAGGTCCCTAAACTTGGGGGATTCAGGGGAATGATCATGAATGAATCCCACAAGACGCGATATTCCATCCATCCGGGTTCAGATAAGATGTACCTGGACATAAAGCAACATTATTGGTGGCCAAATATGAAGGCAGAGATCGCCACTTACGTGGGCAAGTGTCTCACTTGAGCCAAGGTGAAAGTGGAATACCAAAAGCCCTCGGGACTATTGCAACAGCCAGCGATACCCGAGTGGAAATGGGAAAGGATTACTATGGACTTCGTGACCAAATTACCAAAGACAGCAGACGGATTGGATGCTATCTGGGTAATCGTCTATAGGTTAACAAAATCCGCTCATTTCCTGCCAATAAAAGAATCTTACAAGATGGAAAAGCTGACGCGAATCTACATCAAGGAGATCGTAAGACTTCATGGAGTACCGGTGTCCATTATTTCGGATCGAGATAGTAGGTTTACTTCAAGGTTTTGGCAGTGACTTCAGAAGGCAATGGGAACGCAATTAGACATGAGTACCGCTTATCACCCTCAAACCGATGGCCAAAGTGAACGAACCATACAAACACTCGAGGACATGCTACGAGCATGTGTGATTGACTTCGGCAAGTCATGGGATACCCATTTGCCCTTGGTTGAATTCTCATACAACAACTATCACACGAGCATCAAGGTTTCTCCTTTTGAGGCTCTTTATGGTCGTAAATGCAGATCGCCTCTATGCTGGGCTGAGGTGGGTGACACTCAACTAGCGAAAGGACAATCACTAGACAGCATTCTCACAGGGCCAGAGATCATAAAGGAAACGACCGAAAAGATAATCCAAATCAAAGCCCGACTACAAGCGTCGCGAGATCGACAGAAGAGCTATGCCGACAAACGACGTAAGCCTCCGGAATTCCAAGTCGGAGACCGGGTACTATTGAAAGTCTCTCCCTGGAAAGGAATGATCCGCTTCGGGAAATGGGGAAAACTGAACCCGCGATACATCAGACCGTTTGAGATCCTCGCCCGAATTCGTCCGGTAGCCTATAAGTTGCAGCTACCTTCGGAGCTCAGCAATGTACACCCCGTGTTCCACATATCGAATTTGAAAAAGTGCCTATCAGACGAAACTCTTGTCATTCCTTTAGAAGAGATCGAAATAAACGAGAATCTCTTATTCGTCGAAGAACCAATCGAGATATTGGATAGGGAAGTGAAGCGTACGAAGCAGAGCCGCATTCCGATTATGAAGGTTCGATGGAACGCTAAGCGTGGACCAAAATTCACATGGAAACGCGAAGACCAGATGAAGCAGAAGTATCCTCACCTATTCTCTCATTCATGAACCTATCTTTCGAAAGAATTTCAGGACGAAATTCCCTCTAACAGGGGGATGATGTCACAACTAGCATTTATCTAGGAAATTCTATCCTCATGTAAACATTCATCTAATGTAATAACTTGTACTCTAAATGAATATCATACTCTATGCTCAATCAAATACATCTCATATGTTCAATTAAGGGTTGGAAACCCTAGAAATCCCGGTTCCAGTTTATTATGAACTAAGATTCTTTTATTGGGCCTAATGGACCAATAAACCTTCAACTTGACTATCTTTGGTCTAGAAACCGTAATTGGGCTCTAATTAGACCCACACTTGTAAAACTTTAGCATATTCGGCCATGTGGGCCTAGAATGAACCTTCTTATTTCTAATGGGCCGTGAACTTTTTAATTGGGCTTCATTGGGCCGTAAACCCTCATAAGGGCCCAATGGGCCGAAAAATAATCTTTGGGCTTCATAAATTCGAACAGGACTAATAATGGGCCAAATCAATTCATCCCCATCTCTCTTAAGCCTAAGTACTTGGCCCATTACCCATTGTCCATTATGCTTATTACAAAAAAAAAGGAAAAGTGAGGAAATTTGTGCATTAGACACCTCATGTTTGCATGGTGGTCTTCCATGCAAACATCACCTCACCATCTCTCTTTCTTCTCTTATTAACCTCGGCCGAAACCCCCACCATACCACCTCCATTTTTCATCCAAACACTTCCAATACACTCTCAAGAAATTTCTCCTTCTTCCTCTAAATTTTCGAGATTTATGGGTATCCTCAAGAGATTCTGCATCAAGATCACCATTCTTGGTAAGGTCTTACTAGAATCTATGGTTTAGCTTCTAAGATTTCATCAAAATCTCTTCTTAAATCATATCATTTCATGATCTAACTTCCTAGGACCATCTATGCTCGAAAATCATTCTCAAAAAGCTTCCTAGGGCCGAGATGTTCTCACATCTTCATCAAAAACTGAATCCAAACCCCCAAAGTGAGTTCATACCCCCTTGATTTCGGTTTTACTTTGTTTTTGGGGGAGAATACAAGTTGGTATGTGTTAGATCTATGTATTTGTGCATGTTTATGTGTGTTTTCTAAGTGTATGTTGTGATTGTGTAAAGAACTTCATAGATCTAGACAATATTTGGGAACTACAACACTTTATACAACTTACAATAAGGATAAATGTGTTAAACATGTGAAGATTCATAAGAAACTAAACAAAATCTTGAAAAAGGGCCATTTTTGACAAATAACCAAAAAGATGAGAATTTCTTGGCATTTATGGTTTTACAAGGACTAAAAGAGTCACTTTTATACAAAAATGAGTTTTTTTATGATATTCTTGGGAATAAAAGGGCCAAAAATGCAAATTTTTGTATATTGGGCCATAAAAATGGGCTTTTCGGTTTTGTTGGGCCTAAATAGTAAAAAACTCGATTTTTATGAAGTAAATTATCATTTAACTCAAGTTTGAGTCAAAAAAGTAAACCTACGGTTTCATGGGTTAAAAATGAATTTTTTCCAAAACTTGGGCCAAAAACGTAATTTCTATGAAAAGTGAGATAAAAATGTAAAATTTTATAATCATGGGCCGAAAACGTCATTTTATAAAACTTGAGTCGAAAAGTGTCATTTTATTTAAAACTGGGCTAAAAATGTAAATCTTGACAATAATGAGCCAAAAATAATATTTTATATATTTTGGGCCAAAAATGGCAATTTCCATAAAAATGGGCCAAAAATATTCTCTTATATATATTTGGACCATAAACGTTAATTTCTTGATATTGGGCCTAATATAGTCATTACATGTCTATTTGGGCCTTTGTGGCCCATTTACATGTTTGTTGGGCCTAATATGTTTATTACATGTAAATTTGGGCCTTTGTGACCCATTAACATGCTTATTGGGCCCAGTCTATACACATGCTTACTGGGCCATAACTGCTCCACTACATGTTTGTTAGGCCTTATACATTCATATACCTATTTTTCCGGGCTTTGCAAATCTTTATTATACATATACGAAAACATTATACATAGCGTAATTCAATGCTCGTGGAAAACAATAAATAATCTAGTGAGACTTGTCGGTTAACACCTCTAAAGTGTATGATCGTAGCCTGTAGTTATAACCAGAGTCTCCTGGAGGGAGAGCGAGAGTTTGTGTATTGATCTATACGGGGTGACTCCCCACACCTGAGCTGTTCGCTACAGCTAGACCAGGCCAGTCTAGGGTGACAAACCTTACCATAAATCAAACCGGCGCCTAAGAACGCCACGACAGGCGAACTCGTCAAAAATCAAGTATGGTTAAAACGGCTCACTTAGAAATCTTCTCCAACATAATTTTATAGAATACCTATAAAATCTTGTGGATACAAAGAAAACGTACATATACTGTCATTCGGTCTTGGGGTTGACACCACAACACTTCTATAAACAGAAAATATCGGATTTTCTGGGGTATTAACTGTTAAACAATATCTTTTACATACTACGGAAAATACAGGGTTTTTATCTGAATTACATTTTCTTTTATATACATTCCAAATATAGAAAATACACATGCATTAATATTTGATTTTGATACATCACGTTCAAACCGTTTTCAGAAAATATCGGATTTTCTGGTGTTTACAAACTATTCAAAAATTTTCATCCAAATATGCTTATGAACTCACCAACATTATATATGTTGACGTTTTTCAAAATAACTTGTATTCTTAGGGAATCGTTAAGAAGAAAGGTCAGCAGGAAATGGTGGAATTTGTTATATTTTGTTATCAACATACATTAAATATTTTAAACATGTAATTTATGATATTGTACATGATGTAAACAATGCTGGTTGTATTTGATATGCATGATGATGATGTTGTCTTGTTTCAATTATATACAATTGTGATAATATTACAAGATGAAGTCACGCGCAAGCCCCTGGACGATTCCGCCGTCTGGTTCGGGGGTGTGACATTTTGGTGGTAATAAAGAGAAAAGAGGAGTTTGACTTAATGACTTGATATATTTCACCCATTTCTAATAAGAAACAATACCCAGCAGTATCACACGCATTTATCCAGCAGTTAACCAATCAAATATCACCTCACAGTACCTCCTTATCTTAGAACGAGTTCACCATAAATCTTTCCACCACTTTCATTTCTACTTCCTGTTACTTCATTTCCTCTCAAAGAACCAAGTCAAAAGTTTCAAAGGATTAAATCTCCAAGCTTAATCTTAGTATTTTGGTAAGATTTTGTTGATAATCTAGTGTTTTTATACCCTTTCATGTTAGTTTCATCCTATTTACACACATTATTATGTGTTAAAACTCTTAGGATAAGATCATTTCCAAGAGAATTCATCAACCACATTCAAGTGTTTAGGCTTGAAGATCTTCACACCATCTCCTCAAACAACCCACAAGTCCACTCAAGGTGAGTTCATACCCCCACATTTTTGAGTTTTTCCAAATTTTAGGGGGGGGGGGGGTAATACAAGTCAAAAATTTGTTATCATACAAATACTTGCATGTTTCATCTTTATGTTGAACTATAATCCATTATTTGCATAAGATGTGATTATTAGTAGATTTTCTACGAATATTTGTGATGTATTAGTTTTCAAATGCAAAACTAACAAAAACAAAACATGATCTATGTTATAAAATCACGAGAAATACGATCATTTGAAAAACTACAAGGTTTTTGGAAGCTTTTTACCAAAGTATAGCTTTTCTAACCAAAAGGAGTACATTCTAGTTATTTCACTATTTTGTGGGTTACAACCAAAAAATATGATGTTTGACCTTACATTTGAAACTAGAAAAGATGATTTCTATGTATTTATGTAAATGATTATATAAATGTTCTTGACAAACAAACATGATAAACTATAATTGGTATAGTTTGGGAGTCACAAACACTACATTATTATTTCAGAATAAACAAATAATTATTTAAAGGTATAATTATTTCATTTACAAGAAAAATGAGTTTTCAGTTCACGTAAATCGATTGCTACTGGTTATGAGACATTTGGTTTCACCGTACCTATCAGAGTATACATACTAAGACCTGCATGATAACCAGAGTGTCTTGTAGGGAGAGCGTGGCACTTGTGTATAGATCTATACAGGATTGACAACCCCGCACCTCAGATATTAGCTACAGTTAGACCGTCCAATCTAGGGTGACAAATGTCATAAACAGTTCCGACGTCCGAAGCACGCCATTCAGGAAAATAGTCGCATTAGCATGGTTATAATAACTCACATAGGGTATCGACAACACATTTGATTTACGAGTTAACATACATTCAAGTAGTTTTATATAAAGATAAAACTTCATAATACTACGTTTTTAGTACAACATTACTTACATTTTTAGTCTTTGGATTAAGACTTACAATTCATTTTAAAGAAACTATTGGATTTTCTGGAAGTATATTCTATCATTTTTACAGGAAACAGTTACAAAATCCTTCTCATACAAAGCGCTTATGAACTCACCAACTTAATTGTTGACACTTTTCAAAATCACTTGTATTCTCAGGAAACCAGTAAACAGGTAACCACAAGAGTTTTGGTGGATGGGACATCGTCGCATCACGTTATTTACTTTTGTCATATGCATTTGATATCATGTAAACAATGTTTTTGAGTACAATGTAAACTTATAAAATATTCAATACAATGGTTGTATTGCTTTGATCGCTGCTATTCAATTGTTATGATACTGTACATGAAGTCATCCGCCCCCAGACGTTTCCTCCGTTCTGGTTTGGGGGTGTGACAGATTGGTATCAGAGCATTGTTTATAGTGAACTAAGTATATCAAACCATGTATGATAGCTTCATTTTGTTACTTCTTTCTGTAGTTTATTTTTAGTTAAAACCATCAAATTTTAGTTAATCTTCATGCATATTTTCTCTTTTTGTTATTTTTCTCCTTTACCGGGTGCTTTCCAGTCTTTTGAGCTTATTTGCAGGATTTATCGAAGAGTATTTGTCATTGGAGGCATGGAAGGAGTGCGGGACTTATGGAGGCTTGCGGTTTGCTTATGGACTTGAGGTGGTGCGATTGAGCTTGGTGCTTGCATAAACAAGAAATCAATTTGGACTTAATTTTTGAGCGAGAATGATGATGAGGCGACGCGGAATCGAGTTACGGAAGATTGAAGGAGCATTGGATCAATCATTAGAGGCTTTGGAATGACACAAATGGGCTCTAAAGAGTTATGCATGTGGGCTGAAGTGTGAATGAGAAGATTGGGCTAGATTGTATTTTAAATGGCCCAAGTCCCACAATCAACGAGACCCACGCGGTCCGCGTGGACCCATATGCGGTCGGCGTGAATTGTGCTGAGTTGATCCCGGGTTTTGACTTGTTGACTCTATTTGTGGAAGGTTGGTGGGTGGCTTTTGGCACCTTTTTGAATCCGGAAACCAACTCCTTTTTTCTGGAGATTGGAGGTAATGTTGGGGATCATCACTTGAAGAACACACACAATTCTCTCTCAAGAAGGTTTTGGAAGATTTGAAGATTTTTGGAAGATTAGTGTAATTTCTTTCCATCTTGCAACTAGAACAATGTTTGGTATCACTAAACTATATTGCATTTCTTTTACTTTGGCGATGCTTGGCTAAACTTTCATTTGGTTGATTAGGGTTTAACCCCTGGATGATTAGTTGCTTTGAAGACTTATTATTATCTTGTGTTTGAAGTTTATGGAAATGTTTTCTAGTTAAATGTCCTATTGTGTTTATTTATCTTTGATCATGAGATTGGATGAATGAATGCTTGTTTTTGTTGACTAATTTCTTGGTTAAGTAATGGACTCCAAAATTAGTAAGCAATAAATGGTTTATATGTTTGTTTTCATTTCATTTAAACCATGGAAATGTCTCCTCCATAATGATAATATAAGCATTTGATTATCTTTTGGACTTGGTAACTCTTAGAACTTAAAGCTAATTGATTTTCACAAGATTTTATGCTTCATTGATTTTGTGACTTTAATTAAGGAAATGTGTTAAGAGCTCCTCTAGCCATTTTAATATCCAAGAAGAGTTGAGGTAATTTGTGCTTATGAATTGCTATAGCCCAGTTAAACCAATTCACAAGTATTATTCCATTAAGTCTAATGATAAGTCAACCATGTCATCCATGTGGTGTACCCAAAATCAACCAATTTCACTTCATTGAATTTAATCAAATCTTTTACTTGTTTACTTGTCATATTTACATTCTAGCTAGTCTTAATTTTGTCAACCAATCAAAAAGAACTAACCCCCCACCCCATTTTACTTTTATTTTTGTTTTACAAGTACTTGAACAAGTGATTTACATAGAGATTTAAATTGAACCAATCTCCGTGGATACGATCCCTTTGCCACTATACACTATTTTAATGTGTAATATTTATGGTATTTATTTTGTTGGCCTCGACAACCACCAAATTTTGGCGCCGTTGCCGGGGATTGGTATATTTTTAATCAATTTGTTTCTCTATGCCCAGATCTCAGCGTACAGGTGACTTGATTTACAACCCAGAAATTGAAAAAGAAGCATGGCGTTTGGCGAAGGAAAAATGAATTGAACGTGGTCAAACTTCTAATCCTTATGGGGATCCGGAGGTTGAACCCGCTTCATCAAGTGATACGGAACCCGATTCTAGTCCCGACCCTCGCCAAGAAATTCCCGAACCACCACCTCTACAACAAAATCCACCCATTATCGAACCAATTGCAATGGCGGACGGAGGAGAAGTTCCTGAAAGAACTTTGAGGCAAATGATGGAAACCGATGTTACACAAACTCCAACCGATATCAATTACCCGGTTTTGGAAGGAGGTTCGGAATTGAAGTCAAGTTTAGTCCATCACCTCCCAACTTTTCATGGATTGGAGAATGAAGACCCTCATAAGCACTTGAAGATGTTCCACATTATTTGCACTAGTATGAAGCCACAAGGGTCAACCGATGACCAAATCAAGCTAAGGGTATTCCCCTTTTTATTGGCCGATAGAGTAAAAGATTGGTTATTCTATCTTCCACCGGGGTCAATCAACTCATGGACCGCTATGGAAAGAGCTTTTCTTGACAAGTTCTATCCCGCTTCAAGAGTCTCAAGTCTTAGAAATGAGATTTGTGGAATCCGCCAAGGTCAAAATGAGACTTTTCATGATTATTAGGAGAGGTTCAACAACTTGTGCTATAGTTGCCCACAACACCAAATTCAGGAACAACTCCTCATTCAACACTTCTATGAGGGATGTCTTTAGTAAAACTCCACAACAAACAAGACAACTTTTCAACACCATAGCCGCAAATTCCCAACACTTTGGCCCGCGCCAAGACATGAAAAGAGATAGACAACACAAAGTCAATGAAGTGGGAACATCAAACCTAGAGTCTCAAATCAAAAACTTAACCTCTGTTGTTCAAAAGCTAGCCATGGGACAAACTCAACAAGTGATGGTTTGTGGAATATATGCAACAATGGAACATCCTACGGATATGTGTCCCATTCTCCAAGAAGATGCGGAACATGTGAGTGCCACAGGAGAGTTCCAAAACTACCACAACAAACCATCCGGTTACCAAAATGCTTACAATTCAAGTTGGAAGCCAAATCCCAACATGAGCTACAACCCAAGACCATTGCCTCAAAATGCATTGGTTAGACCTTCCTACCCACCACCACAACCTCACTACCAACATCCACAACCACATTATCAATCCAAACCGCATCCTCCACATCATCATCAACAACCCCCTCAATCCCAACCAAGTAGCTCCGGAATGTCTCTTGAAGACATTGTAAAATCCTTAGCCACTAGTACCCAACAATTCCAAAAAGAAACAAGGAGTAGTATCTCCAACCTTGAATCACAAATGGGAGATATAGTTACATCCATAAGCAAGTTGGAGTCTCGTGGAAAACTCCATTCTCAAACCGAAAAGAACCCAAATGTCAATGTGGTGACCTTGAGAAGTGGCAAACAAACCGGGGAAAGTAGTTCAAAGAAGAAGCCAAGGGATGAAGAGGAAGAAATAAAAGTCATTCCCATTGAAGAATTTATAGTCAAGAATGATGCACAAGCCGGAGTCCCAAAGAAGACAACCCCTCTAGTGACTCCAATAGCCACTCAACCACCATTCCCCTCCCGACTTGCAACTTCAAAGAAGAACATGGAGGAGAAAGAGATTTTGGACACCTTCCGAAAGGTGGAAGCAAACATTCCTTTAATTGATGCAATCAAACAAATTCCTAGATATGCAAAATTCTTGAAAGAGCTTTGCACTAACAAGAGAAAGTTGAAGAGAAACGAGAAAATCTCAATGAATGAAAACGCATCTGCGGTTTTACAAAGGAAGCTTCCACCCAATTGCAAAGATCCGGGAGTGTTTACAGTTCCTTGCAAGATAGGAGATGTCACTTTCAGTAGTGCCATGCTTGACCTTGGTGCTTCTATTAATGTCATGCCCTATTCGGTGTATGAATCATTGAATGTTGGACCTTTAATTGAAACCGGTGTCATAATCTCTCTTGCGGATAAATCAAGTGTTTTTCCTAGAGGTGTTTTGGAAGATGTCCTAGTGCAAGTAAACCAATTGGTCTTCCCGGCGGATTTCTATGTGATTGATCTAGATGAACAAGTGCCCTCAAAGTCGGGTATAATTTTACTTGGGAGACCATTTTTGAAGACAGCTAGAACAAAGATCGATGTGTATGCGGGAAGCTTAACAATGGAGTTTGATGGTGAAACAATAAGCTTTAACATTTATGATGCTATGAGGTATCCTAGTGATGTTTCATCCTTGTGCTTTGTTGATGTTGTTGAACCATTAACCCAAGAGTTGTTCGAGTTGTCTAAAGGTGACATGTTGGAGATGGTTTTGAGAAAAGGGTTTGATTGTGGAAAATTAGCCAAGAAGTTGAAGCTCTACTCACTAGACCCCGAAGTTGAAAGATTGGTTAACAATTTGGAGATCAAGAAGACCACTTTATTTAGTGTGAAGCAAGTTGAATTACCTCAAACTCACACAAGATTACCACCCTCCCTTTTTCAACCGCCGGAATTAGAATTGAAGGTCCTTCCTCAACATTTGAAGTATGCGTACTTAGGAAACAACGAGACTCTTCCGGTCATTATTTCAACTTACTTATCGAATCTGAAGAATAGCAACTCCTCAAGGTGTTGAAGGAGCATAAAGAAGCCATGGGATGGACGATTGCGGATATAAAAGGGTTGAGTCCCCCCACTTGTATGCACAAGATCTTAATGGAGGATGAATGCAAGCCAAATAGAGACGTGCAAAGAAGGTTGAATACGCCAATGATGGAAGTGGTCAAGAAAGAGATTTTGAAGCTATTAGATGCGGGAATGATCTATCCAATCTCGGATAGCAAGTGGGTGAGCCCGGTTCAAGTCGTGCCGAAGAAGACGGGGATCACGGTGGTCGAAAATAATAAAGGTATGATGGTCCCCACCCGTGTGCAAAACGGGTGGAGAGTATGTATTGACTACCGCAAACTCAATGCAAGCACAAGAAAAGATCACTTCCCATTACCTTTCATTGACCAAATGTTAGAAAGGTTGGCCGGGAAATCCATTATTGTTGTCTAGACGGGTATTCTAGTTTTCACCAAATCCCGGTGGCACCGGAAGACCAAGAAAAGACAACATTTACATGTCCATTTGGCAATTTTTCATACCGGAGAATGCCATTCGGATTATGTAACGCCCCGGCCACTTTCCAACGTTGTATGGTTAGTATCTTTTCGGAATATGTTGAAAATATAATTGAAGTTTTCATGGATGATTTTACGGTATATGGAAACTCCTTTCAAGAGTGTTTGACCAATCTCACCAAAATTTTGAAAAGATGTATTGAAACAAATTTGGTTTTAAATTTTGAAAAATGCCATTTTATGGTGAGTCAAGGTCTTATTTTGGGTCATATTGTGTCAAAGAAAGGAATTGAGGTAGATAAGGC
Organism: Lactuca virosa; assembly: GCF_052849685.1. Lineage (NCBI taxonomy): Eukaryota > Viridiplantae > Streptophyta > Magnoliopsida > Asterales > Asteraceae > Lactuca > Lactuca virosa. The sequence continues at coordinate 291,208,544 of NC_136429.1, read as the reverse complement.
CAAGATAGATGTTATTCAACGCTTACCTTACCCGACTTGTGTTCGGGAAGTTCGTTCTTTTTTGGGCCATGCAGGTTTCTACCGGAGATTCATCAAAGACTTTTCGAAGATAACAAGACCAATGTGCCAACTCTTGCAAAAGGATGTTGATTTCGAGTTCAATGAGGTGTGCAAAGAAGCTTTCGATAAGCTCAAAGAGTTGCTTACATCCGCCCCCATCATGCAAGCACCAAATTGGGATCTCCCCTTTGAGATCATGTGTGATGCAAGCAACTATGCAATAGGCGCCGTTTTGGGTCAAAAGAATGGACGAGCCCCCCATATGATCTACTATGCATCGAGAACACTAGACAATGCGCAAAGCAACTACTCTACTACGGAGAAGGAGCTATTGGCCATAGTGTTCGCCTTGGAGAAATTTAGACAATATCTACTTGGTACCAAGGTCATTGTGTATTCGGATCACGCAGCTCTTAAGTACTTGATGACGAAGAAAGATGCAAAGCCTAGACTCATCCGGTGGATTTTATTGTTACAAGAATTTGATTTGGAAATCCGGGACAAGAGTGGATGTGAGAATCTTGTTGCCGATCACCTAAGCCGGATCACTTCAAATGAAACTCCTCTCCCTTTGCGGGACGAGTTTCCGGATGAGCATCTCTTTTCCCTTACTCAATCTATTCCTTGGTATCCCGATATCGTTAGCTTTTTGGTCACAAAGAGGTGTCCCGACACATTTTCACGTGCTAAAAAAGACAAGCTCAAAAGTGATGCAAAATATTATGTGTGGGATGAGCCTTATTTGTGGAAACATTGTCCCGATCAAATTATTAGGCGGTGTCTACCCCAACAAGAGCATCAATCCATTTTACAATTTTGTCATGAATTTGCTTGTGGGGGACACTTCAGACCTAGCCGGACCTTGAGAAAGGTCCTTTAATGTGGACTATTTTGGCCAACCATGTCACGCGATTGTTACTTGTTTTGCAAAAGTTGTGAACGGTGCCAAAGGACGGGGAACATGTCACAAAAAAATCAAATGCCACAAAATCCAATCCTTGTTTGTGAAATTTTTGACGTATGGGGTATTGATTTCATAGGCCCATTCCCCGTTTCGTTTGGCAACATTTACATCTTGCTCGCGATTGACTATGTTTCTAAGTGGGTTGAAGCCAAAGCCACAAGATCGGATGATGCCAAAACAGTTATCGACTTTTTAAAATCTAATGTCTTTGTGAGGTTTGGTGTGCCTAGGGCTTTGATTACTGATAGGGGAACACACTTTTGCAACAAGATGATGGAGGCTTTATTGAAGAAGTACAATGTGACCCACTGTGTTTCAACCGCCTACCACCCTCAAACGAACGGTCAAGCGGAAGTTTCGAATCGTGAGGTGAAGAGTATTCTTGAGAAGACAGTAAATCCCTCATGGAAAGATTGGAGTTCAAGGCTTGATGATGCCTTGTGGGCCTATGGGACCGCGTACAAGACCCCGATATGAATGTCTCCATTTAGGTTGGTTTTTGGAAAACCATGTCATCTTCCCGTGGAATTGGAACACCGTGCATTTTGGGCGGTCAAGCAATGCAACTTCAAGATCGATGAGGCGGGAAGGCATAGGAAGCTTCAACTTCAAGAGTTGGAGGAGTTGAGAAATGACTCCTATGAAAACTCAAGAATTTACAAGGAGAGAACAAAGATTTTCCATGACAAGTCCATTACCCGCAAGCATTTCGAGCCGGGACATAGGGTTTTGCTTTACCATTCGCGATTGAAATTATTTCCTGGAAAGTTGAGGTCAAGATGGATAGGTCTGTTTGTTGTGTTAAAAGTCTTTGAGCACGGAGCGGTTGAGATCCGAAGTGAAGAAACGGGGCAAATCTTTAAAGTCAATGGGCATCGTTTGAAACCTTTTTATGAAGGTTTTAACGCAAATGTCCTAGATGTCATCCAATTTGATTCCCCGGTGTACTGAAATCGAAAGGGAAGCACGTCTCACCAAAGACGTTAAAGAAGGGCATTTTTGGAAAACTTAAAGATTTCATCTTTTCTAGTTCCGAATAAATGTCGTAGATAGACCATTTTTGCATTTAACATCTCTTCTTCTTCCTTCTTGCAGTAAAAGAATGTTGGATTTGAAGATCCGGTGTTCGTATTGGTCAAAGAGCAAAAATTGAGAAAAATGGCAACAGAATTCACGCGGTCCGCGTGTACTCCAGATCCTGTCCGCGTTAATAAACAAATGGTCCGCGTGTGGTCTCCTCAGGTGTCCGCGTCCATCATCAGAAAGCAGAAGAGTTTCAGGCTTATTCACGCGGTCTGCTTGTACTCACAGTTCCTTCAGCGTGTTTATTAAAACGGACCGCATATGCCTCTTCGAACTTGTCCGCGTGCGGTGAAGGAAAACAGAAGAATTTCGGGTTTATTCACGCGGACCGCGTGTACTCGCATCCGCGTCCGTGTGTGTTGTTGACCAACATTGACTCCCTTTTGACCAGGTTTGACCGTAGTTTTTGACTAATAGACACCACCAGCCGGCCCTTCTACCCTTCTTCTTCTCCATTCTCCTCCCCATAACCTCCATTAGAGCACCTCCTTCTCCACCACTAAAACTCAGTTTCCCGTCAAACCGTCGGTCGACATTCCACGATACCACCGCCATTCTTCACCAATTTCCGAGCTCTACAAACCCCAAAAAAACGGTCCAATCTGTTGCTGTAACTCCGGGCGCCACCACCACTCAACCGCCACTTTCCAGCCGTTTTCCGGCCAACTCCGGACACCTCTTGCGATTCCGACACCATCAATGTGCTCCTCTTGGACAAGGCTACAAACCTCACCAAAAATATCTCTCAAAGCTCGCCGGAAAATTTCGCCGTAATTTCAAGCCATTATCGGATTCCTCGGGTTTTCGCGGTAAAGTTCTCCTCACGGGATATTGAACAAAGCTTAAAGCTTGGGGTGGAGAGTTGCAAGATTTTCAAATCCGGAATTTTCACACGCAAATTTTGAACTTTCAACAAAAACGGGTACTTTTTTTCCTTTATTTTAATTGATCAATATGCATGTCTCTGAACAACAATTCATATGCTATTACATCAAATGAGTTTAGGAATTATTTTGCTTTGATTGTTGAACTGATTTAGAAGTCCATAGGGGGTCGGTTGGTGATTTGGATTGAAATATCATTTGTTGGGATTGTGGTTCGTGTAGTGGTTATTTTTCATGCAGGTAGACCATGTCCACATCTAGGAAGCGCCCGACTGCCGCCCGAGGCAAAGCCCCAACTAGAAATGAAAATCATGCGCCCGACATTCCAAGATTTCGGGATGCCAGGGCGGCCGAAAACTACATGAAAAGCCTGCCTAGGAAGGTTGCATCCACCAAGTTCGTGTGCAAACCCATGCTTATCTCATTAAGGGTTCTTGAGGGGGTCACCCAATTGTTCCGTAACATCGGGTGGGAGAACCTTCTCAATCTCATGGAACACACTTACGAGCTCCATACTAGAGAGTTTCTTGCCGATTGCGGGTTCGATAGCGATAAGAGAAAAGCCGCATTCCAACTTCTGGGGGACCGAAGGTATATTGATTTTGCAACAATAAACGACATCTTGGGCTTGCCTTCTTCAAATACATCCACGGTTTTCGACGTCTTACTTGCTGAGTTCAACCATGAGACCTATTGGACGGAAATCACCGGGGGTATCTTTTCATGTGCCGGTCGGGATAGAGTAACCTCCATCATTCAAACGTGCCTCCGCATTGCCCGTCGCAGCTTGGTGTGTACAGTTTTTGCCCGCAAAGAAGCCGGTCAGGTCACCAAAAATGAGATTTTCTTTCTTTGGTGTATGACGCGGCGTGCAAACCCACCAATCCCGGACTTTGCATTGGGGGATTTGTCACCCTTTTGGCTCGCGGTCTTGACATCGAGCTCCCAGACGAATACCAGCCTGTTGACAACAAAAATCTTTTGGATGAGCGCGCTCTCATAAACATGCACCACATCTGCCGAAGGAATAGGAGCAGTTTCACATGGTATTGCCCTCAAGGGGTCGGATATCTCATTCTTCCCGACCCTCGAGTCACCAACTTCACCTTCCAAGATCGCACTCAGTGGAGACTCGCGAGGACCATCACTCAGTCAGTCAATGAGGATGTGCTACATGATCAAGATGATGACGAGATGCATGTGGATGACGAGCCTGACGATGAACCCACCCATGGTCCACAGCACGCCCAACCCCAAACACCTCCTGGATACTACCCGCTTCCCCCCAATTTTTCCGAGCGGTTCGAGGCTCTTTGTGTATCCAACCAAATCATGTCCCAACAAATGCACCATATGTGGGGGTGGCACCAATCCAAAAACCACTTCGAGAACGTCCCACTTCCATCACCCTATCCATACCCTCCCCCCACTCACCCTTATCCCCCTCCACCTTACCCCTACCCCTACCCCCAATACCCATACCCTCCTCCAGATCCCCCGGTTTAGGTACTTTCGCCTCGCCCCAAGCATTGAGGACAATGCTTATTTCTAAGCTTGGGGTGGGGTATTCCCTTTTCTTTTTAATTTATCATGCATTTTAATTAGGATGCATAGCATTTTAGTATAAATTGTATTCATTTTTTTTATAAACCTCCAAAAAGATTTTATTTTCTTCTTTTTCACTTTTATTTTTGCATGGCATTTAGCTTAGGGCATTAACATTCATGCATTTTTGTTGTCTGTTTATTCTCACCTCCCTTGGATGCCATGGAACAGGTTCACAGTTATTGTACCATTATTGGTCCAGGATCTTGTTGCTACCTCACCCATCGAACCGGGACCACTAGCTGCAGTTTGGGATTTCATACTTGGGATCAGATGCTGGTAGCTTAAAGGGGTAAGTGATCATGGCCAGCTAGTTTTCAAGAAGAATTATGCATACAATACTAACAACTGTAGGATATACTATAGCAATGGATGTCTTAGCCTTGCGGTCACTACCGCCGAGAGGATCACACATGATCATGTTTGAACCGTTAAGATGAAGCACTGTGCTTGTCCCCAAGTAGAATCCATATCGGGTCTCTTTACATTACCATATCTTTTCGCGATTTTTTTTAGGATTTTAGAGTGTCTTTTAGCCCACATTAGGACATTTTCTTTATTTTTGAAAAATTGCAAGTTTGAAAAGGAGCTTACATTACATCTTTATGCTCCACACATGGTCATTTTCACACTTAGACCATTCGGATTATATTACTACCCTTTCGGTTCCACTTACACACTTTTGGGAACCAAATTTTGAGTCAAAGGGGTTTTCTTGTAAAAAAAAATTTCGATTGTTATTACATTACCTCTAGTTAAAAAAAAATTAAAAAAAAAAGAAAAAAAAAATATATGGCGAGCAAATTTCCAGCTACAACAATCGGAGAAGGGTGACCGGTTCAATTATTGAACAAAATTTTCCAACATTTTGGTCACCCGGCGTTTGATATTCATTTATATAGGCTTGTTTTATTGTATATAGATCGAGTTGTTTTTCGCAAATTGGTGATGTTAGGGAGACTTTCGAGTCGGATACTACGGGAGGTTTGGGCCAACACTAAGTGAACCGATTCCTACAACGGTGCACGAGCGATTAAACCCAGTTACACATGAGAGAAACCGGAAGACGTGAGATTAGAGTGTACACTTAAAGAAGAGCTCCACCTGAGCCCATCCAGCTGCTTTCTCCCTACTACAGATGTTCTTCATTGTATGCATGTTCCATTGAGGCTGCGACTGACCATCCCTCCTTACTCACCTAGAGGAGTTGTCCTGGCTGTGGTTTATGGTCCCATTCTCATCGGATGAAAAAGTTGTGAGATAACAGCGAGATCAATTCTGACCATGTTGACTAACGTTGAACAGGTTCCCTGGTTCTGTCCGTTCTTTTTATTTTTAGGGTAGTTCGTCCCAAGTTCATTTTAGTCTTGTCTTACTTGACGACAAGTAAGGTTCAAGCTTGGGGTGATTTGATAGCTTCATTTTATTACTTCTTTCCGTAGTTTATTTTTAGTTAAAACCATCTCATTTTAGTTAATCTTCATGCATATTTTCTCTTTTTGTTATTTTTCTCCTTTACCGGGTGCTTTCCAGTCTTTTGAGCTTATTTGCAGGATTTATCGAAGACTATTTGTCATTGGAGGCGTGGAAGGAGTGCGGGACTTATGGAGGCTTGCGGTTTGCTTGTGGACTTGAGGTGGTGCGATTGAGCTTGGTGCTTGCATAAACAAGAAATCAATTTGGACTTAATTTTTGAGCGAGAATGATGATGAGGCGACGCGGAATCGAGTTACGGAAGATTGAAGGAGCATTGGATCAATCATTAGAGGCTTTGGAATGGCACAAATGGGCTCTAAATGGTGATGCATGTGGGCTGAAGTGTGAATGAGAAGATTGGGCTAGATTGTATTTTAAATGGCCCAAGTCCCACAATCAGCGAGACCCACGCGGTCCGTGTGAATTGTGCTGAGTTGATCCCGAGTTTTGACTTCTTGACTCTATTTGTGGAAGGTTGGTGGGTGGCTTTTGGCAACTTTTTTAATCCGGAAACCAGCTCCTTTTTGCTGGACATTGGAGGTATTGTTGGGGATCATCACTTGAAGAACACACACAATTCTCTCTCAAGAAGGTTTTGGAAGATTTGAAGATTTTTGGAAGATTAGTGTAATTTCTTTCCATCTTGCAACTAGAACAATGTTTGGTACCACTAAACTATATTGCATTTCTTTTACTTTGGCCATGCTTGGCTAAACTTTCATTTGGTTGATTAGGGTTTAACCCATGGATGATTAGTTGCTTTGAAGACTTATTATTATCTTGTGTTTGAAGTTTATGAAATGTTTTATAGTTAAAAATCTTGTTGTGTTTATTTATCTTTGATCATGAGCTTGGATGAATGAATGCTTGTTTTTGTTGACTAATTTCTTGGTTATGTAATGGACTCTCAAATTAGTAAGCAACAAATGGTTTATATGTTTGTTTTCATTTCATTTAAACCATGGAAATGTCTCCTCCATAATGATAATGTAAGCATTTGATTATCTTTTGGACTTGGTAACTCTTAGAACATAAAGCTAATTGATTTTCACAAGATTTTATGCTTCATTGATTTTGTGACTTTAATTAAGGAAATGTGTTAGGAGCTCCTCTAGCCATTTTAATATCCAAGAAGAGTTGAGGCAATTTGTGCTAATGAATTGCTATAGCCAAGTTAAACCAATTCACAAGTATTATTCCATTAAGTCTAATTATAAGTCAACCATGTCATCCATGTGGTGTACCCAAAATCAACCAATTTCACTTCATTGAATTTAATCAAATCTTTTAGTTGTTTACTTGTCATATTTACATTCTTGTTAGTCTTAATTTTGTCAACCAATCAAAAAGAACTAAACCCCCCCCCCCTTATTTTACTTTTATTTTTATTTTACAAGTACTTGAACAAGTGATTTACATAGAGATTTAAATTGAACCAATCTCCGTGGATACGATCCCTTTGTCACTATACACTATTTTAGTGTGTAATATTTAGGGTATTTATTTTGTTGGCCTCGACAACCACCAATGTACGATATATACAACTATAAATACAATAGGGCTAGAACACTTTGACTAAGAAGTATACTTTAAAATATTATAGTATTTTTCTAAAAAGTATACGTACATGCATCCATACTAGAAACAATGTCATAATAAGAACCGTATAAAAGTATTTAGAGGAGTTAAACACTGTGGTTAAGCCTAGACAGTTATGTAATCATATGTGGGATAAATATAGCCTGATCAACTATATGTATATGAGATATGACCAACATGTGTTTAGGAATGGTCGTGGTAGGCAACAAATCTAAAACATACCAACCCTAAATACCAAGAAACCTTAGTATCAAACATAAAGATTAAAATACTATAGGAGTATTTTAGAATACTAAAAAATCATACACTTAAGCTTTTCATGTATTTATCATATCTTCATTCTCGCACCGACTTCATGGCAGGATTTCACATGCCCGGAGACCCAAATTTCCTAATCAGGGAAATGGTGGGTGGATCGAAAAGGTTCCCGAAGAGGATCCTGAGGAACTAATGGAAAAAGAACCCAAAGTAGAACCCGAAGAGGATCCAGAAGACGATCCAGAGGTGGAGGAAGAAGAAGACGAGGAAGAGGAAGAGGAGGACTCAGACGCAGAGTCCGAATTCATAAATCCTCCTTACATCGCCCGAGTCCTCGCACACCGACTACGCTACCACGGACCCACACCCCGCTGGGCGGAAGACCTGGAAAGGTGGAGCAGGCAACAACATTAGCGTTCTCCATACGACATGGAGCGAGGTTTATATAACCTCAGTCATGGTGGACCGGCAGACAGGGCCCTCCTTGTCATGGTGCAGCGAATCATGAACCTCGGAGATCAGACCGGGGCGTCAGTAAATCGGATCATGGAGCTAGGGGCCGCTGCTGAGGCCACGGATGCACGCACTTGACTACTGGAGGGGGGCTACCCCCGAACGTGCCATCTCATTGACAGTCTCTATGAGGACCTTACCATTGCTCGAGCGGAAGTGAGAGAGTACCAGGAGAGGCACTCGGCTCTCGAGGAGAGGGTGATTGCAGCTGAACGTCGGTTAGCAGAGATACAGGGCGCCTCGACTTCATCGCATGGCCCACATGAGACCACCCGCCGCGACTAAGGCTTATACTACTCACGTCTTGATTTTATTTACGAGTATGCATTGGTGCTACTCTTTTATGTAGACTTTCTTAAAGGTCAATTTTCAAAAACTATGTACTAAAACTACTATTATCAATGAAATTTGTATGCATTTTATTTCATTGGGTGTTGATATTGGTTATGCAATTGTTTACTTCTTATATTAAATTCCATTTACGAATTGCTTGCACATTTCAATAACAACGAGACTGAATACATGTATAATCAAGGCATTCCATTACAGTAATACCCAACCCATAACCTTTATCAAAGACTTATCATTATCCCACCTCTGAAGTTTATGGCAGAAAGATGCCACCACAAAGAGTTGGAAGACGTGTCTTCAACACGACAACAACTCCACCACCACCACCTCCACCAATGGATTCTGCTATTTTTCAGGCTGCGGTAAGAGCTGTTGTGGCTACTGCCATGGCCCAAATCAGCAGTAACGGCACCAACGGAAACGACAACAGAAACGGCAAAGGCAGCGGGAATGGGACTGGCAGTTCCAATCATGGTGACAACCAGAGGAACCAACGGATGTGCTCTTACAAAGAATTCATGAACTGCAAGCCCCAAACCTATCATGGCGATGACAGAGTCGTTACTCTAACAAGATGGTTCGAGAAGACCGAGTCCATCTTCGATATCTGTGCCTGCCCGGACGAGTTCAAGGTCAAATATGCAGCATGTAAATTTGCAGACTCGACCTTGTTGTGGTGGAACATCCACGTTAAAGATTTGACTCTATCCGTGGCCAATGCCATGAGTTGGGAGGAACTGAAAGCCATGATGCTCGAGGAACACTGTCCAAGGAGCGAGAGGAAGAAGCTTGAACAGGAACTGTGGGAACACTCCATGGAGGGTTCCGATATTGCCACCTACACTTCCCGATTTAACGAACTGGTAACTCTGTGCCCGGGAATGGTCAATCCAGAGGCCAAGAAAGTGGAACGTTACTTTTGGGGGGTATCCCCTCAAATCCAGGGAATGGTCATATCTACCAACCCGAGCTCCCTCGACAGTGCCAAGCGTTTGGCATAGACTCTTGTCGACCAGGGAGTTCGTCAAGGCATCATAACCCCCACGCCCGAGCAACCAAAAGGAGGTGACAACAATAGGAAGTTTTGGAACAAAAAGAAAGGCGAACCCGCTCAAGACCCAGCTAAGAAGCAACAAACTGTGGCTGTCCATGCCATCACCGCCCCTACCGCCACTACTGCCCCTGCACCAACCAAGCAATATGTTGGAACTTTTCCGAAATGCGACAAGTGCAGCTACCACCACCATGGTGCCTGCCAAGATAGACAATATAACAACTGCAACAAGAAGGGACACACTGCTCGTAACTGTAGAGCACCGGCACAACAAACCACCCAAGCCGCTAATGTTGGGGTGAGTCGCGCATGCTACGGTTGTGGTGAGACCGAGCATTTCAAGAGGGACTGCCCGAAGGCACAAAACAGAAGTACTAGGTGTGTGGGAAGGGTCCCAACAATGGGACATGAGGAGGCAGTGAGGGATCCCACTGTGGTTACTGGTATGTTCCTCCTAAACAACTTATATACATGCATACGATTTGATAGTGGTGCAGAGAAAAGCTTCATGACCCACCAGTTTAAACACTTACTCAAACAGAAACCCCAATCACTAAATGAAACATTCACCGTAGAAATGGCAAATGGTAAAACAGAAAACACTAAGGATATATACATAGGATGCACTCTAACTCTAAACAACCATTCTTTCCAAATCGACCTGATGCCGGTCACCATAAGGATTTTTGATGTTATCATCGGCATGGATTGGTTGAGCCCCCACCATGCCAATATCCTGTGTTACAAAAAAGCCGTTTGCCTTAATCTGCCAAGTAGTGAAACCCTCATAATTTATGGCGACAAACCCGACGCGAATCTACAAATCATCTCATGCATCAAGGCTCAGAAATATCTACGCAAAGAATACCACGCCTTCTTAGCTCATGTCGCCGATAAGAAACAAGAAGTGCAAGACATCAAGGATATTCCCGAGGTCTGCAACTTCTCGATGTATTCCTAGAAGACCTTCTGAGAATCCCACCCGTATGCCAAGTTTAGAATCGACTTAATCCCCAGAACCACCCCCATAGCCAAATCCCCATACCGCTTAGCACCGGCTGAAATGCAGGAACTGTCCAGTCAACTGAACGAGCTGTTGAGCAAAGGATTTATCAGACCGTGCTTCTCACCTTAGGGAGCACCGGTCTTGTTCGTGAAAAAGAAGGATGAATCTTTTCGCATGTGCATAGACCATCGAGAACTAAACAAGCTCACCATCAAGAATCGTTATCCCCTACCTCGAATCGACGACTTATTTGATCAACTGCAAGGATCGAGCTACTTCTCAAAGATTCATCTAAGGTCGGGGTACCACCAATTATGAATTCAGGAGGAGGATATTCCAAAGACGGCATTTCGAACTCGCTACGGTTACTACGAGTTTGTGGTGATGCCCTTTGGTTTGACTAATGTGCCAACATTGTTCATGGACGTAATGAACTGTGTTTGCTGACCTTACTTGGATAAATTCATGATAGTATTCATCGACGACATTGTAATTTATTCACGAAGTAAGGAGGAACATAGTCAGCATTTACTACAGATCCTGGAGACGTTCAGGGTTGAAAAGCTATACGCAAAGTTCTCGAAATGCGAATTCTGGATTCAAAAAGTAGATTTCTTGGGGCACGTAGTCAGCGAGAAAGGGATACACGTAGACCCTTCCAAAGCCAAGGAGATTGAAAATTGGCCAACATGAAGAACACTGACAGAGATCCGCCAATTTTTGGGACTTGCTGGCTACTACCGAAGATTTATACAAAACTTCTCTAAGATCGCAAAGCCGCTCACTACCTTGACTCAAAAGGGAGTGACCTTCAGCTGGGAGAATAAACAAGAAACTTCCTTCCAAATGCATAAGTAAGCTCTGTGCAGCGCTCGAATCTTGTCTCTCCCAGAAGGGACCGAAGACTTTATGGTCTACTGTGATACATCCAAGCAGCCCCTAGTATGTGTGCTCATGCAACGAGGAAAGGTCATCGCCTATGCCTCAAGACAACTCAAGACACATGAGGTCAAGTACACCACACACGACCTTGAAATAGGAGTCATGGTGTTTTCCCTGAAGATCTGGAGGCACTACCTCTACGACACAAAGTGCACCATCTTCACAGATCATAAGAGTCTTCGACACATTCTGAAGAATCGTGGAATCAAGTGTTAATCAAAATCAGAGTAAAACAAATGCAGATTGAACAAACGATGTAAATAAGATCTGGTTTCTGCTCATTTATGCTTTCAACGTTTACAGAGAAAAATAGACAGGTTCTGTAAAGTACTCTTGTGTAACTCTAGTAATGTTCCATATTTATAGGAATAGTGAAAGCATACAAAAAATACTAAGGCATTGACACTTAAGCTTTGTACGAAATACACCTTAGTAAATAAACTTAACAAACATTCGAAGGGTACAAAAGACTTCGACATATTACAACTAAATTCGACCCTTACAATCTCCCCCTTTGTAATAATGTCGACCTTCGTCAGTTCAAGAGTATCTGTATAGAATAAAACATTACCCTTCGAATCTCAGTGTACCACGAGATAATCTTCTTCAGCTCCTTCTTATCTCCTTCGTTATTCTTCTTGCAGCTATTCATACGAACAATGAAATTTGTATATTGGGATGTTGTGTATCTTTCCACTTCGGAAGCTTGGAATAAGAATCTTTTAGCCTTCCCATTTTTATCCTTCCCAGCAAAGAGTAAGCCAAACGGCTTCAAACAAATTTCCCCGTCTGCATACTTCTTCAACTCAGGTTGAGATAAAGGAAGTTCCATTGGCACTTTCATTTTCAATCCCTTTGTAGTAGCAAACTCAACATCGGTAAGAGCTAAACACTCATAGTAGTTGGTAATGAAAATCTTGATGTGAGCAAGCGCAAGTCGAAAAACTTCAGGATGAGTTTCTCGAAGATATGAAGCATCTTTATCCTTTAACAACAATGCAACTTGTATCAAATCATACAAGTTCACCAAAGGAAAATCTGCCACTGAGAAATCACAAACTTGACCATTTGCTCTCGAAACAAAGAAGCGAAGATTCTGCATCATATTTTCGAATAACACATCCCTCTTTATACTTATCACCTTCTTTATCTTCACGAGTGACCAAATTTCCTCTGGAAGCTTTCCAAGTACAACATGAAATCTGATTTTCATGTATGTGTACTCATCATCATTTTCAAACTTCTCAGCAATTTTATACTGAGCCATAATAAACATCATCTCATTAACAGGAAAATCCAGTTGATTCATGTCTGTGTTGAGAACAACATAACTCTACTTCGGTTTCTTTTCAAAAGCATACATACGATTATATGAAACTTTCGACTCAATCGTTTCATAGTTGTAATGCTTTGAAGGATCACCCTTGTTCATTCCAGGCGGATCGTTCGCACGACGTCGCATTATGCTTTGCACAATTCGTAACTTTTCAACCTCAGCGTCTGCTTCAACTTTCTTTTCCTCCTTCGATTTTTCGACCACAATCGTTTTGCCTTTGTCTTTAACTGAGGAATTATCAACAACTTCCTTAGGCTTCGAACTACTGCCACCTTCCCCAATCACAATTCCTTTAGAAATTGGTCTTCGAATTGGCTTCGTTGAAATTGGCATTGTAGTAGCAATTGTTGAAGTAACTGGCCCAGCTGTTGACATAATTGGTTTTGTTGTTGGAATCTTCGAAGAAAACACCGTTCCAACAACCTTTGCATCTGCATGCGAATCTTCACCACCAACCTTCGTACCACCAACCGTTGCACCCCTGTGCAAACAGGCAGGGCATCTGTTGGAAGAAGGCTCGAAATTTGAGAAAGCGGAGCCAATTGCTTGTGTAAAATGGCTTCAAAGTAGGTGAACTTCTGAGACAAAAATTCCGGAGTAATCAACGAAGATGAAACTGATTTTACAGTTAAATCTTTCAGCTCCTTCAACAGCTTGAGCACTTCCATAAAAATTTGATTTTCCGTTGTAGAAAGTTGAGTAAGTTGAGGACTCAAATTTTCGTACAAGTTGACATATTTGGTAACATGCATCAAAAATAATCTCAACGTTTTGATTTATCGAGGCATAATCCCTTTGCACAATTGCATTCTCCTTTTGCATATCCTGACGAAGCTCCTGAATTTGTGAATTCACATCCTCCCTGACTTTCTTTACATCCTGACGAATAACACATGTCGTTACTTCACCAAATTCTTGAATTCTTTCACCTCCCCTCTAAACATCGAAGTTAGAGAATTCACTCATAACTCGTCATTCTGATCATTGTGATCAACCTTCTCCAAGAGTCTAGTCTCCGAGTCTCGAACCATTCCAGAAACTTTACTCACCACCTTTGCTTCGAAGGTTTTCAACAAACTGTCAACTTCCATACTGGACACAGACGAACTACTCCCCAAATCTACTTGAGATTGAAGAATAGAATTCAATTTCTTGTTTAGAATCTTGAATTGTTTCATCGTCATCAACATATGATCAGGAAAGTTGTCTTCTTCATCATCAAACTCCAAATTTTCAAACATTCCTCCAAAAACTTCGTTGTCAGTATCAGTTTCAACAACAGGTGAGCCTTTAACAGGTGAATCGATTTTGGGTGGATCAGTGGATTGAGATGGAAAAAGAGTTGTAAAAGGTTGATGGAGAATGTTTTCAAAGGTAGGTGAATTTGTAGTATTCGGAATAATAAAATGAGGTAATGAAACGAAAGTATCATTTATCGAAGATGCAGGAATACCTTGATTTGTAGCACCAACTTCTTTGTTAGACTTTCCTTCACCCATATTGACATTAACAACCGTATCAGATACGTGTGTAGAAATGCCTGAAGTTCGAACCTCCTCAGTATGTGATTCAGTTAACGAAACTTCGGGTGGTATTATAGTAGTATTCTCAGGAGTAGATAGAGATTGAAAAATAATTGTTTCTGGTGTTTCAGGAACTATCTCTTCTTCGGACGACTCCTCTTGTATAACCAACTTTCGTTGCCTTTTCTTATTCTTCGAAATGTGTTTAGCCACGTCTTCAGCTCTATGTTTCTTTGACAAATGCGAAACTGGAGCTGGAACCTCACGAAAAATTACTCCTTGATGAGAAAGTTGTGGTTTACGAACATTTGAAGGAGAAGATTTGAACAAACCATCTGAAGATTTTGTTGAACCCCGAGTCCTCTTCATTAATCTTCGAAAAACACCAGATTTTGAAGGAATTTTCTCCTTAACTAGAGTATCATCAACAGGTTCCACTGGCTTGATTACAACAGTCGAAACATTTACTTCTGGCTTCTCAGGCTTCTTTGGGGACAACTTGGATTCATGCACATGCTTCTCAGGAGACTTCTTAGTTTCGTGCACTGGCTTCTCAGGTGTAGCCTTTGCATCCTTCTTAGAACGTTTTGGTTTCTTCGAAGGACCAGCCTCTTCTTTCGACAATAACTTTCTAGTGGCAACATCAGGATTGATTGTTTTCAAGTGCTCAACGAACACCGAATTTTCGGCTCAACCATCTTTAGCATTGCATCAGGAATCCTGGCAATGTGTGTGAATACTTCCATATCATCAGAAACTTCCTTTGGGAAGTGATACTTCATAAACTCAGCTCTTTCTTCATCAGCAGGTACTGCAGCTCCTTTTTTTTCATAAAAATAACCAAGGATCAAACTCTAATACCTACCACACGAAATGCGTTGAACCACATTCGTGTTTTCGACACTCTTTTGGAATTCCTTCCATAGCTGTGTAGAGTAGTCGAATGAAAGATCATAGTACAATCATGCCACCATCGCATAAACCTCCATGTGACCTTTGTCTAATCCAACACTTCGACCAGTCAAGCATCGAAGAAAAATTCCGAACAAGAAATTCCAAACAGTTGGAAGAGCTGACTTCTTGAAATCACTAATCTTCGTGAGTGGGGGTTGATGACCCATCTCATTAAACATGTGAACAACTTGTGCATAAGCGAGATCAGTAACAAGTTGAGAATTGGGAATATCAAGAATCTGGCAAAATGTCTTCTTAGACAAACGAATTTTCTTGTCATTCACCAGTTGAAAAGTGATGATATCCATTGATTTGCTATACGTAGCAGTAGATCCTGCCTGTGAAAGCCATGAGAGAGGAACTGCAAACGAGTTGAACATCGCCTTCGAAAGAACAGAGCTCTTCAATGCGACGATTATCATCTTCAACTCTTCAGGATATAGAGACACATCGCCTTCCACTTGATAATTGGTGCTTTGAATCTTCATTATTGGTTGAGAAGTGATGTCTTCGGTTGTTCGAGAAGCAGAATCAACACCATCCATGATTAGGGTTTTGAAGCTTTGAAGAACAGAAAGAATTTTGGGTATTTTTTTTCTTTTGTGAGCGTAAAGAGACAAAGAACCCGTAAATACCCTTTTTATATGTAACCCTGAATTTTGAATTGAACGCGGGATAAGCATTAGTTGAGATCTCACGTGGCACCTTGTAAATCGCACCAGTCTGCCAATAAAGTTGCCATGCGTCAAAAAGTAACTGTCACACCGCCTTGAAACCAGGACTGAATACAAAACGTCTCATCAGACAGTCTGTTCGAGTCACCTCAATGAATAGTAACCGTCACCAACCTTCGGATGGAGGTTAAGCTCTTTCGTCTTTAGGTTTAGAGACGAAGTCATTTGCTAGACTGTCGAAATCATCAACCTGAGTTGGTATTACTCAGAACCTCAAGGATTTTGTGTGGGCAGTGTGCCAAAGAAAAAATAAGAAGCAAATAAACGAAAATTTGGATCTGTGTTGTCAAAAAAAATTTCGACACAAAAGCAGATAAACCCTGGGCAAAGGTTGCTTCATTAATTATCAAGAGAGATAATCAATTGCTTGTGTATGTTCCCGTGAATTACAATTGAATACTTATAGAGAAGTATCGAAGGGCTTCTGTTGTTAGGCTTATTGGGTGGTTTATAATTTCGTTACATATCAACCTAAACATAAGGTGAGTAATTGTAACAAAAATTACTTGTTTGACCAGTGTAGTCAGTGACAAGTATGCTTTGAATTATGTTGATAGTAACTTTGAAAGCAAATGAAACTCATACAGAAATCATATTCATGAAAAAATATTTGGTTCTGGATCCTGTTGGGTAACAAACATCGTGGGCTTCGATAGTTTAATCACGATCACTCATGAGAAAGGAATATGATTTTGAGTTTCGAAAAATGGTACTGAAGCAAATGTTTCGTCAAAACTGGAAAATAGTTCACCGTCAATTCCTTACGAAGATAGAAAGTTGGGTTTCACTTTCATCACAGCCTCATGATGTCAGATCATTAACACAAAATTTTGATATATCTAAATCTTGATGGGTCGAATGAAAGATCTCTTGGACATATGTCTTCGTGTGTGCAAGTGTAAGAAATTTGGTGATGAAAAAGATTGGTTTTGAGTAACGAATTGTATCTCTATTATTTTCGGACAAAACAGATAACTCTTAACTCATGTGAGAAGAGTAAGGTATCTCAATTGACTAATGTGAATATAAGCCTGACTTGGGAATAAATTTTCGTATGAAAAAATTCATTAAGGCTTTCATAAACACACATTGAGTCTACAAAGGCTTGGGTCAACATGCTGCAGCATGCTTCTAGGGACAGTCTAACTAGTACATAGTTGTTGAAAGTTTACATTCCCATAGAAACGCAAGCATGACCCTTGAAAAAAAAATTCGTGTAATCTGCACAAAGAAAAAAAAAACAAAGAAAATAACAAAAATCTTTTTGATATTTTTGATTTTTCTAACAGAAAGAAAATATTTTTGTGTTTTTTTTTTTTGTGAATTTTTCGAAAAAGAAAACAATTAACAAAACAAAATCTTTTTGGAATTTTTGATTTTTCGAAAAGAAAACAACAAAACGAAAATAAAATCTTTTTGGAGTTTTTGATTTTTTGAATAGAAAACAACAAAACGAAAATAAAATCTTTTTGGAGTTTTTGATTTTTCGAAAATAAACTAAGATACAAACTTACGAAAAACATTTTTTTACAAACATACGAAAATTTGTAAACAAACTACAATTTGCCATTCTTACGAAAATTTGGCAAACTAACGAAAATTTGATAACCTTACGAAAATTTGACAAACGAACGAAAATTTTGTACCACACAACCAACATGCAAATTGTCGAATTCGAAGCGTGTCGAAGCGTTGGCTATGAACATTAACCGCTGAATGACGTCTTATTGCCTCTGAATCGACACATTTGTATAACGCTTCTTTGCTATACATTCGAAATCCTTCCTGGAACAGAACTCGCTTTAATCATTCCCAAACCTGTCAAAATTCGAACAAATGATTTTTGATCCAAAGCTTTTGTAAAAATATCAGCAAGCTGATCAGTTGTTTTTACAAAATGAACTTCAATGTTTCCATCTTCAACATGATCTTTGATAAAGTGATAACGAAGAGCTATATGTTTTATTTTCGAATGTTGTACTGGATTATGACAAATGCTTATAGCACTTTGAGAATCACAGTACAATGGAATCTTTTTCATATTCACAGCATAATCTCTCAACTGACTTTGGATCCAAATAATTTGTGATGTACAAGTAGCAGCTGCAACATATTCGGCTTCAGCAGTAGAAATCGAAACACACGTTTGCTTCTTCGACTGCCAACTAACCAACTTTCCATCCAAAAATTGACAACCACCACTTGTACTTTTTCGATCCAAGGTACACCCTCCTAGATCTGCATCTGAAAATGCCTGAATGAAAAATCCTATTTTCGAACGATACCACAATCCTAACAAAATTGTTCCCTTGAGATAACGAAAGATATTCTTCACAACTATTAAATGTGGCTCTCGAGGATTTGCTTGATACCCAACACAATTACATACGGAAAACATGATATCAGGTCTACTTGCAGTAAGATAAAGCAATGAACCTATCATGCTCCTGTATAAAGTTAGATCAACCGCATGCGTTTCTAACGAAGGTCTTAGCCTTGTGCCAACAGCCATTGGTACTCTTAACTTCGTGCTATTTGTCAATCCAAACTTTTTGAGCAAATTCCTTGTATATTTTTCCTGATTGATGAAAATGCCTTCTCTGTTTTGACATATGTTTAAGCCAAGAAAATTATTGATTTTACCCATCATGCTCATTTCGAATTGGCTTTTCATCAAATTTTTGAATTCACTAGACAACACAGGGTCAGTAGAGCCAAAAATAATATCGTCAACATAAATTTGAACAAGCATTAGATGATTCCCAATTTTCTTTCGAAATAATGTGGGGTCAAATGATCCTTGTTTAAATTTTGATTGTTTTAAGAAACTCGTAAGAGTTGCATACCATGCTCTTGGTGCTTGTTTTAACCCATAAACTGCTTTATCTAAAATGTATACATGATCAGGATGCATTTCATTTACGAAACCTGGAGGTTGTTCAACGTAAACTGTTTCTTCAAGTTCACCATTGAGAAAAGCGCATTTCACATCCATTTGATATACATCGAAATCCTTATGAGCTGCATAAGCTAAGAATATTCGAACAACCTTGAGTCTTGCAACAGGGGAAAAGGTTTCTTCATAATCAATACCTTCTTGTTGCGAATATCCTTTTACAACTAATCGTGCTTTATTTCGTACAATATTTCCATCTTTGTCGGTTTTGTTTTTGAAAATCCATTTTAACCCGACAATCGAAACATTTCCAGGTTTAGGAATTAATCTCCAAACCTTGTTTCTTTCGAATTCAGCCAGTTCAGATTGCATTACAACAACCCAATCTGAGTGTTCCATTGTCATCTTAACTGTCTTTGGTTCAACTTTAGATATGAAAAGATTGAACATGCAAAATTCTTGATGAGTATTTAATACCTCATTCTTCGCACGAATATGAGCTCTTGTTAACACTCCATCTTTAGGATTTCCAATGACTTGATCTTTTGGATGAGTTTTTGTCCATTTCTCTAATGCTGGATATGCTGGATCAAATTCTAAAGGTGCATCTTCGTACAACTCTTCATTTTCAGATCCTGCAACAGAAAGATTATCATTTATTTCGTGAAATTCATCATTTTGATGAAGACTTTCGACAGAATTATCATTTTGATGCTCCCCCTCAACAACTTCATCCATTCTCCCATTCTCCCCCTCGAAAGAATGCTCCCCCTCAACCAGAGTATTCGAATCCAAGTGCTCTCCCTCCACTGGATTATGATGCATACTTTCGCCAACTTCTGGAGAATTCGTTATTGAATTAACATCTTCAATAGTTTGAGGGATTTGCAAGTCATTAGTATGCTTTGACAATTCAGATTGTTGGCTATCATTTGCACGAACTTCAGCATCCACAACCCTGTCAGGAATACCAAAAATTAAATCATAATCAAAATCAGATGAATTCACAATGTCAGATTCATTTGTTGATTCATTAATAATTGGATTTTGTTCGAATTGTTTTTCAACTTGTTTGACATAATGATCATCAAAAGTAAGATTAAATGTCTCTTCGACTTTGCGTGTACGCTTATTTAACACTCTGTATGCAACCGAATTGTGCGAATATCCCAAAAATATGCATTCGTCAACTTTTGCTTGAAATTTCGAAAGATTATCCTTGAGATTCATGATAAAGCGCCTACAGCCAAACACATGAAAGTATTTAACATTTGGTTTTCGGTTATTGATTATTTCATACGGAGTGATGTTAAAACGGCGATGAATAAAAGAACGATTCTGAGTAAAACATGCTGTTGACACCGCTTCGGCCCATAGATACTGAGGAAGATTCGCATATGTTAACATAGTTCTTGCTGCTTCACAAACTGATCTATTTCTTCGCTCAACTACACCATTTTGTTGTGGTGTATATGGAGACGAAAAGTTATGCGAAATTCCTGTCTCAATTAAGTACGAATCCAACATTTTTTTTTGAACTCAGAGCCATTATCACTCTTGATTTTTCGAAAATTCTTTTTCAAACTTTTCTCAATTTTCTTGATAAAATCAATCATTGTTTGAGCGACTTCAGATTTTAACCTGAGAAAATACACCCAAGTGAATCGAGAAAAATCATCAACAATAACCAAAATGTACCGTTTCTTGTTGAGAGTTTCAACAGTTGATGGTCCACAGAGTCAATATGAAGTAGTTCCAACGGTTCCATAATTTTCGAATCTATCACAATTGGATGACCTTTCCTATGCTGTTTTCCTTGTTCACAAGCTGCACATAAGGTATCATTGTCAAATTTTAAAATTGGTAAGCCTCAAACAAGATCATCAAGTACCAACTTATTTAAATTGCGAAAATTTAAATGTAATAATCGACGATGCCATAGCTAGCTGATGTCTGATGAAGCTTTAGAAAGTAAGCACACTGAAGGTTTGCCAATGATTGGTTTGATATCAAGAGTAAACATGTCACCATGTCGTTTGGACTTGAGCAAAACTGTGTTAGTTTCGACATTCGAAATGATGCTACCTTCTTCATTAAACAACACTTGATTGCCAGTGCCCACAAGAAGTTGTGAAACACTTATCAAGTTATGTTGAAGACCTTCTACATAAGCAACACGATTAAAAGTGAATTTTCCATTCGTGACTTTTCCATAACCTTTCACTTGGCACTTGTGATTATTGCCAAACTTCACAACTCCTGCATTTTCCAAGCTTCGAAAATCTCTCAGATTTTCCTTTCGTCCGCTCATGTGACGTGAGCAACCACTATCGATATATCATTTCTCATCATATTGCTCGTCACATAGTACCTGCGATCAATGAAAGAATTTAGGTACCGAAGGCTGTTTGGGTCCTTCGAAATTAGTTTTGAAAACATAATGAAATGAAGAACTTTTAACCCAATCACAAACTTTAGTTTTGAGACTATCAATTAAGTCCACATCATTATTTAAAGGAACAGAAACATAAGTCTTTGTTAGTTTGGGATTGTCACTGACACATGCCTTCGTCTTTTTAGATTGTGAATGATCATGCTTTTCTTTCGAAACCGGTTGCCAAGTTTTTACCGAAACATTCGAATCTTTTGAAGATGAGCTTTCAGTTGACGAATTATTCACATAATTCTCATAAGCTTCGTGAATTTGTTGTTGAGAATATTTCCTTGATTGATATTTTCGTCCTTTTCCTTCAAGCCAATGATCGATGTTTTAGTCACGAGACAACCCTTTTGTATACGAAACTTTTAAGGTTTGTTTTCCTGTAGGATTTGGAAAATTCGGTTTTTGTGGGAAGAAATCAACATTTGATTTAGGTCGAAATGCCATGGCGTATCGACTTCCATTATTGTTTCGAACACTCCGATTTTGAGAAAATCGATGTGGAGATTTTTGTTTTTGAGAAAACCTTGTTTGTTGATTAGAAGAAAATCGTTGTTGTGATGGTTGATTTTGAACATTCTTTGATGTATTTTTGTTATCTTTTCAAAATGATGAGTTTGAAACTTTCGAAGAATTTGTTTTTGGTTAAAATTCAAATTTGTGTTTATTTGTTTGAGCGGGATTTAGCTTTTTATCTGAAAGAATTGCTGAATGAGAAGACTTTTTCTCAACAAATTTAGTCTTTGTGTTTTCAGTTGTTTTCAAATTCAAACCATTTTGTTGTTTTCGAAGTTCCATGGTTTGCCAGAAAATCTTCTTTCGAGCTTGTCTTTTTGAAATTGCATTTTCTTTTGAAAACTTGTCAATTTGTTCTTTAAATTCTTTTGAATTTAATTTGACAACAATTTCATTTTCCACAACAACCTCTTTTGTAACTTCTTTCACAATTTTTGATTTTTCAACCCATTTGCGTTGTGGTTTTTGTCTTTGAAAAACATACAAATTCTTTGTTAAGGTATTTTCGACTGTGCTTTGATTTGAAAAGAATCTTTCGTCTGTTGTCTTCTTGTTGTCATCTTCGACCATTTTGTTTAATTATGGGTTAATGTTCTCAACATTTCCAGTAGTAACAAACACTTGATTTGGAAAGACAACATCATCAGTACACTTGAAATTAGGATACACCACTTGATTTGTTTCCAAATAATGGGCTCCTTTTTCAGACAAAACTTTGTCGAAATTTTCCGTGTCCCCAAATACTTGATCAACAACATCACGAGGAATTTCTTTTTCTGTCGAATCTTTGTTTGATGAGACCCTTTTATCCGAATTGTCATCATCATTTTCATCATCACTGCTATCCGTTTGACTATCTCGGATATCCACAAAATCACAATCTTTCGAAGTAGAAGGTTTGTCAGTGTCAATCTTAACTTCCAAATCCTTAAGTTTTTCTTTTCCTTTAGATTTTGATGCGACATTAATGACAGACAACTAAGAACAATCAACATCCTCAATATCACTAACTTCGCTAATATTGTCAGAGTTATCTTCAATATCGGCAAAATTAGATTGAGAATCAGATGTCGAATTCTCAGTATTTTTCAAAATTTTGATTTGTTCTGATTTAGATAAAGTATCATTCACTATATCAACTAATGCATTCGTATCCAGACATTCTTTAATTTTGTCAAACTCAGCAATAGTTTTCTCACAATCATACGAAATATTATCAAGCTTCTCTCTCTCAAAAGCTAGAAAAGGCAATAATTTTCTATGTTGCTCTTTGCTTATTTCACACGAATGATGTCAATCTGTTAATTTTCCATAGAGTCGTTTAGAAGTATTATAGTAGATATTACGTTGTGCTAACAGAAGTTTTACATCACTAGTTAAAGAATCTCTATCGCACATGATGTTTGTGATTTGTAATTCTAAACACTCAACTTTACTTATTTTCGAATCTAAACGCTTCTGGGTCTCTAACAACTGCATTGAGAATTTCTTAGCCTCATTGCTAGCAGACACAACAATTGAGTCAAAATAAGTAACAGTTTCATCAAAAGATACTAATTCAGTGTCCTAAGCACTTATTGGAATATTAAAAAGATTCAAGAATAGAACGTATCTTTGTTGTCATTGGAGACTTGTCAGCAGATTTTGTTACGAAGCATCGTCCTGTCACCTTATTCTCCTCTTCATCCAAATCTTCCTCATACTTCGCATACATAGCACCATGCGTTGGGTTACGCATTTCATCATCATCTGATCCTGAAGATCAGATTTAATAAGTGCCATCTTCTTCCTCCTCTCCTTTTGCCACCAAAGACAAATTTTTAGCTTTAGCCCTGACCTCCTCCAGCCTCTCGACATAGTACGCTTCATCCTTGACTTTGTTCTTCTTTTCGTCTTTCTTACGAAGTATACAATCATTCGATAAATGATTTGCTCCATTGCAGTAGTGACAATCCACCCCTGAATCTCCTTTTAACTTTTTCTCATTCTTCACCTCAGTAACTTTTGCATCATTCTTCTCAAACTTCTTATTCTCCTCACCAACAGCTTTACTCCTAAAACCTCCTTTTCCCTCATTTTGCTTGAACTTCGGATTAAACGACTTCTTGAAAAACTTTTTGACACGATTGTTTGAGTAAAACACTATTGCCTCATCGTCCGAATTCATTATAAAACGTTCTTCCTCCTCAGAATCATCTTTTTCGAATGTTTATTTCTCAGATACTTTGGAGACAAGCGCTAACGGACCTCCCAGACTCAGCTTCGACTCCTCGGCCATTTCATTCACCTTACTTTCGTGAGTTTTCAATTGATTGTACAAATCATTGAGAGTTGAAGTATCGAAACTCTGCTGATTCTTCACCATCATACTCACACTTCTCCATTCTTTACGAAGACCCATTATGAAAATGAGATTGAATTCCATCGCTGTCCTAGTGATTCCATAACGATTACAACGATAAATCAACTCATTCAGATGATCGTAATAAACTTCAATTGTTTCAACCTCCTTTTGTCTGAAATCCTTCAGTTCCACCAAACATTGCTTAACAGAATTGATTTTAGTCTTCTCGCTTCCTTGAAACTTCTCTTTCAGATTATTCCAGATCTCTTTGGCAGTTGCACAACTCCTAACATAGTTGTACACAACTGGAGGCAATGCACCTCACAATTCTCTCATGCATCTTTTCTCCAGTTTCTTCAAATGATCAGATTGATTTTCAACACTAGAAGTTCCAGAAGATGATCCAATTGGTTGAACATTTGCAGGAGGAATAATATTTCCAGAGATGCAAGACCACAACTCTTCCTCGAGTCCATTTAGGTAATCCTGCATGCGATCAGCCCATTGATCATAGTATTCGGGAATAAGCATCGGAATATTAGTAGAAGATCCGAGCAGATGAGATAAAGAATTCATTGAATTGAGATTAAAATTCGCCATTGATGTACGGATGTTGATTTTTGAGATTTTTGAGAATTCAATGAAAATTTGAAAGCAAATAGCTGAATTGAATTGAGATTACAAACATAACACTCGATTCAACAATTCAATTGTAGAATCGAATTACAACTAACTATCTAGAACGAATTTTCACTTCAAAAAGCGCAGAAACTTTTTGAACCAAAATTGATTCAAAAAACCTTTTGAAACAACGTGAAAATCAGATCACAGGTTGTGATTCCTGCTCTGATACCAATTGATGAATCGTGGAATCAAGTGTTAATCAAAATCAGAGTAAAACCAATGCAGATTGAACAAACGATGTAAATAAGATCTGGTTTCTGCTCATTTATGCTTTCAACGTTTACAGAGAAAAATAGACAGGTTCTGTAAAGTACTCTTTTCTAACTCTAGTAAAGTTCCATATTTATAGGAACAGTGAAAGCATACAAAAAGTACTAAGGCATTGACACATAAGCTTCGTACGAAATACACCGTAGTAAATAAACTTAACAAACATTCGAAGGGTACAAAAGACTTCGACATATTACAACTAAATTCGACCCTTACACATTCTCAATCAAAAGGAGCTCAACATGAGACAACGAGGATGAGTGGAACTGCTAAATGACTACGAATGTGAAATTCGTTATCATCCAGGAAAGGCCAACGTAGTAGCAGACGCCCTGAGTCGGAAAGAATACTTAGGTCGCCGAGTAAAGTCATTAACCATGACCATCCATTCACACATGTCCGCACAGATCAAGGAGGCACAGCTAGAAGCCTTGAAACCCGAGAACATCGCAGGGGAGGCATTGTGGGGAATGGATAAGAACTTCGAAGTTAGGGATGACCGAGCTCGTTGCTTCATGGATCGAATCTGGACACCGAGATTTGGCGGGTATAGAGATGTTGTCATGAACGAGGCTCACAAGACAAAATACTCCGTTCGTCCCGGTTCAGACAAGATGTATCTGGACCTCAAGAAACTTTATTGGTGGCCAAACATGAAAGCAGAGATTACTACCATTGTGGGCAAGTTCCTGACTTGTGCGAAAGTGAAGGTAGAATATCAAAAGCCCTCGGGTTTGCTTCAGCAACCGGACATACCCGAGTGGAAGTGGGAGCGGATAACCATGGACTTCATAACCAAGCTGCCCAAGACGACGGGTGGACTTGACACCATCTGGGTGATCGTTGACAGGTTAACCAAATCTGCATACTTCCTACCAATAAAGGAGACCGAAAAGATGGAGAAGCTCACAAGGACGTACATTAAAGAAATTGTACGACTACATGGTGTTCCAATATCTATTATCTCCGACAGAGATAGTAGATTCACCTCACGGTTTTGGCAATCACTACAAAAGTCCTTGGGAAGAAAACTCGACGTGCGTACAACTTATCACCCTCACACTGACGGGCAAAGCGAAAGGACCATTCAGACGTTGGAACACATGTTGAGAGCATTTGTGATAGACTTTGGTAAGTACTGGGATACCCACTTACCACTCGTCGAATTCTCATATAATAACAGTTATCACACTAGCATCAAAGTTGCGCCATTCGAAGCCCTCTACGGACGTAAGTGTAGATCACCGTTGTGCTGGGCTGAAGTGGGTGACAAACAACTAGCAAAGAGGCAAGTGCCTGATAGCACACTCACCGGCCCGGAGATCATACGAGAAACCACGGAGAAGATCGTTGAAATCCGTGAACGATTAAAGGCATCCCGGGATCGGCAAAAGAGCTATGCCAATAAGCGACGAAAACCCTTAGAATTCCAGGTTGGTGACCGTGTTCTCTTAAAAGTCTCACCCTGGAAGGGAATGATACGATTCGGGAAGCATGGGAAGCTGAATCCAATGTATATCGGGCCATTCGAAATCCTTGCTAGAATCGGCCGGTAGCTTACAAACCTCGACTACCACATAAACTTAGTAACGTACATCCCACCTTCCACGTGCCCAACCTAAAGAAGTGTCTGTCCGATGCGACTCTTGTAGTCCCACTCGATGAAATCGAGGTAAACAAGAGTCTACACTTCATAGAGGAACCTGTGGAAATCATGGACAGGGAGATCAAGAGAACAAAACAAATCCGTATACCAATAGTGAAGGTCCGCTGGAACGCCAAGCGAGGGACTGAATTCACTTGGGAGCGGGAAGATCAGATGAAATAGAAATACCCACAACTTTTCCTCTAGTTGCAAGAACCCGTCCATCATGCAAATTTCGGGACGAAATTCCCTATAACGGGTGGATGATGTGACAACTGGAAAATTTTGGAAAAAGCAAGGTCTAGGATGTATCTATGTATAATGTAAAACCATATCATAACCTTGTTGCAATAAAACTTTGAAAGCCAAAAGGGAATTATTTCAATAAGTAAATATACATGCTTGGAAATTATACTTGTAAGAAGCCTTTGAAAAGTCAACAAGTTAGAGCATAAACCATGAGTTAACCTTAGCATTTAAAGTATTTAAGACCACTAGGACCGAAAACCCCTTTAATAGGTAATACCGAAACCGAAAACACAATGAGAGAGTGGTGAAGGACCGAAATCACAAGCATAGAACACACCTAGGCCGAAATCACCAAGACCAAAACCACTAGGACCGAAATCACATAGTGTACAAGGTGATTTTGGTCATACCTTGGCCGAAATCACCAATGTGATCCCTCCTAAAGTGATTTCGGTGGTAATAAAGAGAAAAGAGGAGTTTGACTTTATGACTTGATATATATCACCCATTTCCAATACGAAACAATACCCAACAGTATCCCTTGCATTTATCCACCAGTTAACCAAGCAAATATCACCTCACAGTACCTCCTTATTTTAGAACGAGTTCACCATAAATCTTTCCAGCACTTTCATTTCTACTTCTTGTTACTTCATTTCCTCTCAAAGAACCAAGTCAAAAGTTTCCAAGGTTTAAATCTCCAAGCTTAATCTTAGTATTTTGGTAAGCTTTTCTTAATAATCTAGTGTTTTTATACCCTTTCATGTTAGTTTCATCCTATTAACACACATTATTAGGTGTTAAAACTCTTAGAATAAGACCATTTCCAAGAGAATTCATCAACCACATTCAAGTGTTTAGGCTTGAAGATCTTCACACCATCTCCTCAAACAACCAACAAATCCACTCAAGGTGAGTTCATACCTTTTCGAGTTTTTCCAAGTTTTACCGGGGGGGGGGGGGGGAAGGAATACAAGTCAAAAATTTGATATCATACAAATACTTGAATGTTTCATATTTATGTTGAAGTATAAGCCATTATTTGCATAAGATGTGCTTATTACTAGCTTTTGTACAAATATTTGTGATATATTAGTTTTCAAATGCAAAACTAACAAAAAAAACATGATCAATATAATAAAAATCATGAGAAATATGATGATTTGAAAAACTACAAGGTTTATGGAAGCTTTTTACCAAAGTATAACTTTTCTAACCAAAAGGAGTACATTCTAGTTATTTCACTATTTTGTGGGTTACAACCCAAAAATATGATGTTTGACCTTACATTTGAAACTAGACAAGATGAGTTATATGTATTTATATAAATGATTATATAAATGTTCTTGACAAACAAACATGATAAACTATAATTGGTATAGTTTGGAAGTAAAAACACTACACTATTATTTCAAAAGAAACAAATCATTATTTAAAGGTATAATTATTTCATTTACAAGAAAAAAGAGTTTTCAGTTCACGTAAATCGATTGATACTGGTTCGGAGACATTTGGCTTCACCGTACCTATCAAAGTACACATACTACGACCTACATTATAACCAGAGTCTCTTGTAGGGAGAGCGTGAGACTTGTGTATAGATCTATATAGGGTTCACAACCCCTCACCTCACCTGTTAGCTATAGTTAGACCGTTCAGTCTAGGGTGACAAATGTCATAAACAGTTCCGACGTCCGAAGCACGTCGTTCAGGCAACTAGTCGCATTAGCATGGTTATAATAACTCACATAGGGTATCGACAACACATTTTATTTATGAGTTAACATACATTCAAGTAGTTTTATATAAAGATAAAAGTTCGTAACACTACGTTTTTCAGTACATATTTACTTACATTTTTAGTCTTTGGATTAAGACTTACAGTTCATTTTAAAGAAAATATTGGATTTTCTGGAAGTATATTCTATCATTTTTACAAGAAACGGTTACACAATCCTTCTCATACAAAATGCTTATGAACTCACCAACTTAATTGTTGACACTTTTCAAAATCACTTGTATTCTCAGGAAACCATTAAACAGGTAACCATAAGAGTTTTGTTGGATGGGACATCATCGCATCACGTTATTTACTTTTGTCATATGCATTTGATATCATGTAAACAATGTTTGTGAGTACAATGTAAACTTATTAAATATTCAATACAATGGTTGTTATGCTTTGATCGCTACTATTCAATTGTTATGATATTGTACATGAAGTCATCCGCCCCCTGACATTTTCGTCGTTCTGGTTTGGGGGTGTGACACATAAACCCTAAGTTCGCATACTAAGGATCTATGTTTTCACTATTAAATGCAATAACCATTTGAATATCAAGAACCCTATTAGAACCCTTGTGTTTTTCGAAAAATAATAAAACGGTATAGAAAAATATACCTTTCGATTAAGCTAGTAGATAGCGCCACTAGACCTTCAACAAGGTCGAAATTCTTGTATTCCTTATGCACATGTTCCAAATCAAATCCTTCTTGTAGTCACTTCGAAGCTAGCACCAAAAATCTCGTGCCTCTGATGGTTCACACCCAACTCTGACAACAAGGAGGCTTAAAAAGAGAGGAGAGAGGAGATGAAATTTTCGGTTTTGCCTTGTAAGAATGGGATGGCCGAAAATTAGATCCCAAGGGGTCTTTATATAGTTGAATTAGGAAACGCTAAATAACCCTAATTTGAATATTATATTAATATCTCAGATTTGGTAATTATCTACACCCTAATTATCTATAAGGAATATTCTAGAAACCCTAGATTTCCCCCTAAGAAACCGTCCACCCCTAAGGTAGGACGGTTCTGGAACCTCTTGTTCAACTATTGAACAATTCCAGTTAGACCTCTACACTTTTAATTAATCCAATTAATCCCAAAATTAATTCTAATTAATTTTGATTAATTATTAATTAAATATTACTATTTATAACTAATATATTATTTCCATAACATATTAATAAATTCATTTATTTCTATTTATTAGTCATATAATAAATCAATAAACCAGTCTCTCTTTCTAAAAGTCATCCTTTTCATTTACAAGGTTTGAGGGCAACCCAAAAGGACTTTGATAATAATTAAAGATTATACTAATTTAGTTATTGGCTTAGACACCTAATCTAACAGTCTCCCACTTAGATAAGTCTAAAACTAAATTACTGGTATAACTTCTAAATTAAATAGAAAAGAGTGCTTCCACAGCAACTGCCGAACTTTGAACTAAACAAACATTGGTCCTAATATAAGTGATCCAATATTCCTCCGTTCCGGTAGATATCATACAGACATGAGACATAGATTAGAATCAATCTCATTTTCTAAGTTTTGTTTACCGATTTCTGATTTGTGATGGCGATATAAGAATGAAAATTGAACACATCAATTGAGTCATGGCTGGGCCTAGGACTATAAGTCAACACCAAATCACTGAGGGGCCCAAATATATCGCTTTTTCTTTTATGTCAAAAGGAACGAATACAATTTGACTTATATGCTTGTATCCTTTACTCATCAAATCATACATGATACTACATTTTATAACATCATATTACTGATGTGTGTTCGCAACACCAATGCACAACCGACTTGTAAATTACAACTCATAAATCTGTATTTTATGAATATAAGATATTATCGTCTCAAAATTACTCGTGATATAAACTATGAAGTAATTCTATGAGCGTGGATTTATCCAATACTTAAATCTCTGTTTTTAAGTAATCATGAATGTTGTAGAAATATGATTGATATGTCTAACTCCCTTAGAAAATATACAATCCAATTCATGACAATCTTAATTCACTACTTACTTCATAAAGTATGAATGACTGTGTAATTTGAATGATTTAATTATTCGGGAAGTAGAACATGCAAAACGAAACACAAGAATAAATAATTAACAAAGGCAGTAAACAAACTCATAAATAATCTCTAATATTTAATCACCAAAAATCAATTACATTTATTTTGTTACAAGTTTCAAACTAATCATCTAACTACTAAAACTAATGTCATCTCTCAGACCAATGCTCCTAGCATGCTGACTATGCTTAATCCTACTCGGAGCCTTTGTGAGAGGATCTATATGCTTATCTTCTGACGAAACTCTCTTCACTATGAGATAACCTTCTTCAACTTTATGTATGATATAATAGTACTTTCTTTCGATATGTATTTATTTACCATGATCTCTCGATTCCTTGGTCAAATCAACAACACCTTCATTATCTCAAAAAAGTTCCATTGGCTCCCGAATGGTCAGAACTATTCCAAGATCGCCGATAAAGTTTTTCAGCCAAGCCGCTTCCTTTGATGCTTCACTTGCTGCTATATTCTCTTATTCACAAGTAGAATCAGCCACTGTGTCTTGCTTGGAACTTTTACAAGTAACTGCTCAACCATTTAATGTGAACACCCAACCATATTGAGAACGAAAGTTGTCTCTATCTGTCTGAAAGATGGCGTCACTATACCCAGTCACTCTCAACGTATCACTGCCACCAAGAACTAGAACCATGTCCTTTGTCCTTTGCAAATACTTGAGAATGTTTTTAACTGCTGTCCAATGAGCCCTGCCAGGATTTCCCTGATAACGACTGACCATGCTTAAAGCAAAGGACACATCAGGGCAAGTACATATCATAGCGTACATAATCGATCCTATAGCCGAAGCATAAGGGACTCGACTCATATCAGCTATCTCTTCATCCGTACTTGGGCTGTGAGTCTTACTCAACTTGGCATTGCTTTGAATAAGTAGCTCTCCTTTCTTGGAATTTTTCATACTGAACCATTTTAGTACCTTGGCAAGTATGTACTTTGACTAAGTCCAATTATGCAGTTCCTTCTATCTCTCAAGATTCTTATCCCAAGAATATAGGCTTCATCTCCTAGATCTTTCATAGCGAAACACTTTCCAAGCCAAGATTTCACTTCTTGCAAGGTTGGAATGTCGTTTCCCATGAGTAGTATGTAATCAAAATACAATACTAGAAATGTTACTATACTCCCACTAGTTTTAACATACACACATGATCCATCCTCACTTCTAGAAAAACAAAACTTTTTAACTTTTTAATGGAAGAAAAGATTTCAGCTGCGAGATGCTTGTTTTAATCCATAGATGGATTTCTAAAGATTACACACTCTATTGGGAAAATTTGCATCAACAAAACCCGTTGGTTGACTCATGTAAACATCTTCAACCAACTTCCCATTAAGGAAAGCAGTTTTGACATTAATCTTCCAAATTTCATAATCATGAGAGGCAACTATGATGAACATTATCCTAATAAATTTAATCTTAGCACTTGGCGAGAATGTCTCATCATAGTCAATCACTTGGGTTTGAGTAAATCCCTTCACAACCATTCATGCCTTGAAAGTGTGCACATTACCATCCATTTCAGTCTTCTTCTTAAAGATCCACTTGCAACCAACTGTCTTTCGAACAGGTTCTTGATCAACCAATTTCCAAACTTGGTTGTCATACATGGACTTGATCTCGTTGTCCATTGCCTCTTTCCATTTTGCTGCCACAGGGCCTGCCATCGCTTCCTTGTAGTTAGCTGGCTCATCTAAATTTACCAATGTTTGATAACTGATAAACGTATCAACATATGATGTTATATGGAAACCATAGAACGATGGTGCCATGCTAACTCTACTAGAGCGTCTAAGCGGTAACGAACTATCAGTGGGTTCAACAGGAGTCTCATCCTCTGGTTGAACGCTCGTATCGTCTATGGTTCCTTCATTGGTTGGCTATTGAATCTCTTCAAGGTCAATTGTACTCCCACTGTCCTCTTTGCATACGAGCTCTCTCTCGCGAAAGACTCCTCTCAATGCTGCAAAGACCACATTTTCACTAGGTCTGTAGAACAAGTATCCAAAAGTATTTTGTGGGTAGTCAATGAAAATATACCTCTCACTTTTTTCTTCTTGCTTGTCACGAGTCTCTCGTCTAATGAAAGCTTCACAAACCCAAACTTCGATATGTGCTAACGAGGGAATTTTACATGTCCACATCTCATGAGGTGTTTTGGCAACCTTCTTAGTAGGGACAAGATTAAGGATAATGCAATTATCTCTAAGGAATACCCCAGAAGGAAATAGTAAGAGTGGCTCGACTCATTATGGATCGAACCATTTCCAACAAGGTTCAATTTCACCTCTCAGCCATAGCACTAAGTTGTGGTGTCCTAAGAGGAGTCAATTGTGAAAATATTCCGCATTCCTTGAGGTAGTAGTGGAACTCGATACTAATATACTCTCGTCCTCTATCAGATCAAAGTATCTTTATCTTCCTGCCTAATTGATTCTTAACTTCATGTTTAATTTCTTTGAACTTTTCAAAGGTTTCTGATTTATGTTTGATCAAGTAGATATAACCATATCTACTATAATCATATGTAAATGTTACATAAAATCGATTCACATCTCTTGTGGTAGATCAGAAGGTCCCACACACATCTATGTGTATGAGGTCCAACAAACCTTCACCTCTTTCACAAGATCCGATGAAAGGTGATTTTGTCATCTTGCCTAAAAGACAAAATTTTCATTCATCATTTGGCCTTAGGTCAAATGATTCCAACACTCCATACTTTTGGAGTTGGGTGATGTGTTTCTTGTTAGTATGCCCAAGACGACAATGCCACAAGCATGCCTTGTCTAAACAATTAGACAGATCAATGTGAAATACAATATTTCCTAAGCTATCAACGAAAGTCACAATTTCATACACACCATTACAAGGTAAAGCTTAAAATATAAAAACACCATTTTTAGAAACTAATATTGAACCATTCAAATCATTAAATGAGTAACGAAAACCTTGTCTGAACAATGCATGAAATCAAATAATGTTTCACGTCATTTCTAACGAATAACAACAATATATCAAATCTGAACTAACTTCACTACTAAGCATAAGATGATAAGTCCCAATCTTGGTAACAGGAGAAGATCGCCTATTTCCCATGATTAGATTCATCCTCCCATGCTCCACCTCTTCACATTCATTTAGCCCCTGCAAATCAGAACAAATGTGAAAACCACATCTTGTATCAAGGACCCAAGAATGAGTAGATTGTGAGTTATTAGTTTGAATAGTGTATATACCTACTGACGATGGCTTCACCTTGCCATCTTTGATGTCTTACAAGTACTTGGGGGCAGCTCCTCTTCCAATGGCCCTTGTCATTACAATAGTAACAAGTGGCCTCTTTGGGGTCACCAATAGCTGGAATGTCTAAGTTGGGCTTCGCCTTTGGGCCATTGCTAGATGACCCAACATGGGCCATGTTCTTTTAGTTAGCTTTGGGAGTAGCCTCCCTATTCTTTCCTTTGCCTTGCCCAATGGTGAGAACAGGAGCATTATTGGAAGGGGCCGAGTTCTTACCCTTCATTCATGACTCAACAATCTGTAGCAAGTTATAGAGTTGGGCCAATGTGGTTTCTATATTGTTCAAATGATAAGCCTATATGAACTGATCATAACTACTTGGCAAGGAGTTCAAGACCATGTCAATCTCCAACTCCTCGTCAAAATGTACATTGAACCTAACAAGGTATTCCACATATCTTTGCATTCTCTTCACGTGGTTGCACACAGACTCTCCCTCTTTCATCTTGCAAGCCATGAGGGACTTGACCACTTCATATATCTCTTGACGAGCTATCTTATGGTACTTTTCCACAAGGTCATTGTTCATCTCATATGACCAATAGTCCTCGTAGAACCTCTATAATCTGGAAGCAATTGTAGTGACCATGATGCAAGAAACTTTTGTTGCATCATCGTAGTGTTTCTTGTAGAAGGCTATTTGTTCTGGAGTAGTAGTGGCTTCATCGATTTCAACAAGTTTTTCTTCATGGACATATTCTTTTCGCTCGAATCGAAGAGCCATCTTGATGTTGCACATCCAATCATTGTAGTTGGTGTCATCAAAGGTCACCTTGGACACGATAGAGAGTAGGGAACACTACAAGAAAAACCAGATTTTGCTAGGGAAGGTCGCTATGGAACATCTTTTCGTTGTTAATCTGCAACAGATCATGCTATGGAATGTCGTTCCATAGCTAATTTGCTACCACATTTTCTACGTAATTAATTTACCATAGAAAACATGAGAATTGCTAAGAAAATTATTACAGACTCGAAATCCGTTGGTATATTCCTACCGGTATTTCTATGGAAAAACCATTCGTAGCAAATTTTCAACGAATTTTTTTACGAAAATCCTTTCCTTTGTAATTCTGCTACGGAATTAAATATCGTGGTTAATCTGCAACGAAATTTTTCAACGGAGTAGAATTCCATAATTGTTTCGCTATGGAAGTAGCATTAATAGCTATTTACCTACAAAATTGTGCTACAATATTTTATTTTCGTTGCTTGTTTCGTTATGAAAAAAAAACCTAGCTACGTTGTTAGGAATTTTGTTATGAAATTAAATTACATAGCAAATTTGCAAATGAGTTCAAATTCATAGCTATTTAGCTATGAAAATTTGCAAAGAAAATACAACTCGTGGAAGTTTGACTATGGAGCCAATATTCTTTACAAGTTTTTTTTTTTGAAATTTGTTAGAAATTAATATTTTGAAGCTATTTAGTAACATATCTTAGATACGAAAATCGATTACGTAGATGATTTTCAATGGCTTAAATGTTTATTATTATTTTGTGACGAATTTTTTTAACGAAATTAACTTCCCTAGCAATTTTGCTAAGGAATAATAATTCATAGTTATGTTGCTATAGATCAATTTCTTAGTTGTTTTGATATAGAGTAAATTAACCGTTGATGTTTCATTACAAATATGTTAATGAAATAAATTATGTTGGTATTTTGACCGAAAATCTACAGAAAAGTTCCAAAATTTTGGGAAAAGTTATAGAAAAGTCCTAAATTTTTTTTTGACTGAAAAAACCCAGAAAACCGGCTAATGCTTATAATTTGATCCTTCGTGACCTTTTCAGCAGGTCACATGCTGAGTTGGAATGCCAAGATGGAATGGTGGTTGACGTGCATGTCACCTCATCGTATTAAGTTGAAAAAGAAAATAAATCGCGCAAAGGGTGAAAATGAGGTGAAAAGGGACAGAACTTAGGACCAAGCGATTGTCACACGCAATACTTACCCATTAGGCTGTAGACATTTTTGTTAAACTATGTCTGATTTCGTTAATATAAATCGACACCAACAAATAACAATAAAATTAAAAATATAGAGGACCAAAAGTTTTGAACCCCAGACCTCCCACACTTAAATCAAACACTTAACCACTAGGCTATAAAGCAATTTCGTCTTTTTGTTCTCTGATTTCTCTATATAATACCTAAATTTAATTTCCTCCTTTAATTGTTTATTATTTTTATTAATAAATAATTTACTTTTTGTAGTTCGTTTTTATCATAGTTATATCAATGCTACCACATCAGCTATCTAAGAGGGTCTGAATTTTTAAGATCTGAAATTTAAAATGTTGTTTGGTTAAGACCTCTGAATCGTTGTGCTGAAAACTAAAAAGGACCGTTTTACCCTTTTGTTTAAAAGTTATAATAAATATTAATAAAACCATAAATTTTTTAAGGAAATCACATTTACATATAAACATTTATCCCTAAAAATGACCATTTTACCCTTTTCACCTAAAATTCCAAGTTTTGGTATAGTCCATACAAACATATATACAAACCTCCCAATTATAGTATCATTTGACATACATAAATGACTTATCACAAACAAATTGTAGTTGTTTAATATTCACAAATGGTCCTAAAGATGCATTTTTCAGCTTAAACCAAAGTATAGGTAAATATAATAATACCAACAAACTTACGTTATATTACAGATATGGACAATTTCCAATCAAAAACATGCAAAATGGAAATCTACTTACTAATTTATTTCTACCAATACACACATACATATGGTTGCACAATCTTTTCTCATCTAAACTTCAAAAGTAACAAGATTACAATGTTTTGTTCCCTCTATGGTCAATGTTAATGGTGACATTTATAACAACAGGCCCCATAATTTCTTCAGGGTTTATCCGGTCACCACCATACACACCACCATTGTCGAACACTATCACCACCACATGTAACTCGTAACCTAACCAAAGTCTACAAAATCACAACACATTTCAGGATCAAAATTGCAAAAAAGAAGCTATATTCATAGAAAAAGAAAGAGCAAACCTCGACTTCCGTGGCAATGAATCCAAAAACATAATCACCTTCAACAACAGCCACAAGCCGATCGGGTTAAGCTGATCAGGTTAAGCTACTGTTGCAACAAAACAATAACCTAAACCAACATCCATTGTACCCCATGTTCCTGTATCTAACAGGGTCCATGGCTCCATTTGAACTAAAACAAATCGACCTACAACCATGGTGTTAGCTCCTTCTAAAACCAATATAGGAGAGCATTGATTTCATTACCAATTTCAGTAAGAAAGCATTGATTTCAGCCAGAAATCGCAGAATTCCATCTTATCTCGGGAAAGAATAAAGGAAAAATTAAAGAATGGTACATACCTGAAGGCACCTCTGCTGTGCGAGGGCAGCGTAGAAGGTGTTAGAGGCTAGCACCGGAGGTATGAGAGGGTGTCACCAGAGATACGAAGGGCAGCGATGGCAGCGGATATGGCGGCGCCTACTGGAGGTGAAATGTCAGGTGAAGGATTTCGGGTAGTCAGAGTGTACTAGGAGGGAAACGGGATCAGAAGGGAATCCAAGTTTAGAGAGGGTAGAGACGTCGAAGGAGGGATGAGAAACATCAACTATCATCCGCCTCCTATTCCCCAACCCGATGGAGCTCTGATTTCTTCTGTATTTTTCCAAAACACAAACAAGGTTTTGATTGCGGGCGAAATGGGAAAATGGTTAGCAACTTAGCATGGCGGCAAATTTGGCGCCCATATTTCCATCCCATATTTTCAATTTATTTTCGTATATATTTTTTTTTCAAAATTATGGAGTATCTAAAAAAAAAAGATTAGAATGTCATATTCTTTGTTAATTTAAATTCTTGATATATGATATTTTTTTACAATGTTAGATACATTTTTATGATTTTTTTATAATATAACTTTTAGTAGAATTATTTTTTAATTAAATTCCCACCTACCCCTACCTTTACCCACCCACCCACACCCTTACATTCATAGCCTACCCCTACCCATTTGACTTACCGTATACTCACCCATCTATGACATATGGCTTAGGTCTTATGGACTAGGGTTTAAGGCTTAGGACAAATGGCTTATGACTTATTGCTTAGGGTGTATAGAGTTCTGGGTTTAGAGCTTAAGGAATGAGGCTTATATCTAAGAGGTTATGGAGTATGGCTCGGGGCTTAATGTGAAGAGTTTAAGACTTTAGGTTTTTTAATTAGGGCATAAAAATCAAGGCTGCCAGTTTATAGTTAAGGGGTTAAGGCTTAAGGCTTGTGGGTTATGGCTTATGGCTTAATGACTAAGGCTTATGGATTATAGATTATGACATATGGCTTATAGCTTGTGGATTATAGCATATGGCTTAAGGCTTAAGGGTTATAACTTAAGGGTTATGGTGTATGGCTTAAAAGGCAAAATGTTTAATGCTAAGGGATTGTGACTTATACCTTATGCCATATAGCGTACCTTATGTCATAGGCATAGGAATAGACATAGGCATCGGCACATGCGAAGGCATAGGCATAGGCATAGGTATAGGCATAGGCACTGACACATGCACAGGCACAGTCACAAACATAGGCACATGCATAGGCACATGCACAGGCACAGGCACAGACATAGGCATATACATACGCATAGGTAGAGGCATAAGCATAGGCACATGCGAAAGCATAGGCATAGGCATAGCCATAGACATAGGCGTAGGCATAAGCATAGGCATAGGCATAGGCATAGGCATAAGCACATGCAGAGGCATAGGCATAGGCACAAGCATAGGCATAGGCACATGCACAGGCATAGGCATAGGTATAGGCATAAGCATAGGAATAGGCATAAGCATAGGCATAAGCATAGGCACAGGAATAGGCATATGCATAGGCATAGGAATAGGCATAGGCATAGGCATAGGCATATGCATAGTCATATGCATAGGCATAGGCATAGGCATATGCACATGCATAGGCATAGGCATAGGCACAAGCATAGGCACATGCATAGGCATATGCATAGGTATAGGCATAAGCATAGGTAGAGGCATATGCATAAGCACAGGCACAATCACAGGCATAGGCATAGGCATAGGCATAGGCATAGGCATAGACATAGGCATAGGTACCGGTATAGGCGTAAGTATAGTCATAGGCATAGACGTAAGTATAGGCATATGCGTAAGCATAGGCATAGGTATATGCGTAGGCGTAGGCATAGGCATATGCATAGGTATAGGCATAGGCGTAGGCATAGGCATAGGAATAGGGATAGGCATAGGCATAGGAATAGGCATAGGCATATGGATTGTGGATTTTTTCTTATAGGTTATAACATATGGCTTATGACTTATGATTTATAGCTTAATGCTTATGATGTATGACTTAGGTAATTTGGATTATAGCTTAGGGTTTATGGCATAAATAGTATGGCTCAAAACTTAGGGCTTATGAATTAAGGATTATTATGTATTAACACTAGGTGTTTATGGTTTATGGTTCATGGTTTATGGCTCATGAAGTATGGCTTAAGGCTTGTGGTTAATTAATGGCTTATATAGGTTTTGGATTATGATTTGGTCTTAACGTATATGGCTTATGCTATATCGTTAGGTGTTTATGGTTTATGGTTTAAGGTCTCTGTAACACTAGTCAAAATAGGTCAATAGACAATCACATGTGATTAGGCCAATCATGTAATGTGATTTTGTTAAACTAGTAATGTGATAAGAGTGCTATGTAGTTCATGATAAATTCTAATACAAATATGAACTTTCTTTATGATACAACTCAAAGTATACGTCCATACGATTCCAAAAATATAGAGAATGTCTGAATCTGACTTCGCATGAAGAAGTTATGATAAACCGAACACTATAAATCTCTATAATAAGAGGAATTTAAAATAGACTTAGAATTAGCTATTGGAGTCTAAAAGAGAGTTGTAGTACTTGTAAATACCTACGTGTGCATATAAAGAACGTCAAAAATGGAGTTCGTATGTGAAAGCGAATCAATGGAGAAAAGAGTGAACCAATGGAAGAAAGCGAATCAATGGAGAAGACAAAATCGGTGGCATCATCTTTACCGCCATTGAAAAATCTTTACCGTAAAGTTCCAGGAGGAGCAAAAATGAAAAGCACGGCACGTAAATCCATACCGATATCGCAAAAGATTAAGAAGAATCAAAAGGCGACATCTTCAGGAAGACATAGAGTTCAAGATGAACCTGCACGGATCGCACAAACCATTGATAGGTGGGTGGCGGAAGAAAGAACTGCTAAGATGTATAAGACTGGTCAATCATCTCGACCACATCTCCCACATTCTTCTGAAGTTAACACTTTATCTCAATTGTTTGAGAAAAGTGTGAAAATTGAAGATAAGATGGAAATTGTCAAAGTAAGGGCTACTCATCTCTCTGGAAGAGTACGAAGGCTAGAAGGACAAAGGATGCGAGATCAGGAATCGGTGATGGATGTCCATCATCGTATAAATTTCGCTTATAACGACATGATTACTCACGATGCAAGGATTGCAGAGTTATAGCTCTACAATCAAACCTCAAGAAATGAAGAACGCACGGGAAGTCTTGAGCAGAGAACTCAAGCACTTGAGGAGCAAGTGGTTAATGTCACTGACGTGCTAGGTCATCACTTAGGTTTCTAGTAGATAAGCTAAAACTAGTGGTTGTGTAAATAGAGAAATCAGACTAGTTAAGGCGAAAAGAGGAAAGTTTATAGCAAGGATGTAGAAAACCTTGCAAATTTTTCAATGTTTATAGAAACTTTTCTCTTATAAACCTAAATAAACTGATGTAACCGCTGGTAATAATATGAAGCATATATTACAGTAATCATTGTGTTGTCCATTATGTTTTACACTTTAAAGAATAATTTAAGTATTTAGTACTCGTGTAATAAATGATTAACAAAACTCATAAAATTCTTATTATTTATAATAGGAACTAAAACAAAATGCCTAGAAGAAGTAGTGCTCGGCTAAACCCTAACCGACCATCAGCACCACAACAATAACCACCAGAACCAAACCCCCCAATAAGTACAACATAACTAGAAGAAATCGTAGCTCAAAGAATTGCTGCGGCTCTATCT
Organism: Lactuca virosa; assembly: GCF_052849685.1. Lineage (NCBI taxonomy): Eukaryota > Viridiplantae > Streptophyta > Magnoliopsida > Asterales > Asteraceae > Lactuca > Lactuca virosa. The sequence goes on along the minus strand of NC_136429.1, from coordinate 291,166,850 downwards.
AATGTCACAAGAGATGGAGTTAGAAATGAAGGCCTTGTAGGGACCGCTAGAACATGTACCTACAAAGATTTTATGAATTGCACGCCAAAAAGCTTTCATGGAAATGAAGGGGTAGTTAATTTGACGAGGTGGATAGAAAAGACAGAGTCCGTCTTTCAAATAAGCTTCTGCCCAGATGATTGTAAAGTATGGTTTGCAGCATGTACTTTCGCTGATGCAACACTTACATGGTGGAACAGCCATGTGAATGCAATGGGAATTGATACTTCAAATTCCATGAAATGGGAAGAGATAAAAATGATGCTAGTAGAAGAATATTGTCCTAGGGAGGAGATACATAAACTGGAACAAGAATTGTGGACCCTAACCATGAAGGGATCAGAGATAAAAGCTTATACCGCTAGATTTAATGATCTTGCAGTAATGTGTCCAACATTTGTAACTCCTGAATATAAGAAAATTGAGCGATATATATGGGGTTTAGCATCACAAATTAAAGGCATGGTGATCGCATCAAAGCCTACGACCTATGACAGCACCAAGAGAATAGCTCATCAGCTAACCCTCACAGAGATCCAAGGAACATAAGTGGTCTCAAAGGGTGAGTCTCCCAAATCTGGAACAAACAAGCGCATGTTTAATAGGAAGAATCCCAAACAATCATATGAGAAAAGACAAGAAGTGGCAACCAATTATGCAGCCACGACAGCAGTACCTACGCAACCAAAATCTTCATGGTGCAATCAGTGCAACCGTCATCATCCAGGTGACTATTTTGTCTGCACGAAGTGCAAGAAGAAGGGACATACTGCTAGTCACTGCAGGAGTACAACACCTGCAACAGTGAATCAGGGAACAAATACTGGAGCAGACCATGGTGAAGGAAGAAAGTGCTATGAGTGTGGGGAGGTTGGACACATCAAGAATGAATGACCAAAGTTAAGGAGTCAAGGATGCATAGGACGTGGCAGGGCGTTTGTGATTGGAAGCAGAGAGGCTTTCCAGGACCCTTCGGTCGTATCTGGTACGTTTCTCATAGATAATTTATATGCTACCATACTCTTCGACTCTGGAGCAGATAGAAGTTTTATAACTCCGACATTTAGAAAATTGTTAAGTCATGAGTCTAGTAAATTAAAAGAAATCTATGACGTAGAAATCGCTAATGGTCAAACCGAAAGAACACATGAAATCCTAGAAAACTATTTGTTAACTCTTAATAACTACCTTTTTCACGTCAACCTCATGCAATGCGTATCGGTAGTTTTGATGTTATAATTGGCATGGATTGGTTATCTGCACACCGCTCTGAAATTCTATGTCATGAGAAAGCCATACGACTACCTTTACCAAACGACGAAGCCCTAATTATCTATGGTGATAAATCTGGGAAGAACCTCAAAGTCATCTCTTGTACTTAGACCCAGAAATATCTACATAAGAAATGTAGCGCATTCTTAGCCCACATTGTAGATAGGAAGAGAAACACAAAAAAAATCAAGGACATACCTCAAGTATGTGATTTCTATGACGTGTTTCCTGAAGATCTACCTGGAATACCTCCTGTCCGACAAGTCGAGTTTCGAATCGACTTAATTCCAGGAGCAGCACCAATAGCGAAATCTCCTTATCGGTTGGCTCCATCCGAAATGCAAGAATTGTCTACCTAACTACAAGTACTTCTTGAGAAAGGCTTTATCTGACCAAGTTTTTCACCTTGGGGAGCACCAATCTTGTTTGTCAAGAAGAAGGATCGATCCTTTCGAATGTGTATTCTTTATCGGGAGCTGAACAAGCTAACGATCAAGAATCGTTATCCGCTTCCAAGAATTGATGATCTATTCGATCAACTGCAAGGATCCAGCTACTACTCAAAGATAGATCTTAGATCAGGATACCATCAACTCAGAGTACAAGAAGACGACATTCCAAAAACAGCATTTAGAACTCGTTATGGTCATTATGAGTTCTTAGTTATGTCTTTTGGATTGACCAATGCCCTAGTAGTGTTTATCGATCTCATGAATCGTGTTTGCAAACCATACTTGGATAAATTTGTGATCGTATTTATCGATGATATATTGATATATTCACGAACCAAGGAAGAACATGGTCAACACTTGCAAATAATCTTGGAACTACTAAGAAAAGAAAATTTGTATGCCAAATTCTCCAAATGTGAGTTTTGGATTAGAGAAGTATAATTTTTAGGTCATGTAGTTAGCAACGAAGGAATTCATGTTGACCCATCCAAAGTTGAAGCAATCAGGAATTGGGAAGCACCAAAGACGCCAACAGAGGTGCATCAATTCCTAGGACTTGCTGGCTATTACCGTAGATTCATAGAGAATTTCTCCAAAATAGCCAAGCCGCTTACAACACTAACCCAGAAGGATACAAAGTTCAACTGGGAAGACAAACAAGAAGCTGCTTTTCAGAAACTGAAGCAAATGTTGTGTAGTGCACCAATTATATCCCTTCCAGATGGGACAGAAGATTTCGTCGTATACTGCGATGCATCAAATCAAGGATTGGGATGTGTGTTGATGCAAAGAGGAAATTTTATCGCCTATGCATCACGACAACTTAAGGTGCATGAGAATAATTACACTACCCATGATCTTGAATTGGGAGTTGTAGTTTTTGCACTAAAAATTTAGAGACATTACTTATACGATACTAAGTGTACTATTTTTACCGACCACAAGAGTCTCCAGCACATCTTCAACCAAAAAGATCTTAATATGAGACAACGGAGATGAGTCGAATTGTTGAATGATTATGAATGTGAGATTCGTTATCATCCCAGAAAGGCAAACGTGGTAGGTGATGCCTTGAGCCGGAAAGAATATATTAAACCCCGTTGGGTACGAGCATTAACTATAACTATCCATTCTAATTTTACCGCACAATTAAGAGAAGCTCAACTTGAGGCTCTAAAAGAAGAAAACATTAAGAACGAAGCTTTGCGAGGAATGGAAAAGAAACTTATGCAAAAAGATGACGGAACGCGACACTTTATGGATCAAATTCGGACGCCTAAGTTCGGTGGAGTTAGGGACTTGGTCTTAGAAGAAGCCCATAATTCCAGATATTCTGTGCATCCAGGTTCTGAAAAAATGTACTTATGTTTAAAAGTACATTATTGGTGGCCAAACATGAAGGAAGAAATTGCTACTTATATGAGCAAATGTTTGACTTGTTCTAGAGTAAAGGCAGAACATCAAAAGCCTTCAGGTTTACTTCAACAACTGGAAATACCAGAATGGAAATGGGAACATATATCAATGGACTTCATCACTAAGTTACCTAAACTCTTAGTGGGTTCGACACTATTTGGGTAATAGTCGCTAGATTGACTAAGTCCGCCCATTTGTTACCAATTAAGGAGAACGACAAGATGGAGAAGCTGACTAGAATTTATCTTAAGGAAATTGTCAGATTACATAGAGTTCCAAATTCTATTATTTCTGACCGAGATAGTAGATTCACTTCACGATTTTGGCAATCTCTACAAAAATCCTTAGGAAAACGTCTAGATATGAGTACCGCTTACCATCCACAGACTGATGGTCAGAGTGAGAGAACCATTCAGACTTTAAAAGATATGCTCCGAGCCTGTGTAATAGACTTTGGAAATGCGTGGGATACTCATTTACCATTAATTGAGTTTTCCTACAACAATAGTCATCACACCAGCATCAAGGCTGCACCGTTTGAGGCTCTTTGTGGACGAAAATGGCGTTCCCCAATATGTTGGGCAAAAGTTGGAGATACACAGATGGCCAGAGAACATACAGGCGATACCTTACGTACTGGACCAAAAATAATCCACGAAACAACTTAAAAGATCGTGCAAATTAAGGATCAATTAAAGGTTGCACGTGATCGTCAAAAGAGCTATGCTGACGTAAGACGTAAGCCGTTAGAATTCCAAGTTAGAGATAAAGTAATGTTGAAGGTCTCTCCTTGGAAAGGCGTAATTCGATTCGGGAAATGAGGCAAACTAAACCCACGGTATATAGGACCTTTTGAAATTTTAGCAAGAATTGATTCTGTCGCATACCAACTCAAGTTGCCTCAAGAGCTAAGTAATGTGCACGATGTTTTTCACGTATGAAATCTCAAAAGATGTCTTTCTGATGACACTCTTGCAATAAATCTCGAAGAGATACAAGTCAATACGAAACTCAACTTTGTACAAGAAACTTTTGAGATCATGGATTGAGAAGCCAAACGATTAAAGCAAATTCGTATTCCCATAGTGAAAGTTCGATGGACCTTTTTACGAGGACCTGAATTTACTTGGGAACGTGAAGATCAGATGAAAGAAAAATACCCCCAACTGTTTGACAAAACCCCATCCATAAGATAAATTTCGGGACGAAATTATTCTAACGGGGGGAGAATGTAACACTAGTCAAAATAGGTCAATAGACAATCACATGTGATTATGCCAATAATGTAATGTGATTTTGTTAAAATAGTAATGTGATCATAGTTCTATGTAGTTCATGATAAATTCTAATACAAATACGAACTTTCTTTATGATACAACTCAAAGTATACGTCCATACGATTCCAAAAATATAGAGAATGTCCAAACCTGACTTCGCATGAAGAAGTTATGATAAACCGAACACTATAAATCTCTATAATAAGAGGAATTTAAAATAGACTTAGAATTAGCTATTGGAGTCTAAAAGAGAGTTGTAGTACTTGTAAATACCTATGCATGCGTATAAAGAACGTCAAAAACGGAGTTCGTATGTGAAAGCTACGACCTTCCGAAGATTCAGCTGTCAGAAACCCTAATCTGACTGAGCTCACGACGTGAGCACAGAAACTCACGACGTGAGGAGTCATTTTGCCACATCTCCGAATCTAGAAGGTGTGTGACGAGGTTGCGAGGCGATAAGATCCAAACTCACGACGTGAGCAAGGATATCTCACGACGTGAAGAGTCACATGGCCACCTTCTGAAGCTAGGGACGCAAATGGCAAGTCTACGGGGATAAGATCCAAACTCACGTCGTGAGCCTTATAAAACTCACGACGTGAGGGTCCAAAATCCTTACTATAAATAGCAGGTTCGACTTCAGCCATTCTTACACCTAAACTTCTTTCTCCTCTCTCCTTTGCTGAAGCACTCTTGCATCTCGAGCCCCGATGACCTCATACGCTGACCGTTTCTGCTTAGATTACATAAAATCACGCTACTAGGGTGAGTTTCACGGCCCCATTTTCTAATATTTTGGGGGAAAATGCATGCTATATATTGTATATACATTAGTATTATGTCTATATAATAGTATATAGTTATAATAGTCGGGGTATAGTTGTTCTAAATATAATATTTTGAATATATACAACTATTATCAACTTGTCAGCATGTTATTATACTAATGTAGATCTTGAGTTATACTTAGGATTCTATATATATGTTGTGTGCGATATAGTTCTGAAGTTATATTCGGAAGTTCTATATGTTAATTTATAAAGTATGTTGTTATTGTTAGTTTTATGACAAGATAAAACTTGGTATGTTATATGTTGTTGTTGTTATTGGTTTTATGTCAAGATAAATCCTGGTTTTTACTTCAAGTTATAGCTGTTATACTGCCTAAATGTTATGAAGTTAGGAGTAATGTTTAAAAGCATAGTCTAGTAATTTAGGGTTTTAGACATGAAAATGCTTTTGTTGTTAGCGCTATAGGAAGCCGTCGAAGTCTACATGAGTAAATGTATTCATCAACTAAGATTGGGGATCTTAGCGGAAATCCTCTGAACTGTAACCGTTAATCCCATGTGAGCGAGGAAGTCGTGTATAATTAGTATACGGGTTGACCACCCCACTTGTGACTGTTAGCTACAGTCAACCAAAAGCGAGTGATGAACTATCCTTTTACTTGTTATTGTTCCGGCGTCGATGAAGCGTACGCTGTTGTTTCTCATGGTAAATCATGAGTGTGTTGTTTCTCATGGTAAATCATGAGTGTGTTGTTTCTCATGGTAAATCATGAGTGTGTTGTTTCTCATGGTAAATCATGAGTGTGGTTTATCAGAGGTATTATATCATAGCAGCGGTTACAGGCTCATGGTAGCAAATTGTTAGAAACATTATACTTTGTCGTATACAAGTATTAATCTTAAGTATAAGTTTCCCCCTACTTATACCTTAGGTTTAAGGAATGTTTAGGTATAACACTTAATTGATAAGTAAACTATTATACCTAATATACATACTAAATGTTGGAGAGTCAAAATGATACTTTCAAAACTATACTTTCGAACGTGGAAAATGTATTATTTTATGGAGTCAAAACCTGTGGACTCACCAACTTTATGTTGACGTATTTTAAAATACATGTGTTTTTAGGAACTTGAGAAGCTGGTATGTATTCGAACAGGAGAAGTTTTACTATTACCTTTCTGTTCATTAAGAAGTATGTCATAGTCGGATATTATGTAATAGGTTCTAGAAAAACAGTTATGTAACTTTCAATTATCAATAAAGGTATGTATCTTCTTTAGTACTGTTCAATGTATGTTATATAACTGTGATACGAACAATGACGTTACACCACCCGGTGTTTCCGCCGATGGCTGGGGGTGTGGCAGTCTCCGACTATCAACCAATCCCTATACCCTAAGTCGTAAACCCTTAAGTCCAAAGCCTTAAGCCATAAGCATGAACCCTTCCTTCACACTCGCCCCTACATGTTCACACCAACCACACCCAATATTAATAGATATATAGGTTTTAAAATTATGATTACATTTAAAATTTAGAAATTTAAAGACAAAATAATAATAAATATATTATAAAATAAAAATATTATAATAAACAAAATTATTACTTAAAAAAATTAAATATTTATTTGTCTAAATTTAAGATATGTAGTTTTTATAGATATTGATATTCCCTCTTATATTTTTAAAATATTTCCATGTTCCCTCTTATATTTTTAAAATATTTCGATGTTCCCTCTTATATTTTTAAAGTATTTTGAATTTGTAACGAACTCAAATATCAAATAATAAGCCGCCTATTGTTAAATAAGGGTTTGTTTGGCGATAGGAACCCTAAGAACGCAAACCACCGACCATGGAGGAAGAATCAGTGAAACAATCCCAATCTTCTTCAACAGATACAAGACTCCCAAAGGACGTCGTTCACCGCCGAACCCACCGGAAGAGCAGACCTCGAAACCGCTGTCACTGACTCCTTCGTTGTATAATCTACCGAAGTTGTCTAGGTCAGCTTACTGTTCTAATCTGTTGTTGTATCATGGCTTAATTGGTATGCCTCATGTGTCTGTTAGGGTTCATCCTCTCTCTCTCTCAATTCATATTCTGTGTTGGCGATAGGAACCCTAATAACGCAAACCACCAACCATGGAGGAAGAATCAGTGAAACAATTCCAATCTTCTTCAACTGGTACGAGACTCCTAAAGGACGTCGTTCACCGCCGAACCAGCCGGAAGAGCAGACCTCGAATCCTTTGTCACCTATTCCTTCGTTGTCTAATTTACTGGAGCTGTCTAGGTCAGCTTATCGTTCTAATATGTTGTTGTCTCATGGCTCAATTGTTACGCCTCAGAAGTCTGTTATGGTTTATTCTATTGCAAAATCGAACCCTACTCCTTATAACCCACAAGACAACAGTGTTATTCAGCTCCGATTGGTAGAAAATCGGGTATAATTTTTGCATCTACCATTCTGTCGTTTTTCTTAAAAACAATGATTAATTATCTGAAACAAATAGAGGATGATTATGTGCAATGGTTAAACCTAATTTTAATCTTTGTTGATTTTTCTTGTGTTAGATTGGCTTGCTATTGACTAGGTATGACAAGGGAGCTGACATTTCAGGAGAGTAGATCTTTATGATTATACTCTTGAGCATCCAACCATATATCAATTTCATGTTGGTAAGCATTACCTTTTATCTTCCCTGATACAATAGATTTATTCACCCTACAACCTGTTTTTCTTATTTTTTGTGCTTTTCGATCCTCGATTAAGAAATCATTACGATCTTGATAATGTCTTTAACATTAGGATTTCAACTTAATCACATATTTTCTTCTCTACTAGCTCTCCACTTCAACAAATCTGGTGGTGCTTTCATGTATGATGTTAGTAGTACACATGGAACATTCATAAACAAGAACCAGGTACTTAAACTTTCATTTCAACTTCATACATCAATACAACTAACTATTGTATGACGGGCATTCTAATCTTTATATTTTGTCCCTTTTCACTAATTAGGTGAAGAAAAAGGTGTATATGGAACTCCATGTTGGTGATGTTCTTCGATCTGGCCAGTAAGTTCTTGCATTTTTATGTTATTCTTTTATCGTTTTGCGTCATTCGTTTGAATTTAACACGTATTCTTTCTTTTGTTTTCTTTACGTACAGTTCAACTAGGTTGTACATATTTCAAGGACCAACTCACTTAATGCCTCCGGTAAGGCCCTTCAACTATCTCATTAACGTGTAGCCTATTTTCATTTCATATGATGCCATAGAAGTTCATTAACTGTTTCTTGTTTGTTGTAAAAGGAAAAGGACTTGCAAAGTGTTAAAAATCTTAAAATTCGACAAGAGAAGCGTAACATGGAAGCTTCACTTCTACAAGCAAAAAGAGAAGCACCACTTGTGGATGGTATTTCATGGGGATTGGATGAGGATGTGGTTGAACAAAATGAGGTTTTTAGTTTTTTTTTGAATAAAAAAAAAGATGTATAGATTCTTTTATGTCTAGTTTAGTTACATAAGATTTGGGAAAGTAGTAGATCATAGAGTTTTGATATTTCCATGTAATAAATATTTTTATTTTGTTTTATGATATAAATCTTATTTGATTTTTTGATATTATTCTTTTTATATATTCGTACAAATTAATTGGGAATTAATTTATAAATTAAATATCCATCTGTAGTTATCTAGCTTTGCAACATAAATATTCCTACAAAATTGTCTATGGATTGTGCTATGGAAACGTGGCAACAGAATTTGTTATGGAAGCATGTCTACGTAATTTGCTATGTAATCTTTGCTATGGATCTACTATAGATTATAGACCATGGATTTTTCTATGGAACCAAAACCACGGATTTAGCTAGGGAGTGATCACAATCGATTTAGCTTGGGAATCTGTAGGGTCGAAATTTGTTGTAAAAAGTCGAAGTCTGTTTAATTGTTCACTTCGTATGTTTGTTATGTATTTACTAAGGTGTCTAATGTTCGAAGCTTAACGTCTAAGCCTTAGTATTTTTTGTACTTCCTGTTTCCTATAAATAGGGGCTGAGCATTGAGTAGATAGTAAGAGTTTGAGAGTGATTGTAAAAGTTCACCCTTTTTACTATCATTTTGTACTCGTGTTCATCGGAAGTAATAGAGCTGAAAACAGATTATATTTACTTCTCGTGTTCAAATTACATTTGATTGACTCTGATTTGTTTCATACTCGATTATCACTTCTATAATTGGTATCAGAGCAGGAATCATCACTGTGATCTGATTTTCAGTTGAATCTCTAGTTTTTGAGTCGCAAGTTTGTCTCAAAAGTTTCCGCACTGTTTGATTCAGAAAATCATCTCTGATCTTCAGTTTTGATTTGATTCTGCATTTGATTTGCATAATCGAGTAATCGATTTTGAATTTCTGATCGATTTGTTTATTCAAATTCAAATTTCTTCAAGTTTTTCCAAAAAATCTCATCCGTACATTCATGGAGAATTTCAACATGAGCACGATGACTTCATTCTCTCATCTGTTAGGATCTTCTACGAAGATTCCTATGTTGATTCCGGAGTACTATGATCAGTGGGCTGATCGAATGGAGGATTATTTGAAAGGTTTGGACGAGGAGCTCTGGAGCTGCATTACTGGAAATGTTCAACCTCCACCAAATGTTCAACAAATTGGATCATCTGGAACAGCATCTGCAGTCGGCGATCAATCCACCAGGCTGAAGAACAACGAAAAGCGATGTTTGAGAGAATTGGATGATGCCTTTCCACCTGTTGTTTATAATTACATCCGTGGTTGTAAAACTGCAAAAGATATCTGGAATACTCTTAAGGAAAAGTATCAGGGAAGCGTGAAAACGAAGATATACTCTGTTAAACAATGTGTTGTGGAGCTGAAACAATTCAAACAAAAGGAGAGTGAAACATGTGAAGTTTACTATGATCGTTTTAATGAACTAATCTATCGATGCAATCGTTATGGAATCACAAGGTCTGCTATGGAGTTCAATCTCACCTTCGTG